>NW_027361823.1:19930000-21245000 GCF_039654945.1 Dendrobates tinctorius | reverse complement strand
CTAAATATGCTGTGACTCCATGTACATGCATCTTTCATTGATTTAATCACAGACGATGTATAAGTCCTTTCAATTCTAGGATAATTAGTATGGCAATTCCACCTCCTCATAATCCAGATAATGCCAAAAGAAGGGTCTTCAAAATCCAGAATGATGATATTACGAATATATACCAACTGTTGGAAATTTAAAAACAAAAATTAATATTAAAAGCCACACAAATTAAAAGAAAACAAGAGAAGCGAGGAGAACACAAATAATTAAAGGAATCGTGAAAATGACAGTTTTTCATTGAGACCCTTAGGGGTCAATGTGCCCAGGGTCACAATCCAACGGCACTCCAGTTGTGCCAGAGTACGCTTAAGATTGCCCCCTCTAATGCCACAATGGACCCGGTCGATCCCCCGTATACACAAACCGGATGGATCCGAATTATGGTGCAACCGAAAATGTCTGGGGATTGTCTTTAAGCCAGGGACATCAGTAGCTTCTTTTGCCGCCCGGATATCCCTGACATGTTCACGAGTCCTTACCCGCAGCTCACGGGATGTCAAACCCACATAAATCAAATTACAGGGGCAAGTTGCATAATACACGACATACCGTGAGCTGCAGGAGATATATGTGAGGATACGATATTCCCTACCACCATCGGAAGCCATGAAAGAGGAAGTCCTTATGATATTACTAGAAGACCGACATGAGCCACAGGGGGTAACATCCCCAACGCTGTTGGTGCACCCCAAACAACTTAGGGGTAGTCGCCACATAGTGGCTTTTAACCAGTATGTCCTTAAGATTTTTCCCCCTTCTAGCAGTCATCAGGGGGTGTTCAGGTAATATCTCGCCTAAAACAGTATCCGTTCCGAGGACTGACCAGTGCTTTTGAAGAATCTGGCACATATCGGTCCACTGATTATTAAAAGTTGTAATAAATCTCAGTGGTTGATCTTTACCCACATTGCGCACAGAGCCACAAAGAAGCTCACTGCGCGGAGTACCCCGGGCACGACGCAATCCCTTCTTAATGCACCTATTGCTGTATCCACGCTCACTGAACCTGGAAGTTACGTCACGAGACTGACCCTCAAAGGCTGCATCCGTCGAACACACACGTTTCATACTGCCCAGTAGGTATTGCTCGTATGGTCGAGGGGGTATGGGCAGAGGTTGCATGCAGCAAAGCATATCTGTTTGGATCCTGCCTTCCCCATCGACCATAATCTTGATATCCATGAATTCTATCATTTTGGCATCAATCTTATACGTCAATTTGATATTAATTGTGTTCTGATTGAGTCCCCGGATGAAGTCCAGAAGGCCAGCCTCCGACCCCTGCCAAATCATAAAAACATCATCAATGAACCGATACCAGCACTGCGCATGGGATGTGGCCCGAGCGCCGTCACCGAAAACCTCCCGTTCCCAAAATCCCAAAAAGAGGTTTGCGTATGCCGGCGCACAGGCCGCACCCATCGCAGTGCCCCGTTGTTGCAGATAGTATCGGTCCTTGAAAGTAAAATAGTTGTGTGTTAACACAAATTCCAATAATTCCAGGAACAGTGAGCGCAGAGCAGGTTCATAATTGCTCATGCCCAGAAAGTACTCCACTGCCAGCAAGCCGTCTGAATGTCGAATGCTGGTATAAAGTGGCTCCCTATATGCCCATCCTGGCCCGTTCCTCCTGTATATATATCCATCCTGGGACCCTTCCCCCGTATATATATCCATCCTGGCCCCTTCCCCCAGTATATATCCATCCTGGCCCCTTCCCCCCGTATATATGCATCCTGGCCCCTTCCCACTGTATATATATCCGTCCTGGGCCCCTTCCCCCTGTGTATATATATATATATATATATATATATATATATATATATATATATATATATATATATATATATATATATATATATATATATATGTGAACTGCATTGTATTTTTATATGGTATGCATTGCTGAATTCCACCCCTCTCTCCCATGCTCCTGAATGCCCCATGTGAACTGCATTGTATTTTTATATGGTATGCATTGCTTACCCATCTTCTTGTATCCATAATTGTACTCCATTCTTGTTATCTCTGCCACACATCTAAGTGGTCTGTATAACCCCTTCCCCCTTTTATGACCTTTGCTTAAATAATAATAATAAATAATAATAAATTTTATTTCTATCGCGCCGACATATTCTGCAGCACTTTACATTTCATAATCACATAGATTATAACAAATACCAAGAGGAATGAGGGCCTTGCTCGCAAGCTTACAGTCTATGAGGAAAGAGGTAGACACGAAAGGTGGGTGCTAACAGTTGCCCTGATTGTATGGACCAGCCATAATGTTAAGTGTGTAACAGTACAAACACAGAGGGCTAATGGATGCATAAAGCATGTGGGAACATGATGCGGGGAATCTGGTTATGGTAAAACTTTTGGCTATGCCACACAGGGATAGATTAGGTTAATGTGTTGAGGCGATAGGCCAGTCTGAATAAATGCGTTTTCGGGGCACGCTTAAAATTGTGGGGATTGGGGACTAATCGTATTGACCTGGGAAGTGCATTCCAATGAATTGGCGCAGCACGTGTAAAGTCTTGGAGACGGGAGTGGGAGGTTCTGACTATTGTGGATGCTAACCTCAGGTCATCAGCAGAACGGAGGGCGCGGGTAGGGTGGTATACTGAAACAAGGGAGGAGATGTAGGGTGGTGCTGAGCCATGGAGGGCTTTGTGGGTGAGGGTAATAAGTTTATACTGAAATCTGGAGTGGATGGGTAGCCAGTGTGATGACTGGCACAAGGCAGAGGCATCGGTGTAACGATTGGTGAGGAATATGATCCTGGCTGCAGGATTCAAGACAGATTGGAGAGGGGAGAGTTTGGTAAGAGGGAGACCGATTAAAAGAGAGTTACAATAGTTGAGACGAGAATGAATAAGAGAAACAGTAAGAGTTTTTGCAGAGTCAAAAGTGAGAAAAGGTCGAATTCTAGAAATGTTTTTGAGGTGCAGATGACAAGAGCGAGCCAGTGATCAAATGTGGGGGGCAAAGGACAGCTCGGAATCAAGGATGACCCCAAGACAGCGGGCCTGTTGCTGGGGAGTAATAGTGGAACCACACACAGAAATGGCAATGTCGGGTATAGGTACATTAGTAGAAGGAGGAAACACCAGGAGCTCAGTCTTTGACAGGTTCAGTTTCAGATATAGTGAGGACATGGTGTTAGACACAGCGTTTAGACAATCGCCGTTTTTTTTTAGAAAGGCTGGCGTGATGTCAGGATAAGAAGCGTATAATTGGGTGTCATCAGCATAGAGATGGTACTGGAAACCAAATCTACTGATTGTTTGACCAATAGGGGCAGTGTACAAGTAGAAGAGGAGGGGGCCTAGAACTGATCCTTGAGGAACCCCAACAGTAAGGGGAAGGTGAGAGGAGGAGAAACCGGCAAAAGATACAGTAAAGGAGCGGTCAGAGAGATAGGAGGAGAACCATGAGAGAATGGTGTCCTTGAGGCCAATGGAATGAGCATAGTGAGGAGGAGCTGATGATCCACAGTGTCGAATGCTGCAGAGAGATCCAAGAGAATTAGCATGGAGTAATGACCATTTGATTTAGCTGTTAGTAGATCGTTAGAGACTTTAGTGAGGGTAGTTTCAGTAGAGTGAAGAGAGCGGACACCGGATTGGAGAGGGTCGAGAAGAGAGTTATCAAAGAGATAGCGGATAAGACGGGAGTGGACCAGGCGTTCCAGGAGTATAGAGATGAAGGGAAGATTAGAGACAGGTCTATAGTTAGCGGCACAGTTTTGGTCGAGGGATGGTTTTTTAAGTAGTGGATGTATGATGGCATGCTTAAATGAGGAGGGAAAGATACCAGAAGAGAGAGAGAGGTTAATTATTTTAGTTAGGTGAGGGGTGACAGCAGGGGAAAGGGACTGGAGGAGGTGTGACGGAAATGGGTCACTGGTGCAAGTGGTTGGGCGAGAAGATGCAAGGAGCCTATGTGGCACCCCTCAGGCTCAGTCGCCATAGAGGTACTGCACCTTCTCCTAAGGTGTAGTGTCCCACCATCCAGGTAAGGTGGGAACTCGCTGCCACACTCCAACACCTGCATCCCACACACAGGATAGTTCAGCGGGGACACCTAGCAGCTTTAGGCTGGGGGTAGCAGAGCACCCTTCGTGCAACCCTGCATCATAACACGAGAGGTGCTGGGAGGTGGGTGGAGTTAGTATAAATAGAAGGGGAAAGATAGAATTACAGGTCAGTCCGGGAGGACAGTCCGAGAGGTCAGTCTACCTGAGGAGAGTAAGAGGTCAGTCTGGGGTGAGTCCCAGAAGGTCCCTGGAAGAAGGGATGGAGGAAGGAGTGCTGCAGCTGCCTCAGTGACCTGAGCCAGCTGGCACGGGAAAAAGAGAGAGAGAGAGAGACATAGAACTGTAACCTGCATTTCCATAAGAGAGAGAAAGACAAGTACGGAACGAAGTGGAGAGAGAACAGAGAGGAGGAGTGGGTTGGATAGTAACCCTGCCTATAGGTTCTCAGCGCACGGCCAGGGCCCGTTCCCCGAGGTTGTATGGACACTTATGGTTCTGCAGCAGACACCGGTGGAGTAGTTGGTTGTAAATGCACTACTCCCATCCAAGACTTGGGACACAACAGCGAAATGGATAGAGAGCCGGGATTCAGGAGAAGGGAGTCCCCGAAGCAGGCTACAGCTGTCTGTCATACAAGTGAGAGAGTTGTAAGGGACATCTGACAGGAGGAACTTCAGAGAACCACGGTGCTGGAGCTCTTCACACCAATAGGTGCTATAGAGGAGTCGTTCAGGAAAGGCACAGGTTGGCGGGGAGAGCCCCCATCTTGCCTGGAGGTTGGCTGGGCCTCTGTCCCGGAGGACACGGTACAGAAGTGGGCATCTGTGTGCACTACGAACTGTGAGTAAAGCTTTGAAACTGCAAGCTCTGGTGTCCTCCATTGATTCCCGCATCAGCACTGCTACATCTGGGTATCAACATCTACACCATCCTGCCCCCACTCCTCCATCGCACATATACACTGCCCTGGGACTACAGCTCCACCTGTGAGGAGCTATACCATCATGGCTGCATCCCACCATCAGTCCCAGTGGATCTGCAAGCAGCATTGGCTTACCATCTAACTTGCCAAATACCACGGGTGGCGTCACGAACTTTACATTACATTATAAACATCACCGCCATTGATATTGGGGCCCAGGGCCACGGATCGGTCACTGCTGCTGTGACACATCATCCCCCTGACACCGGCCCGGGTACCGAGTACCCCGCAGCCCTGGGTGAAGCCAGCGGGAGCGACCCACCTGCTTACTTCTCCTCCTGTGACTGGTTCCAAATCAGAGAGTGACCTAGATGCAGTGAGGGAGGGAGGACAGTGCATGGTATGAGGTGATTGGGAGATAATTTCCTGTCGAATCTGGTCAATTTTTTTTTTGAAGTAATTGGCCAGATCGTGAGCTCGGAGCTCCGTGGTTGGGGCCTGTACTCTTGGGTTGAGTAAAGAATGAAAAGTGACAAAGACACGTTTCGGGTTATTGGATAGTGAGGTGATGAGGGTGTTGAAATAGGCTTGTTTGGAGAGGTGAAGGGCAGTGACTTGTATGTTCTAAGCATAAACTTAAAATGGATGAAATCTTCGTGTAGATTGGATTTTCTCCACAGACGTTCGGCGCACCTGGAGCACCGCTGCAGGAAAAGTGTTTGCAGGGTGTGCCAGGGTTGTCGCCGTCTGCGTTGTGGTGTTCTATTTATAGGGGATGCAAATTCATCCAGGGCACTTAGAAGTGTTTCATTGTAATGCTTCAATGCAGAATCAGGACATGAGAGGGAGGAGATAGGGGCCAATGAAGACTGCAAGTTATTCATAAGATTCTGGGTGTTAATGGCCTGTATGTTTCTATAAGTATGGACAGTGGGGGTGACCTGAGCAGCCTGGCAGTTCTTGATAGAGAATGGAAAAAGACTGTGGTCAGAGAGTGGGAGAGGGGAGTTTGCGAAATCATCCACTGCACAAAGCCGAGAGAAGACCAAGTCGGAAGTCTTTATGCGTTGGAGAATTAGTAAGCTGCGAAAGGCCAAACGAGGAGGTTAGAGATAAAAGGTGAGTAGCAGATGGTGAGAGGGGAAGAGAAATGGGGATGTTGAAATCTCCCATGAGGAGGGTAGGGATGTCACAGGAGAGAAAATGTGGAAGCCAAGTGGCAAAATGATCCAGGAACTGATGGGAGGGGCCGGGAGGACGATACACCACCGCCACTCGAATGGAGAAGGGGGTGTAGAGTCTGACGGCATGGACCTCAAAAGAAGGGAAGACTAGTGAGGGTAGTTGAGGGATAACCTGAAAGGTACATTTTGGTGATAGGAGCAGACCAACGCCTCCACCTGCTCTATTGTCTGATCTTGGGGTATGAGAGAAGTGTCGTCCCCCGTATGAAAGAGCAGCAGCAGCGGTAGTGTCTGACTGCTGGATCCAGGTTTCAGTAAGAGCCAGGAGGTTAAGAGAATTAGGAAGGAAAAAGTCCTAAATGAAGGAGAGTTTGTTACACACTGAGCAAGAATTCCAAAGTGCACAATTAAGAGAGACAGATGGCATGCAGGGAATATTAATAAGATTAGAGGGGTTTCTGAGTGTAGCAGTTGGGGGGTTTGACTTTCTATAACATGGGGGAACTGGGTTGGGAGCAATGTCTCCTGCGACTAGGAGAAGGAGGATAGAAAAAGTGAGCAGATTGTTAAGTGATTTGTGAAAGCGATTCTTATGTTGAATGGTAGGACTGACTGGATGTGTGCAATTTAACAATGTGAAAAGAGCGTGAGTGTTATACATAGGTATAGGGAGTAGATGTATATAAATGTCTTACCTGTCTCCTGCCCTGTCTAAGTGCCATGTTATAACTGCCAGTACTTTGATAAACTGTACTTCGATAAAGTGTGCATAAATGCCCCCTGCATAAATGCTCCCCCTAGCTATGTCTGAATATATAGGAGGTTAAGGCTAAGATTTTTTTTTTTTTTTTGCTCTCTCTCTTCTCGTTAATCAAACTAAATGAGACAGCAGGACCCAATAAAATGTTGTGGTTAGATAATTAATAAGTGACTAGCTTTTCTCCCAGCATTTTCAGCGCGAGTCTATCACAAATATTTATAATCCTTTTGATTTCCTTGTGGTTGGTATCTAGACTCACAGCAGTTAGAAATACTTTTACACAGGCGCCACTTTATCTCTCTCCTTCATATTTTTGTTTTTAAAATTTTTTCCCTGAACCTGTAGCTGGATATTTCCTTCTTTTGAATTCCCTCCTACCTATAGTATGATTTTGCACATTGCTTCCTATATACAGTACGAGCACCCACATAGCCTCCTATATACAGTATGAGGCCACATATAGCCTTCTATATATATAGTATGAGCACCCACATAGCCTCCTATATACAGTATGAGCCTGCACATCGCTTCCTATGTACAGTATGAGCACCCACATAGCTTCCTACAGTATATACAGTATGAGCACCCACATTGCCTCCTATATACAGTATGAGCACCCACATAGCCTCCTATGTACAGTATGAGCACCCACATAGCCTTCTATATACAGTATGAGCCTGCACATCGCTTCCTATATACAGTATGAGGCCGCATATAGCCTTCTGAATACACTGTTTGCCACCATATTGCCTCCTATATACAGTGTGAGTCCCCATATAGCCTGTCATATACAATATGAGCCCCTATATAGCCTCCTATATCTAACTGCACTCACTTCGGTATCATTCATTTTCTATGAGACTGCTCTGTTCTCATGTTGTGCATTTACACATTTCATAGGGCTTAATGGAATTATTGTGCTTGTTACACATCAACTCTGAAGATGCGCTCATTTATTAGACTTTGGTTGGAGCAACTTTAAAATATAATAATGATAATGGTCCTGTCTAGTGACAAGTTTATTTTACAAGCTTCTGGAGAAAGGCATAATGCCAGTCATTCAAGGGTTAATTCTTTGGAACACTAAGAGGGACTTTCCAGCCAATGAAACAACAGTATAAAACACCTGTGATAACTATGGCAACTGCGCTGATGTCATAAACACATGCATCTATGATACAGGAGAAGATTCCAGAACCACAAGTCATTCCGCCGTAGGAGGCGCCGTACTTGATGTGTCTGGAGACCTGGAGCTTCATCACTCCACAATGGGAGGAAGGGGACACCGCCTAGCCAGCCAGATCAGCCATACCGCCTAGCCAGCCAGATCAGCCATACCGCCTAGCCAGCCAGATCAGCCATACCGCCTAGCCAGCCAGATCAATGGGGTGACAGATGTTGCAGCCAGATCTCACTCACGTCCAGTACTCGCCGCCTTCACCTTTATGTGTACGGCCTGGAGAGGTCGCATTAGGCTTCTCCATAACAAATAGGATACAATGTACAAATTCTGGTACAATTTGCTGTTACATGTTGGCATTAACCTTCTAAGCCCAAGGGAAGGGCAGTCCTACAGCCATGGTTCCCTAGAGGTTTCCTCCACAGGGGGTTTTTCCTCTCCTGAGTGCTGAAGGATGATTCTTCGTGAGTCGGGGGTTGTGCCATTTTCAGTGTCTTTTTCATAGTAATTGGCTGATTCTAAATTTCAGACACTGAATGAAATAATAATTATGAGATTTGGAATAAAATTCGGTCCATTTAACATCCAATAAAAGTGTTTTGTGTGTTTCTTTCACAATCTTGGGTTGGTGGGATTTTGTTGGGGATCAGGACCCAGCATCTATGATCAAGTCGTGAAGCCAGATATGGAGTCGGAGCAATTTAACCCTGCGCTGGAAGACAGGACGGAGCAGAGATGACCAAGTCTTACTGCACAATGAGCACAACTTCACACTCTTCCTTGCATTCAGATACAGGAGGGGATTCAGGGCCAAACTGGGACTAAAAAGCAGCCCTTGTACACAAAATTCACCAGCCCACACACAATAAGTGTCCTCAACGAAAAATCGTAGAACACTGAGAGGTCATGTGGGATTTTGCTTTATTCGTTACCAGGGCCAGAGTAAAGTATTTTGGTGCCCAAGGCAGATGAAGCCGAAGGCGCCCATTTTGCCTTTCTACCCGGCTAATTCTTCCCTTTTCCATTAGGTCTATGACATCATGTGATTAATAACTGACGAGCAGAATCCTGCTAAGTCAGGCCCATATACAGCACATTTGTATCTCATGAACCTACAACTCCCAGTATGTCCTTAACAATGGTAAGGAGATGCTGGGAGCTGTTATCAGTCTTTATCAGACTGCGGACTATATAGGAACCACAGTATGAGACGCAGTCAGTATCAACAAGTAAAAATGTACATCCTGGTACCTTATAAGTGACCTCTTCTCTGATTGAGTCTTTTCTTTCTCTTAGTCTCCATCTTGTCCAGACGCCATGATGACTTTTCTCATCCACATCTCCTTTCTTTAGACTTCCCTCTTCTCCAGCCTCCTGCAGCACATCCCGACACGGAGTCCTTTCAAAATAACAGTGTTATTAAAATGCTCCTGAATAAAAAATATCTGTCCATATTATGACCGTAATAAGCCTCCTATAGTATATGGCCTCCACACTGTCCTGTAGTCCATCTGTTCAGAGATGGGAGCTGGGAAAACACAGAACAACCACTGAAACCATATCATCAGAACAGAAAGCAGGTTACACTCACAATATGCCAAAAACAGCCCTATGCCTTAAATAGGGGGATTGTAAAAGGGAGCACAATGGACACTCCCAACATGGAATTATCTACTAAAGACATGGAGTCAACAATCCACCAAGAAAATAGAACAATATTTTGTATCATTAAATTGTAGCATCAAGAAGGCATACCCGTCTATATACACATATCTCAGGACCCCAGATATTCACCTCATTGGGGATACAGTTGTGGCATGCCTTTATATGACCGGGGATCGTCTGTAACGTGCTCACACCATCCACATCATGTGCGGTGAGTTCTTACACGTAGTTCCCGGGATGTGAGGCCAATATAAATCAGCTTACAAGTACATATGGCATAAAACACAACATGAGTTATATTTACTTGTCACTTTAAGATTAACACATTAGTTTTTGCCGGTATTAGATTGGGTCATGCACAATACCACTAACCAATGTATTCTGTCTATGCTTAGCCTAGAAACGTATTAGCGTGTAGCCATTACTAATTTGCCCATACCCAAGATGGAGTCTGGTCAGCACGCCTGAGATGTGATGCGCCTCAGAGAATTGCCGATGGCACCTTTTCATTGACACCTGACAATCAGTGACGTCACAGGGGATTGTCGCATGTCCCGCCGTGTCACCTAGGTCGCCAGAAGTGATGTAATCTCCGCAGAGGCGTAGCTAGGGGTTCAGCTCAGGGGGGGGCAAAACATCTGAGTGGGCTCCTAACAGGAGAACATATCATTGGTGCAACCTGCGCAACCGCACATGGGTGCAAGAGGTATGGGGGCCCATATCTACCTCCAAAGAAGGTGCTCTTGGGCTGCAAAGGGCCCATATATTGTTCTTGCACAGGGGCCCTTTCTGTCTGTGTCTCCTTGTGGCCTCTAACTAGGTAATCATGCTATGGCGGTATAGGGGAACCTCAGGAGATGACCACACTATTATTGAAAATAAATCTCTATACAAAGACCAGCACTGATATTACCGCCATATGGTGACACATAGTGGTAGATACCAGTCCTACAGAACACATAAGAGATTACAGTACAGTTATAGATGGTGACTTACAGCTGACGTTCTTTCAGGTGGACTCATTCACTTTTTCCGTCTATTCCATGTGGCCCAGACAGACATGTCTACTTCTCCAGCCAGGACTCATCTGCAGAGAATACAACAATGACACATCTGACTTCTCACATTTCCAGCACCATTCACATGTAGAATCATAATCCTTGTGTCCAATCCCCTGCTCAATGCTGGATTCACTAAACCATCTCAGACAGATGTCTGTCCAGCATCTGTTTAAAGACCTCCATTGAAGGAGAACTCACCACGTCTCGTGGCAGCCTGTTCCACTCATTGATCTTCCTAACTGTCAAAAAGTTTTTTCTAATATCTACTCTGTATCTTCTCCCTTTCAGTTTCATCCCACTGCTTCTTGTGTTTCCATGTGCAAATGTATTTCCAACCTGCACAAACTCCTCATCCTGCTGATACCCCAATACTGAGCCGCTGCTGCCATATGATTCCCTATTACTGCACCTACTGTGTGGTACAAAAACAGAGCTCCTCTTGCTGCCCCATATAGTAATGCCAACACTGTGCCCTTTACATCGTAATAATGCCTCCTTTGTGATCGCTAGATGGTAAAATTGCCTCCAAGAAAATATTAATTTCCTGTGCGTGTGCCCTCCACATTTTGTCCCTAGAAAGTAATAATACTCCATGTGCAACTTTGATGGTCACAATACTGAATGCCCCTATAACAATAATGTTTAAGTGCCCAATCAACATTTAAATATGTCCCTAAGTTCCCCATGTACAACTCCCCTATGTACAGTATGCTGGGCTTACAGCTCCCCTATACACCATATGATGATGCCACAGCCCCCGCACATACATTATGTTGTCCCCCAGTGATCCCCTATACATAGAATGATGTCCCCACTGCTCCTCCAATAAACAGTATAATTGTTAATAGTGTTCTGACACCATGCGGCGCCTGCACTGAGAGCCCCTCTGCAGGGAGGAAATGAACTTTTTTTTTTTTTTTTTTAATCAAGTAGATTTTTATTAAAGAAAACATATTAGGATACAAACTTTCAGAACACAATTGTTTTCATAACAGCCTCGTATAACAACCCCCCCACCCCCAACCCCACTCCATTTAGACCGCTTGTATTGTCCATATAATTTTCTTCTGTAGAACAAATTGTAGGTTAATTATATAATTCCTCCTTTCGTAGCATTACAGGTGGCACCCCACCTATTCAGTCTTCCTTGAGGCTACAACCAACATTATCAGCAACCCTATCCATACTCCAGCCATGGCGTCCAGAACTTTTCATACAACACCAATTTTCCTCTTTTTTTGTAGACCCCCTTTTCTAGCTTAATGGTATTTTTCACATATTTGAGATATTCTCCTTTAGACGGCGGTTCCTCTTTTATCCAACTTCTTGCGATCACTTTCCGAGCCATATAGAGTAGTCTGGCTATCGCTGTCTTCATAGTATTATCCACTCTTATCTCCTCCACAACACCCAGCAAGCATACCACTGGATCCCTTGGAATCACACATCTGTAGGCTTCCTCCACCCGACTCAGGACTACTATCCAAAAAGAAGACAGTCTTGGACACGTCCACATCATGTGGAATATACCTGCACATTCATTTCGGCACGTAGGACATTCAGACGTAGGTTTTAGGCCAGCGTTGAATAAGACATCCGGGGACTTGTACGCTCTGTGTATTATATAAAGCTGAGACAGTCTATACGGCTCGCTTAATGACAATTTTGTTATCCACTCCAGAGCGGATTTCCAGATCTCATCCTCCAAGGGGCCAAACTCACTTTCCCACTTAGCTCTGGCGCCAATTGGAAATTTTAATAGAAAGGTATGTAGCAGATCTCCATACAGGGAGGATATAACCCCTCTTGTAGACCCATTCCCACACACATACTCCAATACAATATCCCCCTGAATTTCAAGATGGCCACTCCTATTCTGAGCAATAAATGCATGTTTCATCAGTGCATAAAGGAACCCACCCGAAGATCTAAGCACAAATTCCGATTGTAGCTGAGAAAAGGATTTCAGCCCCTGTGGGTCCACAATCTGGAAAACACATTGCATCCCTTCAGCCTGCCATTCCGCCAATCCTCCCATAGCCCTGAATTCTGGTAAATTATTATTATCCCATATCGGCGAGAACCAGGTCAAGCCAGTAACCCCCGAATTTGTTTAATCAGGAAATGAACTTTATTCCTCCCAGCAGCCTTGCTTTTCCAGTCATAGTGGTTGCGCTGGCACAGTATCACTCACCGCTCTGTGTATAGAAAGTGGCGGTTGTAGCAGTGTAGTACAGGGGCCGACAGGAGGTGGTCCCTTTCAGCTGCAGAACAGACGAGAGACAGATGCAGAAATCCGTTCAATCAGGTCCAAACTTGGGTGTCCTCTTGACATCCACAGCAGACAACAGCTTCTGCTCCCTGGCCTGGGTACCTGTCACTTTCCTTCTGCTTCTGTTTGGCGAAGACCACTGGGTTCCCTCACTGTGGCTGCAGTTAGGCCCACGGCCACAGCGCTTCCCCGGCCGAGTCTGCCTGCTGCAACACCTACTCACTCTTCAGTGTCCAGCCGTCAGGGACCCCAGACCTCCATTAGTCACTGACGTCCCATCTTGCAGCTGTCCTCTCAGGGCCACTACCTTCTCCGCGTAACCGTCTCTTTCTCTTCTGCCTTCCCTGAGCTTCTCCTTCCTCTGTCCTCTCCTGAGCTCTTCCCACTTCTCTCTTCCTCCTGGGTGTCTGCCCTACCCCTGGGACTCTCCTTCCTTATATCTCCTCTTTCTGGAAATCCCCTTCTCAGTCTCGCACCCGCCCACCATGACTATGCGGTTTCCCTAGACTAAAGCCCCCGTCACACACAGCGATCTCGCTAGCGAGATCGCTGCTGAGTCGCAAGTTTTGTGATGCAACAGCGATCTCACCAGCAAGATCGCTGTGCGTGACGGCTATCAGCGACCGGCCCCCCTGCCGGGTATCGCTGATCATTGTTGAAACGTCTGGACATTTTTGGGGTCGCTGGTCTCCCACTGGACAGCACGCATCGCTGCGTGACAGGCGGGAGACCAGCGACCAGCGAGCTGGTAACCATGGTACACATTGGGTTTCTAAGTGCCACGAGCTCCTTAGAAACCCGATGTGTACCTTGGTTACCAGCTCCTTGCATCAGCGCGCTGGTAACCAAGATACACCGTGCGTAAATAAGCGATGTGCGTCGTTTGTTACCCGCGTGTCGCTGGTCCTGATCGCTGGTGAAGCTGCCTGTTTGACAGCTCACCAGCCATCAAGTAGCGACACAACAGCGATCCTGACAAGGTGATATCGTTGTCGGGATCGCTGGTGAGTCGCTATGTGTGATGGGGACCTAAGGCTTGCTGTTAAGTCCTTCTCTCACTACTCTATGTCCCCATCTTGTGGCCAAAACCTGGTACAACACCATCTTCCACTAATTCTAGCTGTTGTCCCACACATTTACATACAAGTCAGAATAAAGCATTGTATACATCATCTCCTTCAACTTCCCCTCTTCATCAGACAGGTCCATAGGTCAGTCCACCCCCTACAGCAGCACCACGGCACTGCCTGACAGCCGGCTCAGCACCGTCTGCCACCCACTAGCTACCCTACTGGTGCCCCTATAAATAAAAATGCTTCTTAAGTGCCCACTTAATATTTAACCAAGTCTCCTCATGTACAGTAACATGGCCCCAGCAATGCTGATGTGAGCAGAGGGTCCTGTGATGACTTGCTCGGCTTCTCCCAATTATCTTCTATTGAGAAAAGTCAAACTTATCTAATCGACACAGACACATAGCAAACGTGGTCGCGTGACCGCCTGATCGCACCAGTTTTATTTCGGTCTCATGACAGCAGGTGCACCATATCATGATTTGGCCGTCTGTAGTCTCAGAGTGACTGCAGAAATTTATCCCGTGCCTTTAATAACTTTATAATAAAACAAATAATTATGAAATTATGAAATAGAATGCAGCTCGTGGTTACTGTATTGTTATACTTGTTAGGTGACAGACAGACGGACGTATTTCTCGTGCGAGGATCGCATCGCAATCCTCGGTCTGAGAGTTCGCTCTCCGGACCTGAGTGTAACAGCTGCATAGTAATCCATCACACTGTCACACTCATGTCAGGAGCAGCAGCGGCTAGCCCGAGAATTGCGAAGCGATCCTCGCATGAGTTATACGGCCGTCTGTGCCCTTATGCTAAGGCTGGGGTCACACTTGCGAGAAACTCGCACGAGTCTCGCACCTCAATACCAGGCACTGATGCTGGCACTCGGGACCGGAGTGTGCGGCTGCATGTATTTCTATGCAGCCGAACACGTCAGACTGAGTGCCGGCGGCAGTGCCGGGAATTGATACGAGAGATTTGCGCGAGATTCTCGCACCACACTCGCAAGTCTGACCCCAGCCTTATACTTATGGCCTCTTTCACACTTCAGTTTTTTGCCATCAGTCAAAATCCGCCAAAATTTGAAAACGGCGGATCCGCTTTTTCTTGTTGCGGATCCGCCATTTCCCCCATTGGGATATATTAGTGGCGGATTTTGACGGATGGTCGTCCGTTGCGTCCGGTATTCGTCGGATCCGCAAAATTCCTTGCGGATTCTGTCAGAGGGGGACGGAGCCTGCAAAGTTTTTGTTCGCCGTCAAAATGGCAGGTGACTGCGGATCCGCCGTCATCCACCATGCGGTAGAATGGCCGCCTATGGGTGGCGGATCCGCCAGGACCCGCGATTTTGCGGAATCCGCCGGCAGGATCCGCAAAATCGCACTTCGCATGCCCAGAAAAAAAGATACTTTTCCAGACAGTCCCAAAACTATATAAGGTGGGCTAATTGGGCCCAGACATGCAGTAGCAGTCAGCCAGCAAGCCAGCCAGGAACCAAGCCACCCACGAAGCCTGCCAGACACCCACCAAGCCTGCCAGACACCCACGAAGCCTGCTAGACAGCCACCAAGCCTGCAGACACCCACACAGCTATCAAGCCTGCCAGACACCCACCAAGCTGCCACACATATCAGCACAAGAGGCCTGCCAGTACCAGCTCACCTACAAGTGTGAGTATACCTATTTATGACATGTGTGCGTGTGTGTATGGCGTGCTAGTGTGTAGCCTGCCTGTGTGTGTGTGGTCTGCGAGTGTTGCATGTCTGTTTTTTTTTCATACTTTTTTTTCTGTTGCTTGTGTACTGCATTTTATTTTCATACAACTGTATTTATATTGTATTTTTTATGCTGTGATTGAGTGGTGTATGGTATGTGGTGTAATTGGGCCCAGACAATCCGGCACCAGCAACACTGAAGACACCAAGCAAGACATCCGACTGCAGCCTGACTGATAGAAGATTGAACTAGAGCTATAAAACCTGCCTGCCCAGCTGCAAGTCTACCACCTGCAAGACCCCTGGAGCGTGTGTGTGTGTGTGTGTGTGTGTGTGTATGGCCTGTGTGTGTGTAATGCATATTTTTTTTTCCATCTTTTTTTTTTCTGTTGCATGTGTACTGCATTTTATTTTCATACAACTGTAATATTGTATTTCTTGCTGTGATTGTGTGGTGTAAGGCCGGTTTCATATTTGCACTTTATAGCGCAGCGATAACCTGCACACGTCCGCCACTAATCCCCACCCCATCCGGTCATCGCCGCCTACTAGCGCACATGAACACTTACGATCTGCGCACCCTATCTTTAGCATAGGGTGCGCAGATGGTGCGCTGGCAGGATTTTACCGTGTGCTGCGCATTTTTGAAGGTGTGCCCTTGTGCGCCAAACGCAGCATGTTGCATTTTGGTGCGCACGGCACACCTTCAAAAGTGCACAGCACACGGTAAAATCCTGCCAGCGCACCATCTGCGCACCCCATACTAAAGATGGGGTGCGCAGATCGCAAGCGTCCGTGTGTGCTAGTAGACGGTGATGACCGGATGGGGCGGTGATTAGCGGGGGCCGTGTGCAGGTCATCGCTGCGGTATAAAGTGCAAATGTGAAACCGGCCTAACTGGTATTGTATGTGGTGTAATTGGGCCCAGACATCTGGCAACAGCCACACTGAAGACACCGAACCAGACATCAAACACCAGCCTGACTGATAGAAGACCAAACTAGAGCTACAAAACCTGTCTGCTCAGTTGCAAATATTCCACCTGCAAGACCCCTGGAGTGTGTGTGTGTGTGTGTGTGTGGCCTGGCTGTGTGTTATGCGTGTTTGTGTGGGTTTTTTTTTTTTAAATATTTTAATTGTTTTTCTTTTACATGTTTATTGGATTTTATTTTCATATTTGCAATTGTGGTGTGATTAATGTATCTGTTGTAAATAGGTGTTTTTTTATTTTTCATTTATTGTGGTATTTAAAATAAAGAGCAGAGTAGCTCCTATTTGTTGGAAAAAAAAATAAAAAAATAAACTGTTTTCAAAAAATCTCCGTAGTACCATTTTAAAAAAAAAGGTAAAATTAAGTTACCATAAAGGTACATTAAATTTTTTGGTATACAAGTGTGGTTAAAAGTGAGAGATTGCAACATACCATGAAAAAAATCTGGTTATACACAGCTGAGAGTTTTTCAGGGAATTCAAAAACATGCAAACACAGTGTGGGTATACACAGAAATTAAACACCTTCAATCACACTCTCGGTGAGACCTTCAATCACTGGTTACACTCTCGGTGAGAGTTTTTGAGGGATTGCAAACACTGGTATACACAGCAATTACACACCTTCAATCACTGGTTACACTCGGTGAGACCTTCAATCACTGGTTACACTCTCGGTGAGAGTTTTTGAGGGAATGCAAACACTGGTATACACAGCAATTACACACCTTCAATCACTGGTTACACTCAGTGAGACCTTCAATCACTGGTTACACTCTCGGTGAGAGTTTTTGAGGGAATGCAAACACTGGTAAACACAGCAATTACACACCTTCAATCACTGGTTACACTCGGTGAGACCTTCAATCACTGGTTACACTCTCGGTGAGAGTTTTTGAGGGAATGCAAACACTGGTATACACAGCAATTATACACCTTCTATCACTGGTTACACTCAGTTACACTTTTTCAGGGAATTCAAACACATGCAAAGAAAGTGTGGGTTAACACAAAATATTACACACCTTCAATCACTGTGGTTACACTTGGTGAGAGATAAGGGAATTTAGACATGCAAACACTTAAAATTGTGTATAGTTAGTTTCAGGGAATTACACATTATATACAAATGAATATTTTTTTTTTTTTTTTTTTTTTTTAATTTTATATTATTTTCTTTATAATTGCAGATAACTTAATGAAGCGCCACCAGAAAAGCAGCAGCAGACACGGCCAGCCAGGCCGCAGCAGGGATGGTGAACGAGACCGCAGAAGAGACGACCGGCGAGAACGCAGCAGAGATGACCGGTCAGGCCGCAGCAGAGACGGTCAGCCTGACCGCAGCCGAGACGGACAGCCAGGCCGTGGCAGAGTACAGCCAACCATTAGTTTCCCTGTAAGTATAAAGCCCTGAAAGCTTATTATGATCCTTTGTATAGTAGCTTAACAATTGTCTTTATACTTGCAGATCACTTCAGCAAGCACCACCAGCCAGGCCGCAGCAGAGACGGCCAGCCAACCATTAGCTTCCCTGTAAGTATAAAGGCCTGAAAGCTTATTATGATCCTTTGTATAGTAGCTTAACAAGTGTCTTTATACTTGCAGATCACTTTAGGAAGCACCGCAGCTGCCCCAAACCGTAATGTCTTCTCCTGAAAGCTCCCCCTCACATCATCAGCGAGCTGAGGTAAAAAATTTTATTTATTTTTTTTTATTTAACCTCTTCGCGACCGCCCACAGTAGATAAACGTTGGCGCTTGCTGGGCTTTATCTACTGTCGGCGGTTTTGTGCCCCCCGGGACCCCCTCATACCTTATAACGCAGGGATCCCGGTGCACAATGCATGCTGGGACCCCCGACGTCATCGAGACCTGATTGGTTCAGGTCCTGATGACGTCGCGTCACAGCAGCCAATGAGAGAGCTCGTTGGGAAAGCTGCTTGTTTCCCGGCGATCTCCCTCATTATAACGCGACTTCTCCTCTGAGCTCATGCTGACAGATGAGCAGAGGTGAAGCAGCGTTACAGTGTGACTAGATCGCTGCCTGGCACAGCTGATCGCTGCCTGGCACAGCTGTGTCAGGCAGCGATCTTGTCACACAGTAACGCTGCTTCACCTCTGCTCATCTGTCAGTGTGAGATCAGAGGAGAAGTGGCGTTACTATGTGCCGGGCAGCGATCTTGTCACATAGTAACGCTGCTTCTCCTCTGATCATCTGCCAGTGTGAGATCAGAGGAGAAGTGGCGTTACTATCAGTCAAAAATACAAAAAATAAAAAACACAAAAATAAAAAAAAAAGTAAAGAAAAAAAAAAGCAGGTAGGCAGGTAGGCAGGCTAGGGGCTAGGTCTAGGGTTAGGGCTAGGGTTAGGGCTGTGTTGGGGTTAGGGTTGGAATTCGAATTGGGGGTTTCCACTGTTTAGGTACATCAGGGGCTCTGTAAATGCAATATGACGCCCGCAGACCATTCCATCAAAGTCTGCATTCCAGAACGTCACTACTTCCCTTCCGAGCCCCACCGTGTGCCCAAACAGTGGTCCCCCCCACATTTGGGGTACCAGCGTACTCAGGACAAATTGGACAACAACTCTTAGGGTCCAATTTCTCCTGTTACCCTTGTGAAAATAAAAATTGGGAGCTAAAAGATCATTTTTGTGGAAAAAAAATGATTTTTTTATTTTCACGGCTCTACATTATAAACTTTAGTGAAACACTTGGGGGTTCAAAGTGCTCACCACACATCTAGATAAGTTCCTTGGGGGGGTCTAGTTTCCAAAAAGGGGTCACTTGTGGAGGATTTCCACTGTTTAGGCACATCAGGGGCTCTGCAAACGAGACATGACACCCGCAGACCATTCCATCAAAGTCTGCATTCCAAAACGTCACTACTTCCCTTCCGATCCCCACCGTGTGCCCAAACAGTAGTTTTCTTCCACATATGGGGTACCAGTGTACTCAGGACAAATTGGACAACAACTTTTGGGGTCCAATTTCTCCTGTTACCCTTGTGAAAATAAAAAATTGGGGGCTAAAAGATCATGTTTGTGGAACAAAAATGATTTTTTATTTTCATGGCTCTACGTTATAAACTTCTGTGAAGCACTTGGGGGTTCAAAGTGCTCACGACACATCTAGATAAGTTCTTTAAGGGGTCTAGTTTCCAAAATGGGGTCACTTGTGGGGGTTTCCACTGTTTAGGCACATTAGGGGCTCTCCAAATGCGACATGGCGTCCTATCTCAATTCCAGCCAATTCTGCATTGAAAAAGTCAAACGGCACTCCTTCCTTTCTGAGCTCTGCTGTGTGCTCAAACAGTGGTTTAGCCCCACATACGGGGTATCGGCGTATTTGGGAGAAATTGCACAAAAAATTTTGTGGTTCATTTTCTGTTTTTACACTTGTGAAAATAAAAAAAATGGTTCTGAAGTAAAATGTTTGTGAAAAAAAGTTAAATGTTTATTTTTTCCTTCCACATTCCATTCATTCATGTGAAACACCTGAAGGGTTAATAAACTTCTTGAATGTGGTTTTGAGTACATTGAGAGGTGCAGTTTTTAGAATGGTGTCACTTTTGGGTATTTTCTGTCATATTGACCCCCCAAACTCACTTCAAATGTGAGGTGGTCCCTAAAAAAAAATGGTGTTGTAAATTTTGTTGTAAAAATGAGAAATCGCTGGTCAACTTTTAACCCTTAAAACTTCCTAAAAAAAAAAAAAATTATGTTTCCAAAATTGTGCAGATGTAAAATAGACATGTGGGAAATGTTATTTATTAACTATTTTGTGCAATATCACTCTCTGATTTAAGGGCATAAAAATTAAAAGTTTGAAAATTGCAAAATTTTCAAAATTTTTGCCAAATTTCGATTTTTTTAACATATAAGCGCAGTTCATATCTAAGAAATTTTACCACTATCCTGAAGTACAATATGTCATGAGAAAACAATGTCAGAATCAGCAGGATCCGTTGAAGGGTTCTAGAGTTATGGCCTCATAAAGTGACACTGGTCAGAATTGAAAAAATTGGCCTGGTCACGAAGGCAAAAACAGGCTCGGGCGCGAAAGGGTTAGACTAATTTTTTTTTTTGGTTAAAAACACTATCCATGTATTATGTTTTAACAGGAAGCTGATTCAGAGGAGCTTCCAGGAGGAGACGTGCAGGGTGGAGAGACGCAAGGAGGGGGTTGCCCAGAGTGTAAGTTTAGCACATACACACATACATAATGCTACACCCAACACAAACATTCATCACAGTGCACACACCATAACTACGCATCCATCCAAACAAATTTTTTTTTTTTTTTTTACCACAGTCTTCAGAATCCGGTGCCCGCACTAGAGTGACTCCCAGGACATCCCAGGGTCGTCAAGGTGATGCATCTGTTGGTCGGCAAACGATAAGTAACCCTATTTGGATAATTGTTTAAATGAACATCATGTGTTTGAATAGAATGTAATTTTTTGTTTTTTGTTTTGTTTTTTTATCTTCACAGGTTTCACAGCGTGCTCCCCGGAGACATCTGGAGGAGGGTGTCATGATTGATACTGATGAACTCATCCGTGAGGTGGAAAACCGGGAGCCGCTGTGGAACATGGCAAACCGTCTACACGCCGACCAACAAACCACCCGACGGCTCTGGGATGAGGTCTGTTCTTCAGTTATTGAGAACTGGGAGGAACTCAATGCGAGGGCCAGGGATTTTGTGCGCAAGTATTACAACTTCAGTAACTTATATTCCAGCATGTGAAGTGTCGAATACTAAACCCCTTTTTGTTTGCTTCACAGGTGACAGGGTTATCACACGGTGGCGGTCGCTCCGGGATCGCTTCAAGAGGGACTACAACAAGGAGATGCAGACCCCGAGTGGATCGGGAGGACGCCGGGGACCCCAGTACAAGAACTACAAAGCCCTGGCGTTCCTGCGATCAACAATGGTGTGCAGAAGGTAAATATTCCCCAAACCATTTCTGTAGTAGAAATGTTTAACCAAATTTTTTTTCAGCAGACTTAAATTAAATATCAATATTTTTAATATACATTTTTTCTCCTTTTTTTTTAGCACCATCTGCAGCACTCGGGAGTCTGCATCAGAGTTGCGTCCCTCTGGAGTGATCCCTAGTGAGACCGCCCCCGGTGACCACATCGAGGTATCCGACCCCTCTGTACCTACCCTCTTGTCTCATCCCTCTATCCCCTCCACCAGCACTGGAGCAGCAGGGCAGACTTCATCACATGAAGCTGCTGGTGACGACTTGTTCCCTGTTCCCCACCCCTCAGACACTGCCGCAACATCTCGACCAACTTTTGGTTCTGGCCGGCAGCGTCTGAGGAGTCAGGAAAGGATGACCTTGTCTAACTGTTTGAGTCTAAACTCATCTGTCCAGCATGGTTTCCACACTTATGGACAACGGTTATCTTCTGGGTTGACCATGATCAATCAAAGTATCATGGAACTCAGAAGATACATGGAACAGATGAATTTAGACTCAAACCAGACACCGAGACATACCTTTTTTCAATCTGTTGTCCGGCAAATGGAAGGTTTAAGTACTCACCAGCAGATGCGTGTGATGCAAGCCAGTCAGAATGCTCTAGTGGAAGTACTTGCTGAAGCATCCCATCCTCCCCCTGTCCATCCTCCCCCTGTCCATCCTTCCCCTGTCCATCCTTCCCCTGTCCATCCTTCCCCTGTCCATCCTTCCCCTGTCCATCCTTCCCCTGTCCATCCTTCCACAGTCCATCCTTCCACAGTCCATCCTTCCACAGTCCATCCTTCCACAGTCCATCCTTCCACAGTCCATCCTTCCACAGTCCATCCTTCCACAGTCCATCCATCATACAGCCGTCCCTCCTCCTACCACTCCCTCTCCTTTCTCTAGTTCCCCATTCCATTCTTCCCAGTACCTTCCTTCCCCATTGCATTATACCCCAATGCCCTCACCATACCCACCCCCACATACACCTTCAATGTACCCACAAACCTCGTCTGTCCATCCACTCCCGTCCCAACCACATGTGTTAAACCCCCCTTCCACTTCTGGTCCTCACCAACTCCCTCCCCAGTCCTCTACCCCCCCCTCGATGTGGTCAACCCTATTAACCCCTCCAATACTATCTCCACCCAACATTATCACACTTTGTAATGTTTTGTCTGTTTTCCAAAAAAAGGTAATACATACCAAAAAGAAAAAAAAAAAAAAGTTTACAAAAAAGGTAATATATACCAAAAAAAAAAAAAGTTACAAAAAAGGTTTAAGATACCAAAAAAATTAAAAAAAAAAAATCACCAAAAATTAAAAAAAAAAAAAAAAAAAATACAGTTATTACAAATTCAGAAATAAACTATGTTTTTTTTCAAAAAACTTTATTGTGTTGTTTCTTTTTTGCTTCTTTCTTTGGAAATATTCAAATTACACCAGTGGTGTAAAAGGTAAACACAACACTTGGTAACACAACACTTGGTAACACAACACTTGGTAACACAACACTTGGTAACACAACACTTGACACTGGATAATATTTCACAGTACACCGGTGGTGTACAAGGTACAAAAAACCAACACTTGGTAGCACAACATTTGGTACCCAACTCTTGTTAACATTTCAAAGTGTAATATTTTACGCTTGGTACCCAACACTTGGTAACATTTGTAAGTGTAAAACAACGCTAGGTACACAACATTTGGTAAAACTTTACGCTTGGTACCCAACAATTGGTAACACTGCAAAGTGTAAAACTTAAAAAAAAAAAAAAATGGTAAACCAAATCACATTGGAACACAATGCTTGGGAAAACCAAACACTTGGTAAAATTTCAGTTAAAAAAAAAAAAAAAAAAAAAAAAAAAAAGGTTACTCACAATGTCATCTTGCCAGTCCACTTGTCCCTCTGGTGTCACAAAATAGTCTGCAGGTGTCCCTCATTCTTGCCACTGAGCCAGTACTCCGAAAAGTTTGCTGCTCATAATCCCACAAGGTGGATTCAGACAGATTTTCATCGATGGAAACTGGTTCGTTTGAAAGGACAAAATTGTGCAGGATTACACCGGCCTTCACCACCTCATCCACAGTCTCTGTTTTCATTTTCATGGCCGTTAACAGGACTCTCCATTTGGCAGTTAAAATTCCAAACGCGCACTCCACCACTCTGCGCGCTCTGGTTAACCGATAGTTATAGATTCTTTTCCGGTGTGTTAATCCACGACTACCATATGGTTTGAGTAAGTGTTTAGAAAGCTGAAAAGCATCGTCGCCAACGCACACAAAAGGCATCGGTGGGCCTGTTGTTCCAGGGAGTGGTCTTGGAGGTGGGAAGTCAAAATTGTCTCCATACAAGCGACGGCCCATGGTGGAAATCTTGAATACCTGAGAGTCATTAGAACGACCGTATGCACCGATGTCCACGGCAATGAATTTGCAGTTTGCATCCGAAATGGCCATAAGCACAATAGAAAAGTATTTCTTATAGTTGTAAAACTGTGAACCAGATCCCACGGGTTTCACAATCCTGATATGCTTGCCATCCACGGCACCGATGCAGTTTGGAAACTGGCAGATTTCTTGAAACTTGTCGGCAATCTCCAGCCACCTCTCCTGTGTTGGCTCTGGGATGTATTCCTCCTGTAGAGAATCCCACAATGCCCGGCAGGTCTGTTGTACAATTCCAGCAATAGTTGAAATCCCAATCCGGAACTGGAAATGGAGGGAGGTGAAGGATTCTCCAGTTGCCAGGAATCTGTTAAAAAAATGGAAAAAAAAGTAACATTAATACAAACTACAAGCCATAACATAACAATAAAAGCCTGCAGAATCTGAAACATTTTAAAAGGTAGATAAATAGATAACTTACCGAAGGGTCACCATCAAACGCTCCGCCGGTGATATAGAAAACCGCATTTGTGTGTCCCTTCTCCGGATTTGTTCTCCAACACGATCCACCAATATCTCAAAGAATTCCAGCCTCATGCGCACGTAGTTGAAGAACTTGTCCGGATTATCCCTCAATTCCAGGTACAATGTGGAAAAAACGCCACGGGTGAACCTCTGCGCATTAATGGGATGAATCCACTGGCGCCGTCTCCTCATACGCAGGATTCGCAATCTTCTTTTCTCCCTCTGGAGAGCAATAATTGCCAACCGATTCAAGTGAAGATCCAATTCCACACAGAAGCTGTCAATACTCGCAATAACTCCTTCCAGACTCGCACTAACTCCTTCCATCGCTGCCACTAGCTCTAAAACCTTTCAAAGAAATTGTATCACAACACCCTAGATATATTTCTCCCTAGTTTCCAGTATCCAATCACATTTGGGAGCATTCTCCAAGAGCGAATCATATTTGGGAGCATCCCATTTTGGAGGTGTGGAAAAACAGATCCTCAAGAAAACGGATCCAACGGAATGTGAAAACGGATGGTACTGATCCGTTTTGTTAAGGATCCGCACTAAAATCGGTATAGCGGATCCTTAAAAAAACGGATCCGTTCCATCAGCTTGCATCCGTTTTTATACATTTTTTGCGGATCCGCCATTTTCAAATTTTGGCGGATTTTGACTGATGGCAAAAAACTGAAGTGTGAAAGAGGCCTATCCTGCTTATACTAATACTTAGATATTAATTCCTTATTAACGTACTATTGCTATTATCCTGTATAGTTATGCTTATCTGACTAATACTTATAAAAGACCCAGCTTGCAAGTCCTATTATATCCTTAGTCCATAGTTAATGCTTTTATATACCTGCACTCATAAAATAGTCCAATGTCTACAGCCGTGGGGAGAGCTGCCCCGCCCGGTGACAGCTACTCAAAGTACTTACTCCAATGAGTGGAGGGCTCGTGCACAGTGGAATAGCGCACTCAACAGTACAAGGTGATTTCACCATATATAGTTGTACGCAAGTGTTGCTACGCACAATACCTCCGATGGTCTGCGTAGGATCTGGTGACTGCGTTCTGGCTGGTGCAGTAAAGGCAGGGACGGTTTTAGGCAAAGTGGGGCCCTAGACAAAAGTTTAAAATGGGGCCCCAAATGCTAACATATTGCACATCAAGCACAAGCATTTTGGCTGTATTTACATGCGCCGAGTTCAGGCCGCTAAACAAGTGTGATCGACAATATTGAAATCGAAACACTTGTTTCCCGGCTTCTTTCCACCGGCTAAGCAATAATGATGGGGACAGAACAATATATAATGGATCAATCTGTCACCATACAGTTTTATGTTATCAGCAGCACATCTACAGTTTACACCGGCGATGTGCTGCTGAGATCAACGATTTCTGTTCCGGCATAAACAATCCAATCACTCGAAGAATAGGCAGCATTTTGCCTGTTTAGTATAATACACCCCATAGTTCTCCATATATTATCATGTGCACCACAGTCCTCCATATTGTAAAATGCACACCCCATAGTCCTCCATATAACATAATGTGCCCCACAGTCCTCCATATAGTATCATACACTCCCCATAGTCCTCAATATAGTATAATACACTCCCTATAGTCATCCATATATTAAAATACACTCCTCCATATAGTATAATACACTTCCCATAGTACTCCATACAGTATAATACACTCCTCATAGTGCTCCGTATAGTATACTACAGTCCTCAATATAGTATAATACACTCCCCATAGTCCTCAATATAGTATAATACACTCCCTATAGTCATCCATATAGTAAAATACACTCCTCCATATAGTATAATACACTTCCCATAGTACTCCATACAGTATAATACACTCCTCATAGTGCTCCGTATAGTATACTACAGTCCTCAATATAGTATAATACACTCCTCATAGTCCTGCATATATTAAAATACACTGCTCAGTCCTCCATATAGTATAATACACTCCTAATAGTGTGCCATAAAGTATAATACACTCCTCATAGTGCTCCATATAGTATAATACATTTATCAGTCCTCCATATAGTATAATACTCTCTTCATAGTGTTCCATATAGTATAATGCACTGCCATAATCATCCATGTAGTACAATTCACTTCCTATAGTATAATGCACCCCATAATTCTTCATATAGTATAATCTAGTCCCCATAGTCCTTGATATAGTACAGTATAATGCACCCATCCCACAGAGTATAATGCAGCCCCGCCATAAAATATAATGTAACCCCCATAGAATATAATGCAGCCCCCATAGAATGCAATGTAGCCCCCTCATAGAGTATTATGCAATCACCTGCCACAGAATATAATAAATATAATACAGCCTCCATAGAATATAATACAGCCCACCTCCCCATAGAATATAATGTAGCCCTCCCATAGAATATAATACAGTCCACCTCCGCAAAGAATACCTTTAGTGAGACAACCACAACAAATGATAAGAAAAAAATAATTCACAACCAAGTGACATTATATTGGCACAGGAGATGGTGCGACCATGAGACGCTTGTAAGGTGGAGGGCCACACAGGGGCAGTGAGAAGGACACAGTCAAACAGTGACAAGGGGGCAGGGGAGAAGGACACAAGGGGGCTAGGGGAGACAGGCACAAGGGTGACACAGGGGGGCTAGGGAGCAAGGGAGACAGGCACAAGGGAACACATGGGGCATTGAAGCAAGTAGGGGAGAAGGGCACAAGGGGACACACGGGGACTAGTGGGCAAGGGAGACTGACAAGGGGACACACGGGAACTAGTGGGCAAGGGAGACTGACACAAGGGGACAAGGGAGACTGACACAAGGGGACACACGGGGACTAGTAGGCAAGGGAGACTGACACAAGGGGACAAGGGAGACTGACAAGGGGACACACGGGAACTAGTGGGCAAGGGAGACTGACACAAGGGGACACACGGGGACTAGTAGGCAAGGGAGACTGACACAAGGGGACATGGGAGACAGGCACAAGGGGACACACAGGGACTAGTGGGCAAGGGAGACAGACACAAGGGGACATGGGAGACAGGCACAAGGGGACACACAGGGACTAGTGGGCAAGGGAGACAGACACAAGGGGACACACGGGGGCTAATGGGCAAGGGAGACCGGCACAAGGGGACACACAGGGAATCTGAGGGCAGAGTAGATAGGGACGAATGGGGATACAGGGCTGCAAGGGTAAAGGGGACTTGGGAGCAGGGAAGAAAGGAGCACAGGGATTACAAAGACACTGTGGCATCCTCCCCCAAGCGGCTTGGTCCACGCGCCCCTGCCAGCTCCTAAAGGGTCCCCGCTACCGCCAACATGTCGGCCGCCGCCACCTGTGCAGATGCTGCACAGCGGATGCGCGATGAAGTGACGCACTCGCGCACCCACAATGTCAGAAGGGAATGATGGGAGAGGGTGCGTCATGTGACGCTCTTTCCCCCATCATTGCTTTGAACTGTACTGGCGTCATAATGATGACGGTATAGTTCAATGCGGCGGGGGGGGTGGGGGGAGTCAGCGCTGGGGGAAGGCGGGCCCCCCTGACTCACAGGCCCGAAAGCGGCTGTGTGGTGTGCCGCCACTGGCTGGGGGCCCCTGGCGGAACAGGAGCCCTAGGCAGCTGCCTGCCCCTAACGCCGGCCCTGAGTAAAGGTTGAACCTGGGAGATGCGACGATATGCCGAGGTGTAGTGTGATACCAGCGCTCCTGCCCTCCAGCGGTCGGCGGGGATCCGGTCATTATGGTCGATAGCTGCGTCCCGGCGGATGTGCAGTAGGAGCAAGACCTGTGCGACGCGGTGGATCCTCCACTTCCTGCCGCTCTTATTTGCAGCCTCTAGGAGAATTCTTTTCAGGTACATGCCATCTCTCCTTGGTTAATCAACTGTTTGAGTGCAATACTTGCTATTTCCATTAACTACCATTTATTTCACAGTTTTGTACTGGGCGAGTTGCAATATTTTCAATAAGATATATTAATCACTATTTATTTCACAGCTATTTATCCCCACGATTGGGATAACTGTAATTTATTGTTTATTCTTGTCAGCTTTTACCTATTAAATATTCTTCTACTTGTCTCATTAATAAGTGACTAGTTTTCTCCCAGCTTTATTCAGCACGAGTCTATCACAAATAATTATAATCCCTTTGATTTCCTTGTGGTTGGTATCTAGACTCACAGCAGTTAGAAATCCTTTTACACAGACGCCACTTTATCTCTCTCCTTCATTTTTTTGTTTTTAAAAATTTTTCCCTGAACCTGTAGCTGGATATTTCCTTCTTTTGAATTCCCTCCTACCTATAGTATGATTTTGCACATTGCTTCCAATATACAGTACGAGCACCCACATAGCCTCCTATATACAGTGTGAGTCCCCATATAGCCTGTCATATACAGTATGAGCCCCTATATAGCCTCCTATATCTAACTGCATTCACTTCGGTATCATTCATTTTCTATGAGACTGCTCTGTTCTCATGTTATGCATTTATACATTTCGTAGGGCTTAATGGAATTATTGTGCTTGTTACACATCAACTCTGAAGATGCGCTCATTTATTAGACTTTGGTTGGAGCAACTTTAAAATATAATAATGATAATGGTCCTGTCTAGTGACAAGTTTATTTTACAGGCTTCTGGAGAAAGGCATAATGCCAGTCATTCAAGGGTTAATTCTTTGGAACACTAAGAGGGACTTTTCAGCCAATGAAACAACAGTATAAAACACCTGTGGTAACTATGGCAACTGCGCTGATGTCATAAATACATGCATCTATGATACAGGAGAAGATTCCAGAACCACAAGTCATTCCGCCATAGGAGGAGCCGTACTTGATGTGTCTGGAGACCTGGAGCTTCATCACTCCACAATGGGAGGAAGGGGACACCGCCTAGCCAGCCAGATCAGCCATACCGCCTAGCCAGCCAGATCAGCCATACTGCCTAGCCAGCCAGATCAATGGGGTGACAGATGTTGCAGCCAGATCTCCCTCACGTCCAGTACTCGCCTCCTTCACCTTTATGTGTACGGCCTGGAGAGGTCGCATTAGGCTTCTCCATGACAAATACGATACAATGTACAAATTCTGGTACAATTTGCTGTTACATGTTGGCATTAACCTTCTAAGCCCAAGGGAAGGGCAGTCCTACCGCCATGGTTCCCTAGAGGTTTCCACCACAGGGGGTTTTTCCTCTCCCGAGTGCTGAAGGATGATTCTTCGTGAGTCGGGGGTTGTGCCATTTTCAGTGTCTTTTTCATAGTAATTGGCTGATTCTAAATTTCAGACACTGAATGAAATTAATTATAATAAATATGAGATTTGGAATAAAATTTGGTCCATTTAACATCCAATAAAAGTGTTTTGTGTGTTTCTTTCACAATCTTGGGTTGGTGGGATTTTGTTGGGGATCAGGACCCAGCATCTATGATCAAGCCGTGAAGCCAGATATGGAGTCGGAGCAATTTAACCCTGCGCTGGAAGACAGGACGGAGCAGAGATGACCAAGTGTTACTGCACAATGAGCACAACTTCACACTCTTCCTTGCATTCAGATACACGAGGGGATTCAGGGCCAAACTGGGACTAAAAAGCAGCCCTTGTACACAAAATTCACCAGCCCACACACAATAAGTGTCCTCAACGAAAAATCGTAGAACACTGTTAGGTCATGTGGGATTTTGCTTTATTCGTTACCAGGGCCAGAGTAAAGTATTTTGGTGCCCAAGGCAGATGAAGCCGAAGGCGCCCATTTTGCCTTTCTACCCGGCTAATTCTTCCCTTTTCCATTAGGTCTGTGACATCATGTGATTAATAACTGGCGAGCAGAATCCTGCTAAGTCAGGCACATATACAGCACATTTGTATCTCATGAACCTACAACTCCCAGTATGTCCTTAACAATGGTAAGGAGATGCTGGGAGCTGTTATCAGTCTTTATCAGACTGCGGACTATATAGGAACCACAGTACTGATGAGACGCAGTCAGTATTAACAAGTAAAAATGTACATCCTGGTACCTTATAAGTGACCTCTTCTCTGATTGAGTCTTTTCTTCCTCTTAGTCTCCATCTTGTCCAGACGCCATGATGACTTTTCTCATCCACATCTCCTTTCTTTAGACTTCCCTCTTCTCCAGCCTCCTGCAGCACATCCCGACACGGAGTCCTTTCAAAATAACAGTGTTATTAAAATGCTCCTGAATAAAAAATATCTGTCCATATTATGACCTAAATAAGCCTCCTCTAGTATATGGCCTCCACACTGTCCTGTAGTCCATCTGTTCAGAGATGGTAGCTGGGAAAACACAGAACAACGACTGAAACCATATCATCAGAACAGAAAGCAGATTACATTCACAATATGCCAAAAACAGCCCTATGCCTTAAATAGGGGGATTGTAAAAGTGAGCACAATGGACACTCCCAACATGGAATTATCTACTAAAGACATGGAGTCAACAATCCACCAAGAAAATACAGGGATTTTTGTGAGTACTCACCGTAAAATCCTTTTCTCCGAGACGCTCATTGGGGGACACAGAGACTGTGGGTGTGTGCTACTGCCGTCTGGAGGCCGACACTAAGTATACAAAAAAAACAAGTTAGCTCCTCCGCCGCATACACCCTCGCCCCGATAGCGGGCGGAAACCAGTTTAGTGCCAAAGCAGTCGGAAAAGCTGACCGCAATTTAGCTCTAGCGCAAAAAATCATGTCTAAAAAAAAGGACCACCCTACAAATAAGGGTTTATACCCATCAAAAATAAACAAAAGCCAACTGGCTATCAGGGTGGGTGCTGTGTCCCCTAATGAGCGTCTCGGAGAAAAGGATTTTACGGTGAGTACTCACAAAAATCCCTGTTTCTCCTTAGCCTCATTGGGGGACACAGACTGTGGGACGTCCCAAAGCAGTCCCTGGGTGGGAGCAACTCATCAATCTACACCGCATGCCTACCTGTTCAAAGGTGTGCCACTGCTGCCTGGAGAATCCTCCTACCCAGGCTCGCATCCGACGAAGCCTGCATATGTACGTTGTAATGTTTAGCGAACGTGTGCAGGCTTGACCACGTTGCCGCCTTGCACACCTGCTCTGCCGAAGCCTGATGCCGAAGCGCCCAAGAGGCGCCCACTGCCTGAGTCGAGTGCGCCCTTATTCCAGGTGGAACCGGCGTGCCTCTAATACGGTAAGCCTCTTGAAAAGTAAGGCGAATCCATCTGGCTATGGTCGACCGTGAGGCCGCGAGCCCCTTCCTGCGCCCTTCAGGGATCACAAACAACGAATCTGTTTGGCGAAAAGGCGCTGTCCTCGACACATACCTCCTGAGGGCCCTCACCAGGTCCAGCGTGTGGAGCGCCTTCTCAACTCTATGTACTGGAGCTGGACAAAATGAAGGCAAAACGGTGTCCTCATTAATATGGAACGAGGACACCACCTTCGGCAGGAACGGCGGAGGTGGTCTCAAGACTACTTTATCCTTAAAAAAGGTCAGAAACAGGGCTCTACAGGATAGGGCTGCCAGCTCCGAGACCCGCCTAATAGAGGTTATTGCTACCAAAAACACGACCTTCCTGGTAAGGTATGGCAATCCGACCTCCTGCAATGGCTCAAAAGGAGCTTCCTGCAGGGCCCCCAGCACCAGATTAAGGTCCCATGCGTCTACGGGAGCTCTAAAGGGGGGCATTAGATGCGAGACTCCCTGAATGAAAGTCTTGACCTGCATAATACTAGCGATCTTTCGCTGGAACAAAACAGACAAGGCCGAGATCTGTGTCCTCAGGGAACTCGGAGCCAAACCTGCCTCCAGGCCTGACTGCAGAAAGGCCAGAATGTTGGGAACCGAGAAGGCCAAAGGCGCAACCCCGTGCTCTCGACACCAGAGAAAGAAAACCTTCCAAGTACCATGATAGATTCTCGCCGAGGCCGGCTTCCTGGCGTTAATCATCGTGGCTACCACCTCACGCCTAAACCCCACCTGGGTCAGGACCCAGGACTCAACGGCCATGCCGTCAAACACAGGGCCCCTAAGTTCGGGTGGTAGATCGGCCCCTGGGACAGTAGGTCTGGCCGTTCCGGTAGACGCCATGGCACGTCTGCGAGGAGCTGTACTAGATCCGCGTACCAGGCTCGACGGGGCCAGTCTGGGGCCAGCAGAATTGCCGGAACCCTCTCCCTCTTGATCTTCCTGATTACCCTCGGGAGAAGAGGCAGAGGGGGAAAAAGGTACGGGAGCCGAAACTGGCTCCATGGAAGAACCAATGCATCCGCTGCAATCGCTCGCGGGTCCTGAGACCGGGCAACAAACCTGTCTAACTTCGCGTTCTCTCTGGAAGCCATCAGATCCACGTCCGGAGTTCCCCACCGCTGGCAAATCTGCCGGAAAACCTCGGGGTGCAGGAACCATTCTCCGGCCGCGACCCCCTGCCGACTCAGGAAATCTGCTGCCCAATTTTCCACGCCTGGTATATGGACCGCTGAAATTACTGAGTGGTGCCTCTCGGCCCAACGAAGTACGTGTTCTATCTCGCGCATGGCTGCCCTGCTGCGCGTGCTTCCCTGGTGATTCACATACGCCACTGCTGTGGCGTTGTCTGACTGGACCCGGACTGGGCGACCCACTAGCCAGTGCTGAAAATGCTGCAACGCCAACCGCACTGCTCGAATCTCCAACAAGTTGATCGGCAGAAGGGCCTCCTGGGGAGACCACTGCTCCTGAGCTGTGTGATGACGAAACACTGCTCCCCAACCGAGAAGACTCGCGTCGGTTGTGACCACCAACCACTGATCTGGAGGAAAGGGTTTCCCCTGAAGGAGAGAGGAGTCGCGCGTCCACCAGTGCAGTGCCTGCCGGACCTGAAAGGACAACCTGCACTGATGATCCAGGGAGAAAGGACTCCTGTCCCATGCTGCCAAAAGAGCATGCTGCAGGGGGCGAAGATGAAACTGCGCAAACGGGATTGCTTCTATTGCTGCTACCATCCTTCCTAGCACCCTCATCCCAAATCGAATCGTGTGAGGGCCTGGCCGCTGAAGACGCCGAACCCCTCGCCGGAGCGCCCGGGCCTTGTCTCGAGGGAGAATTACCAACCCTTGGGAAGTGTCGAAAATCATCCCCAGGAATGGAATCCTCTGAGCCGGGGTAAGACATGACTTCTTCCCATTGACTAACCATCCCAGGCGGGATAGGGTATCCAGCGTAATGCCGACATTCTCCTCGCACGCCTGAAAAGACGATCCTTTCACTAACAGGTCGTCCAAGTATGGCAGCACTACTATGCCCCGAGAATGAAGAATGGCCATAACGACCGCCATCACTTTCGTGAAAACCCTGGGTGCCGTGGCCAACCCGAACGGCAGAGCCACAAACTGGAAATGCCGGCCATTTATCGCAAAACGAAGGAACTTCTGATGCGGAGGAAAAATAGGGATGTGCAGGTAGGCATCCTGGACATCGATTGAGGCCAAATACTCTCCCTGCTCCATGGCCGATATCACTGACCGGAGGGATTCCATCCGAAAGTGCCTGACCTTGATGAACCTGTTTAGGAGCTTTAGGTCCAAAACCGGTCTTACTGTTCCATCCTTCTTGGGGACTGCGTACAGGTTGGAATAAAATCCTTGGGCCTCTTCGCCCTCTGGTACCGGGATAATGACCCTGTTGTGCAGAAGAATCCTGATGGCCCCTAGCAATGCCTCTGCCTGGGATTGCAATTTGGGAAGACGGGATTGAAAAAAATCTCCTTGGAGGGTGTCCGATAAACTCTATTTTGTACCCGAATGACACCAATTCCACCACCCATGCGTCGTGTGCCACCTTGACCCAGACGTGGCGGAACCTGAGCAGACGACCGCATACTCTGGTGTCCTCGGGTACCTGATGCCTCAAGTCATTTTGTAGAGGGCCTCTGAGACCTAGCTCCCCTTGACCTGGGTGGACGGCCCCGCTTCCTCCCCAGCGGGTTGGCTCTATACGTGACCTGGCGCTCTCTGTCTTGGTTGCGACGAGCCGGGGCAGTAGAACCGGCCGCTGATGCCCATCCTGGGGCGCGAAATGCCCGAAAGCGCGCCTGTGATTGACGAAAGGGCGGTCTGCTCTTCTGCTGTGGGAGAAAGCTACTCTTTCCCCCCGTGGCATCTGAAATAAGCTTGTCTAGCTTCTCACCAAAAAGCCAGATTACCCTGATAAGGCAGAGATGTTAACGACTTTTTAGAATCGGCCCGCCATAGCCTTAGCCACAAGGCTCTCCTAATGGCGATAGCGTTTGCTGCGGCTAGCGCCGCGCAATTAGCCGCATCCAAGGATGCATTAATTAGATAGTCTCCTGCCATCGAGATCTGATTTGCTATCTCAGACACCTCTACCGGCAAATCTCTGTCCTGCAGGACTTTGTTCAAAGACTCCGACCACGACATCATGGCCTTGGCCACCCATGTAGCTGCGAAGGAAGGCAAAAGCGCTGACCCCGATGCCTCATACACCGAGCGGGCTAGACCCTCTATGAGCCGATCCGTGGGGTCCTTAATGGAAGACCCACTAGGCACCGACAACAATGATCTTGAAGCCAGGCGTGACACTGGGGGATCCACAATCAGAGATTCCGCCCACTCTTTACAGAACTCTGGTGCAAACGGGTACCTTGTCTCTAGCGTTTTCTGCCCTGACAAAACGCTTGTCTGGACGTTCCCTGTGCCGCTGTACCGTGTCCTCGAATTCAGGATGGGTGCTAAACACCCTATGTGGGCGCCTGGCCTTTTTAAAACATATCTTATGCCCTGCGGCCAGGGAGACGTCCTCCTCAATACCAAGAGTCTGATTGACGGCCTCAATGAGACTGTCCACTGTCTCCCGACACCCGGGAATATCCAGATCCAAGGCTTCCTGCCTATCCTCATCCGAACTCTGCTCGCTCTCAGACAATGGTGATGGAGAGCGAGATGTCGCACTCACAGATGCCGAAGCACCGGAGGGGCCCGGAGACGCCATATGGGGTCTTTCCCTGTACGTCTCTTTAGAGAGGGTATGGCCCCTGCAGGCCGGCGGCTCAAGTGAGGTGGATGAACCTTCCCAAACCGGAGAGCCGTTGTCTCTACCCCTATCCGGGGCCTGAAGGGTCTCGATCGCCTTCGTAAGTGAAGCCATAGACCGAGATAGCGATAACGCCCATTCCGGGGGCTCCGACCCCCTGGGCTCCGTTGGCGGGGAGGGCTCCTGGGCGCGTTCGGAACTACAGGCCTCACATATCTTAATGGTCTGCGCTCGCGTGAACACAGCCCCACAGGAAATGCATGCGGTATAAAGGAAGGTGTGCTTCTTCCCTTTTCCAGACATACTGCGGAAAAAAACCTTTTCCTATATATTATGTCTTTTTTTTTTTTTTCTTTTTTATGGCATCCAGGGGTATGAGGAGAAGGAGGACAACCTGCCCTAGTGTGGCCAAGACGGGGTCGCACTTACCCGAGCTCCGGCTGCCTCCCCGTGCTCCTGTGCTGCTGCTGGCGCTCGACTGCCGTCTGGAGGCTCCCAGCTGCTGTCTCCCTGGGTAGGCTGCGATGCTTCCTGACCGCGGCCTACCCCATTCTGACGCCGGGACCTCCATTTTATCCAGCGCCCGACGTCACGCTGGGGGGCGGACCTTCCCCCTGCGTCCTAGGCCAACGCCGCCGCCCAAATTTCGGCCCTGCCCCCCGCCGCACCGGGGGGCGGGCCTTCCCCGCGGCCTAGGCCTAGGCCGCAGGCTAAATTTCGGCCCTGCCCGCCCGCCGCACCGGGGGGCGGGCCTTCCCCGCGGCCTAGGCCGCAAGCCGCGGGCTAAATTTCGGCCCTGCCTGCCCGCCGCACCGGGGGGCGGGCCTTCCCCGTGGCCTAGGCCGAAGTCGGGGGCTAAACCTGAGCCCTCTTCCCTGCGGCCTAACTCGCCCTGTAACTGGCGCCTACTCAGCCCGGCGTGCTCCTTCCCCCGCCCGGCCACCGAGCGCGTGGCGAGGGAGAAGGGGAACACACCGCTGCCCCTGCTGCGCCGAAGAAGCCCCCCTGCTCTGCCTGCAGGCAGGAGAGGGGAGCCGCTCCAGCCCCTGGAAAGTACGCTGCAGCCCTGGCCTGGAAAAACCTCCCGCTGCCCAGGAGCCCTGCTTACCCTGAGGGAAACCGCATCTTCGGACGGTGCAGACACCCTAGCTCCGTCCGCCTTGGCTGGGCGAGGAGAGGGACAGTCCGCCACCATGCAGTACCTGATTGGCGTTGGCCTGGGGCCGCACAGACTAGTCTTGTGCCTCTGTGCAAGCCCATGGTTTCGCTACCTAGGGGTGGACAGGGCTAAGTCTGGCATATTGTCCCACGTCGCGGGAGAGGGTACGTGGAGGGACACTTGCACGTGGTCGCCCGTTGATGGTTTGGGGAAATCGGATCCTTTCAATAGGATGCGTTGCCCCTGTCATATCTTCTTTAAAATAAAAAAGAAAAATAGATGTCTGGGGAAAAGTCCCAGAGATGTCCCTCGGTGCGGGAAAGGATACGCGGAGGAATACTCGCGCGTGCTCGCCCGTTGATGTTTGGGGGAGATCGGACCCTTTCAATAGGGTCCGTCGCCCCAGTCTCCTCTTCATAGCAAGAAAATGTTAAAAAAAAATAGTCTGGAGAGACCCAGACTGCGTGTGCCTCCATCAGACACTAAGCAAAAAACTGGTTTCCGCTCGCTATCGGGGCGAGGGTGTATGCGGCGGAGGAGGAGCTAACTTGTTTTTTTGTATACTTAGTGTCGGCCTCCAGACGGCAGTAGCACACACCCACAGTCTCTGTGTCCCCCAATGAGGCGAAGGAGAAATAACAATATTTTGTATCATTAAATTGTAGCATCAAGAAGGCATACACGTCTATATACACATATCTCAGTACCCCAGATATTCACCTCATTGGGGATACAGTTGTGGCATGCCTTTATATGACTGGGGATCGTCTGTAACGTGCTCACACCATCCACATCACGTGCGGTGAGTTCTTACACGTAGTTCCCGGGATGCGAGGCCAATATAAATCAGCTTACAAGTACATATGGCATAATACACAACATGAGTTATATTTACTTGTCACTTTAAGATTAACACATTAGTTTTTGCCGGTATTAGATTAGGTCATGCACAATACCACTAACCAATGTATTCTGTCTATGCTTAGCCTAGAAACGTATTAGCGTGTAGCCATTACTAATTTGCCCATACCCAAGATGGAGTCTGGTCAGCACGCCTGAGATGTGATGTGCATCAGAGAATTGCCGATGGCACCTTTTCATTGACACCTGACAATCAGTGACGTCACAGGGGATTGTCGCATGTCCCGCGGTGTCACCTAGGTCGCCAGAAGTGATGTAATCTCCGCAGAGGCGTAGCTAGGGGTTCAGCTCAGGGGGGGCAGAACATCTGAGTGGGCTCCTAACAGGAGAACATATCATTGGTGCAACCTGCACAGCCGCACATGGGTGCAAGAGGTATGGGGGCCCATATCTACCTCCAAAGAAGGTGCTCTTGGGCTGCAAAGGGCCCATATATTGTTCTTGCACAGGGGCCCTTTCTGTCTGTGTCTCCTTGTGGCCTCTAACTAGGTAATCATGCTATGGCGGTATAGGGGAACCTCAGGAGATGACCACACTGTTATTGAAAATAAATCTCTATACAAAGACCAGCACTGATATTACCGCCATATGGTGACACATAGTGGTAGATACCAGTCCTACAGAACACATAAGAGATTACAGTACAGTTATAGATGGTGACTTACAGCTGAAGATCTTTCAGGTGGACTCATTCACTTTTCCCATCTATTCCATGTGGCCCAGACAGACATGTCTACTTCTCCAGCCAGGACTCATCTGCAGAGAATACAACAATGACACATCTGACTTCTCACATTTCCAGCACTGTTCACATGTAGAATCAGAATCCTTGTGTCCAATCCCCTGCTCAATGCTGGATTCACTAAACCATCTCAGACAGATGTCTGTCCAGCCTCTGTTTAAAGACCTCCATTGGAGGAGAACTCACCACCTCTCGTGGCAGCCTGTTCCACTCATTGATCTTCCTAACTGTCAAAAAGTTTTTTCTAATATCTAATCTGTATCTTCTCCCTTTCAGTTTCATCCCATTGCTTCTTGTGTTTCCATGTGCAAATGTATTTCCAACCTGCACAAACTCCTCATCCTGCTGATACCCCAATACTGAGCCACTGCTGCCATATGATTCCCAAAAACAGAGCTCCTCTTACTGCCCCATATAGTAATGGTTAACATGAAAGGTAGACTCATCAATCCCTGACTGATGCACTAGCAGGATGCAGCAGACCTCCATTTAAAAAGGCTTCGGGCAGCACAGGTGCAACCCACTGATGAAGACAGCCAGTATCCAAAGAAAAAAGGAGCTGGCTGCGTAGTGGGAAAAATGCCCACAGATAAGGCTTGTATAGGACATCAGTCACACAGTGCGGTGCAAAGTGTCTGAACAGCCTATTGATCACGCTCATAGTATTAGCAGGCGGGCTGTTCAGCACTATATACATGCATCACACAGAAAAAACAAGCCAACAAAAAGAGGCCCAGCTGCATCCTGCAAAAATGATAAAAAGTGCAAAAAGATAAAAATACATGGGGTATTAATCAGGGTCGGACTGAGATGTCTGGGGCCCACCAGGTGAATGGACTCTAGGGGCCCACCCTACAGCTATATGCAAATATCTGTCAGTCGTTATCCGCATTAGACTGTGTTCACACACAGCGGCTTTTTTCGCGTTTTTCCAGCGCATTTACCAAAATATCCGCTCAAAAAACGCTTAAAAGAAGCTTCCCATTCATTTTAATGCATTTTGCACTTTTGTGCATATTGATGCGTTTTTTTACCGCGAAAAAAACGCTTTGCGGTAAAAAACGTAGCATGCTCATTAATTTTGCGGTAAATTCCGCATTTCTGGCTATTTTCTATGTGTCTGGGGACGCGGCAAAAAGCGCTCGTTTTCTGGGAAGGAGTCCTGTTTTTATGCTGAAATTTTCTGCATACGTGTGCACATAGCCTTATAGTGGAGCTTCGGCTGCAAAACACAGGCGGCTCCTGCACATCTACTGTGCGCCCCCATAACTGGGATGTATAATTATGGTGGTTTACATTAATGGGGTTCTTTGGTTAAAACAAGTTATCACCAATCCATGGGCTCCACAGGATAGGTGATCGCTTAGGTCCGACCATTAGAAACTGCACTGATTGGAAGAATGAGGAAGTTTTATCGTTGATAGAACACTTATCCCCATTTTAAAATGGAGCGGCAGGTGGGATATCTGACTGCAACTCCATTCATTCTCTTTGGGGCTTCTATAAAAGAAAAAAAGTGTAGCCACTGAGGGAAAGAATGGATCAGTGGTCAAGTCAGACATGCCACTCCAGTCTAATGGGGATAAAAAGTTCCACATTTTGCTGAATAGGTCCCAGCAGTCAGACCCCCACCAATCAATACGTTATCACTTATCCTGTGGAGAGGTGATTACTTTTTTCCACAGGAACCCCCTGTAAGTGCATCTCTGCAGCTGTGTACAAAGGATTTAATCTCTAATAGAAATAAAGAATCTTCTCCTAATTAATAGAACAAATGACCGCCATATACAAAATAATCCCCTATACCAAGACCAATACTACCACATACAGGGGAGAAATCACACCTTGACCAGACCACATATTGACCTAACAATACTACTTACAAGGAAAAATACTGCCACACCATCACCAGACCACATATTACCACCACATAGTGATCGAATAATATGACATATTACCAGCATATAGGGACCAAATAATACCACATACAAGGAGAAATACTGCAACACCGTGACCTGACCACAAATTACCACCACATACTGACCGAATACACAATACTGATTATGAATACCAACCACAATACTAACAACACTGTTATTACCACCAGTCACATTATACACAGGAGCTCTGTATATAGTGTAAATGCACAGGTAATACAGAGATCACCAGTGACATTATACACAGGAGCTCTGTATATAGTGTCAGTGAACAGGTAATACAGTGATCACCAGTGACATTATACACAGGAGCTCTGTATACAGTGTCAGTGAGCAGGTAATACAACAATCACCAGTGACATTATACACAGGATACTCAGGTAGTTTAAGCACATTAGATGTTCGAAACGCGTCCAGGTGCTTTGCAGATCAGTTCCAAGTAATCCCTTAGGGGTATACTTTCTATGGACATAGCAGACTTTTCTTGAAAAATTGTTTTTTTGGGATTTTTGCAATAAAGCTTCATCATTTTTATTCCTTGAGATGGACTTCTACTTTTTCGTGTACATGTAATACACTGACTCACCAGTGACATCTGTAGTTAAAGTCCTTCATCCTCGCTTTTCTTCTTCAACCAGCACAGACCGCCACTTCTTCCAGCCAGGACTCGTCTCTGCAAAAAATAACACAGTCATCAATAGCTGATCGTTTCCAGAGCACATTCCCCACTTTTCCCCTGACTTCTACACTACGTCAGATGAAGAAGAAAAGCAATATAGTACCGCCCTGCACAGTAACAGGAACTCCCTTTTGTTCCCTACATGGAAAACAGGATACTAAAAAGTAAATTATATTACAAAAGTAAATTATATTACAGTAGTAATAATATCCCTAATTGGACCCTAAAGAAATTATGTTCCTCATTCTGGCCCTCAAACAGTAATTAAGTCGCTCATCCTGGCCCCCTTTATTTAATAATCTCACCCAGCCTGGCCCCCTATATTTTATAATATGCCCCAGCCTGGCCCCCTTTATTTTATAATATACCCCAGCCTGGCCCCCTTTATTTTATAATATACCCCAGACTGGCCCCCTTTATTTTATAATATGCCCCAGCCAGGCCCCCTTTATTTTATAATATGCCCCAGCCTGGCCCCCTTTATTTTATAATATGCCCCAGCCTGGCCCCCTTTATTTTATAATATGCCCCAGCCTGGCCCCCTTTATTTTATAATATGCCCCAGCCTGGCCCCCTTTATTTTATAATATGCCCCAGCCTGGCCCCCTTTATTTTATAATATGCCCCAGCCTGGCCCCCTTTATTTTATAATATGCCCCAGCCTGGCCCCCTTTATTTTATAATATGCCCCAGCCTGGCCCCCTATGTCCCTTGTCCTGCCTGGCCCCAGATATCCATCCCGCTTCCTCAGCCATACATTCTGGCCCTCATATGTCCCATGTCCTGGTCCCTTTTAATGCCCCCTTCCCCCATAAATCCATCTTGGCCCCCCATATATATGCATCCTGGCTCCCCATATACCCATCCTGGCACCTTCCTCCTGTATATACATCCATTCTGGGCCCTTTCCCCCTTTATATATATATCCATCCTGAGCCCCTTCCCCTGTATATATATATATCCATCCTGAGCCCCTTCCCCTGTATATATATATATCCATCCTGGCCCCTTCCCCCTGTATATAAATCTATCCTGGCCCCTTCCCCCATATATATATATATATCTATCCATCCTGGCCCCTTCCCACTGTATATATATCCGTCCTGGGCCCCTTCCCCCTGTGTGTGTGTATATATATATATATATATATATATATATATATATATATATATATATATATATATATATATATATATGAACTGCATTGTATTTTTATATGGTATGCATTGCTGAATTCCACCCCTCTCTCCCGTGCTCCTGAATGCCCCATGTGAACTCCATTGTATTTTTATATGGCATGCATTGCTGAATTCCACCCCTCTCTCCCGTGCTCCTGAATGCCCCATGTGAACTGCATTGTATTTTTATATGATATCCATTGCTTACCCATCTTCTTGTATCCTTAATTGTACTCCATTCTTGTTATCTCTGCCACACATCTAAGTGGTCTGTATAACCCCTTCCCCCTTTTATGACCTTTGGTTAAATAATAATAATAAATAATAATAATACATTTTATATCTATAGCACCGACATATTCCGCAGCACTTTACATTTCAGAGGGGATTTGTACAGACAATAGACATTACAGCATAACAATAATCACCTAGATTACAAATACCAAGAGGAAAGAGGGCCTTGCTCGCAAGCTTACAGTCTATGAGGAAAGAGGTAGACACGAAAGATGGGTGGTAACAGTTGCCCTGATTGTATGGACCAGCCATAATGTTAAGTGTGTAACAGTACAAACACAGAGGGCTAATGGATGCATAAAGCATGTGGGAACATGATGCCGGGAATCTGGTTATGGTAAAACTTTTGGCTGTGCCACACAGGGATAGATTAGGTTAATGTGTAGAGGCGATAGGCCAGTCTGAATAAATGTGTTTTCAGGGCACGCTTAAAATTGTGGGGATTGGAGACTAATCGTATTGACCTGGGAAGTGCATTCCAAAGAATTGGCGCAGCACGTGTAAAGTCTTGGAGACGGGAGTGGGAGGTTCTGACTATTGAGGATGCTAACCTCAGGTCATCAGCAGAACGGACGGCGCAGGTAGGGTGGTATACTGAAACAAGGGAGGAGATGTAGGGTGGTGCTGAGCCATGGAGGGCTTTGTGGGTGAGGGTAATAAGTTTATACTGAATTCTGGAGTGGATGGGTAGCCAGTGTAATGACTGGCACAAGGTAGAAGCATCGGTGTAACGATTAATGAGGAATATGATCCTGGCTGCGGCATTCAAGACAGATTGGAGAGGGGAGAGTTTGGTAAGAGGGAGACCGATTAGAAGAGAGTTACAATAGTCGAGACGAGAATGAATAAGAGAAACAGTAAGAGTTTTTGCAGAGTCAAAAGTAAGAAAAGGTCGAATTCTAGAAATGTTTTTGAGGTGCAGATGACAAGAGCGACACAGTGATTGAATGTCGGGGGGCAAAGGAAAGCTCGGAATCAAGTATGACCCCAAGACAGAGGGCCTGTTGCTGGGGAGTAATAGTGGAACAACACACAGAAATGGCAATGTCGGGTATAGATACATTAGTAGTGGGAGGAAACACCAGGAGTTCAGTCTTTGACAGGTTCAGTTTCAGATATAGTGAGGACATGATTTTAGACACAGCGTTTAGACAATCGCCAGTATTTTCTAGAAAGGCTGGCGTGATTTCAGGAGAAGGGTATAATTGGGTGTCATCAGCATAGAGATGGTACTGGAAACCAAATCTACTGATTGTTTGACCAATAGGGGCAGTGTACAAGGAGAAGAGGAGGGGGCCTAGAACCGATCCTTGAGGAACCCCAACAGTAAGGGGAAGGTGAGAGGAGGAGGAACCGGCAAAAGATACAGTAAAGGAGCGGTCAGAGAGATAGGAGGAGAACCATGAGAGAACGGTGTCCTTGAGGCCAATGGAACGGAGCATAGTGAGGAGGAGCTGATGATCCACAGTGTCGAATGCTGCAGAGAGATCCAAGAGAATTAGCATGGAGTAATGACCATTTGATTTAGCTGTTAGTAGATCATTAGAGACTTTAGTGAGGGCAGTTTCAGTAGAGTGTAGAGAGCGGAAACCGGATTGGAGAGGGTCGAGAAGAGAGTTATCAAAGAGATAGCGGATAAGACGGGAGTGGACCAGGCGTTCCAGGAGTTTAGAGATGAAGGGAAGATAAGAGACAGGTCTATAGTTAGCGGCACAGTTTTGGTCGAGGGATGGTTTTTTAAGTAGTGGATGTATGATGGCATGCTTAAATGAGGAGGGAAAGATACTAGAAGAGAGAGAGAGGCTAAATATTTTAGTTAGGTGAGGGGTGACAGCAGGGGAAAGGGACTGGAGGAGATGTGACGGAAATGGGTCACTGGTGCAAGTGGTTGGGCGAGAAGATGCAAGGAGCCTGCTTACTTCTTCTTCGGTGACTGGTTCAAAATCAGAGAGTGAGCTAGATGCAGTGAGGGAGGGAGGACAGTACATGGTATGAGGTGATTGGGAGATAATTTCCTGTCGAATCTGGTCAATTTTTTCTTTGAAGTAATTGGCCAGATCATCAGCTCGGAGCTCCGTGGTTGGGGCCTGTACTCTTGGGTTGAGTAGAGAATGAAAAGAGACAAAGAGACGATTCGGGTTATTGGACAGTGAGGTAATGAGGGTGTTGAAAGAGGCTTGTTTGGAGAGGTGAAGGGCAGTGTTGTATGTTCTAAGCATAAACTTAAAATGGATGAAATCTTCGTGTAGATTGGATTTTCTCCACAGACGTTTGGCGCACCTGGAGCACCGCTGCAGGAAACGTGTTTGCAGGGTGTGCCAGGATTGTCGCTGTCTGCGTTGTGGTATTCTATTTATAGGGGATGCAAATTCATCCAGGGCACTTTGAAGTGTTTCATTGCAATGCTTCAATGCAGAATCAGGACATGAGAGGGAGGAGATGGGGGCCAATGAAGACTGCACATTCTTCATAAGTTTCTGGGTGTTAATGGCCTGTATGTTTCTATAAGTATGGACAGTGGGGGTGACCTGAGCAGCATGGCAGTTCTTGATAGAGAATTAAAGAAGACTGTGGTCAGAGAGTGGGAGAGGGGAGTTTGCGAAATCATCCACTGCACAAAGCCGAGAGAAGACCAAGTCGAGGGAGTTTCCGTCTTCATGCGTTGGAGAATTAGTAAGCTGCGAAAGGCCAAACGAGGAGGTTAGAGATAAAAGGTGAGTAGCAAATGGTGAGAGGGGAAGAGCAATGGGGATGTTGAAATCTCCCATGATGAGGGTAGGGATGTCACAGGAGAGAAAATGTGGAAGCCAAGTGGCAAAATGATCCAGGAACTGATGGGAGGGGCCGGGAGGACGATACACCACCGCCACTCGCATGGAGAAGGGGGTGTAGAGTCTGACGGCATGGACCTCAAAAGAAGGGAAGACTAGTGAGGGTAGTTGAGGGATAACCTGAAAGGTACATTTTGGTGATAGGAGCAGACCAACGCCTCCACCTGCTCTATTGTCTGATCTTGTGGTATGAGAGAAGTGTAGTCCCCCGTATGAAAGAGCAGCAGCAGCAGTAGTGTCTGACTGCTGGATCCAGAGCCAGGAGGTTAAGAGAATTAGAAAGGAAAAAGTCATGAATGAAGGAGAGTTTGTTACACACTGAGCGAGAATTCCAAAGTGCACAATTAAGAGAGACAGATGGCATGCAGGGAATATTAATAAGATTAGAGGGGTTTCTGAGTGTAGCAGTTGGGGGGTTTGACTTTCTATAACATGGGGGACCTGGGTTGGGAGCAATGTCTCCTGCGACTAGGAGAAGGAGGATAGAAAGAGTGAGCAGATGGTTAAGTGATTTATGAGAGCGTCTCTTATGTTGAATGGTAGGACTGACTGGATGTGTGCAATTTAACAATGTGAAAAGAGCGTGAGTGTTATACATAGGAGAGGAAAGGAGTGAGGGGCCAATATGGATGGAGTGTAGAGAGTTAATGCCAGGGAGGTGGATGTGTGTGAATGCAGCGGCAAGGATATAAATTACACAAATGCATATGGTATATATTTGTTGTACTCCAAATGTACAGGGAGTAGATGTATATAAATGTCTTACCTGTCTCCTGCCCTGTCTAAGTGCCATGTTATAACTGCCAGTACTTTGATAAACTGTACTTCGATAAAGTGTGCATAAATGCCCTCTGCATAAATGCTCCCCCTAGCTATGTCTGAATATAAAGGAGGTTAAGGCTAATATTTTTTTTTTTTTTTTTTTGCTCTCTCTCTTCTTGTTAACCCCCTTAAGCCCCAAGGGTGGTTTGCACGTTAATGACCAGGCCAATTTTTACAATTCTGACCACTGTCCCTTTATGAGGTAATAACTCTGAAACGCTTCCATGGATACCGGTGATTCTGACAATTTTTTCTCGTGACATATTGTACTTCATGTTAGTGGTAAAATTTCATTCAAATAACTTGTGTTTATTTGTGAAAAAAACGGAAATTTGGCGAAAATTTTGAAAATTTCGCAATTTTCCAACTTTGAATTTTTATGCTCTTACATCACAGAGATATAGCACACAAAAAACTGAATAAGTAACATTTCCCACATGTTTACTTTACATCAGCACAATTTTGAAACCAAAATTTTTTTTTGTTAGGAAGTTATAAGGGTTAAAAGTTGACCAGCGATTTCTCATTTTTGCAACACCATTTTATTTTTACGGACCACATCACATTTGAAGCCACTTTGAGGGGTCTATATGATAGAAAATACCCAAAAGTGACACCATTCTAAAAACTGCACCCCATAAGGTGCTCAAAACCACATTCAAGAAGTTTATTAACCCTTTAGGTGCGTCACAGGAATTTTTTGAATATTTAAAAAAAAAAAAAAATGAACATTTAACTTTTTTTCACTAAAAAAATACTTCAGGTTCAATTTTTTTTAATTTACCAAGGGTAACAGGAGAAATTGGACTGCAAAAGTTATTGTGCAATTTGTCCTGAGCATGCCGATACCTGATATGTGGGGGGGAACCACTGTTTCGGCGCATGGCAGACCTCAGCAGGGAAAGAGCGCCATTTGACTTTTTCAATGCAAAATTGGCTGGAATTCAGATCGGACGCCATGTCGTGTTTGGAGAGCCCCTGATGTACCTAAACAGTGGAAACCCCCCCAAGTGACCCCATTTTGGAAACTAGACCCCCCAAGGAACTTATCTAGATATGTGGTGAGAACTTTGAACCCACAAGGGCTTCACAGAAGTTTATAACGTACAGCGGTACAATTAAAAAATCATATTTTTTCCACAAAAATGATCTTTTCACCCCCAATTTTTATTTTTCCAAGGGTAATAGGTCCCTAAAAGTTATTGTGCAAACTGTCCTGAGTACACTGATACCCCATATGTGGGTGTAAATGACTATTTGGGCGCATGGCAGAGCTCGAAAGGGAAGCAGCGCCATTTGACGTTTTTGGCTGGAATTGAGATCGGATACCATGTCGCGTTTGGAAAGCCCCTGATGTAACAAAACAGTAGAAACCCCCCACAAATGACACCATTTTGGAAACTAGACCCCCAAGGAACTTATCTAGATGTGTGGTGAGCACTTTGAACCCCCCAGTGCTTCACAGAAGTTTATAACGCCCGTGCGTGAAAATACAAAAATCATATTTTTTCCACAAACATGATCTTTTAGTCACCAATTTTTTCATTTTCCCAAGGGTACAAGGAGAAATTGGACCCCAAAAGTTGTTGTCCAATTTGTCCTGAGTACGCTCATACCTCATATGTGGGGGAAAACTACTGTATGGGCACACATCGGGGCTCGGAAGGGAAGTAGTGACGTTTTGGAATGCAGACTTTGATGGATTGGTCTGCGGGTGTCATGTGCGTTTCGAGAGCCCCTGATGTACCTAAACTATTGAAACTCCCCACAAGTGACCCCATTTTGGAAACTAGACCCCCCACGGAACTTATCTAGATGTGTGGTGAGCACTTTGAACCCCCAAGTGCTTCACAGAAGTTTATAACGCCTGGGCATGAAAATAAAAAAATCATTTTTTTCCACAAAAATATTTTTGCCCCCAATTTTTTATTTTCCTAAGGGTAACAGGAGAAATTGGACCCCAAAAGTTGTTTTGCAATTTGTCCTGAGTATGCTGATACCCTATATGTGGGGGTAAAACATTGTTTGAGCGCATGGCAGAGCTTGGAAGGGAAGGAGCACCATTTGACTTTTTCAACGCAGAATTGGCTGGAATTGAGATCAGACACCATGTTGCATTTGGAGAGCACCTGATGTGCCCAAACAGTGGAAACCCCCCAATTATAACTCCAACCCTAACCCCAACACACCCCTAACCCTAATCTGAGCCCTAACCCTAGCTCTAACCCTAGCCCTAACCCTAATGGGAAAATGGAAATAAATACTTTTTTTTAATTTTATTATTTTTCCCTAACTAAGTGGGTGATAACGGGGGGTTTGATTTACTATTCATGGCGGTTTTTATGTTTGGCGGCTGTCGCACGCTAAAAGACGCTTTTTATTGTAAAAAGTTTTTGCATCACCACATATTGAGAGCTATAATTTTTCTGTATTTTGAACAACCGAGTCATGTGAGTTCTTATTCTTTGCGGGACCAGTTGACGTTTTTATTGGTACCATTTTTGGGCACGTGAAATTTTTTGATCGCTTTTTATTCCGATTTTTGGGACGCAGAATGAACAAAAACCAGCGTTTCATGAATTTCTTTTGGGGGGGGTGCGTTTACACCGTTCCACGAGTGGTAAAATTGATAAAGCGGTTTTATTCTTCGGGTCAGTACGGTTACAGCGATACTTTATTTAGGTCGTTTTTTTATGTTTTGTCGGTTTTTTGCAATGAAAACAATTTTATATAAAAAAATAATGATTTTTGCATCGCTTTATTCTGCGAGCTATAACTTTATTGTTTTGCGGATGATGCTGTATGGCGGCTCGTTTTTTGCGGGACAAGATGACGTTTTCAGTGGTACCATGGATATTTATATGCGTCTTTTTGATCGCGCATTATTGCACTTTTTGTTCGGTGGTATGATAATAAATCATTATTTTTTGCTTCGTTTTTTATTTTTATTTTTTAAGGGGTTCGCTAAAGGGGTTAACTAATGGGACAGTTTTATAGGGCGGGTCGCTACGGACGCGGCGATACCAAATATGTGTACTTTTATTGTTTGTTTATTTATTTTCAAAAAATGAATTTATTGGGGAATATTTTTTTTTTTTTTTACTAATTTATTTAGCGATTTTTTTTAAAATTATTTTTACACTTTTTTTTTTTTTTTTTTTTTTTTTACTTTATTACATAGTCCCAGGTGGGACATCACTGTCCTGTGACAGATCGCTGATCTGTCACATCACAGATCACTGTGACAGATCAGCAATCTGTCACAGGCAGTTTTGCAGACTTCCTCATGCCTGCGCTTTGCAGGCAGTGAGGAAGTCAGCTCCCTACAGGACCCCGAAGGCCCCCGTCGCCATCTTGGATCCGGGGGCCAGTAGGGAAAGAGCCCCCCGCAGCAGCGCTGCACATTGCGCTGCCGTGGGGGGCTCAGGGAAGCACGGAGGGAGCACCCTCTCTGCCGAAGCTTCACTTTAACTCCCGGTACACCGCGATCGTGTTTGATCACGGTGTACAAGGGGTTAACGTGTCGGGGGCGGTCCGTGACCACCCTTGACACATTGTGCCGGGTGTCAGCTGTGATAATCAGCTGACACCCGGCCGCGATCAGCGGCGCTCACCACGTGGGCGCCGCTGATCGCATTAGACGTACTATCCCGTCCTTGGGAATTAAGTCCCAGGGCACATGGACGGGATAGTACGTCTAATGGCAGAAAGGGGTTAATCAATCAAACTAAATTGAGACAGCAGGACCCAATAAAATGTTGTGGTCAGATAATTAATAAGTGACTAGCTTTTCTCCCAGCATTTTCAGCGCGAGTCTATCACAAATATTTATAATCCTTTTGATTTCCTTGTGGTTGGTATCTAGACTCACAGCAGTTAGAAATCCTTTTACACAGGCGCCACTTTATCTCTCTTCTTCATTTTTTTGGTTATAAAAATTTTTCCCTGAACCTGTAGCTGGATATTTCCTTCTTTTGAATTCCCTCCAAACTATAGTATGATTTTGCACATCGCTTCCTATACACAGTATGAGCACCCACATATAGCCTCCTACATACAGTATGAGCACCCACATATAGCCTCCTACATACAGTATGAGCACCCACATATAGCCTCCTACATACAGTATGAGCACCCACATATAGCCTCCTACATACAGTATGAGCACCCACATATAGCCTCCTACATACAGTATGAGCACCCACATATAGCCTCCTACATACAGTATGAGCACCCACATATAGCCTCCTACATACAGTATGAGCACCCACATATAGCCTCCTACATACAGTATGAGCACCCACATATAGCCTCCTACATACAGTATGAGCACCCACATATAGCCTCCTACATACAGTATGAGCACCCACATATAGCCTCCTACATACAGTATGAGCACCCACATATAGCCTCCTACATACAGTATGAGCACCCACATATAGCCTCCTACATACAGTATGAGCACCCACATATAGCCTCCTACATACAGTATGAGCACCCACATATAGCCTCCTACATACAGTATGAGCACCCACATATAGCCTCCTACATACAGTATGAGCACCCACATATAGCCTCCTACATACAGTATGAGCACCCACATATAGCCTCCTACATACAGTATGAGCACCCACATATAGCCTCCTACATACAGTATGAGCACCCACATATAGCCTCCTACATACAGTATGAGCACCCACATATAGCCTCCTACATACAGTATGAGCACCCACATATAGCCTCCTACATACAGTATGAGCACCCACATATAGCCTCCTACATACAGTATGAGCACCCACATATAGCCTCCTACATACAGTATGAGGCCACATATAGCCTCCTACATACAGTATGAGGCCACATATAGCCTCCTACATACAGTATGAGGCCACATATAGCCTCCTACATACAGTATGAGGCCACATATAGCCTCCTACATACAGTATGAGGCCACATATAGCCTCCTACATACAGTATGAGCACCCACATAGCCTCCTACATACAGTATGAGCACCCACATAGCCTCCTACATACAGTATGAGCACCCACATAGCCTCCTACATACAGTATGAGCACCCACATAGCCTCCTACATACAGTATGAGCACCCACATAGCCTCCTACAGTATATACAGTATGAGCACCCACATAGCCTCCTAGAGTATATACAGTATGAGCACCCACATAGCCTCCTATAGTATATACAGTACGAGCACCCACATAGCCTCCTATATACAGTATGAGCCTGCACATAGCCTCCTATATACAGTATGAGGCCACATATAGCCTCCTGTATACAGTATGAGCACCCACATAGCCTCCTACAGTATATACAGTATGAGCACCCACATAGCCTCCTATATACAGTATGAGCACCCACATCGCTTCCTATATACAGTATGAGGCCGCATATAGCCTCCTATATACAGTATGAGACCGCATATAGCCTTCTGAATACACTGTTTGCCACCATATTGCCTCCTATATACAGTGTGAGTCCCCATATAGCCTGTCATATACAGTATGAGCCCCTATATAGCCTCCTATATCTAACTGCATTCACTTCGGTATCATTCATTTTCTATGAGACTGCTCTGTTCTCATGTTGTGCATTTATACATTTCGTAGGGCTTAATGGAATTATTGTGCTTGTTACACATCAACTCTGAAGATGCGCTCATTTATTAGACTTTGGTTGGAGCAACTTTAAAATATAATAATGATAATGGTCCTGTCTAGTGACAAGTTTATTTTACAAGCTTCTGGAGAAAGGCATAATGCCAGTCATTCAAGGGTTAATTCTTTGGAACACTAAGAGGGACTTTCCAGCCAATGACACAACAGTATAAAACACCTGTAGTAACTATGGCAACTGCGCTGAAGTCATAAACACATGCATCTATGATACAGGAGAAGATTCCAGAACCACAAGTCATTCCGCCGTAGGAGGAGCCGTACTTGATGTGTCTGGAGACCTGGAGCTTCATCACTCCACAATGGGAGGAAGGGGACACCGCCTAGCCAGCCAGATCAGCCATACCGCCTAGCCAGCCAGATCAGCCATACCGCCTAGCCAGCCAGATCAATGGGGTGACAGATGTTGCAGCCAGATCTCCCTCACGTCCAGTACTCGCCGCCTTCACCTTTATGTGTACGGCCTGGAGAGGTCGCATTAGGCTTCTCCATAACAAATAGGATACAATGTACAAATTCTGGTACAATTTGCTGTTACATGTTGGCATTAACCTTCTAAGCCCAAGGGAAGGGCAGTCCTACAGCCATGGTTCCCTAGAGGTTTCCTCCACAGGGGGTTTTTCCTCTCCTGAGTGCTGAAGGATGATTCTTCGTGAGTCGGGGGTTGTGCCATTTTCAGTGTCTTTTTCATAGTAATTGGCTGATTCTAAATTTCAGACACTGAATGAAATAATAATTATGAGATTTGGAATAAAATTTGGTCCATTTAACATCCAATAAAAGTGTCTTGTGTGTTTCTTTCACAATCTTGGGTTGGTGGGATTTTGTTGGGGATCAGGACCCAGCATCTATGATCAAGCCGTGAAGCCAGATATGGAGTCGGAGCAATTTAACCCTGCGCTGGAAGACAGGACGGAGCAGAGATGACCAAGTGTTACTGCACAATGAGCACAACCTCACACTCTTCCTTGCATTCAGATACAGGAGGGGATTCAGGGCCAAACTGGGACTAAAAAGCAGCCCTTGTACACAAAATTCACCAGCCCACACACAATAAGTGTCCTCAACGAAAAATCGTAGAACACTGAGAGGTCATGTGGGATTTTGCTTTATTCGTTACCAGGGCCAGAGTAAAGTATTTTGGTGCCCAAGGCAGATGAAGCCGAAGGTGTTAGGAGTGGCGGAAGGCACTCAAAATAAAAAATAATTAAAGTGCCTTCGACACTCGGGGTCCCCCGTGCGGCAGGTGATATGACCGCTGCTAGAAAGGCAGAGCACTATGGTATTAATGTGCACGGGGTTAACTGCACCCGGAGTGCACTGAAGCAAGCCCTGTTAAAGACACAGAGCCGCAACCTGAAAGCACACAAAAATGCTGTGTCCGTTTAAGCCACAGAACAACAGCGACACGGTAATAAAGGGTCACAGGAGCAGTCTTAAATGTCAGAACTACTCAGACAAGACCTACCGTGAAAAAGAGGTGTGAGACGTCGCAACTGCGAACGCTCGAGGAACTGCAATCGCAGGGCGGTGTGAACAGAGCCTCAGCGGAGACACCGCGATATCGCTGGCGCGATGCAGGACGCTAGCTGCTGAGACAGGAATAGCTGGAGCGCGCTGGCGCTGCTACTGGTGGCTACCCAATCACTCACACAATCGTATTATCAGAGGGAAGGGGTTTCTTAATAAGTCAGTCACCAGTCCAAGCATCCGTCACCATACATACAGCAGCAGTATGAAAATACTAGCGCATGGCATAGCGGCCATGCGCACTTTTTATAGCGTGCGGGACCTGCCAGAAATCTCCAGAGGCCTGAGCTAAGCCAATAGAATCAGGAGCAGGACCTGAGCACCTGACTCCTGAACTCCAATGGGAGCTCATTCCAGGAGCATGCTCAGAAGCTGGCTGAAAGGACTTAGCCTCTGGAGACAAATGTGAGGATCTGGATCTCTGCATAAGTATGGCAGGACACAGATTCCTAACATTACCCCCCCTCCTAAGGCCCCCTCCTCCCTGAGTCCTACGGGCGAATGCCCTGTGCCCAACGGTGGCATAGGGCTCAAACTCTTCAGAGGGCGATCTTGGTGTCCAGGTAGGGGTTACAGTAACTCGAGATACCTGGAAGGCATCAGAGGAACCGAGGTCACCAGGTTTCAAGAGGGACACTTGGGAGATAGTAGGAGCGGGAGTGACAGAGGCACGCTGCTGCGTGTCGACAGATGTCGCCAACCTCTTTTTAGGAGGGTTAGTCTGAGCACATAAGGTGCAAGCCTGAATAAAATTTTTTATGTCCCGAGCTCTATGGGGCCACCAATACGCATCAGCCAACAGTTTTGAGACCCGCATATAGCCCCGATGGTGGTGCGTGTTAGACGCATGCGCCCAGGCGAGCACCTGAGCCCTGAGATGAGGAGGGACAAAGGTCTCGAAAGCCGGTTCAGACTCCAACCTTAGCGGGGAACCGGCTTCCGGAGAAACCGCACAGACATAGTGACAACCGCAGATGGATTCCTGGTCAGAGTCTGTATTAAAGTTGGTGCGAGACACCTCCATGGGCTTAGGTGGTAGAACCTCCGGCTCGTATAGCTCAAGGGGTACAAAAAATTTGGGAGCCGAAACAGATTTGCGCTTTGAGTGAGCACGCTCCATACCGCGCTCTAAAAAACGGAGATCGATACGTGAGGAGACTGAGATTAGCTCTTCCAAGCTAGTGGGAATCTCACTAGTAGAGAGATCATACTTCACATGCTCCGCTAGACCTCGCCAAAATACGGGGATTAGGGCCTTTTCGGACCATTCCAACTCGGACGCCAGTGTCCGAAAACGGACGGCATACTGGCTAACCAAGAGTGACCCCTGAGTAAGGGCGAGTAACTGCAGGGACGTATCATGCGTGACCCGAGGACCGAGAAAAACTTGCCTTATGGCAGTTAGCAAGTTAGCCGCGGACCGAATCTCGGGGTCACCACGCTCCCACAGAGGCGTAGCCCATTCCAGCGCCTTGACCGACAGTAGGGAGATAACAAAAGCCACCTTAGCCCGCTCCATAGGGAATTACGCAGCCAGCAGCTCCAGGTGTATCGAGCACTGGCTGATAAAATCCCTACAGGATGCGCCATCCCCAGCATATTTATCGGGCAACGGGAGGCGGGTAACTGTCGGTGCAAGGGCAGACATGGACATACGTCCTACCGCATCTGTAAGTGCCTGGACGGCAGCATCTGTAGCCTGCGCAGCTGCGAGAGACCTCTCAAGGGTAGCAAGACGAGCCTCGAGCTGACGCACAAGCTGTAACAGCTGCTGCTGATCTGCCATCTCTAGCCAGACCCTGGCGCTAGTATTAGGTTAGGAGTGACTGAAGGTACTAAAAAAAAAAAATAATTAAAGTGCCTTCACCACTCGGGGGCCACCGTGCGGCAGGTGATATGACCGCTGCTAGAGAGGCAGAGCACTATGGTATTGTGCACGGGGTTAACTGCACCCGGAGTGCACTGAAGCAAGCCCTGTTAAAGACCCAGAGCCGCAACCTTAAAGCACCCAATAACGCTGTGCCCCGTTTAAGCCACAGAACAACAGCGACACGGTAATAAAGGGTCACAGGATTAGTCTTAAATGTCAGAACTACTCAGACAAGACCTACCATGAAAAAGAGGTGCAAGACGTCGCAACTACGAACGCTCGAGGAACTGCAATCACAGCGCAGTGTGAACGGAGCCTCAGCGGAGACACCGCGATATCACTGGCGCGATGCAGGACGCTAGCTGCTGAGATAGGAATAGCTGGAGCGCGCTGGCGACTACTCAATCACTCACACAATTGTATTATCAGAGGGAAGGGGTTTCTTAATAAGTCAGTCACCAGTCCAAGCATCCGTCACCATACAAATACTAGCGCACGGCATAGCGGCCATGCGCACTTTTTATAGCATGCGGGACCTGCCAGAAATCTCCAGAGGTCTGAGCTAAGCCAATGGAATCAGGAGCAGGACCTGAGCACCTGACTCCTGAACTCCAATGGGAGCTCATTCCAGGAGAATGCTCAGAAGCTGGCTGAAAGGACAGCCTCTGGAGACAAATGTGAGGATCTGGATCTCTTCAAAAGAATGGCAGGACACAGATTCCTAACAGAAGGCGCCCATTTTGCCTTTCTACCAGGCTAATTCTTCCCTTTTCCATTAGGTCTATGACATCATGTGATTAATAACTGACGAGCAGAATCCTGCTAAGTCAGGCACATATACAGCACATTTGTATCTCATGAACCTACAACTCCCAGTATGTCCTTAACAATGGTAAGGAGATGCTGGGAGCTGTTATCAGTCTTTATCAGACTGCGGACTATATAGGAACCACAGTACTGATGAGACGCAGTCAGTATCAACAAGTAAAAATGTACATCCTGGTACCTTATAAGTGACCTCTTCTCTGATTGAGTCTTTTCTTTCTCTTAGTCTCCATCTTGTCCAGACGCCATGATGACTTTTCTCATCCACATCTCCTTTCTTTAGACTTCCCTCTTCTCCAGCCTCCTGCAGCACATCCCGACACGGAGTCCTTTCAAAATAACAGTGTTATTAAAATGCTCCTGAATAAAAAATATCTGTCCATATTATGACCTAAATAAGCCTCCTATAGTATATGGCCTCCACACTGTCCTGTAGTCCATCTGTTCAGAGATGGGAGCTGGGAAAACACAGAACAACCACTGAAACCATATCATCAGAACAGAAAGCAGGTTACACTCACAATATGCCAAAAACAGCCCTATGCCTTAAATAGGGGGATTGTAAAAGGGAGCACAATGGACACTCCCAACATGGAATTATCTACTAAAGACATGGAGTCAACAATCCACCAAGAAAATAGAACAATATTTTGTATCATTAAATTGTAGCATCAAGAAGGCATACCCGTCTATATACACATATCTCAGGACCCCAGATATTCACCTCATTGGGGATACAGTTGTGGCATGCCTTTATATGACCGGGGATCGTCTGTAACGTGCTCACACCATCCACATCATGTGCGGTGAGTTCTTACACGTAGTTCCCGGGATGTGAGGCCAATATAAATCAGCTTACAAGTACATATGGCAGAATACACAACATGAGTTATATTTACTTCTCACTTTAAGATTAACACATTAGTTTTTGCCGGTATTAGATGAGGTCATGCACAATACCACTAACCAATGTATTCTGTCTATGCTTAGCCTAGAAACGTATTAGCGTGTAGCCATTACTAATTTGCCCATACCTAAGATGGAGTCTGGTCAACACGCCTGAGATGTGATGTGCATCAGAGAATTGCCGATGGCACCTTTTCATTGACACCTGACAATCAGTGACGTCACAGGGGATTGTCGCATGTCCCGCCGTGTCACCTAGGTCGCCAGAAGTGATGTAATCTCCGCAGAGGCGTAGCTAGGGGTTCAGCTCAGGGGGGGGCAAAACATCTGAGTGGGCTCCTAACAGGAGAACATATCATTGGTGCAACCTGCGCAACCGCACATGGGTGCAAGAAGTCTGGGGGCCCATATCTACCTCCAAAGAAGGTGCTCTTGGGCTGCAAAGGGCCCATATATTGTTCTTGCACAGGGGCCCTTTCTGTCTGTGTCTCCTTGTGGCCTCTAACTAGGTAATCATGCTATGGCGGTATAGGGGAACCTCAGGAGATGACCACACTGTTATTGAAAATAAATCTCTATACAAAGACCAGCACTGATATTACCGCCATATGGTGACACATAGTGGTAGATACCAGTCCTACAGAACACATAAGAGATTACAGTACAGTTATAGATGGTGACTTACAGCTGACGTTCTTTCAGGTGGAGTCATTCACTTTTCCCGTCTATTCCATGTGGCCCAGACAGACATGTCTACTTCTCCAGCCAGGACTCATCTGCAGAGAATACAACAATGACACATCTGACTTCTCACATTTCCAGCACCATTCACATGTAGAATCATAATCCTTGTGTCCAATCCCCTGCTCAATGCTGGATTCACTAAACCATCTCAGACAGATGTCTGTCCAGCCTCTGTTTAAAGACCTCCATTGGAGGAGAACTCACCACCTCTCATGACAGCCTGTTCCACTCATTGATCTTCCTAACTGTCAAAAAGTTTTTTCTAATATCTAATCTGTACCTTCTCCCTTTCAGTTTCATCCCATTGCTTCTTGTGTTTCCATGTGCAAATGTATTTCCAACCTGCACAAACTCCTCATCCTGCTGATACCCCAATACTGAGCCGCTGCTGCCATATGATTCCCAAAAACAGAGCTCCTCTTACTGCCCCATATAGTAATGGCTAACATGAAAGGTAGTCTCATCAATCCCTGACTGATGCACTAGCAGGATGCAGCAGACCTTCATTGAAAAAGGCTTCGTGCAGCACAGGTGCAACCCACTGATGAAGACAGCCAGTATCCAAAGAAAAAAGAGGAGCTGGCTGCGTAGTGGGAAAAATGCCCACAGATAAGGCTTGCATAGGACATCAGTCACACAGTGCGGTGCAAAGTGTCTGAACAGCCTATTGATCACGCCCATAGTATTAGCAGGCGGGCTGTTCAGCACTATATACATGCATCACACAGAAAAAACAAGCCAACAAAAAGAGGCCCAGCTGCATCCTGCAAAAATGATAAAAAGTGCAAAAAGATAAAAATACATGGGGTATTAATCAGGGTCGGACTGAGATGTCTGGGGCCCACCAGGGGAATGGACTCTAGGGGCCCACCCTACAGCTATATGCAAATATCGTCAAATAGTCGTTATCCGCATTAGACTGTGTTCACACAGAGCAAATTTTTTCACGTTTTTCCCGCGGATTTTTCAAAATATCCGCTCAAAAATCGCTTAAAAGAAGCTTCCCATTCATTTTAATGCATTTTGCAGTTTTGTGCATATTGATGCTTTTTTACCGCGAAAAAAACGCTTTGCGGTAAAAAAAAACGTAGCATGCTCATTAATTTTGCGGTAAATTCCGCATTTCTGGCTATTTTCTGTGTGTCTGGGGACGCGGCAAAAGCGCTCGTTTTCTGGGAAGGAGTCTTGTTTTTATGCAGAAATTTTCTGCATACGTGTGCACATAGCCTTATAGTGGAGCTTCGGCTGTAAAACACAGGCGGCTCCTGCACATCTGCTGTGCGCCCCCATAACTGGGATGTATAATTATGGTAGTTTACATTAATGGGGTTCTTTGGTTAAAACAAGTTATCAACAATTCATGGGCTCCACAGGATAGGTGATCGCTTAGGTCCGACCATTAGAAACTGCACTGATTGGAAGAATGAGGAAGTTTTATCGTTGATAGAACACTTATCCCCATTTTAAAATGGAGCGGCAGGTGGGATATCTGACCGCAGCTCCATTCATTCTCTTTGGGGCTTCTATAAAAAAAAACAAGTGTAGCCACTGAGGGAAAGAATGGATCAGTGGTCAAGTCAGACATGCCACTCCAGTCTAATGGGGATAAAAAGTTCCACATTTTGCTGAATAGGTTCCAGCAGTCAGACCCCCACCAATCAATACGTTATCACTTATCCTGTGGAGAGGTGATTACTTTTTTCCTCAGGAAACCCCTGTAAGTGCATCTCTGCAGCTCTGTACAAAGGATTTAATCTCTGATAGAAATAAAGAATCTTCTAATTAATAGAACAAATGACCACCATATACAAAATAATCCCCTATACCAAGACCAATACTACCACATACAGGGGAGAAATCACACCTTGACCAGACCACATATTGACCTAACAATACTACTTACAAGGAAAAATACTGTCACACCATCACCAGACCACATATTACCACCACATAGTGATCGAATAATATGACATATTACCAGCATACAGGGACCAAATAATACCACATACAAGGAGAAATACTGCAACACCGTGACCTGACCACAAATTACCACCACATACTGACCGCATACACAATACTGATTATGAATACCAACCACAATACTAAAAACACTGTTATTACCACCAGTCACATTATACACAGGAGCTCTGTATATAGTGTAAATGCACAGGTAATACAGTCATCACCAGTGACATTATACACAGGGGCTCTGTATATAGTGTCAGTGTACAGCTAATACAGTGATCACTAGTGACATTATACACAGGAGATCTGTATAGTGTCAGTGCACAGGTAATATAGTGATCACCAGTGACATTATACACAGGAGCTCTGTATATAGCATCAGTGTACAGGTAATACAGTGATCACCAGTGAAATTATACACAGGAGCTCTGTACACAGTGTACAGTGTGCGTGTACTTGCAATATATGTGCAAAGAAAATTGTTTCAGCTCATCCCCATCTGTTTTCCATGAGATGTATTTAATCCGAGCACGGACCAGTCTCCACCAACGTCAGAAATATCCAAGAAAAAGTAAAAGTCCAGCTCAAGGAATAAAAATGATGAAGCTTTATTGCAAAAATCCAATAAAAACAATTTTTCAAGAAAAGGCTGCTATGTCCATAGAAAGTATACCCCAAAGGGATTACTGTAGTGAGCTCATTTTCGGATTTGCCTCTGGCTTCTGGTGAGGGTTATGGAGCTGGCTGTGCTGACAGAGGTGTAGTGAGTTCTCTATCAGGACTCCCTCTGTTGGTGAAGGGAGGTAATGAAGCTGATCTAAATGGCAGAGACCGGCCACCTGAGGAGGAAGACTGCGATTGGACATCAGGAGTTTCTGATTGGATTTAAGGCAGCCGACTCCCTAGTTTCTTGCTGGTGATTTTTCCTGACTCTGGCTCCTGATTTCCAGTTTGGTTCCTGCCTTTCTAAAACTAAGTTTTCTCTGCTATTGTTCATATGAGTTTTTGTCTGGTTTACTTAGTTTTTGTGTTCAGGCAGCCCTGGCTGGGACTGGGCTGAATTCTCATTTTGTCTCTGATCTGTTGATCTCTTTTGCTCTGTCTTCAAAATATACCTGAGTGCTGATATAGTGATTTGAAGTCTAGCAGCTTCAGGGCCTTTTTCTATCAGACGTGTTGGACATTCTTTTTGGCAGGGTTTTTTGCGTGATTGCAGACAGCAGCTTTTCTTTCCTGTCCTTTCTAGTTAGCAAGGGCCCCATCGTTTGCTCAGCCTATATTTCTACCTGTGTCTGTGTTTTCATCTTGTTTCACCGACAATACATGTTGGGGGCTGTCTATTGCTTTGGGGTCTGCTCTGGGGCAGTATAGATTTTCCCTTTCTTTCTTTAGGCTTATTTAGTTCTCTGGCCGTGACGAGGCATCTAGGACCACCGTAGGCATGCTCCACGGCTACTGCTATTTGTTGTGGTTAGGATCAGGGGTCTGCAATCCGCTAGTTACCAATCTCTTCGGTTTTCTGGGTTTAGCTTGCTTTTTGTTTTTTCCTCTTCGGTGACTCATTCATAACAGAATCACCAGACATACCGCAGATTCTAGCGTACTCAAAAGCAGGAGAGAATTGTAAAAAAAAAAAAAAAAGTGTCAGAATTTTTTTTTTTATATGTATATTTTCTCCTCTTTTTCTCTGGGGCCGTAGGAGGATTCTTTTTTTTTTTCCTTTTTCTCCATGATGGAGATTAAGCAATTGTCTGATCGTGTGGAGCAGCTCGCTGCTGAAGTGCGGGAAATTTCCGCCTATCTCACTCATTCACATGCTGTTGAACCAAGGATCCCTGCTCCTGATGTGTTTTCTGGGGATCGGTCTAAATTTTTGAATTTTAAGAAGAATTGTAAATTATTTCTTGCCTTGAAGCCTAACTCATCGGGGAGCTCTGCGCAGCAGGTTAAAATTGTCATCTCCTTGCTGCACAGCAATCCCCAGGATTGGGCGTTTTCTTTGACACCTGAAGATCCTGTTTTGACTAATGTGTTTACATTTTTTCAAGCCTTGGGGTTGTTATATGATGAACCTAATGCTATTGATCAAGCTGAGAGAGCCCTATTGGCATTGAACCAGGGTCAGGATCCTGCAGAGCTATACTGTCAGAAATTCCAAAAGTGGGCGGTCCTTACTACATGGAATGATAGTGCATTGGCAGCTCTCTTTTGGAAGGGTTTGTCTGAGACTTTAAAAGATACTATGGTGGGATTTCCTGTTCCCTCTGGTCTTGACGATTCTATGTCATTAGCCATTCAAGTTGATCGACGTTTACGTGAACACAAGACTACATGGGAGGCGCTGCCACATTTTGAACAAATGTCTGAACCTATGCAATGTGATGGAGTTTTGTCTAGGGCGCAACGTCAGGAGTTTAGAATGCGTAATAAGCTGTGTTTTTTCTGTGGAGATGCCTCTCATGTTATTTCTGTCTGCCCTAAATGAGAGAAACGTTTTGCACACACATTTGCTGTGGGTGGTGCACAACCTAAGTTTCTTTGGCAATTACTCTGATCTGCTCCTTATCCACATTTTCCGCGAAGGCATTTGTGGATTCAGGAGCGGCCTTGAATCTAATGGACTTGGATTTTGCTAAACGTTGTGGTTTTCGTATGACACCTCTGCGGACGCCTATTCCTTTGAGGGGTATTGATGCTACTCCTTTGGCGAAGAATAAACCTCAGTTTTGGACCCAGGTGATAATGTGGGTCTCCCCAGACCACCAAGAAAATTGCAGATTTTTGGTGTTGCATAATTTACATGATACCATTGTTCTGGGTTTTCCCTGGTTGCAAATCCATAATCCGGTTTTGGATTGGAAATCTGTGTCTGTGGTGAGTTGGGGTTGTCGGTGTGCTCTTGGTGACACTCCTGTTTTCTCCACCTCTCCCCAGTCGCATGATGTTCCTGACTATTTGGCTGATTTTTATGATGTATTTAGTGAGAGCAAGTCTGTGTCTTTGCCTCCTCATAGGAGTTATGACTGTGCAATTGAGTTGAGACCTGGGTGTAAATTTCCCAAGGGTCGACTTTTCAATTTATCTGTACCCGAACACGAGGCTATGCGATCTTATATTAAGGAGTCGTTGGAGAAGGGTCATATTAGACCATCCTCTTCGCCCTTAGGTGCTGGGTTTTTTTTCGTGGCCAAGAAGGATGGTTCATTAAGGCCTTGTATTGACTATCGGTCCCTCAACAAAATTACGGTTAAATTTCAGTATCATTTACCCCTGATTTCTGATTTATTCTCCAGAGTTAAAGGTGCTTGCTGGTTTATTAAGCTTGACCTCAGGGGGGCGTATAATCTTATTTGCATCAAGCATGGGGATGAATGGAAGACGGCGTTTAATACTCCGGAGGGACATTTTGAGTACCTGGTGATGCCTTTTGGGCTCACTAATGCCCCTTCTGTCTTCCAATCCTTCATGAATGATATTTTCCGGGACTTTGTGGATAAGTTTTTGATCATCTATCTGGATGATATTTTGATCTTTTCCAGGGATTGGGATTCTCATGTGGAACATGTTCGAACTGTGTTCCGGATTTTGAGGGAGAATTCCTTGTATGTTAAGGGATCGAAGTGCCTTTTTGGTGTACTGAGGATTTCATTTTTGGGATTTATTTTGTCTCCGTCAACTATTGAAATGGACCCGGCCAAGGTACAGGCCATATATGATTGGGTTCAACCCACTTCTTTGAAGGCTCTCCAAAAGTTTTTGGGTTTTGCTAATTTTTATCGTAAATTTATAGCTAATTTTTCTGGTATTGCTAAACCACTGACTGATTTAACTAAAAAGGGTGCTGATGTGCTGAATTGGTCTTCAGATGCTGTTTCGGCCTTTCAGGAGCTGAAGCGGAGGTTCACTTCTGCTCCGGTTTTGCGGTAACCTGATGTCTCACTTCCTTTTCAGGTGGAAGTAGACGCTTCAGAGATTGGTGCAGGAGCTGTTTTGTCCCAAAAAGATCCGGTGATGTCTAAAATGAATCCATGTGCCTTTTTTTCCCAAAGGATCTCCCCATCTGAACGCAGCTATGATGTGGGGAATCGGGAATTGTTAGCCATGAAATGGGCATTTGAGGAGTTGAGACATTGGTTGGAGGAAGCTGGACATCAAGTTGTGGCCCTCACTGACCACAAGAATTTGATTTACCTTGAGTCGGCCAAACGCTTGAATCCTAGACAGGCTAGTTGGGCCTTGTTTTTTACGCGTTTTGATTTTGTGGTCTCCTTTCTTCCAGGCACTAAGAATGTTAAGGCAGACGCCCTTTCTAGGAGTTTCTTTGCTGATTCTCCTATTGTGACCAAGCCTACTACCATCCTAGGTGAGGGGGTAGTTCTTTCTGCCATCTCGCCCGATTTGAGACGTGCTCTGGAAGAATTCCAGGAGGAAAAACCTGAGCGTTGTCCTATGGGAAAATTGTATGTTCCTGACCAGTGGAGGAAGAGAGTGATGTCTGAAGTTCATTGCTCCGCATTGGCTGGTCATCCAGGTATTTTTGGTACCAGAGATTTGGTGAGTCGGTCTTTTTGGTGGCCCGCCTTATCTCGTGATGTCAGGAATTTTGTGCAGTCCTGTGGGACTTGTTGCCGGTCTAAACCCTGTTCTCGCTCTAGTGGGTTGTTGATGCCCTTGCCGGTGCCTTAGAGGCCATGGACCCATATTTCAATGGATTTTATTTCTGATCTTCCTGTCTCTCAGAGAATGACTGTTATCTGGGTGATTTGTGATAGATTCTCTAAGATGGTCCATCTTGTACCACTCCCAAAGTTGCCATCTTCCTCAGAGTTGGTACCCTTGTTTTTACAACAGGTGGTTTGGTTGCATGGGATTCCTGAGAATATTGTATCGGACAGAGGAGTTCAGCTTGTTTCCAGATTCTGGAAAGCCTTTTGTTCCAAGCTGGGAATTCAGTTGTCCTTCTCCTCTGTGTTTCACCCTCAGACCAATGGGCAGACGGAGAGAACAAACCAGACTTTGGAGTCCTATTTGAGATGTTTTATATCTGCTGATCAGGATGATTGGGTTTCATTTTTGCCCTTGGCCAAAGTCGCTTTAAATAATAGAGCAAGTTCTGCCACCTTGATGTCGCCCTTTTTCTGTAACTTTGGGTTTCATCCTCATTTTCTTTTTTTTTTTAAACTCTATTTTTATTAGAAATTTTCTTTGTTATCAACAAAAGAAAGTACAGAAAGAAAAAGCCATACAAATACATATCATGTTACAAATTTGCATTCTTCAGAGAGACGCAACATCACGGCTCTAATCAAGAGCATGTATCTCTAGTAACAATCTGTCCAAAAGTCGATGGCGTCCACTTCTTCCTTAAGATTACATATTTAAAGAACAGCCTTAACTCTGCTACCCTCTTCCCTCCCCAACAATCTCTCCCCCCCCCCCCCAACACCCTATAACCTTTTCCTCCCTTGCTTTGTGGAGAGCCTACCCGCTCACAGGCTCCATGACTCTCCATAATTGACTTTCATTGGCTCACAGAAATCATTTGCATCAGTTCAGTTTTAATCTTCCCAGTGTTCCCCCCAAAGATTCCTTGTGGTACCATGTTGTGTCCCTGAAAGGAATAACTATGCGTTGAATTTCCTCCTTGTTACAATGTTCCACAATATAATGCCTCCACTTTGTAAAAAATCTAGATGTTTCGCAAGACTTCCTCTTTTCTGCTTCCAACCTTTCCATTAGCATTACATGTTTCAGGCGACCCGAGAGTTCTTTTATGGTGGGCATGTCTTTTTGCAGCCAATTTGTTAGTAATATTTTTTTCATGAGCATTATGATTATATGGACGACTTCCGGGGGTCCCCCCCCCCTTCATGAGCAACGGGGGACTTCTCCCAATAATGAAATAAGATCAAATCTCTCGGGATTTCATCACCCCAATCCCATATGTTCTTTATATATTTTCTAACCGCACCCCACATATCCGCCACGTGCTTGCAAGTCAGCAGGCCATGGAGTAAGTCAGTAAATGGGACATTACACTTGGGACACTGCGTGAGTCTATCTGGCTTATCAGAACTCCTTGGAAACTGGAAGGCGTATATTGCCCTATGTATTATTTTGAATTGAGTTTCTCTCCAACTCTCATTAATAAGGGACTGTCGAGCTTTAGTCCACCCCTTCCTTATTTTGTCTCCAATAGCCCTGTCCTCCAGCTGCGATTCCCATTTTTTATAGAAGGTATCTGGATGACTATCTAAGAGCACCCCTCTCATCGTGTTATACAGCAATGTAATAGACGAAAAATTTTTTGCTGCATCGACCATTTTATCAAACTCGTTGCATGTGAACTCCGCCTGCGTGTCTACTAAGTGGGACATGATATGATACCTAATCTGTTCAAATTGTAACGTTTGGAATTTTTGGAGATCAAATTTTTCTATTATTTCGTTTTGTCTTAGCCATCTGTTCTCTGTAGGATGAACCAGATGAGCTATCTCCTGTATACCCCTATCTCTCCATTCCTTAAACAGTTTATTCTCTACTCCCGGTAAAAACTCTATGTTGTTCCACATTGGGAGGTATTTAGATATTCGGAACGAAAGTTTATATTTTTTTCTCACCGTCTTCCAGGTGGCAATAGTATCCCGGAATATCAAAGAATTTTTGATTTTGGCTGGGAGCATCTTTAATCTTGCATGCAACAAGGACCTAAGATCCCAAGGTTGGGCATATTCCTTCTCTATGACATAGGCCGAATATTTACTCTCACCATGCAACCAATTTAAAAAGTACCTTGTCAGACACGCTATATTATAATTTCTAATACTTGATAAGTTTAAGCCCCCTTCCGTCTTTGGATTCATCATCTTTTTAAGACTTATGCGTGGTTTTTTGTTCCTCCAAATAAATTTGGAGAACGCAGAAGTCAATGCTTTTACATCCGTGTGTTTCAGCAGGAGTGGGATTGTTTGAAGGTGGTACATTAATTTCGAAGTACTCATCATTTTAATAAGTTGTATTCTCCCTGTCAAATTTAATGGCAGATCTTTCCACTTTACTAGATCATTTACTATATTTGTTATTAAAGGAGGGTAGTTTAATTTGTATATAGAAGATGGCTCTCCCCCTATTTTAATGCCTAAATATTTAATATAAGATTTCGCCATACCCACCCCCAATTGAGCTCTATTTAATTTCTGTCTATTCGTCTCGTCCCACCTTCCCAGGGGAAGCAGTTCGGATTTAATCTTGTTAATTTTAAAACCCGCATAATCCCCATATGTATTTATCGTTTCTATAGCCGGTTCCACCTGCGCAAAGGGATCCCTAAGGAAAAGCAAAATATCATCGGCAAAGAAAGTAGCACGCACTGTCTCCCCACCGATCTGAATGCCAGGAAACCGCTGCGGGTCAGACAACTCTCTCACCAAAGGTTCCAGAGCTATATTGAATAGCAGAGGCGACAAAGGACACCCCTGCCTTGTCCCCCTGGACAGTGGGAACCTGTCCGAGAGGAAACCCGGAATGTAGATCTGGGCCTCCGGCCTTGAATATAACTCTGTGATGTAGGTCAGGAAGGAGCCATCAAAACCCATTCTTACCAACACCCTGAAAAGCCATTCCCACCTGACATTATCAAATGCTTTCTCAGCATCGATTGTTAGTAATGCTGGTTTTTCACTTGGAGTGGGATTAAGGTTTACCCTGTCCAAGACCAACATGACTTTTCTCAAGTTACTCGTTGCTGACCTACCCTTAACAAAACCCGCCTGTGATTCCGATATTAGGTTTGGTAATATTTCTGCCAATCTATCAGCCAGGATTTTAGACATAATTTTATTATCTACGTTTATTAAGGAAATGGGACGATAAGATCCCGGCGACAGGGGATCCTTTCCTGGTTTTGGTAAAACTTTGATATATGCTAATTTGCTGGGCCTCGTCATGGGCTTCCCTTCTAGTATCCCGTTAAATATTTTTGCTAAAACAGGGGATGCTTCATCCTGTAAAATCTTAAAAAATTCTCCCGAATAGCCATCAGGGCCCGGGGCTTTCCCATTCCCCAAGTTCCTAATTGTCTGTTTAATTTCTTCTTGTGTAATGAGTGTATTTAAGAGTTGTTTTTGTTCATCTGACAACTTCGGGATATCTGGTCGATCGAGTAATGTGGTCGTCGGAAATCTCCGATCCACCTTATCCATATAAAGGTTCTTATAGTATTTTCCCAGAATATTGGCTATTTCTTTTGGTTTAATTTGTATGTTACCATTTTGGTCTTTTAGATGAAAAGGGCCTTGTGCAAAGAATCTATTCCTGACCATAGAGGCCATCAGTTTTCCTGCTTTATTTCCAAATCTATGGAATTTGGCCTCGTGAGATGATTTAAATAATTGTTCCCTCTTAGCCATCCAAGTATTAAATTCTCTTTGCTCCATTAACCAGTTATCCTTATTTATTTTGTTGGGGTGACTTTGAAACAGGGTATAAGTCTGTCTGAGCCTGTTCGTGAGTTCTGTGTACTTTTCCTGTGTTTTCCTTTTTAAAGCTGACGTGTATGAAATTATTTTTCCCCTCATGACTACTTTAATTGTTTCCCATAATAGGGGTGAGTTAGTCTCGTGAGACCTATTATCCTCTCTTATCTCTCCCCACCACTCCTTCAGTTTTAATGCGAAATCTTCGTTGTCATGTAAATATCTAGGAAATCTCCATAAATAGTCTGTTCCTCTAGGGAACGCATCTGCCAGTTCTATTGTCACAGGCGCATGATCCGATATCACCAGATCATGTATTGTAGACGACAACACCCTGCCAAGGACAGTCGGGGATACCAAGAAATGATCTATCCTCGACCACGCGTCTCTGGCAGGTGAATAGAAAGTGAATTCCCTATCCTGCGGGTGCAGATATCTCCAAGTGTCAGTCAGGCCCGTGTTTTTTAGCATTGGGGAAATTACTTTATCTTGGCCTCTCAGCCCCGGTGTCCCCTGTGATTCGTTTTTTCTATCTTCTGAGACATTTACCACCGAGTTGAAATCCCCCCCGATTATCAGGTCATGTATGGGATCTTTCAGTATCTCCTGTTCTAGAAAATGGTAGTATGCTTTATTATTTTCATTGGGGGCATATACGTTCATTATTTTGTATGTGCTGCCTGATGCCGTTATGGTAATCGAGTGTAGCCTCCCCTCATGATCCGTTTTAGTGTTCACCACCTGGTGTTGGAAATTTTTATCTATCAACAGTAGTACTCCTGCCTTATTATTAATAGCTGGTGACCCGTATGTTTTGCCCACCCACAATTTTTCCATCCTCTTAAAGTCTGACAATTCCAAATGTGTCTCTTGTAATAGGGCTATATCCGGCTTAATACGTTTAAGATGTCTGAGAATCATTAACCGCTTCTGTGGGGACTTCAGGCCCCTTACATTCCAGGTAACTATCCTCATAAATTCTTATTTATTATATATTTTTTTTTTTTTTTTTTTTTTTTTTTAGGTGGGCCAACTGAAGTTAACTTAGTGACACCCAACACTGGGATACGAGCAAAGCTTCTCTGTCCATGTGAGCCAATTTCAAAATCAAAAATACAGTTATATCCCCCACAAACAAGTTGAACCAAGATTAACCTTTTCCCTGCCCCTTTATCCCCTAAGGAGCCTGGAGAACATCTCCAGGATCCTTGTCCAGATTGGCATACCATTTTTGACTTCACTTCTTCCCCGCACCTTTTCCTTCCCTTACTCCCCTCCCCCCTTTCCCCTCTCCCATTATTGCGTGATCAGTTATAAACAGACATATAGAATACAAATCCCTCGGGCGGTCCGAGAGGTGATCAGACCCCAGAAAGAGAAGAAAACAACTATACGTCAAACCCCAATCTGTCCTCAGTAGCGACCCATACACCATTCTTCAAACCTTCCCGGATTGTTTGGACGTTCTCTGGGCCTTTGGTGAATCCGATACTAGATTCGGGCTTCTGTCCTCCGTGTATGTCGGCCAGTCCTTTAGATGCTCTTTGGGACTGTTTGCGCTTCCCTGCGATCTTGCATCCTCTGTGTGAACGACTCTCAAGGTCTTGAGAAACTTCTCTGCTTCTTTGGGATTGTAAAATGAATGTGAAGAGCCATCTTGATGCCTAATGTAGAGGGTTGCCGGGTATCTCAATTGGAACCGCACATTGTTTTTGTGTAGTTCTGTGCATATCACACTGAAAGCTCTGCGTTGCCTGGTCACTTCAGCAGAAAAGTCTTCAAATAAGAGCACTTTTTCCCCCCTAATTTCAAGGGGTCGTCTAAGTCTTTTATAGGACTGAATGACATCATTTTTGTCCGAAAAGTTCAGGTACTTGGTAATGATTTGTCTAGGTCTTATCTGGTTGCCCATTTCGGACGGGTTCTTTTGGGGGCCAATGCGATGTACCCGCTCAATTATCTTCCCCGCCTCTAACCCCAAAGCCTCGGGGATCATATTTTCGCACAGATTTCTTAAGTCCTTTATGGGGAATTTTTCAGAGATTCCTATAATCCGAATATTACTCCGTCTGGATCTGTTTTCCAGATCATCAATTTTATCTCTCAAAATCAGGTTTTCCTTAGATAATCTAGATATTGTTGACTGATCATCATATACATTGTCTTCCAGTGTAGATACACGTGTCTCCATTGCGGACACCTTCTCAGCGGTTTCATCTAGATGCTTCTGCATATCATGCAAGGCCGTTCCTATGTACTCCCTCAGCTTTGACGTAATCTCAGGCAGTAAATGACCTGCCACCTCCCCTGCCAGCTTTTTATAGTCCATCTCAGGTATGTGCGATCCAGGGGGGTCACGCTCCTCACAATCACCGCAGTCCTCCATAGCAGTGGGGGATGCAGGGGCATAAATCGCGTCAGGAAGAGTACATGGCTTAGGGGTGCCCTGGGTCTCCCTGAGCTTCCCAATCGCGGATTTCCCAGACTTGTGTGTCTCAGCCCTGCCGTCTCTCCTTCCTCCCTGCTCCCCTCTCCTCACCGTCTGCCTTGAAGCAGCTGCTGCCGCCGCTGAGGTCGGCGCCGGCGCCATCTTGGAAGGCGCGCGTGTCTCTCCCCCTCGGTTTTGAGCTGCCTCTTTACCGCTGTTCCTGAGGACGTATCTGTCCATGCAGCGGTGCAGCAGGGCCGGGGCTTCCTCTCCTCCCGTTCCCGGTAGTCCGGGGATCAAGTTTGCGGTGTAGATGCTGCCTTTAAGCAGGGGGTTGGGGAGCGCTGGAAGCCTTGCTCCTCATATGCGGGAGCCGGAACCGGAAGTCCCATCCTCATTTTCTTCAGAGCAAGTGGAATCTTCAGCCTGCCCAGGTGTTGACACTGTGGTAGAGAGAATGCAGCAGATTTGGGACCAAGTAGTGGATAAGTTGTCTCTCTCCCAGGAAAAGGCCCAGCGGTTTTCTAACCGGCATAGAACCATTGGTCCCCGGTTTAAAGTGGGTGATATGGTTTGGTTGTCATCAAAGAATATCTCTATGAAGGTGGCTTCTCCAAAGTTCAAGCCAAGATTTATTGGACCTTACAAGATTTTGGAGATTCTTAATCCGGTTTCTTTTCGATTGGCTCTTCCTGTTACGTTTAAGATCCATAACGTGTTTCATAAGTCGCTGTTGAAGAGATATGTTGAGCCAGTAGTTCCTATGGCTGCACCTCCTGACCCTGTATTGGTTGAAGGAAATGTGGAATCTGAGGTAGAGAAAATACTGGATTCTCGTCTGGCTAGACGGAGACTCCAGTATTTGGTCAAGTGGAAGGGTTATGGCCAGGAGGACAATTCTTGGGTCTCTGCCTCTGATATTCATGCCGATAGATTGGTTGTGCTTTTCATCGGGCACATCCTGATCGGCCCGGAGGCGTGAATGAGGGTTCGGTGACCCCTCCTCAAGGGGGGGCACTGTTGTGAGCTCATTTTCGGGTTTGCCTCTGGCTTCTGGTGAGGGTTATGGAGCTGGCTGTGCTGACAGAGGTGTAGTGAGTTCTCTATCAGGACTCCCTCTGTTGGTGAAGGGAGGTAATGAAGCTGATCTAAATGGCAGAGACCGGCCACCTGAGGAAGACTGCGATTGGACATCAGGAGTTTCTGATTGGATTTAAGGCAGCCGACTCCCTAGTTTCTTGCTGGTGATTTTTCCTGACTCTGGCTCCTGATTTCCAGTTTGGTTCCTGCCTTCCTAAAGCTAAGTTTTCTCTGCTATTGTTCATATGAGTTTTTGTCTGGTTTACTTAGTTTTTGTGTTCAGGCAGCCCTGGCTGGGACTGGGCTGAATTCTCATTTTGTCTCTGATCTGTTGATCTCTTTTGCTCTGTCTTCAAAATATACCTGAGTGCTGATATAGTGATTTGAAGTCTAGCGACTTCAGGGCCTTTTTCTATCAGACGTGTTGGACATTCTTTTTGGCATGGTTTTTTGCGTGATTGCAGACAGCAGCTTTTCTTTCCTGTCCTTTCTAGTTAGCAAGGGCCCCATCGTTTGCTCAGCCTATACTTCTACCTGTGTCTGTGTTTTCATCTTGTTTCACCGACAATACAGGTTGGGGGCTGTCTATTGCTTTGGGGTCTGCTCTGGGGCAGTTTAGATTTTCCCTTTCTTTCTTTAGGCTTATTTAGTTCTACGGCCGTGACGAGGCGTCTAGGATCACCGTAGGCATGCTCCACGGCTACTGCTAAATGTTGTGGATAGGATCAGGGGTCTGCAATCCGCTAGTTACCAACCTCTCCGGTTTTCTGGGCTTAGCTTGCTTTTTGTTTTTTCCTCCTCGGTGACTCATTCATAACAGATTACTTGGAACTGATCTGCAAGGTACCTGGATGCGTTTCGAACATCTAGTGTTCTTAAACTCAGGTAGTTTAAGAACACTAGATGTTCGAAACGCGTCCAGGTGCTTTGCAAATCAGTTCCAAGTAATCCCTTAGGGGTATACTTTCTATGGACATAGCAGCCTTTTCTTGAAAAATTGTTTTTATTGGATTTTTGCAATAAAGCTTCATCATTTTTATTCCTTAAGATGGACTTCTACTTTTTCGTGTACATGTAATACACTGACTCACCAGTGACATCTGTAGTTAAAGTCCTTCATCCTCGCTTTTCTTCTTCAACCAGCACAGACCGCCACTTCTTCCAGCCAGGACTCGTCTCTGCAAAAAATAACACAGTCATCAATAGCTGATCGCTTCCAGAGCACGTTCCCCACTTTTCCCCTGACTTCTACACTACATCAGATGAAGAAGAAAAGCGATATAGTACCGCCCTGCACAGTAACAGGAACTCCCTTTTGTTCCCTACATGGAAAACAGTTTACTAAAAAGTAAATTATATTACAGTAGTAATAATGTCCCTAATTGGACCCTAAAGAATAATGGACCTAATTGGTCCCTAAAGAAATTACGGTATGTTCCCCACTTGTCACCATAAACTAATATATCATGTTCCTCATTCTGGCCTTCGAACAGTAATTAAGTCCCTCATCCTGGCCCCCTTTATTTAATAATCTCACCCAGCCTGGCCCCCTTTATTTTATAATATACCCAAGCCTGGCCCCCTTTATTTTATAATATACCCCAGCCTGGTCCCCTTTATTTTATAATATGAACCAGCCTTGCCCCCTTTATTTTATAATATGAACTAACCTGGCCCCCTTTATTTTATAATATGAACCAGCCTTGCCCCTTTATTTTATAATATGCCCCAGCCTGGCCCCCTATGTCCCTTATCCTGCCTGGCCCCAGATATCCATCCCGCTTCCTCAGCTATACATACTGGCCCACATATGTCCCATGTCCTGGTCCCTTTTACTGCCCCCTTCCCCCTTAAATCCATCTTGGCCCCCCATATATATGCATCCTGGCTCCCCATATACCCATCCTGGCCCCTTCCTCATGTATATATATCCATTCTGGGCCCTTTCCCCCTGAATATATATATACATCCTGGGCCCCTTCCCCTGTATATATATCCATCCTGGCCCCTTCCCCCTGTATATATATCCATCCTGGCCCCTTCCCCCATATATATCTATATATATCCATCCTGGCCTCTTCCCCCATATATATCTATATATATCCATCCTGGCCCCTTCCCACTGTATATATATCCGTTCTGGGCCCCTTCCCCTGTATATATATATATATATATATATATCCTGGCCCTTTTCCCCGTATATATATATATGTGAACTGCATTGTATTTTTATATGGTATGCATTGCTGAATTCCACCCCTCTCTCCCATGCTCCTGAATGCCCCATGTGACCTGCATTGTATTTTTATATGGTATGCATTGCTTACCCATCTTCTTGTATCCATAATTGAACTTCATTCTTGTTATCTCTGCCACACATCTAAGTGGTCTGTATAACCCCTTTCCCCTTTTATGACCTTTGCTTAAATAATAATAATCTATAATAATAAATGCCCTAACCAGCTTCCGGTTGTAACAACTTCCGTCCAGTTGTAACCGGTGACGTCACCACACACACGCACATGTTAACCCTCAACACACCACACCGCCTCAACACACACTCCTCTCACCTTTCACCTCCACTCATGTCCACTCACTCTTTCACTCCACATACGTTCCTTTCTCTCACTCCGTTTCTCATACTCACACCGTCATCGTCGCTGCCCCGACATCTTCCTCCTCTCACCGACGCCATCTTTTTGGATCCCGATGTCGTCCACGCCAGCGACATGTTGTTGCGGCGACGCCATCTTGAATATCGCAGGATTTCACGAAATCCAAGATGGCGTCCCGCAAGAACATGTCGGCGGCCTGGAGAATGTCTGGATCCTGGATCGCGGCGGCGGAGGAAGATGTCGGGGCAGCGACGATGACGGTGTGAGTATGAGAAACGGAGTGAGAGAAAGGAACGTATGTGGAGTGAAAGAGTGAGTGGACATGAGTGGAGGTGAAAGGTGAGAGGAGTGTGTGTTGAGGCGGTGTGGTGTGTTGAGGGTTAACATGGCAAGAGGTGTTAACGACGTAGGCGAAATCTCGCGAGATTTCGCCGACGCCATCTTGCATTCGTGAAATTGCGACATTTACCTCACGCCGACTTGCTGTGCGGACGCTTGGCATTGCCTGTACCACCATAACTACTGCTGCCTTGGTCCTATGCCTGTTTACTGCCGGTGTCTAATTACTGGACCAATTTGCCTGTACTGCCATAACTATTGCTACCTTGCTACTCTGCCGGTGTCTAATTACAGGACCAATTTGCCTCTACCGCAATAACTACTGCTGCCTTGCTCCTCTGCCGGTGTCTAATTACAGGGCTAATTTGCCTCTACCGCCATAACTACTGCTGCATTGCTCCTCTGCCGGTGTCTAATTACAGGGCTAATTTGCCTCTACCGCCATAACTACTGCTGCCTTGCACCTCTGCCGGTGTCTAATTACAGGGCTAATTTGCCTCTACCGCCATAACTACTGCTGCATTGCTCCTCTGCCGGTGTCTAATTACAGGGCCAATTTGCCTATACCGCCATAACTACTGCTGCCTTGCTCCTCTGCCGGTGTCTAATTACAGGGCCAATTTGCCTCTACCGCCATAACTACTGCTGCCTTGCTCCTCTGCCGGTGTCTAATTACAGGGCTAATTTGCCTCTACCGCCATAACTACTGCTGCCTTGCTCCTCTGCCGGTGTCTAATTACAGGATCAATTTGCCTCTACCGCCATAACTACTGCTGCATTGCTCCTCTGCCGGTGTCTAATTACAGGGCCAATTTGCCAATACCGCCATAACTACTGCTGCCTTGCTCCTCTGCCGGTGTCTAATTACAGGGCCAATTTGCCTCTACCGCCATAAGTACTGCTGCCTTGCTCCTCTGACTGTTCACTGCCTGTGTCTAATTACAGGGCCAATTTGCCTCTACCGCCATAACTACTGCTGCCTTGCTCCTCTGCCGGTGTCTAATTACAGGGCCAATTTGCCTCTACCGCCATAACTACTGCTGCCTTGCTCCTCTGCCGGTGTCTAACTACAGGGCCAATTTGCCACTACCACTTCATAACTACTGCTGGGCAATTACAGGGTCAATTAGTATCTGTTTACTCTACAATACTCCAGGACGCCTTCTTCACTGCCAGATAACTGCCAAATAGACTCCTTTACCTGTGCCAACATGAGTCATAACAAAAAGTATGCCAATGCCAGTGAAAGGAAAGCAGCTTTAGCACTACGACAAAAACAACGCCGTGCTAATGAGACTCCTGAGGAAAATCACCATCGCCTTGAGAAGATTAAGGCTTATAAACGCCGTCGCCTCACACATGAATCCCCTAACTCTAAATCCATAAGATTGGCTGAAGAAGCCTCTGCACGCCGTCACCGCCGACAACAGACGGCCTCTTCCTCATCATTATTATTAGACTCACAACAGGATGCTTCCACATCAGCATGTGGAACAATTTACTGGTACACTTCATCCCATATGCCGTTCACTGACATAACTAATCAGCAATCTGTTTCTGCCCTATCAGTACCACCATTCAATACCGATGCACAGTATGCCAATGCCAGTGAAAGGAAAGCAGCTTTAGCACTACGACAAAAACAACGCCGTGCTAATGAGACTCCTGAGGAAAAACAGCATCGACTTGACAAGATTAAGGCTTATAAACACCGTCGTCTCACACACAAATCCCCTAACTCTAAATCTATTACATTGGCTGAAGAAGCCTCTACACGCCATCACCGCCAACAACAGACGGCTTCTTCCTCATCATTATTAGTAGACTCACAACAGGATGCTTCCACATCAGCATGTGGAACAAGTTACTACCACACTTCATCCTATATGCCGTTCACTGACATAACTAATCAGCAATCTGTTTCTGCCCTATCAATACCACCATTAGTCAATACCAACGCACAGTTTCTTCACATACAAGCTGCAGTTAGCCCGCAGAAAGTGCAACCAAGACAAATATACGTTGGTCTCAAAACTAGGCGCACCCCATCGGTTGGACATGCACTTCTACTACAACCTCACATTTTCACTAATGATGAAAATAGTATTACCGAACACAGCTGTGGTGACATGACCCATGTATGTGAGCATTGCGAAGCTTTGCATTTTGTAGCAGAGATACCTTCTGATAACAACTTTACGCTCTGCTGTCAGAAGGGTAAAGTCCATGTACCCATACTACAATATCCTGATGTCTTTACACGTTTGCTGAAAGGGCAAAGTGAATTTAGCAAAAATTTCATGGATAATATTCGAAGTATTAACAGTTCCTTTGCTTTTGCCTCATTGGGTGCAAATATTTCACCACCTCCTGGATATGGCCCATATTGTTTCCGCATACATGGCCAGATCTATCATAGAACTGAAACACTACATCCCTCAGATGACCAGCAACGCGCATTTGCCCAACTTTACATTCTCGATACCACTACCGCAAACGAACAACGATTACGATGTAAAGAAAATCAAAAATGTCATCCTACATTGATGAACATTATTGCCCTTCAAATCCAAACTATTAATCCTTTTGTGGAAGCTTATCAAATGTTACGTGATGTGGAAGAACAAGAAAAAATTAAATCTCTACAAAACGGAACTGTCATGCCAAACATCACTATGGCTATTAAACAAGATCGTACTCAAGACCCTCGACGCTACAATAATCCCACTGTCAGTGAAGTAGCAGTCGTGTTTCAAAATGACAATGGTGAGCCACTAATGTCCACTCGCAGGATTTCAGAATACTCAAGATGGCATGGCCGCAAGAACATGTCGCCGGCGTGGACAATGTCGGGATCCAGGATGGCGCCGGCGGAAGAAGATGTCGGGGATCGTGGAGCAGCGACGATGACGGTGTGAGTATGAGAGACGGAGTGAGAGAAAGGGTCGTATGTGGAGTGAAAGAGTGAATGGACGTGAGAGGAGATGGTGAAAGGTGAGAGGAGTGTGTGTTGAGGCGGTGTGGTGTGTTGAGGAGGTGTGTGTGTATTGAGGGTTAACATGGCAAGAGGTGTGTCACTATCCTCTCGATGCGATAGCATCGGGCCTTAATCTAGTCTATAATAATAAATGCCCTAAGCAGCTTCCGGTTGTAACAACTTCCGTCCAGTTGTAACCGGTGACGTCACCGCACACCTCTTTCCATGTTAATCCTCAACACACCACTCCTCCTCAACACACACACTCCTCTCACCTTTCACCATCTCCACTCACTCTTTCACTCCACATACGACCCTTTCTCTCACTCCGTCTCTCATACTCACGCCGTCATCGCCGCTGATCCACGATCCCCGACATCTTCTTCCGCCGGCGCCATCCTGGATCCAGACGTCCTCCACGCCGGCAACATGTTCTTGCGGCTACGCCATTTTGGATCTGCGAAATCCCGCGATACTGAAGATGGGGTCGCCGCAAGAACATGTCGCCGGCGTGGAGGACGTCGGGATCCAAAATGGCGTCGGCGAAATCTCGCGAGATTTCGCCGACGCCATTTTGGATCCCGACGGCATCCACGCCGGCGACATGTTCCTGCAGCGACGCTATTTTGGATTGGCGAAATCCCGCGATACTCAAGATGGCGTCGCCAGCGAGGACGACGTCGGGATCCAAAATGGCGTCGGCGAAAACTCGCGAGATTTCGCCGACGCCATTTTCGATCCCGACATCGTCCACGCCGGCGACATGTTCTTCCGGCGACGCCATCTTGAATATGGCGGGATTTCACGATACTTAAGATGGCGTCGCCGCAAGAACATGTCGCCGGCGTGGACAACGTCTGGATCCAGGATGGCGCCGGCGGAAGAAGATGTCGGGGATCGTGGAGCAGCGGCGATGACGGCGTGAGTATGAGAGACGGAGTGAGAGAAGGGGTCGTATGTGGAGTGAAAGAGTGAGTGGAGATGGTGAAAGGTGAGAGGAGTGTGTGTGTGTTGAGGGTTAACATGGCAAGAGGTGTGATGCTGTCGCATCCTCCCGATGCGATAGCATCGGGCCATAATCTAGTAAATAATAATACATTTTATTTCTATAGCGCCGACATATTCCGCAGCACTTTACATTTCAGAGGGGATTTGTACAGACAATAGACATTACAGCATAACAATAATCACACAGATTATAACAAATACCAAGAGGAAAGAGGGCCCTGCTCTCAAGCTTACAGTCTATGAGGAAAGAGGTAGACACGAAAGGTGGGTGGTAACAGTTGCCCTGATTGTATGGACCAGCCATAATGTTAAGTGTGTAACAGTACAAACACAGAGGGCTAATGGATGCATAAAGCATGTGGGAACATGATGCGGGGAACCTGGTTATGGTAAAACTTTTGGCTGTGCCACACAGGGATAGATTAGGTTAATGTGTTGAGGCGATAGGCCAGTCTGAATAAATGTGTTTTCAGGGCACGCTTAAAATTGTGGGGATTGGGGACTAATCGTATTGACCTGGGAAGTGCATTCCAAAGAATTGGCGCAGCACGTGTAAAGTCTTGGAGACGGGAGTGGGAGGTTCTGACTATTGAGGATGCTAACCTCAGGTCATCAGCAGAACGGAGGGCGCGGGTAGGGTGGTATACTGAAACAAGGGAGGAGATATAGGGTGGTGCTGAGCCATGGAGGGCTTTGTGGGTGAGGGTAATAAGTTTATACTGAATTCTGGAGTGGATGGGTAGCCAGTGTAATGACTGGCACAAGGTAGAGGCATCGGTGTAACGATTGGTGAGGAATATGATCCTGACTGCAGCATTCAAGACAGATTGGAGAGGGGAGAGTTTGGTAAGAGGGAGACCGATTAGAAGAGAGTTACAATAGTCGAGACGAGAATGAATAAGAGTAACAGTAAGAGTTTTTGCAGAGTCAAAAGTAAGAAAAGGTCAAATTCTAGAAATGTTTTTGAGGTGCAGATGACAAGAGCGAGCCAGTGATCGAATGTGGGGGGCAAAGGAAAGCTCGGAATCAAGTATGACCCCAAGACAGCGGGCCTGTTGCTGGGGAGTAATAGTGGAACCACACACAGAAATGGCAATGTCGGGTATAGGTACATTAGAAGAGGGAGGAAACACTAGGAGTTCAGTCTTTGACAGGTTCGTGAGGACATGATGTTAGACACAGCGTTTAGACAATCGCCGGTGTTTTCTAGAAAGGCTGGCGTGATGTCAGGAGAAGAAGCGTATAATTGGGTGTCATCAGCATAGAGATGGTACTGATTGTTTGACCAATAGGGGCAGTGTACAAGGAGAAGAGGAGGGGGTCTAGAACCGATCCTTGAGAAGCCCCAACAGTAAGTGGAAGGTGAGAGGAGGAGGAACCGGCAAAAGATACAGTAAAGGAGCGGTCAGAGAGATAGGAGGAGAACCATGAGAGAACGGTGTCCTTGAGGTCAATGGAACGGAGCATAGTGAGGAAGAACTGATGATCCACAGTGTCGAATGCTGCAGAGAGATCCAAGAGAATTAGCATGGAGTAATGACCATTTGATTTAGCTGTTAGTAGATCATTAGAGACTTTAGTGAGGGCAGTTTCAGTAGAGTGTAGAGAGCGGAAACCGGATTGGAGAGGATCGAGAAGAGAGTTATCAAAGAGATAGCGGATAAGACGGGAGTGGACCAGGCGTTCCAGGAGTTTAGAGATGAAGGGAAGATTAGAGACAGGTGTATAGTTAGCGGCACAGTTTTGGTCGAGGGATGATTTTTTAAGTAGTGGATGTATGATGGCATGCTTAAATGAGGAGGGAAAGATACCAGAAGAGAGAGAGAGATTAAATATTTTAGTTAGGCGAGGGGTGACAGCAGGAGAAAGGGACTGGAGGAGATGTGACGGAAATGGGTCACTGGTGCAAGTGGTTGGGCGAGAAGATGCAAGGAGCCTGCTTACTTCTTCTTCTGTGACTGGTTCAAAATCAGAGAGTGAGCTAGATGCAGTGAGGGAGGGAGGACAGTGCATGGTATGAGGTGATTGGGAGATAATTTCCTGTCGAATCTGGTCAATTTTTTCTTTGAAGTAATTGGCCAGATCGTCAGCTCGGAGCTCTGTGGTTGGGGCCTGTACTCTTGGGTTGAGTAGAGAATGAAAAGGACAAAGAGACGTTTCGGGTTATTGGACAGTGAGGTGATGAGGGTGTTGAAATAGGTTTGTTTGGAGAGGTGAAGGGCAGTGTTGTATGTTCTAAGCATAAACTTAAAATGGATGAAATCTTCGTGTAGATTGGATTTTCTCCACAGACGTTCGGCGCACCTGGAGCACCGCTGCAGGAAACATGTTTGCAGGGTGTGCCAGGGTTGTCACCGTCTGCGTTGTGGTGTTCAATTTATAGGGGGTGCAAATTCATCCAGGGCACTTTGAAGTGTTTCATTGTAATGCTTCAATGCAGAATCAGGACATGAGAGGGAGGAGATAGGGGCCAATGAAGACTGCAAGTTCTTCATAAGTTTCTGGGTGTTAATGGCCTGTATGTTTCTATAAGTATGGACAGTGGGGGTGACCTGAGCAGCCTGGCAGTTCTTGATAGAGAATTAAAGAAGACTGTGGTCAGAGAGCGGGAGAGGGGAGTTTGCGAAATCATCCACTGCACAAAGCCGAGAGAAGACCAAGTCGAGGGAGTTTCCGTCTTCATGCGTTGGAGAATTAGTAAGCTGCGAAAGGCCAAATGTGGAGGTTAGAGATAAAAGGTGAGAAGCAGATGGTGAGAGGGGAAGAGCAATGGGGATGTTGAAATCTCCCATGATGAGGGTAGGGATGTCACAGGAGAGAAAATGTGGAAGTCAAGTGGCAAAATGATCCAGGAACTGATGGGAGGGGCCGGGAGGACGATACACCACCGCCACTCACATGGAGAAGGGGGTGTAGAGTCTGACGGCATGGACCTCAAAAGAAGGGAAGACTAGTGAGGGTAGTTGAGGGATAACCTGAAAGGTACATTTTGGTGATAGGAGCAGACCAACGCCTCCACCTGCTCTATTGTCTGATCTTGGGGTATGAGAGAAGTGTAGTCCCCCGTATGAAAGAGCAGCAGCAGCGGTAGTGTTTGACTGCTGGATCCAGGTTTCAGTAAGAGCCAGGAGGTTAAGAGATTTAAAAAGGAAAAAGTCATGAATGAAGGAGAGTTTGTTACACACTGAGCGAGAATTCCAAAGTGCACAATTAAGAGAGACAGATGGCATGCAGGGAATATTAATAAGATTAGAGGGGTTTCTGAGTGTAGCAGTTGGGGGGTTTGACTTTCTATAACATGGGGGACCTGGGTTGGGAGCAATGTCTCCTGCGACTAGGAGGAGGATAGAAAGACTGAGCAGATGGTTAAGTGATTTGTCAGAGCGTCTCTTATGTTGAATGGTAGGACTGACTGGATCTGTGCAATTTAACAATGTGAAAAGAGCGTGAGTGTTATACATAGGAGAGGAAAGGAGTGAGGGGCCAATATGGATGGAGTGTAGAGAGTTAATGCCAGGGCGGTGGATGTGTGTGAATGCAGCGGCCAGGATATAAATTACACAAATGCATATGGTATATATTTGCTGTACTCCAAATGTACAGGGAGTAGATGTATATAAATGTCTTACCTGTCTCCTGCCCTGTCTAAGTGCCATGTTACTGTGGCGCCCCTGAGGCTCAGTCGCCACAGAGGTACTGCACCTTCTCCTAAAGTGTAGTGCCCCACCATCCAGGTAAGGTGGGAACTCCCTGCCACAGTCCAACACCTGCATCCCACACACAGGATAGTTCAGCAGGGACACATTGCAGCTTTAGGCTCGGGGTGTAGCAGAGCAGCTTTCGTGGAACCCTGCTTTGTAACACGAGATGTGCTGGGAGGTGGGTGGAGTTAGTATAAAAGAAAGGGGAAAGAGAGATTTACAAGTCAGTCGGACAGGTCAGTCCCGAAGGGAGAGAGTCTGACAGAAGGTCAGTCTGGGGTGAGTCCCAGAGGTCCCTGGAAGAAGGGATGGAGGAAGGAGTGCTGCAGCTGCCTCAGTGACCAGAGCCAGCTGGCACGGGAAAGGAAAGAGAAGGAGAGACGTAGAACTGTAACCTGCATTTCCATAAGAGAGAGAAAGACAAGTATGGAACGAAGTGGAGAGAGAACAGAGAGGAGGAGTGGGTTGGATAGGACCCCTGCCTATACGTTCTCAGTGCAAGGCCGGGGCCCGGTCCCCGAGGTTGTATGGAAACTTATGGTTCTGCAGCAGACACCGGTGGAGTAGTTGGCTGTAAATGCATTGCTCAAAACCAAGACTTGGGACACAACAGCGAGACGTATAGAGAGCCGGGATTCAGGAGAAGGGAGTCCCCGAAACAGGCTACAGCTGTCTGTCATACAAGTGAGAGAGTTGTTAGGAACAGAGTCGTTCAGGAAAGGCACATGTTGGCGGGGTGCTGGCGGGGAGAGTCTTAACTTGCCTGGAGGTTGGCTGGGCCTCTGCCCTGGAGGACACGGTACCGAAGCGGGCACCGGTGTGCACTATGAACTGTGAGTAAAGCTTTGAAACTGCAAGCCCTGGTGTCCTCCATTCATTCCCGCATCAGCACCGCCACATCGGGGTATCAACATCTACACCCTTCAGTGCCTCCCTCTCCTCCACCGCACTTATACACTGCCCTGGGACTACAGCGTCACCTGTGGGGAGCTATACCATCTTTGCTACATCACACCATCAGTCCCAGTGGATCTGCAAGCAGCGTTGGCTTACCATCTTACTTGCCAAATACCACGGATGGCGTCACAAACTTTCTATATAAACTAAATTACATACAAACATCACCGCCATTGATATTGGGGCCCAGGGCCACCGACCGGGTCACCACTGTGGTGACACATCTTCCGCCTGACAACGACCCGTTACCGAGTACCCCACAGCCCTGGGTGAAGCCAGAGAGGGCACCCCAATATAACTGCCAGTACTTTGATAAACGGTACTTCGATAAAGTGTGCATAAATGCCCCCTGAATAAATGCTCCCCCTAGCTATGTCTGAATATATAGGAGGTTAAGGCTAAGATTTTCGTTCTTTTTGCTCTCTCTCTTCTCGTTAATCAATCAAACTAAATTGAGACAGCAGGACCCAATAAAATGTTGTGATCAGATAATTAATAAGTGACTAGCTTTTCTCCCAGCTTTTTTCAGTGCGAGTCTATCACAAATATTTATAATCCTTTTGATTTCCTTGTGGTTGGTATCTAGACTCACAGCAGTTAGAAATCCTTTTACACAGGCGCCACTTTATCTCTCTCCTTCATATTTTTGTTTTTAAAAACTTTTCCCTGAACCTGTAGCTGGATATTTCCTTCTTTTGAATTCCCTCCAAACTATAGTATGATTTTGCACATTGCTTCCTATATACAGTACGAGCACCCACATAGCATCCTATATACAGTATGAGGCCACATATAGCCTCCTATATACAGTATGAGCACCCCCATAGCCTCCTATATACAGTATAAGCCTGCACATAGCTTCCTAAATACGGTATGAGGCCGCATATAGCCTCCTATATACAGTATGAGGCCACATATAGCCTCCTATATACAGTATGAGGCCACATATAGCCTCCTATATACAGTATGAGCACCCCCATAGCCTCCTATATACAGGACGAGCACCCACATAGCCTCCTATATACAGTATGAGCCTGCACTTCGCTTCCTATATACAGTATGAGGCCGCATATAGCCTCCTATATATAGTATGAGGCCACATATAGCCTTCTGAATACACTGTTTGCCACCATATTGCCTCCTATATACAGTGTGAGTCCCCATATAGCCTGTCATATACAGTATGAGCCCCTATATAGCCTCCTATATCTAACTGCACTCACTTCGGTATCATTCATTTTCTATGAGACTGCTCTGTTCTCATGTTGTGCATTTATACATTTCGTAGGGCTTAATGGAACTATTGTGCTTGTTACACATCAACTCTGAAGATGCGCTCATTTATTAGACTTTGGTTGGAGCAACTTTAAAATATAATAATGATAATGGTCCTGTCTAGTGACAAGTTTATTTTACAAGCTTCTGGAGAAAGGCATAATGCCAGTCATTCAAGGGTTAATTCTTTGGAACACTAAGAGGGACTTTTCAGCCAATGAAACAACAGTATAAAACACCTGTGATAACTATGGCAACTGCGCTGATGTCATAAACACATGCATCTATGATACAGGAGAAGATTCCAGAACCACAAGTCATTCCGCCGTAGGAGGCGCCGTACTTGATGTGTCTGGAGACCTGGAGCTTCATCACTCCACAATGGGAGGAAGGGGACACCGCCTAGCCAGCCAGATCAGCCATACCGCCTAGCCAGCCAGATCAGCCATACCGCCTAGCCAGCCAGATCAATGGGGTGACAGATGTTGCAGCCAGATCTCCCTCACGTCCAGTACTCGCTGCCTTCACCTTTATGTGTACGGCCTGGAGAGGTCGCATTAGGCTTCTCCATAACAAATAGGATACAATGTACAAATTCTGGTACAATTTGCTGTTACATGTTGGCACTAACCTTCTAAGCCCAAGGGAAGGGCAGTCCTACAGCCATGGTTCCCTAGAGGTTTCCTCCACAGGGGGTTTTTCCTCTCCTGAGTGCTGAAGGATGATTCTTCGTGAGTCGGGGGTTGTGCCATTTTCAGTGTCTTTTTCATAGTAATTGGCTGATTCTAAATTTCAGACACTGAATGAAATAATAATTATGAGATTTGGAATAAAATTTGGTCCATTTAACATCCAATAAAAGTGTTTTGTGTGTTTCTTTCACAATCTTGGGTTGGTGGGATTTTGTTGGGGATCAGGACCCAGCATCTATGATCAAGCCGTGAAGCCAGATATGGAGTCGGAGAAATTTAACCCTGCGCTGGAAGACAGGACGGAGCAGAGATGACCAAGTGTTACTGCACAATGAGCACAACTTCACACTCTTCCTTGCATTCAGATACACGAGGGGATTCAGGGCCAAACTGGGACTAAAAAGCAGCCCTTGTACACAAAATTCACCAGCCCACACACAATAAGTGTCCTCAACGAAAAATCGTAGAACACTGAGAGGTCATGTGGGATTTTGCTTTATTCGTTACCAGGGCCAGAGTAAAGTATTTTGGTGCCCAAGGCAGATGAAGCCGAAGGCGCCCATTTTGCCTTTCTACCCGGCTAATTCTTCCCTTTTCCATTAGGTCTATGACATCATGTGATTAATAACTGACGAGCAGAATCCTGCTAAGTCAGGCACATATACAGCACATTTGTATCTCATGAACCTACAACTCCCAGTATGTCCTTAACAATGGTAAGGAGATGCTGGGAGCTGTTATCAGTCTTTATCAGACTGCGGACTATATAGGAACCACAGTACTGATGAGACGCCGTCAGTATCAACAAGTAAAAATGTACATCCTGGTACCTTATAAGTGACCTCTTCTCTGATTGAGTCTTTTCTTCCTCTTAGTCTCCATCTTGTCCAGACGCCATGATGACTTTTCTCATCCACATCTCCCTTCTTTAGACTTCCCTCTTCTCCAGCCTCCTGCAGCACATCCCGACACGGAGTCCTTTCAAAATAACTGTTATTAAAATGCTCCTGAATAAAAAATATCTGTCCATATTATGACCTAAATAAGCCTCCTATAGTATATGGCCTCCACACTGTCCTGTAGTCCATCTGTTCAGAGATGGGAGCTGGGAAAACACAGAACAACCACTGAAACCATATCATCAGAACAGAAAGCAGGTTACACTCACAATATGCCAAAAACAGCCCTATGCCTTAAATAGGGGGATTGTAAAAGGGAGCACAATGGACACTCCCAACATGGAATTATCTACTAAAGACATGGAGTCAACAATCCACCAAGAAAATAGAACAATATTTTGTATCATTAAATTGTAGCATCAAGAAGGCATACCCGTCTATATACACATATCTCAGGACCCCAGATATTCACCTCATTGGGGATACAATTGTGGCATGCCTTTATATGACCGGGGATCGTCTGTAACGTGCTCACACCATCCACATCATGTGCGGTGAGTTCTTACACATAGTTCCCGGGATGTGAGGCCAATATAAATCAGCTTACAAGTACATATGGCATAATACACAACATGAGTTATATTTACTTGTCACTTTAAGATTAACACATTAGTTTTTGCCGGTATTAGATTGGGTCATGCACAATACCACTAACCAATGTATTCTGTCTATGCTTAGCCTAGAAACGTATTAGCGTGTAGCCATTACTAATTTGCCCATACCTAAGATGGAGTCTGGTCAGCACGCCTGAGATGTGATGTGCATCAGAGAATTGCCGATGGCACCTTTTCATTGACACCTGACAATCAGTGACGTCACAGGGGATTGTCGCATGTCCCGCCGTGTCACCTAGGTCGCCAGAAGTGATGTAATCTCCGCAGAGGCGTAGCTAGGGGTTCAGCTCAGGGGGGCAAAACATCTGAGTGGGCTCCTAACAGGAGAACATATCATTGGTGCAACCTGCGCAACCGCACATGGGTGCAAGAAGTATGGGGGCCCATATCTACCTCCAAAGAAGGTGCTCTTGGGCTGCAAAGGGCCCATATATTGTTCTTGCACAGGGGCCCTTTCTGTCTGTGTCTCCTTGTGGCCTCTAACTAGGTAGTCATGCTATGGCGGTATAGGGGAACCTCAGGAGATGACCACACTGTTATTGAAAATAAATCTCTATACAAAGACCAGCACTGATATTACCGCCATATGGTGACACATAGTGGTAGATACCAGTCCTACAGAACACATAAGATTACAGTACAGTTATAGATGGTGACTTACAGCTGACGTTCTTTCAGGTGGAGTCATTCACTTTTCCCGTCTATTCCATGTGGCCCAGACAGACATGTCTACTTCTCCAGCCAGGACTCATCTGCAGAGAATACAACAATGACACATCTGACTTCTCACATTTCCAGCACCATTCACATGTAGAATCATAATCCTTGTGTCCAGTCCCCTGCTCAATGCTGGATTCACTAAACCATCTCAGACAGATGTCTGTCCAGCCTCTGTTTAAAGACCTCCATTGGAGGAGAACTCACCACCTCTCGTAACAGCCTGTTCCACTCATTGATCTTCCTAACTGTCAAAAAGTTTTTTCTAATATCTAATCTGTACCTTCTCCCTTTCAGTTTCATCCCATTGCTTCTTGTGTTTCCATGTGCAAATGTATTTCCAACCTGCACAAACTCCTCATCCTGCTGATACCCCAATACTGAGCCACTGCTGCCATATGATTCCCAAAAACAGAGCTCCTAATACTGCCCCATATAGTAATGGCTAACATGAAAGGTAGACTCATCAATTTGGGAATGTTTAGTTTGCAAAAGAGAAGACTGAGAGGAGACTTAATAGCTGTCTACAAATATCTAAAGGGCTGTCACATTGTAGAAGGATCAACTTTATTCTCATTTGCACAAGGAAAGACTAGAAGCAATGGGATGAAACTGAATGGGAAGAGACACAGATTAGATATTAGAAAAAACTTTTTGACAGTTAGAGTGATCAATGAGTGGAACAGGCTGCCACGAGAAGTGGTGAGTTCTCCTTCAATGGAAGTCTTCAAACAGAGGCTGGACAGACATCTGACTGGGATGATTTAGCGAATCCTGCTTTGAGCAGGGGGTTGGACCAGATGGCCCAGGAGGTCCCTTCCAACTCTACGATTCTATGATTCTATGAATCCCTGACTGATGCACTAGCAGGATGCAGCAGACCTCCATTGAAAAAGGCTTCGGGCAGCACAGGTGCAACCCACTGATGAAGACAGCCAGTATCCAAAGAAAAAAGAGGAGCTGGCTGCGTAGTGGGAAAAATGCCCACAGATAAGGCTTGCATAGGACATCAGTCACACAGTGCGGTGCAAAGTGTCTGAACAGCCTATTGATCACGCCCATAGTATTAGCAGGCGGGCTGTTCAGCACTATATACATGCATCACACAGAAAAAACAAGCCAACAAAAAGAGGCCCAGCTGCATCCTGCAAAAATGATAAAAAGTGCAAAAAGATAAAAATACATGGGGTAGTAGTGTAGAACCAGATGGTTGCTTAGTTGCGCCCCTCCAGGCTGTTCTCGGACCGTGGCACAGTGGTTCCACATCACATGTGTAACACTTGCATGATAAATCATTGATGCCAGAGTTGTTTTTGAGCAAGTTTTGCTTCTACTTCTGCCAATAAAACATAATTCAGAAGTATAGGAGCTGTTTTAACAGCTAGTGGTGGCACATTAGTAGTGCAGGTTCTACTTAAATGGGTTTTCCCCATTGCAGAGTTTGATAATATGTCAGTAACATGTCCCACACTTCTTAATGGCTGTTTCTGGCAACTGAGACCCCGTTATATCTGTAGGGCATGTGATGAAAGTTTGAGCTGTGTTGTTTGATTATTTTGCTCTGTTATTCATCTTTTTCTGAGTATCTCATAGAGCAAATTGTGGAGTGTGTGCATTTGGTCTCTTCTCCTCTGCATAGCTAATTCCCTGGTCACATTGCATCTCCCTTTTAAGTCTAAGGCTGTGTGCACACGCTGCGGATTTTGCCGCGGTTCCGGCCGCTGCGGACCCGCAGCAGTTTCTGCTGCGGTGTACAGTACCATGATTCTCTATGGGAATCAAAAACCGCAATGCAGACGGTGCGGAATTTTCCGCGCGGATTATCTGCGGTTTTCAATCCGCAGAAAGAATTGACATGTCAATTCTTTCTGCGGATTCTGCTGCGGTTTGCCATTTCCTCCATTGAGGAGATGAAAAACCGCAGGGCAAAACCGCAGAGCAATCCGCAGGTAAAACCGCAGGTCTTTTGACCTGCAGTTTCACCTGCGGATTTTATAAAATCCGCGCGGATGAATCCGCACCTAATCCGCAGCGTGTGCACACAGCCTAAAGCCCCCGTTACACACTGCGATATCGCTAGCAATATCGCTGTAAAGTCATCGATTTTGTGACGTTGCAGCGATATTGCTAGCGATATTGCTACATGTGATACTTACCTCCGACCGGCTCCCCCCCCCGCTGGTTAATGCTGATCGCGCGAGAAGCTGCTGGACCATTCATTTCCTGCTGGGCTTCCTGTGGCGCCGACGAGCGACGCGTGGACGTGGGCGGGAGGACTTCAGGATCGCCTCATCTGACAGGTAAGTAGCGACCCCTGTGATGTCGCTGGTGAGATCTGCCTGTGTGGCAGCTCACTAGCGACCACTTAGCGATGCACCAGCGATCCTGACCGCGTCATATCGCTGGTCGGGATCGCTGGTGCATCGCTAGGTGTAACGGTACCCTAATACTTGCTAAAAGAGGATCTGTCAACAGGTCTTTACTATGAAATTTAAAAGCTGTATGATTTAGGGACAGATAACCTGATTCCAGTGATTTACTAGGCTGCTTGGTGTAGTTTTGATAGAATACTTGTTTTCACTGCTGTAGATGTAGCAGTGATCAGAATGTTAAGCTCTTTAAAATCCCACACCCCTGATTGACAGCTTCCTATGTACATTTTACATGGTCAGCAAGCTGCCAATCTATGGTGGTAGCATAGCTATACAGATTTTCTGTCCTGCCTGGCACAGGACGCCTAGTCCTCTAGTGATGATATTCTGCTTGTAACACTAATACTGGCACACCTGTATGGTTACCCTTCTTCTGCCATGCAGGGATGCCAACCTACTCGCTGTCGCAGATGCGTTGCCACCTCCCCATCACCCGGCACATCATCAGTGTGCTGCCTGCTTCCTGCCACTGTGCATGCTGCACTGTATTGCTGGCAGTGCGCCTAGTGCGTGCGTGTTCCTAGTGCGTGCGTGCTCCCCTATTCTGAAAGGGGCAGCAGCATGCACACTGTGTAAATGCTCTCAGCTAGTGGCTGGTAGGCATTTAGTATAAAAGGCACCCTCCCCAGTAGGAAGGTCCTCAATCAACGTTAATTCATTAGTGTCCTACTAGTGAATTGTTAGGTCTTTTTGTCTAGGTGTGGCCACTGCCTGAACTCAAACCTCTGGTCCTTGTGCGGCCAGTGGCTAAACCCGAACCCTGGGTCCTTGTGTGGTCAGTGCTTGAATCTGCCTCCCCCTGGTCCGTGTATGGCCAGTACCTAAATCCTGAAACTTCATCCAGCGGTACATTAATCTGAAACTGCATCCACGGTACTTCAACTCTTAGGCCATGTGCACACATTGAGTATTTGGAGAGTTTTTTACCTCAGTATTTGTAAGCCAAAACCAGGAGTGGAACGGTCAGAGGAAAAGCATAAGGCCGGGATCACACTTGCGATTTAAGCGGCCGAGTTTCGCATGGTAATATGCGGCGCAGCCGCCGGGACTCAGGAGCGGGTCGTGCATCTCCATGTATTGCTATGCGGCCGCACGCCCCGCTCCTGAGTCCCGGCGGCTGCGCCGCATATTACCATGCGAAACTCGGCCGTTTAAATCGCAAGTGTGATCCCGGCCTAATAGAAATATTTGCACCACTGCTGCATTTATCACTCACTCTTGGTTTTGGCTTACAAATACTGGGGTAAAAAACTCACCAAATACTGGATGTGTGCATGTGGCCTTAAGCCGCTCTGGCAGTACCTGAACAAGTTCTTGAGACCTGTGAATCTAAATGTGTACCTGCATTCTGCAATGGCTGGACCGTTATACTAGTCTCCAAATCCAGTACAATCTGTAACTCCATGTCAGTATTAGCCCTGCCCGAGGAGTATTTGAACAGAGCCCATGTCTGTGTCCATGTCTGCGAGTCTAACCCCTGGAGTCAGAAGCTGCAATACCAGGTACTGCTTGGAGTGGTACCTGAGGCTACCTGCAGCTCCAGCTTGACTCCATCAGGTAGCCGCTTAGCTACGCCCCTTCTAGGCAAGCCCAACCCCATGGTGCAGTGGGCCCAAGTACTATGTGCGCCACCTGCCTGCGTGACACTGTTGATAAAACAGTATTGAGTAAGCTGCTGAGCAAATAACTTATCCCTGGAATCAAGCACTCTGCCCCTTCATTATGCTGCTCTCAGATTAAATAGCAAAAACTTTCTGTCAGATTACCTGTAAAGTGTACATTTGTACGGATGCATTTATTAGATACATATTGTGCTCGTTTTTTTTCCATAACTAGACATTATGCAGAATGTGTTGAAGCAGCAAAAATGCGACCGTTTTTCTGCTTGCGAGATTTCACTTGATTCTCCTGCATCAGCCACAGAGAAGGAATTTTAAGGCAGACCAAGAATTTGGATCCATACAGTGATTTATATTCATGGTGCTTTTCACACCCTATATTATCTACATTACCAATTTGCCTTGAAAAGTCAACAATTTCTGAAATGAATTTCCTAACCGTATTGAAACAGTGGATGGGAAACATGATATTTTCAGCTGTTTGCCTATTCATTTCTGATATCTCATCAAACGGCCTGCAACCACTGAAGCCACACTTTTCCAGCTTCATCGGCTGTAGAATTGAATGAGGTTGGCTAGATAAAGACAAGTGAAGGTCAATATTTTCCTTTCCAATCTACATAGAGATTTCTGATCCTACTCACATAAGGTGATTCTATAAAAAATGTTAAATCAATCAAAAACAATTTAATAGCAATTAAAAATGCCGGTATACAGTATAATATACAGTATAAATAATTTAAAAATAAATATGGCAAACATCAGATAACTGTCAAAACTTGGTAAATTTTTCCTAAACCTTGTCAGTGCTAAAAGTGCACAAGTCATGTTCCACTTGTTATACATCTCTACTAATGGATTAATTTTTGGGAGCTATAACTGTTCTCTATTGAATCCAAATGAAAGGAAGTTTACTTGTTTTACAAAATTAAAAGCCATAGTATGTATTGGAGAGTGATTTCCTAAATTTGTGTGCAATACCTTTAAAAATATATATCTATTTTTTTTTTTAAATTAGAGCTAAACTTACTGGCGTAGTTTTATGCATCATCCTAGAAACATTCGTTTTTGAAAGTGTGCATATGCTGACATCCCCATATAGAAGACACAGCACACTCCAATCTTTGAATCATTCAATTAAATATTTATTTACAAGTTCAATGTGTATACAATAAATTAATGTGGAGACACAATGGATATTGCTTGTTGTGGTTCAACAGTTTGACAAAACAAGATTTCTTTGCTCCACCTGATCCTTCTGCTCATTGCCACAAGATGCTAAATGAGAAGGACCTGGAGCACTTACAGTGCTGTGAATAACTATGTAACAGTGGTGTTGAGGCCGCTGGCAAGGGTATTGGAGCATTGTGTTCAGTGTTATACAACATGTGCTGTACACGTACAGTGCATGTCGTGTCTCCCCTCCAGCATTGAGCCTACATCTTTTCTGGCACATGTCAGCTGATTTGAACAGCTGACATGTGCCCCTAACAGCCTCGGGTGGAATCGTGATCCACCCGTGGCTGTCACCCTGTTAAATGCTGCTGTTAATCTCTAGCATTTAACATGATCGGGCCGGAAGCGTGTCACTAATGCCGCCCATCGGTGCCCTTGTCACATGACCGTGGCTGGCCGATGGGTTGCCCTTGTCAAATTGGGTCGCCCTCGCACACCCAGGGCAGTGGGGTACTCGGTACCGGGCCGGTGTCAAGGTGGGAATGTGTCACAGCAGCGGTGACCTGGTCCATGGTCCTGGGCGCCCAATATCAATGGCGGTGATGTTAATGGTGTTAAAGTTTATTAGAATAGTTCGTGGCGCCATCCGTGGTGTTTGGCAAGTAAGATCCGCTGGGACTGATGGTGTGGTGCAGCAAAGATGGTGTAGCTCCCCACAGGTGGAGCTGTAGTCCCAGGGCAGTGTAGGTGCAATGGATGAGGAGAGGCGCAGATTGGTATGGAGGCTGGTACCCAGGTGTAGTGGTGCTGGAATAACTGGAGGACACCCGAGTATGCGGTTCCAAAGCTTTATTCACTGTTTGCAGTTCACTCAACTGCCTGCGTCCGTACCATGTTCTCCAGGTCAGGGCTCCAGCCAACCTCCAGGCAGGATAGGATTCTCCCTTCCACACTCCGCCAACATGTACCTTACTGAACGACTCCTCCAATGCGCCTTTAGGTGCGAAGCACTCCAGTACTTAGTTAAACTGGAATGCCTCTCTCTAGGTGTTCCTAGTCTTTACTTGTATGACAGACAGCTGTAGCCTGCTTCGGGGACTCCTCACTGCGTCCCGGCTCTCTATTACGTTGCTGTTGTGTCCCAAGTCTATGATGGGAGCAAGGAGTTAGTGGCGTCACTACTCCTCCGGTGTCTGTTGCCGGACATAAAGATCCAATCAACCTCGGGGACCGGGCCCCAGCCTTTGCGTTCTCTGGACTGGAAGGGTTCTCTCTCTTTCTTCAACCAGCTTCCCACCGTCCTTCTATTCTCCTTCGTTCCGATCTGATCTATCTCTCTTATGGAAGGTTAGGTTATCAATCTTATCAGTCTCTTTCTCTGGTCTTTCTTGTGCCAGCAGCCCAGATCACTCGGACCTGCTGCAGCACGTCCCTCAGACACCCATCTTCTCTCCCTAACCAACTCTCTCCTATCATCTCACTCTTCCCACTCTTTTGTATCATCTCACTCCACCCGCCTCCCAGCACATCTCATGTTACGAAGCAGGGTTCCACAAGAGGTGCTCTGCTAACCCCCAGCCTGAAGCTGTTAGGTGGCCCCACTGAACTATCCTGTGTGTGGAATGCAGGTGTGGAGCGTGGTCTGGAGTTTCCACCCTACCTGGATGGTGGGGCACTACACCTTAGGAGAAGGTGTAGTACCTCTGTGGCGACTGAAGCCTCACAATATGACTGTGGGTGGCTCCTGTGGCTGTCATTGCCGGACTGCACTCATAGCATGTTAGCCATTTCTGCTACAGCAATCGGCGCTCACAGCAAGTTAGCTAAAGCCCTGCTCTGTGTAGCATAAGCAATCAGATGATCGCAGCTTCTAGTCTCCCATGGCGTCTATTGAAGCCAGTGTAAAGAAAGAGAAAAAAATGTTTTGAAAAATATGAAAAAAATGTAAAAAAAATAAGTTTCTATCACCCCATTCAAAATAAATCAATAAAAAAAAACACATATTTGATATTGTCACATTCAGAATCACCTGATCTGTAAATATGTACAGATAATTAATCCGATTGGTAAACGGCGTAACGAGAAAAAAAGTAAAAACACCAGGATTACCTTTTTTGGTCGCTGCAACATTACATTAAAATGCAATAACAGGAGATGAAAAGATCATAACTACACCAAAATCATATCAATAAAAGAGTCAGCTCGGCACGCAAAAAATAAGCCCTCATTCAGCCCTAGATCACGAAAAATGGAGACGCTACAGGTCTTGCAACATGACCGAATTTTTTTTTTTTTTTAAACAAACTTTGGATTTTTTTTCACCACTTAAATAAAAAAGAACCTACAAACTCGTAATAGCTTGAATAATCTTAATGGCAGGTCAGTTTTAGCATTTGGAGACACATGGTAAAAAAAACAAACAAAAAACAATTGTGGAATTGCACTTTTTTTGGCAATTTCACCGCACTTGGAATTTTATTCCCATTTTCCAGTACACGACATGGTAAAAGCAATGGTGTCATTCAAACGTACAACTCGTCCCGCAAAAAATAAGCCCTCACACGGCCATATTGATGGAACAACAGAAAAAATTATGGCTCTGGAAATAAGGGGAGCAAAAAGAAACAGAAACGCAAAAACAAAAATGGGCTGTGGCGTGAAGGGGTTAAAAATAAAGATCATAATAACTTTAAAGGGATTGAGAACGCATGCATGCGCTGACCAGACCAAATGAATGTGTATGGGTAGGTTGGTAGACATAGCTTTTGGTCAATTGCTCATTCGGCAAACAGCTATTGAAGGTGGATGGCCATCTTTATCTGCTGTGAGCGGAAAAGCCTCACCAAGCATTCTTAAGCTGGAGTCACACATAGCGACTTATCAGCGATCCCGACAACGATATCAATGTGTCAGGATCGCTGGTAAGTCGCTATGTGATCGATGGTGAGATGTCACACAGACAGCTTCACCAGCGATCAGCACAGCGATGCCGAGCGCCCGGCATCGCTTGCCATCCCTGTAAAAAATAGAATTAAAATAAAAAATATTGTTATTCTCTCTCCACGCTCCGGTCCCAGTGATCCTTTGCGAGAATGACTGCGAGAATGTCACGGTCTTGAGGGAGCGCGACGTCTCGCGGTCATTCGTGCAAAGGATCACTGGGACCGGAGCGTGGAGAGAGGCAGGATGGCTGCGCGGGACGTCGGAAGGTGAGAATAACTATATTTTTTATTTTTTTATTATTTTTTACAGCTGATTGCTGGTCTCCCGCCTGTCACACACAGCGATGCGTGCTGGCCAGCGGGAGACCAGCGACGAAAAAAATGTCCAGAGGTTTCTTGCAGCGATCAGCGATACCGGCAGGGGGGCCGGTCGCTGATCGCTGTCACACACAGCGATCTCGCTGGTGAAGATCGCAGTTACGTCACAAAAGTTGTGACTCAGCAGCGATCTCACTAGCGAGATTGCTATGTGTGACCCCAGCTTTATGCTTTGGCATATAGAAGCATAAAAAAAGTATTAAATGAAGTCATGAATGAAGAATGTAGTCAAAGGGATTGTCTCACCACAGACCACTCCTTTCAGACTGGATATAAGTAACTAACATTTGTATTAAAATCCACATCTACCTTTTCTTTTATTAGAATCAGTGTGCTTATTGTTGCACGGACCGGGTTACTGCTACTGATAATATCCATGGTGAGGTTTAATCTTGTTATGGTCTCTGTACAAAGTCCATGCATCAACAGTGTCTAGTTAATTGAGATATTGTCCTGAATGTCACGTAGAACAATATTATTTTAATTGGTTTTTGCTACATGCGTTACCTAGTCATTGGTTGCACTCACTATCCACAAAGAAAATGTTAAATGAATTTTGTCTTCAAATTGATACAAGTCCTGTTTTCTAATGATCCTCCTCACATTTCTAAAAAAGACACCAGCAAATGTAGCTATCACAATGCATCTGTTATAAATTATCTTTGATGAACTATTTATTGTACTTATACGTTCTCAAAGTAAATGTGTACATATAGATTAGGCAAAACTTGGCAGAACCATTGATTTTGTTAGGATGTGATGATGATATAATGTATATGGCACATACTTGACTCTTTCCCAATGGCAGAAGTCAGGAATAATTGAGACTAGTCACATATTGTTTCATGGGAGAGAAGTCGTTTGGTACAGATGTATACACTTTTTCCAATTACAATAAACATGCACGTTCGGCTCATCCGAGCATGCATGTTTATAGTGGGGTTGGAAAAAATAACTGTTGGCCAAACAGGCGTCTTGTCAGTTGTAATTTAATGTGTATGGCTACATTTTTGTACATTTGATTCCAGTAAAAGCGGCCATACATATACAATAGCTAATGGCTGAACACACATTCGTCCTTTGGCTATCTCTCCTGACTCTGCCATACACTTAAGGCTATGTGCACACGTTGCGGATTTTATGTGTTTTTGCCGCTTTTTTTGCCGTCAAAATGCTGTGAAAATGCATACAAAAAAGCAACCCACTGAATTCAATGGCATTCCGCACATGCTGTGCTAATGCTGCGTATTTTTCCGCGGTGGAATCAAATCGCGGAAAAATACGCAGCGTGCTCATTCTTTATGCGGAATCGTGGGGATTCCGCACACATAGGAATTGTAGTGAAACCTCCACCAGGGGGAGCTGGTGAGGGAAGAGAGGTTACACACTAAGGCCGGAGTCACACTAACCTGCACAAAATACGGTCCGTAGTTTACAGGCGTAACACGGATGAATGACCCCTAAATAGTGCTCCGTAGGTCATCCGTAAGCAAGGTGCTGTCGCGTATTTTGCGCATGTGAGAATCCGTATGCAATCCGTATGGCGAGATTTTCTCGCAGCCTTGCAAAATGGACATTTAACGGTTTTGAGGCCTACTATTTAAATCATTAGCCTGCACTGTATTTATTGGCTCAGGAACAGGTGGCAGCCTCCATTCTGTCCATTTGTCACCTTGCCTTCACTAGGTGTGTTGCTGTGGTATGTGCAAGACAGTCAGACTTTCAACACAACTGAGCAGGTTCTCTTCAACTGGCTTTTGTCACGGCGCTTTGGCCAACCATACCCAGTGATAGTGGATCCGCGGAGGAGGAGACGCATGTGGAAACATCCACTTTTGAGGCAACGACTCACAAGAGGTCATTTTCACCGCCTCTATTCTTCTCTGCGGGAGCATCCTGTCAAATTCTACCAATACTGTCGCATGAGCCTTGCAACATTTGATAGACTCTTGGAGACAGTGCGCCCTGGGATAACCTTTCAGGATACAAGGATGCGCAAAGCTATATCTGCAGAGGAGCGACTTCTACTCACAATACGGTATGTACTACACAACCACATTCTCTATGTTCATGATGTGTTGGGCAAAGTTTGAATTTTTGCCTTCTTGGAGTAAGTTTTAGGCCCTCATCTTAGTCCATATATGTTTCAACTTACAGACCCGAATGTTGTATGGAATATGTACTGAATATCACTTACTCACTGTGCAAAGCAAGATGTGTGTGCTATTTGCTCTGAAATCTTACCAAGTTTGGTATGTATGGACCTGTTTGTTTTGTAAATATGTGCATTCGACAATCATCCTTTTCTGTTGTTCTTCAGCTTCCTGGCCACTGGCCTGTCTTATGCTGCCCTCCACCATGAGTTTCTGATTGGAAGATCAACCATATCTGGCATAGTCAGGTCAACATGTATTGAAATATGGACAAGACTATATCAAGTCGTCATGCCCGAGGCCAGGATGGAAGACTGGTTGAGGATATCAAGGGACTTTGAGGAAGAATGCCAGTTTCCAAATTGTATTGGGGCCCTTGATGGCAAACATATCCGGGTGCGTAAGCCGCCGAACTCTGGCTCCCAATTCTTCAATTATAAACAATACTTTTCTGTTGTATTGTTGGCTCTGGCCGACCCTCAATACAAGTTTATAATTGTTGACATTGGGGCCTATGGAAGGACGGGAGACTCTAGAGTCTTCAATACTTCGATTATGGCTCAGCGGCTACGGACCAACCAGTTGGATCTACCACCACCACGCCAGCTACCAAGCTCCACTCAAGAATGTGTCCCTTATGTTCTTTTGGCAGATGAGGCCTTTCAGTTAACACGCAATGTCATGAGGCCATATCCCCGGCGCAACCTTCACCACAGGCGCAGAATATTTAACTTGCGCCTATCACGTGCTCGGTGACTGGTGGAGTGTTCCTTTGGCATTCTTTGTGCCAAATGGCGGGTACTCCAGTCTGCCATTCAGCTGAGTGAACAAAATGTTAATGAAGTAGTGAAAGCCTGTGTGGTTCTTCATAACTTCACCAGGATACATGATTGTTCCTCCTCTGCTGGTGTTGTGCGTAGGCCGGACAATGTGCGTAGGGTGAGACCACCTATCAACCATCAACGTAGACCGCTCTCTGGCCTCAAAGTGCATGATCTTTTCACTAATTACTTTATGGCACCTCAGGGGGAAACTTCTTGGCAAGAGCATGCTGGATCTATGTTGGCAATGTTGGTTTGATGTGTGTCAAAATATATATATTTCTACCCCTTCTGAATCTATGACTGTTGATTTGATTTGGTAAGCGTATTTTGATATGGGTTTGGACAATTAAGACAGAGGCGTAAAGTGTAGTAGACAAATTTTTACTTTTGGCTTTTTTGTGGTTTTTTTTTTAGTTTGTAAGGCAAACATATTCTTGCCCTATGAAAAACTTGGGCAATGGCCCAAATTGGCCTTTTGGCATATTTCAACATTGATGTTCAAACAAAATTACAAACATATCCTACAACATACATAGTGCAATAACAACATTGCAACTTTACACATTTGGAATCCAAAGTTAAAAAGAGGAGTTATCCATCATCAAAATGAGCTACACAAGATAATACTAACATTTATTCTGAAGGGTTTCAAATCATATTAAAAAGCCACCATGACAGGCAAGGCTACCTTACGCGTTTCTGACACATATTACATGTCTGTAATAAACACAATATTTCACCGCACTATACTGGGAAAGTCAAAGGATCAAATTAGAAGACTGACTTGATAATACATAGAGAGAGCGTGATGGTCTTGAGGCTGTTTGCCTTGATTTTGGAATATAGTTAGCTGGCCTAAATTGGACTAAGAGAATATGGACAGCACACCTTTTCTATGCATTATCAAGTGAGTACTCTATTTTGATCCTTTGACTTTGCCGGTATAGCCCCGTGAAATATTGTATTTTTTACAGACATGTAATATGTCTCAGAAACGCATAAGGTAGCCTTGCCTGTCATGGTGTCTTAATCATATGATTTGAAAACCGTCATAAGAAATGTTAGTATTATCTGTTTTAGCTCATTTTGCTGCTGGAGAAAACCTCTTTTTTACTTTGCCTTGGGATTTTAACCACCAGTTCAAACACACTGGACATCTCCTCCCATCAGACCGATTAAGAACAGTCATGTACAGTATGGGTTTACTAATTCCATGTTTTAAGCCACTTATAAATTGTGGAATGTTGGGGAAGGAGAAGGCGGAGGAGCAGCCTGTGGTTGCTGCTGACTACTTTGAGCAACATCGCCCTGTGTGGGGGCATACTGTTGCCCATGCTGTTGGTACTGACCTTCCTCCTGTGATTGTTGGGGGTAGTGGCCATAGTAATACTGCTGAGGGGCATCTTGATGGGGCGGGTAGGCACGTGTCTCATACCCACAAATATAGCCATGTCGTCCCCAACCAGGTTGGGACCAGCCTCCAACACTGGGTGGGAATAAGTGGCCATATTGGTGGGGTTGGCTAGAGCCAGAAATCTGTTGCTGCTGTTGGGAAGGTTGGGTAGGGGGAGGAAGGGGGTGAGGTGTAGGCCCACATATTAGAGGATGTTCAGACCCTGCTTGAGCAAGCATCTGTGTGGGTGGTCTCATGCGCATTAGATTTCGGGGGGAAAGCTGCCACCTCTACAGATATTCGAAAAGCTCATATGGGGTATTGGGGGGGGGGGTTCTTGCATCAAGCAGGATCTGAAAACATCCCCTAATACGGAGCCTGACCTCACGGGAAAGGGCATGGAGATAAAGGGTCAGGCTACGTGAATAGGCCTCCTCCCCATCATCTGTAGTGACTCTAGATAAATAATTTAGCACCCCTGTGTCCACATTGGTCCCGCTCTCTTGAACAGCGACCTGGCGCCTTCTTCGGCCTCGCCGGGATGTAACAGCAGCCTGTGGGGATCCCCTGATCTGGCCAGTTGGGCTGCTGCTCAAGTTGCCCGGCTCTTCCAGGATGGGTGATGGGGCAGCAGCAGACCGTCCTGGTGGTGTGGTTTGTTGGGCAGCCAATGGGATCTCCTGTGATGACTCATCTTCACCCATGCTTCTTGTAGGGGGAGAAGATGGGCCAGCCACTTCATCCCCTACAGGATCAATTATGGGCTCTGTCTCTGAGGCCGTTCCTCGATCCGTAAGGTTGGATTGAGTTCTGTTATGAAATAGAACAGAGGCAAAAATACATCAATATTTTTGGCCCTGTAAAGTATCTGTGTAATTGGGGCGAGGAAGGAGAGGCGGTCGTAATAGATATATTTTCTTTTTACGTATCCCGCATCCCCACTCCTGGACCGCTGCTGGCGTTCCCGGCGGTATTGGTCCCGGATGCTTCGCCAGCGTCTCATCACATCTTCCACTGCAATGTGACAGGAAATATTGTCAAATTCACATATTTGATAGATCACATTTGCTACCAGTAGTCTAGGCATGGGACCTTCTGGGGTGTGCTTTCTACCCATGGTGGCATATCTAACTGGGCAGATACACAGGGTCTCTTTAGCTACACTTAATAATTGGTTTGTCTAGGAGGATGAGGAGCTTGTGGCCTAAACCCAAATTATGGCTGTGTGAATCCACGTGTCACATCCAAATCTAACGGCCTCATGAGGAAAAAAGTACATGCACAGGAAGGGGGGTGCTGATTCTATATTCCTGTTTTGTTGTGCGCTAAGGTTACTCATGTTTTGTACTTACGAATTTTATGCTGCTCCTCACGTGGTCGATCACCAAAGTCATGGTACATCTGGCGACAGATGCGCCTCCATGACGCCTCCTTTCTTGCCCGGTTGGAATAATTGGCATCACGTTGGTCCCAGATTTCGGGACGCTCCTGCACCAGGACTATGAACATCTCCATATTAATGTAAGTGGATGCCATGATGCTGCTGTACTCCGTGGGGGCGTACTTCCTGGATGTCTGGAGCGCTTTTTGAGCTCATTTGCATGGCTTCCTGATGATGGATTGGCCCATTTCCTGACACCTGTCAAAAGACCTGCGTATTGCTCGCAGGTCACACGTCTGGTCCGTGTGTAATCCGTATTTTTTGCGCACCCATAGACTTGCATTGGCGTAGTATGCTGACAATCGCAGCATGCTGCGATTGGCACGGAGCGTAGAATATGGATGAGAAATATACGGCTGGTGCGAGGGACCCCATAGAAAATCATTGGTCCGTGTGTAATGCGTGCTTTTAGCGCCTCTCACTTGGCCATATTCCTCGCCAGTGTGACCCTGGCCTAAGAGAAGCAAACACTGAGCAATAGCACAGGTGTGACAGGTAACGAGAGAGAATGGTCAGATGAACCGAGTCAGAAACTAGCAGGAGCAGACGTACCAGAAGGAGCAGCAATACACGTACTCAAAATACCAAGCCAAGAGTCAGAAAGCCAAAACACGAGCACAGGATCCAGAAACGTGAGGCGAAATACGTGGTCGGGATACAAGCCGGGAAGTCAAATGCCAGAGAGGAAAAGTAGGAGCAGAGACGAATACCAAGAGACAGGGTCAGAGATCAGTCTGGGTCATACACGTGGATACTAGTCAGAGGCGGGAGGATCACCAAGGTACAAGGGTCAGAGGCTCTAAACTGGAAGCTTGAGCCATCACTAACACTGGTCAGCAGGCTGTGAGAGACTGAAATAGCCCACCTAGCTCCAGAATGAAGCTGAGGAGTTTAACCCCCGCATGACCAGTCCAGAGTGAAGACAGCAGAAAATAAACTCCGGACTGGACCATGACAGGAATGCATTGATCCGCTTACTTTCCGCATATGGCTATGCCCACCATGCACAAAGTAAGCGGAAAATGTGCAGATGGTACCCAGGGTCTGGAGGAGAGGAATCATAGAATCGTAGAGTTGGAAGGGACCTCCTGGGCCATCTGGTCCAACCCCCTGCTCAAAAGCAGGATTCGCTAAATCATCCCAGACAGATGTCTGTCCAGCCTCTGTTTCGAGACTTCTATTGAAGGAGAACTCACCACCTCCCGTGGCAGCCTGTTCCAATCATTGATCACTCTGTCAAAAAGTTTTTTTCTAATATCTAATCTGTGTCTCCTCCCATTCAGTTTCATCCCATTGCTTTTAGTCTCTCCTTGTAGAATAAAGATGATCCTTCTACAATGTGACAGCCCTTGAGATATTTGTAGACAGCTATTAAGTCTCCTCTCAGTCTTCTCTTCTGCAAGCTAAACATTCCCAAATCCTGCAACCTTTCCTCATAAGACAGGGTTTGCAGACAGGTCACCATTCTGGTCGCTATTTTCTGAACTTGCTCCAGGCCCTGGGCGCCATATCTCTGTTAAAAAAAGAATTAAAATAAAAAATCATGATATTCTCACTTTCCGACGACTCACGCAGCCTTCCCAGGCGGCAACTCCCGTTCCCAGTGATGCCTTGCGACAATGACCTGTGATGACGTAGCGGTCTCGCGTGAAGCTACATCATCTGGGGTCATTGTCACAAGGCATTGCTGGGAACGGGAGTTGCTGGGAGCATCGCAAGGCTCGGTAAGGCTGCAGGGACCGCCGGAAGGTGAGAATATCACGATTTTCTATATTTTTAATTATTTTTAACATTACATCTTTTACTACTGATGCCGCATATGTTTGACAAGTGTGACCAACCTGTCAATCAGTTTTCCAAGCGATGCTACTGGTCACTTGGAAAATGCTAGCATTCTGCAAGCTAATTTCGCTTGCAAAACGCTAGTTTTTCGCGTGAATTCTGCATGCGTATTTCCCGCGGCAGGGAATGCACATAGTCTAAATGTTTGGCTTGACCAAATATTCATGTGTTTACAGAGAAGAGCAGTGAAAGATGCCGCCAGACAGCTTTGGCAGTGACTTATCTGCTGAAGAACAAACTGGATGGGCAATAAAATTTAATCTGCCCGTTGAGGGGCCCCATATACACTAGACTGTTGGCCAATCCCACCAATATAGCCAAGTTTGAATAACTTTAGTCTAATGTGTCTATGGGCCTGATCGTGATTGAAAGACCTCTTGGGTCCAAGTGTACTCATGAGCTAAACATAAGGGACATTAATAAGATAATTGTTATTAAAAACGCTTGTTTCATGATTATCTTGTCATTTAAACAGGCTGCTGATCACCTGTTGAACGAGCAAAACGCTTGTTCATTGTGTGAAATGATCTTTTGCGCAAAGTAAAAGATCTTCATTTTCGGCAGTGCATCGCCCTGTGTAAATAGAACTTGCACTTCCTAGACCTGTGGCAGCCTATGAGCATTGAGGATTCTAGTATAGATCACTCAGTGCGCATTGTTTGCTTTGGTGTAAACAAGCAGTCAAACAACTGGCAATTGGTAAAGGTTTACCGATTGGCCGTCATATCTTGCTGCTGGTCGGTTTGTGTAAATGGACCCTTAGTCATCATTTATCTAGGCTGACTGCCAATTGCAGCCTGTACTGAGCAGTTTGAGGTTTCAGCAGCAGCAGGGAGGAGGAACACTGAAAGGACTACATAAACTGAGTGCCTTTTATGGGTTATGGGTTTGACAGAATGTTTAAAACTGAACCCCTAAATATAATTTGATGTGAACCTATCTTTGTTAAATATTCATTCCTGGTAATTTTTTTTAACTATAAAGTAGATAGAATTAGTTAAGAGTATTAGTTAAGAGTGGTTAGCACTGCAGTCTTGCAGCACTGGGGTCCTGGGTTTGAATCCCACCAAGCACAACATCTGCAAGGAGTTTGTATGTTCTCCCTGTGTTTAGTGGGTTTCCTCCCACATTTCAAAGACATACTGATAGGGCTCACAATCTAAATTCCCTATCGGGGACAGTGCCAATAATGTCTGTAAAGTGCTGTGGAATTAATGGCGCTATATTAATGAGTAAAATAAAAATAAATAAATAAATGTGCACACAATGTTTTTTATCTGCTTTGAAAACTGCCTGAAAAATTGCTAACTTAAACACAGAAAGCAATGAACATTTGCATTTCTGTGTAAAAATGACTGTTCATTTGTTCAGTCTTTTGAACGTTTATGAAATGCTTCAGTATTTCAAAGAAACCAAGATATGAACGGAAGTAGGCCAACTTTTCTTCTGGCGTTTTAAGCGCAAAAAACACTCCATATTTTATAAAAGAAGTAAATGGGAAAGCTCACAATACACCCAGACGTCTTTTTGAGCGTTTTGTCAGCATTTTTGCTTGAAAAACTGCTAACGGTGTCTCCAATGTTGAATGAAGTTTAATAAGAATGGTTAGGAAAACAGCAATAACAAGAAGCCACAAAAATCCTTGAAACCACTGAAAATAATAATGAAAGGAGAAGTGCTTCAAAAACAACCCAAATAATTGCTACAATAGCTGTTTCAGGGAAAAAACATTAGTGCTTCCTGTAGTGTTTTCTGTTTGAAAACCTTGTTGGATTCATTGGTGTGAAAAAGTCGTTGGTTGGGTGCACATGAGAGAATACGCGCACAGCGTCTTTGCCAGGTGGATTGCACCCGAAATCCGCCTGAACAAAAGCTGCAACAGCCGTTGGCGGTTCCCTGCAGCAGCTTCACATTAAAGATCTGGCATTTAAAAGACGTTGCGAATGCATACAGTATTTTTTTTTAACCCCTTAGTGACGGAGCCAATTTGCAGCTTAATGACCGGGCCAATTTTTACAACTTTGACCTCTGTCACTTTATGAGGTTATAACTCTGGAACGCATTAACGGGTCCTGCTGAGAGATATGACACATAAAATACTTAATAAATAACATTTCCCACATGTCTACTTTACATCAGCACAATTTTGGAAACAATTTTTTTTTTGTTAGGAACTTATAAGGGTTAAAAGTTGACCAGCGATTTCTCATTTTTACAACAAAATTTACAAAACCATTTTTTTTAGGGACCACATCACATTTGAAGTCACTTTGAGGGGTCAATATGACAGAAAATACCCAAAAGTGACACCATTCTAAAAACTTCACCCCTCAATGTGCTCAAAACTACATTCAAGAAGTTTATTAACCCTTTACAGGAACTGAAGCAATATGGAAGGAAAAAATTAACATTTAACTTTTTTTTTACAAACATTTTACTTCAGAACCAATTGTTTTATTTTCACAAGTGTAAAAAGAGAAAATGAACCACAAAATTTGTTGTGCAATTTCTCCTGAATACGCCGATACCCCATATGTGGGGGTAAACCACTGTTTTGGTGCATGGCAGGGCTTGGAACGGAAGGAGCGCCGTTTGACTTTTTCAATGCAGAATTGGATGGAATTGAGATTGGACGCCATATCGCATTTGGAGAGCCCCTGATGTGCCTAAAGAGTACAGTTTGGAAACTAGACCCCTTAAGGAACTTATCTAGATGTGTGGTGAGCACTTTGAACCTCCAAGTGCTTCATTGAACTTTATAATGTAGAGCCGTGAAAATAAAAAATCTTTTTTTCCCTCAAAAAAGATTTTTTAGCCCGCTATTTTTTTTTCAAATGGGTAACAGAAGAAATTGGACCACAAAAGTTGTTTTGCAGTTTGTCCTGAGTACGCCGATACCTCATATGTGGGGGGGACCACTGTTTGGGCACATGGCAGTGCTCGGAAGGGATGGAGCGCCGTTTTGGAATGCAGACTTTGATGTAGTAGTCTTCGGACGTCATGTTGCATTTGCAGAGTCCCTGATGTGCCTAAAAAGTAGAAACCCCCCAAAGGTGACCCTATTTTGGAAACTAGATCACCCAAGGAGCTTATCTGGATGTATGGTGAGCACTCAAAAATGATTTTTAGCCCCCAATTTTTTATTTTCCCAAGGGTAACAGGAGAAATTAGACCCCCAAAGTTGGTGTGCAATTTGTCCTGAGTACGCTGATGCCCCATATGTTGGGGTAAACCACTGTTTGGGCACACGTCAGGGCTCCGAAGGGAGGGAGCACCATTTGACTTTTTGAACACAAAATTGGCTGGAATCAATGGTGGCACCATGTCGCTTTTGGAGACCCCCTGTTGTGCCTAAATAGTGGAAACCCCTCAATTCTAAGTCACACCTCACCCCAACACCCCTATAACCTTAATCCCTAACCCTAACCACAACACACCCGTAAACCTAATCCCAACCCTAATCCTAACCACAACCATAACCCTAATCCCAACCCTAACCATAACCCCAACCATAAACCTAACCCCAACACACCTCTATCACTAATTCCAACCCTCACCCTAATTCCAACCCTAATTCCAACCCTATCCCTAATTCCTACCCTAACCCTAATGGAAAAATGAAAATAAATATATTTTCTTTATTTCATTATTTTTCACTAACTAAGGGGGTGATAAAGGGGGGTTTATTTACTTTTCTTTTTATCACTGTGATAGGATTTATCATAGTGATCAAAATGTACCATGAATGAAATCTTGCCAGGTGCCGGCTGGCAGATCTCGGCGGGCGCACTTCGTATGCACCCACCATTTTCTGGAGAAAATCCTACTCTGGGGGCGCTATACACTTTTTCCACGGTGCCGTTAATTAACGGTGCTGTGGTTTAAGTACCCTTAACTACCGCCGTTAAAAGGTGTATGGGTGTTTGTTAAGGGGTTAAAATTATTTTCAAAAGTTTACATTTAGTGTGCGAGAATAATATACATTAAAAAATCATTCTAATTTACCCCTTGCCTCTCTGGTGCGGCCTCTTTACTGTTACTGTCAATCCATGGTGACAGGGCAGCAAGGGTGACGTTATGATTAAATCATGTGACCGCTGCAGCCAAGCATTGGGCTCTCTGTTTTCATGCCAAGGTAGATGGTGTAAGGGGGTAAGATTTGATGTCTGTCTTGCTTCCCTTCTCTCTGATTGTCTTCTGGTTGTTAATGTTTACAAATGTGTCTATGATAAATGCCTGCTGTAGTGGTACATGTAAAATATGTATTATCGCTCATCGTTTATGGTATTGCCACATGTATGTGTTACCATTTTTTAGAAAGTTGTAACATTGTCTTGTGATCTTGTATTACAGTTAGGGTAAGTTAGTGCATCCTCTTGGGGTTATTAGAGGAGGGCACTTTTAACATATAGTTCCTATAGACTCGGGTAAGTTTAGTTTGGTTGAGGGCCACTAGATGGGGGCATACTAGGGGGCCTGATAGGTTTAGCTATTAGAGGGTCATAGAGAGTTAATTGTAGGAGGGGCTGCCGGGTAGTAACAGGAGAGTTGGTTAGGAAGTAAGGTCTGACGAGGCCTAGGTGCCCTAGCGTCCACATGGGCTATAGGCCTGGACAGCTTGGCTGTGCCGGAACGTTTAAGTGCTGCAACCCACGTTACCTACGGCCACTGTGTCTCATAGCAGTGGGTCAGTGTAGGAAAGGAAGAATGTGGCGACTTGTCACCTGGGCAGATGCTTTTAGGGCAGGAATCGGTTGGACAACTGAGATGAAGGAATTGGAGCTTCGACGAGATCGGTACAGAAGGGCCGGGTGCTTTGCCAGTGGCAACCTAATGTGATGGCTAATGATTTAGAGTCTGGGGCGAAACAGGCAGAAGGAAGTGTCATCATGGCGAGGTCAGGCCAGGAAGGAACTGGGGAGTGGTCTAGGACAGTTCGGTTCGGGCTTATACTGCACAGAAGTGACAGCCAGAAAGGGAAAGATTAGGAAACAAGTCTATGTCTTGATGTACCAGCTGTGGATGTAATGTGTGAAATACGTGTGTAAAGAAAGTGTCAGGCTATGTTTACACGGTGCGGATTCTGCTGCGGATCCACAGCATTTCTGGCCCTGCGGGTCCACAGCAGTTATTACTGCGTTGTACAGTACCAATGTTTTCAATGGTAAAACCAAAAATGCAGTGCACATGCTCCAGATTTTTCCACGCGGATTTGCTGCGGGTTACAATCCGCAGCATGTCAATTATTTGTGTGAATTCCGCTGTGGTTTCACACCTTCACCATTGTGAGGTGTGAAACCGCAGGGCTAAAGCGCAGGCTAATCTGCAGGACTTTTCAAAATCCGCGCAGAAAAATCCGCAGCACTTCCAACTATGTGTGCACAGAGCCTTAAAGTTGACTTGGACTGTGTCTCCATTGCTGGGGGGGGTCGCCTGAAAGAGGGACTGTTATCGCCTGGAAGTGCAGAGAAGAAGCTGATCCTGGAGATGCAGGTATGCAGAAGAGAACAGTACATTTTTCTGTAGAGGAAGGACTGGACATGGATACAGCAGTAATTCAGGTCACGACTACAGTCCTGTCCCTCCCTTATACTGGCACAAGTTATCCGGCCTATTAATTGTCTGCAGTGGTCCCATGCTGTAAATGTGATGTCACTGCTGCCATAACTGGGATCGGCAGCACAGAGTAAGTGCTGGACTGGCTGGGGGTATATAAGGCTGATTTTCCTATTTTAACTCAGAAGATGCCAATGAACTTAAAAAAGTGAAAACCTGAAAAACCCCTCTAATCCAGTGAATGTTCTTAGTTTATTAATAGAGCAACTATCAAGAAAACCTTGTGTAACTCTTGAGCGTGTAAAGGTTACATTACTATAAAATGTTATGAGGTATGCAATTATTTTTTATGTCATTACATTATAGAGATATTTCAGCAGGTATATAATGCTTCAGTAACGCCATTAGGTATTATGCAGTTTTTAGTTTGTGAAAATCAGTTATAGCTCATTTACATGGTTTTTGTGGTTTTATAGTTCCTCCATATGGTTTTTTGAAATTTCTCTTGCTGAAAGTAAGAAATGAACAGTTCAGATACATTGACAAAAGTCTTTACTTTAACCAGAGCAAAACAGATAAGACCCACAGAATAGAAAGACATTCCCTGTATGTGGTGTGTTATAAAAACTTATCACCCTGCCTTTACCAGTTTCCAGCATCCACAGCAGGGCTGGACTGGGACTAAAATTCAGCCCTGGCATTTGAAGTTACACAGGCCCACTAGTCACATGGTGACTATATAATATCTTTGTACACTTGTAGGTTACAAGAAGTGAGAGGAGATTAACACGACTATATAACATGTAGTCAGAGTTGTGCCCAGTATTTCGGCTCAGTCCCATTTATTGCTTTTAGTTGCAGTACTCCTTCCAAAGCTCTGTCGCCTTTTGTACACATGGTGACAGAATTCCTGGCAGAACTGCTATTTATTGGGCAACCAGACCCCCTGGTCATAGCCGCCCCTATCATACCTCCCAAGTTTTGAAGAAGGGAAAGAGGGAGAAAGACAGTGGCGCGCGCAGCGCGCCGCTGCAAATTTTAGGCCACGCCCCAGCCACATCCATTTTGCAACTAGACACACCCATGTCCACGCCCAACCGCACCCATTTAGCACTGCTGATCACACTGACTGATACTGAGGGCACAGTGGCTGTCATTATGGGCACACTGACTGGCACTAAGGAAGAGAGAAAACAGAGAGAGAAAGAAAGGAGAGAGAGAAAGAAAGAACAGAGAGAAAGAAAGAGGGGAAAGAAAGAACAGAGAGAGACAGAAAGAACAGAGAGAGAAAGAAGTAAAGAAAAGAAAGAAAGAACAGAGAGAAAGAAAGGGAAGAAAGAAAAAGAAAGCTGGGAAAGAAAGAACAGAGAGAGAGAGAAAGAAAAATGAAAGATTAGAGAGAGAAAGAAAGAACAGAGAGAGAGAAAGAAAATGAGGGAAAGACAGAACAGAGAATGAGAAAGAAAGAAAGAACAGAGAAAGAAAGAAAAAGAGAGAAATAAAGAAAGATTCTATAAAGTGTCATGATACCAGTGCTGGGTGACCGGCACTGCTGGGGTTAATGTTCTGACCTCAGTGCAGACTCTCACCTGCACACCTGGGACCTATTATGGTGGCCTCTCATTGGTTCTGTGGAGGCTTCTTATAGCCTCAGGAAGCTCCCAACCCCCGTCAGTTATACTTTTGCCCTTGGCATTGTGTGGTGACTCCTGAGTGTGTTAGTGCTGTGTTCTGGTTGCTTGATTCTCTGTGTATGACTCAGTCTGTTCTCTGGATATTGCTTTGGATTCTGCTTGGTACCTTCTACATCTGTTTGGTTTTGATCTCTGCTTGGCCCTGACTATCCTTTCTGTCTCATCCCTGGTACTGTACTGATATCTTGTGTATGACCTATGGCTTTGTCTGACCTCCTGTCTGTTTATCCCTCCTGTACCTCGCTTGCCGGTACTGTGCCTGACCTCTGCTTTGCCCAACTTTGAGTTTTCTACCTTCTTTGAAAGCAGGACGCTAAGCCCCGCCCCCTTGCAGTCACATGACCGTTCACATGACAGTAGGTCCTGTGCCGACTTGCTAAACTTCTACATTCAGATCCTGTGCATCTTTATTTTCCAGCTGTTCTTGTCCCCAGGGGTCCCTACGGTGCGGGTGAGTCCCTGCTTAGCGGAGGCTGTACGCCGGCGCTGTCAGGACCCTGACATAAAGATACTATAGCAGCCCGGCTCCCATTGTAGTGCCCACCTGAGCCTCTCAATGCAGGACATATCATGATCCGCTCACATGGCCAGCATCCCCGATTCCAAGGCGATCCTGCTGTCCGCGCTGTCGGAGGACATGGTGACGGAACTGAAGCATTCCTAGTTCCGTCACAATCTCCTCATGAAATTATCTAATTTCTGGTAAGCTTTCAGCACATAACTTCCGGTGGAACGTCATGTGTGAGTTTTAAAATGCTCCTCGGGGCTCCGCCGTGTACTCCTGTGTCCGTGGGAAAAGCCCACTTTGTATGCTTCGTACACACTTGGCTCCGCTCCGTACACATATGGCCCCACTTCATACACACATGGCTCCGCTCTGTATACCTCATACACACACGGCTCCGCTCCATACACCTCGTACACACACGGCTCCGCACACCTCGTACACATCCGGCTCCGCTCCGCACACCTCGTACACACACGGCTCCTCTCTGTACACCCCGTACACACACTTTTCCGCTCCGTACACCTCGTACACATGCGGCTCCTCTCCGTACACCTCGTACACACACGGCTCCTCTCTGCACACCTCGTACACACACGGCTCCTCTCCGTACACCTCGTACACACACGGCTCGGCTCCGTACACTTCATACACACACAGCTCTGCTACATCTACCCTGTAAACCCCTCCTGACCCCACAGATACTTACCTCTTCCAGCACCATGACAACCAGCACAGCAGAGTCCAGCAGACACCAAGAGGCAAGGCTGAGTGCACAGGACCTGTGATGAGGTCACAGGAGGGCGGAGTCAGGGGGTCACATGATCAGGGGTCTGGACAAAGGCTCCTGATCATGTGACCCCATGACTCCTCCCCTCCTGTGACCTCATCACAGGTCCTGTGTACAGAGAAGAGAGCAGGAAAGCGACGCTGTGAGTGGCTGCGGGGGGGGAGGTCTCAAGCTAGGGGGAGGATTGGGTGCGTGGGGAGGCATGGCGGCTTATCTCCCTGCAGTGCGGGAGGGTTGGAAACTATGGCCAGCGGCAGGAACAGCAGCCAGATGAGCGGGCGTTGCCGCCCGCGGCCCACATGACAGCAGCCCAGCGGGAAAATGCCCGGTTGGTTATATTACCAATCCGGGCCTGATCCACAGGAAGACCAGCTAAACCTGTTGTATAAAGGTACATGCCCATGATTAGGAATTGATGCGGGTTTGACGCTGCGTAATTGTGCAGTGTCAAAACCACAGCTGCCAGATGTTGCAGCATAGTGGATGGGATTTCTAGAAATCCCATGTCCACTGTTTGTCTATGTACACCTGTGGATCACCTGTAGACACTGATATGTGGTGTTGGATTACAAGCAGAGATGAGCAAATTTGTTTGGATTTTGTCCCCGAATCTGATTTTGGCATATTCGAGCCATATTCGAACACTATTTGTGCTGAATGTATGTCTTATGTTCGGTTCTGAACACATTCGGTAATTTCTACTCCCATTGACTCTAATTCCAATTGTATACAGAACCGAATCTGAACAAATTCACTCATCTCTAAGGCTACTTTCACACATCAGGTTTTCGGCGTCAGGCGCGATCCGGCGTCGTGCCGGAACGCCGGATCCGGCAAATGTTTCGTAAAACCGGATGTGACGGATCCGGTTTTCTGCCGGATCCGTCTTTTTCTTGACAGACAAAACCGGATCCGTCTCATCCGGTTCATCCGTTTTTCTATCCGTTTTTCGACGGATTACGCCGGATCCGGTTTTTAAAATTGACCCTTGTGGCCTTCCGAACGGGATTGGCTACTGGAAAACTATATATAGCATGTTCCTACAGCCCTTCTTTGACAGGTTGTAGAGGAGAAAGTGCAGGTTGGAGAGAAGAGCAAGTTACTGGCGAAGATGGATGTTGTCATTGGAAATATTTTGAAGAATTTGGCGGATTTTATAGCGGAGGCGAATCGTTTGAGGGTGATTGTTCTGGAGAAGGAGAGAGCGAGACAGCAGCGCATCAGGCATCGTAGACGACGTTTGTGGATCCACCCCATCACAGCCAAGAGAATGACGCGTGGGGTCTATTCTACACTCTGCATGGACCTTCGACGAAACCCGGATAAATTTTTGGGATATGTTAGGATGAAAATGGAGAATTTTGATTACTTGGTGGAGCGCATTGCACACCTCATAAGAAAAGCGGACACCTATTGCCGCTTCTCTGTTTCACCCGCAGAGCGTCTGATGGTGACTTTAAGGTAAGCCACATTTATTGGATATGCTCGCATCAGAGCACACTTTCACTGCAATCTTGTTGGTGGTAGTTTGTATCTCCAAGTGTTATAGGTCAGTTTTGGTATGTAATGCTGTGATTTAAAACTAATTTATTGTTTTTTAATTCCCCACAGATTTCTTGCAACTGGAGAATCCCTTTCGTCACTGCATTTCCAGTACAGACTCGGGATTTCCACCATATCTGGAATTGTGAAGTACACATGCCATGCACTGTGGGACTCCTTAGCTGAAGAGTTTTTACCAGAGCCCACAACAGAGAGGTGGATTGAAATTGCTGACAAGTTTCAACAGATATGTCAGTTTCCAAACTGCTTGGGCGCTGTGGACGGGAAACATATCCGCATTGTAAAGCCAGCTGGATCGGGATCGGAATATTTCAATTACAAGAAATATTTTTCAATTGTCCTCATGGCCATCGCTGACGCGGAATACAAATTTATTGCGGTTGATATTGGGGCCTATGGCCGCTCCAATGACTCTCAAGTTTTCAAACTGTCTGCCATGGGGCGTAAACTGTATGGAAACACCTTCCAGTTCCCACCACCTAGACCGCTGCCGCAAACATCTGGTCCACCTATGCTATTTGTCTGTGTAGGGGATGAAGCCTTCCAGCTGTCAGAACACCTTTTGAAACCGTACTCTAGCAGAGGATTGACAAGACCAAAACGCATTTTTAATTACCGCCTCACAAGAGCAAGAAGAATGGTTGAATGTACCTTTGGTATTCTGACAGCCAAATGGCGGGTCCTATTGACTGCGATCAACCTCAAGACAGAAACTGTGGACGAGGTGATCAAAGCGTGCGTGGTACTCCACAATTTTGTTATCTGCAAGGAACCCATTTCCATTGAGGACACCTCTGAAGAAACCACCTTGCAAGATTACCATGACATTACCACTAGAAGTTCTGTGACGGTTTCAGTAATGAGGGACAATTTTGCAATATACTTTATGTCACCTCAAGGCAGAGTACACTGGCAGGATGACAGAGTGTGAAAGATTTGTGCCCTAACCAAACTTGTGTACCTTCTGGACCAACAGTATATACCTTTGCCAACCAAAGTTGGCTATATTGTCATGGTCTTACTATTTTTAGCTTTAGGCCACAGGTGTGTACCTGGTTGTGTTTTATGCAAAGTATTTCACCTTTTAACAAAAGTTGTGTACATTGTTAGGAAATCACCAACAATAAACACAACTTTTTAGGTGAAATACTTTGCTTCAAACACAACCAGGAACACAACTGTGGCAAAAAGCTAAAATTTACCCACAGTTATATACCTAGTTTTGAATACCATTTCACCTTTTAAATACCCTGTATTTAACCTTTTTCGCCGCAGAAAGAAATGACAGACAACCAGTGTAAAATAATTTAACTTTTATTGAAAAATGTTTTTTTTAGTAAACTTTTTTAAAATTTTAATAAACTTGTTTAATAAAGCTTTGAAACCATAAAACTGGTCATTTTTATTTAAATACACACATTATAAATCTGTGTAGTGTGTGGTGGAAATACTGCTGGAGGGGCTGCGGGACACTTCGACACTGGGAGTGTGGAGAGAGGACTGGGATCGTGGTGGGGAAGGAACAGTTAGAGGTGAAGGTGTGGAAAAAACTACAGAATGGGTGGACATGTGGGAAGCAGAAGAGGTGGTGGGTGGTGGAATGGAGGGTTGGGCAGGGACTGTAGGAGCAGATGATGTTGATGGCAAGTTGTATGGGGAAGGAGTTTGGTACGGGGCAGGTTGCTGGAAGTGGGGAGATGTCTGGTACGGGGCAGGTTGCTGGAAGTGGGGAGATGTCTGGTACGGGGCAGGTTGCTGGAAGTGGGGAGATGTCTGGTACGGGGCAGGTTGCTGGAAGTGGGGAGATGTCTGGTACTGGGGAGGTTGCTGGTACTGGGGAGTTTGCAGGTACTGGGGAGGTTGCTGGTACTGGGGAGGTTGCTGGTACTGGGGAGGTTGCTGGTACTGGGGAGGTTGCTGGTACTGGGGAGGTTGCTGGTACTGGGGAGGTTGCTGGTGCTGGGGATGTTGCTGGTGCTGGGGAGGTTGCTGGTGCTGGGGAGGTTGCTGGTGCTGGGGAGGTTGCTGGTGCTGGGGAGGTTGCTGGTGCTGGGGAGGTGGATGGTGCTGGGGAGGTGGATGGTATGTAATAGGAGGGGGAGGATGGAAAGTGGCTGGAGGGGGTGTAGATGTAATAGGAGGGGGAGGATGGAAAGTGGCTGGAGGGGGTGCAGGTTGAGGAACTACTGTGGTGGGAGGAGGAGGTTTCGAGGTAACTTGCTGGAGAGCAGCGTGGCATGAATGCATTACATGCATCTGCTGGGCAGGAGAGAGCGTTTCCATGCGCTCCACAACAGACCTGAAAAAGGTGTGGTTTGGCGAAGATCTTGCTTCTGAATGCATGGTTTGCAGAAGTGTCTTCACCTCCAGAATGCTGGAGTTGATCTGCTGATAGCCTGCGGAGATTTGCTCTGACAAGACTTTTAGACAGTTCTGGAAAGATGCATTCAGATGCAAGAACTCTGGCGCATAAGTCTTTTCCTGACCCCTCTGCCGCTGCCGCCCAGTACTCGCAGGTGTACTAGAGGTGGCAGGGGCAGAAGGGTGGGGTAAAGGGAAAGCGATCTTCTCACCAGCAGCTTCATGTAATGTAGGCGGCCACGATGCTCCTGTGCTGGTGGATGGGACAGATGGGTCGAATGTGTGGGAAGGCTGGGAAGGTGCAGATGTACCGGGGCGGTCGAAGTGTCCCTCGGTGCCGGTCTCCTCAGAGATCGCCTCAGAAGGGTCCAATCGTGCAGGCTCCCGAGTGCTGCTCACCGTGCTTTGGAATAAAGAGAAAAAAAAACAATTAAAATACTGACATGGTATGGCCCTGGCTGAAAAAAAAAATTTACATCTAACATTTTTTTTCACATGTGGTGTGTAATATTTACCTTCTAGTGACCATTGTTTCCCGGAGGAACGACAGGGCTTCTGCGTACTTGTACTTGCTCCTGCGTCCTCCAGATCCACTCGGGGCCCGCATCTCTTTATTGAACTCCTTCTTGAAACGATCCCTCACAGACCGCCACCGATTCACAATTCTGTTCCCTGAAACGAGAAAGGACAAAGTGGTTAGTATACAACATCAGTGTTTCCCAAACTCCAGTCCTCATGTTTTCAGGATTTCCATAGTAAATAGAAATCCTGAACACATGATCCGTGGGGACCACGAGGACTTGAGTTCGGGAAACACTGGTTTACATCAAGCAACCGGTACTGTATATACTTACGCTCTTTAATCTGGGCCCGAACATCGAGGTCCTCCCAGCGGCCCACAAGGAGCGAACAGATTTCCTCCCAGAGTCGTCGGGTAACGATAAGGTCAGCGTGGCGGCGGTCAGCCATATTCCAGAGCGGCTCCCTTTCTCTGACGAGATCGATGAGGTGGTCCACATCGAGTCCTCCATCCTCACCGTCAGAGTCGGGAGCACGCTGTGAAGGCTGTTAAAGAAAAAGACAAAAATAACATAATTAGCCTCCACAAAAGAAATGAAATAAAAAGTGCAAAAAAACAAAGCAAAAATATTTATACTTACACGCTGGTGACCGCCGCGTTGCTGTCGCCGACGACCCTGGGAGGCACTGCGAGGACCTCTTGGCCGAGCACCAGATTGGGAAGACTAGAGAAGAAAACAAAAAATGTTATGTCTTTGGATGTAGGCATTTGTTTGCTGTGTGTGGTCTGCAGAACATTGTTTTCTATGTGTTGTGTGTAGTGTGATGTTGTGTTTGATGCAAAAAACTTACCAATTGTGAGCCCACTCCAAGTGTCTGTCCACCCCTTCCTTCTTCTTCTGGGAGCTCCTCTTCATCTTGTGAATCCTGTTTTGAAATAAAAGGCAATGAATAGACATATATTACAGAGATGATGGATTTTGGAAATAAAAACTTACCGTCAAACGCTGACGATGCGAGGGAGGGCTCCCAGAAGATGATGTGCTGTCTTCCTGGTGGCCACACTCCATGCCTGTGGGTGGTGTTCCAGCTGCTGCCATTGCTGCTGCTGCTGCATCTATTGGGCGGCTGTTGAATAAAGAGAAACAAAGGGCCAATGAATATCTTGATATTCCATGGCCCTAGTTTGGAGGAATGGGGGATTTGATAATTACCGTCTCTCATCTGCTGCTGGCCTCCCCTCCTCAGCATGTTCCATTTGCTGCTCCATTTGGGGTGGTGGTGGTGCTGATGGTGCTGCAGTGGTCTCCTGCCTTCTCCTGCTGCGCTTGGTTGCTTTCTTGGGTGGCATGTTGGGTGTGGCTGTGGGTCCCACTGTCTTGCTTTTATATATGTCTTGTGGGCAGAGCTACTGAGCATGCTCAGACCAAAAAAGCCGGATCCGGCGCATTGCGGCGCTCATAGGCTTTCATTGTGTGAAAAAGCCGGACGCGCCGGATCCGGCGTGTCCGGCTTTTACGCCGGAGACAAAAAACGTTACAGTAACCGTTTTTTCCAGACGCCGGATCGCGACACATTGCCGGATCCGGCGAAAACCGGATGAAACGCATGGCCATCCGGCGCAAATGCAAGTCAATGGGGGGGAAACCGGATCCGGCATTGCATTTCGCCGGATCCGGTTTCTGTCAAAAGCGCCGGATCGCGCCTGACGGAGAAAACCTGATGTGTGAAAGAGGCCTAATTGCGAGTCGCAGCATGTCAATTTCTCTGGCGGAGATAATATAATATAAAAGATATATAGACCCATTGCTCAAGGAAATTTTTATATATGTGGAAGCACCCACTAGAAGACCATTTCAGACTAATATCACCACTTAAGAGTCGTCAAAACTTTATATATATGTATAATTATTTTCTAAATATGGAACAATTTTATTATTATAAATAACACAGACAAGAGACTAGATTGTAAAAAGCAGCCTGCCTCTAAAAACCCTTTAAAAACTATTAGGACAGGGTGGCTCATAGTACATGTTAATCAACAGATGTATATGTGACACATCATATATTATATGGTACCAGGCATGATTGCATAGTTTTATACATAGACATACTGTACATAGCCATATTGTAATCACAGTTATACATTGGAACACATAAGTATATTTAAAAAGAAGTTAGAATTGTGCTGCAGTTCACAAGTATCTGCTGACTGTCTTCAACCTCCTGTGCGTATTTAACATCTTATAAATTATTATGCATACATTTAGAAGCATTAGTAGTACAAATCATGTGCCATTGTGATTAGAACCACACTGCCAAGTACTCCAACAGGCAACACATGTTTCACATGTAGCTTCATCAGGGGGTACTGGGCAGAGTTCTTGTGAGTGTATATAGGCAGTTTAAAGGACATTTCACCTGAAACTCATATCCTTGTTGCAGGAGCTTTGTGCCGATCATCAACTGTCATTCTCCGTGGCTGGCGCCATCGGACCTTGAATGGCTCCTGTGAGGGATGCGGTTTCCCCGATTGGACACCAGGTAGGCGGAGGGAGGGGTTGACGAGGTGGCACAGTCTCCGCAACAGAAAAGGCATCAGTAGAAATGTATTGAATGCGGTAAATCCGCATGGTTCCGTGAACACATGCGGATTTACCTGTGTGATTAAAATGCAGCGTTTTGGACGCAGCAAAAATATACTGCATCAAAGATGCTCAGGGCCGGTTTTAGGCAAAGTGGGGCCCTAGGCAAACGTTTAAAATGGGCCCCAAATGCTAACATATTGCACATCACACAAAAGCATTTCTGTTATACTTACATGCGCTGAGTTCAGGCTGCTAAACGAGTGTGATCACAATATGGAAGTCGTTTGATGCTTGTTTCCAGGCCTCTTTACACCAACTGAGAAAGAATAATGGGAACAGAACAGTCACTGCTGCTTCTTGTGCTCCGGCTGTGCCCTGACCCGGAAGCACCTTCGGACCAATGGCAGACCAGACAGGGCTATATCAGGCCGCTTGCCCCTGAGGGAGGCGCCTGATCGTTGTGTTACCTTGCACACTGGGCCCTGCTTCCTCCTGTGCTCTCTGCAGCCTCTCGGTTCCGTCCGCGGTGTTTCCTGCAGCAGCTTCGCAGCCCTGTCTCCTGTGTTCACTGCAGTATTCTCCGTCCTACCCCAGTCCTGCTCCAGTGTTCCTGTTCCATCCTACTCCAGTCCTGCTTCAGCGTTCCTGCTCCATCCTACTCCAGTCCTGTTCCTGTCTTCCAGTTCCATCCTACTCCAGTCCTACTCCAGTGTTCCTGTTCCATCCTACTCCAGTCCTGCTCCAGCGTTTCGGTTCCATCTTACTCCAGTCCTGTTCCTGTGTTCCAGTTCCATCCTACTCCAGTCCTGCACCAGCGTTCCCGTTCCATCCTTCTCCAGTCCTGCCTCCGGTGTTCCTGCTCCATCCAGCTATTCACACTCCTACAGTCCTACTCCAGTCCTGTCTCTTGTGTTCCGCTCCAGCCATCTCTCCATATTTTAGCCTTACAGTCTACGCTTCAGTTCCGCACTCCTACTCCAGTCCATTCTGAGCCGCCCCTCTCGGTACCGGCTACCGTGGTACTTAAACCCTTGGGCCTGCTCCTAACGGTCCCTGTATAGGGGTCGGTTCCACCTGGCAGTTCGCCCGGGGACCCTCGGTGCCACGGTCCAGAGGGTCCACTCCTGGAGATTCTGGCTCCTGACCGCCCACGCTAACAAATACATTCTCCATAGTCCTCCATAGGCCGGAGTCACACTAGCAAGAAATACGGATGAGTGCTATGTGAGAAGAAAATCGCATAACACTCGGACCAATCTAATCCATGGGGCAGCTCCCATGATCTGATTTTTTCTCGGCTGTTTTATACGTGAGAGCGAAATCGCAGCATGCTGCGATTGTCAGCGTTTCTTGGCCGAGATATTAATAGCCTAGAGAGGGACCATTGTTTTTGACCCCCCCGGCTAAAAAAATCTGTCCCCAGCAACCCCAGAAATGGCGCATCTATAAGATGCGCCTTTTCTGGCACTTAGCCTCTCTATTCCCATTGCCTTTAGCAGTGGCTCATGGGTTAATAATAATGGGTTAAAGTCACCTTTGTTGTGAGTTCATTTTCCCCTCCGTCACTGAGGCCTGGTGAACTCCCTATTCTAGTGAAGGAAGGTAGTGAGCCTGATTATCAGGCACCTGGGACTAATGAAGACGATTGGCTGAGTGGAGTCACTGACTGGATTTAAGGCAGCCTACGCCCTTTCTGCCCTGCGGGTGATTTCTCTGTGGACTCTTGGACACCAGTCTGATTCCTGCTCTCCTAAAGCTAAGTTTTCTGTTTTGCCTTTTTGCATCTAACATTTGTTTTTGTTTTTCTTGCTTTTTGGATTCTGCCACTCCCTGCTGGAGTGTGCAGTGTTCCTTGAGCTCTGTCTTCTGAAAGTACCTGAGTGCTGATTTAGTTTTTGAAGCTTAGTTGCTTCAGGGCCATTTTTATATCAGCTTGTTGGCTTTTGTCGCTGATAGGGTTTTGGCAGATTGCAGACAGCAGCCTTCCTATCCGTTCCTATCTAGGTAGTTTTTGGGCCCCGTCTTTGCTCAGCCTGTCTTTCTGTCTGTGTAAGTGTTTTCATCTTGCTTCACCGTCATTATATGTGGGGGGCTGCCTATTGCTTTGGGGTCTGCTCTGGGGCAGTTAGATTTCCCCTTTCCTTCTTTAGGCCTATGTATCTCTCCGGCTGTGATCGAGGGGTCTAGGTCATCGTAGGAACCCCCCACGGCTACTGCTAGTTGTGTTGATAGGTTCAGGGGTCTGCAATCTGATAGTTGCCAACTTCTCTGGTTTTCAGGACTTAGCTAGCATTTCTGTTTTTGCCTCCTACGGTGACTCAATCATAACAGAATCACCCGCCAAACCGCAGATCCTGGGGTACTCAATAGCAGGAAAGAATTGTGTTTAAAAAAAAAAAAAAAAGGTGTGTGTATATTCTTTCCTCTATATCTCTGAGGCCGTAGGGGGAATTTTTTTTTCTCTCAATGGAGATAAAGCAAGTGTCTGATCGTGTGGAGCAGCTCGCTGCTGAAGTGCGAGGAATTTCCGCCTATCTTGCTCGTTCACATGCTGTTGAACCAAAGATCCCCACACCTGATGTATTTTTTGAGGATCGATCTAAATTTTTGAGTTTCAAAAATAATTGTAAATTATTTTTTGCTTTGAAGCCTAACTCGTCAGGGAGCCACGCGCAGCAGGTTAAAATTGTCATCTCTTTGCTGCGCGGCGATCCCCAGGATTGGGCGTTTTCTTTGAAACCAGATGACGCTATTCTGACTAATGTGAACGCATTTTTTCAAGCCTTGGGGTTGCTGTACGACGAACCTAATGCTATTGATCAGGCTGAAAAGACCCTGTTAGCATTGAACAATGGTCGAGAATCTGCAGAGTTGTACTGTCAAAAGTTCCGAAAGTGGGCGATCCTTACTACCTGGAATGATAGTGCCTTGGCTGCTCTCTTTCGGAAGGGTTTGTAAGAAGCCGTAAAAGATACTATGGTGGGATTTCCTGTTCCCTCTGGTCTGGACGATTCTATGTCTTTAGCCATTCAGGTTGATCGGCGTTTACGTGAACGCAGGATTACACGAGAGGTGTTGCCACCGGTTGAACAGACGTCTGAACCTATGCAATGTGATAGAGTTTTGTCTAAGGCGCAACGTCAGGAATTCAGAAGGCGTAATAAGCTGTGTTTTTTCTGTGGAGATGCCTCACATGTTATTTCTGTTTGTCCTAAACGTGAGAAACGCTTTGCACACACGTTTTCTGTTGGTGGGGTTCAGCCTAAGTTTCTTTTGGCGATTACTCTGATCTGTTCCCTGTCCACATTTTCCTCCAAGGCTTTTGTGGATTCGGGAGCAGCGCTTAACCTAATGGACTTGGATTTTGCTAAACGTTGTGGATTTCCGTTGACACCTCTGCAGACGCCTATCCCTTTGAGGGGGATTGATGCTACCCCTCTGGCTAAAAATAAACCTCAGTTTTGGACCCAGTTGGTCATGCGGGTCGCCCCAGACCACCAAGAAAATTGCAGATTTTTGGTGTTGCATGGTCTGCATGATGCCGTTGTTCTGGGGTTTCCCTGGTTGCAGATTCATAATCCAGTTTTGGATTGGAAGTCTGTGTCTGTGGTGAGTTGGGGTTGCCGGTGTACCTTTAGTGAGGCTCCGGTTTTTTCCACCTCTCCTCAGTCGCATGAGGTTCCTGACTATTTGGCGGACTACTATGATGTATTTAGTGAGAATGAGTCTGCGTCCTTGCCTCCTCATAGGAGTTATGACTGTGCAATTGAACTAAACCTGGGGTGTAAATTTCCTAAGGGTCGGCTCTTCAATTTATCTGTACCCGAGCACGAGGCTATGCGGTCCTATATTAAGGAGGCGTTGGAGAAGGGTCATATTAGACCATCCTCTTCCCCCTTTGGTGCCGGTTTTTTTTTTTGTGGCCAAGAAGGATGGTTCTTTAAGGCCTTGTATTGATTATCCTGCCCTCAATAAAATTACTATTAAATATCAGTATCCGTTACCCCTGATTTCGGATCTATTCTCTAGAGTCAGAGGTGCTTGCTGGTTTACCAAGCTTGACCTCAGGGGGGCGTATAATCTTATCCGCATTAAGCAGGGGGATGAATGGAAGACGGCGTTTAATACTCCGGAGGGACATTTTGAGTACCTGGTGATGCCTTTTGGGCTCACTAATGCCCCTTCTGTCTTCCAGTGCTTCATGAACGATATTTTCCGAGACTTTGTCGATAAATTTTTGATTATCTATCTGGATGATATTTTGATCTTCTACAAGGATTGGGATTCTCATGTGGAACATATTCGGACTGTGTTCCGGATCTTGAGAGAGAATTCTCTGTATGTCAAAGGATCAAAATGCCTTTTTGGAGTACAGAGAATTTCTTTTTTGGGATTTATTTTGTCTCCGTCAACTATTGAAATGGACCCAGCCAAGGTATAGGCCATTTATGATTGGGTTCAGCCCACTTCTTTGAAGGCCCTCCAGAAGTTTTTGGGTTTTGCTAATTTTTATCGGAAATTTATAGCAAAATTTTCTAGTATTGCCAAACCATTGACTGACCTGACCAGGAAGGGTGCGGATGTGTTGAATTGGTCTCCGGAGGCGGTTGCTTCCTTTCAGGAGCTGAAGCGTAGATTTACCTCCGCCCCGGTTCTGCGGCAACCTGATGTCTCACTCCCGTTCCAGGTAGAGGTGGATGCTTCTGAGATTGGTGCAGGAGCGGTGTTGTCCCAAAAGGATCCGGTAACATCTAAAATGAATCCCTGTGCTTTCTTTTCCCGTAAGTTCTCTTCATCTGAACGTAACTATGATGTGGGGAATCGGGAACTGTTGGCCATGAAATGGGCATTTGAGGAGTGGAGACATTGGTTGGAGGGAGCCAAACATCAAGTTGTGGTCCTCACTGACCACAAAAATTTGATTTACCTAGAGTCGGCTAAACGCTTGAACCCTAGACAGGCTAGGTGGGCCTTGTTTTTTACACGTTTTGATTTTGTGGTCTCTTTCCTTCCTGGAACTAAGAATGTCAAGGCAGACGCCCTCTCTAGGAGTTTCTTTGCTGATTCTCCTGTGGTGACGAAGCCTGCCACCATCTTAGGCGAAGGGGTAGTTCTTTTTGCCATCTCGCCCGATTTGAGACTTGCTCTGCAAGAGTTCCAGAAGGACAAACCTGAGCGTTGCCCCTGTGGAAAGTTGTATGTTCCTGACCAGTGGAAGAAGAGAGTGATGTCTGAAGTTCATTGCTCTGCATTGGCTGGTCATCCAGGTATTTTTGGTACTAGAGATCTGGTGAGTCGCTCTTTTTGGTGGCCCACCTTGTCTCATGATGTCAGGAATTTTGTGCAGTCCTGTGGGACTTGCTCCCGGTCTAAATCTTGTTCTCGCTCTAGTGGGTTGTTGATGCCTTTGCCGGTCCCCAGGAGGCCATGGACCCATATTTCAATGGATTTCATCTCTGATATGCCGGTCTCTCAAAGACTGACGGTTATTTGGGTGATTTGTGATAGGTTCTCTAAGATGGTTCATCTTGTACCACTCCCTAAGCTGCATCTTCCTCTGAGTTGGTGCCTCTGTTTTTGCAACAGGTGGTTCGCTTGCACGGGATTCCTGAGAACATTGTATCTGACAGAGGAGTCCAATTTGTGTCTAAATTTTGGAGGACGTTCTGTTCCAAGTTGGGAATTCAGTTGTCCTTCTCCTCTGCTTTTCACCCTCAGACCAATGGGCAGACAGAGAGAACAAACCAGACCTTGGAGTCGTATTTGAGATGTTTTATTTCCGCTGATCAGGATGATTGGGTTTCATTTTTGCCCTTTGCCGAATTTGCTTTAAATAATAGAGCTAGTTCTGCCACTTTGATGTCACCTTTTTTTTGTAACTTTGGTTTTCACCCTCGATTTTCTTCAGGGCAGGAGGAGCCTTCTGCCTGCCCAGGTGTTGACACTGTGGTGGAGAGAATGCACCAGATCTGGGACCAAGTGGTGGATAAGTTATCTCTCTCCCAGGAAAAGGCCCAGCGGTTTTCCAATCGACATAGGACCATTGGTTCCCAGTTTAAGATTGGTGATATGGTGTGGTTATCATCAAAAAATATTGCTATGAAGGTGGCTTCTCCTAAGTTTAAGCCTAGATTTATTGGACCTTACAAGATTTTGGAGATTATTAATCCGGTCTCTTTTCGTTTGGCTCTTCCTGTCACATTTAAGATCCATAATGTGTTCCATAAGTCCCTGTTGAAGAGGTTTGTTGAGCCAGTGGTGCCTGAGGTGGCACCTCCGGACCCTGTATTAGTTGAAGGTAACTTGGAATATGAGGTAGAGAAAATTCTGGATTCCCGTCTGGCTAGACGGAGACTCCAGTATTTGGTTAAGTGGAAGGGTTATGGTCAGGAGGATAATTCCTGGATCTCTGCCTCTGATATTCATGCCAAAAGATTGGTGCGTGCCTTTCATCGGGCTCACCCTGATCGCCCTGGTAGCGTTGTTGAGGGTTCGGTGACCCCTCCTCAAGGGGGGGGTACTGTTGTGAGTTCATTTTCCCCTCCGTCACTGAGGCCTGGTGAACTCCCTATTCTAGTGAAGGAAGGTAGTGAGCCTGATTATCAGGCACCTGGGACTAATGAAGACGATTGGCTGAGTGGAGTCACTGACTGGATTTAAGGCAGCCTACGCCCTTTCTGCCCTGCGGGTGATTTCTCTGTGGACTCTTGGACACCAGTCTGATTCCTGCTCTCCTAAAGCTAAGTTTTCTGTTTTGCCTTTTTGCATCTAACATTTGTTTTTGTTTTTCTTGCTTTTTGGATTCTGCCACTCCCTGCTGGAGTGTGCAGTGTTCCTTGAGCTCTGTCTTCTGAAAGTACCTGAGTGCTGATTTAGTTTTTGAAGCTTAGTTGCTTCAGGGCCATTTTTATATCAGCTTGTTGGCTTTTGTCTCTGATAGGGTTTTGGCAGATTGCAGACAGCAGCCTTCCTATCCGTTCCTATCTAGGTAGTTTTTGGGCCCCGTCTTTGCTCAGCCTGTCTTTCTATCTGTGTAAGTGTTTTCATCTTGCTTCACCGTCATTATATGTGGGGGGCTGCCTATTGCTTAGGGGTCTGCTCTGGGGCAGTTAGATTTCCCCTTTCCTTCTTTAGGCCTATGTATCTCTCCGGCTGTGATCGAGGGGTCTAGGTCATCGTAGGAACACCCCACGGCTACTGCTAGTTGTGTTGATAGGTTCAGGGGTCTGCAATCTGATAGTTGCCAACTTCTCTGGTTTTCAGGACTTAGCTAGCATTTCTGTTTTTGCCTCCTACGGTGACTCAATCATAACACACCTTGCTATTCAAAGGTGACATTAAGCCGGATAATAATGGAGACGTGTCAATAAGACACCTATCCATTATTAATCCTATAGTAGTAAAGGGTTAAAAAAAGACACACACACATTAAAAATTCTTTTAATGAAATAATCACACAAAGTTTTTGACGAAATTTATTATTCTGCTAATCCAACAGAATCCCTTGTTGTCCTGTAAAAAAAAAAAAAACAATATCCATACCTCTCCGCCGTTCAGTCAGGTCCCCCGCTGTGCAATCCATCACAAGGGGTTAAATATTTTACAACATGGACCGATGCTAATGCTACCAGCCCCACTGTAAACCACTGCAGAATGAATGAAATCATGTCTGCGCAGGCACCCCAGCTGACTGGAGATGAACTAATAAGCATGGGAAAGTTTCTGAAATTTTCAGCATGATGTGTTTTTTGCATGCGTTTCTATTGCGCACGATGTGCTGCGCAAAAAAAGCTAATGTGAAATTAGCCTTAGATGTGAGAAAATCGCATCCTCGCATGACATTCGGATGACATACGGATCACTGTTCATGAAACATTTGTGTGATTCTGGTCCGTGAAAAATGGACCGTATTTTTATACATTGTGTCCAGCCATATAGTATGATACACTCCCTATAGTCCTCCATGTAGTATAATACACTCCCTATAGTCCTCCATATATTAACCCCTTCACTACCAAGGGTGGTTTGCACGTTAACTACCGGGCCAATTTTTACAATTCTGACCACTGTCCCTTTATGAGGTCATAACTCTGAAACGCTTCCGTGGATCCCGGTGATTCTGACACTGTTTTCTCGTGACATATTGTACTTCATGTTAGTGGTAAAATTTCATTCATATAACTTGCGTTTATTTATGAGAAAAACGGAAATTTGGCGAAAATTTTGAAAATTCCGCAATTTTCCAACTTTGAATTTTTATGCCCTTAAATCACAGAGATATGGCACACAAAAAAGTTAATAAGTAACATTTGCCACATGTTTACTTTACATCAGCACAATTTTGGAACCAAAATTTTTATTTGTTAGTAAGATATAAGGGTTAAAAGTTGACCAGCGATCTCTCATTTTTGCAACACCATTTTATTTTTACGGACCACATCACATTTGAAGCCACTTTGAGGGGTCTATATGATAGAAAATACCCAAAAGTGACACTATTCTAAAAACTGCACCCCTTAAGGTGCTTAAAACCACATTCAAGGAGTTTATTAACCCTTCAGGTGCGTCACAGGAATTTTTTTGAATATTTAAAAAAAATTAACATTTAACTTTTTTTCACAAAAAAAATTACTTCAGGTTCAATTTTTTTTATTTTACCAAGTGTAACAGGAGAAATTGGACTGCAAAAATTATTGTGCAATTTGTCCTTAGCACGCTGATACCTGATATGTGGGGGGAACCACTGTTTCGGCGCATGGCAGAGCTCGGAAGGGAAGGAGCGCCGTTTGACTTTTTCAATGCAAAATTGGCTGGAATTCTGATCGGACGCCATGTCGCGTTTGGAGAGCCCCTGATGTACCTAAACAGTGGAAACCCCCCACAAGTGACCCCATTTTGGAAACTAGACCCCCCAAGGAACTTATCTAGATGTGTGGTGAGAACTTTGAACCCCCAAGTGCTTCACAGAAGTTTATAACGCTCAGGCGTGAAAATAACAAAAAATTTTTTTTACACAAAAATGATATTTTTGCCCCAAAAGTTGTTTTGCAAATTGTCCTGAGTAGGCTGATACCCCATATGAGGGGGTAAAACACTGTTTGGGTGCATGGCAGAGCTTGGAAGGGAAGGAGCACCATTTGACTTTTTCAACGCAGAATTGGCTGGAATTGAGATCAGATGCCATGTTGCGTTTGGAGAGCACCTGATGTGCGCAAATAGTGGAAACCCCCAATTCTAACCCTAACCCTAGCCCTAACCCTAACCCTAGCCCTAACCCTAGCCCTAACTCTAATGGGAAAATGGAAATAAATACATTTTTTTAATTTTATTATTTTTCCCTAACTAAGGGGGTGATAACGGGGGGTTTGATTTACTATTTATGGCGGTTTTTATGTTTGACAGCTGTCGCACGCTAAAAGACGCTTTTTATTGTAAAAATAGTTTTTGCATCACCACATATTGAGAGCTATAATTTTTCCATATTTTGACCCACCGAGTCATGTGAGGTCTTATTTTTTTGCGGGACGAGTTGACGCTTTTATTGGTATCATGTTCGGGCATGTGACATTTTTTGATCGCTTTTTATTTCATTTTTTGGGACGCAGAATTTACAAAAACCAGCGTTTCATGAATTTCTTTTGGGTGGTGCGTTTACGCCGTTCCGGGTGCGGTAAAATTTATAAGGCGGTTTTATTCTTCGGGTCAGTACGGTTACAGCGATACCTCATTTAGGTCGTTTTTTTATGTTTTGGCGCTTTTATGCAATGAAAACAATTTTATATAAAAAATAATTATTTTTGCATCACTTTATTCTGCGAGCTATAACTTTTTTATTTTTTCGCTGATGATGCTGTATGGTGGCTCGTTTTTTGCGGGACAAGATGACGTTTTCAGCGGTACCATGGATATTTATATGCGTCTTTTTGATCGCGCGTTATTGCACTTTTTGTTCGGCGGTATGATAATAAATCATTATTTTTGGCTTCGTTTTTTATTTTTATTTTTTAAGGGGTTCGCTTAAGGGGTTAACTATTGGGACAGTTTTATAGGGCGGGTCGTTACGGATGCGGCGATACCAAATATGTGTACTTTTATTGTTTTTTTTTTTATTATTTCCAAAAAATGAATTTATTGGGGAATACTTTTTTTATTTTTTTTTATTTGGCGATTTTTTTAAAATTATTTTTACACTTTTTTTTAATTTTTTTTTACTTTATTACAATGTCCCAGGTGGGACTTCACTGTCCTGTGACAGATCACTGATCTGTCACATCACAGATCACTGTGACAGATCAGCGATCTGTCACAGGCACTGCACAGGCTTCCTCATGCCTGCGCTTTGCAGGCACTGAGGAAGCCAGCTTCCTGCAGGCCCCCGGAGGTCCCCGTCGCCATATTGGATCCGGGGGCCTGGAGGAAAGGAGTCCCCCGCAGCAGCGCTGCACATTGCGCTGCCGTGGGGGGCTCAGGGAAGCAAGGAGGGAGCCCCCTCCCTGCCGATGCTTCCCTTTAACCCCCGGTACACCGCGATCGTGTTTGATCGCGGTGTGCAAGGGGTTAACGTGTCGGGGGCGGTCCGTGACCGCCCCTGACACATTGTGCCGGGTGTCAGCTATGATAATTAGCTGACACTCGGCCGCGATCAGCGGCGCTCACCACGTGGGCGCCGCTGATCGCGATGACATAATATTCCGTCCATGGTAATTAGGTCCATGGTCACATGGACGGAATATTACGTCATTTGTAGGTAAGGGGTTAAAATACACTCCTCAGTCCTTCATATAGTATTATACACTTCCCATAGTTCACCATATAGTATATTACACTCCTCATAATTCTCCATAAATTAAAATACACTCCTCAGTCCTCCATATAGTATTTTACACTTCCCATAGACCTCCATATAGTATAATACATTCCTCATAGTTCTCCATAAATTAAAATACACTGCTCAGTCCTCCATATAGTATAATACACTCCTCAGTCCTCCATATAGTATAATACTCTCCTCAGTCATCCATATAGTATAATACTCCTCGCATAGCCCTCCATATATTAAAATACACTCAGTCCTCCATGTAGTATAATACACTCCTCATAGTTCTCCATATATTAAAATACTCTGCTCAGTCCTCCATATAGTAAAATACACTCCTCATAGTGCTCCATTTAGTATAATGAACCACCATAGTCATGCATGTAGTACAATTCACTTCCCATAGTATAATGCACCCCATAGTTCTTCATATAGTATAATGTATTCCCCATAGTCCTTGATACAGTATAATGCAGCCACTCCATAGAGCATAATGCAGCCACACCACAGAGTATAATGCAGCCACCACAGAGTATAATGCAGCCCCGCCATACAATCTAATCTAACCCCCATAGAATATAATGCAGCCTCCCACAGAATATAATGCAGTCCCTCTATAGAATACAATGTAGCCCTCCTCATGTAGTATAATGCAGCCACCATAGAATATAATGTAGCCCCCTCAGAGTATTAATGAAACCCCCCATACAATATAATCTAGCCCCCATAGAATATAATGCAGCCCCCATGAAATACAATGTAGCTCCCCTCATAGAGTATGATGCAATCACCTCTCATAGAATGTAATAAATATAATACAGTCCCCCATAGAATATAATGTAGCCCCCATAGAATATAATACAGCCCACCTCCCCATAGAATATAATGTAGCCCCATCAAAGAGTATGATGCAATCCTCCCTCATAGAATATAATACAGCCCCCATAGAATATAATGTAGCCTCCATAGAATATAATTCAGCCCACCTCCCCATAGATTATAATGTAGCCCCCCCATAGAATATAATACAGCCCCCCATAGAATATAATACAGCCCACCTCCCCATAGAATAATACAGCCCCCCATAGTATATAATGTAGCCCCCCTGAGAATGACCCCACAGTCCAGTACTCACTGATATATTAAAAAACAAAAACAAAATCCTCACCTCTCCTCGTGCCCCACGCTGCTCCTGGCTTGTCTCCGGTCTCAGTGGCGGCACACAGTGGGTGCGCGATGAAGTGATGTAATCGCGCACCCGCAGTGTCAGATGCAGAGGGGAATGATGGGAGAGGGAGCGTCATTTGATGCTCTCTCCTCCATCATTGCTTTGAACGCGGTGGCGAGGGGGGAGTTGGCGCTGGTGGCAGGCGGGCTCCCCAACTAGGGGAGCGGGGGCCCTAGGCAGCTGCCTGGTCTGCTTGCCACTAACGCTGGCCCTGAAGACGCTGCTACTTCCTGATCGTGGGAATGCATCCTGAGGAGCCATTTAATAATGTTTAAGTATGAAGGAGGATATTTTAGGCCATGTTCCCACAGACAGAAATGCTCTGTTTTTTACTGTTTTGCTTTTCTCTGCATGTTATCGTTATGTGTCAGCACTAAAAATCACAATAGCAAATTTGTTCTGTTTACTGCTTATTTTTGCTACTGTATTTATTGATCTTTGTTGTTGATAGGAAGAGTATTTTTTGCGCAGAAACTGTGCAATTCCACTCTTAAAAATGTAAAATGCGATTTTTTTTTTATGCATATTTTTGAGGAAAAGAAAACATAAAAAATGCAGTTTTTCCTAGTACACCATCCTAGGACACATTTCCTTTTTTTAAGTCAGATAGGATCACTACAGTAGTTAAGGAATGTGAAATGTGAGAATAATACCAGAGACAACAATTTATTAAAGCTTTTATTTCTTTCATCACATTCCCAGTGACTCAGAAGTTTACATTCGTGTAAAGTATTTGGTGGAAGCATTGCATAAATGCCACATTTACACGTTAAGTATTTGGTCAGTATTTTTACCTCAGTATTTGTAAGCCAAAACCAGGAGTTGGTGATAAATACAGAAGTGGTGACGTGTTTCTATTATACTTTTCCTCTGATTGTTCTACTCCTGGTTTTGGCTTACAAATACTGAGGTAAAAATACTGACCAAATACTGAACGTGTAAATGTGGCATTTATGCAATGCTTCCACCAAATACTGAAAGTGTGAACGTAGCCAAAAAGTGTGACATGGGTCTCAGGCTTTGTATGACAAACCACTAGAATTTTGCTTATTCCTCTTAACAGGATTGGTGATAGAGTTATAGGCCTCTTAAATGGAATCTGTCACCTCACTTTTGGCCTATAAGCTGTGGCCACCGCCATCAGGGGCTTATCTACAGCATTCTGCAATGCTATAGATAAGCCCCCGATTCAACCTTAAAGAGAAGAAAAACGAGTTATATTATACTCACCCAGGGGCGGTTCAGGTCCGGTCTGGGTCTGATAGGTGTCGTGGTCCGGATCCAGCACCTCCCATCTTCTACCGATGACGTCCTGTTCTTTGCTTCCCATCGCGGGACCTGCGCAGCCGCACTACTCTGCCCTGTTGAGGGCAGAGCAGAGTACTGCAGTGCACAGGCGCCGGGAAAGGTCAGAGAGGTCCAGCGCATGCGCACTGCAGTACTCTGCTCTGCCTTCAACAGGGCAGAGCAGTGCGCCTGCATCGGAGCCACAATGGGAAGCAAAGAAGAGGACGTCATTGCTAGAAGATGGGAGGCGCCGGACCACGACACCCATTGGACCCGGACTGCCCCTGGGTGAGTATAATATAACTCGTTTTTCTTCTCTTTCAGGTTACATCGGGGGCTTATCTACAGCATTACAGAATGCTGTAGATAAGCCCCTGATGGCGGTGGCCGCATCTTATATACGAAAAAAATAGGTGACAGATTCCCTTTAAGCTTTGCACACACTCTGCCCATACATTTTCTGCTATGTTCACAATATTCTACATGTCTCCCTAATGATTTAGAGACAGGTCAAACTATGTTCATGTGCATCTTGGCCATTTTTCAATAATTTTATCTGACTTTGCAGCTGCTGCTTGGCACTGGTTCGTTTTGACATTCATTAATTTCTCCCACATCATTTTTGGCCACTGCTTATAATCATCCTTAACTTATCTTTACTACAATATTCCAATATATTAAATATTTCCAAATGTAGAAAAAAAGTATTGAATTAACATAATAATTTGCAAATGTGTATTTCTCAAACTGTCCCATTGTAATATTGAAATTATTTAACCTTGTAGATGGGACACTTCAAACAACAGCATCTGGCAAGTACTATTTATACAATTCACTAATTCCCAAAATGCTCTAATGGTGAACCTTTACTTTGATTAAAGCAACACAGATAAGACTCATATACAAAATATCCTGTGTATGCAGTTTGCTATCGTAAAAACACGTAAGCCTTCATTTACCAATTTTCAGATTCCATGGCTAGACCAGCCCAGCCTGTTTTAGAAGGGATACAATAAACATAGTTTAAAGACAAGTGAAGATCTTTTAATTTACTGTAATGAAGGAGAATAACAAAACTATATGTCTTAATAATCAAGGTGGTTAGAATAGGGATAAAGTGCACCTGAATGAATCAAATACTTTTCCAACAATTATAGTTCATTATTATATTAAAGTATTTATCCTTTTAATATATTGCAATCATCATATTATATAGCACTGTATACTTACAATTGCTCATTTTGCCTTTCTATTTGGGTAATTCTTCTCTTTTCTCTGCTCTATGTAGAAACAGAGTAAGAAAACAAGGGAAAACCGTAGGTCTCGTTGTGGGAAAGGCATACAGTATAGATTGCTGTATAATTATATATTGTAGTAACCACACAAAACAAAAGACCAGACCACATATATCAAGGAATAGGACAGTTGGTAAATAGCCAAGGGTTTCGAAGAAAAAAACAAATCTGACCATAAAAAATCCCAATAAATGTAAGAATTCCATATGTTTCCATGGAGCCTGTTTTGTCCTTGTCCAAGATGGAGTCTGGTACTTTGCCCTGTCGGGAGATCCTCCTTGCCTGAGTATTTTGCTTCTGATCTTCCACCTGGATTGCCTCTGGTGTTCCTGCTGCTGCTCGTTACTCGGTGCTCTGCCTCACCACTTCCAATTGACTTCAGTCTTCTAAGTTTCTTCTGGATTCTGGCTGGGGTTACCTGCTGTCCTTACTTCAGAGACTGTGTTCTGCTGCGGGCTGCTTTGCGGGACTTGAGCAGGACTTCTCAGCCCAAAAGGTACATTTAAGGACCTACTCCCTGTTATGCTCCACCTATGTATTTCTGGACTTCCATGAAAGGTGTAATCTCATCTATCTGCATAGTTCTGGACTTCCATGTATAAGTGTCCATCGCACTTTAGTTTGCATACTACTGCTGGACTTCCACGTATAAGTGCTCGTCACTCTCTTGCTGCATACTAAGGCTGGACTTCCACGTATAAGTGCTGGTTTCACTCTTGCTGCATATTACTACTGGACTTGTTTGTATGAGCGGTCGCGCCCCGCTACTAAGTTTGCTGACATTTCTGTTTTGTGCTGTCATTTCGTTACAATTGCAGGAAAGTCTCTGCTTGTTCATGTTCTACTTCTTGCTTTGAGAAATACACTTATTTGTATCAGCTTTGGTCTCAGACTCATTTTATCCCACACAATCAGATTCTATAGTACCCACATAATTTTTACAGGATATTCAGACCTTTAAGGAATCTGCTGGGATAATGACGGCTGAGGCAAAGTTGGATCAGTTATTTTCCATGATTAACTCTTTACAAGGGGATGTGGAGGCTTTACAAAACAAGGTTGCTAACTGTGAGGCCCATTTCGAGCAGGCACTTCAGGACATAGGTAATCAAATAACAGTACAGGCGCCTGTACCTTCAGGGCAGTTACCGCCAGCTATCCCTCCCAAGTTACCAAGGTTTAAATTTAATGGAGACCGCTACAAATTTCATGGGTTTATTAATCAATGAATTTTGTATTTTGATGTACATGCTGCCTACTTCCATACAGATCGATCAAAAGTTTTATGTTTTATCATGTTACTTACCTCACAAGCACTCAATTGGGCAAATCCACTAATCGAGACCCTCGACTGAATAACTTGGATGATTTTTTAACTGCAATGTGTATGATGTTTGATGATCCTAATCGTCGCACTACAGCTGAGACTGCATTGTTCGTCATTACGTCAGGGTAAGCGTTCTGTTGTTGAATACGCTACTGAGTTTAGATGGCTGGCGGTGGATACAGTTTGGGACTGTTATGCTCAATTAGTCATTTTTAAGAGGGGACTGTCTAGTGTGATTAAGGACAAGTTAGTCCATGCGGATGCTCCTCAAGAGTTAGAGGCGTTTATGCAGCATTGCGAGCGCATTGACATCCATATTACAGAATGTAGACTGGAGAGATTTGGAGCCTCTAATTGGGTCACTAACTCTTCCCTTTCTCCTAAAGAACCTGCAGGCAGATCCTCTTGGGAAGTTAAACCAGTTCCCATGCAAGTGGATGCTTTACAGTGGCGTGAGAGTAACATGCGCAGGGAGCATCGTTTCCGTGAGAGCTTGTTTTTTTACTGCAGTCAGTCTGACCATTTCCTTACTAACTGTCCTAAGTGGCCGCTCAAGGTACTAGCCGCTGTGGGGGAGTATAAAGATAAGGATGCTGAATCTGTTTCTGGGTCCATTTTTTCTGTGAATGCTTTCATTTCCCTTTCAATGACTAACTCTCCAAAGATGCAGAAGAATAGAGATACATATTGCTCCCTCTCCATTAAGATCTTGTTGTCGGGACAATGGATCTCCTGTACAGCTATGGTGGATTCTGGGGCAGGGGGTAACTTTTATGGACCTCACCTTTGCAAAGGAACATGGCATACAGATGCAACAGAGAGCCACCCCAGTAACCATTGAAACAGTGTATGGTTCCTCTCTAGTTTTAGGACCAGTGGATCAGGAGATGGTACCTCTGAAGATTGCATAGAACCCAATCATTAGGAAGTGCTTTCCTTCATGTTAATTTCTTTGCCACATTTTCCTTTAATTCTTGGAATTCCCTGGCTGCAGGCACAGAACTCAATCATCAATTGGGAGACCAAGGAGATCACTTTTCCACAAAGAGACACACCAGTTACAAGTCAGGCAAGATCTCAGGATACAGAATGTACCACTAAGTTATCTATGTTACCATCCATTTATAATGAATTTTCTGATATCTGTGCAGATCAGCTTCCTCCTCACAGACCCTATGATTGTCCTATTGATCTGCTTCCGGGGGCAACTATTCCATTTAAGCATGTCTACCCACTAGCAGCTCTGGAGCTGCAGGCCTTAAAGGAATACATTGACGAGAATCTGGCTAAGGGTTTCATTCTCCCCTCCTCATCACCGGCAGGAGCACCCATATTTTTCGTAAAAAAGAAGGATGGAAATCTTAGACCCTGTATTGACTATCAGGAGCTCAACAAGGTAACCATTCGGAACCGTTATCCTTTTGCTATTAATTCATCAACTGCTGGAAACAGTATGATATGCTAAGATCTTCTCTAAGTTGGATCTTCGAGGAGCTTATAACCTAGTTTGGATCTGCTCTGGGGATGAATGGAAGACTGCATTTAGATGTTGTTATGGGCACTTTGAGTACCTTGTGATGCCTTTGGGTCTCTGCAACACTCCGGCAACTTTTCAACACTTGGCTAATGACATTTTTAGAGATCTGCTAGATCGTTTGTCATAATTGTCACTCTGTGTCTTTTTGTTACTTTGTGTCTGGGCTGTCAGTCTGTGCTACAATCACCTGTGTTCATTTTCCTTAATCAGGCTTCTACTTAAGCATGCTAGTTCCTCCCCCTAGTGTCAATTGTACACTTGCTGTTGCCTGTGGAACATTGATCCCCCTGCGCTCTGTGCCTGACCCTGCTTGACTTGATTCTCTTCCCGGACTCAGGCCCTTTGCTTGTGTCCTGACTTTGCTTGTGCCTTCTCCCTGTAACTGTTTTGTCACTCAGACTTTCCTGACCTCGGTTCATGTATTGGACTTTGTCTATGACTTCTCTTTGTCGTACTACGCCATTTCCTGGACCTGACCTTGGATTGTTTGACCTCCTTTTACTTACAGAAAGTAGTGTGTATATTTACTGTCCTGACTCACATCACGGTAATCTATATGGATGATATATTGATTTTTTTCTGATTCATTGCAGGAGTATCAAGAACATGTTAAGAACGTTTTAAGACGCCTGAAAGAGAATCATCTCTACATCAAACCTGAGAAATGTGAGTTCCATTGCACAGAGATTCAATTTCTGGGTTATGTCATCTCGCCACAGAGGCTTAACATGGAGGCAAGTAAGATCCAGGCTATTCTTTATTGGCCCGCACCTAAAAATGTCAAGGAGGTACGTTTTATTGGCTTCACTAACTTTTATAGACTGTTTATTCCTAATTTCTCTGAAATTGTTTGACCTATTACACAACTAACCAAGAAGGAAAAGACTTTCTTGTGGTCTACACAGGCTCAAGAGGCTTATGATTGTCTTAAGTCCCGTTTTACTTCTGCATCTCTGTTGATTCATCCTAACCCAGCACATCCTCTCATCGTGGAAGTGGACGCTTTGGATTGTGCTCTGGGGGCCATCCTCTCGCAAAGAACAGAAGAGAAAGGTCTGTTACATCCATGTGCTTTTTTCTCTCGCAAACTTTCTGCTGCGGAGAGGAATTATGATGTGGGAGCTAAAGAGCTTCTACCCATTAGCGCTGCATTTAAGGAATGGAGGCACCATCTGCAGGGGGCACCACAACAAGTTATTGTGCTCATGGATCATAGTAATCTGGAATTTCTTAGATCTGCTAGTTGTCCATGTCAGGCTCGTTGGAGTTTTTGAACCAATTTAAGTTTGTCATCTTGTACTGCCCGGGTTCACGTAATGGGAAAGTGGATGCATTGTCCCGAATCCATGCCACAGATTTCGTACCTGGGACCCCGTCCAAGACCATTTTGTCAGATGCCAACTTTGTCAGAGTCATCCAGGAAAAGGACTTATGGAAGACTATTAAGGAGGCCTATGGCGCAGACCCATTTCTCGCTAACCCGACTGATGATGTGAACTTGGTTCTCAAGAATGTTATGTGGGTCTGGGATCGACGTTTTTACGTTGCGGAGGTCATAAGCAGCAGGTCCTCAAGTTTGTTCATGACTCTAAGTTGGCTTGTCACGGGGGGTAAAGAAGACGCAGGAGTTTCTGACCCGTTTTTTTTGGTGGACTACCTGTCTGAGAGACGTTAAGCACTACGTTCTCTCTTGTGAGGTATGTGCATGTGTAAAGACTCCTCGTGTATCACCTACTGAATTGCTGCAACCACAGCCCCTTCCTGCTCACCCTTGGGCATCTATGTCTATGGACTTTATAGTGGAATTGACCCACCTCTGGGGGAAAGAACTCTATTCTGGTCCTAGTAGATCGCCTTACTAAAGGTGCCCGATTCATTCGGTGTACTGGTCTTCCCTCAGCTAAGGAGACGGTAGAGCTGGTCATTCCGAATGTGTTCCGTCTGTTTGACATTCCAGATGAGATCATCTCTTAACGGGGAGTGCAGTTTACCTCCAGATTACGGAAAGGATTTTGTTCTGCGCTTGGTATCAATGTCTGTCTGCCTTCAGCATATCATCCTCAGACCAATGGGAAGACAGAGCGGACTAATCAGACTCTGGAGCAGTATCTTCGGTGCTATATCAGGCACTCGCAGGATGACTGGTTGGAGCTGCTTCCTCTAACAGAGTTCTCCTACAATAACTCGCAGAGTGCATCTACTAAGGTAACACCTTTCTTTGCCAACCTATTCCCTAACAAACAGGCAATCCCCACATGTATTCAGGCTGTCGACGCAGCCGCAAATTATACAGCTGCGTCGACACAAACTAAATCTCCGAGCACGCCCAAATACTCGGAGGACACTCGAGCATGCTCTGGAAAACCCAAGCAACGAGTATACTCGCTCATCACTAGTGATAACAAATAGAATAACAAAACAATGTGTAAAAAAAAATACATATATGTTTGTGACACTCATGTTTATTGAGGCAGGCACTATAGTGTTAGTGGTCTTGACCAAAGGACCACTCCTGGCATATTATATTATTTCAACAGGGCAGAGAAAGGATTTGAACCCCAGGCTCCCATGTTGTTGGTTGTGCATTTTAACCACTATGTTATAACAGCCACCTAGGTGGGCATTATAGGCATTATAGTGGTAGGAGCCTTGGTATATAATTTTTTTTCCCCCACAGGGCCAGGATTTGAACCCCAGTCTCCCATGTCATAGGTGGTGGACTTAACCATTACACTACACCAGCAATGTATGTATATGAAGTTGTAATAAAAACAAGGAGCACACACCTATAAAGGTATTGACTAATGTCCGGAGAAAGAGTATTAAAGTCAAGATTAAGACATGAGTATATCTATTAAATCCCTATGGTGGGAAAATTAAGATGACGTCATTACCCTTATATGGTTCATATAAAGTTTCTACAAACAGGGTATATGAGAAAATAAATAGGTAAAGTGCTAGTGCAAAAAATTATTATATCATCTTACAATGTATAATATACAGGGAGTGCTGATACATGATCAGCTATTGTGGAATCTGCATGCATATAAAATGCCAATACAAGAAGCAACGTTGTAATCCTAAGCATTACTAATATAAGAAAAGCAAAAATCATACATCCTGCCATATATTCGTCCTATGTGAGTTAGCATCCGTAACCAATGATGCTTTCCATCGCAGGAGTAAAAAAGCTTAAGGATAAAGAAAAAATAGCAAATAGTAGAGGGACTTATAGTATCAGGCCCCCGCTTCCAAGTGGGTCCACCCCACCACAACACAGATAAGACTCATATACAAAACATTCTGTGTATGCGGTTTGTTGTCATAAAAACACGTAAGCCTGCATTTACCAATTTACAGATTCCATGGATAGACCAGCCCAACCTGTTTTAGATGGGATACAATGAATGTAGTTTAAAGATAAATGAAGATATATTCGTTTACTGTAAAGAAAGAGAATAACAAAAACATATAGGGTATATCCTAATAATCAGGGTAGTTAGAATAAGGATAAAGTGCACCTGAATGGAAAATAGGAAAAAAATAATTTTATTAAAATAGTGGTGCATCTTAGAGTCCGCTTTTATGGTAGCTATCTAGGGGGCGGCTGCGGTGGAATGGGGTTCTAGGAGGCAGGGTCACTGCTGCAGGAAGCTGGCAGTGGCAGGAGTGGAGAGATGCTGAGGGCCCCAGGCTGGGAAGGGGGTGTTCAAAAGTGTGAAGATGCGGCGGGCCCCGTTCTTTGACAAGATGGTGCCAGAGCCCTTGCACTTCCATGGTTTTCAATGCGGTGGAATTCGGGAACTTGCACAGATTGAGATCTCGGGACCAAAATCTCAGGAGTCGAGATCTCGGTGCACAGATGCCTCGCATCGCCGAACACCTCATCCCCCCAGCATCGCTCCACTCCTGCCGCCGCAAGCTTACTGCAACAGCGACTCTGCCTCCTGGGACCCCGTTCCTTTCCTCCCGGAAACCTATATTCGGATTATAAGACATACCACCATTTTCCCTCCAAATTTGGGGGGAAAAAAACCATCTTATAATCCAAAAATACCATAAGTTTGAAGCCTTATAATTGTACTGTCCTGAAGAATCACGGTGTCAGGTCATTTTTAATTGCACAATAAATTGCGTAAGAACAAGATCTAAAAAAAACTGTGAAATGGTGTATTCTTTTCATCACTTCACCTCATTTACATTTTTTTCCTCTTTTTAAGTACATTATATGATAAAATAAATGATGTCATTAAAACTGCAACTCGTCATGCAAAAAACAAGCCCTTATATGGCTGTGTCAATAGAATAATCAAAAGTTATGGCTCTTGGACGGAAAAAAGATAAAATGAAAACGCAAAAACCTGCAGTATCCATATGAGATTAATATGTGCGGTTTGGATTGAGAAATTTGGTGACAGATCCTCCATAATTAGTGTAACTTACAACATCCCTATCATTGTATTGGGCCACAATATTACATTATGTATAGCCTGCTGTGCATTATCCTTTAGGTAATATACAGCCACTTAAATGTAAAGAAGCCTATCAATTATATCTGGTGAGTGGTGACCTTTCATGGAAATCATGGCTCGAACACTGATACTTCTACTAGCGGTGAGCAGACTTAAGAAATCCATTGAATACTGTGCAGTGGATGACAGATGGAAATGTGAGACTCTGAGAGCTCCTGAGCTTGTGGCAGTGTGTGGGTGTTAAGCTCTTGTGAATTCTGAAATAGGAAAGCGAAAAAAATAGCAAGTGGGCTGATGAGCACACAAAATTAACAAACCAATTCAGAAGCCATCACTTTATAATCTCACGTTAAGAATCTAAGCCAATTAAAGAAGAAAGTTACCCTCGATTTCAGCAGCTGATGTTTTCTACTGGAGTTCCAAGAAATGCTTCTAAGGGAAAAATGCTGCTGATATTATCATGTTTCTGGTTCACTGGTATAGCAGAAGAGATAGACGGATACTATGACAAACGCTGGATCTGCTGTAACCTGAAATGCTATATTTGGCACCGTACACTCAACAAAATACTATACTAGACATCAGCATTATGAGTCAGTCCCTTAATTATCTTTTGTACAAGCAGTCATCTCCGGTAGTGGCAATGTCGACCACAAGTTTTGTCATCAAGACTAAAGCCCCCGTCACACACAGCGAGATCGCTAGCGAGATCGCTGCTGAGTCACAAGTTTTGTGACGCAACAGCAATCTTGCCAGCGATCTCGCTGTGTGTGACATGTATCAGCGACCGGCCCCCCCACCGGGTATCGCTGATCGTGCTCTAATGTCCAGGACATTGTTTTTGATCGTTGGTCTCCCGCTGGCCAGCACGCATCGCTCCGTGTGGCAGCGGGAGACCAACGATCAGCGAGCTCCCAGCGCTGTAAGTGTGGCGCCCCTGAGGCTCAGTCGCCACAGAGGTACTGCACCTCCTCCTGAGGTGTGGTATCCCACCATCCAGGTAAGGTGGAAACTCCAGACCACACTCCAACACCTGCACCCCACACCACAAAATAGTGCAGCAAAGCACCTTCAGCGGCTCCCTGGAGTATAGCAAAGCACCCATTGGTGGCTCCCTGCTTGGAACACGAAACGTGCTGGGAGGTGGGTGGAGTTAGATTACATTAAAAGGAGCGGGAAGAGTTTAGGATGACAGTTCAGTTGGTTAGAGAGCTGGAGGGAAGAAGATCCCCGGAGAGAGGGATAGATGGATGGAAGTGCTGCAGCAGATCCCAGTGACCTGGGGCTGCTGGCACGGGAAAGGAAGAGAGAGAGCAACGTAGACTGAAAGCCTGATTCTCCATAGAAGGAAGGATTAGTATGGAACATGAGGAGTAAAAGAGAACAGAGGACGTGGGTTAGAAGAGAACCGTTCCTAGAAGTTCTAAGCGCAAGGCCGGGGCCCGGTCCCCGAGGTTGTATGGATACTAATGGTCCTGCAGCAGACACCGGAGGAATAGAAGTAGTGACCACTTTATTTCCACACAAGACTTGGGGGCACAACAGCAACTGGATAGTGAGCCGGGACTTAGTATCAAGGAGTCCCCCGAAGCAGGCTACAGCTGTCTGCCGTACAAGTAGAGTTCATAGGAACATCGGACAGAAGGAACTCCAGTGTAACTCAGTACTAGGAGTACTTCATTTAAAGGCGCTATAAGAGGAGACGTTCAGAAAAGCACATGTTGGCGGAGTGTGGGAAAGGAGTATTCCATCTGGCCTGGAGGTTGATTGAGTCCCTGACCCGGAGGACACGGCACGGAGGCAGGCACCTGTTTGTACAACAGACTGTGAGTAAAGCTTTGGAACTACATGCCCTGGTGTCCTCCACTTATTCCTGCGCCAACCTGCCCAGCACTGCTACATCCCTTGCGCCTGACACTACACCATCTACGTGTCACTTCACTTACTCTGCCCTGGGACTACAGCCCTGCCTGTGGAGGGCTATAACATCATTGCTGCACCACACCATCTGTCCCAGAGGATCTGTCTGCAGCGTCGGCTTACATCTCCATTGCCGAACACCACAGGTGGCGTCACAAATCACTTATAAACTTTCACCACCACAAACAACCCCCCTTTTATAATGGGTGCCCAGGGCCATAGGCCGGGTCACAGCTGCCGTGACATCTCCCATTGAAGCTCATCGGGCCCGGTACCGAGTACCCCACTGCCCTGGGTGTGAGGGCGACCCATTTTTGGCATCATGAACAGGATGACGAGACCCGATGCCATCGGGTTCTGTGTGCCTAAGACTTAAACCTTTTGAAAATGTGCAGAAGACCCAATTTAATAGACTGTGAAATGAATGTTAAAAATGTCCGCCGGTGCGGTGAAGAAGGGCGTGACAATATGGGTGGTCCTAAGAAAAGAGCGCGGACTGTCCTGGGCCTCCCCTGTCTGAACTTCTATGCAACAGCGACATGGCCCACCCCCCGAGGGGTTCGGATACTGGCTTGGTATGGAGGCGTAGGAAGAAGACGCCGCCCTCAGAAGGAGGGGCAAGAGCCAGTGGCGGGAAAGGAACCCAGGAAAGAGGAAGAACGCCAGAACGCCATGATGGAAGGAGCGCGGAGGCCAGAGGAAAACGGTGGGGAGAAGCCATCCCCCAAGCAACACCCGCAGAACGTACAGCCGCTGCGACACCCTTTACGCGCCCGCCACTACCTTCAGGCCGGTGCTGTCACTGGATGCGGCCTGCTAGGAGAAGGTACATGAGGGTTCCGGAGGCTGTGGGACGGGAGCTGAGTCCCAGCCCGGCCATAGCACGGCCGCGCCGGCTTTTACCGGCATGCCCCCGTCCTGTGCCAACACGGATGCAACTACAGACCGTTCCCCAGTCCACTCCCGGGGTTGCGGCTGCCATCATCCGTCCCCCGGTGCCTCGGCAGGAATTGGCATGTCACAGGGAAGCACCGGGTGTGGTCGCCGGCCCTGCCATGATCCTGGTACTAGGAGCCGCACCTGTGGACAGAAATGGTCCAGTGATTATCCAAACCAGGAGTGGTGGCACTCCAATGGCACCCAGCCCGCCACAACCGGCTGTAGTACCGTCAACTGCAGTACCACTTGGGATCGCAGAGCAGCATCTATTGGTACCAACGGCAGCCCTTGCTGACTTGTTGGCGGCAGAAATACCATCTGCAACAGCTGATGTGCACTCAGTACTGGTAGCAATGACCATCGCTGCCATACCACCAGCAACCGTTGACAACACCACCCCTGCTGTACCTCAGGCAGCAGCCATGCCAGATGAGAATCGTCAATTCCTCAACCCATCTGGACACCCAGAAATTCTTCCGTGGAAGCAGCAGCCAAGAAAACCAGCTTCCAGTAGCCCAGGAGAGGACCCCAAATAGAGAAACATTAAACTAACTTTTGTTGCCCAGGAGGATATTAGCAAGTTGCAGCTTTTCTATTTTTGATTATGATGTTTATTTGTTGATCCTGTTGTTGCCCAGTTTTTATTGGCAGCGTTTTTCATACTTGAACTGTGGAGATCATGGACGCTGAATAATCCAGAACTGTACTTGCAAATAGTTTGCACTTCTTTAGGTGCTCTCTCTTGGTTTTACATAGGAACCTTTCCCTTGAAACAAGGACTACCTCGTTATAAGGACATTTCCAGACATGATGGCCAGACCAATGTCTATTCTTTGCACTTATGAATAATGCTTAGTATTTTTGAACAAGAAACTAGAAAGTGATAATGTGTAGTAACAGTATTAATGACAGATTTTATAGGGTCCAATTGAGCAAGAATTATAGACAATGTTTTAATAAAGACGTAAAAAAAAATTGAGAAAGTATGCAGGTGACGAACCAGGTGTCGACGGTTGTCACTCCTTAAGAAAATAGAAAATGTGACAGATAACAAAGAAAAGAAATGTGATGATGGAAAATGTGTTACCCAAGCTGATAGTGAATTTGCTCCATTGCACTTTGAATTAGGTAGCATAACTTTAAATATAGATAGATAGTTAAATTGTTTGCAACGTTCAAGAAACAGTGCCTCCCACATTGGGAAGTTTAGTAAAATACCTGTTTATTATGCAATATAAATTTTTTTCTATGTTCCTGTATTATCAACTGTGTTTGCCTTGCAGCCCGCGGACGTGCTGTGTTTAACGGGGGGGTATGTGGTGCCCCTGAGGCTCAGTCGCCACAGAGGTACTGCACCTCCTCCTGAGGTGTGGTATCCCACCATCCAGGTAAGGTGGAAATTCCTGACCACACTCCAACACCTGCACCCCACACCACAAAGTAGTGTAGCAAAGCACCTTCTGCGGCTCCCTGCTTGGAGTATAGCAAAGCACCCATTGGTGGCTCCCTGCTTGGAACACGAAACGTGCTGGGAGGTGGGTGGAGTTAGATTACATTACAAGGAGCGGGAAGAGTTTAGGATGACCGTTCAGTTGGTTAGAGAGCTGGAGGGAAGAAGATCCCCGGAGAGAGGGATAGATGGATGGAAGTGCTGCAGCAGATCCCAGTGACCTGGGGCTGCTGGCACGGGAAAGGAAGAGAGAGAGCAACGTAGACTGAAAGCCTGATTCTCCATAGAAGGAAGGATTAGTACAGAACGTGAGGAGTAAAAGAGAACAGAGGACGTGGGTTAGAAGAGAACCCTTCCTAGAAGTTCTAAGCTCAAGGCCGGGGCCCGGTTCCCAAGGTTGTATGGATACTAATGGTCCTGCAGCAGACACCGGAGGAATAGAAGTAGTGACCACTTTATTCCCACACAAGACTTGGGGGCACAACAGCAACTGGATAGTGAGCCGGGACTTAGTATCAAGGAGTCCCCGAAGCAGGCTACAGCTGTCTGCCGTACAAGTAGAGTTCATAGGAACATCGGACAGGAGGAACTCCAGTGTAACTCAGTACTAGAAGTACTTCATTTAAAGGCGCTATAAGGAGACGTTCAGAAAGGCACATGTTGGCGGAGTGTGGGAAAGGAGTATTCCATCTGGCCTGGAGGTTGACTGAGTCCCTGACCCGGAGGACACGGCACGGTGGCAGGCACCTGTTTGTACAACAGACTGTGAGTAAAGCTTGGGAACTACATGCCCTGGTGTCCTCCACTTATTCCTATGCCAACCTGCCCAGCACTGCTACATCCCTTGCGCCTGACACTACACCATCTACGTGTCACTTCACTTACTCTGCCCTGGGACTACCTCTGCCTGTGGAGGGCTATAACATCATTGCTGCACCACACCATCTGTCCCAGAGGATCTGTCTGCAGCGTCGGCTTACATCTCCATTGCCGAACACCACAGGTGGCGTCACGAATCACTTATAAACTCTCACCACAACAAGCACACTGAAACAACCCCCTTTTATAATGGGTGCCCAGGGCCATGGGCCGGGTCACAGCTGCCATGACATCTCCCATTGAAGCTCATCGGGCCCGGTACCGAGTACCTCACTGCCCTGGGTGTGAGGGCGACCCATAAGCAGACGCTGGGAGCTGGTATCCAAGGTAAACAGCGGGTAACTATGTGCGCGCGGCTTATTACCCGCGTCGTCGCTGGTCCTGATCGCTGGTGAGATCTGCCTGTTTGACAGCTCACCAGCGATCATGTAGTGACACACCAGCGATCCTGACCAGGTTATATCGTTGTCGGGATCCCTGGTGCGTCGCTTAGTGTGATGGGGCTTTACACTAACGGCATAATAGGTATCTAAAATGATTTTAGTTCCGGCTATTGAGGCACTCCATATACATTTGGCCAAACCCACTTAGATTTAGATTGTGAGCCCAATCGGGGACAGCGATGATAATAATATGCAAACTAAAGCGCTGCGGAATATGTTAGCACCTTATATAAAGCAAACATTATTATATTGGCGCATTTGATCATTATGGGGGCCTCCCAAATAATAAGAAAATAGGGGGGGAAGCCAGCACTGCTTAAGGTTAGAACGCATAAATTGGAGTGCATATGCACATAATGTCTAGCTGTATTCAAAAATGAGATATTTAGCAAAAAAATTGATCAATTCAATTGAGCCACCCCGCCGCGCCAAGGCAATCTCATATGTGGGGTCCTACTCTATATATTTTTAATAAATGCTGTGCCATTACGGCCTCCTAAATACATTTAGAGAATGACCACATCAAGTGCAATCTGTACCTGAACATTGCTGGATCGCTCCCATGAAGCCAGATGAAGCAAGTGCAGATGAAGGCCAACCAGGTCTGAACACAGACATATCAGGAATGGCCTCCACACATTGCCTGACCAGCAAACATAGATGAAGGGCGATGTTGGTCCAGACACAGGTGCACAATTAAATAAAGCTTGGGGCAGGGTGGGGCTGCCGTGTGTGTGCACAGCAGCCTAATCCATCACAATGAACACAGAAAAATTATGGCGGACATAACCAAGCGTGCACGGCAACAGTGGTGGTGAGCCACAAACCAACAACAAGAAAATAGGGGGGGAAGCCAGCACTGCTTAAGGTTAGAACGCATAAATTGGAGTGCATATGCACATAATGTCTAGCTGTATTCAAAAATGAGATATTTAGCAAAAAAATTGATCAATTCAATTGAGCCACCCCGCCGCGCCAAGGCAATCTCATATGGGGGGTCCTACTCTATATATTTTTAATAAATGCTGTGCCATTACGGCCTCCTAAATACATTTAGAGCATGACCACATCAAGTGCAATCTGTACCTGAACATTGCTGGATCGCTCCCATGAAGCCAGATGAAGCAAGTGCAGATGAAGGCCAACCAGGTCTGAACACAGACATATCAGGAATGGCCTCCACACATTGCCTGACCAGCAAACATAGATGAAGGGCGATGTTGGTCCAGACACAGGTGCACAATTAAATAAAGCTTGGGGCAGGGTGGGGCTGCCGTGTGTGTGCACAGCAGCCTAATCCATCACAATGAACACAGAAAAATTATGGCGGACATAACCAAGCGTGCACGGCAACAGTGGTGGTGAGCCACAAACCAACAACAAGAAAATAGGGGGGGAAGCCAGCACTGCTTAAGGTTAGAACGCATAAATTGGAGTGCATATGCACATAATGTCTAGCTGTATTCAAAAATGAGATATTTAGCAAAAAAATTGATCAATTCAATTGAGCCACCCCGCCGCGCCAAGGCAATCTCATATGGGGGGTCCTACTCTATATATTTTTAATAAATGCTGTGCCATTACGGCCTCCTAAATACATTTAGAGCATGACCACATCAAGTGCAATCTGTACCTGAACATTGCTGGATCGCTCCCATGAAGCCAGATGAAGCAAGTGCAGATGAAGGCCAACCAGGTCTGAACATAGACATATCAGGAATGGCCTCCACACATTGCCTGACCAGCAAACATAGATGAAGGGCGATGTTGGTCCAGACACAGGTGCACAATTAAATAAAGCTTGGGGCAGGGTGGGGCTGCCTCTATTTCCTTGTTGTTGGTTTGTGGCTCACCACCACTGTTGCCGTGCACGCTTGGTTATGTCCGCCATAATTTTTCTGTGTTCATTGTGATGGATTAGGCTGCTGTGCACACACACGGCATTACTCCCGTTACATTACTCCCATCATCTCTGTATTGTAGTTCCTTAGAACGCAAACAAAGATGGCGGTGGAACGCATACATCACATCCGCCCTTCACACTTCCGGTTTGCGCGCCTCTAGGTCCCGCCCCTTCCTTATTTCTTCACAGCCCGGCGTGTCCTCCACATCTGACAAATGGTGGACGCCGGGTCAGTGTAGGAGAGACTCTGTACAGCGCCTGGTAAGTTAGCCTTATATAGGCTAAATACACCTATTTAATCTAACACTGTGTGCCACTATATACACGGTCTTGTCCCATATATACTCCATCTACAAGCACCGCTGCCACCTATGGTCATATTGCATAAATCTCTACAATCCCCCTTACACTTCTGGAGCCACTTATACCTAAATGTGGTATATACCACATTCCCCTTCAGGTGGCTCGTAGTTAACGGGGTCTTTTATTCATAGTAGCGCCATAATGTCTATTTTACATGTTCCCCCACAGTGTCTGTATACACTATAATGGAATCCATTTTTTCTGCAGCCTCCATAATTTATCCCTGGTCAGTTTGACCCACTCATTTCTTCCTGAAATTGCAGGCATGCTTCCATATTCCTCAGTTCTGCTTTTAGGGGACACACACCACTACTCAATATCCTAGTGAGCATGCTTCTTAATCGTTGCAGGAATACATACTCACTACCTCTACAACTCTGTTGCCCACATTGGGCTCCTCTAAAACTACAGGCACATATAGCCTTATCTTCACAAAATTCCATTCCTCACAGCAGTCGGGTAGGTACCTGAACCCATCCCTCCTTTTGTTTTCCTTTTCCCTTCTTATTCCCCATATTGTTTCAAGGTTTTCCTTACCATGAGATATGATGGCATTTTTTCGCTATTGTTTATTTATTTGCGTTTATCCTTTATTGATTTCTTTTTTCTAATTTTTGTATATATTGTTGTCAGGCTGATGAAGGTCCAACTGGGACTGAAACGTCCTGTTATTATGACTGCTAATTAAAATTTCTGGACTTCCTTACCATAAGTTGAGTGCCAAGTTTCTTATTACTATTTCTCTGGCTTGGGAACCTACTTGAGCACCTTCACAGTAGTGCTACGATTTATTCTTTTATGACATTATTTGGGAGGAAATATTGCCTGTGCAATGTGTTAACTCAGCTAATGTCTTGTGTTATGAATGAGTCACCGTAGGAGGCAAAAACAGAAATGCTAGCTAAGTCCAGAAAACCAGAGAAGTTGGCAGCTATCGGATTGCAGACCCCTGAACCTATCAACAACAACTAGCAGTAGCCGTGGGGGGTTCCTACGATGCCCTAGACCCCTCGATCACAGCCGGAGAACTGCCAAGTCTAAAGACAGAAAGGGAAATCTAAACTGCCCCAGAGCAGACCCCAAAGCAATAGGCAGCCCCCAACATATAAAGACAGTGAAGCAAGAAGAAAAAACACTAACACAGATAGAAAGATAGACTGAGCAAATGATGGGGCCCAAGCTAACTAGATAGGACAGGATAGGAAGGCTGCTGTCTGCAATCAGTGAAAAACCCTATCAAAATAAGAGCCAACAGACTGACAGGGAAAAAGGCCCTGAAGACGCTAGGCTTCAAAAAGACTATGTCAGTACTCAGGTATTTTCTGAAGACAGAGCAAACCGAAAAAAAGGAATTCAGCTCACCCCAGCAGGGAATGGCAGAATCCAGAAAAGCAAGGCAAAATAAAACCAAAACACAAATGCAAAAAGGCAAAGCAGAAAACTTAGCTTTTGAGGAGCAGGAATCAGACTGGTCTCCTAGAATTCCACAGAGAAATCACCAGCGAGGCAGAAGGGCATCGGCTGCCTTATATCCAGTCAGAGATCCCCGTCGCCCAGTCATCCTCTCCCAGCTCAGGTGCTTGGTAATCAGCCTCACTACCTTCCTTCACCAGAAGAGGGAGTTCATCAGCACTCAATGGTGAAGGGGAAAATGAACTCATAACAGTACCTCCCCCTTGAGGAGGGGTCACCGAACCCTCATCCACGCCACCAGGGCGATCAGGGTGAGCCCGATGAAAGGCACGCACCAATCTTTTGGCATGAATATCAGAGGCAGAGACCCAGGAATTATCCTCCTGACCATAACCCTTCCACTTAACCAAATACTGGAGTCTCCGTCTAGCCAGACGGGAATCCAATATCTTCTCTACCTCATATTCCATGTTACCTTCAACCAATACAGGGTCCGGAGGTGCTACCCCAGGAACTACTGGTTCAACAAGGACTTATGAAACACATTATGGATTTTAAATGTGACAGGAAGAGCCAACCGAAAAGAGACTGGATAAATGATCTCCAAAATCTTGTAAGGCCCAATAAATCTAGGCTTAAACTTAGGAGAAGCTACCTTCATAGCGATATTTTTTGATGATAACCAAACCATATCACCCACCTTAAACTGGGGACCAACGGTCCTATGTCGGTTGGAAAACCGCTGGGCCTTTTCCTGGGAGAGAGATAACTTATCCACCACTTGGTCCCAGATCTGGTGCATTCTCTCCACCACATTGTCAACACCTGGGCAGGCAGAAGGCTCCACCTGCCCTGAAGAAAATCGAGGATGAAACCCAAAGTTACAAAAAAAAAGGTGACATCAAATTGGCAGAACTAGCTCTATTATTTAAAGCAAATTCGGCCAAGGGCAAAAATGAAACCCAATCATCCTGATCAGCGGAAATAAGACATCTCAAATATGACTCCAAGGTCTGGTTTGTTCTCTCCGTCTGCCCATTGGTCTGAGGGTGAAACGCAGAGGAGAAGGACAACTGAATTCCCAGCTTGGAACAGAACGTCCTTCAAAATCTAGACACAAACTGAACTCCTCTGTCAGATACAATGTTCTCAGGAATCCCGTGCAAGCGAACCACCTGTTGCAAAAACAGGGGCACCAACTCAGAAGAAGATGGCAACTTAGGGAGTGGTACAAGATGAACCATCTTAGAGAACCTATCACAAATCACCCAAATAACAGTCATTCTCTGAGAGACCGGCATATCAGAGATGAAATCCATTGAAATATGGGTCCATGGCCTCCTGGGGACCGGCAAAGGCATCAACAACCCACTAGAGCGAGAACAAGGTTTAGACCGGGAGCAAGTCCCACAGGACTGCACAAAATTCCTGACATCACGAGACAAGGCAGGCCACCAAAAAGACCGACTCACCAGATCTCTAGTACCAAAAATACCTGGATGACCAGCCAATGCAGAGCAATGAACTTCAGACATCACTCTCTTCTTCCACTGGTCAGGAACATACAACTTTACACTGGGACAACGCTCAGGTTTGTCCTCCTGGAACTCTTCCAGAGCACGTCTCAAATCGGGTGAGATGGCAGAAAGAACTACCCCTTCGCCTAAGATGGTAGCAGGCTTGGTCACCACAGGAGAATCAGCAAAGAAGCTCCGAGAAAGAGCGTCAGCCTTGACATTCTTAGTGCCAGGAAGAAAAGAGACCACAAAATCAAAACGTGTAAAAAAACAAGGCCCATCTAGCCTGTCTAGGGTTCAAGCGTTTGGCCGACTCCAGGTAAATCAAATTCTTGTGGTCAGTGAGGACCACGACTTGATGTTTAGCTCCCTCCAACCAATGTCTCCACTCCTCAAATGCCCATTTCATGGCCAACAGTTCCCGATTCCCCACATCATAGTTACGTTCAGATGGGGAGAACTTTCGGGAAAAGAAAGCACAGGGATTCATTTTAGATGTTACAGGATCCTTTTGGGACAAAACAGCTCCTGCACCAATCTCAGAAGCGTCCACCTCTACCTGGAACGGGAGTGAGACATCAGGTTGCCGCAAAACCGGGGTAGAAGTGAATTTTCGCTTCAGCTCCTGAAAGGAAGAAACAACCTCCGGAGACCAATTCAACACATCAGCACCCTTCTTAGTCAGATCAGTCAATGGCTTGGCAATACTAGAAAATTTTGCTATAAATTTCCGATAAATATTCGCAAAACCCAAAAACTTCTGAAGGGCCTTCAAAGAAGTGGGCTGAACCCAATCATAAATGGCCTGTACCTTGGCTGGATCCATTTCAATAGTTGATGGAGACAAAATAAATCCCAAAAATGAAATCCTCTGTACCCCAAAAAGGCATTTCGATCCTTTGACATACAGGGAATTCTCCCTCAAGATCCGGAACACCGTCCGAACATGTTCCACATGAGAATCCCAATCCTTGGAGAAGATCAAAATATCATCCAGATAGATAATCAAAAATTTATCCACAAAGTCTCGGAAAATGTCATTCATGAAGCACTGGAAGACAGAAGGGGCATTAGTGAGCCCAAAAGGCATCACCAGGTACTCAAAATGTCCCTCCGGAGTATTAAACGCCGTCTTCCATTCATCCCCATGCTTAATGCGGATAAGATTATACGCCCCCCTGAGGTCAAGCTTGGTAAACCAGCAAGCACCTTTAACTCTGGAGAATAGATCCGAAATCAGGGGTAACGGATACTGATATTTAATAGTAATTTTGTTGAGGGCACGATAATCAATACAAGGCCTTAATGAACCATCCTTTTTGGCCACGAAAAAAAACCCAGCACCTAATGGTGAAGAGGATGGTCTAATATGACCCTTCTCCAACGCCTCCTTAATATAGGATCGCATAGCCTCGTGCTCGGGTACAGATAAATTGAAGAGCCGACCCTTGGGAAATTTACACCCCGGGCTCAGTTCAATTGCACAGTCATAACTCCTATGAGGAGGCAAAGACGCAGACTCATTCTCACTAAATACATCATAAAAGTCCGCAAAATAGTCAGGAACATGATACGACTGAGGAGAGGTGGAAAAAACTGGAGCCTCACTAAGGGCACACCGACAACCCCAACTCACCATAGACACAGATTTCCAGTCCAAAACTGGATTATGAATTTGCAACCAGGGAAACCCCAGAACAATGGTATCATGCAAATTACGCAACACCAAAAATCTGCAATTTTCTTGATGGTTTGGGGCGACCCGCATTACCACCTGGGTCCAAAACAGAGGTTTATTTTTCGCCAAAGGAGTAGCATCAATCCCCCTCAAAAGGATAGGCGTCCGCAGAGGTGTCATAGGAAATCCACAACGTTTAGCAAAATCCAAGTCTATTAGGTTCAGGGCTGCTCCCGAATCCACAAAAGCCTTGGCGGAAAATGTGGACAGGGAGCAGATCAGAGTAATTGCCAGAAGAAACTTAGGTTGAACACCACCCACAGAAAACGTGTGTGCAAAACGTTTCTCTCGTTTAGGACAGACAGAAATAATATGCGAGGCATCTCCACAAAAAAAACACAGCTTATTACGCTTTCTGAACTCCTGACGTTGCTCCCTGGACAAAACTCTATCACATTGCATTCATTCAGACACTTGTTCAACAGGTGGCCACACCTCTCATGCAGTCCTGCGTTCACGTAAACGCCGATCAACCTGAATGGCTAATGACATAGAATCGTCCAGACCAGAGGGAACAGGAAATCCCATCATAGTATCTTTTACGGCTTCTGACAAACCCTTCCGAAAGAGAGCTGCCAAGGCATTATCATTCCAGGCAGTAAGGACCGCCCACTTTCGGAATTTTTGACAGCACAATTCTGCAGAATCTCGACCATGGCTCAATTCCAACAGGGTCTTTTCAGCCATTAGGTTCGTCATACAACAACCCCAAGGCTTGAAAAAATGCGTTCACATTAGTCAGACTAGTATCATCGGGTTTCAAAGAAAACGCCCAATCCTGGGGATCGCCACGCAGCAAAGAGATGACAATTTTAACCTGCTGCGTGGAGCTCCCTGACGAGTTAGGCTTCAAGGCAAAAAATAATTTACAATTATTTTTGAAATTCAAAAATTTAGACCGATCCCCAAAAAACACATCAGGAGTAGGGATGTTTGGTTCAGCAGCATGTGAATGAGCAAGGTAGGCAGAAATTCCCCGCACTTCCGCAGCGAGCTGCTCCACACGATCAGACAATTGCTTTATCTCCATTGAGAGAAAAAAAAAATTCCCCCTATGGCCTCAGAGATATAGAGGAAAAAATATACACACTTTTTTTTTTTTTTTTTAATTCTTTCCTGCTATTGAGTACCCTAGGATCTGCGTAAGGCTGGTGATTCTGTTATGAATGAGTCACCGTAGGAGGCAAAAACAGAAATGCTAGCTAAGTCCAGAAAACCAGAGAATTTGGCAGCTATCGGATTGCAGACCCCTGAACCTGTCAACAACTAGCAGTAGCCGTGGGGGGTTCCTACGATGCCCTAGACCCCTCGATCACAGCCGGAGAACTGCCTAGTCTAAAGACAGAAAGGGAAATCTAAACTGCCCCAGAGCAGACCCCAAAGCAATAGGCAGCCACCAACATATAAAGACAGTGAAGCAAGAAGAAAAAACACTAACACAGATAGAAAGATAGACTGAGCAAATGATGGGGCCCAAGCTAACTAGATAGGACAGGATAGGAAGGCTGCTGTCTGCAATCCGCGAAAAACCCTATCAAAATAAGAGCCAACAGACTGACAGGGAAAAAGGCCCTGAAGACGCTAGGCTTCAAAAAGACTATGTCAGTACTCAGTTATTTTCTGAAGACAGAGCACACCGAAAAAAAGGAATTCAGCTCACCCCAGCAGGGAATGGTAGAATCCAGAAAAGCAAGGCAAACTAAAACCAAAACACAAATGCAAAAAGGCAAAGCAGAAAACTTAGCTTTTGAGGAGCAGGAATCAGACTGGTCTCCTAGAATTCCACAGAGAAATCACCAGCGAGGCAGAAGGGCGTCGGCTGCCTTATATCCAGTCAGAGATCCCCGTCGCCCAGTCATCCTCTCCCAGCTCAGGTGCTTGGTAATCAGCCTCACTACCTTCCTTCACCAGAAGAGGGAGTTCATCAGACCTCAATGGTGAAGGGGAAAATGAACTCATAACAGTCTTGCTACTGAGCTGCCAGGTCTATCTCTGTGTATCTCCTTCTCTGGAGGTCTTACTCCTAGCCTTGCTTGGTTCTCTCTGTCTGCCCTCCAGGAGGCAGAATATCCTAGTCTCTGTGTCTTTGTCCTAACTTTGTCTCGTACCTGTTTTGCCGCCCTCCAGGAAGCAGTATTTCCTGGTCCCTGTGCTGTTGCCCCTAGCCTTGCTTTGTATCTGTGTATATTATGGTCCCTATGTCCTTGGCTGTTATGATTGGGTCACCGAGGAGGAAAATAAGACCAAGCTAAGCCACAGAAAACCACAGAGGTTGGTAACTAAGCGGATTGCAGACCCCTGATCCTATCCACACAACTAGCAGTAGCCGTGGAGTGTACCTACGATGATTCTAGACGCCTCGACACAGCCAGAGGACTAAATAAGCCTAAAGCAAGAAAAGGGGAAATCTAAACTGCCCCAGTGCAGACCCCAAGGGAATAGATAGCCCCCAAACATGTATTGTCGGTGAGACAAGATGAAAACACAAACACAGGTTGGAAAATAGGCTGAGCAAACGATGGGGCGCACACTAACTAGAAAGGACAGGAAAGGAAAGATACTGTCTGCAATCATGCAAAAAAAAACCTGCAAAAATGTCCAACACTTCTGATAGCAAAAAAAACCCTGAAGTCACTAGACTTCACCCACTATATCAGCACTCTGGCATATTCTGAAAACAGAGCAAAAAGAGGCCAATCTAATAAGGGACAAAAAGCAAACTGGCACAAACAGTAACATAAGAATAGAAATTCAGCACAGCCCCAGCCGGGGCTGGCTGACCACAAAAACTGAATAGACAAAACAAAATCAAATGTGAACAATAGCAAAGAACACTTAACTTGAGAAGGCAGGGACTGAACTGGAAACTAAGACCTCAGGAGGCAGAAAAAATCACCAGCAGGGGCTAGAGGGAGTCGGCTGTCTTAAATCCAGTCAGAGACTCCAGATGTCCAATCGTCGTCCTCATTATCAGGTGGCAGGTCTGTTAATTACATCAGCTTCATTACCTCCTGCACCCACTAGAGGGTGCCTGGAAGGAGAACTCAAGACTCCTCTGTCAATACAACTACCTCCACCAGCAACCAGAGGCAGACCAGAAAGTGAATTCACAACACTTGGCCCTGTACCTTGTCTTGTACTGATACACTTGATGTCATCCTGCGGTTGCAGAGTGAGTTATTTTTTCATTTCTATTACTTTTGGGATATTACTAGCATTTGTTTTGCTAGCACTAGTCGGTGGCTAGCGCTGGTGAATCATCAGTGCTAGCGGTGATGGAGCCTCAGACGCTGCAGGCCGCGTCTGAGGCTCCGTCAGTGCTTGACTGCACATCGCGAATGCGTGCCGCTTTATGGCATACATCGCGATGCGCCACATAATGGGGCTGAATCGCAGCGTTAACGGACTGCGTTACACCGCGATATACCGCGGTGTAACGCCGTCCATCAACACTATGCCAAAAACGCAGTGTGACCCCAGCCTAAGGCTGTAGATCTGAAGCCTCTGTCACGCCAGCTCTATTACCACTGTCATGTACATGTAGTTTAACCCCTTTCTGCCCATATGATGTACTATCCCGTCCATGTGCCCTGGGACTTAATTCCCAGGGACGGGATAGTACGTCATAGCGATCAGCGGCGCCCACGTGGTTAGCGCCGCTGATAGCGGCCGGGTGTCAGCTGATTATCACAGCTGACACCCGGCACAATGTGTCAGGGGCGGTCACGGACTGCCCCCGACACGTTAACCCCTTGTACACCGTGATCAAACACGATCGCGGTGTACCGGGGGTTAAAGGGAAGCATCGGCAGGGAGGGGGCTCCCTCCGTGCTTCCCTGAGCCCCCCACAGCAGCGCAATGTGTAGCGCTGCTGCGGGGGGCTCTTTCCCTACAGGCCCCTGGATCCAAGATGGCGACCGGGACCTTCGGGGGCCTGTAGGGAACTGGCTTCCTCAGTGCCTGCAAAGCGCAGGCATGAGGAAGTCTGTGTCATGATACCAGTGCTGGGTGACCGGCACTTCTGGGGTTAATGTTCTGATCGCAGTGCAGACTCTCACCTGGGACCTATTAGGGTGGCCTCTCATTGGTTCTAGGGAGGCTTCTTATAGCCTCAGGAAGCTCCCATCCCCCGTCAGTTATACTTTCGCCCTTGGCATTGTGTGGTGACCCCCGAGTGTGTTAGTGCTGTGTTCTGGTTGCTTGATACTCTGTGTATGACTCGGTCTGTTCTCTGGATATCGCTTTGGATTCTGCTTGGTACTTTCTATGTCCGTTTGGTTTTTGATCTCTGCTTGGCCCTGACTGTCCCTTCTGTCTCATCCCTGGTACTGTATTGATATCTTGTGTATGACCTTTGGCTTTGTCTGACCTCCCATCTGTTTATCCCTCCTGTACCTCGTTTGCCTGTATTGTGCCTGACCTCTGCTTTGCCCGACTCTGAGTTTTCTTCCTCCTCTGAAAGCAGGACACTAAGCCCCGCCCCCTGGCAGTCACATGACCGTTCACATGACCGTAGGTCCTGTGCCGGCTTTCTAATATTCTACATTCAGGTCCCGTGCATCTTTATTGTCCGGCTGTTCTTGTCCCCAGGGGTCCCTACGGTGCGGGTGAGTCCCTGCTTAGCGGAGGCTCTACGCCGGCGCTGTCAGGACCCTGACAGTCTGCATCAATGCCTGTGACAGATCGCTGATCTGTCACAGTGATCTGTGAAGTGACAGATCAGCGATGTCCCAAATGGGACAATGTAATAAAGGTTAAAAAAAAGTGTAAAAATAATTTTAAAAAAATCGCCAAATAGTAAAAAAAAAAAATATTCCCCAATAAATTCATTTTTTGAAAATAAAAAAAAACAATAAAAGTACACATATTTGGTATCGCCGCGTCTGTAACGATCCGCCCTATAAAACTGTCCAATTAGTTAACCCCTTTAGCGAACCCCTTAAAAAATAAAAATAAAAAACGAAGCAAAAAATAATGATTTATTATCATACCACCGAACAAAAAGTGCAATAACGCGCGATCAAAAAGACGCATATAAATATCCATGGTACCGCTGAAAACGTCAGCTTGTCCCGCAAAAAACGAGCTGCCATACAGCATCATGTGCAAAAAAATAAAAAAGTTATAGCTCACAGAATAAAGCGATGCAAAAATAATTATTTTTTATATAAAATAGTTTTCATTGCATAAAACCACCAAAACATAAAAAAAGACCTAAATGAAGTATCGCTGTAACTGTACTGACCCGAAGAATAAAACCGCTTTATCAATTTTACCGCACACGGAACGGTGTAAACGCACCCCCCAAAAGAAATTCATGAAACGCTTATTCTTGCTCATTCTGCGTCCCAAAAATCGGAATAAAAAGCGATCAAAAAAGTCACGTGCCCAAAAACGGTACCAATAAAAATGTCAACTCGTCCCGCAAAAAATAAGACCTTACATTACTCGGTGGGTCAAAATACAGAAAAATTATAGCTCTCAATATGTGGTGAAGCAAAAACTATTTTTACAATAAAATGCATCTTTTAGCGTCTGACAGCTGCCAAACATAAAAACCGCCATAAATAGTAAATCAAACCCCCCGTTATCACCCCCTTAGTTAGGGAAAAATAATAAAATAAAAAAAATGTATTTATTTCCATTTTCCCATTAGGGTTAGGGCTAGGGTTAGGGCTGAGATTAGGGTTAGGGGTGTGTTGGGGTTAGGTTTGGAGTTATAATTGGGGGGTTTCCACTGTTTGGGCACATCACGGGCTCTCCAAATGCAACATGGCGTCTGATCTCAATTCCAGCCAATTCTGCGTTGAAAAAGTCAAATGGTGCTCCTTCCCTTCCAAGGTCTGCCATGCGCCCAAACAGTGTTTTACCCCCACATATAGGGTATCAGCCTACTCAGGACAAATTGCAAAACAACTTTTGGGGTCCAATTTCTCCTGTTACCCTTAGGAAAATAAAAAATTGGGGGCAAAAATATCATTTTTGTGGAAAAAAATGATTTTTTTATTTTCACGCCCGGGCATTATAAACTTCTGTGAAGCACTTGGGGGTTCAAAGTGCTCACCACACATCTAGATAAGTTCCGTAGGGGGTCTAGTTTCCAAAATGGGGTCACTTGTTGGGAGTTTCAATAGTTTAGGTACATCAGGGGCTCTCCAAATGCGACATGACACCCGCAGACCATTCCATCAAAGTCTGCATTCCAAAACGTCACTACTTCCCTTCCGAGCCCCGACATGTGCCCATACTGTAGTTTTCTCCCACATATGAGGTATCAGCGTACTCAGAACAATTTGGAAAACAATTTTTGGGGTCCAATTTCTCCTTGTACCCTTGGGAAAATAAAAAAATTGGTGACTAAAAGATCATGTTTGTGGAAAAAATACGATTTTTTTATTTTCACGCCCGGGCGTTATAAACTTCTGTGAAGCACTGAGGGGTTCAAAGTGCTCACCACACATCTAGATAAGTTCCTTGGTGGGGTCTAGTTTCCAAAATGTTGTCATTTGTGGGGGGTTTCTACTGTTTTGGTACATCAGGGGCTTTCCAAACGCGACATGGTGTCCTATCTCCATTCCAGCCAAAACCGTCAAATGGCGCTTCTTCCCTGCCATGTGCCCAAATAGTGGTTTACCCCCACATGTGGGGTATCAGCGCACTCAGGACAAATTGCACAATAACTTTTAGGGTCCTGTTACCCTTGAAAAAATAAAAATTGGTGGTGAAAAGATCATTTTTGTGGAAAAAATATGATTTTTTAATTGTACCGCTGTACGTTATAAACTTCTGTGAAGCCATTGTGGATTCAAAGTTCTCACCACATATCTAGATAAGTTCCTTGGGGGGTCTAGTTTCCAAAATGGGGTCACTTGGGGGGGTTTCCACTGTTTAGGGACATCAGAGGCTCTCCACACGCGACATGCCGTCCGATCTGAATTCCAGCCAATTTTGCATTGAAAAAGTCAAACGGCTCTCCTTCCCTTCTGAGGTCTGCCATGTGCCGAAACAGTGGTTCCCCCCCACATATCAGGTATCAGCATACTCAGGACAAATTGCACAATAACCTTTGCAGTCCAATTTCTCCTGTTACCCTTGGTAAAATAAAAAAAATTGAACCTGAAGTATTTTTTTGTGAAAAAAAGTTAAATGTTCATTTTTTTTTAAATATTCAAAAAATTCCTGTGACGCACCTAAAGGGTTAATAAACTTCTTGAATGTGGTTTTGAGCACCTTAAGGGGTGCAGTTTTTAGAATGGTGTCACTTTTGGGTATTTTCTATCATATAGACCCCTCAAAGTGGCTTCAAATGTGATGTGGTCCGTAAAAATAAAATGGTGTTGCAAAAATGAGAAATCGCTGGTCAATTTTTAACCCTTATAACTTCCTAACAAAAAAAATTTTGTTTCCAAAATTGTGCTGATGTAAAGTAAACATGTGGGAAATGTTATTTATTATGTTTTTTGTGTGCCGTATCTCTGTGATTTAAGGGCATAAAAATTCAAATTTGGAAAATTGCGAAATTTTCAAAATTTTTGCCAAATTTCCATTTTTTTCACAAATAAACGCAAGTTATATGAATGAAATTTTACCACTAACATGAAGCACAATGTGTCACGAGAAAACAGTGTCAGAATCACCAGGATCCATGAAAGCGTTTCTGAGTTATAACCTTATAAAGGGACAGTGGTCAGAATTGTAAAAATTGGCCCGGTCATGAATGTGCAAACCACCCTTGGGGCTTAAGGGGTTAAAGAGAGAAATTCCACTTACTAATTCTCTTTAAAGCCTACTATATTGAGCTACATGACAACATACTAAATTATGACAAGAACATTACCAGAGAAGAACAGCTCTACACTATTGCATGTGTAAGATTCAGTCTGAATCCAATAGAAAAAGATATTTCTGGATGTTTTCATATACAAGTGCCGATGGAAATTAACAATTCAATTGGTGCCTGTGTAATGCCATTTTACACCAGCTGATGCAAGTGAATGACAGTTAATAATATAATTTGGTCTCCTTTCGGTTTGCATATCATCAGAAGCACATCCCATTTCCCTTGATTTCTTTGGGCAGCACAGAACATGCAATCAGCCGCCAAACACTTTTGCTAAGCATTTACAACATTTAAATGTACATGGCTGATAATCGGCCCCTGTTAGTAGACCTTTAAGAAACATAACCTGTTTGTCTCGGGGTTACCGCGACAGAGTGGAGCCAGAAGACCGCAGCGTCTGATTGCTCCTACTCCGGCGCTGAGAAGAAGCACTTCACCATATTAAATGTGTTTATTTCTTCTTGCAGAACAGGGGTTAATCGGCCATGTTGGAAATTGCTGTGCTCGGTTAGACACTCCTTTTCTACTAATCCTCATCAGAGATAGCTTTATTGCTGCATGGCTAATGGAGGGAAAGGAGTTGGTTTGAGGAGAGCTGGAAGAGTTATTAGCAACTGTTGTTTGGATTGCATGCGTGGTAATTCCTAATCCTTCTCTATTTTGTTTTTTTTCCCCTTCCTGCACACCCCGGAGGATTCCTGTGTTATATGTAAGTGAATATTTTGTGTGTCTGCAGTTTTCTGTTAACCCTTGTCTGTGTTGCCCTGTTTTTTGGGTTGGTGCACAGTAGCGCCACTCTTTCCTGGGTGGGAGGAAGGGAACAGACGGAGGGCTAACTCAGGAGATAAAGCAAGGATGGAGGCCCCGGCATCTTCGCTATCTGAAGTATCCCAGTGAGCAGGTTGAGCTAGGGCACCCCCTAGTGTTAGGGAGAGGAAAGGAGCCCCTGCTCCCAGGTCACCCGACAGCTGTGTTGTGGCAATGATACAACAATCACAGTTCATTTATATGTACATGTCTTTCCATCTAAAGATCTGGTAAAGGACCTCACCATGTCTAGAGGGTGTACTCACAATTTATATTTGTATTAGTCTTGTCATTATTTGTGCTGTTATTCAACATTTTAATAGTAATAAAAGGGAAGATTCAGATCCGGGAAATGTTCATTAAACCAAATATTGATAGACAGGGAGTTCCAGGAATAAGAAGTCAGTAACAATGGAATTGGCAAACACAGTGCAGTACAGGCTCCATAAATAAGGTGGTGCATGTTACCAGAGCAAACACTCTAAGTTAACATAGAAATAAGAATTGTTTCCAGGGAAGAGGACAAAACAAAGGAGCCAGTCATGTGTTACATGGACAATTCACACAAAAGCAAACTGCCAGGAAAAGGCCAAGTTATGTGATTACAAGCACCATGCTTCTTAGGTAACAAAATGAGTCATGTAACTAATCGAGCACGCTACTTATTCCTACGTACAAAAATTGTTTGTTTTTTAAACTAAACATTTGTACAGTTTTTCTTTTCTTTACAAAAATGTACAACAAAACCATAAAGAAGAAAGTTTGATGGCTCATGGGCAGTCAAAGAAATCTCAGATTTCACAGTAGTACACAAAAAGTCACAAAAAAATTGACATGAGCAATCAGCGCCAACACTCCTAGTTGGTAGATCATGTACTCAAGCATACTGGGTAAAGGGCTGTCACACTGGGTAAAGGGCTGTCACATTGTAGAAGGATCAACTTTATTCTCATTTGCACAAGGAAAGACTAGAAGCAATGGGATGAAACTGAATGGGAGGAGACACAGATTAGATATTAGAAAAAACTTTTTGACAGTTAGAGTGATCAATGAGTGGAACAGGCTGCCACGAGAAGTGGTGAGTTCTCCTTCAATGGAAGTCTTCAAACAGAGGCTGGACAGACATCTGACTGGGATGATTTAGCGAATCCTGCTTTGAGCAGGGGGTTGGACCAGATGGCCCAGGAGGTCCCTTCCAACTCTACGATTCTATGATTCTATGACTGTAGCCATAAAAAGCTCAGGTGTAAAAGCCCAATATGGGGCAAGCCAAACTAGCAGGTCACATCTTTTGCCAAACCACCAGATGTCAGGCAGTTTAACCTGCCCTTTCTTAGAATGATCCTTTCTCCAGTTCTTTCTCAGAAACGTCCCCCTCCAACTCTTGTCGCTCGTCCAACCTGTTCCTCTCCGTATGTTTGTCAGATGTCCTCTATCCAAGAAGTATCATTTCTCCTTGCGGAGAATGACATGCTAAGCATGTCGAGATGAGGAGACTTAAAGCCGCAATGCTCCTCTGGGAAATATGCTAATTATGCAAATTGTCTCTTCAGAGAGGAAGAGGACTAGAACTCTAGTGCCAGCTATTGGAAGTAGCAATCCTAAAAGTCATTGTCGACCTTTTAACGAGCCTTGTCATGTCAATCTCCGCAAGGAGAAATGATACTTCTTGGATATCGGTCAGACGCCTCTCTCACAGCCAAACCAGATCTCACACTTTGCACTGACGAGGGGTAGTACCGCGAATCACAGTATCTGCAAATTGAGATTCTGGCTTGGCTTTTATCCTAAGTCATGTAACAAGGCTCGTTAAAGGGTGGATGCTCCTCAACCGGCTCCTGCTTCCCTACTAGGTATTATGCATATTATCTCTGACTTTAATGATACATATTGGGTGCAGTATCTCTTTAATTAAGTAGGCTATTTGGGCTATGTGCAATGTATTATGTATGAGCATTTGTGCATTATATTATATATGTATACTTAATTGTGTATATTTACATTGTATAAAATGGCTGCTATGATTTTGTTATCTTGGTCCATTTGAGAGTCCTATCTCCACATGTGCCATTAGGTGGAACTTCTCCCCTCCTTGTACTTATTTATTCTAATAAATATTTTTTGCAAATTATACATTCTTATTGTATTTTTTGTGTGATCGTTTATTTTTTCTTTTAGAGTTTTCTCTCTGTATGCGATCCTTGCCGTGATTGTCCGGTGACATGGTACCACACCCTATGTCATGTCCTCACTGTTAGCGTGGGTGGTCAGGAGCGGGAGCTCCGAGAGTGGACCCTCTGGACCGTGGCACCGAGGGACCCCGGGCGAGCTGCCAGGTGGAACCGACCCCTATACAGGGACCGTTAGGAGCAGGCCCAGGGGTTCGAGTACCACGGTAGCCGGTACCGAGAGGGGCGGCTCAGGATGGACCGGAGTAAGACTGAGACTGGAGTAGGATGGCAGGAGCACTGAAGACAGGACTGGAGTAGGACGGCAGGAACACTGAAGGCAGGACTGGAGTAGGACGGCAGGAACACAAGGCAGGACTGGAGTAGGACGGCAGGAACACTGAAGGCAGGACTGGAGTAGGACGGCAGGAACACAAGGCAGGACTGGAGTAGGACGACAGGAACACTGAAGGCAGGACTGGAGTAGGTAACCAGGAACACGGGTAGCAGGACCGAGAAGCTGCTGTGAGGAGCAGCCGAGACAGGAACTGCAGGAGCAGAGTGTGCACGATGGAGCGAGGCCAGAGTGTTAGGAAACACAACGATCAGGCGCCTCCCTCAGGGGGAAGCGGCCTGATATGGCCCCGTCTGGCCAGCCATTGGTCCAAAGGTGCTTCCGGGTCAGGGCACAGCCGGAGCATAAGAAGCAGGAAGGAGGCGCGGCCGCGGCCTATGGCGCATGCGCATAGCATGCAGGGAAGGCATCGGTCGCGGGCCTGTCTCAGGTGACCACCGCGGCCGTCGGGTGGAGAGAGGCTGCGGCGCGGGAGCGGAGGGCGACTGCGGCGTGGGAGCGGAGGCCGGGTGAGTATGGCGGAGCGGTGTAACACTCACTAAATGAACGGGATTCATATAGTTTAACAAGCAGCTAAACCGCTATACCGGGGTCCAATAAGGGAGACTGTAACTGAATCTGTGGTTTATTGAACGTAGATATAGATGTGTATGGTAAAACTACAAACAGAAACAGATACATAGGATCAGTATTGGGTTCATGGAAATATACATTATACATAACATACAATCTGAACTACTAGCTGAGCAGGGGTTGTAACTAAGCTAGCTAATATAAGGCAAAATATACAGAGAGAATGATTACATACCACCGATGCTAACACAAGGGGAAACAGAGCGATGAGGTGCTTCCAATATGCAGACTTGGAAGAAATGGCCGACTGAAGAGAAGAAGGGGGCTGGTATAGACCATGGTCCTTTGCAAACTTACCCAGAATACTTTGAGAATTGGAGGGAAGAAAATACAAAAGAAAATGAAACTAAGATAACACTGTAGTTATTGCTTTGGGCACTAGATGGAGCCAAAAATACCAAACATTAAAGTCTATGGAAAAGACTGAGCATTCTAAACATACGGCAATGATTATATGTTATCAGAACAGGCAGTTAAGAGTCATTGATTATGTCGGAGACAGAACACTCCCCGTCTGACATCAAACGGATGTCACCATTCTTATTCTCCGAAGGCAACAATAGGACCAGCTCAGTCACTGGTCTGGAGAAAGTCTTAGGTCCATCTCCTTTGGCCATCCTGAGATTAGGCCTGGTGGTTTGCCACTTTGTCCGTGGCTGCAGGGTAGACAAGTGTCGTTTGCGCCACCTGTCCCAGAATGCATTGGCAAGACTTTGTACCTGCCTCCATTGGCGCTTGTAGAGGTCCTTAGCGTCGAATCCTCCTAGAGTGCCACTGGATTGTCCTGTTTTCTGGGTTAGAAGAGTAGCTGGAGTCTTTGTATGAAGTGTAGATACCTGAGGGTGGATTTCAGCTCCTGAGTCCTCTCTCACATGTTCAAAAGTGTCTGGACAACGTTCCTCAGTGTACAATAGTTTTGGTCCTGAGAGCCATATTGTGCTCTCTAGTCGACTTGCGCCACCTGCTCTAGTTGCATGATCTGCAGTGGTTAGGTCCGTGGTGACGTAATGCCACTGTTTTGGATGAACTGATCTCCTAATTCGTAGCACTCTGTTGGTGACATAAATGTAGAATCGCCTGGTTTCATTGTAGATGTATCCCAGGACTACTTTGCTGTCTGAGTAGAACTTGGCTTGTGTCTGGTCGATATCCATCTCGGATGTGATGAACTCTGCTAACTCAACGGCTAAGACTGCAGCACAAAGTTCTAACCTTGGTATGGTGTGCTCTGGTTGTGGAGCAAGTTTGGCCTTCCCCATAACGAATCCGATGTGGCTCTGACATTTGGAGTCCACCATTTTGAGATAGGCAACAGCAGCAATTGCTTTGACAGAAGCATCTGCAAATACATATAGTCTTTGGCTCTGTATCTCCGTAGACGGCACAGGGGTGTATGGCCTTGGCACATTTAGGTTGGAGAGAGCTGCCAAAGTGTTCTTCCATGCTTCCCACTGGCTTCTCTTGTCAGGTGGCAGAGGTGCATCTCAGTCAGAAGTCTCCTTGGTTAAGTCTCTAAGGCTGGTTTCACATTTGCGTTTTTTTGCGCTGGAAAAAAACGCATATGTGCGCATGCGTTTTTTCCCCTATATTTAACATGGGTGCGCATACCTGCGCGCTGGTAAGCGCATGTATGCGATTTTCATGCGCTGCGTTTTTTTGGGGTGTGCGTTTGTATTTTCCAGACGCAGCATGTTGCATTTTTTGGCCCTGCAAAAAAGCGCATGCGCACATATGCGCACGTTTTGCGCTAAAAATGGCCATTATAGCCTATGGATGCGCATATGTGCGCACTGGCATGCTCATGTATGCGTTTTTTTGCACATGCGTTTTTTTTGTTAACCATGGAATTTAGGGGTTTGGGTTAGAGTTAGGGTTAGTTAAGGGGGTTTAGGGTTAGGGTTAGGGTCAGGGTCAGGGTTAGGGTTGGGGTTTGGGTCAGGGTTAGGGTTAAGTATGGTTTGGTTAAGGGTTAGGGTCAGGGTTAGGGTTAGGGTCAGGGTTAGGGTTAAGTATGGTTTTGTTAAGGGTTAGGGTCAGGGTTAGGGTTAGGGTCAGGGTTAGGGTTAAGTATGGTTTGGTTAAGGGTTAGGGTCAGGGTTAGGGTCAGGGTTAGGGTCAGGGTTAGGGTTAAGTATGGTTTGGTTAAGGGTTAGGGTCAGGGTTAGGGTTAGGGTTAGGGTCAGGGTTAGGGTCAGGGTTAGGGTTAGGGTTAGGGTTAAGGTTAGTTAGGGTTTGGGTTAGGGTTAGGGTTAGGGTTAAGGTTAGTTAGGGTTTGGGTTAGGGTTAAGTATGGTTTGGTTAAGGGTTAGGGTCAGGGTTAGGGTTAGGGTCAGGGTTAGGGTTAAGTATGGTTTGGTTAAGGGTTAGGGTCAGGGTTAGGGTTAGGGTTAGGGTTAGGGTCAGGGTTAGGGTTAGGGTTAGGGTTAGTTAGGGTTTAGGGTTTGGGTTAGGGTTAAGTATGATTTGGTTAAGGGTTAGGGTCAGGGTTAGGGTTAGGGTCAGGGTTAGGGTTAAGTATGGTTTGGTTAAGGGTTAGGGTCAGGGTTAGGGTTAGGGTTAGGGTTAGGGTCAGGGTTACGGTTAGGGTTAGTTAGGGTTTAGGGTTTGGGTTAGGGTTAAGTATGATTTGGTTAAGGGTTAGGGTCAGGGTTAGGGTTAGGGTTAGGGTTAGTAAAGTCATGGTTTGGGTTAGTGTGAGGGGCCACCTAATGTTGGAAAAAACGCAAACGCGGTAAAAACGCACTAAAAATGCATACAAACGCATAAAAACGCTGCGTTTTTTTCATGCATGCTCATAAAAATGCTTGAAAAAAACGCAGCAGTTGTATGCTTTTGTATGCGTTTTTTCAATGCGTTTTTTTGCGGGAAAAACGCGCTGCAAAAAAAAGCAAGTGTGAAACTAGCCTTAGTATGGCTTTCCCTTGTATAGTAACAGGAGCTGCAAAACCTAAGGGATCGTAGAGGCTGTTGATGGTAGACAGGACACCTCTGCGTGTGAAAGGCTTTTCTTCCTGGCTGACCTGAAAGGTAAAAGTGTCTGACTGTAGATTCCAGAGAAGCCCGAGGCTGCGTTGCATTGGTGTGTGGTCTGACCCTAGGTCCAGGTCTCTGAGACGGTTACACAAGTCTTGTGAAGGAAATGCTTTCATGAGTTCTTGGCTGTTTGAGGCAATTTTTTGAAGCCTGAGGTTATAGCAAGCAAGCATCTCTTGGGCTCTCTTGAGAAGACTGATGGCAGTCTCATTTGAAGGCATGGCTTTCAGACAGTCATCAACATAAAAGTCTTTCTCTATGAATTGTCTGACATCTGACCCGTATTCTGTTTCTCCTTCTAGAGCTGACCTTTTGAGTCCATAGATGGCGACTGCAGGAGAAGGGCTATTGCCTAAGATGTGCACTCTCATGCGGTACTCTGTGACTTCTTCAGTAGCATCATTGTCTCTGTACCAGAAGAATCTTAGGAAGTTCCTGTCTCTCTTTCTCACAAGGAAACAATGGAACATTTGCTGGATGTCAGCGATGAAGGCGATGGAATCTTTACGGAAGCGCATAAGTACTCCCAGTAGTTTGTTATTGAGATCTGGTCCTATCAGTAGAACATCATTCAGGGAGACATCATCAAACTTAGCACTGGAGTCGAACACCACTCTAATCTGGCCTGGTTTCTTAGGGTTGTATACTCCAAACATGGGTAGGAACCAGCATTCTTCAGAGTCTTTGAGAGTGGGAGGTAGTTCTGCATGGCAGTTCTCAAATATCTTTGACATGAAGAAGAAGTTATCTCTCATCTCTGGCTTCTTTGCAGATTATGTTTGAGAGAGGAGAAACGTTTTAATGCCTGATCTCTGATGTTTGGTAGACGAGGTCTGTGGGTTCTGAAGGGGAGAGGTGTGACCCAGCTGTTGGTCTCATCTTTTACGAGTCCCTTGTCCATTACCTCTAAGAACAGCTTATCCTCTACCGACATTGCTACTTGGTTGTCTTGCTTAGTTCTCTGGAAGACTGTGCACCCCAGCTGATCCTCATAGCTTCCTGACATCATACTGCTGTCATGAGTAAAGTCTATTAAAGGATTGGGCAGTTGTATGCTGTGTGGTAGTTCTTTAATATGGAACTCGTTGTTGCAAGATTGAAACAGAGACGGGCGTCCTTTCTCCAGTGTATTTGTTAGCATGCTTGTCAAAGAAGATGGGGTGTGCATGTGTCCCAAGCATACGTTTCCTATTATGACTCATCCTAGATCTAGTTTTTGGGCATAAGGAGCTGTTGTGAGTTCATTTTCCGGTCCACCAGTTGTGAGTTCTCCTTCCAGGCTCCCTCTGGTGGTAACTGGAGGTAGTGAGGCTGATTTAATCAGTAGTGATCTGCCACCTGATAATGAGGATGACGATTGGACCTCAGGAATCTCAGACTGGATTTAAGACAGCCGACGCCCTAGTCTGGTGCTGGTGATTCCTTCTGGCTTGTCAGGTCTTTGTTTTCAGCTCTGTTCCAGTCATCTAAAGCTAAGTTTTTCTGCTAATGTTCACACTTGATTTTGATGGTCTATTCAGTTTTTTGTGTGGTCAATCAGCCCCGGCTGGGGCTGCGCTATATTTCCACTCTTATTTATCTGTATTTGCCAATTTGCTTTTTGTCCCTTATTAGATTGGCCTCTTTTTGGTCTGTCTCAGAATATTTCAGAGTGCTGATATAGTGGGAGAAGTCTAGTGACTTCAGGGTTAATTTTGCTATCAGAAGTGTTGGACGTTATTTTTGTAGGTTTTTTTGCAGATTGCAGACAGTGTCTTTCCTTTCCTATCCTTTCTAGTTAGTTTGGGCCCCATCATTTGCTCAGCCTATTTTCCTGCCTGTGTTTGTGCTTTCATCTTGTTTCACCGTCAATACTTGTGTGGGGGCTGTCTTCCCTTTGGGGTCTGCTCTGGGGCAGTTAGTTTTCCCCTTTTCTTGCTTCAGGCTTATTTAGTCCTCTGGCTGTGACTAAGCATCTAGGACCATCGTAGGTACGCTCCATGGCTGCTGCTAGTTGTGTGGTTAGGATCAGGGATCTGCTATCTGCATAGTTACCAACCTCTCTGGTTTTCTGTGACTTAGCTTGTTTTGTTTTTCTCTCTTCGGTGACCCATTCATAACAGAATCACCAGCCATACCGCAGATTCTAGGGTACTCAAAAGCAGGAAAAAGTTGTTAAAGAAAGAAAAGAAAAAAATGTCAGAATTTTTTTTTTTTATTTTGTCCTCTTTTTTTTCTGGGGCCATTGGAGGATTTTTTTTTTTCCCTAATGGAGATTAAGCGATTGATCGTGTGGAGCAACTTGCTGCTGAAGTACAGGGAATTTCCACCTACCTCATTCAGTCACATGCTGCTGAACCTAAGATCCCTACTCCTGATGTGTTTTCTGGGGATCGGTCTAAATTTCTGAATTTTAAGAATAATTGTAAATTATTTCTTGCCTTGAAGCCTTACTCATCAGGGAGCTCTGTGCAGCAGGTTAAAATTGTCATCTCCTTGCTGTGCGGCGATCCCCAGGATTGGGCTTTTTCTCTGACACCTGAAAATCCTGTTCTGACTAATGTGGATACATTTTTTCAGGCCTTGAGGTTGTTGTATTATGAACCTAATGCTGTTGATCAAGCTGAGAGAACCCTGTTGGCATTAAACCAGGGTCAGGATTCTGCAGAGTTATACTGTCAAAAATTCCAAAAGTGGGCGGTCCTTACTACATGGAATGATAGTGCATTGGCAGCTCTCTTTCGGAAGGGTTTATCAGAGACCATAAAAGATGCTATGGTGGGATTTCCTGTTCCCTCTGGTCTGGATGATTCTATGTCATTAGCCATTCAAGTTGATCGGCGTTTACGTGAACATAAGACTACATGGGAGGCGCTGCCACCTTTTGAACAAACGTCTGAACCTATGCAATGTGATGGGGTTTTGTCTAGGGTGCAACGTCAGGAGTTTAGAATAATAAGCTGTGTTTTTTCTGTGGAGACGTCTCTCATACTATTTCTGTCTGCCCTAAACGAGAGAAACGTTTTGCACACACGTTTGCTGTGGGCAGTGTACAACCTAAGTTCCTTTTGGCAATTACTCTGATCTGCTCCTTATCCACGTTTTCTACTAAGGCTTTCGTGGATTCAGGAGCAGCGTTGAATCTGATGGATTTGGACTTTGCTAAACGTTGTGGTTTTTCCATGACGCCTCTGCAGACGCCTATTTCTTTGAGGGGTATTGATGGTACTCCTTTGGTGGAGAATAAACCTCAGTTTTGGACCCAGGTGATAATGCGAGTTGCCCCAGACCACCAAGAAAATTGTAAATTTTTGGTGCTGCATAATTTGCATGATACTATTGTTCTGAGTTTTCCCTGGTTGCAAACTCATAATCCAGTTTTGGATTGGAAGTCTGGGTCTGTGGTGCGTTGGGGTTGTCAGTGTGTTCTTAGGGACGCTCCTGTTTTCTCCACCTCTCCTCAGTCTCATGATATTCTTGAATATCTAGCCGATTTTTCTGATGTATTTAGTGAGAGTAAGTCTGTGTCTTTGCCTCCTCATAGGAGCTATGACTGTGCAATCGAGTTGATGCCTGGGTGTAAATTTCCCAAGGGTCGGCCTTTCAACTTATCAGTACCCGGGCATGATGCTATGTGGTCCTATATTAAGGAGTCGTTGGAGAAGGGTCATATTAGACCATCCTCGTCACCTTTAGGTGCTGGGTTTTTTTTTGTGGCCAAGAAAGATGGTTCATTAAGACCGTGTATTGATTATCGTTCACTTAACAAGATGACTGTTAAATATCAGTACCCGTTACCTCTGATGTCTGATTTATTCTCCAGAGTTAAGAGTGCCTGCTGGTTTACTAAGCTTGACCTCAGAGGGGCATATAATCTTATTCGCATCAAGCACGGGGATGAATGGAAGACGGCGTTTAATACTCCGGAGGGACATTTTGAGTACCTGGTGATGTCTTTTGGGCTCACTAATGCCCCTTCTGTCTTCCAGTCCTTTATGAATGATAATTTCCGTGACTTTGTGGATAAGTTTTTGATCATCTATCTGGATGATATTTTGATCTTTTCTAGTGATTGAGATTCTCATGTGGAACACGTCCGGACTGTGTTCCGGATTTTGAGGGAGAATTCCCTGTTTGTTAAAGGATCGAAATGCCTCTTTGGTGTACAGAGGATTTCATTTTTGGGATTTATCTTGTCTCCATCGACTATTGAAATGGACCCGGCCAAGATACAGGCCATTTTTGATTGGGTTCAGCCCACTTCTTTGAAGGCCCTCCAGAAGTTTTTGGGTTTTGCCAATTTCTATCGTAAATTTATTGGTAATTTTTCTGGTATTGTCAAACCACTGACTGATCTGACCAAGAAGGGCGCTGATGTGCTGAATTAGTCTCCTGAGGCTGTCTCAGCATTTCAGGAGCTTAAGCGGAGATTTACTTCAGCTCCAGTTTTACGGCAACCTGATGTCTCACTTCCATTTCAGGTGGAGGTAGATGCTTCTGAGATTGTTGCAGGAGCTGTTTTGTCTCAAAAAGACCCTGTGACTTCTAAGATGAATCCCTGTGCCTTCTTTTCTCGAAAGTTCTCCCCATCGGAACGCAACTATGACGTGGGGAATCGGGAATTGTTGGCCATGAAATGGGCATTTGAGGAGTGGAGACATTAGTTGGAGGGAGGTAGACATCAAGTTGTGGTCCTCACTGATCACAAAAATTTGATTTATCTGGAGTCGGCCAAACGCTTGAATCCTAGGCAGGCTAGATGGGCCTTGTTTTTCATGCATTTTAATTTTGTGGTCTCTTTTCTTCCGGGCACTAAGAATGTTAAGGCAGATGCCCTTTCTAGGAGTTTCTTTGCCGATTCTCTTAATGTGATTGAGCCTACTACCATCCTAGGTGAGGGGGTAGTTCTTTCTGCCATTTCGCCTGATTTGAGACGCGCCCTGGAGGAATTTCAGGAGGATACACCTGAGCATTGCCCTATGGGAAAATTGTATGTTCCTGACCAGTGGAGAAAGAGAGTGATGTCTGAAATTCATTGCTCCGCATTGGCTGGTCATCCAGGTATTTTTGGTACCAGAGATTTGGTGAGTCGGTCTTTTTGGTGGCCTGCCTTATCTCATGACGTTAGGAATTTTGTACAGTCCTGTGGGACTTGTTCTCGGTCAAAACTCTGTTCTCGTTCTAGTGGGTTGCTGATGCCCCTTCCGGTGCCCAAGAGGCCATGGACCCATATCTCAATGGATTTTATTTCTGATCTTCCTGTCTCTCAGAGAATGACTGTTATCTGGGTGATTTGTGATAGATTTTCGAAGATGGTCCATCTTGTACCACTCCCAAAATTGCCATCTTCCGCTGAGTTGGTGCCCTTGTTTTTACAACAGGTGGTTGGGTTACATGGGATTCCTGAGAACATTGTGTCCGACAGAGGAGTCCAGTTTGTTTACAGATTCTGGAAAGCCTTTTGTTCCAATCTGGGAATTCAGTTATCCTTCTCCTCCGCGTTTCATCCCCAGACCAATGGACAGACTGAGAGAACAAACCAGACCTTGGAGTCTTATTTAAGATGTTTTATATCTGCTGATCAGGACGATTGGGTCTCATTTTTGCCCTTGGCCTAATTCGCACTGAACAATAGAGCTAGTTCTGCCACTTTGATTTCACCCTTTTTCTGTAATTTTGGGTTTCATCCTCGATTCTCTTCAGGGCAAGTGGAATCTTCGTCTTGCCCAGGTGTGGACACTGTGGTTGAGAGAATGCAGCAGATATGGGACCAAGTGGTGGATAAGTAGTCACTCTCTCAGGAAAAGTCCCAGCGATTTTCCAACCGGCATAGGACCATTGGTCCCCGGTTTAAAGTGGGTGATATGGTTTGGTTGTCATCTAAGAATATTCCTATGAAGGTTGCATCTCCAAAATTTAAGCCAAGATTTATTGGACCTTATAAGATATTGGAGATTCTTAATCCTGTTTCTTTTCGATTGGCTCTTCCAGTTACGTTCAAGATCCATAACGTATTTCACAAGTCTCTGTTGAAGAGGTTTGTTGAGCCAGTGCTTCCTATGGCAGCACCTCCTGACCCTGTGTTGGTTGAAGGCAATATGGAATATGAGGTAGAGAAAATTTTGGATTCTCGTATGGTTAGACGGAGACTCCAGTATTTGGTCAAATGGAAGGGTTATGGCCAGGAGGTTAATTCTTGGGTCTCTGCCTCTGATATTCATGCCAATAGATTGGTTCATGCTTTTCACCGGGCCCATCCTGATCGGCCTGGTGGCGTGGATGAGGGTTCGGTGACCCCTCCTCAAGGGGGGGTACTGTTGTGAGTTCATTTTCCGGTCCACCAGTTGTCAGTTCTCCTTCCAGGCTCCCTCTGGTGGTAACTGGAGGTAGTGAGGCTGATTTAATCAGTAGAGATCTGCCACCTGATAATGAGGATGACGATTGGACCTCAGGAATCTCAGACTGGATTTAAGACAGCCGACGCCCTAGTCTGGTGCTGGTGATTCCTTCTGGCTTGTCAGGTCTTTGTTTTCAGCTCTGTTCCAGTCATCTAAAGCTAAGTTTTTCTGCTAATGTTCACACTTGATTTTGTTGGTCTATTCAGTTTTTTGTGTGGTCAGCCTGCCCCGGCTGGGGCTGCGCTAAATTTCCCCTCTTATTTATCTGTATTTGCCAATTTGCTTTTTGTCCCTTATTAGATTGGCCTCTTTTTGCTCTGTCTCAGAATATTTCAGAGTGCTGATATAGTGGGAGACGTCTAGTGACTTCAGGGTTAATTTTGCTATCAGAAGTGTTGGACTTTATTTTTGTAGGGTTTTTTGCAGATTGCAGACAGTGTCTTTCCTTTCCTATCCTTTCTAGTTAGTTTGGGCCCCATCGTTTGCTCAGCCTATTTTCCTGCCTGTGTTTGTGCTTTCATCTTGTTTCACCGTCAATACATGTGTGGGGGCTGTCTTTCGTTTGGGGTCTGCTCTGGGGCAGTTAGTTTTCCCCTTTTCTTGCTTCAGGCTTATTTAGTCGTCCGGCTGTGACTAAGCGTCTAGGACCATCGTAGATACGCTCCACGGCTGCTGCTAGTTGTGTGGTTAGGATCAGGGATCTGCAATCTGCATAGTTACCAACCTCTCTGGTTTTCTGTGACTTAGCTTGTTTTGTTTTTTTCTCCTCGGTGACCCATTCATAACAGGGAGCATTGTTGAGTCCATTGATATGACTTCTCACTTTATGAACCTGCAGGATATCTCTTCCCAACAGCAGTATTATCTGTGCCTGAGGGTCAAGTTCTGGTATAAGGTGTGCTATGCGTTTTAAGTGAGCATGATGGATTGCCACATCTGGTGTAGGGATTTAAGACCTGTTGTCTGGGATCTGATTACACTCTATGATTGTAGGTAGTGGCAGGCAGAATTGTCCGTCTAAGGACTCAATTTGGTAGTCAGTGGCTTTCCTACCCGCTGTTGTCACAGTACCTGCATATGTCTTTAATGAGTAAGGAGTGCTTGGTCCTTTAATGTTGAGTAGGTCAAACAATGTTGATCTAGCCAGGGATCGATTACTTTGATCATCCAAGGTAGCATACAGTCTCACAGCTTTGTCTCTATGGCCCTTTGGGTACACTCTGACGAGGCATATTTTTGAACAAGACCTACTGTCTATTGTCCCTTTACAGACTTCAGTACATTGCAAAGTGATCTGTGGCATAGCTGCATCAGTACTCTATTCCTCCCCGCCATGCTCACTGTTAGCTGTCATGTTCTGTGCACTCCATGGAGCTGGGCCAGGGTGTAGGGCAGTGTTATGATCTGTGGTACCACATTCTGTGCATTTTACACTGACCTTACAATCCTTGGCGAGATGAGTGGTGGATGAGCAACACTTGTAGCAGATACCGTTCTCTTTCAGGAAGCTTCTGCGATCCGGCATAGATTTTCCTCTGAAGGCTCTGCATTTCAGGAGAGGATGAGGCTTCTGATGGAGCGGGCACTGCTTGTCAGGTTCTTGTACCTTTGTCTCTGATTGAGAGCAGCCAGCAGACCTGTAATTGGAACTTGGAGAAGAAACATTAGTCTTGTGCACTGCCACGAATGTTCTGCGTGGGTTTGCAGCTGGTGGTGGTGCGGCATATGACATTGCAGAGTCAAAGCTGGGATCATTTCTGATTGTCGCTTGTTCGTGTATAAAGTCTACAAAAACGGAAAAGGGAGGGAATGAAACACTGTGTTTGTATTTGTACGTGGAGCCACATGTGAGCCACCTCTCCTGTAGATTGTAGGGCAACTTTTGGACTATAGGATTAACACCTTTGGCTGTGTCGAGGTATGCAAGTCCTGGTAGGTCATCTTCACATTTGGCAAGTAGGACCTCTTGTAGCAGGTCACCTAGCTCTCTAAGTTTTGGGAGACCTTTGTTAGATATTTTAGGAAAGTCATCAATTCTTTTGAACAAGGCTCTCTCTATTACCTCTGCAGAGCTGTAACACTCATCTAGCCTCTTCCAGATCTCTTTAAGGCCTATATGAGGGTGGTTTATATTAATGTCTCTGATCCTTACTGCGTGTTTGACTGACTCTTCTCCCAGGTATTTGACTAAGAGGTCTATCTCTTCCCTGCTTTTTAGCCCCAAGTCTCTGGAAACATTTTGGAAGGAAGCTTTCCAAGCTCTGTAACCTTCAGCATGGTGAGTGAATTTCATGAGTCCCTTGGCAACTAGATCAGGTCATGTGAAGATCCTAGCAAGTTCTGATGTGAACTGGTTGTCAGCAGAGTATACTGGTGATGGGTCACCCTGATAGTGATGTGAGGTGCGTTCATACCTGTATCCTCAGGGTGGCGCCAGCCAGTGTCATATTGCTTCGGTCTGACATGCGGTGTGTCAGCAAGGTGATTCACGTTGGTTACCTGGTGAGGGGCAAGGAAGACAGGAGAGTTGCTTTGCTTCACGTTTTCCTGGAGCTGAGCCTCATGATGACTCTCACTCGTTTCACTGGATGTGAGCCAGACCCAGCCCAGAACTGTTTTGAACAGCTGACATGTGCCTCTAACAGCCACAGGTGGAATCGCAATCCACTCGCAGCTGTTAAGCCGCTAAATGCCGCTGTCAATCTCTGACCGCGACATTTAATGTGATCGCGCCAGAAGTGCCTCACTAATCCCGCCCATCGGTGACCCTGTGACATGATCGCGGGTCACTGATGGGTCGGCATGACAACCAGAGGTCTCCAGACCTCTATGGTTGTCATAGATAGATTGCTATGAGCGCCGTCCAGTTGAAATCACCCCCATTCCTCTTTCGTCCCATGCCCAATCTAATATATAAAGCTCAATGTGTGTGTATGTATGTATGTATGTATGTCCGGGATTGGCATCCGCACCGTCGCAGCAACAGCCACAAAATTTGGCACAGTCACACTTCTGGACCCCGAGAGCGTCATAGGCTATGTTCTGAGGCAAAATTTTAACCCCGCGCGTTCCAATTCACCAAACAATTTTGCCCCTATCTACATTTATGCAGGGGGCATTTATGCACATGTAATCGAAGTACATGTATCAAAGTACTGGCAGTTATAACATGGATGAATGTGACACGCATCTCTAGTCTCTTCATACAGGTAACCAGCTCTTTCAATCTCTGACTGAATCAACTCCTGTGTTTCTCCACTCCATTCAATGTCAGCAAGCAGTTAATCCTTTATGCTATATATGTGTTTTCAACTATGCAAGCTAATATCTGGTAACCAGCTCTTTCAATCTCTGCTCTGAATCAACTCCTGTGTTTATCCACTCCATTCAATGTCAGCAAGCAGTTAATCCTGAATGCTATATATGTGTTTTCAACTATGCAAGCTTATATCTGGTATATAGTTATTTCAACTTACTCTGCTTGTCCCCTTATGTTGTGAGGTCAAGAAACTTTTCAAAGTGCTTTATGATCCATGTAGTGCTGGACATCTGTTTATCTGACCACAACATTTTATTGGGTCCTGCTGTCTCAATTTAGTTTGATTGATTAACAAGAAGAGAGAGAGCACAAAAAAAAAAATCTAAGCCTTAGCCTCCTATATATTCAGACATAGCTTGGGGGAGCATTTATGCAGGGGGCATTTATGCACATGTAATCGAAGTACATGTATCAAAGTACTGGCAGTTATAACATGGAAGTTAGACAGGGCAGGAGACAGGAAAGACCTTTATATACATCTACTCCCTGCACATTTGGAGTACAACAAATATATACCATATGCATTTGTGTAATTTATATCCTGGCCGCTGCATTCACACACATCCACCGTCCTGGCATTAACTCTCTACACTCCATCCATATCGGCCCCTCACTCCTTTCCTCTCCTATGTATAACACTCATGCTCTTTTCACATTGTTAAACTGCACAGATCCAGTCAGTCCCACCATTCAACATAAGAGACGCTCTCACAAATCACTTAACCATCTGCTCACTCTTTCTATCCTCCTCCTAGTCGCAGGAGACATTGCTCCCAACCCTGGTCCCCCATGTTATAGAAAGTCAAACCCCCCAACTGCTACACTCAGAAACCCCTCTAATCTTATTAATATTCCCTGCATGCCATCTGTCTCTCTTAATTGTGCACTTTGAAATTCTCGCTCAGTGTGTAACAAACTCTCCTTCACTCATGACTTTTTCCTTTCTAATTCTCTTAACCTCCTGGCTTTTACTGAAACCTGGATCCAGCAGTCAGACACTACCGCTGCTGCTGCTCTTTCAAACGGGGGACTACACTTCTCTCATACCCCAAGATCAGACAATAGAGCAGGTGGAGGCGTTGGTCTGCTCCTATTACCAAAATGTACCTTTCAGGTTATCGCTCAACTACCCTCACTAGTCTTCCCTTCTTTTGAGGTCCATGCCGTAAGACTCTACACCCCCTTCTCCATGTGAGTGGTGGTGGTGTATCGTCCTCTCGGCCCCTCCCATCAGTTCCTGGATCATTTTGCCACTTGGTTTCCACATTTTCTCTCCTGTGACATCCCTACCCTCATCATGGGAGATTTCAACATCCCCATTGCTCTTCCCCTCTCACCATCTGCTACTCACCTTTTATCTCTAACCTTTTCGTTTGGCCTTTCGCAGCTTACTAATTCTCCAACGCATGAAGACGGAAACTCCCTTGACTTGGTCTTCTCTCGACTTTGTGCAGTGGATGATTTTGCAAACTCCCCTCTCCCGCTCTCTGACCACAATCTTCTTTCATTCTCTATCAGGAACTGCCAGGCCGCTCAGGTCACCTCCACTGTCCATACTTATAGAAACATACAGGCCATTAACACCCAGAAACTTATGAAGAATTTGAAGTCTTCATTGGCCCCTATCTCCTCCCTCTCATGTCCTGATTCTGCACTGAAGCATTACAATGAAACACTTCAAAGTGCCCTGGATGAATTTGCACCCCCTATAAATAGAACACCACAACACAGACGGCGACAACCCTGGCACACCCTGCAAACACATTTCCTGCAGCGGTGCTCCAGGTGCGCCGAACTTCTGTGGAGAAAATCCAATCTACACGAAGATTTCATCCATTATAAGTTTATGCTTAGAACATACAACACTGCCCTTCACCTCTCCAAACAAACCTATTTCAACACCCTCATCACCTCACTGTTCAATAACCCGAAACGTCTCTTTGACACTTTTCATTCTCTACTCAACCCAAGAGTACAGGCCCCAACCACGGAGCTCCGAGCTGACGATCTGGCCAATTACTTCAAAGAAAAAATTGACCAGATTCGACAGGAAATTATGTCCCAATCACCTCATACCATGCACTGTCCTCCCTCCCCCACTGCATTTAGCTCACTCTCTGATTTTGAACCAGTCACAGAAGAAGAAGTAAGCAGGCTCCTTGCATCTTCTCGCCCAACCACTTGCATCAGTGACCCATTTCCGTCACATCTCCTCCAGTCCCATTCCCCTGCTGTCACCCCTCACCTAACTAAAATATTTAACCTCTCTCTCTCTTCTGGTATCTTTCCCTCCTCATTTAAGCATGCCATCATACATAAACTACTTAAAAAACCATCCCTCGACCAAAACTGTGCCGCTAACTATAGACCTGTCTCTAATTTTCCCTTCATTTCTAAACTCCTGGAATGCCTGGTCCACTCCTGTCTTATCTGCTATCTCTCTGATAACTCTCTCGTTGACCCTCTACTAATGTACCTATACCCGACATTGCCATTTCTGTGTATGGTTCCACTATTACTCCCCAGCAACAGGCCCGCTGTCTTGGGGTCATACTTGATTCCGAGCTTTCCTTTGCCCCCCACATTCAATCACTGGCTCGCTCTTGTCATCTGCACCTCAAAAACATTTCTAGAATTCGACCTTTTCTTACTTTTGACTGCAAAAACTCTCACTGTTTCTCTTATTCATTCTCATCTCGACTATTGTAACTCTCTTCTAATCGGTCTCCCTCTTACCAAACTCTCCCCTCTCCAATCTGTCTTGAATGCTGCAGCCAGGATCATATTCCTCACCAATGCCTCTACCTTGTGCCAGTCATTACACTGGCTACCCATCCACTCCAGAATTCAGTATAAACTTAGTACCCTCACCCACAAAGCCCTCCATGGCTCAGCACCACCCTACATCTCCTCCCTTGTTTCAGTATACCACCCTACCCGCGCCCTCCATTCTGCTGATAACCTGAGGTTAGCATCCTCAATAGTCAGAACCTTCCACTCCTGTCTCCAAGACTTTACACGTGCTGCGCCAATTCTTTGGAATGCACTTCCCAGGTCAATACGATTAGTCCCCAATCCCCACAATTTTAAGCGTGCCCTGAAAAAGCATTTATTCAGACTGGCCTATCGCCTCAACACATTAACCTAATCTATCACTGTGTGGCACAGCCAAAAGTTTTACCATAACCAGGTTCCCCGCATCATGTTCCCACATGCTTTATGCATCCATTAGCCCTCTGTGTCTGTACTGTTACACACTTAACATTATGGCTGGTCCATACAATCAGGGCAACCACCCACCTTTCGTGTCTACCTCTTTCCTCATAGTCTGTAAGCTTGCGAGCAGGGCCCTCATTCCTCTTGGTATTTGTTATAATCTATGTGATTATTGTTATGCTGTAATGTCTATTGTCTGTACAAATCCCCTCTGAAATGTAAAGTGCTGCGGAATATGTCGGCGCTATAGAAATAACATTTATTATTATTATTATTATTATTATTATTATTATTATAGGGAAAAAGTGAAAGGAAAAGTGTTGGAGACAAATTGACAGCTGCCAGATGTGAACAAGGGGGACCTAAAGAATGAGAGCGATGGCGCCAAAGAGTATATACCATACAGTTGCTAAGGTGGGGCCCTGATATGGGATACTCACCACACACGGGGATATGAACACACACACAAAATGCGCCACACACTACCACGTGATTCAACGCATATATCACCCTCAGCACACATTTCACCACACATACACCAACCTCACCACATAAAAGTCGAAACACAAAAGTCGCCACTCAAAACTCACCTCGCTGTCCCAGAGCTGTTTAAAAGATAAAAATGAGCTGTGATTGGTTGCTATCAGCAACAGTCTTCTTTGTAGACAGTTGTGGTAACTGAGGCCTATTATTCTTATCATTTCTATGGTGTTATCGTCCGTCTGTAAAGCTGGAAATAGCACAATTTATTACCGTGCCAACACAGACCACCCTCTGACACAGACTGCAGGGGGAGCCCAGTATCACACAGGATAGGATTAGATACACGGCTCAGCAGTCAGTATCACACAGGATAGGATTAGATACACAGCTCAGCAGTCAGTACCACACAGGAGAGGATTAGACACATGGCTCAGCAGGCAGTATCACACAGGATAGGATTAGATACACAGCTCAGCAGTCAGTATCACACAGGATAGGATTAGATACACGGCTCAGCAAACAGTATCACACAGGGCAGGATTAGATACGCAGCTCAGCACACAGTATCACACAGAATAGTATTAGATACACGGCTCAGCAGACAGTATCACACAGAATAGGAATAGATATACGGCTCAGCAGTCAGTATCACACAGGATAGGATTAGATGCACGGTTTTTATGTGCAATATAATCATTATAATTTGTTATAACTAACCACAGTTGGTTACTATGCCCAGGCAATGCCAGACTCTTCAGCTAGTTCAAAATAAAACAATTAAAAAAAAAAAAAATATATATATATACACATATTTGGTATCGCCGCGTTCAGAATCGTGAGATCTATCAAGCTATAAAAATAATTAATCCAATCGGTAAACGGCATAGCGAAAAAAAGAAGTCAAAACGCCTGAATTAGGTTTTTTTGGTCGCCGCAACATTGCATTAAAATGCAATAAGGGGCGATCAAAAAATCATATCTGCACAAAAATGATATCATTAAAAAAAGACAGTTCTGCATTCCCAGATCATGAAAAATGGAGACACTACGGGTCTCGGAAATGACACAATTTTTTTTTTTTTTTAACAAACTGTTTTTTTTTCACAATTTAAATAAAAAAAAAACATCTGTACGTGTTTGGTTTCTACGAAATTGTAATGGCCTGGATAATCATAATGGCAGGTCAGATTTAGCATTTGGTGAATATGGTAAAAAAAAATCCAAAAAAACAGTTGTGGAATTGCACTTTTTTTGCAATTTAACCGCACTTGGAATTTTTTTTCCCCGTTTTTGAGTACTTGACATAGTAAAACCAATATTTTTTTTCAAAAGTACAACTCGTCCCACAAAAAACAAGCCCTCAGGCTAGTTTCACACTTGCTTTTTTTTGCAGCGCGTTTTTCCCGCAAAAAAACGCATTAAAAAAACGCATACAAATGCATACAAACGCTGCGTTTTTTTCCAGCATTTTTATGCGCATGCAGGAAAAAAACGCAGCGTTTTTGAGCGTTTGTATGCGTTTTTTGTGCGTTTGCGTTTTTTTACAGATTTTGGAAAAAACCCACAAAAAAGAAAAAACAACCATTCAACAACACACAAGACCAATGGGACTTCATTGTGGGTGTGGTATGTTAATATATATAGACCCTGTCTACAGTATTCTTCACATTTGCTTGATTCTTCTCGTGACCATGGATCTGCGCTGGAAGAGTTTTCACTTCAACTTGGATTTGGACATCGCGATGGCTCAGGCGTATGCAGTTGCTTGCCATGAACAAAGGAAGAGAGAGAGGCAGCGAAGACGGCGGCGTATGTGGATACATCCGATTGTTGAACTCCGGGAGAGCCGTGGGGCATACCACACCCTCTACAGCGAGCTACAGGCAAACCCGGAGAAATTTACAGATTATATCCGGATGTCCCACGAAAGTTTCTTGGATTTGCTTGCTCGTGTCCAACAATCCATCCGGAGACAGGACACACAGCTCCGTCGTGCGATTCCTCCTGAGGAACGGCTACTGGTGACATTACGGTATGTTTTAAAAACCAAGGGGTGCGGTCTGATGGTTTTTTTTAAAATTTATTATTCAAAACCTTGGGTAATTAGTTTTCGTGAATGTACTAATATTTTATTTTATAGTTTTTTAAAATAATATACATAAATATTAATTTTACTTCTTTGTCTGTTCACAGATTCCTGGCGACTGGAGAAACCCTATCTTCACTACACTTCCAGTACCGTATTGGAATCTCTACCTTGTCTGGAATTGTTGCTGACACCTGCCGGGCTCTCTGGAATGTTCTTTGCCCAGAATTTATGCCCCTGCCCACCGCTGAAAAGTGGATGGAAATTGCTGACAAATTCTGGACAGTATGCAATTTTCCCAACTGTTTGGGAGCTGTTGATGGTAAACACATACGGATCATCAAACCCCAAAGAATGGGATCTGAGTACTATAATTACAAAAAGTACTTTTCAATAGTACTCATGGCCATTGCGGATGCCGGATGTATGTTTGTAGCAGTGGACATTGGAGCATTTGGCCGTGGTAATGACTCACAGGCTTTTAAAAACTCAGACATGGGCCGGAGGTTGTATGGCAACCAATTTAATTTCCCTATGCCACGGCCTCTTCCTCACACCGAAGCTCCGCCACTGCCCTTTGTAATGGTTGGCGATGAGGCTTTTCAAATGTGCGGAAACTTACTGAAACCCTACTCCAGCCGGGACTTGGACCACACCAAAAAAATATTTAATTACAGGCTGACCAGGGCCAGAAGAACTGTCGAGTGTGCTTTTGGGATTCTTGTTTCCAGATGGCGAATTCTGGGCACGGCCATTAATCTTAAACTTGAAACAGTCGATGAGGTGGTGAAGGCCTGTGTGGTTCTACATAACTTTGTGATGGCTAAAGAGCACCCGACCTTTGAACTGGACGATGATGCTCCTAACCCATTCCCTGAATTCACTCAGCACACTCTCAGGTCATCCGTTGAAGTTGGCCAAATGAGGGACCAATTTGCGGCCTACTTTATTTCTGATGTAGGACGGGTGCACTGGCAAGATGAAATGGTGTAATGTTTTTGTTTGTTTATGGTAATAAAAAACCTTATTTGATACCATTACTGAGTGCACTATATTTTTAAAACTCCAAATAAATAAAAAACTTCCCATGTATAACTGAATTTTTTGATGTTCACACACCTGGGCAGGTAAATACACATGAGTTAAAATGCAGCATTGCTAGTCTGCGTGAAATATATTGGAACGAGCAAAGCTGCAGGCCATGAATCAGGAAACCATTTTTTTTCAAGAGAAAATTGTGCAACTAGTTGAAAACAAAGTATGTGATTTTCTCAAAACACAACCCTCAAAACCCAACCCCAATGAAAGTCCATGGGGAATACAAGTCAGCATTGAGTGGATGAATGTAATCTGCTCCATTCCAACTTACAAGTTATTACACTAGGCCTTGGAATGACTATACTAGTCCGTGGTATTTCAAATATGAGTATAGTGGGCCTTGGGCCTACTAGTATAGTCATATGTGAAATACCACGGCCTAGTATAGTCATAACAAGGCCTACTCGATTTTTGCCAACTAGGATCTTGTTTCACGAAAAACAAACGGGTGAAACTTGACAAGTTTCAACAGTTTGTTTTTCATGAAACCAGATTTTAGTTGGTAAAACTTTATTACACTAGGCCTTGTAATGACTACACTAGGCCGTGGTATTTCAAATATGAGTATAGTAGGCCTTGGGGCTAGTAGTATAGTAATATGTGAAATGCCACGGCCTAGTATAGTCATAACAAGGCCTACTGTAATAACTCGATTTTTAACAATCTTGTTTCACAAAAAACAAACTGGTGAAACTAGAAAGATAATTATTTTTAAGGCAAGTTTCAACAGTTTGTTTTTCATGAAACCAGATTCTAGTTGGTAAAACTAGAGTTATTACACTAGGCCTTGGAATGACTATACTAGGCCGTGGTATTTCAAATATGAGTATAGTAGGCCTTGGGGCTAGTAGTATAGTAATATGTGAAATGCCACGGCCTAGTATAGTCATACCAAGGCCTACTGTAATAACTCGATTTTTAACAATCTTGTTTCACAAAAAACAAACTGGTGAAACTAGAAAGATAATTATTTTTAAGACAAGTTTCAACAGTTTGTTTTTCATGAAACCAGATTCTAGTTGGTAAAACTAGAGTTATTACACTAGGCCTTGTAATGACTACACTAGGCCGTGGTATTTCAAATATGAGTATAGTAGGCCTTGGGGCTAGTAGTATAGTAATATGTGAAATACCACGGCCTAGTATAGTCATACCAAGGCCTACTGTAATAACTCGATTTTTAACAACTAGCATCTTGTTTCACAAAAAACAAACTGGTGAAACTAGAAAGAAACTTATTTTTTAGACAAGTTTCAACAGTTTGTTTTTCATGAAACCAGATTCTAGTTGGTAAAACTAGAGTTATTCCACTAGGCCTTGGAATGACTATACTAGTCCATGTTATTTCACATATGACTATACTAGGCCTTGGGTTGGTTTTTAACATGTATTTACCCATCAGTGTGTGTGAGCGGCGCAAACAACATTAATGAAACTGTAATGGTGAACCACAAATGTAAATTTATTTTTTAACACAAAAATAAACCTAAAAATTATTTTTTACGGCGTTTGGGGGCAGATGGTTTCAATTTGGGGGTGTGCAGGGAATATGCAACACTTGCAGTTGAAGACGGTGTTTGAGGGGAAGGGGCAACAAAACTTGTGGGGGAAGGTAGTCCAGTTAAGGGAATTAAACTAGGAACACTTGTAGGAGAGGAAATCTGTTCAGGTACATTAGTTGTAATGGCATGTCGCCGTAGGCTTGTGTGCCTGGACCGACTTTGTCCCAATGCCCGCCTTGATTGATTTCGCCTTGAACTAGGGGCAAATATGGAATGTAGGTCCCCCGTCTGCTGGTATGGCTGCTGCTGCTGAGGTGGCGGCTGCTGCTGCAGAGGTGGCGGCTGCTGCTGAGGTGGCGGCTGCTGCTGAGGTGGCTGCTGCTGCTGAGGTGGCGGCTGCTGCTGAGGTGGCGGCTGCTGAGGTGGTTGCTGCTGCTGCTGAGGTGGCGGCTGCTGCTGAGGTGGCTGCTGCTGAGGTAGCTGCTGCTGCTGAGGTGGCTGCTGCTGTTCTTCGTTGTCAGTCCTCGTCCTTGCAGGAGGACTGGTGGCGGCAGTGATGGTCCAGGTTTGCAGAGTGGTGGTGGCAGGGCTACTACATGTTGTTGTAGCAGCAGGGCTGTTCCATGTTTGCCTAGTGGTGGCTGAGCTCCACGCATGCATGGGATTGGCGGTGGTGCTCCAGACAGGAGCAGCGCTTGCCATGGTGGTGTCGGTGAAGTGACCAGCTGCACTCAGACTTGTGGTGGTGTAACGGTGGGTGTCCTGGCTTTGAATAGAGGTGTCCGTGCAGTGGTATGCAGCACAAGTAGGTAGTGAGGTGAAGTGAGTCAATGGTGGCACAGGTGGAAAGGACACCACTGACTGCTGACCGTACCGATTATGCTGCATAGCCTGCAAGAAAGCATTGTTGCAGGCCTGCAGCACATTCAGCTGTTGATCAGGACTAAGGTGTTCCGCCATGCCCTTTTCAATCTTACTAAAAAAATGGTGTGCTGGTCTGTTGAGGTCGGCCTCCAGACGGTCAAGGCGCTGTTCTACAGAATTGAAGCGGTGTTCAAAGTGGTTAAAACCACGTTCCATGAGTGCAAAACCGCTTTCAACTCTGTCGGACAGTGACTTGAGGCTGGAATTAAATGTCTCGCTCAAATGCATAAACTCGGGCAAGACATTCCTGTCCAAGGCCCTCTGCCGCTGGCGGGTAGTGCCCGCATAACCAGTGGCAGAGACCTGGGACAGGGGAACACCTGATGGCCCAGCTTCCTGGTCACCAGCTGTGTGTGTGGTTGACCTGCAAGGTGCTTCCTGGCTGTCGGATGGCTGGGACGGGTCAGAGGACGTCCGAGGAAGGACCGCTCCAGGGCCAGGTTGCAGGGTGCTGCTCCAGGTGCTGTGGAAGAAAGGAAAATCATTACTACCATGCCTTTACAAGAAGCATCAGCTGTGGATTAGAAAAACACAGATTAATAAAAATAAAAACACAAAATGTATAATACTTACGATCTTGTGGCAAGGACCGGTCTTAGGAACTGCAACGCGTGATAGTGACGGTATCTAGTTCTGGTCCTTGACGCAGATCCACTGCGAACCTGGCCCTCAGCACGAACATCACTGTTGAAGCGGTCCTTGATCGAACGCCAACGTGTTCGGACTTTGTCCACTGTTGATAAAAAAAAACAGTGCCGTCAAGGACAACAGTCACTGCGGCACAATGTAGCAATACAATAATCAAAGCAGTCACTGTAGACCCCGATGACACTGTTGGGTTTCCTGCTAGAATACACCTAGCACGAAACCCAACAGTGCCGTCAAGGACAACAGTCACTGCGGCACAATGTAGCAATACAATACTCAAAGCAGTCACTGTAGACCCCGATGACACTGTTGGGTTTCCTGCTAGAATACACCTAGCACGAAACCCAACAGTGCCGTCAAGGACAACAGTCACTGCGGCACAATGTAGCAATACAATACTCAAAGCAGTCACTGTAGACCCCGATGACACTGTTGGGTTTCCTGCTAGAATACACCTAGCACGAAACCCAACAGTGCCGTCAAGGACAACAGTCACTGCGGCACAATGTAGCAATACAATACTCAAAGCAGTCACTGTAGACCCCGATGACACTGTTGGGTTTCCTGCTAGAATACACCTAGCACGAAACCCAACAGTGCCGTCAAGGACAACAGTCACTGCGGCACAATGTAGCAATACAATACTCAAAGCAGTCACTGTAGACCCCGATGACACTGTTGGGTTTCCTGCTAGAATACACCTAGCACGAAACCCAACAGTGCCGTCAAGGACAACAGTCACTGCGGCACAATGTAGCAATACAATACTCAAAGCAGTCACTGTAGACCCCGATGACACTGTTGGGTTTCCTGCTAGAATACACCTAGCACGAAACCCAACAGTGCCGTCAAGGACAACAGTCACTGCGGCACAATGTAGCAATACAATACTCAAAGCAGTCACTGTAGACCCCGATGACACTGTTGGGTTTCCTGCTAGAATACACCTAGCACGAAACCCAACAGTGCCGTCAAGGACAACAGTCACTGCGGCACAATGTAGCAATACAATACTCAAAGCAGTCACTGTAGACCCCGATGACACTGTTGGGTTTCCTGCTAGAATACACCTAGCACGAAACCCAACAGTGCCGTCAAGGACAACAGTCACTGCGGCACAATACAGAGCAGGGAAATACTCACTAAACGCCTTTTTGGAGGATGCTGTGGCGCTGTCCCAGCCATCCATCAACGCTGCGGCCACCTCATTCCATAGCCGCCGGGTCACCACATTGTCCTTGTACAGCCGGTCACGGCTGTCCCACAACGGCGAACGCTCCTGGACCAGGCTGATGAGCTGCTCATTATCCAGGTAGACGTCTTCATCCCGTTGTGGAACCTAGACAAAACACATTCATTAGAATAATCAAATTTAAATTGAATAAAAAGTTACAAAAAAAGAAACAAAAAAAAGAGTAAAAATAGAAGATAAAAAATAAAGAACATTACAAATCATTTGATACTTACATTCCGTATCACCACCGGGACTTGGCTTCGCTGCTCCTGCTCTTCGCCCTCACTAGTCCCGTCCGCAGATGATGATGACGATGTCTTAAGAAAGTTGAAAAAAACGTAAGAGATTTGGAGAAGCAGCAGATATACTTACCAGATGCACGAAAATAATCACCTCACGGTCTGCTTGCGCCAATTCCTGCCGCGATGGGGAATACTCGGATTCTGAAGACATACTGCATGTAAAAATAATAAAAATCATTAGTACATACATAATTTAAAAGGACAGGCATATAATGTAATATACTCACATTCTTCGCTGATATAATGGGTTCTTGGTTGTCTGTCTGCTCTTCAATCTGTCAGTGTAGTAGTGGCAGAGTTTTGGCAGGCACCTCCTTTATATAGACTTTTTTTTTTTGACTTTAGAAGATTCTAACTAGGATAAAAAGTGGACACCACCCAAAAAACGCAGCGCTAAAAAAACGCATACCGGCGCATGCCAGTGCGCACGTATGCGCATCCATAGGCTATAATGGCCATTTTTAGCGCAAAACGTGCGCATACGTGCGCATGCGATTTTTTCCAGGGCCAAAAAATGCAACATGCTGCGTCTGGAAAATACCAACGCACACCCCAAAAAAACGCAGCGCATGAAAATCGCATACATGCGCTTACAAGAGCGCAGGTATGCGCACCCATGTTAAATATAGGGGAAAAATCGCATGCGCACGTATGCGTTTTTTTCCAGCGCTAAAAAACGCAAATGTGAAACCAGCCTAACATGGCCATATTGATGGAAAAATGAAAAAGTTATGGCTCTGGGAAGAAATGCGAAAAACGAAAAGGACTGTGGTGTGAAGGGGTTAAACTGTGTTTTACAGAACAAGCAAAAGCTATGAGATTTCAGAAATCTCATGTACACACATTGTTTTTGTTTTTTTCCTGACTGATCTGGAAAGCTGCTTCGTTTTGGAAAACTGCAGCATGTCGCTTCTATCAGCATTTTTTTCTGCATTCTTGCAATGTTTTTTCCCCATACAGCAGAAAACAATGATTAAGTGCAAAAACACAACAAAAACACATGAGGTTTTGCTGCAAAAACCTCCGTAAGTTGCATCATGTTTTTTTTATATACTAAACTTTATCACCATGCACAAGAGGCAATTATACCTGATAAAAATGCAGCAAAAACACAGCAAAACCTGCATTTGGTAAGCAACTTCTTTACTGCCAAGAGAACAGGTTTTGCCTGGAGAAAAGAGCGCAACGTGTGAACAAAGCCTGTTTGTTTTCCAAATGTTTTATTTGAGTTTCAATAAATGGGGAGGATGGGGGAGGAAAGATGGGGAAAAAAAGTGGGGGGGAAATGTAAAGGGAGAGAAAGAAAAAGGACAATAAAGTCCAAATATAAAGAAGACATAAAATGAAACACGTTAATGCAGAAGCATATTATGCAGTGAATTATTACAAAGGTAGGTATTTAAGCATATAATATCTTAATATATATGTTCCAAAGACCCAAACACAAGGGGCCTTACTTAGGCAGGTGCACTCTGGGTGAAGACTTAAGAGAACAACACCAGCCATCTAGACCATTTCCTAGAATATTTAGCAAATTGATCATGCACATTCGCAAATTTCAATTCAAAAGAATGATAAAGGCTAAGTTTGTCTATAATTTCATTAATTTGTGGGGGTTTTGGGTTTTTCCAAAGAAAGGCAATACTAATAGGAGACTAATAAAATGTTCATAATCAATAGCCTGCTAGAAGTATCAATTTTGTCTGCGTCCAGAGAAAGAAGGGCCAGACGAGGAGACAAAATAAGTCGTGTTCCTAGGATAAAATCGATAAGGTTAGAAATCAATCTCCAAAAGGGAACAATTTTGGGACATTGCCAAAATATATGCAAGATATTTCCTGGCCTTCCACAACCCCTCCAACAGAGCGGAGAATTGTCAGGGTTGATTCTATGAAGTCTAATGGGGGTATAATACCATCTCGTTAAAAGCTTGAAGTGGGTCTCTTGTAGTGATAAGGAAATGGAAGAGGCATACGAGAGGGTACATGCCTGTTCAAGGTCAGAAGGGTCAATTGTCATCTGCAATTCGGTTTCCCATTTGACAATATTTTGAGTCTTTACCGCTTCAAAGCTATTTTTACACCATTTGTACGTGTATTCAAAACGCCAAAAAATATTATGATCTATATTACAAATAAGGTTAACTGCTGGTTCAGAGATTCTCTGGTAGATAGTAAGGAACTCATGGATTATGTCTTTGAGGATAACATATTGTAAGAAAGCAGGGGTAGTAGATTGAAATCTTTCCTTGAGTTTATTGCAAGGTGTACAAGTAACGCCATCGTATAAATCTTTAATTTTTTTAAGTCCAAGTTCAGACCAAATGGGGTCAATGGTCTGATTAGACGCTTGAAAGATAACTGCTAGAGCCAGATTTTTTATTGTGACTTCTTTGTTAGAGCCTCTTTTTAGAGCAGAAAATTTTTTCCAAGCTTCAGAAACAGCTTGAAAAATCGGATGAGAATTTGTAATTAATTTTTTATGAAGGAGTTGGTTCAGAATTAGTAGGTGAAGAGGTTTATAATTATTAAAGAACAGTTCTAGTTCATGCCAAGCTGGTGTCGTATCATGAGGTCACCAGTATGAGGTTTGTTTGACTAAATTTGCAATGTAATAGGCCGTAATATTTGGGGAACCAGCTCCACCATAAGATTTATGGTTGTATAGAATATTTTTTGCTATTCTGGGTCTTTTGTTATTCCATATAAAGGAGTTTAATAAGGCTTGAAGGTTTGTGAGAGAGGAAGTGGGTATTTTTAAAGGCAGTGAGTGAAGTAGGTATAGGATTTTTGGGAAAATATACGACTTGACCATCATGATTCTTCCCCACCAAGAAAGCCCATCATCTCTAGATGTACGGAATTCATTAAAAAGCTTTTTAGTAAGCAGCTCTAAGTTTATTTTTATTAGAGAGTTTACATTTTTGACGAATTTTAGGCCTAGATATGTCAGCCCATCAGTGGCCCACCCCCAAGGTGAGAGGCCATCAATTTCCTCTTGGTCTGATCCTAGGTTAAAGCCAAGTATTTTGGATTTTGAGTCGTTTATTTTAAAATAAGAGATTTTAGCATAAGTCTGGATTAAGGTTTGTAAGGCAGAGATAGTTACTTGGATCTGTGAGGGTAATAATAATATCGTCTGCATACAATGCTGTTTTAAAATCTCTGTGCAAAGTTTTGATTCCCGAGATCTTTGTTCTGTTCCTGATTAGTTGGGCCAGAGGTTCAATAACTAATGCAAAAAGCAATGGTGACAAAGGGCAACCCTGTCTGGTCCCATTAGCTATATTAAACGTAGAGGAAAGATGATTGTTGGAATGAACCCTCGCACCAGGACCGGAGTACAAAGCCATAATACCTTTTGTGATCAGAGAAGCCATTCCAAATTTTTTGAGAGTTGCTTCGAGATATGACCAATAAAGGCGGTCAAACGCTTTCTCAGCATCAAGAAAGATAACAATGGCCCTGAGTTTGCTTGAGGAAATAACCTAATTTATGTTAATGAGTCTTCTTGTACCATCTATGGATTGTCTTCCTTTGATGAAGCCTATCTGATCATTGGAAATTAAACTCGGGAGGAATTGATTTAGTCTATTGGCCAGGATCTTTGCATACATTTTTACGTCTGTATTGATGAGGGATATAGGTCTATAATTAAAAATTTGGCTAGTGGCAGAATTTGGTTTTGGGATTACGATAATTGTCGCTTCCAGCATCTCTTTAGGAAATTGACCTGTTTGGAAAGCTGAGTTAAATATTTTGACAAGGTGGGGAGTTAATATATTACTAAAAGACTTGAAATAATCATTACTAAACCCGTCTGGGCCGGGTGATTTGAATGTTTTAAGCTTGTTTATGGTATCTAGGACTTCTTGTTCATTGAAGGGAGAAGACAAAAATGATGAGTCTTCAGGGTTAAGCTTTGGAAGGTTCATGCTGGAAAGAAATGATCCAATCTCTGAGGTAGATGGCTGCATATTGTGGTTGTCTTGGTTGATATTGTGCAGATTTTTGTAATAATCGGCAATAGCTCCTACAATATCTTTAGGGTGGACCAGGGATGTACCATTAGAGGAAGTTATACTGTCAATTCTATTCCGTTTCCGTATATTCTTAATTCTGTTTGACATGTATTTTGAAGGGCGATTTATAGATAAGTAATGTTTGCATTTTGCTGATCTAATAGCTGAGTCGTAAAAATTGAATATGATTTTCCTTAACTGCAACCTGAGATCAGTAAGCTGTTTGTAAGAGGAAACAGAGGATCGACATAGTTCCTCTTCTTTAGATTTAATAGACTGTTGTAGGGTAAGGATTTTATCCCTATTAATTTTTTTTTTGTCTGGAGGAAATTTGAATCAAGACTCCCCTCAACACCGTCTTGTGAGCATTCCAATAGGTAAACAGAATGAGCAGGTTTGATTCATTTTCACTAAAATAATTTTGTAAGGCTGAGCTGATTTTAAATTTGATGGTGGGGTTAAGAAGCAGAGAGGAGTTGAATTCCCACATGAATTGGGGACCCTATTATCAGTTCTGCAGTTACCGGGGAATGATCTGAAATACATTTATTAAGTATGGAGCTGGAGGAGATCCTTGGCAAGGAGCAGATATCTGTGAGTATCAGATCTATTCTAGATGCCGACTGATGGCCATCAGAAAAATGAGTAAATGCTCTAGATGTGGTGTTCAAACAGCGGAATGAGTCGAATAGCTCGTGATTATAAATCCAGCTGTTCAAGGATTGCGTTTTTTGTCTGCTGGGAGAGGTGGAGTCTAGTACACCATCTGGCACCATATTAAAGTCCCCTAACAAAAGTAGGGTTCCTGATCATAAGGTGTCTAATTTTTTCATTAGCTTATTCAGGAAGCTAATTTGTCTGATGGTGGAACATAAGTATTAACTATTGTGAAGGTTTGGCCGTTCAATTTGCACAGGAGAATATGATAATGTCCTTTTTCGTCTTTTACTTCAGAATGCAATTCAAAGGAAATTGAGTTACTAATCAAGGTTAAAACCCCAGCTCTCTTTCGTGGGCCTCAAGATTCAAATACAAATGGGAAATTTTTGAGATTTATAGAAGGGTGGTTGTCTTTTTTGAACTTGGTTTCTTGAAGGCATACAACCTCAGGATGCATCCTGTTAATCTCCCTACCAATGGAAAATCTCTTCCAAGGGCTATTTAGCCCCCTGACATTGTATGATACGAATTTTATTTTCATGTTACAAGAATGGCTGGGTTCGTATGAAGTGGGGTAGAGGAAATGCAGAAACCAGGGTGCACCTACCTTTGTAGAACTTAGTTGTTCAAAAACCTCAAACTATATACCTATTTGAAACCAAAAACAAAAGAGACACAAAAACAATAAGAACAAAATTGTCCTTCAGGAAGAGCCGATCCGGAAGGCTCTAATTCCTTAGTGGGGAAAGTTTGTGTATGGATCCCATTTGAGGCATCCCTTGGCATAACAACACTATTGCCAGAAGGGAAATAATCTCATGTGATATATGAGTCCATAAAGTAGTAGAGAAGTGAGATAACCTGTGGAAAGAAGAATAATAAGCAGTGCAGTACAATACATTGACCAAATAATCAAGAAGTGTAGAGAGGCCTTATAACAAGGTGAGTAAATATATTGGCCAGGTCTCTCTGTTGGATCATCACTTCTCTGATGAGGGCCCAGGGTCTTGAGAGTTGGAGATTCTATGGCGGTCAGGTATCCTGTAGTAGGACAGGAAATCTCTTCCTTCTTTAGGTGAGAATAGGACGGTCGTCTTTCCTTTGTAGATTATCAAAAGTTTAAGTGGGAATCCCCATTTATAGGGGATATTATTTTCCCTCAAGGCGGAAGTGACTGGCTTAAATGACTTTCTTCCTTCAATCGTTTCCTTTGAAAGATCCTTAAATAGCTGAAGGTGAGCATAGGGTTCTGGTAAACCTCCTAGATCTTTAACCGATTGTTGAATCTTTTCCTTAATCTTGAAAAAGTTTACCCTTAAGATGGTATCTCTAGGGTAGATCTTTATGGATATTCCGTGGTTTGGGAAGTCTGTGGATCCTATCTATGATGAGATCTTGGTCTGTAAGTGTCAGTAGTAATTTTTTGAAAATTGTCTTGACGAAGTCTTCTAGTTTATCCAGTGAGATAGATTCTTGTATTCCTCTTATTTTCAAGTTGTTTCGTCTGTTCCTGTCTTCTATATCCGCAACTTTAATTTTAAGTCTGTGAAATTCAGATTTGAGGTCATGGGTGTCTTTTGATAAATCATCAGTGTGTTCTTCCACTACAGTTAGCCGTTTTTCGTGGTTGTCTAACCTGCTGCTAAATTTATTCAAGGTGGACTGTAAAATTTTATTTTGGTTTTCAAATGATTGAGACATACTGGACGTGATTTTCTGGGCGAGAGTATCCATGTATGAGTGTATGGATATAACATCCAGATTTTGGGAACGAGAAGGATTGGTGTTATCCATCTTAAATTTTGACCTTTCCGGCGAAAAGTTTGGTGAATTATCTCCAGACTCAGGACTTGAAGCGTCGGCTTGTGAATTTTTCTGAAGTTTTTAACAGGATTTTTCCTTTTTGATGAGAGAGATGTATCCATGACCTCTTTATGAGGAGATCTGGCCTTAAATGGGTTAACGATATCCACTTCATCTTTAAAGTGAGGATTGTAAGAATCCTGAAATTTTTGTGCTTTTTGAGGACTCGTATTAGACACTTTCGTTGATTTGGACACTGGAGTAGCCTTGTGACTCATCTTGTGCCCTTTTTTGAATTCTGCCTTGCAGGGATTATATTAGAGAGAATTGATATTATTGGTGATGTTTCTACTGAATAAACGTTAAAAATATAGAAAATTCTTGTGTCTTCCTATGCTTTTTTATAAAAGGGACCATCAGGAATGAGATACACCACAGAATGAAATGGCACCCCTTCATGACCAATGACGCCACATAGGCGTAATGAAAACTGGTGCCAATCTGACCAGTGACGCCTATGTGGCGTCATGACTTTAAAGCCTCCCTGCGGGTCGGGTGACCTAGGTCACTGAAAGGTCACCCGACCCGCAGATACAGGGGGCTTTGTTCTTCACCATAGGGGGCGTGGCTTCGCCCCCACGTGACTACGATCGCTCTGATTGGCTGTTAAAAGTGAAACAGCCAATCAGAGCGATAGCAATATTTCATCAATGAAAATTGATGAAATATTACAATCCAGCCATGTCCGACGCTGCTGTAGCATCGGACATGGCTGGTGACAGCGATCCGACCCCCCCACCCGTTAACGGGGGCGATCTGCCCCCCGCCACTGAATGACAGCGGTGATGTGCCGCTGCTGTCATCATCTCCCCCCGCCTTTCCTTTGCTCCCCCGGCTTCCGATCGCCCCCCCTCCCACTCCCCGGTACTCACCGAGTGCCATTATGGCTCCCGGTGTCCCGCGGTCCCGGACCATGGGCGCTGCTATATTGGAAAATGGCGGGCGCATGCGCAGTGCGCCCGCCGGCTGCAATTTCCATTCATTCATTTTGATCACTGTGATAAACTCTCACAGTGATCAAAATAGAATGAAAAGTAAATAAACCCCCCGTTTATCACCCCCATAGGCAGGATCAACTAATAAAATAATGAAATTATTTTTATTTTTCCATTAGGGTTAGGGTTGGAAAGAGGGTTAGGGTTGGAAAGAGGGTTAGGGTTGGAAAGAGGGTTAGGGTTGGAACTAGGGTTAGGGTTGGAATTAGGGTTAGAATTAGGGTTAGGGTTGGAATTAGGGTTAGGGTTGGAATTAGTGTTAGGCTTGTGGTTAGGGTTATGGTTAGTGTTGGGATTAGGGTTAGGGGTGTGTTGGGGTTAGGGTTGGGATTAGGGATGTGTTGGGGTTAGGGTTGTGGTTAGGGGTGTGTTGTGGTTAGGGTTGAAGTTAGAATTGTGGGGTTTCCACAGTTTAGGCACATCAGGGGGTCTCCAAACGCGACATGGTGCAACCATTGACTCCAGCCAATTTTGCGTTCAAAAAGTTAAACGGTTCTCCCTCCCTTCCAAGCCCCGACGTGTGCCCAAACAGTGGTTTACCCCAACATATGGGGTATCAGCGTACTCAGGAAAAATTGCACAACAACTTTGGGGGTCTAATTTCTCCTGGTACCCTTGGGAAAATAAAAAATTGGGGGTAAAAAAATATTTTTGTGAAGCACTTGGGGGTTCAAAGTGCTCATCAGGCATCTAGATAAGTTCCTTGGGAGGTCTAGTTTCCAAAATGGGGTCACTTGTGGGGGGTTTCTATTGTTTAGGCACATCAGGGGCTCTGCAAACGTAACGACGACCGCAGACCATTCCATCAAAGTCTGCATTTCAAAACGTCACTACTTCCATTCCGAGCCCTTACGTGTGCCCAAACAATGGTTCCCCCCCATATATGGGGCACCAGCGTACTCAGGACAAACTGTACAACAACTTTTGTGGTCCAATTTATCCTGCTACCCCTGTGAAAATAAAAAATTGCTGGGTGAAAATCATTTTTTTGAGGAAAAAAAATTATTTTTTATTTTCACGGCTCTGCGTTATAAACTTTTGTGACGCGCTTGGGGGTTCAAGGTGCTCACCACACATCTAGATAAGTTCCTTGGGGGGTCTAGTTTCCAAAATGGGGTCACTTGTGGGGGGTTCCACAGCTTAGGTACATCAGGGGCTCTGTAAATGTTACATGATGCCCGCAGACCATTCCATCAAAGTCAGCATTTCATAATGTCACTACTTCCCTTCCGAGCCCCGAAGTGTACCCAAACAGTGGTTCCCACCCACATATGGGGTACCAGCATACTCAGGACAAACTGGACAACTTTTGGGGTCCAATTTATCCTGCTACCCTTGTGAAAAAAAAATTGCTGGCTAAAAATCATTTTTTTGAGGAAATTTTTTTTTTATTTTCACGGCTCTGCGTTATAAACTTCTGTCAAGTGCTTGGGGGTTCAAGGTGCTCACCACACATCTAGATAAGTTCCTTGGGGGGTCTAGTCTCCAAAATGGGGTCACTTGTGGGGGGGTTCCACAGTTTAGGTACATCAGGGGCTCTGCAAATGTAACATGATGCCCGCAGACTATTCCATCAAAGTCAGCATCTCAAAATGTCACTAGTTCCCTTCCGAGCCCCAACGTGTGCCCAAACAGTGGTTTCCCCCCACATATGGGGCACCAGCGTACTCAGGACAAACTGGACAACAACTTTTGGGGTCTAATTTATCCTGGTACCCTTGTGAAAATAAAAAATTGCGCACTAAAAAATAATTTTTTGAGGAAAAAAAATATTTTTTATTTTCACGGCTCTGCGTTATAAACTTTTGTGAAGCACTTGGGGGATCAAAGTGCTCACTATGCATCTAGATAAGTTCCTTAGGGGGTCTAGTTTCCAAAATGGGGTCATTTGTGGGGGAGCTCCAATGTTTAGGCACACAGGGGCTCTCCAAACACGACATGGTGTCCGCTAACGATTAGAAGTAATTTGCATTTCAAAAAGTCAAATGGCGCTCCCTTTCTTCCCTTCTGAGCCCTGCCGTGTGCCCAAACAGTGGTTCCCCCCACATATGGTGTACCAGCGTACTCAGGACAAACTGGACAACAACTTTTGTGGTCCAATTTCTCCTGTTAGCCTTGTGAAAATTAAAAATAGTGTGCTAAAAATCATTTTTGAGGAAAAAAAATTATTTTTTATTTTCACTGCTCTGTTTTATAAACTTTTGTGAAGCACTTGGGGGTTCAAAGTGCACTACACATCTAGATAAGTTACTTAGGGGATCTAGTTTCCAAAATGGGGTCACTTGTGGGGGAGCTCCAATGTTTAGGTACACAGGGGCTCTCCAAACGCGACATGGTGTCCGATAACGATTGGAGCTAATTTTCCATTCAAAAAGTCAAATGGTGCTCCTTCCCTTCCGGACCCTGCCGTGTGCTCAAACAGTGGTTTATGACCACATATTGAGGTATCGGTATAGTCAGGAGAAATTGCCCAACAAACTTTAGCATCCATTTTATCCTGTTGCCCATGTGAATATGAAAAAACTGAGGCTAAAATAAAATTTTTGTGAAAAAAAGTACTTTTTTTTTTTACAGATCAATTTGTGAAGTACCTGGGGGTTCAAAGTGATCATTATGCATCTATATAAGTTCCTTGGGGGGTCTAGTTTCCAAAATGGGGTCACTTGTGGAGGAGCTCCAATGTTTATGCACACAGGGGCTCTCCAAACGTGACATGGCAACCGCTAAATATTCCAGCATATTTTCCATTCAAAAAGTCAAATGGTGCTCCTTCCCTTCTGAGCCCTGCCGTGCGCCCAAACAGTGGTTTATGACCACATATGAGGTATCGGTGTACTCAGGAGAAACTGCCCAACAAATTTTAGGATCCATTTTATCCTGTTACCCATGTGAAAATGAAAAAATTGATGCTAAAAGAAAATTTTTGTTGGAAAAATTAAAATGTCCATTTTTTCTTTCCACATTGCTTTAGTTCCTGTGAAACACCTGAAGGGTTAATAATCTTCTTGAATGTAGTTTTGAGTAGCTTGAGGGGTGCAGTTTTTAGAATGGTGTCACTTTTGGGTATTTTCTGCCATATAGACCCCTCAAAGTGACTTCAAATGTGAGGTGGTCCATAAAAAAAATGGTTTTGTAAATTTTATTGTAAAAATGAGAAATCGCTGGTCAACTTTTAACCCTTATAACTTTCTAACAAAAAATATTTTGTTTCCAAAATTGTGCTGATGTAAAGTAGACATATGGGAAATGTTATTTAGTAACTATTTTGTGTCACATAACTCTCTGGTTTAACAGAATAAAAATTCAAAATTTGAAAATTGCAAAATTTTCGCCAAATTTCTGATTTTTTCACAAATAAACGCAAAAATTATCGACCTAAATTTACCACTAACATGAAGCCCAATATGTCACGAAAAAACATTCACAGAATCGCTAGGATGCGTTGAAGCGTTCCTGACTTGTTACCTTATAAAGGGACATTGGTCAGAATTGCAAAAAATGGCATGGTCATTAAGGTCAAAATAGGCTTGTCATGAAGGGGTTAATATTGTATGATTCATACAGTAAAATCCTTTATTAACTGCGCGCCGATATAGACGCACTCCCTGTGACTTTAAATGCAGCCGTGACTGGCGGCTAGTCTTCACACAGGGCTCAGTGACGTCAGTCCCCGCTCATAAAATATGCAACAGGGGAGCCGGCAGCTGATACACGGCACCGCTGAAGAAAGGCAGATCACCCCAGTGGAGCCGCACAGGAGCGGTGGGGAGCAGAGGTAACAGAAATAGGCACAAATCACGGACTATTTTGTGCCCTTCCGCCTCACAGATCTGTTATGACAGGAAAATGGCATACTTGAGATAGGATGTTGAGATGAAAGAGATCCCTCCGCAGCCGTTATAGCTCCCGCAGCCTCGCACAAAGCAGGGGAATATAGCTAAATTAGGACACCCTGGGACTTCCAAAGCGTCTAAAACAGACAAGAGGAGATTAAAAAAAAAAGTAAATGTCTTTTAATTATGCAACAAGAGAAATCCTGTCAGATTAGGCACAGGGTGGGGACTATTTTGTATCCTTCCGCCAATCAGCTGGTATATGACAGGATTTTTGCAAAAAAAATCTCCAAAAGACAATAAAAATCTTTAAAATGTGGTAGACAAGCGTGGAGATACTTTTTCTGAGGACAACGACAGCCGGTGGGTAATGGAGGGAGCAGGGAAAGGATTTTTTCACTCACGGTTCAAAATGGTGTCACTTTGCAGTAAAATAGCGGGAAAAGGCCTCAGATTTCAAAAATGTCTTTTTTAATGTCCAAAGCTCAGACAAGGGGTATCAGAATGTACCTCTGACTAACGAGAAAACAATCCTTCCGTGGGTTATCGAAGAGAGAGATTTTCTTTTGCTTTATTTGTCGCTTTAGGAGATGCCTCCTCAGAGATCCTGAGCCGTGCGTGTTACACCATCGCCGCCAGCTCAGGCCACGCCCCCCAACAAAGCCTGTTTGTAAGCCAGAACATGGAGTGGAATAATCAGAGGAAAAGTACAATAGAAACACGTCACCACTTCTGCATTTATCACCCACTCCTGATTTTTTTCTTACAAATACTGAGGTAAAATACTGACCAAATACTGAGTGTGTGAACATGGCCTTGTAAGGGAGAAGATCGGGCTGCGGGTACCTGCTTGCAGGGACTGGAACTGTTTAGGCTTCCTTCCCTGTTTGCTGGGGGAAGTAATAGTGGACCGGATAGGCCCCGTGACCCAGGAAGAGGAGTGTTTAGTCAGAGAACCTGGACCGAAGCTGCAGAGAGGCCCCCGTCGTCAGCGTGCGAGCAGCAGGGCAGGCAGGCAGGCTACGCACCCGAACTGCCGGAGCTGCGACGGACTGCAGCAGGCAGACGCGATGGCCTAGAGACAGTTTTGGTGCTGGCAGGCTGAGAGGAGTGCTCCGTCCCCAGAGCACCAGTGCTGCGCAGGCCTGTGTCCGTTAACCCCCGCCGCCAACCGTGGGGACTTGAGAGAGAGAAGTGCAGGGTGCCCGTTGACTACCAGAGAGCAAGGTGCCATATGTTCTGTGAGTACAGCACATGTGCCACATAAGAGAAACCGGGTACAGGACAGACACTTGCACCCTGATTTGCCAGTCAATAGTTGCTGGTCTACGTTGGACCCGGACAGCACTGCGGCCTTAATTGAGTCGGCCATATCAGCTTGTGGACTAGGGGCTCAGTGAAAGCTACCGGAGACTGACCATTTCCTACAGGACCTTCCTGAATAAGCACCGCATCAGCCGTTGTTGGCGCTATTGACTTCCCAGCAGGAGTCACAGTCTGAGGAACTTCTGAGAGTTTCACAAGAACTGCTGTTACCTGATTCATTGTTCCTGAACTCTGCATATCCTTTGCAAATTGAACCCTCACTTATTCCCTCATTTAACTGTTTACCTCCCTGCCTGGAGTGAGTATTCCCCTGTTAAAGTAAAGTTATTAATAGAGTTGAGCGAAACGGGTCGGTCAAATTCATAAGTCGCCGACTTTCGCTAAAGTCGGGTTTCATGAAACGAAACCCGACCATAGCGTGAGGTCATTCATGAGGTCAGCGACCAGAGCGCCAAAGTCGCATTTCAAATGTTGCTTCCAGCGCCCTTTTTCAGCCAATGATGGAGGACGCACACTGTGGGCAACGCGATGACATGGGCAGCGGTCACCACCATCTTTGAGAAGGGCATGCAAGTGATTGGCTTGCTTTGTGTGGCGTCACAGGGGCTATAAAAGGGCGTGCACGCCGACCGCCATCTTATTTCTGCTGATCTTAGCATGGGGAGAGGTTGCTGCTGCTGATTCTGAATAAGGGAGAGCCTTAGGCAGGGAATAAGAAAAAACTGCTTCTGCTGGTAGCGATTTTCACTGTACAACACAACAGTTTGTGTGCAGTGACAGGAAAGGCTATATTTTTGTGCATCAGCTCTGTTGGTTATTAGGCTGCCTTATAAGGCTCCCTGCGTTTATTTTTCCACACTTTTGTGTGCAGCAGTCCTGCTTATTAGGCTGCCTGCTGCCATACTTGGACTGAGAGCATCATTGTCAGCCTCCTAAAATCTCTAGGGAGATTCAAATTCTCCCCAATACTATATACACCTTGTACCTTGTCATACACCATCCAATTTCAGCCTGTTAAATTGAGGTGTAATCTATAGTGGGCATGAGATAATTGTTCAGCCTCCTAAAATCTCTAGGGAGATTCAAATTCTCCCCAATACTATATACACCTTGTACCTTGTCATATACCAACCAATTTCAGCCTGTTAAATTGAGGTGTAATCTATAGTGGGCCTGAGATAGTTCAGCCTCCTAAAATCTCTAGGGAGATTCAAATTCTCCCCAATACTATATACACCTTGTAACTTGTCATACACCAGCCAATTTCAGCCTGTTAAATTGAGGTGTAATCTATAGTGGGCCTGAGATAATAGTTCAGCCTCCTAAAATCTCTAGGGAGATTCAAATTCTCCCCAATACTATATACACCTTGTACCTTCTCATACACCAGCCTATTTCTGCCTGTTAAATTGAGGTGTAATCTATAGTGGGCCTGAGATAATTGTTAAGCCTCCTAAAATCTCTAGGGAGATTCAAATTCTCCCCAATACTATATACACCTTGTACCTTGTCATACACCAGCCTATTTCAGCCTGTTAAATTGAGGTGTAATTTATAGTGGGCCTGAGATACTAGTTCAGCCTCCTAAAATCTCTAGGAAGATTCAAATTCTCCCCAATACTATATACACCTTGTACCTTGTCATACACCAGCCAATTTCAGCCTGTTAAATTGAGGTGTAATCTATAGTGGGCATGAGATAATAGTTCAGCCTCCTAAAATCTCTAGGGAGATTCAAATTCTCCCCAATACTATATACACCTTGTACCTTGTCATACACCAGCCTATTTCAGCCTGTTAAATTGAGGTGTAATCTATAGTGGGCCTGAGATACTAGTTCAGCCTCCTAAAATCTCTAGGAAGATTCAAATTCTCCCCAATACTATATACACCTTGTACCTTCTCATACACCAGCCTATTTCTGCCTGTTAAATTGAGGTGTAATCTATAGTGGGCCTGAGATAATTGTTCAGCCTCCTAAAATCTCTAGGGAGATTCAAATTCTCCCCAATACTATATACACCTTGTACCTTGTCATACACCAGCCAATTTCAGCCTGTTACATTGAGGTGGAATCTATAGTGGGCCTGAGATAATAGTTCAGCCTCCTAAAATCTCTAGGGAGATTCAAATTCTCCCCAACACTATATACACCTTGTACCTTGTTTTACAGTACCATATAGCTGGTGGTATTTTGGGTACATTTTCCCAAAAATGAGAAAGTATGGTGGAAGAGGCCGTGGAAGTGGGCAGGGGTTGCCAGCTGGTACTGATGGTGGTGGTGGTGGTGCTGGTGCATCTGCTGGTAGTGGCAAAAGCACAATAGCACCTAAGGCAGGAGGTGTTGAGCCTGCATCATCGTCTGGCTCCACAAGGCCTCAAAGGCTCCCTTTTCTGGGAGTAGGGAAACCGCTTTTAAAGCCGGAGCTTCAGGAACAAGTTTTGGCTTACATTGCTGACACAGCCTCTAGTTCTATCGCCTCCTCTTCTGAAGTTTCAAAAAATAAAAGCACTGAGTCATCAGTGGAGGCTCCTGGTCAGGAACAACACTTTTCCTTGTGTCCTTCACCCCTACCAAAAGTGAAGGATGCGGCAGGCCACACTACAGATTACTCCATGGAGCTCTTTTCACATACCATGCCTGGGTTATCAAGTCAAATCGTGAATTCCCCAGTCCAAGATGAATCTGACATGGAGTGTGGGTCGCCAGCCAGGGCAGTGGGGTTAATCGGTACCGGGCCGGTGTCTCAGAGGGATGTGTCACGGTGGTGGTGGCCCTGGGCGTCCATGCAAAGGGGTGAATAACGTTTATAGGTGAATGATATGTGATGCCACCTGTGATTTCTGATCAGATTGACCAGCGCTGCAGTGTCACTTCTCTGGGACAGATATCGTGGTGCAGCTAAGATGTAGAAGCCCTGCACAGGTAGGGCCGTAGTCGCAGGGCAGATGAAAGAGTTGGTAGATGGTGTGCAGTGCAGGATGTAGCAGAGCCATGCGCCAGGCGCAGGAGAAAGATGACAGACACAGTCGTGCAGTTCCTTTACCTGTACTTGGTAAGTGCTGTCCAGGACCCAGAGTACAGATGGAGAAGGAGTTGGTCAGCATGGAAGCCAATTTGGAATTCTCTCTCTGCAGATAGGTAGTGTGGCCTCCGTTCTAGTGCTTATCTGAGGTACTCGCAGTACTGAGCTAACTGAAGTTCCCCCTGTTGACTCTCTTTTGGAACTTTCTCGTATGGCAGGCAGACGTAGCCTTTTCCTTCTGGCTCACACGTGTCGCTGCTGGGGCCTCCGAGCCTTAGTTGGGAACAGAGCATTTACAGCTGCTACTTTCTCTGGTTTCTGCTGCAGGACCAATAGTGTCCCTACAAACTTGGAGACCGGAATCCGGACCATGCGCTCCAGCTAGGAGTGAGCCTTAACTCTGCTCATCCTCCAGCTCCCCTTCTCACGTCCACACACTTCCCCTTCCCTTCACAGACTGCCCTAACTTCCCTCCTCCCGACCACAGAGAGCAGCTCCTCAGCAGTCAGGTTCAGAGCTCTCCCTGCTGGCATGGAGTGGGAACTGTGTTGTGTGTTGGTTTAACTGCTAGAGAGATCCTTCGTTGCTCCCAAGCATGACATCACTCTCCCTAGGAGGAAGGTAATGCCACTGTGGCGACCGTACTCCTGGGGGCGCCACAAGTGCACTGATGCCCAGCCACTGCTAGATGATTCTGCTGGTACATTGACCCAGACCACTACATTCCCCTCGTACTCTACACAGCCAGAATCTGACCCTGATGAAACTCAGGTTCCCCTTCCCGCATACTATACCACCTTACACGGTGACAAAGTGGACGGTGCAGATGAAAGTGCAGGTTCCTTGAGCAGGTGGGGGGGCATACTCATGGGCGACGGCACTGGCACAGGGCCCCTCATAGTACGCAAAAGTGTCTCTGCCGTTGAGAGGGCCCACCTGCCGTCAGACACACCGCCGTACTATGAAGGGCCCTGTGCCAGTGCCGTCGCCAACGAGTGATTCTCTATGGAGAAATATATGGGCCTCATTACTCTGTATGGCGCACTATGCGGTGGCCATAATACTGTATGGAGTAATATACTGTCTGTTTTTGGAGCTATTGGAGAATTTAAAATGGATATCAGTCATGTGATGAAAGAAGTGAAGTATTTTTCATTGTACTATACCGCTATTTCTCTGCCGTATCAGAGGATCATGAATTGTGGCATGTGTTAAAGGAGCCCAGTGACACTCTTTGGCCCTGGGCCCACAAAAATCTGGAGCCAGCCCTACCCCCCCCACAACTTTAGCCAAATAACCCCAGTTTTCAATGCCTAACTATTATTATAAAGTAAATTATGGTTGACAAGCTTAAGTAATAAGAATTGATGTTTTTGGCATTAAAATGGGCACTGTAGGTGTGTTTCCTGTCTTCCACTCCATGCCGACTTTTCTTCCCCATTGACTTGCATTGGGTTTCGTGTTTCAGTCGGCCTTCGACTTTTCACGATAATCGGCCGATTGCGTTCGACCCGACTTTTGCGAAAGTCGGGTTTCATGAAACCCGACTCGACCTGAAAAAAGGCAAAGTCGCTCATCTCTAGTTATTAACTCTTGCTTTGCCTTCTGTCTGTCACTGCATCCTACAACCTGCTTACATCCTTATGGTAAAACGTCACCACTTCTTTATTTTTCACCCACTCCTGGTTTTGGCTTACAAATACTGAGGTCAAAAACTTATAGAATTCCATTAGATGTGGGAAATCCACAGGGAGGAAAAACGTTATCTACATACGACTGTATCAATAAAGTTTTTTCAAAGCCAAATACCAGGAAGTATCAAAAAACAAAGCAGATTTGAGACAAAAACTGCAGCGTCAAAAAGGTGATCAAAATGCATGTAAAAAACGCAATGAAAAAAAAACGAAAGTAACCGAATTTAGCTAATAGGTGCCGAAATGCTGCAGAAAATCTGCAACTTCAAAAACTCACCAAATCCTTTTTGTGGGAACAAAGCCGTAAAGGCCCTGTGCATGCATCTTTTTCAGGCAGGTGAACCAAACAAGTTTTTTCAAGAGGAAAATGCTTCAGGAAAAAATGGTGCTTTTTTTCCCCTGAATTGTCTTTTTATTTGTTTCCTCGGCATATTTTCGATTGCTGGCAGTTTTTTTTAGTATACACTCACTGGCCACTTTATTAGGTACACCTGTCCAACTGTGTGTTAAGACTTAATTTCTAATCAGCCAATCACATGGCGGCAACTCAGTGCATTTAGGCATGTAGACATGGTCAAGACAATCTCCTGCAGTTCAAACCGAGCATCAGTATGGGGAAGAAAGGTGATTTGAGTGCCTTTGAACGTGGCATGATTGTTGGTGCCAGAAGGGCTGGTCTGAGTATTTCAGAAACTGCTGATCTACTGGGATTTTCACGCACAACCATCTCTAGGGTTTACAGAGAATGGTCCGAAAAAGAAAAAAAATCCAGTGAGCGGCAGTTCTGTGGCCGGAAATGCCTTGTTGATGCCAGAGGTCAGAGGAGAATGGGCAGACTGGTTCGAGCTGATAGAAAGGCAACAGTGACTCAAATTGCCACCCGTTACAACCAAGGTAGGCAGAAGAGCATCTCTGAACGCACAGTGCGTCGAACTTTGAGGCAGATGGGCTACAGCAGCAGAAGACCACACTGGGTACCACTCCTCTCAGCTAAGAACAGGAAACTGAGGCTACAATTTGCACAAGCTCATCGAAATTGGACAGTAGAAGATTGGAAAAACGTTGCCTGGTCTGATGAGTCTCGATTTCTGCTGCGACATTCGGATGGTAGGGTCAGAATTTGGCGTAAACAACATGAAAGCATGGATCCATCCTGCCTTGTATCAACGGTTCAGGCTGGTGGTGGTGGTGTCATGGTGTGGGGAATTTTTTCTTGGCACTCTTTGGGCCCCTTGGTACCAATTGAGCATCGTTGCAACGCCACAGCCTACCTGAGTATTGTTGCTGACCATGTCCATCCCTTTATGACCACAATGTACCCAACATCTGATGGCTACTTTCAGCAGGATAATGCGCCATGTCATAAAGCTCGAATCATCTCAGATTGGTTTCTTGAACATGACAATGAGTTCACTGTACTCAAATGGCCTCCTCAGTCACCAGATCTCAATCCAATAGAGCATCTTTGGGATGTGGTGGAACGGGAGATTCGCATCAGGGATGTGCAGCCGACAAATCTGCGCCAACTGTGTGATGCCATCATGTCAATATGGTCCAAAATCTCTGAGGAATGCTTCCAGCACCTTGTTGAATCTCTGCCACGAAGAATTGAGGCAGTTCTGAAGGCAAAAGGGGGTCCAACCCGTTACTAGCATGGTGTACCTAATAAAGTGGCCAGTGAGTGTATATTCAGCAAAAAGTTGAGGTACTGTAATAAAACATAACTTTTAAAAGATTAAATAAAACAAGTGCTGCCTTAAAAAAAAGAAAAAAGCTTAAGCCTCAGTCGCTATGTCAGAGGTATACAGTACGTAAAGCCTAAACAAAATCAGACATAAACTAATAGGTGCTCTGGCTATAGAGGTAACTGAACATATACTGGATGCAATGGTCACCTATAATGACAGCGCAATTTAGCTATCAAAAGCATCTACGTATGACCACATCCAATTCTGCAGTTTCACAGAGACTGGACAAACCTCAACTATCTACTATACCAAGATTAATAGATGTAACTAATTAGAACAATCATATCTACAAGGTATTTCTAGAAAGTCACTAACAGTGGTCAGAGGAAAATCCCAAGCAAAAGGCCCAATATCACCAATATCACAGCAGGCTTTAGCTATTCATATAGTAAAAACCAATGTAATAAACCCGTGTAAAGAAGCCTAAACATGAGAGGTGTTGGTTAAAAAAAAAACTTTATGTCACGGGGTCCTTCTCCGATACCACACAATCAACAGAACGAGGGAAGTGTGAACGATCCCAAGACCTTTATTATGGGCAAAATTAGAAGGTCCATAAACAATCCACCACACTGAGGATGCAGTAGTCCAGAACAAGAATGCAGTCCAGTAACAGGATAAAATGTCCAGGGAGATGAGAGTCCAAAACTCTAGCAGCCAGAGGATAAAATGGGTCCATACGCTTCCTTCTCTCTGACGTGACGTCTTCACACGATCATCACCACACAGGAACTGACTTGTCCAGCCCCTGTCCTCCCCCGCCCCCTCCTTATGTCCAGGGGAAGTCAGACAGGTTGGGGCGGTTTGCAGGCCTCCCAGAGGAGACAAAGGAGCCTTGGGGATTAAGGAACTACAGGGGGTCATCAAGAGACAGATACAGTCAGGCTATAGACATACAAGACAACAAGAAAAACACTTTGAAAATCAGTGAAATAGAAATATACACAAAATGATATCCACATAGCATATCACACCATCACAACCTCTTCCCCCTCATAATAAGTGAGCATGCTATGAGGTCTACACAGACCTCTGGCCTGCTCACTTTAGTCCACATTGCTCACTCATTTACAGCTCCTTGTACAGTGGCAGGGGTAGGTCGGCCTGGGGAGCCTATGGTTCTTCTTGTCGAGATAGACCATCGGCGTTCAGGTGTTGGCTTCCCCGCTTGTATTGGATGGAGAAGCTGTAGGGTTGTAAGGACAAGCTCCACCGCAGCAATCTTCCATTGTCCCCTGATACGCGGTTCAGCCATATGAGTGGGTTGTGGTCTGAAACAATTGTTAAGTCTCTGCCATACAAGTATGGCTGCAATTTTTTTAGCGCCCATACGATGGCAAGGCACTCCTTTCCAATAGTGGCATAGGCAACTTCCCGATCCAGTAGTTTCCGACTGGCAAAAGCAACAGGATGTTCTTCTCCGGCGACGTTCACTTGGCTAAGTACTGCCCCAATCCCAAAGGTGGATGCATCTGTCTGCACGAGGAACCTGCGCTTATAATCAGGGGCAGTCAAGACAGGAGGAGTGATGAGGGCGGTCTTTAACGCTGATAAGGCATCCTCGCATGCTGTCGTCCACGTCACATTCCTAGGCATGTTCTTGCAGGTCAGGTTGGTTAGGGGCTTGGCCAAGGTGCTGAAGTTAGAGACAAATTTGCGATAGTAACCAGCAGTTCCTAAAAATGCAAGTACCTGCTTTTTAGTCTGGGGTCTACACCAGTTGCTAATGGCTTCCACCTTGGCAGGCTCAGGCCTTAGGGTCCCACCCCCTACTCTATGCCCGAGGTACTGCACCTCAGCCATCCCTATTTGGCACTTATCAGGGTGAATGGTCAGTTCTGCAGTAAGGATACAGTCTAGCACTATGCCCAAGTGTTTAAGATGTTCCTCCCAGGTTGTGCTAAAAATGGCAATGTCATCTAAGTAAGCACAGGCAAAGTCCTGACATTCGAGTGAAGCCATCCCCATTATCACCCATGTGCCCAGTTTCTGCCTTTCACCTAAGGGCTGCTAAGGTAGTTTCACCCTCTGTTTCTCTCCTAAACTCCTCTCTGTCCCAAGACTCTCCCAATGTAGTAGCAGCGAACGTATTGCTTACCAACTCTGATGCGGTTCGTGGTGGTTGCTCCTCGGTGAGGTCCGGATGACGTAGTGCTTGAAGGGCCTGTAGTAGTTTGACTGCTCCCACAAATTAGCACTGTAACTCCCCAATGTCGTTCCCAAGGAGGATATCTGCAGGAAGTCCTCCCATAACTCCAATCCAACACAGTTTTTCTCCACAACCATAATCCAAACGCACAGAAGCTCGCTGTATATATTTGCAGGCACCCCCCGCCAGGACAATGGGAATTCCTAGACCCTGGTAAATTGCCTCAGTCGAACCACGCGGGGGTCAGCAATAGTCAGGAATGCCCCTGTGTCTCTAAATCCTGACACTTTGAATCCATCAATTAAGACATCCTGCAGTTGGCGTTGCCGTTGCTCTGAGTAGCTAAAGGACAGAGGCCGGAGTCCGTACACTCCAGGAGGAGTGTCTATGGTGCCGTGGTCCACTCTTGTGGGGGTGGTGGTAGCTCTTCCTCAGGCGGAGTGGAGTGTACAAGATGCACTGGATGAGGTGGAGCTGCATGGGGCTCCCTCCGAATCCTTGAGGGACAGCCAGACTGCAAACGTCCAGGTTGCCCACACCCATAACACCTCCTCTCTGTGATACCCCCAGGTCGATGGCGGAACTGTTGGGGCCCAGGATTGTGAGGCATGATTGTCATCCGACTAGGTGGAAGGGCAGATATAATCGGAGGGGGACGGGGCGCGGGAGCAGGCCCGTGGTTCATTGTCCAGAAGCCTCCTCCATTGCAGCCGGATAGTAAGGGCTTCATCGGCCAGGGATGCAGCTCTATCCACGGTACACGGCGTGCGCTCCCGGACCCATTCCCGTACCTCTGCGGGATGCTTGGCAAGAAATTGTTCTATAAGGAACACCTGTATAACATCTTCCACAGTAAAGGCGTTTTCTGCTTCCAGACATCTCCGACATGCCTGGGACATCTTATGTGCATACATCCTAAACGATCCCCCTGTGGTGCATGGGAGGTCTCGGAACTTGGCCCTATATGAGTCTGGGGTGATAGCATGGTAATCCCGGATGGTCTGCTTTACAATGCTATAATCCCGATTCCGCTGTGCGTCAATGGTTCGGTAAGCCTCCGCCATGCTTCCGTTCAGGAGTCCCACTAACAAACGCATCCAGCTAGAGTGGGGCACCTCCATCACAGCACACTGCTGCTCAAAGTCCTTGAAGAACCCCCCCCACATCTCTGGAAGCCTCATCAAATGGCTTAAACTCTGTCCGGGTGATCCGCACAGGCTCCTGGATCGTTGGGGTTACACTCCACATTGAGTTACTCCCTCTTTCAAGCTCCATTGTTTCTTGTCTCCACTGTGCTCAGCGGGCAGCCTCCTCCTTGTACTCCTGAGAGACGCCTGGGCCCAGAACCGCCATCTCTTCTTCGTACCACACCAACCACTGGCTTTTTTGGATGGGGATCCCTGTCTCCAGTGCTCGTCCTTCAGACATCTGGGGGGAGGAGGTGGCTGGGCTAGCGCCCACCAGTAGGTCAATTACGGATTCTTTAGTCAGTCCCTGGTAGGTCAGGCCCAGGTCTCTGGCTCTCTCCTGTAAACTGGATACAGTCCAATTTCTGTACTCACTCTGTGGGTGGTTCTCCAATGGGTTACACTCTGTTGATCCCACCGCTGCCACCAGTTGTCACGGGGTCCTTCTCCGATACCACACAATCAACAGAACGAGGGAAGTGTGAACAATCCCAAGACCTTTATTATGGGCAAAATTAGAAGGTCCATAAACAATCCACCACACTGAGGATGCAATAGTCCAGAACAAGAAAGCAGTCTAGTAACAGGATAAAATGTCTAGGGAGATGAGAGTCCAAAACTCTAGCAGCCAGAGGATAAAATGGGTCCATACGCTTCCTTCTCTCTGACATGCCATCTTCACACGATCATCACCACACAGGAACTGACTTGTCCAGCCCCTGTCCTCCCCCGCCCCCTCCTTATGTTCAGGGGAAGTCAGACAGTTTGGGACGGTTTGCAGGCCTCCCAGAGGAGAGAAAGGAGCCTTGGGGATTAAGCAACTACAGGGGGTCATCAAGAGACAGATACAGTCAGGCTATAGACATACAAGGCAACAAGAAAAACACTATGAAAATCAGTGAAATAGAAATATACACAAAATGATATCCACATAGCATATCACACCATCACACTTTATTTTTTGTACAGTTGGATACGTGGCGGAAAAGAAAAAGAGGGCACACATGTTAAAATACAAGCCAAGAACCTGGAGGGGTTCTAGATAAAAGAATTGTGGCCGCAGGACAGATGACAGGAGAGAAACATCATTAAATAGTAATATTGTTATTACAAATCATTCTCAAAAAATTATGATTGGATGGACAGTGTCCATGGAGTGATGGTCAGTGGTGTGATGTCAATAATTGCACATACCCTTGGGCTTATACAGAGGCGTATCTGGGGGGGGGGCAGTCGGGGGCGTGTGCCCCGGGCGCAGCCGGCGGGGGGAGCAGTCAGGCTTTCCAATGTGCAAACCAGACATGCCTAAATGCATCTGCACTAATACAGAGGTTGTGAACCAGAAGCCCTGCATTCCCTGTGTGAACACTGCCACATGCGGATTATTTCTTCTGCACTGGTGTACCACACGGCCAATCCCTGATTGTAGGCTGGCTGTTTCATTTGGTATTTATGCACCTGTGCAGCTGCCATTTTACTTGGGTCTGCTGCACCCTGTATTACTGCAGTTGCATTTAGGCCTGTCTGGTTTGTATCTGATTTTTTTGGAGAACTTTTTCCTCTTTTTGAGGTTTTCAAGCTTTCCAATGTGGCGGTCCACAGTGTCTCTTACAGACACAAGTACAATTGAAGCTCTGGCCCTGGGTTAGAGCGACATAAGCAGCGTGATCAGGTCATGTGATCACACTGCTGACATCACTCGCCCAGGCTGCTGAGGCGCACATTGGTGGTAAGTGCTCCAGTGGATCTGAAGACACCGAAGATTAAGTGCACGGGGTGGCGTAGATTTAATGTGCTTGGGAAGATTTGAAGTGGGGATGGCATGATTTAAGGCCGGGGTCACACTAACCGACGCAAAATACGGTCAGTATTTTACATGCATAATATGGATGAATGGCCCCTAAACAGTGCTCCGTATGTCATCCGTAAGCAAGGTGTGGTCGCGTATTTTGCGCATGTAAGCATCTGTATGTAATCCGTATGGCATCCGTATGGCGAGATTTTCTCGCAGGCTTGCAAAATGGACATATTATGGAGCCCTATGACAGGTTTTATAACAGAAACCAAAGAATAGATATAGACACATAGAATGCATATAATGCATATATATATATATATATATGTATTCTATGTGTCTATATCTATTCTTTCGTTTCTTTATTAAACCTGTCAGTGTGAGTTTACTGTATAGCGCACTGAATTGCCAGCTTTGCTAAAAGACACCGTGTGCGTATTTCTCGCAAGTCACATGTGTGGTCCATGTGTAATCCGTATTTTTTGTGCACCCATAGACTTGCATTGGCGTACTACGGCCGTAGTACGCTGACAATCGCAGCATGCTGCGATTGGCACGAACCGTAGAATACGGATGAGAAATATACGGCTGGTGCGAGTGACCCCATAGAGAATCATTGGTCCGTGTCTAATGCGTGCTTTTAGCGCCTCTCACTCGGCCGTATTCCTCGCCAGTGTGACCCCGGCCTAAGGCTCATTCACACGTCAGTATTTGGTCAGTATTTTGCATCAGTGTTTGTATGCCAAAGCCAGGAATGGAACTTACCGAGAAAAAAATATAATTGAAAGACTGACTCCTGTTCCTTACTTTGGAGACACTCCTGGTTTTGGCATACAAATACTGATGAAATACTGATCAAAAATACTGATGTGTGAAAGAGGCCTTAACCCCTTCACCCCCAAGGGTGGTTTGCACGTTCATGACCAGGCCAATTTTTAAAATTCTTACCACTGTACCTTTATGAGGTCATAACTCTGGAACGCTTCCATTGATCCCGGTGATTCTGACATTGTTTTCTCGTGACATATTGTACTTCATGTTAGTGGTAAAATTTCATTCAAATAACTTGCGTTTATTTGTGAAAAAAATGGAAATTTGGCAAAAATTTTGAAAATTTTGCAATTTTCCAACTTTGAATTTTTATGCCCTTAAATCACAGAGATACGGCACACAAAAAACTTGATAAGTAACATTTCCCACATGTTTACTTTACATCAGCACAATTTTGGAACCAAAATTTTTTTTTGTTAGGAAGTTATAAGGGTTAAAAGTTGACCAGCGATTTCTCATTTTTACAACACCATTTTATTTTTAGGACCACATCACATTTGAAGCCACTTTGAGGGGTCTATATGATAGAAAATACCCAAAAGTGACACCATTCTAAAAACTGAACCCCTTAAGGTGCTCAAAACCACATTCAAGAAGTTTATTAACCCATTAGGTGCGTCACAGGAATTTTTTTGAATATTTAAAAAGAAATGAACATCTAACTTTTTTTCACAAAAAAAATACTTCAGGTTCCATTTTTTTTATTTTACCAAGGGTAACAGGAGAAATTGGACTGCAAAAGTTATTGTGCAATTTGTCCTGAGTACGCTGATACCTGATTTGTGGGGGGGAACGACTGTTTCGGCGCATGGCAGACCTCAGAATGGAAGGAGCGCCGTTTGACTTTTTCAATGCAAAATTGGCTGGAATTCAGATTGGACGCCATGTCACGTTTGGAGAGTCCCTGATGTACCTAAACAGTGGAAACCCCCTACAAGTGACCCCATTTTGGAAACTAGACCCCCAAGGAACTTATCTAGATATGTGGTGAGAACTTTGAACCCACAAGGGCTTTACAGAAGTTTATAACGTACAGCGGTACAATTAAAAAATCATATTTTTTCCACAAAAATGATCTTTTCACCCCAATTTTTATTTTCCCAAGGGTAACAGGACCCTAAAAGTTATTGTGCAATTTGTCCTGAGTACGCTGGTACCCCACATGTGGGGGTAAACCACTATTTGGGCGCATGGCAGAGCTCGGAAGGGAAGCAGCGCCATTTGACGTTTTTGGCTGGAATTGAGATCGGACACCATGTCGCGTTTGGAAAACCCCTGATGTACCAAAACAGTGGAAACCCCCCACAAATGACACCATTTTGGAAACTAGACCCCCTAAGGAACTTATCTAGATGTGTGGTGAGAACTTTGAACCCCCATGGGCTTCACAGAAGTTTATAACATAAAGCCATACAATTAAAAAATCATATTTTTTCCACAAAAATGATCTTTTCACCCTCAATTCTTATTTTTCCAAGGGTATCAGGACCGTAAAAGTTATTGTGCAATTTGTCCTGAGTACGCTGATACCCCACATGTGGGGGTAAACCACTATTTGGGCGCATGGCAGAGCTCGGAAGGGAAGCAGCGCCATTTGACGTTTTTGGCTGGAATTGAGATCGGACACCATGTCGCGTTTGGAAAACTCCTGATGTACCAAAACAGTGGAAACCCCCCACAAATGACACCATTTTGGAAACTAGACCCCCTAAGGAACTTATCTAGATGTGTGGTGAACACTTTGACCCCCCCAGTGCTTCACAGAAGTTTATAATGCCCGGGCGTGAAAATAAATAATTCGTATTTTTTCCACAAACATGATCTTTTAGTCACCATTTTTTTATTTTCCCAAGGGTACCAGGAGAAATTGGACCCCAAAAGTTGTTGTCCAATTTGTCCTGAGTATGCTGATACCCCATATGTGGGAGAAAACTACTGTATGGGCACACGTCGGGGCTCGGAAGGGAAGTAGTGACGTTTTGGAATGCAGACTTTGATGGAATGGTCTGCGGGTGTCATGTTGCCTTTGGAGAGCCCCTAATGTACCTAAACAGTGGAAACCCCCCACAAATGACACCATTTTGTAAACTAGACCCCCCAAGGAACTTATCTAGATGTGTGGTGAGCACTTTGAACCCCCCAGTGCTTCACAGAAGTTTATAACGCCCGGGCGTGAAAATAAAAAATTCGTATTTTTTCCACAAACATGATCTTTTAGTCACCATTTTTTTATTTTCCCAAGGGTACCAGGAGAAATTGGACCCCAAAAGTTGTTGTCCAATTTGTCCTGAGTATGCTTATACCCCATATGTGTGAGAAAACTATTGTATGGGCACACGCCAGGGCTCGGAAGGGAAGTAGTGACGTTTTGGAATGCAGACTTTGATGGAATGGTCTGCGGGTGTCATGTTGCCTTTGGAGAGCCCCTAATGTATCTAAACAGTGGAAACCCCCCACAAATGACCCCATTTTGAAAACTAGACCCACTAAGGAACTTATCTAGATGTGAGGTGAGCACTTTGAACCCCCAAGGGCTTCACTGAAGTTTATAATGCCAGGGCATGAAAATAAAAAAATCGTATTTTTTCCAGAAACATGATCAATTAGTCCCCAATTTTTTCATTTTCCCAAGGGTAACAGGAGAAATTGGACCCCCAAAAGTTGTTGTCCAATTTGGCCTGAGTACGCTGACACCCCATATGTGGGAGAAAACTACTGTATGGACACACGTCGGGGCTCGGAAGGGAAGCAGTGACGTTTTGGAATGCAGACTTTGATGGAATGGTCTGCGGGTGTCATGTGCGTTTGGAGAGCCCCTGATGTACCTAAACTATTGAAACTCCCCACAAGTGACCCCATTTTGGACACTAGACGCCCCACGGAACTTATCTAGATGTGTGGTGAGCACTTTGAACCCCCAAGTGTTTCACAGAAGTTTATAACACTCGGACGTGAAAATAAAAAAATCATTTTTTTCCACAAAAATGATATTTTTGCCCCCAATTTTTTATTTTCCTAAGGGTAACAGGAGAAATTGGACCCCAAAAATTGTTTTGCAATTTGTCCTGGGTAGGCTGATACCCTACATGTGGGGGTAAAACACTGTTTGGGCGCATGGCAGAGCTTGGAAGGGAAGGAGCACCATTTGACTTTTTCAACTCAGAATTGGCTGGAATTGAGATCAGACGCCATGTTGCATTTGGAGAGCCCCTGATGTGCCCAAACAGTGGAAACCCCCAATTATAACTCCAACCCTAACCCCAACACACCCCTAACCCTAATCTGAGCCCTAACCCTAGCCCTAACCCTAGCCCTAACCCTAACCCTAGCCCTAACCCTAACCCTAGCCCTAACCCTAGCCCTAACCCTAGCCCTAGCCCTAAGGCTGTGTGCACACGCTGCGGATTTTGCTGCGGTTCCGCAGCGGTTTTGGCTGCTGTGGACCCGTAGCAGTTTCTGCTGCGGTGTACAGTACCATGATTCCCTATGGGAATCAAAAACCGCAGTGCAGACGGTGCGGAATTTTCCGCGCGGATTATCTGCGGTTTTCAATCCGCAGAAAGAATTGACATGTCAATTCTTTCTGCGGATTCTCCTGCGGTTTGCCATCTCCTCTATTGAGGAGATGAAAAACCGCAGGACAAAACCGCAGAGCAATCCGCAGGTAAAACCGCAGGTCTTTTGACCTGCGGTTTCACCTGCGGATTTTACAAAATCCGCGCGGATGAATCCGCACCTAATCCGCAGCGTGTGCACACAGCCTTACCCTAACGGGAAAATGGAGATAAATACTTTTTTTTTACTTTTATTATTTTTCCCTAACTAAGGGGGTGATATCGGGGGGTTTGATTTACTATTTATGGCGGTTTTTATATTTGGCGGCTGTCACACGCTAAAAGACGCTTTTTATTGTAAAATAGTTTTTGCATCACCACATTTTGAGAGCTATAATTTTTCCGTATTTTGACCCACTGAGTCATGTGAGGTCTTATTTTTTGCGGGACGAGTTGACGTTTTTATTGGTACCATTTTCGGGCACGTGACTTTTTTTATCGCTTTTTATTCCTATTTTTGGGACGTAGAATGAACAAAAACCAGCGTTTCATGAATTTCTTTTGGGGGGGTGCGTTTACACCGTTCCGCGTGCGGTAAAATTGATAAAGCGGTTTTATTCTTCGGGTCAGTACGGTTACAGCGATACCTCATTTAGGTCATTTTTTTTATGTTTTTGTCGGTTTTATGCAATGAAAACTATTTTATATAAAAAATAATTATTTTTGCATCGCTTTATTCTGTGAGCTATAACTTTTTTATTTTTTCGCTGATGATGCTGTGTGGCAGCTCGTTTTTTGCGGGACAAGATGACGTTTTCAGCAGTACCATGGATATTTATATGCGTCTTTTTGATCGCGCGTTATTACACTTTTTGTTTGGCGGTATGATAATAAATCATTATTTTTTGCTTCGTTTTTTATTTTTATTTTTTAAGGGGTTCGCTAAAAGGGTTAACTAATGGGACAGTTTTATAGGGTGGGTCATTACGGACGCGGCGATACCTAATATGTGTACTTTTATTGTTTTTTTTTATTATTATTTCCAAAAAATGGATTTATTGAGGGAATATTTTTTTTTTTTTTTCTAATTTATTTGGCGATTTTTTTTAATTTATTTTTACATTTTTTTTTTATTTTTTTTTTACTTTATTACATAGTCCCAGGTGGGACATCACTGTCCTGTGACAGATCGCTGATCTGTCACATCACAGATCACTGTGACAGATCAGCAATCTGTCACAGGCATTGAATTAGACTTCCTCTTGCCTGCGCTTTGCAGGCACTGAGGAAGCCAGCTTCCTCAGGTCCCCGAAGGCCCCCGTCGCCATCTTGGATTCGGGGGCCTGGAGGATAGGAGCCCCCCGCAGCAGCGCTGCACATTGCGCTGCCGTGGGGGGCTCAGGGAAGCACGGAGGGAGCCCCCTCCCTGCCGATGCTTCCCTTTAACTCCCGGTACACCGCGATCATGTTTGATCGCGGTGTGCAAGGGGTTAATGTGTCGGGGGCGGTCCGTGACCGCCCCTGACACATTGTGCCGGATGTCAGCTGTGATAATCAGCTGACACCCGGCCGCGATCAGCGGCACTCACCGCGGTAGACGTACTATCCCGTCCACGGTCATACGGGCCCGGGTACCGTGGACGGGATAGTACGTCGGATGTCAGGAAGGGGTTAATGTGTGTGGGGAAATATAGAGTGAGGATGGGGGGATTTAATGTGTGTGGGGAGATATAGAGTGGGGATGGGGGATTTACTGTGTGGGGAGAGATTTGGAGTGGGGATGGACGATTTAATGTGTGGAGGGAATTGAGGATACAAATGAGGAGCAAAAGGGGAGATGTAGAGCATGTTTGAGGAAACAGTATGGGGGAATGGGAAAAGACACAGAATGGTGAGTGGGGATGTATGCGGACACAGTATGAGTAGCGTTGGAAAAATGTACTCGTATGTGGACACAGTATGGGGAGTAAGGGTGATGGGATGTGTGCAGACTCAGTATGTGGAGTTGGGGGTATGTGTGAGCAGGCAGTATAGTGAGTGAGTGGGTAAATATATGAGGAGACAGTATGGTGAACAGGTGGGATGTGAGAAGAGACAGTATGAAGAGGGAGGAAACAGTGTGAGGAGACAGTATGGGGGGAGATAAGTGAGTGGTCACAGAATAGAGACTGAATAGTGGGGGTGTAGCATGGGGGGACAGTGTAACGGTACAGCCAGGAGGGGACAGTATACCAAGGAGTGGGAGTGTGGTCAGAGGGTACAGTATAGAGACTGGGCCCCATAGAGAGGACACAGTGTGAGAGGACAGTGTGAAGAAGGGGGCAGTATGGAAAGGAGGGGTCAGTGTGAAGAGCATGTAACTTAAGAGGGACAGTGTGGGGTCATATTTTGGGCAGACAATATAGTGAAGAGCAATTATTTATTCAGGGGCTCAGCATACTTCAGATATTTTTATTCAGAAGCATTAGGCCGGGATCACACATGCGAGGAATACGGCCGAGTCTTGCATGTTAATACCCGGCACTGCCGCCGGCACTCAGATCGGAGCGTCCGGCCACATAGTAATAAATGGAGCCGCACGCTCCACTCCTGAGTACCAGCGACAGTGCAGGGTGTTAACATGCGAGACTCGTCCGTATTCCTTGCGTGTGTGATCCCGGCCTTATAATGACACTTCTATCTTTAAGGGCATCATGTGGAGATTTGCTGCAGAAGACCGGAGAAGATGGAAGTCTGCAGAGATGGCTGTAGATGAGAAAACTCATCATGGGGTCGGCACAAGATGAAGACAAGAAGGAGAACGACTCCAGAGACGACGTCATCTATAAGGTACCTGATTGTAAATATTTTTGGTGATACTAATTCTCATGTTTTTATGTTAGGAGCATTAAATGGAATCTGTCTCCCCATTTTTGGCATATAAGCTGCGGCCACCGCCATTAGGGGCTTATCTACAGCATTCTGTAATGCTGCAGATAAGCCCCCTATGTAACCTGAAAGATAAGAAAAACGAGTTAGATTATACTCACCCAGGCGTCCGGTCTGGTCCGATGGGTGTCGCGGTCCGGCGCCTCCCATCTTCTAGCGATGACGTCCTCCTCCTTACCTCTGCCGCGGCTCCTGAGCAGTACTATATCTACCCTGTTGAGGGTAAAGTACTGCAGTGCGCAGGCGCTGGACCTCTCTGACCTTCCCCGATGCCTGCGCACTGCAGTACTTTACCCTCAACAGGGCAGATATGGTACTCCTGCTCAGGAGCCGCCGCAGAAGTAAGGAGGACTTCATCACTGCAAGCTGGGAGGCACTGGACCGGACCACGACACTCACCGCTTCCGATGAGTATAATCTAACATGTTTTTCTTATCTTTCAGGTTACATCGGGGGCTTATCTACAGCATTACAGAATGCTGTAGATAAGCCCCTGATGGTTGTGGCCACATCTTATAGGCCAAAAAATAGGTCACAGATTCTCTTTAAAGGGGGTTGTCCAGGTTTGTGCTGAGTCTGCAGTTATTCTATGTGACTGCAGACTTCTGAATTCTCACAGTGCTCACTGAACGCTGTTAGGATTCTCTCATGCTGGTAATTTACATCCATGCGGTCACATGCTGACTAGACATGTGTGGCCTCACTCAATGAAAATGAGCAGAGCGAGGCCGGGCACGTCTAGTCGGAATGTGGCCGGAAGTATATAAATCACATGCGTGTGCTGACATATGACCGTGCACTCTTGCCACCGGTACGGGAGAATCCTAAAAGTGTTCAGTGCATTCGTTGTGAGAATTCAGAAGCTGCAATGTCAGGATTCAGCTCTGCAGGTTCCAGTAGTCATCACATGGACACCTCACTCATATGTGACTTTCATACTTGTGGTCCTGTGACAACGAGCTTCTCTTCTGCTTCTCTAGGTTTTTCACTGACCATTGAGAGTATTGGGGAGAGCAGCTCTGTACACGAGTAAGTGCAAATTGCATGACTGCCCCGGGTGCCAGAAAGCCTAGCTACACCTCCAGGCCTATAGGTATTCCACTATACGTTATATTGCACATGCCCTATATAGCACGTATATCATGGGCACGTACCCTAAGTGGTTAATAGACGCTGAAAAGACTGGACATGTGCACAGCTCGCCGATGTTCCATACAAATGCATCTGGTCAGTGTTTTGAGCGCTCTCCTCCTGACAGAGCTGTGCTGCGCCCACCAGCACCTCCTCTGCCCTGACGTGACCTTTGCCCTCTAGCTGTATACATCTATAACCCGCTGATAACAACCGGCCCTGCCCTCATTCTGACTCGGAGACAGGAGGGTTAACGCTCGCGCACAGCACAACCAAGCCCGCTGCCGTGATTTGCATGGGGACCACGCCCCCTGTGACGTTGCGGAGCGGCCAGCGTGTGCCTTCTGTACTGGCAAGCGCGACGTGTGAGCGTCCGTGACGTCAGCAGGGGGAGGTGGGCGGCTACGAAGCTGCCAGAAAAGTAACGAGCTGACGCAGGAGGCTCAGAGCCCAGCTGCGGCGCCTTGTGGACGGGGATGTGCGGACCTGAGCCGGCGCTCGGCATGCCGGAGCTCGGGGACGGGGAGCGCGGCCGGTGAGCGGGCGGCTCCTCTCATCTGTGCAGCATGGCCACGCAGCAGCACGGTGGCAGCGAGCCCCTGGACCTCCAGCATCGGCCCCCCGGGGAGAAAGACAACAAGTTACTCAATGGCTGCGTCCCGCTGTCGCATCAGGTGGCCGGCCACATGTACGGCAAGGATAAAGTGGGTGTGTATCGCGGGGCTGTGGGGTCACATGGGCAGATTTCACAGAGATGTCACTGCAGGGGGCGCTAGTGCCTCTAGCTGTGATGGAGGATGCTGGGTGCTTGGGGTTTTCCTGTATGTGATCCGTATAATCCGGTGTCAGGAATGACCTGATTGGAGATCAGACCCCGGAAAGGGATATCACTTAGGTGGCAGGGACTTTTCCAGAAAGCGGCAAGTGTAGTCCTATAGGGAATGAAATGCAGCGACAGTGGAGCCTGCGGAGAAGTGGCCAGTTCTTCTGATTGTTGGCTCAGAGTCCAGTCCCAGTGGTCAGACCTTCCCGCAGCGATCTGAAAACTGTGACTTGTCCTGTGGATAGGTGATTGCTTCTTCTGACCGGAGCTGTGGAATCGTTATGACATGGACCTCCTCCTAAATAGATTGGGTTCAGTAGTACAATGCAGGATGTTTGTATTGGGAGCCTAATGAAATGTCTGTTCTGTTCCTGATGGAAGGATCTGGGCTTTGAGATAAATCTGCTGCACTTTCTGCACATGCTCAGTAGTGAGGGGGTTGGAGGTTTTGCTTACCAACTCCGCAACCCTACTTCCAGTTGGAATATTCCTGTTCACACTTGTCTATAAATGTAGGACGCTGGGAGTCTGACTATTGAGACCCTCACTGATCCTGAGAATAGTGGTCCTAGTAGTGATGAGCCAGTACACTCGTTGCTCGGGTGTCCTCTGAGTATTTTGGCGTGCTCGGAGATTTAGTTTCAGTCGCCTCAGCTGCATGATTTGTAGATGCTGAATACATGCTGGGGACTGCCTGTTAGGAAATCCACACAGCCACAAATCAGGAAGCTGAGGCGACAAACTAAATCTTGGAGGACACCCGAGCAAGCAGTATACTAAGAGCTCCAGTGTGTCAGGATCAGCGGTATGTTTGTGTAGTAGTGGGTACATACGTACACTGCTATTCACATAGTGGTCTTTGGAGCCGATGTTATCTGATCATTGGTCGTCCCAACAATCAGACCTCTTGTCAATCATAGTTATCAAATGTATTTAGTGAAATAACCCTTTCAAGACTAATATACCACATAATTATTATTGCTTTTTTTTTTTTTTTGGGGGGGGGGGGGTGATGGGTTGAGGATCTGTTAGATGGAATCTTCTCTTCCCCTAAGCTCTGTACAGAACTACATTTTATGTTTTTCCCCATGAATTAACAGTGTGGAGCATCTCTTCTTTGTACTCTGCTTTGTGCCGTTCCTCTGTTGTTCCTCCTAGAAATACATGAATGAATGGACATCTGGATTACCTACTTCAGGGGCGTGTCTGCACTCTGGCATTGTCAGCACTGATTGGACAGTGCGCAGGGCACGCCCCCTGACAGGTATGCCCAGCTTTACTTCCTATTACTAGGCGGAGTAGTGGGGACCGCATCAATGAGATCTACGAGATGAGCCCGCGATACTTGTCTGTTGGGAAATAATTCTGTAGTAAAGCGGTGCTGTTAGGGGAGTGTTATCATTGAGATGTCATCTGACCATATTAGCTGATGTGGAAAACCTCTCTGTTGGTCACATTACTTTCTCCTAAACTGCAGCTGTAAGGATATATGTAATTTTTTTTAAGCCATAAAGGGGATGTGTTGGGCTAACTCCTCAGCCATGATAGATGGGGGGCGCTACTGCTGGGGTCAGCTAGTTATTGGATCTGCAGCTTAAAAAAACAAAACTTGCTGTCTAAAGACATAACTTCTCGCTTTCGTGAGCAGAGATGATTGCGGATGTTGTTCATCGGCGCTGAACCTACAGGGTGTGACAACTATAATCCTACATGATCGCTGCTGGGTGATGAATGTGAAGGGTTGATGTACTCCATGGATAACGCTGTCCAAGGTATTGGAGTACGACTGGTTGTGTTTATTAAGCTGCCGCACTCTTTCTGAGTTTAACTCTTTCATATTTGGTGGAAGGGATGTGTTGCATTTTTTTCTGCCTCTTTTTAATGAACATTGACTTTCTGAACCCTTAATGGGGTTATCTAACGCTTCCCACTTTCACATTGGCTGGTGAAGGCGCTGTCAGTGACCACCTACTAGGTTTTGTACCCCTCTCCTACTTACTAGAAGACCTGAGTGTCTGTCTACACAACGTCGGGGCCTTTTGCCTCCCTATGCAAAAGTTGGTGCTGGGTGACTCCTCTGACTCTTCAGTACCAATTGAATTGGTTTCTCTTTAAACCTTTGGGACAAATATTCCTTTAGTCTTCAAAATATTAAGAGTACGGCAGCACAGAATGACTCGGTTACTTGCTGCGCCTCTGACGTGGCAAACAACTCGGTGCACCTTCCCACCTGCTCCTCGTTTTCCATCTCTTTCCTTCCTCACCTGAAGTGGAGATGGTTGGGACTGAACGCTTTGGCATTGCCCAGGTTCTCCGAGCACCTGTGCTTGGTTTGAAAAGTAATTTTCTGACCGACTCCTTATCACCATTCGCGGTCTCTGGGAACACGGTGTCCGCTACCCTCTGTCACTCTACTACTAAACAGCTTGGTGGTAAATCGTTAACAAGCGTGCCCCAATACTGGCACAGTGGGGAGCCTGAGATAGAAAGGACATGGGTGGCTTTTACTACGCCATCTGATCTTTGTGTAAATCATCTTGTAGTTTCCAGATAATAACGGAGGTGAGGTGTGAAAATTGTGATCTTTACTGATGCCGGATATGAAGATCTGAGTCTGATTTTGTAGAAAGCATTGGACTTCTACACTTTCTGCTGGAAATGCTCATTGCAGACCCGTAGGACTTGTGTACTTGGCATCTTTCTCAAGCGGCTTATGCCTGAAAAACTGCTCCCTACAGTAGACCTAATATACAGCAGTGTCGGAGCCACTTGTTCTCTTATGTCACTACTTCTAACACCTTGAGGGTTCGGAAGCCCTTAAGTGACCTGCTCAGTCTGACTCAGCGTTGCCTCAAGCGATTTCCACTGGAGCTTGTTGTTTTTGACTGCCTAACAAAAAAAACAACCCCATAACCTCCATGTGCATGTTATCTAAGGCTGTCCCTTATTGCACTAGCGGTGTGCTCTGTTAACCATTACTGAGCGGCGCCTGTACAAGAACCAGGGTAACTTGCAGTTAGACTGGTACAGCTTGGTCGCGTGATGCACCACACTTGTAAATGGAAGACATTTGTGTAATGGGTTAGTTATACTTCTGTGCATCACTACACTGTATATTTCCTCCTATTTTCTCTAAATTACCTATATGAATTGCAGTCATTGTTGTTTTCCAGTCATCTAATATTCTAGTATAATTGCAATATTTTTGAACAAACTGCCTATGAAAACAGTATATTTTTAAAAATAAGAAACACTCGAGATGCTTTTTCCAAATTATGCACAGCAGAGTTTTCAAACTTTTTATTTTGAACAAAAAAATGCGGTCAATTGTGAAATTATAAGCATTATCAGCTTATTACAAAACGAAATCAAACAGTTTTCAAGTCAAAACTTTTTTCTAGGTGATGTTACATTTGCACATAGGACCCTTTGTTCGAAAGAAGCTTCTGAACGCTCTCGTCCATTGAATTTGTCAGTTTTTGGATGGTTTGTGCTTCAGTTGTTTGGCATGTGGACAGAATACCCTCCCAGAGCTGTTGCTTAGATGTGACCTGCCTCCCGCCATCATAGACACTCCTTTTGATGATGCTCCAGAGGTTCTCAATGGGGTTGAGGTTAGGGGAAGATGGTGGCCACACCATAAGTTTGTCCTCTTTTATGCCCATAGCAGCCAGAGATGCAGATGTGTTATTTGCAGCATGAGACGGTGCATTATCATGCATGAAAATGATCTTGCTGCGGAAAGCACGGTTCTTCCTCTTGAACCATGGCAGGTAGTGCTGTTTTAGAAACTCCACATAGATTATGGAGTTCATCTTTACCCCTTCAGGGATCCTAAAGGGGCCGACAATCTCTTTCCCCATGATTCCAGCCCAAAACATTACTCTACCTCCTCCTTGTTGACGCCTTAGCCGTGTTTTCATGGGGTGTCCATCAACCAGCCATCCTCCACTCCATCCATCTGGACCATCGAGCGTTGCACGGCACTCATCGGTGAACCAGTTTGGAAGTCAGTCTTCATGTATCGCTTGGCCCACTGGAGTCGTTTCTGCTTGTGTGCAGTGGATAGAGGTGGTCGACAGGATGGCTTACGCACAGCTGCAAACCTCTGAAGGACCCTGCATCTTGTTGTTCGGGGGACGTTGGAGGCACCAGCAGCTTCAAAAACTTGTCTGCTGCTATGACAAGGCATTTTTGCAGCTGCTCTTTTAACCTGACGCAATTGCCTGTTGGACAGAGTCCTCAATTTTTCCTTATCAGCACGCACACGTGTGTGCTGGGAATCAGCTACATACTTCTTGATTGTGCGATGATCACGATGAAGTGTCTTGGCAATGTTGATTGTAGTCATGCCTTGACCTAAATACTCCACAATTTGTTGCTTCTCAGCAGCCGACACATCCTTTTTCTTTCCCATTTTGGCAAAAAATGTAGGCTGCTTAATAATGTGGAACAGCCTTCTTAAGTAGTCTTGCCTTTATTTGGACACACCTGCCAAACTAATCTGCACAGGTATCTGCAATTGCTGTCAGTGATATAAAGCGCCCTGACACACATCACCATCAATGAGTTTAAATGACAAACAAAAAAATTATAACCTTATCACTCCTAAACTCTTTTTGCATAATAATTTGGAACACAGTGTACATACTCTCTTGCTTAAAGGGAAGGTGCCATCCAAAAAATTTTTTTTCAGCAATTGAAAAAATGTAAAGAATTAATGTTTACGTTTTCTTAAAAAATATTATCGTTTGTTTTTAATTTTGCAAAATATGAAAAATAATTTTAAAAAGTTTGGCATTTCCACTTGTTAACACTAGGGGGAGCAGCTACTGAAATCTGGCACAAAAACCTATGACATCTATAGACACAGTGAGCAGCCATTTTGATGGGGCTTGCAAAGTTACTGACTGTCTTTGCATGTAAAGTCTGGATCAGAACAGGCCATCAATCAGCAGACATGTTTCCTGGATTTCTGTGGAGCAGACAAGCAGACGGTCCATCCATGTGAATAAAACACAGCGCTCTTTGTACAATCCCTGGCACCGAACAGGGCGCCCCCCATAGACCAGCACACTGCTCTCCTGAAATACTCTGTGCTGCTGTCGCCCTGCTCCTTCCACCATACATCAGGCCCCTGTCCCCTCAGTTTCACACATCGCCAGGACGGGATCTGAGGAGAGGAATGGGGTCTTCGGTCACCGAGGATGGCAGGCAGCAAGGATTCTGGGAGCAGAGTGACAGCAGCACAGAGTATTTCAGGAGAGCAGTATCACACGGGATAAGATTAGATACACGGCTCAGCAGGCAGCATCACACAGGATAGGATTAGATACACAGCTCAGCAGTCAGTATCACACAGAAGAGGATTAGATGCACGGCTCAGCAGGCAGTATCACACAGGATAGGATTAGATACACGGCTCAGCAGGCAGTATCACACAGAAGAGGATTAGATACACGGCTCAGCAGGCAGTATCACACAGGAGAGGATTAGATACACGGCTCAGCAGGCAGTATCACACAGGAGAGGATTAGATACACGGCTCAGCAGGCAGTATCACACAGGAGAGGATTAGATACACAGCTCAGCAGGCAGTATCACACAGGATAGGATTAGATACACGGCTCAGCAGGCAGTATCACACAGGAGAGGATTAGATACACGGCTCAGCAGGCAGTATCACACAGGAGAGGATTAGATACACGGCTCAGCAGGCAGTATCACACAGGAGAGGATTAGATACACGGCTCAGCAGGCAGTATCACACAGGAGAGGATTAGATACACGGCTCAGCAGGCAGTATCACACAGGAGAGGATTAGATACACGGCTCAGCAGGCAGTATCACACAGGAGAGGATTAGATGCACGGCTCAGCAGGCAGTATCACACAGGAGAGGATTAGATGCACGGCTCAGCAGGCAGTATCACACAGGAGAGGATTAGATACACGGCTCAGCAGGCAGTATCACACAGGAGAGGATTAGATACACGGCTCAGCAGGCAGTATCACACAGGATAGGATTAGATACACGGCTCAGCAGGCAGTATCACACAGAAGAGGATTAGATACACGGCTCAGCAGGCAGTATCACACAGGAGAGGATTAGATACACGGCTCAGCAGGCAGTATCACACAGGAGAGGATTAGATACACGGCTCAGCAGGCAGTATCACACAGGAGAGGATTAGATACACGGCTCAGCAGGCAGTATCACACAGGAGAGGATTAGATGCACGGCTCAGCAGGCAGTATCACACAGGATAGGATTAGATACACGGCTCAGCAGGCAGTATCACACAGAAGAGGATTAGATACACGGCTCAGCAGGCAGTATCACACAGGAGAGGATTAGATACACGGCTCAGCAGGCAGTATCACACAGGAGAGGATTAGATACACGGCTCAGCAGGCAGTATCACACAGGAGAGGATTAGATGCACGGCTCAGCAGGCAGTATCACACAGGAGAGGATTAGATGCACGGCTCAGCAGGCAGTATCACACAGGAGAGGATTAGATGCACGGCTCAGCAGGCAGTATCACACAGGAGAGGATTAGATACACGGCTCAGCAGGCAGTATCACACAGGAGAGGATTAGATACACGGCTCAGCAGGCAGTATCACACAGGATAGGATTAGATACACGGCTCAGCAGTCAGTATCACACAAGACAGTATTACAGATATGCCCACACTGGTGAAACTTCCAGCCCCCCCAATTATACACAAGACTATGGGGTGTATAAGTCACTGTCCTCCTCAGACAGCCATAAAAGCAAAGGTGTCAGATTACCGGAGATCACTGGGGCTGTGAGTGAGGAGGCGGAGACAGAGCAGGAGGACGCTGGAGCAGGAAGCACAGGGCCGAGCCTGGAGTAAGCAGTACAGAGGAGCATAGATGAAAGTCACCCGCACTCACCACTCTCCATCCTCCGGCTCCAGTGAGCGCTTCTCTCCTCTGCTGACCACCTTCTCCTTTTCTTCAGCCTCTCCTCACAACACAGGACCCGTTATGCCACAAGTGGTCCTGTGATAGAGGGTAAGTGGAGCTCAGCAGATAGCACTGGGCTACAGTAAAATGGCGCCCAGCCACACCTACAGCAGTGAATGGTGCAGCCCACAGGGGCGTGCCCAGTTCTCTACTACTGAGGCTGCATGGTGGGGTCAGGAGCCGACCGCAGTCTCCTATGTCCAGGGACGGCCATGTTTGCAGACTGTATGAGTCCTCCACAGATCTGCAAATCAAGATGGCAGCGCCCAGTGGCTACATGAAAACATTATTACAAACAAACCATAAATCCTGGTTAGTACAACATTTGTTTTAACAACATGTTTTGTAACTTACTATTTTTTTGCAAATTCTATAAAATTGCGGCACCTTCCCTTTAAAAAGGGAGCAGTGTGCATTAGAGGAGTGCGCTCTAGGCAATTCCCTAGGTCTTAGTTCCCATATGGCGTGTGTGTGGGTTTTTTTTTTTTTTCTTTTATATACAAATCTTCAGCTGCGTTTTAGGCTGGGTGCCCACACAATCCAGAAGTAGCAGCACTTTGAACGCATTGCATGTTTTGCTAGGTCCAAAGCGCTGCCGTCTATTGATTGCAGGTGAATCCGCATGTGTTCACTGAATACATTGTATGGGTGAAACCTCTCTTGTGGAGTCTCGTGTCTCTGCAAAAGAAACTGACATGCTGCAGTCTGGAGACACACCGCATATTACGCCATGTGCACATGTTGCGGATTCTGCTGCGGATCCGCATCGTTTCAGGGTCCGCAGCAGATTTAGGGTATGTGCACACGCTGCGGTTTTGGTGCGGTTTTGCTGCGGTTTTGGCCCTGCAGAACTGCAGCAGTTCCGCAGACATGGTACTTTACCATGTTAGCCTATGGGTTTTCAAAACCGCAGTGCTCACACTGCGGTTTTTTACCTGCGGAAAAGCTGCGGGTTTTTTTCCGCAGCATGTCAATTATTTGTGCGGATTCTGCTGCGGTTTGCCACCTATTCCATTGTCCAGGTGTCAAACCGCAGGGCAAAACCGCAGGTCACTTTACCTGCGGTTCTGCGGTGAAAAAACCCGCAGGTGAATCTGCAGTGTGTGCACATACCCTTAGGTGAGTTGTACAGCACCATTGTTCAATGGTAATCTGAAAAACGCTGTGCACACGCTGCGGATTTTTCAGCGTGGATTTGCTGCGGGTTCAAATCGCAGCATGTTAATTCTTTGTGCGGATTCCGCTGTGGTTTCACACCTTCTCTATTGTAGAGGTGTGAAACCGCAGGCTAATCCGCAGGTAAACCGCAGATCTTTTGACCTGAGAATTTACCTGCGGATTTCTCCAAATCCACAGGACCTAAATCTACGTGTGCACATAGCCTAAGTCTCTGTGGGTGATCCACGGGTAAAGCCGTGAGTGTCAGTGGGCATGTGATTTCTTGACATCCCATCCACTATGCTGTAACATCTGGTTGCTGCGGGTTTGATGCGGCTTAAATATGCAGCGTCCAACCTGCACCAACTCCGGATCGTGTGTACATACTCTTACAGTACCAGCTATGGCTGAGATTTCAGAAGTCTCATGCATGCAGCTTGGGTTTTTTTTTTTGTCATCTGGATTGTGCTTTGCATGTTGTCATTGTTTTTTTTATTTATTTTTTGCACAATGGAGCATGTCACTACCGTACTTAACTTTTTTTTTTTTTCACCCATTGAAATGAATGGGTGGTGGAAAAAATGCAGGTATCAGATTTTGTTGTGTTTTTTTGTGCCAAAACCTGACTCTATAGAACAAGTTTTTTTTTTTTTTTTTTTCCCCCCAACATTAAACTTCATCAGCATGCCAAAACCGCAGCAAAAAAAGCACAAGAAAAACCACGGAAAATGTGCTTTCTTGAGAAGATCAGGGTTTGCTGCAGGAAAAAAAGCTAAGAAAATGCCTAGTGTGAACTCGTTGTATAAGGCTATTTTATTACACTCCCACCACTGAGCCTGATGGCACCTGTTTTTCTGGCAATACTTCTCTCCCCTCCCTTGTAGCCAGCAGGATATCTCTCACCAGGGTCATTTCCCAGCCGCACCTTTTGTGTAATGTTTATTTTACGGGGTTTAACTTTGCTCTGTGACTCATTACTGTAGAGGTCTGGACTGAGAGCTCCAGCAAAGTCACCTGCCCCATAGTAAGGCGCCCTGTTGAGGGCGACAAAGTGTAAAGACCCCGTTACACCTATCAATGTCCCAGACTCCCAGAGATCCCACCAACGATCTGACGCGGCTGGGATCGCTGGGACATAGTTAGCTGATTGCTGGTTAGCTGTCACATAGACAGCCCCTCCAGCGAGCAAGCTGGTTTCTAATGTAAACAGTGGGTATCTAAGAGCCACGCGGCTCTTGGATACCCGCTGTTTACATTGGAAACCAGCTCCCAGCGTCGCTGATCGTTGGTCTCTCGCTGCCACACGCAGCGATGCGCGCTGGCCAGCGGGAGACCATCGATCAAAAAACGGCCCAGGACGATGCTGCACGATCAGCGATACCCGGCGGGGGGTGCAGTCACTGATGCATGTCACACACAGCGATATCGCTGGCGATCTCGCTGTGTGTGACGGGGCGTGTTGTGCGGCTCTCTGCGATCTTAAGGCATAACGTGTGTCATGGTCTGTGTGTGCAAGACAGAGTTGGGAAAGTGCTGATATACTTGATATTGCATTAACTTCCTTTCAAGGAAACCATTTACCGTACGTCTACTGAATGTCCTGTGCTTTACTGTCTTCAGTTGGCGCCTTGATTTAAAGGGAATCTGTCACCCATATTTAGTGATATCATGTAAAGATATCACTAAATTGTGCGTCCCATAAGGATTCTAGTCAGGCCTTTGACTCCCCCGACCCCGCACCTTTGAGGCATAAATACCTTTTTAGCTGCTTGTGGGTGCATGCAAATCACCGTGGTCTGGTCCAATGGGCGTGGCTTAGGAGCCTTCTCCCCACCTCCTCGGCTTGCTTCACGTAATCTGTTTGTGAATACCACAGACACCGTTGGTTTCCGCGCTTGCGCAATGTAAAGGCCCCCGGCGCCTGCGCAGTATGCTTTGCCCGACTGTGGGCAAAGCATATAATCGCTACTGCGCAAGCGCTGGTATTTTCCAGCGCGGTCTATGCCCCGGAAGTCTTCACATTCAGGACACACTTCTGGGGCATAGACCGTGTTTTTTGAGCGGATTTTTTTGGCAAATCCGCTAAAAAAAAAAAAAAAAATGCTAAAAAAACGCTGTGTGTGTGCACACAGCCTGAGGGTGCCACGTCCTGGGATCACTCCCTTGGGAGTATAGGCCGGTGTCCACACCGTGTATGGTGGCACCAGTGCTGTGCTTCTTGTTTCTGCTTCTTCAATAGATAGCAGTGATATTTAAAGGTAACGTCATTGTGACTGCAAACTTTTGTCCAAAGAACCAAGAAAGCCCCTTTAAATCTTTACAAGTGTGTTAACCCCTTCACCTCCAGCCTGTTTTCACCTTCTATTCTGACCAGCTTCACTTCATCGTAATAACTCTGGAACGCTTCAACTTATCCCAGTAATTGAGCGGTTTTTTATGACATGTTGTACTTAATGTTACTGGTAAGCTTGGTTTGATATGATTTAGTTTTTTATTTATGAAAATATAAAAAAAAAATTGGCAATTTTCAAACTTTGAAATTTTATGCCCTTAAACCAGAGCGTCCTATCACACAAAATAGTTACCGTATTTTTCAGGCAATAAGGCTGGTTTCACATTTGCGTTTTTTAGCGCTGGAAAAAAACGCTAACCTGCGCATGCGTTTTTTCCCCTATCTTTAACATGGGTGCGCATACTTGCGCGCTTGTAAGCGCATGTATGCGATTTTCATGCGCTGCGTTTTTTTGGGGTGTGCGATTGGATTTTCCAGACGCATCATGTTGCATTTTTTGGCCCTGCAAAAAAGCGCATGCGCACATATGCGCACGTTTTGCGCTAAAAAGGGCCATTATAGCCTATGGATGCGCATATGTGCGCACTGGCATGCTCATGTAAGCGTTTTTTTGCATATGCGTTTTTTTTTTTTTAACCATGGAATTTAGGGGTTTGAGTTAGAGTTAGGGTTAGTTAAGGGGGTTTAGGGTTAGGGTTAGGGTTGGGTTTTGGGTCAGGGTTAGGGTTTAGTATGGTTTGGTTAAGGGTTAGGGTCAGGGTTAGGGTCAGGATTAGGGTTAAGTATGGTTTTGTTAAGGGTTAGGGTCAGGGTTAGGGTCAGGGTTAGGGTCAGGGTTAGGGTTAAGTATGGTTTTGTTAAGGATTAGGGTCAGGGTTAGGGTCAGGATTAGGGTTAAGTATGGTTTTGGTCAGGGTTAGGGTTAGGGTCAGGGTTAGGGTTAAGTATGGTTTTGTTAAGGATTAGGGTCAGGGTTAGGGTCAGGATTAGGGTTAAGTATGGTTTTGTTAAGGGTTAGGGTCAGGGTTAGGGTTAGGGTCAGGGTTAGGGTTAGGGTCAGGGTTAGGGTCAGGGTTAGGGTTAAGTATGGTTTTGTTAAGGATTAGGGTCAGGGTTAGGGTTAGGGTTAGGGTTAGGGTTAGGGTCAGGGTTAGGGTTAAGTATGGTTTTGTTAAGGGTTAGGGTCAGGGTCAGGGTTAGGGTCAGGGTCAGGGTCAGGGTCAGGGTCAGGGTCAGGGTCAGGGTCAGGGTTAGGGTTAGTTAGGGTTTAGGGTTTGGGTTAGGGTTAAGTATGATTTGGTTAAGGGTTAGGGTTAGGGTCAGGGTTAGGGTTAGGGTCAGGGTTAGGGTTAGGGTCAGGGTTAGGGTTAGTAAAGTCATGGTTTGGGTAGTGTGAGGGGCCACCTAAAAATGTTGGAAAAAAACGCAAACGCGGTAAAAACGCGCTAAAAACGCATACAAACGCATAAAAACGCTGCGTTTTTTTCATGCATGCTCATAAAAATGCTTGAAAAAAACGCAGCAGTTGTATGCTTATGTATGCGTTTTTTCAATGCGTTTTTTTGCGGGAAAAACGCGCTGCAAAAAAAAGCAAGTGTGAAACTAGCCTAAGACACACCCCAAATTTTCAGGAGCAAAGCGGGAAAAAAAGTAATGCGTCGAATTCAGCTTACTGCCGAGGGGGCGGTGGTGGAGCGGGGGTCACAGGAGCTATTTGAAGGTGCAACTGCAGGGTGATGCTGCAAGTCTCATCCCAGGCTGGTAGAAGGGGGAGTTCAGAGGTGCGGGGGATCTGCCGACATTTTGTGATAGCCCGGAGCTCCCGCACTTCCATGGTTTCAGTGTGGTGGACTCTGGGGGGGGAAATAGTAGCCGGAGGAGGTGTGCATGTGCAGATCTCGATCTCTGGAGATCTCAATCTGTGCCGCTTCTGGCAGCCACTTTCCCGGAGTCCACCGCATTGAAACCATGGAAGTGCAGCAGGCTTTCACAAAATGTCGGCTGGTCACCCGCACTATTTAGCACCACTTTGGGACTTGCAGCATCGCACCTCCCAGCCCAGGGCCCATAGTATCGCCGGACGCCAGCCCCCCCTGGTAAGCTACACCCTCTTGAAATTTGGGGTAAGAAAAATATATTTAGTTAAAAAAATATGGTAACATATATTTTCCTCATGTCTACTTCACATCAGCATTGTTTTTGAAACATTAACTATTTTTTTGGGTTAGGTAGTGTTTCCGAATGTGTTTTCGTGCAACAGAACTTCTGGATGCCCGACACACGTTACTTTATAGCCTCAATATTAATTTGCAAAAGGTAATAAAACAATACCACTGCTGTTAAAAATGAAAACCCCTGGACTTTTACAAGGCAACTTTAACATGCAAGCTTATGATTGCTTACATGGTACACTGCACTACTCCTGTATTATTTGTTAGGTACTGTTTCTTAGGGTCCCGTCACACACAGCGATCTCGCTAGCGAGATCGCTGATTTTGTGACACATCAGCGAGATCGCTGTGTGACAGGGATCAGTGACCGGCCCCCCTGCCGGTTATCGCTGATCATGCTCGAGCGGCCTGGGCCGTTTTTCGATCGCTGGTCTCCCGCTGCCCAGCACATATCACTGCGTGTGGCAGCGAGAGACCAGCGACGCTGGTTTCTAATGTAAATATTGGGTATCCAGGAGCCGCGGCTCCTGGATACCCGATGTTTACATTAGAAACCAGTGTCGCTGGTCCTGATCGCTGAGGCTGTCTATCGATGTCCCAGTGATCCCATCATGTCGGATCGTTGGTGGAATCGCTGGGACATCGTTTAGTGTAACGGGGCATTAGGCTCAAGTTGAAAACTCAAATTGTATTGTCATTGGTGTTGGCCTTGATGAACACTCAGAAGGAGCGCCTATCCTCTGACAATGGCTGCCGTCATTGTTGTCTGGAACATGGAGAGGTTAATCGCTGTGAATGGGGCTAGCTCTGATCTTGATTGTTGCAGCAGGGTGTCAGTTGTGTGTTGGTTGTTGTTAATAATAATAATATAATATATAGTACCATTGATTCCATGGTACTGCACATGAGATGGGGTTACAGAAAAATACAAATCACTTACAGTAAGCAAACTAATAATCACAGACTGATACAGAGGGAAGAGGACTCTGCCCTTGCAGGCTTACATTCTACAGGATTATGGGGAAGGAGACAATAGGTTGGGGGTTGCAGTAGCTCCGATGGTGGTGAGGTGGCAGCGTGGTCATTACAGGTTGTAAGCCTTTTTGAAGAGATGGATTTTCAGGTTTTGTTTCAAGGATCCAAATGTGATGGATAACCGGACGTGTTGGGGCACAGAATTCAAGGGTATATTCGGGAGAATACTTGGAGGTGATTGGGTGATGAGCGTATAAGCGTGGAGGAGTAAAGGAGGTGTTGGGAGGACCAGAGATTACGTGAGGGAAGATATTGAGAGATTAGTTCAGAAATATACGGAGAAGTTATGGCTGGCTTTGTTGGTAGTTTAAACTGGATACACTGGGAAATTGGGAGCTAGTGAAGGGATTTGCAAAGAGGGGAATCAGGAATGTAGCGAGGAGAGAGATTATTTAGTTAGGCAGCAGAGTTAAGGATGGACTGGAGGGGTGCGAGAGTGTTAGAAGGTAGGCCACAGAGAAGGATGTCGCAGTAGTCGAGGCAGGAGATGATGAGGGCATGCACAAGCATTTTGGTAGAGTGAGGGTTGAGGAAAGGACTGATACTGGAGATATTTTTGAGCTGGTGGTGAGAGCTTGGATGTATGGTTTGTAGGACAGGGCAGAGCCAAGGGTTACTCCGAGGCAGCGGCTTTCAGGCACAGGGGAAAGTGATTTCTTTTATCGTGATGGATAGGTGAGGTAGGGAAGATAATTAGTTCAGATTTGTCCACATTAAGCTTGTGGAAACGAGAGGAGAAGGAGGAGGATATGGCTGATAGACATTCTGGGCCAGAGGGTGTTAGTGTAAACCTACCGATGACATGGGCTCGTCTGCTGAAGCCGCTCCATGCATGCACTAACCAGGTCACAGTGGCAAACTGATACTTCTTTCTTCAAGATCCACTCAAACTGCTATTAAAACGGCACGTGTGATTCTAACCACACAGCAGCCACATGGACGCAATGAAACCTCCGTTATAAAATTGGCTTCTATGAGCGGATGTTGTGGACATGGTCTGTGACCTGAGAAGGGAGGAGATGCGACATCCTTCACCTGTATTCTGCCTCTAGCTATACTAGACATGTCGCCTTTCAGTGTAATGCTTCCTGTGATAATAGCGAGATGATAAAGTGCTGGAAATGAAGCTTCAGCCTCCTGTTCGTCCTATAGAGGAACACCATTAGGAGGAAATGTATTTCTGATGTATGATGATGGGATGCTTTCAAAGAAAAAGTGAAGCATGAGACATGTGAGAACAGGAGGGAAAGTGCAGTAAAATTCCTTCAGCCTAGCGTCTGGTGTAAGCTCTGATGAAATGCTTGATAATGGCATATTTGCACGAGTTTTACTTCGGGCTCTCGGTCTGCAAATATGCAGTTTGTATAGTTTCCTATGACAGTCCCACTATCTAGAATGTCTTTCGGCTGGTCCCACTAATGAATGAAAAGAATTCTGCACTGATGAGAAGAATAGCTACTCCCTGAATAAAAGGCATGCGTTGTGCAGTAATTTACACTGTGATATGGTCCAGCAGGTTAGGGATGGGCACGGGAAAGTTTTGGCGGAATTACAAAGTTCATAATAGATCGCAGTGCAGCCTGTTCCTTCTGTTTGGTGCTATATCCAGGGCAGGAACTGATCTAAAGCTTAATCCGATATCTTAGTGTTTTCTGTGAGCAAATGGCACATTGCGGGTGAATTCTGAATCATTTCTTATATTCTGTCTGTGTTGTTAATATGACATTTATCGTAGGAAACATTACAAGGGACAAATTGTGATGGCTTGATGACTGGGTTAGTGCCTCAGAAAAAAGTCTTATACTGTGGTGCAGCGAACCACAGGCTCCATGCACCACAATGGCTTTACAAGCCCTTGGCCTGTCAGGCTGGCAGCTGACAGTCTTGAGTGGCGCATGATGTCACTGCTATGTGCCCCTATTCCTCTGCACCAGGTATGGAGCAGGAAGGACAATGGGTGGTGGGAGTAGGGACAGGCGAGATATTCCAAAAAAACTCAACACTTTGGGGTGTATTTTGTATGGAGCATTTATGGGGCCATCATGAACTGTATGGAGCTAATGGGCTCCTGATTCAATATGGATATTCAAAAACATTTAACTTACTGATGTCTCAATTAATTTTACTTTTATTGGTATCTATTTTTATTTTTGAAATTTACCAGTAGCTGCTGCATTTTCCACCCTAGGCTTATACGCGAGTCAAGTTTTCAAGAATTTTCCCTCGCCATATTTTGAGAGCTAAATTTTTTCCATATTTTAGCCGACAGTCGTGTGAGGGCTTGTTTTTTGCCGGACGAGTTGATGATTTTAATTGGTGCCATTTTTTTGGTCACATGATGTTTTTTTGATCACTTGCTATTTTGATATTTTTGTTCTCTTTTGCCCGTTCCACATGTTGTACAATTGTTAAGGCTGCTTTAGGCTTCAGGTCAGTATGATTACAATGATGCCACATTTTTGTAATTTTATGTTTTGGTGCTTTTACACACTTTTTTATAGAAAATAATTTATTTTAATTTTTGCATCTCTGCACTCTGAGAGCTATAACTTTATTTTTCCACTGATGGAGGTGTATGGCGCTTTTTTTTTTTTTTTCTTTTAAACTTCTGCACTGACACAAGCCCCTTGGTGGCATGGTGACCCCGGGTCACCATTGCAATGGTCGTGCCCACATGGTTTTGTCGCTGGGGCGCTGATTGGAGGGGAGAGGGAGCCCCCTCCTTCTCCCTACCTTCTAAATGCTGTGATCGATATCGATGGCAGCATTTAGGGGGGTTAAACTGGAGCGGTGTCTGAACCACTCCTGGAAATGATGTTAACCCCTTCACGACCAGAGCTTTTTCAGTTCTGCGTCTTCATTTTTCGCTCCCCTTCTTTCCAGAGCCATAACTTTATTTTTTTGTCAATATGGCCATGTGAGGGCTTATCTCTTGTGGGATGAGTTTTTGAACGATACCATTTTACCATGTTGTGTAACAGAAAACGGGGCAAAAAAATTCTAAGTGCTGTGAAATTGCAAAAAAGTGCAATCCCACACTTGGTTTTTTGTTGGGATTTTTTGCTAGGTTCACTAAATGCTAAAACTGACCTCCCATTGTGATTCTCCAGGTCATTACGAGTTCATAGACACCAAACATGTCTAGGTTATTTTTTATCTACGTAATGAAAAAAAAAAATTCCAAACTTTGCTAAAAAAATAAAAATTGCACCGTTTTCCGAGACCCGTAGCGTCTCCATATTTTTGTGATCTCAGATTAGATGAGGACCTACTTTTTGCATGCCGAGCTGCTGAAGAAATCATTTTGTATTCAAAAATATTAAACTTCACAACAGTATCACCGACCTGCCTGTTGTGTTCCTTGGTCTTCATGATGCTCTGTGCATCAAACAGAACCCTGAGGCTGAGTTCACACTTTGCAGTTTTTTCGCGTTTCCGTGGCAGTTTTAACTGCGTGATTTTGCCGCGAAAAAGAAGCATTCCTATGGGATTCCGCAATGCTGTGCTAATGCTGCAGTTTTTACCGCGGCGGAATCGCTTCGCGGTAAAAAAACGCAGCATGCTCATTAATTTTGCGGAATCGCGGAGATCCCGCACCCATAGGAATGCATTGTTCTGTTTACTTTCCGCATGTGGCTGTGCACACCATGCAAAAAGTAAGCAGAACATTTTGCGGATGGTACCTACGGTCCGGAGGAGAGGAGACTGTTCTCCGGGCTTTGGGTACCATATCCCTGTAAAAAAATATTGTTGTTCTCACCTTCCAACGTCCCGCACAGCCTTCCCGCCTCTCTCCACACTCCCGTTCCCAGTCAGCCTTTGCGAGCGATGACGTCCATTCTCGCGGGATCGCGAAGTCTCGCTGTCATTCGCGCGACGTCGCAATCCCGCGAGAACGGACGTCATCGCGGTAGTTCGCGCAAAGGATTACTGGAACCGAGAGCGTGGAGAGAGGCGGGAAGGCTGCGCGGGACGTCGGAAGGTGAGAATAACTTTTTTTTCTTTTTAAATTATTTTTTGCATGCTATCTTTTACTATTGATGCCGCATAGGCGGCCTCAATAGTAAAAAGTTGGTCACACTCGTCAAACACTATGTTTGACGAGTGTGACCAACCTGTCAATCAGTTCTCCAAGCGATGCTCCAGATTGCTTGTAAAACGCTAGCAATTCTGCAAGCTAATTACACTTGCAAAATGCTAGTTTTTCCACGTGAAAATCGCGGGAATTTAAAATGCGATTTTCCCGCGGAATGGAATTCCGGAATTCTCGCGGTAATTTCCGCAAGAGTTCCGGTACGTGTGAACCCAGCCTGAGACTATCACAGAGCAGGTGCATTTGTACGGAGACTTGATTACACATAGGTGGATTTTATTTATCATCATTAGTCATTTAGGACAACATTGGATCATTCAGAGAGCTACAATGAACTTCTGGAGTGAGTTTGCTGCACTGAAAGTAAAGGGGCCGAATAATATTGCACGCCCCACTTTTCAGTTTTTGAATTTCCACAAAAGTTTAAAATAACCAATAAATTTCATTCAACTTCACAATTGTGTTCCACTTGTTGATTCTACACCAAAAATTCACACTTGGTATCTTTGTTTGAAGCATGATATGTGGGAAAAGTTCCAGGGGGCCGAATACTTTCGCAAGGCACTGTATGTGTTATATATATTAGTATTTATTATTCCTATTGCTTGAAAAGGCAAGACCAATGCACTATATACTGTAGGTAGGAACAGGGGACCACCATTCTCGACCTTCTAATCACCTTTTTGCAACTAGGATTGCATCAATAACAAAGAGGCATCTTCTATATCTAGAGGGCAGAAGGTCTAATCTTACCACAAATGGTGATTCTTTTCTGTAAGAGTAGTGAGATTATGGAACTCTTGTACATGATGTTGTAATGCTTGATTCACTACAAAAGTACAAGGAGTAATCATAATTCCTAAATCTGTGCCGAAGGGTGGTTTTATGCTTACCGCATTCTTTGTGGTCCGTTTTTGCGGGCTGTATCGCCGCATTTTTTGTGGTGTACCGAAATAATGGGCCGCCCATTCCCCCTCCTCCCCCCCCCCCCCCCCCTCCAATACTATGGAAATAGTATTGGAGAAAAAACCTGTGTTCTGCAAAACCGGAAGTGAAGGCGCGCCGCGAAAACAAACTTCTGTTGATTTAAATGGGCACCGTGTCCGTACGCCATGAAAAATATCGAGCAAGCTCGATATTTTTTCACGGCCGTATATACGGCCCTCACGACCGTATGGCACACGGCGAACCATTGACTTTTTGCGGGCTGATATTGGGGCCACAAAATCGGCCCGCAAAAATACGGTAAGTGTAAAACCACCCTTACACTTTGCTAAACATATTATGCCCACAGCCTGTGAAAAGGTATGTAGTCACAGCAGGAGAGAATAATGCAACAACTCTTGATTATAAACTTTTATTATTTTATTGAAAGAATACGTATAAAATGAAAGGGAATACTTCATGAAAGGGACACCCAATCAGCTGGATGAAACCTAAGACCAACTCTGATGGTCAAAACAATGTAGCCTAGGGTACAAAACAAGGTGCTAGCAGTAACAAGATAAATGCCTATAGATATCCTTGGCATTAAACTAGTTTGATCCACTGGTTCCTATATACCTAATGGCAGCATAGCCATAAAACAATATGAATGGGTAAAGTTACCTGAAAGTAAATCAATTTGCTGACTATGGGGTCCCAGGTACTGTCTCACCACCCCAATTCAGTTTTGCCACGCATCTTGTGGGGGCGTAACCGAGATGAGGGACTGTTGCCTTAATATACAACTCTCCACCAATAGGGGGATGACTTGTCCGTATTGCCAGCCGCGGGCAGTGTCAGCAGTGCGTCTGTTCGATCCCATCGCTACTAAAGTGAATTTCCTGTCGGTATGAGCTGGAATGCAAGCGTGGAACGCATGTGATTGTGTGACCGCATAACAGGAAGACGGTGGGACTTGAAAGCGGCGTTCCGGAATTACCGAATAGAGAATCTAGCCATACAAGCCCATTGCATCTTACAGTGCACGTGTTCTAGGTGCCAGATATCCATATCAATACAATAATTATTGAGGAATGTGAAGTGAATGTAAAATATGTATTATACCCTTTGATGATACATAATTTATAGGATCAACCAAAATGAGTGAATACGGTGTGAGTGTGTAATAAATATATATATATATATATATATATGTAGTATATATTTTAATATAATCCCATTTACACATGTGCATATGAGGTGTGATTTATAAATATAATTAATCCATGCGTCAAAGTAAAACCCTGTAATGCCATAAGTGCAAATGTGTCCACAAAGATGATATAAAGTGGCAAAAAATGCACCTGTAATGCCATGGTACCTATATACCATAGTAAAGTGGTGAGTGAAGTAAAAAGTAAGTGATTAAAGTGCCAGTATGCCTAGTGAGAATATCACCAATAGCAAGGCTAGAAGAATAAAGTGACAATGTGCAGTGGTAGAGTTGGAAGAGACCTCCTGGGTCATCTGGTCCAACCCCCTGCTCAAAGATGCGTGTAATAAAATGAATATCACTTATACTAAGTGACTAGTGAATGAGAAAATGTACATGCCGTACAATGCCTAAATGTTGATCCTAAAGCTAAACAAAGTGATGGTGCTAAATAATAAAAACCACATCTATCCAGTAACCTCACCGAAAGACCATGTCAGTCATAAGGCTAAAAAAGATGACATTGCTAAATAGGGAGAAAAAAGAACCCTTTATGTAGTTGCCTCACCCATTACAACAGAACAGAAAATCCTGTCTGATCTATGTGAAGTCGGGAAACAATTTTTTTGCCTAATATTGGGCAATTGTCATCTGACTCATGGGGCATTTGCCTTCCTCTGGATCAATGTTGGGTAACTAGCTGCTGGCCCGATTCTAAAGAATATGGCCAGCGGGAGATTAAAATAAAAAGTGACACACTCACCATCCGACTACCCCGGACTGTGTCCCTCCTCTCCACACTCCCGGCATCTTCCGTTCCCAGTAATGCTTTGCGCCATAGACTGCTGTTGACGTCACTCTAGCGAGAGCGCAACGTAATTAGCGGTCTTTGGCGCAAAGCCTTACTGGGAATGGAAGATACCGGGAGCGTGAACAGGAGAGAAAAAGTCCGGAGGCCGTCGGAAGGTGAGTATATCACTTTTTTATCCCAATTCTATTTTTTACACGTTTATGGTACCCAGGGTCCGGAGGCGTGCGTTCTTCTAATTGAGGACTGCGCCTGTCGCTGATTGGTCGAGGCCTGGCGGCCGTGACAAATCGGCAACGCAGGATTTCTGTGACAGACAGACACACACAATCAGACGATTATACTGTGTATATATAGATATGTTGAACTCTATGGACTTGGCCTTCTTTTAGTCTTAAAACTATGAAACTATTACTGCTCCATTCTATGTATGGCTGCCTGAGATAGTTGAGTGGTCTAATAAGTTCTTTTTCTCGAGATTGGTGGGGGTCCCAGTTATCCTGGGGTAGGTGACAAAGGTTGGTGGACAATTATCTTAACGTGCAACTAAAAGCTTGTTAACGTTTTATTTTCTTTTCATTACAAGCAGATCAGTGGGTGTTTGGATCCTGAGATCCCCATTGATTGCTCAGAAAAAATGTGAAGTGTATAGCTAAGGAGACGGGAGGGCACCGCTGCCGTCTGAATGCACGCAGACTGGAGTTCATCCTGTACACTTTGGTCTCTTGAGCGGTGCGCTTCTTTAATAATCGGTAGGGGGGTCTGGTCCACCAATCTACCGTACTTGCAAATAAAAAGAACACATTTGGATTGCATCTTATCTGATGAATACCATTACTTTCCTTTCAGGCATACTGCAGCATCCTGATGGTACGGTTTTAAAGCAATTACAGCCGCCACCACGTGGACCAAGAGAACTGGACTTCTATAACATGGTACATGATTTGTGTGTTTTGTGAAATGCCACTGTTGAAAGGTGTGGGCCACCATCTCTGTCTGCATTATGTATGTAATGCTTAATTTTTCTTCTGTTGGAGCTATGTGGTTCTTCTGCTACAGGTTACAGCTGTCTGGACCGGCTTTGGGGAGGTGTCAAATTTGACAATTGCCCAGGGCAGCCACCCTTTTGTGTGCCCCAGTGTTTCAAGCAGGAACAGCATTGATAATACAAGTTCTGTATTATCAATATATTTTCCGAGGTTAAGACTGCAAAAGGATCTTTGGTGGTATCATGGACATGTGACCATGCTGTCATCAAAGGTCCTTTACGCCATCATTTGGGATGCAGTTAGTTTAATTTTAGATTATTTTTTTTTTTTTTTTTTTACTATTTATATATTGCCAGTCTTCGAGATCAGAAGTTTTACACATAGCGATATCTCTATAACGTCACTGATTTTGTGACGTTATAGCGATATCGCTATGTGTGATACTTGCCTCCGACTGGCTCCATCGCTGATCGCGCGAGAATGTCCTGCTCCATTTCTCGTCGGGCGCTTCCTGCTGGCGCCGACGAGCGACGCGTGGAGGCGAGCGGGAGGACGTCAGGATCGCTGTGTGTGAAAGGTGAGTATCGTGTGCTGCATCGCTGTGAGGTCTGCCTGTGTGACAGCTCATTAGCGACCATTTAGCGATGCACCAGCGATCCTGACCGGGTCGTATCGCTGGTGCATCGCTAAATGTAAAGGGGCCTTTACCCTGCGGGAGGCTAGAGGAATTGAAGAGGAGACAGACTTGGTTGTGTGTGTGTATACATCTCTGCTGGAGACTCACAGCTCTTGTAAGATTCCTAATGCCATAAGTGGTTTGCTCTTTCTCCCAACAGTCCTGTTCTTGAAGATTGGCTGAACGATGCCATTCTTGATGAATCAGGACCAGGGCTGTGGAGTCGGAGTCGGTGCTCATTTTGGTGGAGTTGGAGTCGGTATAAAATGGACCGACTCCGACTCCTAAAATATATAATAAATTGGGTACAGTAATTCAATGCAGGATGTGCTGAATATGTTTTCATAGGAGTTTGGGAAAGTTATGAAATGTCCTATAAATGGCTGTTATATTCCTGATCTAAGGCTACATTCACACAGCGTTTTTCCTGTGTTTTTTGAGGATACGTTTTTCCGCTGCAAAAGCTGATCATCTTTTTAAAAAACTGCATCACCTGAAAGGTTTTTGAGCTCATAGATAATGTTTTCAATAGCAAAAGCAGATTAGAAATCTGCTCTATCTATCCATTTATCCTTATCTGTCTATCCATATCGTATCTGTACCAAAAAGAATGAAAACCGGGTAGTACACCAATATATATTCTGTTCTATCTAAATATCTTGATTATTGGATCATAAAAATGATTAAATGTCTGAGGTTCACATTGTACTACAATAAATTTTTCACTTAAATATAAGCAATATGTGTGGGAGTCAGAGTCGTGGAGTCGGCGTCTGAGTCGGTGTAAGGGAAATTGAGGAGTCGGAGTCGCAGGTTTGGGTTACCGACTCCACAGCCCTGATCAGGACCACTGTTGTCGGTGATCTGTTAGGCTTTCTTCACATGTCCGTTTTTTGTTTGTATGCGGTCCGTTTTTTAAGGCGGCGATTATGTTCACACACACCCGTTGTATTTAATGGTGGTGCGCACATGTCATGTTTTCCCACGGACCGTGTGTGAAAAACCCGTGTGTGTGTATATATATATATATATATATATATATATATATATATATATATATATATATATATATATATATATATATATATATATATATATATATTATTTTTTTTTTTTTTTTTTTTTCGCAGCACGGACAAAATGCATGCCACACACTGCACTAATGATATACGGATGACAATTTGCGCTGTTCCCAGGTGACGGTGGCTGAAGGCAGCTTTCATTGTCTCCTGCGCGTGCTGGAATCAGCATAACCAGGACATGGTTGTATTCATTTGGGAGTTGTATTCAGCAGCAACTGTGTAACTGATGTGTAAAATAAAGAATTAAATTAAAGCTGCGAGGGCTCCCTCGCAATTTTCATAACCAGCAGAGGGAAAGCCTACGGCTGGAGATTGATGTAAATAACCTGGAACAATATTCCATAAGGGTCCCAGGCTATTGACAGCTCACAGCTGTTTGCTTACCCTTTACTGGTAACTGGTAATGACTTGTTCATTATTTATTTCACCCGCTGTATATAAGAGAGATGACTAAAAATATTCCTTCAAATGAGGAAAGGGAAGGGTTAAGCAACTACAAAGGCCATGTATGGCCCTTTCCCTGTTATCCCTTTATGTCTCCCTATATAGTACGTATACTACCTCCTGATGAAGATGTCTGACACTTCATATGGTGATCACGGTAACAAAGCCTCACCTGTTTTCCGATGTACGTTCTGTCAGACACATGAGAGTAGGACTGCATGTTCTGACTACATAGATTTGTTTGTAGTCTGTTACCATGGAAGCAGGTCTGAATTGAAGCCGTAAAACCAAATAATTTCTCTTTTAAACTCTCGTATCTGCAATATTGCTAAGTTGTAATAGGTACCACGTTAGACTAAGGCCACGGGAACTTGGAATCCGTGTAAAATATTATTGGGTTGATCAGTCACTCTCGAAAGCCTCTGTCTGCTGGGGTGATGTCCCAGCTGATCTAGAGATATGTCTACTCGGGAATGCTGGTACAGTTGAGATGATTTGGGTAGTAGAGTGCAGGGATAACGGAGCCCATCCTATATGAAAAGATGTACGCCATCATTTGGGATGCAGTTAGTTTAATTTTAGATTTTTTTTTTTTTTTTTACTATTTATATATTGCCAGTCTTCGAGATCAGAAGTTTTTCCGTTGCTTCAAGGAATTCTCATCCTTGCTCGCTCTGTGATATTTCACTTTGTCTGAGCGCCGGCTATTGGCAGCAGTGTCTGATATTTTGAACCAGTGAACTTCACGTTTGCTCGATTACGGAATCATTAAGCGGAATGTTGACTTCACAGCTACTGTATGTCTGATGTTTTCTCTTGTCCCGAGGGGATAAAAGTAGAAGATCAGTCACTTTAACACTTCACAGATGAGTCTTCACTGCCAGAAATTACAGCGAAACAGCCAAATATATATACAGTATATATATATATTTTTTTTTTTGTTTGTTTCAGGTTTTCTCAAGTGACTGCACTGATCCTAAGCTGCATGACTTACAAATATTTTTACCGAAATATTTTGGCACATGGTCGCCCCCTGGATCTACTAATGGTATTATTTATTTTCCCATTTGTATTTTAATCACTAAATTTATTCAACTGTCTGCACACTCACTTCCCCATATGCCGCCCCTTGCAATTCATCTATTTATTAATGAATAGAAGCGGTTTGGTTTAAAAAAAAAAAAAAAAAAAAATCTTTCTCTTGCTCTGCTCTGTTTTGAGTATTATGTAGTATTGTTTCTAGCTATCACTAGTCTGCAAAAATATTAAGGAAATTAATATGATTGTTAATTAAAAAAAAGCTTAGTTTTTAAAGATGCTAAATTAGAGACAGTTTATCGAACAACCCCCTTTAACCATAAAGTAAGTATTCAAACACTCAATTTTGCTATACTGTATGCCAGAAAATTGGGTAAATTGGAGTTGAAATCTTCAGCTCGTAACTGGCTTAATTTCTGGTACTGACTCATGGGAAACTCAGATGCACAATTGAAATGATAAAGTCTTGATAAATTCTCTAAAAACCAACAAAAGGAAAACTGAAAGTTAAATGCCATAAAAGTACCAAATTTAAAAACTGACGCACCTCTCCCCCTTGGAAAAAGCTACACATGAAACGCACGTCGGGGCACCGCCACCATTCAGATAATGTGTTGGCATATCTCCTTTTCATGTTTCTTTTGCCATTGTACTCTACTTTTTGTTGGTGCTTCATACTTATTTACATCACTTGGTTGACCTGGCCACCTTTTTTTGTCACTAATATAGTACAAAACCCTCTTTTTAGGAGTTTATATGCACAGTTAGCTGTGGTTTGGAATCCTTGTTAATGTTAGTTAGCCGTTTATACCATTTTAGGAAGTTGTTTCAACTCCTACACAAAGACCTCTTTATTCATGCTTAGGCCTGTTTCATACCTCCGTCGTCGGCGGTCAGCTGAAATCCGCCAAAGGTTGAAAGAAACTGATCCGTCTCCGTTTAGCGATGTCGGATGACATCGGCCCACGTAGGAGAACGGATCTGTGGAGCGGCGTGATTTAAAGGGACCGCGGGAGGTCGGCGCTCGCTGGTGACGGTGGGAGCAATGGTCGGAGTTCGGGTGAGGGGAGAGAGAATATTTAGGGGCTCCTGGAACGGCATGTATGGGTTAATATGCTTCAATTCTGGGCATGCGCGGATCGAATTAGCGCTCCGTCAGAGAAAAAGAAAACGTTGCAGTGCCCCTCTCTGCCCGGGAGCCGCTAAATTCTTGGAGGATCCGTACAAAAATGGATGGGACGGACGACCGTCAGTCAGGATCCTCCAATAATCTAAGTCTATGGGGGGAGAAAACGGATCTGCCCCTTTTTTGGCTGATCCGTTTTTTAAAAAAATTGGCGGATTTTGACTAACGGGAAAAAACTGTGTGAAACAGGCCTTATATGTTGTATGGATTTAGATTCCTTTTCATAATCATTACCTGTAATTAGTGGCTCTCTTTTGCATTGTTTGTCCCCATTTTACTTTTTTTTTTTTAAATTGTTTAACCCCTTTCTGTCATGTGACGTACTATCCCGTCCATGTGCCCTGGGACTTAATTCCCTGGGACGGGACAGTACGTCACAGCGATCAGCGGCGCCCACGTGGTGAGCGCAGCTGATCGCGGCCGGGTGTCAGCTGATTATCACAGCTGACACCCGGCACAATGTGTCAGGGGCGTCACGGACCGCCTCTGACACGTTAACCCCTTGCACACCGCGATCAAACACTATCGCGGTGTACCGGGGGTTAAAGGGAAGCATCGGCAGGGAGGGGGCTCCCTCCGGGCTTCCCTGAGCCCCCCACAGCAGCGCAATGTGCAGCGCTGCTGTGGGGGGCTCTTTCCCTGCAGGTCCCCGGATCCAAGATGGCGACTGGGACCTTCGGGGGCCTGCAGGGAACAGGCTTCCTCAGTGCTTGCAAAGCGCAGGCAAGGTGGAAACCTGCACACTGCCTGTGACAGATTGCTGATCGGTGATGTGACAGATCAGCGATCTGTCACAGGACAGTGATGTCCCACCTGGGACAATGTAATAAAGTTAAAGTGTAAAAATAATTTTAAAAAAATCGCTAAAAAAAAAAAAAAAAAAAATTCCCTAATTCATTTTTTTTGGAAATAAAAAAACAAAAGTACACATATTTGGTATCGGCGCATCCGTAACGACCTGCCTTATAAAACTGTACCATTAGTTAACCCCTTTAGCGAACCCCTTAAATAATAAAAATAAAAAACGAAGCAAAAAATGATTTATCATACCGCCGAACAAAAAGTGCAATAACGCGCGATCAAAAAGGCGCATATAAATATGCATGGTACCGCTGAAAACGTCATCTTGTCCCACAAAAAAAACGAGCCGACACAGTGTCATCAGTGAAAAAATAAAAAAGTTATAGCTCGCAGAATAAAGCGATGCAAAAATAATTTTGTATATAAAATTGTTTAAATTGCATAAAACCGACAAAACATAAAAAAAAGACATAAATGAAGGTATCGCTGTAACCGTACTGACCCGAAGAGTAAAAGGGCTTTATCAATTTTACCGCATGCGGAACGGTGTTAACGCCCCCCCCCCCCCCTCCCCCCCAAAAAAAATTCATGAAACGCTGGTTTTTGTTCAGTGTCCCAAAAATCGGAATAAAAAGCGATCAAAAGATGTCACGTGCCCGAAAATGATACCAATAAAAACGTCAACTCGTCCCGCAAGAAATAAGACCTCACATGACTCGGTGGGTCAAAATATGGAAAAATTATAGCTCTCAATATGTGGTGATGCAAAAACTATTTTTACAATAAAAAGCGTCTTTTAGCGTGTGACAGCTGCCAAATATAAAAACCGCCATAAATAGTAAATCAAACCCCCCGTTATCACCCTCTTAGTTAGGGGTAAAAGAATAAAAAAAAAAAAATGTATTTTTTTCCATTTTCCCGTTAGGGCTAGGGCTGAGATTAGGGTTAGGGGTGTGATGGGGTTAGGGTTGGAGTTAAAATTGGGGGGTTTCCACTGTTTGGGCACATCAGGTGCTCTCCAAATGCAACATGGCGTCTGATCTCAATTCCAGCCAATTCTGCGTTGAAAAAGTCAAATGGTGCTCCTTCCCTTCCAAGCTCTGCCATGCGCCCAAACAGTGTTTTACCCCCACATATAGGGTATCAGCCTACTCAGGACAAATTGCAAAACAACTTTTGGGGTCCAATTTCTCCTGTTACCCTTAGGAAAATAAAAAATTGGGGGCAAAAATATCATTTTTGTGGGGGGAAAAAAAAAATAATTATTTTCACGCCCGGGCGTTATAAACTTCTGTAAAGCACTTGGGGGTTCAAAGTGCTCACCACACACTAGATAAGTTCCTTAGGGGGTTTAGTTTCCAAAATGGGGCCACTTGTGGGGGGTTCCCACTGTTTAGGTACATCAGGGGCTCTCCAAAAGCAACATGTCACCCGCAGACCATTCCATCAAAGTCTGCATTCCAAAACGTCACTACTTCCCTTCCGAGTCCCGACGTGTGCCCATTCAGTAGTTTTCTCCCACATATGGGGTATCAGCGTACTCAGGAGAAATTGGAAAACAACTTTTGGGATCCAATTTCTCCTGGTACCCTTGGGAAAATAAAAAAAAATTGGTGACTAAAAGATCATGTTTGTGGAAAAAATACCTTTTTTTTTTTTTTTATTTTCACACCCGGGCATTGTAAACTTCTGTGAAGCACTGGGGGGGTTCAAAGTGCTCACCACACAAATTGCTCAATAACTTTTAGGGTCCTGTTACCCTTGGGAAAATAAAAATTGGGGGTGAAAAGATCATTTTTTTTGTGGAAAAAATATGATTTTTTAATTGTACCGCTGTACGTTATAAACTTCTGTGAAGCCCTTGTTGGTTCAAAGTTCTCACCACATATCTAGGTAAGTTCCTTGTGGGGTCTAGTTTCCAAAATGGGGTCATTGTGGGGGGTTTCCACGGTTTAGGTACATCATGGGCTCTCCAAACGTGACATGGCGTCCGATCTGAATTCTAGCCAATTTTGCATTGAAAAAGTCAAATGGCGCTCCTTCCCTTCTGAGCTCTGCCATACGCTGAAACAGTGGTTTCCCCCCACATATCAGGCATCAGCGTACTCAGGACAAACTGCACAATAACTTTTGCAGTCCAACTTCTCCTGTTAGCCTTGGTAAAATAAAAAAAATTGAACCTGAAGTATTTTTTTTGTGAAAAAAGTTCAATGTTTTTTTTTTTTTTTTAAATATTCAAAACATTCCTGTGAAGCACCTGAAGGGTTAATAAACTTCTTGAATGTGGTTTTGAGCACCTTAAGGGGTGCAGTTTTTAGAATGGTGTCACTTTTGGGTATTTTCTATCATATAGACCCCTCAAAGTGGCTTCAAATGTGATGTGGTCCGTAAAAATAAAATGGTGTTGCAAAAATGAGATCGCTGGTCAACTTTTAACCCTTAACTTCCTAAGAAAATAAAATTTGGGTTCCAAAATTGTGCTGATGTAAAGTAAACATGTGGGAAATGTTAATTTTTTTTGTGTGCCGTATCTCTGTGATTTAAGGGCATAAAAATTCAAAGTTAGAAAATTGCAAAATTTTCAAAATTTTCGCCAAATTTCCGTTTTTTTCTCAAACGCAAGTTATATGAATGAAATTTTACCACTAGCATGAAGTACAATATGTTGCGAGAAAGCAATGTCAGAATTACCAGGATCCATGGAAGCGTGCCAGAGTTATTACCTCATAAAGGCACAGTGGTCAGAATTGTAAAAATTGGCCCGGTCATGAACGTGCAAACCACCCTTGGAGGTTAAGGGGTAAATATATTTTGCTCAATAAATGTGGTACTTTTTATGGCATTTAGCTTTGTTTTCCTTTTGTTGGTTTATATTGATTTTGGGAAGCTGCTGCTGTTTTCCCAGTTGTGCAGTTTGCTCTGCTATGATACACCCTGTGCCAAGAGGTGGGAGAGCATGTTAGCCGTGGGCTATGTATTGCTGGGTCAGTGTCCAAAGCCAACTATCTAAGGCCTCATTCAGACGTTCATTTTTTACATACATGTTCTATCTGTGTTTTTTCATGTATAGAGCACATACCCATGAGTCTTTGGGGTGGTGGTGGTGGTTTTTCTCCCTACCACAACATCACGGATGAAAATTACTGATACAAGTCTATGGGTTCACTAAAACCATGGACGGCACACAGATGGCATCAGTCTGCCTTTAGTGGGTTGTGTGTGACTAACATTACAAAGCTTCTATCATTTACCCATATGTAAAAATCGCTGATGAAACTGATGGTAAAGGCTGACACTTAGATATCAATGAGGCCTAAAGAAGTTTCACACGCTTTACAAAATAATTTGCATTTAGAAGCAAAAAAGTTGGTGTATCATAATAAAGTTGTGTATTTTGATTTTAGATCTTTATTTAAAACTGGAAGATGTAACCCGAAAATTTAACAAACCATGTATCATGGATGTAAAAATAGGCCAAAAGAGTTATGATCCGCACGCATCAGCCGAGAAGATCCAGCAGCAGATCAGCAAGTACCCTTTGATGGAAGAAATTGGCTTTTTGGTTTTAGGCATGAGGGTAAGAACGTTTCTTTCCAGTATGTTTTGTGGGAGAATGAAACTTGCCACAATGCTTGTTATTAAACCAGTTTGCACCAAAATATTTTCTTTGAACCGATCCTTTCCACGTTCTTGATCCATTCCTGAACTTCACATTGTAGCCTCCAATTCTGGAGGAGTTAAGGTTGTCAGCATTCTAGCAGCGGCCTCCGGTGGCTCCCGTCCTATTTCCCGCCACAGCGGTGTTCAGTACAGGTCATTGAACTCTATGAAGACCTCTCGGAGGCTGACAATGTAATCACCAGTATAGCCGAGCACAAATACGGAATGTCCTGTTATACGTGTTTTTTTTTTTTTGTCTAGAATGCAAATGTTCAAAGAATAAAATATGCAAAAATGAGATTTCTCTAGTGCAGTTTGCTCAGTAAAGGCACCCACTGTAGAGTATATAACATGCGTCACATTTGGTGCCATCCATAGCCACCTACTTCCACATTGGTGTGAGCAATGCCGATAATGTTACAACCACTATACACCATCGGCAGATATTGCGCTCATGTCCTGTTCATTAGAACAATCCCTGTCGACTGAGCGTAGGTGATAATATCATCGGCACTGCTTATTTCTCATCTCAGCGTCTCTAGACGTCGCCCCTTTAAGATGGCAGATTCACTTTTATTTCTGATTAGTAGACCTGGTGTTGAAAGTGGAAGTGATGCAGCCCTCCTCCTCTTCTGGCGCTTTGGCCCTGTCGCTGACCAGTCCCTTGTCGATCTCCACTTCCTGCTGCAGTGACGGCCAACTGACTAGGAATGTGGAACCATCTTGCGCTACTGGCTAAGCGGTCACTTTCTTTTTGTCTAGGGGTGGGGGGCTGGGTTGCATTGAAACGGGATCGTCAGGAATCACTGAGAACTTATTTTTTTCCTCTTAACGGTAGAGATAAATGCATAAACTAGGCATGTTTCTGGCTGTCTGGAAGTGATTTAGGTTAAATGCTGCTAATGGAGCTCATTACCCCTTATCCCTCACACAAAGCCTTTACACCTACTGTTCTAAATCCTGATTTGAGTATTGGAACGCAGTCAAACATAATAAGCCTGCGGGGAACTAATTTTCCTTGGAGAAAAAAAAAATCACCCGATCCTTTTCGATGAGTCACGTTGTCCGGGCCAGGCTTATCTGCTGAAGTTAATAATTTTTTTTTTTTAAATTCCATGATGTGTGAAAATGGAATCTGTAGGCCAAATGGAACTTTGTCCCGATGCAGATTAAGCTTAATGTTTTGTCAGGAGTTTGTCAGCACGCCACTGGAATGGGAAAGCAGCCGGTATCTGTCCTGGTTTTCTGTAATAAAGCTTGTAAGTGCAGGACCCCACACATCCAAAACTAGTGGTTTCATTCCTCTGCTTTAACCACTTCATGACCTCCATTTTTGTTCCCTAACTGCTTGGGTGGGTTCGGAAAGTATTCAGACCCCTTTAAATTTTTCACTCTGTTTCATTGCAGCCATTTGGTAAAGGCAAAAATTTTTTTTTTTTTTATTCATGTACACTCTGTACCCCATCTTGACTGGAAAAAAACAGAAATGTAGAAATTTTTGCTAAGTTACTACAAAAAAACAAAACAAGTATCACATGGACATAAGTATTCAGACCCTTTGCTCAGTATTGAGTAGTAGCACCCTTTTCAGCTAGTACAGCCATGAGTCGTCTTGGGAATGATGCAACAAGTTTTTTACACCTGGATTTGGGTATCCTCTGCTGTCCTTCCTTGCAGATCCTCTCCAGTTCCGTCAGGTTGGATGATGAACTGTGGTGCACAGCCATTTTCAGGTCTCTCCAGAGATGCTCAATTGGGTTTATATCAGGTCTCTGGCTGGGCCAGTCAAGAATGGTCAGAGTTGTTCTGAAGCCACTCCTGTTGTGAGTTCATTTTTCCCTTCACCATTGAGGTCTGATGAACTCCCTCCTCTGGTGAAGGAAGGTAGTGAGACTGATTACCAAACACCTGGGCAGCTAGATGATAACTGGGTGGCTGGAATTGAGGACTGGATATAAGGCTGCCGACGCCCTTCTTCCTGGCTGGTGATTTTCCTGCTGGATTCTTGGAGACCAGTCTGATTCCTGCGTCTCAAAGCTAAGTTTTTCTGCTCTGCTTTGTACTCCAGTTTTGTTTTTGTTTTGCCTTGTTTTTTGGGAGTTCTGCCATCCCCGGCCGGGGGTGAGCTGAGTTCCATTTTTGTCTCTGATCTGTTGATCTTTTGCTTGGTCTTCAGAATATACCTGAGTGCTGATATAGTCTTTTGAAGCCTAGCGACTTCAGGGCCTATTTTTCATATCAGTCGGTTGGCTCATTTTGATAGGGTTTTTGCGGATGGCAGACAGCAGCTTTCCTATCCTGTCCTATGTAGTTAGCTTGGGCCCCATCATTTGCTCAACCTATCTTTCTATCTGTGTTAGTGTTTTCATCTTGCTTCACCGTCATTATATGTTGGGGGCTGCCTATTGCTTTGGGGTCTGCTCTGGGGCAGTTTAGTTTTTCCCCTTTCTGTCTTTAGGCTATGTAGCTCTCCGGCTGTGATCGAGGGGTCTAGGGCACCGTAGGAACTTCCCACGGCTACTGCTAGTTGTTGTGGATAGGTTCAGGGGTCTGCAATCTGATAGCTGCCAACCTCTCTGGTTTTTCTGGACTTAGCTGGTATTTTGTTTTTTCCTCCTTCGGTGACTCATCATAACACACTCCTTTGTTATTTTAGCTGTGTGCTTAGGGTCATTGTCTTGTTGGAAGGTGAACCTTTGGCTAAGTCTGAAGTCCAGAGCACTTGGCAGAGGTTTTCATCTGGGATATCTCTGTACTTGGCCACATTCATGTTTCCTTCAATTGCAACCAGTCGTCCTGTCTCTGCAGCTGAAAAACACCCCCATAGCATGATGCTGCCTCCACCATGTTTCACTGTTGGGATTGTATTGGGCAGGTGATGAGCAGTGCCTGGTTTTCTCCACACATACCGCTTAGAATTATCACCAAAAAGTTCTATCTCTGTCTCATCAGACAAGAGAATCTTATTTCTCGTAGTCTGGGAGTCCTTCATGTGTTTTTTTTAGCAACTCTGTGCGGCTTTCATATGTCTGGCACTGAGGAGAGCTTTGCGTCAGACCACTCTGCCATAAAGGCCCAACTGGTGGAGGGCTGAAGTTGTCAGCAGAAGGACTGGGCTAGTGATAACTTTCTTGCGCTGGGTCCAGAACTGTTGGGGCTGGCTCCTCTTTTGTCCCGGGGAAAGTTTAAAGAACTGGACCAACCTTTGCACTTGGCAGCAGGGGGCGTGTCTGATGCTAAAAAGCAAAAGCATGCGCGGAAACAGGCAGACTTGGTGGGAACTGACAGTGCGCAGCAGGGGGAGGTGAGTGCTCCTTCCCTTGAGCACCGTAGCAGAGCAGGCCCGTGCTCCAGCATCCCCGCTGCCGCCCGCAGAGACTGTGTACAGAGATATAGCGTTTGCACGTTGGCCCCCGCAATGCAAGGTGCCAAACGCTCCAGGCTCGCGAGTACCGCGTGCGTGCCGCCTAAGAGGTGCCGGGTGTGTGACCGTGAACTGAATCCTGACCCCCCCACCCCACCCCCGGTGCATTTGTTGGGTTCTGACATTGCTGTGGCCTGTGCCTTACCCTCCACAGCACCCGCTGGACTGACAATCCCGCATGAAACATCAGAGACTCACTGCTGCCGGGAGGACGCAGCACATCGTCTTCAGGACTACACCAGATTAACCCCGCGCTGAACCATTGTTGGCGCCAACGGTTATTTCATGGACTCTACAGTCTGGAAGTCGTCGGATTGGTTAAGTTATACCTTAAGAACTGCCACCGTCATTTTCCCCTGCATTTTTCCAAATTGCATACCCTTTATTACATACTACCGGCATTATCCCTGGTTAACTCTTTATCTCCCTGCGTGGAGTACAAATTTGTTAAAGTAAAATACGTTAGAGCAAGGGTTATCTACTGTCCGTCACTGCATCCCGCAACCTGCTCACACAGTGTTAGTTGACTTTGTGGAACTTTCTCCCATCTCCCTACTGCATCTGTGGAGCTCAGCCACAGTGATCTTGGGGTTCTTCTTTACCTCTCTCCACAAGTCTCTTCTCCCATGATTGCTCAGTTTGGCTGGACTGCCAGGTCTAATTATCCTACTGGTGGTCCCAAACTTCTTCCATTTAAGGATTATAGTGGCCACTGTGCTCTTAGGAACCGTGAGTACTGCAGAAACACTTCTGTAACCTTGGCCAGATCTGTGCCTTGCCACAATTTTGTCTGAGCGCCTTGGCCAGTTCCTTTAACCTCATGATTCTCATTTGGTCTGACATGCTCTGTCAGCTGTGAGGTCTTAGGGCCCCGTCACACACAGCGAGATCGCTAGCGAGATTGCTGATGTGTCACAACATCAGCGATCTCTCCAGCTATCTCGCTGTGTGTGACATCCATCAGCGACCGGCCCCCCCCGCCGGGTATCGCTGATCGTGCAGGATCGTCCTGGGCCATTTTTTTGATCGTTGGTCTCCCACTGGCCAGCACGCGTCGCTGCGTGTGGCAGCGGGAGACCAACGATCAGCGACGCTGCACGCTGGTATCTAGGGTAAACAGCGGGTAACTAAGAGCCGCGCGGCTCTTGGATAGCCGCTCTTTACCCTAATGCCAGCTTGCTCGCTGATCCTGATCGCTGGTGAGTCTAACTATGTCCCAGCGATCCCATCCATGTCGGATCGTTGGTGGGATCCCTGGGACATTATTGTGTGTAACGGGGCCTTTATATAGACAGGTGTGTGCCTTTACAAATCAAGTCCTATCAGTTTAAATAAACACAGCTGGACTCCAATGAAGGAGTAGAACCATCTCAAGGAGGATCACAAGGAAATGGACAGCATGTGACTTTAATATGAGTGTCTGAGCAAAAGGTCTGAATATTTGTGACCATGTGATAGTTCAGTTTTTATTTTTTAATAAACATGCAAAAATTTCTACATTTGTCTTTTTTTTTTTTTTTTTTTCAGTCAAGATACCCCCAGTGTGTACATTAATGAGTAAAAAGAACTTTTTTGCATTTGCCAAATGGCTGCAATGAAGCAGAGTGAAAAATTTAAAGGGGTCTGAATACTTTCCAAACGCACTATATGAGTGAGAAATAGCTGGTCAACTTTTAACCCTTTTAATTTCCTAGCAAAAAAAAAAATTGCTGATGTAAAGTAGACATGTGGGAAATGTTGTTAGACTTGTACTTGAGTGAGGGTCCCAGAAGACTGAGAGGAAGCGGTGGTTCACAGGAGGCTGTACCTGGCTGCTGCGGCTAAAGCCTGTGCCCGCTGCTAAAGAGAAATGAATATTCACTGCTCTTTAATAGCGGGCACACATGATCGTCCTGCCGTTGATGGCATCTGAACAAGACGCTGCGAGGGAGCGTATGGATGGTAAGTAGGATGGTTTGTTTATTATTTTTTTTTTTTTTTTTTAATGTTTCTCCATTAGACAATGTGCACACCAGGATGGAGATGGCTGGGCCAATGCACATCAGGCTTATACTCAAGTCAACAAGTTTTCCCAGTTTTTGTGGTAAAATTGGGTGCCTCGGTTTATACAGTGAGTCTCTGAATTAGTGGAATCCGTTGAAGCGTTCCAGCGTTATAACCTCAGTGACAGTGGTCATAATTGTAAAATTTGGCTTGGCCGTCAAGGTCAAAATTTACTGTCATTAATGGGTTAATCTATTTCCTCCCCATGTTGTTTTTACATCATAGTGCGGATATATGGGACTGGCTAGGCAGTTGTAGACTGCCTCCTAACAATGCGCATCTCTAACAGCAGCAACTGAAATTCGATCAGATTATGGCATTTAATGAGTTAACAGCTGCAATCAATCAAATGACAGTGACCCCTAAATTGGGCAATTCTCTGTCTGTTCTAGAGCCCATCTGCCTCCCTGCAATGCAACTGCTGAAGGCCGTTGTACCTGCCTGTACTCCCTGACCGTATTTGGAACTATATACTGAAATATCTCCCGCATTCTGTAGAAGCAATTAAACCATTGCCAGGTCGAGTCCCACACAGAGTAAAAAAGTATTAAGTAGGAATAATAAATATATATTTTCATAATTTTTTTTTTTTCTATTACTCCAATTCTCTCTTCTGTCCAGTTGAAAATAAAGACCATTTTTTTTAAATGTAGAAATCCTTGACGTATTTAAATTCACATACAGGTTATGTTAAGGGGTGTGTTTTTAGTATTGCCATAATCTTACAAACAAGGGGAATCGTGTTGCCAATTAATCTTTACAACATGATTAACACCATATTCATGAAACCCAGAAACTTTACAGAATTCAACTGACAAAATTGCGCGCTTTTTTTTTTTTTCTCTCTCTCCTCCTCTCAATTACTTCATTTATATGGCAAAATCAGTAGTTTCAATCAAAACCTCATTGGGCAGTACATTTTGTTCCCACATTTAAAAGGATTTTCCACTACTCGGACAGGCTGTTTCCCTCTTGTATAACACCCATGCCTACCTCAGGCGTCGTTCTAGTGATGGTTTCACTCTCCTCGTCTTTGGACAATCCACATACGTCCAGAGGAAGTGAGAGCTGGTGTGTGAGAGTGGGGGAAGTGAAGCCTAGTTCTTATTGGCCCCAGGGATTAAGTGACATAAGTCATGCTATCCCTGGGAGAGACTGAAACGGCACTGGTACCGGAGGCGGGTATAAGTTATTCATTTACAGGGGGGAAACTGAGATGGAGAAGGGGTTTAATCTGTATGTAGTGTGTCCATCTTTAACCAGTACTGTATTGTTTACATGGGTTCTCTGCTTGGAGGGTGTGGGGAGCTCTTATCTATATAAGTATATTAAGACACTCCTTTTTAATGTTGTTTTTTTTTTTTTTTTCCTGCAGTATTTGTTTTGTGGCGTGTAGCAGCGTAATAGAACGACTCCGTAAACTGACAGTATTTACTCTTTTTGTAAGGAGAGCTATATGGCGTGTGTTTATAGGCAGCATATGGAAACCATATTCACTGACTACGAGTCTGTCAGATGTAGCAAAGTACAGCACTCCTACTATTTCCAGAAGTCTCATAGACAATGAAGAGGAGATTGAGCTCGCGCGCCTCCATTGTGATTGCCAGGGTCCAACTGATAAGTTAGCTGTTATCCTGAAGATGGGAATGCTTCGTGGAAAAGGCCACGTGCTTGTGTGAACACTGACCGTGCGCTAATATGTGTTTATTATTGACTGATGGATATATAATACTAGATGGTGGCCCGATTCTAACGCATTGGGTATTCTAGATAATAACCTTTTTTTAATTATTTTTTTTTTTTTTTCTCACCTTCCGACGGCCCCCGATCTCCTCTCCACGCTCCCGGCATCTTCCAGTCCCAGTAATGCTTAGCCCGAAGGACTAGAGATGACTTCACTCTCGTGAGAACGCAACGTCATCAGTGGTCTTTTGCGCAAAGCATTACTGGGACCAGAAGATGCCGGGCGCATGGTGAGAGGAGGGAAAGAGTCTGGGGGCCGTCGAAAGGTGAGTATATCACAATTTTTTATTTTAATTCTATCTTTTACAGGTTTATGGTACCCAGGGCCTGGAGGAGAGTCTCCTCTCCTCCGGACCCTGGGTACTATCCGCACATTGAGCGCTGCGCCGGTCATCTCCCGGCTGTGTCGCCGCTGATATCCGTGCGGCAGGAAATGACCCGCGGCAACCGTTGGGAGATCCGCGGCGGTGGCGTGCGTCGTTCGAATTCCGCGCCAATTCGCGTCCGGACTGCGCCTGTCGCTGACTGGTCGCGCCTGGCCGGGCGCAACCAATCAGCATCGCGGGATTTCCGTTAGACAGAATTAGAAGATTAATGTTGCAGTGAATTTTGATCCATAAAAATTATTGTAATTTCTGCAGGGTGTGAACTTTGCATGTTACTGACACTAAAGCGACTGTCACCGGACAGCCGCTCCCACCTTGCCCTCTCTCTTGCATTTTAAAGATTGGCACAGGACATTGCTGCACATGGCCATTTGCCTAATGTCTGTCTGGTCATATTTTTCTAAGCTGTATATCTTGGCAGTGCAGCCTGAAAAAATGTAAGAAAATTTCAATTTTTTTTTTTCCTTCCCTTAACCTTCTTTCCTTCAGTCTAGTACAAGCTTGGGGTTATATGAATTCTGAGCCTGATCTGGTGCCTCGGTGTGCCCGTGTGCATAGCATTTCCCCTAATGTAAGCACTCTGGCTTGGAATGATTGGAAGATTAGACGACTTGGCCCTTTTACTCCCACGACTGACGGGATTTCCAGGCTTTCTGGAGATTTCTGGCGAGTGCGCACTATGTAGCTGGAGACTCTCGACTTTTAATTGGAAAGGAGGCTTCACATTAAACAGATTACATCTGACTGTCAAGTGTTTGATCACAGGGGAAGGCGTATTCTGTGATCGCAGGGGACGCACAAGCTTAGATAAACACGTCGGCATTAAGAGCCATCGCAGCCCTTTAATCAAACGGACGCCTTATGAATCTGATTAGGAGCTTGGACGTGACGGACTCAGAATTTTGTTTGAAATGTTTTTCGTGATTTATTTCAATAGAAATTCTTCACTTTATTAGTGTCAGATTGTCCCCCAGCTTTCCTGGGGTTGGGGGCTATAATCTATCTTGTATACAAGCATCTTTATTTATAATCTGCCAGATTGGTGTATGGTGACACCCCCCCCCCCAAACACATGTTTGTGCAGCAGGGGCCGAAAGGGAACTGGTCAGCAGTATTTTGCCATATAATCTGAGTGCAGCATGACGTAAGGGACAGAGACACTGATTCCAGTGATGTATCACTTTTTCAGAAAATCCTTATTTGTCTGATGTAGAAGAGTTGACCCGTCTGGGCTGTGTATAACCCGGTCCACACCACTGGCTGCTTGCTGGCAATGCGCAGTGTACACAGGAAGCTGTCATCAGAGGTGGGGGGCGGGGGTTACACAAAACAGCTGGACTGACCTGCCCTGAGATGTAGTCCTGTAGTGTTAAGGGGGCTTTACACATAGCGATATCGCTAGCAATATCGCTAAAGCGTCACCGATTTTGTGACGCAACAGCGATATTGCTAGCGATATCGCTACATGTGATACTTACGTCCGACCGGCTCCCCCGCTGGCTATCGCTGATCGCGCGAGATCGGCCTGGTCCATTTCTCGTCATCGGCTTTCTGCTGGCGACGCGGGTGGAGGACGTCATCATCGCCGCGTCTGAAAGGTAAGTAACAACTGCTACTGCGTCGCTACATCGCTGGTGAGATCTGTCTGTGTGGCAGCTCACTAGCGATCATTTAGCGATGCACCAGTGATCCTGACCGGGTCGTATCGTGGTCGGGATCGCTGGTGCATCGCTAAATGTAAAGGGGCCTTTAGTCTCCTGCTGATTAAACACTGATTTGTATTGACACTACAACACGCATCCTAATGATTGACACATCCCTGGAATTGGACTCTTGAGTCCTCTATTATGCTGCTTTCGGATTAAATTGTAAAAACCTGCTGACAGATTCCCTTTTTAAAGGAATAGCGGTCATCAAGCAACCATTATGTGGCAATCTACCTGTGGTCTGAGATGTGCCAGTACTGCCCGGGTCCTTCTTATCTCATTTTTAAAGAGCAGGCGATTGAAATTTCATTTTTTTTTTTTTTTTTTCTTTTTAAAAAGGGAACCTGTGAGCAGTTTTGGCCAACATAAGATGCGGCCATCACCTTTCGGGGCTTATCTACAGCATTCTATAATGCAATGTGGTTGCATACATAGCTGCAAGTTTAGTAGCCACATCGTGGAGGGGAGGGTTGGACATATCTCTGCCTTTGGCAACTGTATAGTGCAAGTGGCGCATCACTGGAATCAGGCTTTATGTCCCCACATTGTGCTGCTTTCAGATAACATAGCCAAAAATGCTTCTGTAAGTAGTGCCACACAGCGCCCTTATTGAATACTGAAATATGCCAACTGCCGTGACGAGGAGTTCTGGAAACGTAGCCTAAGTGTATATGCACATGATCCGTAAGCGCTGCAGGTTAGACGCTGCGTACTTGTGCAGCGTTCAACCCGCAGCGTCCAGATGTTGCAGCATAGTGGAGGGGATTTCCAGAAATCCTATTCTCACTATGCGTAGTGTACGCAAAAAGCTGCCAGTCAGCAGTGGGGGTGATCAAATCTTTATCAACAGGAGTTTATCAGAACAACAGCAAGCAGCCCAGTAAGAGACACTGGAATCAGGGTCTGTGTCTCTACATGATGCTGCCTAGTGACAGCTATATAATGTTTAATGGGAATAAACGAGTGTTAAATAACTGCCAGAATCCATCTCCCTGTTTTCCTGCTGTTATCCTTTGGTATCCAGAACATAAGTGTCTTCATAGATTTGTCCAGTAGATGGCAGTGTTGTCCCACACATGTCTATTGTGTCCTCTATGACAATTTTTCTTTTTTATGAAAATTACATAGCACATATATTTTTTGCATTGGCCCAAACACCAGGTCCATCTTTTAAATAATGTTCCAAAATGGTCTTCCAATGTTCCCAGAACAAATCGTGTCCTTGTTACTTTGGAGAGCATAGCGTTTTTCTCTGCCTTTTCACATGGCGGTTGTGTGCTGATGTCCTAACCTGGATTTTATTTTTTTCCTTCTTTCCTTGTTCTGTATTACTTGCAATAGATTTATCACATGGATTCTGACAGCTTTGAGACTCAAAACCAGCATTATGGACGGAGCCAGACAAAAGACACAATAAAGCAGGGTGAGTAGCGTCCAGATTGTGAGAGCGCACAGCGGACAGCGCCAATGTGAACGGACCTGTAACCGAACATTAGGCACACGCTTTATCTCCATCCATTAGGGATCTCCAAAAGGCGCCCAGGAGTTTAGCCACTGATCATTACTCCTTGCTAGGCCTTATTATACGCCCGAGGAACTATTCAGTATTGCTCTCCATGAAAGAACAACTTTTGTGATTTTTGCAGCACTTTGATCCGTATTATTCTGCTTCACCCAGAATGACCAAGCTACCAAAGTCTGCGCCTGCGGACTTAGCACTCGATTACCATTCTATCTGCTAGCTGTGTCTCCAGCTTCCACATTTAAAGGGTTTTTTCCAGAACTGAGATAACGGTCACCCGTTAGCATAGTTCATCAATATCAGATCGGTGGTGGTCTGACACCCAGCACCCCCACCATCAGCTGATGGAGAGGCTGCAGAAAACCCTGTATGGAGCAAGGACTCCACAGCGCTGGGCAGTGGCTCCTGTTAGGTACTTCACCTCCACTTCCATTAAAGTCCTGGCATAATTTACAGATTATTATGGACGCGTACGGGATCAAATTCTATAGTGTGATCTTTGCGTCTTCCCATCTACCCAATGCTGATTGCAGATTATATGGTAAGAATATCTGCTGCTTTTAATATTGACTGTGTGCGGAGTTCTTGGTTTCAGTTCTTGCCGTCAATGTTTAATCAATTTAAATAAGCGATGGATGGGGAGGAAGCTGTAATGCGGACCTCTGATGAGGCAGATTTGTTACTACTGTTAGACAATGTCCCAAAGCTGTAGCCACTTAATAACCTATTTTCTACTGCTGCTCCATTAGCACTTAATTAACACTGAAGTTTACATTGATGGCGCTCCGTTTTTGAAGAGTGGGTTCCTGATACCTGTATCTCCCACCTACTTCTACAATGAAAAGGGCAGCGATGTTCCAGCTGCAGCTCCTTCTCTGCAGCTCCTTCTCTGCAGCTCCTTCTCTGCAGCACATGGTAGTGGGCTAAGCTGCAGCACCGCTGTTCTCAATGTCGGCGGTGGCCAGATGTGCTCAGATGTGGATATGCACAGCTCTGTCAACTGCATAGTGGCCACAGTGTGGTACTTCACATCTTTTGTCCATTCAGATACATATGAATATACATAGAGGCAGATGTGCTGTGGCCATTGTATAGTTGATGGAGCTGTGCAGCTCTGCAACTGATCATATCCTGCTGGCATAAAGTTAGCTGATCAGCAGGGGTTGGCGGGTGTCGCTCCCACCCAATCTTAGATATTGATGACTTGGCCTGGTTGGCAGCAGCAGCACCAATAATTATTTTACTTATTTTTTTTCTTTTTCTTTTTTTTTTAATTTAGGTCTATCCAGATTCTTCCACAATGGCTGTTATCTGAGAAAAGACGCGGTGTCCGCCTGCCTCCATAAGGTGCAGCACATTCTGCAATGGTTTGAGGATCAGGACACGCTGCACTTTTATGCAAGCTCGCTGCTCTTTGTGTATGACGGTTCTTGCCCACAGTTGGCAGTTGATGGAAAAGTCCACGAGAAGAAAGGCTGCACCACTGAGCTGCTCCCAGAGGACGAGGTAACGGAGTGTAACAATAACATCAGCATAATGAGTTCTATGGAGAATGGGAAAAGCGAGGAACTGGCCGAGAAGAAACACTGTAAAATCTATGCCGTGCACAAAAAGACGTATCCTAAAAGGCTGCACAGCGAAGCCTTTATGGAAGAAGACACAACCCTGAAAAATCAAAATCGTGCTCCACAGGAGCATTTAAATGGAAACCACCTCACTAAACTTGAAAGTGTACTTTGCCACGTCTCTGCAGATACAAGGGATAGCGCACAAGTCGACGTGAGGATGATTGATTTTGCTCACGTCTTTCCTAGTGACGGCCAAGACCTTGGGTATATCTATGGATTGAAGAACTTGATCGCCGTCTTGCAGAGTATTTTAAACGAATAGATTTTACGTGATTCTTATTGAGAACCAATGACCAGATAATCAAGAACTTACCTTCAAGAATATTTGCACTTGTAATTGTGGTAACTTTTTTGTTTTTTCTTTTTCCTTTTCCCCTTTTTTATCGTGGTTCTTCATTCTTTTGTTTTTCATCTCGGTGGGAGGGGTATACCTTTTTGTTCTAATATTTACTCAGGAAAACTGAAGTGATATGTAGGCATTAGAGAAATTATGGAGGGTGAGCAAACTGGATAAGGTTCTTCTCAGTGATTGGTTGATGATGATTGGAAGAGGAGGTGTTGGTGCTATGGTGGAAACTCCTGCAGTTTTGGACAGGTTCTTGTTAAAATTGGGACCATTCTTCTAAGACCGTATATTGTATATGGGGAGTCTCTATGTAAAGGAAACCGTGCCTTCCTACAGAGATCACTATGGTCTTCTTCTGGTCTTGGAGAAAAATATTCTACCTGAATGGAAAAGTAGAATAGTTTAACTAAAATGCATCCTCCTTGATACTGAGCCATTTATCCATGTATGTTTAACCCCAATTTAATGGTTTACAAAGATTAAAACTGGAAATGCCTATGGTAGATGGATGTATATACGTAAATGTACTAAATTATTAGATGTCGTCTATGGGAAGAACCCATCTTGTTAATTTGGCCTGAGTGCCCTTACGAACTCGTCATAATTGATACTACTTTAGAAATGTGACTAATGGCTTCAAAGTAAAAGACGGTGTCTAGGCCTTGACTAGTAAATCGTCCTTCCGTGAAGGCATCCATCGCGTGTTGATGAGGGGCCTAGCGGAAACTAATTTGAGGGGCGTAAAAGTAGTAAGATATGGAGAGATGGTGAAAGGAAACTTGGAGCAGTAGCTTCGGTGTACGAAAGATGAAATGGAAGAAGGCGTTATTCTTGAGTTGATGTGGTGTATCTCACTATTCATTGGTTTCTTCCACCAATTAGTCCCCGAAACCTGCAGAACGGGATGCATGGTCTGTTCACCTGCATCAGCGTGATGCCCAGGAAGCTTTATGTTCTCCCATGTTCCAATATAATCTTGTTCTCTGAATATCTGTAATGAAAATGAGCGCTTTCTTCTATATCCATAAAATATTCAATCCGAATATTGAATTACCACTGTGAGCAGTGTCATTCCTATTACTAGACCGATCATATGCTGCTTGGTTACAAGAGAAGATTTCTACCTCTCTAAGGAAATGAACCCTAACTTTTTATTGCTGCACCGGGAAATTCTACAATTGCTCTGTGAGATATATATTTTTTTCCCTTTGCAAATCTTCAATCTGATTTTTGCCTGCTGGTTTCATTTTGTTCGTTTTTGATGTGCACCTTAGCGGCAGCATAAAATTGGAAGGCAAACGTGTGCCTCCCAAATCTCCTATCCTGATTGATTTCTAGATGTATTTACCTGCGATGTCTCATAGTGAACTGTATTTTATTTTTATTTTTATTTTTTTATTTTTGTATTATTGCACTGCTCAGTCTTTAAGATGGGTAGATTCTGCTGAACTGGTCACTTCATTTCCATCATCCATGTCCCATGCGGCAGGATGGACGATTACCTTATAGAATGTGCTGTAACCTTTTTATCTGCAGGTTGACGGTATAGAATGAAATGACTGTAAGCTGCCAGTAAAGCACATGCATAAGTTTTGGGATCCATTTTAAATGGTACAATATTACCTCTGAATGGGGAGTAAAATGCACCCTAGTCTTAGTGATTGACACCACTATATCCCTAATTGGAATATATAATTTCTGCCACTGCTTCAGTCTCTCTTCCATGCTTCTCAGGCTGATTTATATTGTTAATTTGCTGAGACTGGAGGAGGGGGTCCATTTCAGGGGTACCCTCCAAACCCATTAAAATGAGGGGTCGGGCCATTGTGGCAGCACCCTCTCTATTTCTCTGGGAGCTCGCTGCTGGTGTTTTTTTTTTTTTTCTTTAATGGACTAGACAGTTTTGCGTAGGTATTTAACTGGAACCTACCACCTGATTCTTCATGTGCTTAAACCACAGGAAGCATGAATCAGAGCCTGGTAGCACAATTGCAACCAGGAAAGGGTGTGTTGTGTTTTTTATTTTTTTTCCTGTAAAGATCTGGGCACTACTGGGAGCGATGAGACTAGTTTGGCTCTGCTCTCGGCCATCTCTTCCCCGTGCTGCTGCAGGTGATGGGCAGCACTCTTCCTATGCGCACACAAGGGAGAGTCTTGTCAATCGTCTGCAGGAATGCTGGGCAGAGCCGGCCAGGGGCAGAGCCAGACAAGTCTATTCTGTGGTCAACAACCAGATCTTAAAGCGCATTTTTTTTCACAAATGACTGAGCATTTCACTGATGTTTCTTTATTTTGCCTGGCTGCATTTGTAGAGCCCGGATCTGTTTTAATGCATCACACTGTTTGACCAGTACAAATCGGATGACTGGTGCTCTTTGTGTATGCCGCGGATTGATTATGGTTTGTAATACATTAGTGCTTTCATCTCATTACTTATTTCTACATTAATTTATGCTGCTGTGATTTAAACCTTGAGGCATTTCGCCATGCTTCACTTCAGGATTAGTAATGTATTTAAAGTGGTACCTGCCATTTCTTGGCAATGATGGAAGGTTGCCTCTGCTTCTTGTACCGTGATATAGAGCATTCTGGATCTTTGTGGAGAAGCAATCATGGGAGCAGGCTCAGTTGTTAAGACCTCTGTAATGATCATTGAAAAATCAATGATTTTATCTTTAAAGGAACGTTCCAAGCAGGGCTGTGGAGTCGGTAAGCCAAACCTCCGACTCCTCAATTTATGACGCTGACTTCGACTCTACCAAAATAGGCGCCAACTCCACTACTCCGACTCCACAGCCCTGCCAGGACTGTGGAGTCGGTAAGCCAAACCACCGACTCCTCAATTTCCTTGATGCTGAGTCCATAACCCTGGTTCCAAGTATTTCTTGGACAACTGTATACCTAGGGCAAAGCTTAGGGAGGTTGTACGTGACCGTTCTGGTGTCGTTCAAGTTCCTTCCTGTACTAGGTATAGCATGGTACGTAAGATAAAATGTCAGCTCAGAGCACATAAAAAGAAAACCAAGCCCTCACTCTAGTTTACCTTCTCTTACTAAGCTTATATTCTCATGAGAATTCCATTTTGTGTAAGCAATAAAGCTTAAGAAACAAAAAACTTGGTTAAAGGCCCGGTGTAAAGCGCTGGAGAGAAAGGGGAAAAAACAACTATTTGAGTGTTATTCTTAAAAACTGAAGCGATCTTACATGGGCACGTTATAGGATTGCGGCTTCCCTGTGCTCCAACATATGGAATCCTTTTGTTGGCTGGCTGCTCCCGTTTCCACACATGAAGGGATTGGACAAGAATTTTGAGACTGGCTGGGAGTGGATTGATCCACTGATTGGTTTTCCGATTGTTAACGGCAATACATGCTTAATGGTTGCAACATTGTGATAAATCGGAATATAAATTGACCTATATACTAGTTTTTATACACAAGACGTGTCCCATTCTTGGTGCCTGCAAATGTCCCTAAAGTGTCAGTTTATTTTGCACTCTATCCATTACCCTTGTTCCACCACCCATTCTGAACTTGCACTAAGTTACAGTCTCCAAAACTAATTCTAACTATATAGGATTTTTTTTTATATCCATTCTATTCTTTTGTGTTGGATTTTTACTTTAACATGTCCTGATTTTTCTTTGAAGGCAGGGGAATTCTGGTTCTGAAATGACAGGGTCTTCTGTAGCAAAATAGTACGTGTCCATAGCAATATCTGAGCGTTTGGGGATTGATTCTACCCCCCCCCCCCCCCATTCTGCACTGGGATGAGTCAACTGGGTGAAGGGACAAAAGCTTTGAGCTATAAGGCCTGTAGAACCCAGGTATCTTAGTTGGCTAATAATGGAGGTGCCATGTATAACTAATAGAAATGGTGTACAATATGGTACCGTGTTAGCCAGAAAAATCGATGTAAATACTTGTCCCCAAAAAAATTGACAAAAGTATTCAAGGAGTGATACCTTTGTTGGCTAATCAGAGAAATTACATTTGCAAGCTTTCAGAGCTCAAAAGGCCCCTTCATCAGGCTATATTACAAGTGAATATTCACTTGTAAAAATGCCTGATGAAGGGGCCTTTTGAGCTCTGAAAGCTTGCAAATGTAATTTCTCTGGTTAGCCAATAAAGGTATCACTCCTTGAATATTTTTGTCAATTTTTGTTTTGGGGCTTAAGTATTTACATTAATAAAAATGTTAAATTTGGAGGCTGTGCATTGTCTTGGATTATAGATGGAGAACCCTACCTAACCTGTGTGTGTGGACCATTTTCAACTAACCAAGGAAAGGCACAGTGATTTATTTTTTTTTCCACCAGATAATCTGGTGAAGGTCAGTGACCAATGTTGCTCGTCCGAGGCAGAAACAACGGCTGTGCCATCATAAAGGTAATAAAAGTTACTCTACCTGCAAAGGAAAACTGTTTTGTTTCCTTTTACTCTGCAAGCAATATAGACACCTAAACTGTTAGCAAAACTCAATGTTCGCTAATGTGGTCTGAAATAATTGCATGAACTTTATAGACCCATTTTGCTTGTGGCTCTTGTGTCCCTAGTAGCATTTTCTGTGCTTTGACGGTCCTGAAATTTTGCAGTGAACATTGATTTTTTTTTTTTTTTTTTTTTTTGACCTCTCTTCAATCTGAATTTGCTCTACGATACTGTGCAGAGCTGTTTTGTCATAGAAGTTTAGTATTCGTTCCATCTTTCTGATAGAGAAATTCAAATTCCCAGGATCAACATGGATGAAGGGGTTAACAGAGCGACAATTGGTAGCCATTCTAATTCTAGGATATCTGGTAACTTTACTTGTATGCTGTCCTTTTTGATTCCTCCTGAATTTTGGATTCAAGTAATGTCTGAGGTTCTGGTGGTTTTCTAGAATTTTATGAAGTGCTGACAGTTGTATGTGAAAGACTGATCGCCCCTTTGCCCCTCTCCTTTAGTCAGTAGGTCATCAAGCTCCTGGCTGCTGGCCGCTTTCAGTTCTGGCTCTCTTGGATGGATGGTATCACAAAGCATGTGCTGGCTCACATTCTGTCAATGTGCACACGCTCAAGACCTTCCAGTGAATTGTGCCTAGGTATAAGAAGAATGGAAATATAGAGACTTGTGATAATGTATTATCAGAGCATGCTCGGGTTTTATCAGAGCATCCGTCTAGTTCTCGTATATTATGTTTGAGTCCCTGTGGCTGCATGATTTGCCTGAACAAGTGGGGATTTGTAACGGTACCCTTACATTTAGCAACGCACCAACGATCCCGACAACGATACGACCTAGTAAGGATCGGTGGTGCGTCGCTAGTAAGCTGTCACAGGCAGATTTACCCAACGATGCAGCAGCAATCCGTATAACGACCTCGGCGGTCATTGGGACCTTGTCACACAGCAGCGATTCTGACTCCCGCCTGCGTCCCTGATTTGAGTGGCTAACGAGGTCGCTCATCGGTGTCAAACACAGCGATGCGCGCTGGCCAGCGTGACACCAGGGATCAAAAAATGGCCCAGGGCATTCGAGCACGATCAGTGACATCGCAGCGGGGGCCCGGTCTCTGCCAAGTGTCACACGTAGCGAGATCGCTGGGGAGGTCGCTGTTGCGTCACAAAATCGGTGACGCTTCAGCGGTCTCACTGTGAGACGGGGCCTTAACAATTGCAAATCATGCAGCTGCAGGGACTCGAACATAATATACAAGCATGCTCGGATAAGACATTATCCGAGCATGTTCGCTCATCGCTAATAAAGATCTTTTAAGAACTAGTTCTTCTAGGAATTAAAATTCAGATTGAGGATCACTTAAGGCCACATTCATAATGCGTATGTGTGTACGTAGTGCCTAAAGGATTAGACGGTATATATCGACCGGGAATACTGGAAAACTTTCTCGACAGTTTGCATTGGGGAAAACCTCTCTAATCGGTCCCTTTCTTACTCCACATACTGCTCTTTATAACCAATTATGAGCTAATACTGCAGTGTGAATGAATCCTAACTTTTATTAAGTTTTTGTATTGAATAAAATCTCAAAACTGACCACTTATCCATGAAGCTGCAATGCGGCTGGGCATTGTACGTTTGCATTGAATGATGACCTTGTATGCACGCCGACACTTTAATCTCTGGGAGACATACTGCAAGTTGTATGAAAGATCTGGAAACTAAATAGAAAAGTTTGTCTTAAAACTATTCATAACTCCAGTACTAAAAATCTATTGTACTTGATAAACGAATGTACGACAAGTGGTATAAGCGTTGTTTTGATGTAATTATAACCTGGATGTGTTAATTTTTGGTAATCTTGGTCACTACATGTAGATAAACAAACAATATTTTACCTGTGATCTTAGTGGACATTTTATTTTTCAAAACGGTCTAATCCACTTTTTTGTAATGTAAGTGGTATTTAGCTAAATATAATTGTATATTTGACATACCTGAATTGCTATTAAAATCTGTTGTACAATAATTTGCTTGTTTTTATTTGTGTTTTCCTGGATAATGAATTACACTTTCCCCAATTGTTTGTATCATGTAATCATACCCTATCTCGTTGCATGGTTTTTTGCTGTAATTTTCCAAAATTGTGGTAAAGTGGCTGGTTTTGATACCACGATTTTATACTTTTTGACATTTGAAATTGCAGCACCAAGAAAAACAAATTATGGAACTCACTGGACTGAGAAACCTACCACTGGTATGCAAATGATGAAGAAAAGTGCTGAAAAACCTTTAGATTTATTGTATATTGAAGGTGAGTACCACTTGTAGAAACACACACACTTGCACACCTTGGCATGTTAATTATTAATGGTCACCTGTACAATGTTCTACCATGCTGAATGCACTGATAGTAAGTCATCAAGATCTGCTGCTGGCAGCTCCCTTTTCACTTGCCCACTAATAACGTCCTAGATGTGCTCAATCGGATACTCCATCCGGAGATATTCAGACCACACAGACTACTCGCAGTTTTCGGTTAGGGCTGAAGGCTTTAACCTTTTGGAAGATGATCCGTTGTGCTGAGGAAGCATGTTTCAGATGATTGGGTATGCTCTTGTGACGTTTTGAGAATGTTGGAGGACTATGTGAAGGAAAGACGTAGGTCTTGTCTTGTTTAGATCGGCGTTTGTTGTGTCTCAAGTTAAGAGCTTTGTTTGGAGGTTTATGAGGAAGGCAAATTATGGATGTCTTTTTTAGTATATTTAGACTTGATTCGCTGGACAACTGGAAACCAATGAAGGGATTGGCAGGGAAGTAGGGATGGTACATCTTGATTATTTGGGCAGCTGAGTTAAGAGTAGGTCTGAGAGCTGCAACAGTGCTAAATTGGCCACAGAGGAGGATATGGCAGAGGTGTATCTAGGCTTTCTGCCACCCGGGGCAAGAATTCGGTATGGCCCTCCCCCCCCCCCCCCCCTCAAAAAAAAAAAGTACGCATGCAATTTGCACACTTAATCATGTACCGACGAGCTGCTCTTCCGAATGCTCTCAATGTTAAGTGAAAAACTGAGAAGCTCGTCACAGAACCACAAGTATGAAAATCGCATATGAGTGAAGTGTCCATGTGATGACTACTGGAACCTGCAGCGCTGAATCCTGGCATTGCAGCTTCTGAATTCTCACAGCGAATGCACTGCACACTTTTAGGATTCTCCCGTACTGGTGGCAAGAGTGCACGGTCATATGTCAGCACAAGCATGTGATTTATGTTGAATCTATTTTTATTGAAAAAGAATTTAACATATAACATACAGGACAAAAAGTACAAGATGCAAGTTTATACATGGATATGCACCAAGCCCTACTGGATCACAGCAATAGTGGTTCGTGTTCAACAACAGTTTGCCCATAACCTGTGAAGGTGTGTTGCAAATACCCAAGAGAGAGAAGAATCAGAGAGAGAAAGAAAACTCACAAGAGGTATAGATAGAAAGGGGAGAGAGGCAGAGAGAAAAGAAAAAAAAGGCGGGGGGGGACAGGGGGATGGGTTTCAGACCTCCGAGCCGGCCTCTAAGAAGCATTTTCCATCAGTCTGAGTAGTCCAGGCGTCTCCCTGAACACAATCCAGGGCTGCCATGTTTGAATCAAACGGGAATTATCTCCCTCCAATTCAGCCATCAACTCCTCCATACGAAAGATGTCTATAAACTCTGATAACCACTCTGCTATAGTTGGCTTTGTCGTCGTACGCCAGTGGCGTGGGATCACTATCCTTGCTGCAGTTATACAAAACCGGAGAAGGCTCTTTTGTGTGGATATGGAACCCGGGAGAATTGACAAAATGGCAATTTGTGGGGAGGGAAGGACACATTTTCCAGAGATCTCCTGGTAGGCCCGAAACACCCCTTCCCAGAAGGGTCGTACAGCAGGGCATTGCCACCATATATGGTATAGCGTGCCCCTCTCCATTGTACAGCGCCAGCATATATCATCCACTGCTGGGAAAATGGACTTCAATCTAATGGGAGACAGATACCACCTAGTCAGTATCTTATAATTTTTCTCCTGAGCGCCCTCGGCCGGAGACATTTAATGTGTAAAAAGAAAGGCTTTGTCAAGGTCCTCCGTCGAAAATTTGCAACCCATCTCCTCCTCCCATGCGCGGATGTAACTTGGAACCCCCTCCGAGTCCCTCGAATGAAGTTCCTTATATAAAAAGGAAATCGGGTGCGAGGGAGGATCCTGCATTTGTAAGAGAGCTTCCAGCCGCGTCATGGGAGGATGAGAGGTACGGTCGACCAAACGTCCCCGTATAAACGATCCCAACTGGTTATATTCCAACCAGGCGAGCGACCTATTGGGGAACTTTTCCCGTAAGGCATCCCATGTCGGAAGTTTTCCGTCTACTAGTATCTGTCCCAGTCGTAAGTCAGAACTCCTATGCCAACCCAAAAATCTGTCTGTGACATCCTGGAGGAAAGTCCGGATTACCAAATATCGGTGACAGTGGGTTCAAATTGCTGATCAGTTTCGTTTTATATTTAACACGATTCCAGGTCTGTAGAACCTCTCGAGTCAAGAAGCCTGTAGGTCCCTTATAGTCATTTGCGACCTGTTCAGTATGTCTGATCCACGGGAGATGACGCAGTGGGACGCCGAAAGACGTCTGTTCCAATTGAACCCATTGTTTAGAGCGGTGGCCGAACTGCCAGTCAAACAGACATGCAAGTAAGGAAGCTCTATGATAGAGTTCCAGGTCAGGGAGGCCCGCTCCACCTCTGGGTTTCGGGGTGGTTAGAATAGAATATTTAAGACGAGGTTTAGATGCCTGCCAGGTAAATTCGGATTAACGCAGATCTAATGGTCTGAAAGAATGTCCTCGGCGGCACAATCGGGACCGCCTGAAATAGGTACAAGAACCTAGGAAGAATGTCTATTTTAAATGAATTCATCCTGCCAAACCATGAGATGTTCTTCCGTCCGTATTCCCTCAACCGTTTCAGAGTCGATTCCAACAGAGGCACATAATTTAATTTATATAAGTCAGTCATGTCAGTAGGGATTTGAATGCCTAAATATTGAATGGCCCCAGTCTTCCACCGGAAGGGGAAATTTCCCATAAGTCTTGTAAGTTCTGTCTGTCCTAGGGATATGTTAAGAGCCTCTGTGTTTTGAAAGTTAATCTTAAAATTACTGACCGCTCCGTATTTTTGGAACTCTTCCATCAATGATGGGAGAGTAATATGTGGCTGGGATATATACAGTAAGAGGTCGTCCGCATAGAGAGAGACCTTATAATGAATATTATCTACCCATAGACAGTGTACACTAGGGTTCTTCCTGATCGCCACTGCCAAGTGCTCCATAACTATTGCGTATAAAAGGGGCGACAAAGGGCACCCTTGCCTGGTCCCGTTTTCGATGGTCAGAGCGTCCGAAATTGCTCCATTTACCCTGACCCTAGCCGACGGGCCAGAATATAGGGCCGCAACCCTATGCACGAAGCGGTTTCCCAGGCCCATCTGTCGTAGAGCTGAGAACATGAAGCCCCAGTGCACACGGTCAAAGGCTTTCTCCGCATCCATCGACAGTACGACCAACGGTTTACTTTTTGATTTAGCATAGGCAGTCAGGTTGAGGGTCTTACTAATGCCGTCTCTCCTCCCTTCCCCGCACAAACCCCACCTGATCTGAATGTATTACCGAGGGCAAGAGAGGAGCCAGCCGATTCGCCAGAATTTTGGCATATAGTTTTACGTCAACATTGATGAGAGATATTGGGTGGTAATTTGTTACTAATTTAGGGTCCCTCCCTGGCTTCGGCAACACCGTAATAAAAGCCTCTAAAGACTGTGGGGTGAACGGGGACTCAGCTGTGATAGAGTTTAAACTCCCACGTCATAATAGGGCTAAGTTGTTCTTGAAACATCTTATAAAAATGAGGGGAAAACCCATCCGGTCCCGGGCTTTTACCAGCCGGAGTATTTTTGATGACTTCAACAATCTCCTCTGTCGTAAAGTCCGAGTCCAGCGGGATAGTTAACTCTGTGGCCAGTGTGGGAAGGGCGTTGTCGTGAATATAAGATTATATGCGTGGTTGAGGATCCAAGGGTGACTGAGGGGACAATCTCCACCAATATTATATAATGCATGATAGTAACACCTCATTATGTCCAAAATTTGTCGGGTTTGACGTCGTTTGACCCCCTTTTTGCTGGAGAGATGAGATGTATGTAGTCTGGTTACGTGGATGCAAGAACCTGGCCAGCAGACGTCCGCATTTGTTAGCTTGACCGTATAATATACTTTTAAAGCGGTTTCTGTGCTGTCGGTATTTTTCACTCAGTAGGGAATTCAGATCGTCTCTGTATTTAAGCAGGTCAGTCAGCGTTTCTGTATCCTTGTCCGTCTTATGCTTCGTCTCTAACGTCAATATCTTTTCTGTCAAGTCTTAATCTCTTTACTTTTTATTCGTTTCAAGCGAGATCCATGCTTAATGAGAACCCCTCTAAGAACGCATTTAAGGGCCTCCCATTTAACAGGGGTGGCAGTAGTATCATGTGCATGGTCTTCTAGAAAGTCTGCTATGGTGGACTTGACGTCGGCCACGCAAGTATTATCTTTTAAAAGATTGTTGTTCATTCTCCACGTCCACTGCCGCAGCCCTGAGTCAGGAGGACTAATGTCCAGAAATACTGGAGCATGATCCGACCATAGAAAGCTCCCGATAGAAGGTCTCGGGTTCCAGGCCAATGCACAGTGACCAAGGAGAAAGAAATCAATCCTACCATATGAGTTATGCGGCGTGGAAAAAAACGTATAGTCTCTTTCATTGGGATTACAAAGTCTCCAGACGTCAGTGAGTCGTAAATCCTGGAGATCCCTTTTCAATGAGGACAGCTGACGATATGATAGATAAGACTTCGCTGCCGTGGAGTCTAGCGTCGGATTAAGAGTCATGTTAAAGTCACCTCCCAGTATGACCACCCCCTCAGCAAACTCAGCCACGATCTTCAAGAAAGATCTAGCAGCTCGTATTTGGTCTCGGCCGGAGGCGTACCAACCTGCTATAGTATATGTGGTTGAGAAAATTTGAACTTTCAAAAGCACGTATCTGCCCTCCGCATCAACCAAAGTGTCCAATATGGTATGCTGGAGAGATTTATTGAGCGCTATAGATACCCCACGGGATCGTGATTCCGGATTAGCACTATGGAACCAGGTTGTGTAGTATCGGTCGTGAATATTAGGGATATGTCCAACTTTAAAATGTGTCTCTTGTAAGATTACTATTTTTACTCTTTTCTTGTGCATACCATATAAAATATGTGACCGCTTCTGCGGGGTGTTAAAGCCTCTAGTATTCAAAGAGCCCAGTGTTATCTTTTGTGCAGTGGTCTTACCCGACATTGTATCCGCAGCGAGAGGTCGAGGATGCAGGTTACGGCTACCAAGATGGATCGGCTTCGGAGTCTTACGCCCGCTGTTGACGAGGGAGGGAAGCTAGTAAAGGGAGTGGGTATTAACAAAGAAAGTAGATGAAAAGTTAGAGGGGGAAAAAAAAAAAAAAAGGGAGACAGGACGAAAATATAGGAAATTTTAACTATACGAGTGTAAGTAAGCACACTCCAGTAAAACCTGTTGGAGGTAAACTATAACAGCTGCGTGCCTCAATGGCAAAACGGCGCCTCCAGGGGTTAAGTGTACAGCAAAAAGAGGAGTTGGAGACACCGTCTCCCCTGGTTCCCAACCCCGTAATGATCTAACCATCGTATTCCCTTTATAACGAGCATTAAACAGATAGAGAATATACATATATTATCTAATTATAGGCTGGTGAAGCATGCCCCAATTCTTAACCATTTTCAATATCAACAACACTGATAGTATTATGGATACTTCGCTTATTAAACTCAAAACCAATATAACCTTTTAGACTGTAAATTAACCCTCAAAACATGACACCATAGGACCACCCGCATCTCAGGACAAGGCATGCTAACCAGCCTCGTCGTCTACCGGATGCATATGCCCTGGACCATTGGGCCGACCCCTGCGACGGCGTTGCTGCTGGGGGTTCTGGCCTCTTTGGAGACCCTCAAGACTATAGCATGATGGCAGGGTTGGCCAGTCAGGTATGTCCACTTCTGTTAGATCCAAGGCAGCCGAGAATGCCGGAACTCCGCCAGGGTGGCTCAAACAATGCACTCTACCTCCCTTCCGAACCCGAAGACAGAATGGAAATCCCCAAGTATAGGGAAGGCCGCGTCGTTGTAGTTCATCCAAGAGGGGGCGGAGAGCCCTGCGTCTCTGTAGTGTCCATCTGGACAGATCTGCAAAGAGCTGTATACGAGATCCCGAGTGGTTTATGGATTTTACTCGCCTGGCTGCTCCCATGACCGCATCTTTAAGTTGGTACTTGTGGACCCGACATATCACATCTCTTGGTGGGTCTTGCTCGCCGGGGCGCGGGCCCAGGGACCTATGGGCACGATCCAGTTCCAATGGAGCGTCCTGAGGCCTGTCTAGTACCGAGTTAAAAATGCCTCTCAAAGTGGTTGTCAACTCCTGGGGGGGTATAGATTCGGGCAGTCCTCTTACTCTAATATTATTTCTGCGCCCCCTGTTCTCGGAATCGTCCAGCATTTCTGCTAGAGTTTGCAGCTGTCTTGCTTGTGCGGCTGTGGCGGTTTCCTGAGCCTCCATTCTTTTGGTCAGAGAGGCTATAAGCTGGTCATGAGATTCCACTTTCTCACCACATTGTTGAATATCATCTCTTAGTACAGAAAGTTCAGCCTTGTAGGAGCATTCCAAACGAGCAATATACTGCTCCATATCCTGCTTCGTCGGGATATCTTTTATCTTGTTGTATAATAGACTGAAATCGGCTCCCATCGGTGCTTCGGAGTACCCTGTCGAGAAAGAGGGCGATGTCCCGTGCTGCGGTGCTAGGGGTGCGTCCGGACGGTGAGCTGTGTTATATTGCGGATCTGATACTGCAGTGTCCGTCATCGTGGGGTCCGCCGCTCCCATTGCTGCAGAGGCAACTGCAGTGGCTATATCGGCATCTGGGGGGACACTGCCGCCTCTCTGTAATGTGAGGAGTTCCGTATTCATCCCCCCCGGGGTTCCCGTCTGACCCACCGACCTGTGGCTGCGCGGGTCCGACCGCGTGACTCCCCTGTGAGTGACAGGCCTCCCGAGCCCCAGTGGATTTATGTGGAGGAGAGCGACTCCCCGACCGCGGGGCCCCCGTGGGTGCGCCACTGTTTCTCCCAGGGGGTCCTCCACGGCCTGCCGTCTCTCCGGATCTCTCTCTCTCCCCGCCTGCATCTTACTTCCTGGTGGCGGCGGGGCCTGCTGCGCTCCGGTCTCCACTCCTGTCATGGCGCCTGCGGTCTTCCCTTTCCCCGCTCCTATAAGGTAGCGGGAGATGCCTCTGGGAGTGCTGTCGGGTGCTGAGGGGCCTGCGGACGTGTTCCCCCTGGTCCTCCTAGCCGTCATCGGTAGATGTAAGTATATTGGGCTCTGTTCGGGTCGGTCACCGGTGTGGGAGCGGGAGCTCTCGCATGCGTCCTCGCTCGCCATGCCACGCCCCCCCAAGCATGTGATTTATATACTGTCCACATTCCGACTAGACGTGCCCGGCCTCGCTCTGTTCATTATCATTGAATGAGGCCACACATGTCTAGTCAGCATGTGACCACATGTATGTAAATTACCGGCACAAGAGAATCCTAACAGCGTTCAGTGAGCACTGTGAGAATTCAGAAGTCTGTAGTCACATAGAATAACTGCAGACTCATCACAAGCTTGGACAACCTCTTTAATGTTCCTAACATAAAAACAAGAGAATAAGTCAGTGTCACATAACATTTACATCCAGGTACCTTATACAGTAGATGACGTCTCTGCAGTCGGTCTCCTTTTCTTCTTGTCCAGACCCCATGATAAGTTTTCTCATCCACATCTCGTCTCTGCAGACATCCATCTTCTCCGATCTTCTGCAGCAAGTCTCCACACGATGCCCTTAAAGATAGAAGTGTCATTATAATGCTCCTAAATAAAAATATCTGCAATATACTGTCACCTCATACTATTCCCCTCCCTCCTCATACTGTCTCCTCTAACATCCCCCTGTTCACCATACTGTCTTCTCATATATTTACCTCCTCACTCTCTATACTGCTTGCTCACACATACCCCTGACTCCCCATACTGTCTGCACGCATCCCATCACCCTCACTCCCCATACTGTTTCGACATACATTTTTCCCATCGCTACTCGTACTGTGTGCACATACATTTACCTGTTCGCTCCCCATACTGTCTGCACCCATTCTGTTTCCTCATACATACTCTTCATTTTGTGTCCTCAAATCTCCCCATACACTAAATCCCCCCCATGACAATTCCCTCCACACATTAAATAACCCCCCATCCCCACTCTAAATCCCCCCACTTAATCTTCGGTGGTTTCTTCAGCTACAGAGTGGAGCACACTTACCACCAGTGTTCTGGGTGCCGGCGAGTGATGTCAGCAGCGTGATCACATGACCTGATGCCAGTAGATTTCATCCCTGGGAGCTGGTGCGCTGCAGCTTCTCTGCGCCTGCTGTCGCCTTGACAGCCAGCACAGAGAACGGTTGCTAGGGGTGACACTGCAGACCGCTGCATTAGGTGGCTCGACTGCGCCCCACTGCCGGCTGCACCCGGGGCACATGCCCCGGCTGCCCTCCCTAGATACGCCTCTGGGTGAGTGCCATGTAAGGTCATGTGCTAACATTTTGTTGATTTGGGTTTGAAAAAAGTACAGATTCTGTAACTGGAGGTACTATGGGCATGGAACCCAGGCAGTGAACTTTGATACACGGACGAGTGTGATTGATTGATCTGGTGTGGGGGTTGAGTGGGAAGTTCTATTTTGTTTTTCTTGCCAACTTTTGAGTTTTGGAAAGCGTGAAGGCAGATTTAGCTGATAGACACTCTGGAATGCTGGACCTCAGAGGTAATGTGAGCCAGAGGTAGATTTGAGTGTTAATGGCATATACAGTGCCTTGCAAACGTATTCAGCCCCCTGGAACTTTTCAACCTTTTCCCACATATGCTTCAAACATAAAGATACCAAATGTAAATTTTTGGTGAAGAATCAACAACAAGTGGAACACAATTGTGAAGTTGAACAAAATTTATTGGTTACTTTAAATTTGTGGAAATTCAAAAACTGAAAAGTGGGGTGTGCAATATTATTTGGGCAGGGGGCTGAATACTTTGGCAACGCACTGTAGCTGGTACTAGAAGCCATGGGACTTTGCTTTATCTTCCCCATTTAATGGGTAGGGTGTTTAAGAGGTTATCCCCAGTGGTGGTAGCTCAGTTCCACCTACTGCTGTTAGAGGCAAATATGTCACCTAGCAGTGATATAAGCTTTCTCTAGTCACCTTCCACGACAGCCACCTTGGAGGTTGTCTCCCCGCCCTAATGGGGGACAGGAACACAAAGAGGTTAAATAACCCTCCCCTTCCTGCTACCTCAGTGTTTTTCCTGTCCCCTATCGGGGCATGAAGAGGTCACAAGGGGCTGCCATGGCCAGCGAGCGGAGCCCTAGATACTAACCGAAGCTGGGCAGCCGAGGTCGGGGGGTTCGCCTCTCCTCCACATGCTGCTCCTGTCTCCACCGCGGTGTGACTCGGGACTTTGCCACCCCTCCCGCGCCCTCCAGGATAAAGCGGGGCGGTATGGTGCCTGCGTGGTCCTGCCCAGCTCCCCGCGTCCTCCCTCCTTCCAGCGCTGCAGGTGGAAGCCGGCGCGCGCCAGAGGGGGCGGGCAGTAAACCGGAAGTTGCGGTGACGCGCACTTCCGGTTTGCGGCCTCCGGCGTCCTGCAAGGGGGAAACGCGTGCCGGCACCCGGGGGACCCGGGAAATCCTCCAAGGAGAAAATTCCTGGGAATCCTCTTGGATTCAGAAGAAAGAACCACCTTTCTCCCCGAAGATCGGCAAAGAGACCTTCGGCAGAAAGTAATCCGGTTCAGAAACCAGAAGGCGCCAACACTAAGGGACGCCATGTCCATCCTGGGTTCTCTGACGGCGTGCATTCAGGCGGTATCTTGGGCAAAAGCTCATACGCGAGTCCTCCAATCATATGTCCTGATGAACGCAAAGAGGTATTCAAACAACCTATCAAAAAGAATCCCGCTTCCAGGACATGTGAAAACAAGCCTTTGGTGGTGGCTGAATTACCGGAACCTGAGGCGAAGAATAAGTTGGGATCAGCTTCCTCTAAAGGTACTATGTACCGATGCCAGCCTGAGAGGCTGGGGGGAGGTGATCGAAGACTCATACTTTCAGGGGCAATGGCCCCAGAACATAAGATCTGGATCGTCAAACCTAAGAGAATTGACAGCGGTAGAAGAGTCGCTGAAAGCCGCATCAGCCCTAGTCAAAAACCATCATGTTCGGATATACTCCGACAACGTGACCACAGTAGCGTATCTCAGGCACCAGGGGGGGCACAATGTACGCCAGTCTAAAGAATGTAGCAGCAAGGATCTTCCTCTGGGCGGAGAAGAACCTATTATCCGTTTTCGCAGTACATCTGAAGGGGTCGGAAAACATCCAGGCAGACTTCCTGAGCAGGAAAGACGTCCATCCAGGGGAATGGTGTCTGAACCAAGAGGTCTTCCAGAACCTAGTCTCAAGATGGGGAAACCCAGAAGTCGACCTGTTCGCGAATGCGCAGAATGCAAAGGTGGCGACCTTTTTTTCCCTCAGTCCCACGTATGGAGCCTGGGGGACAGATGCGTTTTCCCATCCATGGATCTTCAGACTTGCCTACGCTTTTCCCCCAATCCCGATGCTGGCAAGAACATTACAGAAGATCAGAGCAGACGGAGTCACAACGATCCTGGTGGCTCCCATGTGGCCAGGACGAAGCTGGTACAGCGCCGCTCTGCTGGACATGGCCCAAGAGGGTCCCTTGCTCCTACCCCAAAACACCGACCTCCTGTTTCAGGGTCCCTTGCTTCACCCGAACCCGACCAGGCTACGTCTAGCAGCTTGGTTATTGAAGCCAATATTCTAAAGGCTAAAGGGTTGTCGGACAAGGTGATTCGGACCCTTCAAAAAAGCAGAAAGCCGGTGACGAACGCAATTTACGGCAAGATATGGAAGAGGTTTTGCTCCTGGTGCCTCCCGGGGGCACCTGACCCCCTTTATCCAAATATTGCCCAAATACTGGATTTCCTGCAGAAGGGCTTAGAATTAGGGCTTACCCCAAGTACGTTAAAAGTACAGGTATCTGCCCTTAGCTCGTTCTTTGACCAAGACCTAGCTAGACACCGCTGGATCAAGCGGTTCATGGTAGCGGCAGGCAGGATTCGCCCTTCAGTCCCTGATCGGGTTCCCCCCTGGGATCTTAATTTAGTTCTCAATAGCCTGACACAGGCCCCGTTTGAGCCCCTGTCAGAAATCTCATTGAAGGTTCTTACACTCAAAACGGTATTTCTGGTAGCAATCACATCGGCTAGACGGGTGGGGGAGTTACAGGCCCTATCAGTACAGGAACCTTACCTCCTACTCAATTCTGACAGTATAGTACTGCGTCTAGACCCCTCCTTTTTGCCCAAGGTGGTGTCAGATTTTCATAGAAGCCAGGATATCGTGTTGCCCTCATTTTGCCCAAATCCTTCTAATCCGAAAGAGGGAAGGTTTCATACCCTGGACGTTCGCAGGGTGGTTCTCCGCTACCTCGAAGCAACCAAGGATTGGAGAATTGATCAGAACCTGTTCCTTCAGTATTCGGGAAGAAACAAAGGGAAGAAGGCAGCAAAGAGCACAATAGCGGGTGGATCAAGCAGTCCATCTCCCTGGCATACTCTTCAAGACATCTATCTCCGCCGGAGTCGTTAAAAGCCCACTCCACTCGATCAGTCGCTACGTCCTGGGCAGCAAGAGGAAATACGTCTTCAGAGCAGATATGCAGAGCTGCCACCTGGTCCTCTGTGCACACCTTTACCAGACATTATAGACTGGACTTCAATAGGGATCTGACGTTCGGCAGATGCGTCTTGCAAGCCGTAGTCCCTCCCTAAAAAATTAACGTTGGCATGACTCCAAGGTGGCTGTCGTGGAAGGTGACTAGAGAAAATAGAATTAGACTTACCGGTAATTCGGTTTCTAGGAACCTTCCACGACAGCACTAATTTCCCTCCCTATATGATGTATTTACCTGATGATTCCTGCTCTACTGGCGGCAACTATTCATGCTAGTATATCAGAAAAAACACTGAGGTAGCAGGAAGGGGAGGGTTATTTAACCTCTTTGTGTTCCTGTCCCCCATTAGGGCGGGGAGACAACCTCCAAGGTGGCTATCGTAGAAGGTTCCTAGAAACCGAATTACCGGTAAGTCTAATTCTATTTTCATCAAATATGGACATGTGTAATATGTTAGGGATTGAAAGGATTTTCCAGGCCTACAGGTTAAAATGTTGTAAAGCCTAAACGAAATGAAGAAACGTAATGCCTTATCTGCTGCTTAAAATTCTACTCTGTTCCTGAATGGTCATGTGGTGTCCATTTCCTCACTTCCAGCTACAGTTGAGCTAGCTCTTATCAGAAGTAATGAACAGTCAACAGATCGCACTCGGTGCATGATGTAAGAGGGATTACCTGGTGTGGAGGGTCCAGCACGCCACCCTGCAAGTGACGTCAATTGCGTTAGTGGGGCTGGTCTCTGCAAGCTGTATAATCGACTGGCTGTGCTCTCTGTTGCCAGCTTGTTACTTCTGAACAAAGCCGGTAATGGAGTGCACGGTCATTGCACATATTGCAGAGTGATGGAAATCTACTAAACATGCATCTGAATTGACAGCTGGCACATGCTCAATAGAGCAGGGACTAGCCCCTGAAATGAAGGTCATCAACTTTTTTTTTTTTCATGGACTGGGCAGAGGCTGCGGCAGTGACTACCACCTGATGACGCTTCATTTGAGTATTCCAGAATGCGTTGTCTCTTCGTTTGAGAATCCCTTCTAAAAAGACATGATAGTGCAGTTATGGACTCTTTAATTAAGGTATATTAGAAAATAGTGGATTGTCGGTAAATGGGGATTTAGAATGAACATGAACTTGTCTTTTGGACTACTTGGGTATGTTTCCACGGGGCGTATTCCTTCAGTATTTGCTGCGGAGTGGATGCTGCGTACAGCCACAGCATCCAGATGTTACAGCATAGTGGAGGGGATTTTATGAAATCCCATCTCCACTATGCGTACAAACACGCAGGTGGCAGACCTGCGTAAACTGACATGCGGCGTGTCTTTATAGACCCCAGCATGTCTATCTTGCAGAGATGCCCAGTCTCCGCAAGAGAAGTCTATGAATAGGATGCGGTGATTCAACATGTGTTCAATGAACAACAACAGGGGGTGGCGCTTTGGGCGGAGCTGGGTATCCGCTGCGTCCACAGAACTGCCAATACTCTCCGTTGTCACATACCCTTAAAGTGCATTTTCCCACCTACTTATTTTCCATCTGTCTCTGCCATTTTTTGGCTCTAAAATACCAGAGCTATCGATCAAAGAAGAGTGGAGATAGAGAGAAAGCAAGTAAGTGGGAAGGTGCACTTCAATATCTGTCCATGACAAGAGTGCACCAAGGGTCTGTACTTGGTTTGAACAGTCAAACATAAAGATACCAAATGTAAATTTTTGGTGAGGAATCACAATTGTGTCCCACTTGTTCTTGAAGTTGAACGAAATTTATTGGTTATTTTAAATTTTTGTTGAAATTCAAAAACTGAAAAGTGGGGTGTGCAATATTATTCGGCCCCTTTAACTTAATACTTTGTTGCGCCACCTTTTGCTGTGATTACAGCTGCAAGTCGCTTGGGGTATGTCTGTATCAGTTTTGTACATCGAGAGACTGAAATTCCTGCCCATTCTTCCTTGGCAAACAGCTCAAGCTCAGTGAGGTTGGATGGAGATCGTTTGTGAACAGCAGTTTTCAGCTCTTTCCACAGATTCTCGATTGGATTCAGGTCTGGACTTTGACTTGGCCATTCTAACACCTGGATATGTTTATTTGTGAACCATTCCATTGTAGATTTTGCTTTGTTTGGTATCATTGTCTTGTTGGAAGACAAATCTCTGTCTGTCTCAGGTCTTTTGCAGACTCCCAACAGGTAATCTTCAAGAATGGTCCTGTATTTGGCTCCATCCATCTTCCCATCAATTTTAACCATCTTCCCTGTCCCTGCTGAAGAAAAGCAGGCCCAAACCATGATGCTGCCACCACCATGTAAGACAGTGGGGATGGTGTGTTCAGGGTGATGAGCTGTGTTGCCTTTACGCCAAACATGTCGTTTGGCATTGTTGCCAAAAAGTTTCATTTTGGATTTATCTGACCAGAGCACCTTCTTCCACATGTTTGGTGTATCTTTCAGGTGGCTTGTTGCAAACTTTAAACAACACTTTTTATGGATATGTTTGAGAAATGGCTTTCTTCTTGCCACTCTTCCTTAAAGACCAGATTTGTGCAGTGTACGACTGATTGTTGTCCTATGGACAGACTGTCCCACCTCAGATGTAGATCTCTACAGTTCATCCAGAGTGATCATGGGCCTCTTGGCTGCATCTCTGATCAGTCTTCTCCTTGTTTGCGATGAAAGTTTAGAGGGACGACCGGGTCTTGGTAGATTTGCAGTGGTATGATACTTATTCCATTTCAATATGATCGCTTGCACAGTGCTCCTTTGGATGTTTAAAGTTTTGGAAATCATTTTGTATCCAAATCTGGCTTTAAACTTCTCCACAACAGTATCACAGACCTGGCTGTTGTGTTCCTTAGTCGTCATGATGCTCTCTATGATTCAAACAGAACCCAGAGACTATCACAGAGCAGGTGCATTTATACAGAGACTTGATTACACACCGGTGGATTATATTTATCATCATTAGTCATTTAGGACAACATCGGATCATTCAGAGATCCACAATGAACTTCTGGAGTGAGTTTGCTGCACTGAAAGTAAAGGGGCCGAATAATATTGCACGCCCCACTTTTCAATTTTTGACTTTCCACAAAAATTTAAAATAACCAATAAATTTTATTCAACTTCACAATTGTGTCCCACTTGTTGTTGATTCTTCACCAAAAATTTACATTTGGTATCTTTGTTTGAAGCATGATATGTGGGAAAAGGTTGAAAAGTTCCAGGGGGCCGAATACTTTCACAAGGCACTGTATTTGCAAGCAGACCTTTTCATCATATTATTTATGTTTCATATCTATTTTTTTTTCAAGTGGAGCCTTTTAAAAGTCAGAAATAGATCACACTAGTCTTAACTTTCAATTCTAAGGTTAACTGCAAACCGACGAGGTTTCCCTCTGCAGTTGAACGTATTACTGACTCATGATCAAACTTACTGTAGTGCTTGAGATTATTCCAAATGGCCTGAAACCGCAGTGCAGATTGCGAGGCTGCCATGGTTCACAGCTGGAGGTGACTGAAGACATCAACGGCAATTGCTAAAAAGCCTGTTCAAGTGCCAAACATATTCTGCAGTCTGTATGTTATAGGCGTCCCACAATGTAAAGAACGGTATGAAATGGGATAATGTACGTGTTCCTTCTAGAACTGAAAGGACTTTAATTGAAAATATTAAATAATAGACTGTGTAGAAGTGGTGATTAGGCCCTTTATTAAGGGAGGGAGTTCAGAAAGGGAAAATGTTGTGCAAACCCCTATGTTAACTTTTATAAATGTATTTTTCTGTACTGCTCCATTCTATGGTTGCATTCAGCCAACACAAGAGCTGATACCAGCTGCCTTTTCTGATGACGGAAATCCACTATACTTTTATCCTAAATCAATATTGATGACCTACCTTAAGGCTCCTGGGCAATCCCTTTAATGTTAAAGGCTATGCCCTGAATGTGTATTAGATACAGATTCCACCTCTGGTACCGGTATCGTCAGAGCATGGCTTTGTCGCTGCCTTTGGAGAGGTGGTCGCTCCGATCTCTCAATTCATTTGTATCAACAATTTTTGGAACTTTCATTGCGTAGCAAGTTGAATTAATTTTTTAGAATTCCCACGTAAATGAATGGAGAGGGACAAGTGTAGCCTCCCTGCAAATGATAGGGCATGTGACAGGGTCCCATTTTTGAGTCCTAGCAGTAGGACCCGCAGCTATGTTTTTAGCCTATTAACAGGATATGCTATAGATGCGCAAGCTGGAAATACCCCTTAAGATTCCTATTACCATCAAGCTGATCATAGAGCAGACCATCCTGTCCTTTCATTTATCGTTATACTTGTTTCAGCAAGATTATTAAATAAGGGTTTCTATTCTTTACAAGCCCAGGTAAGTTTGGATAATTTGCTGTGATGTTTCTGGCCTTTTGGGACTTTGAACATATTCAGTTTGTCACATTAGTACCTGAATTACATCTCAGAAGCCTGTGGGTACAGATTGCTTGAAACCTGAGTCTCTGCTGGTAAAGTAGCCAGAAAGATATATAGGTTTCTTGGAAAAGATTAATTGCATTTTATTCATTGAATGCCCTCGTAAGGATGAGAGTCCAGTTGGCGGTTCTACTCAGTACGGGAAAGTTATCTGTGCATGCACAGTCTTATAGAGAAAACTGTCTATCACTGAATAGTACCTCCCTCTGGACTCCTTTCCACACCAGGGATTTCAGTGAATATAACACGTTTTACTGAATCATGTCCCACAAAAATATATATCAATCTGATCAGCTTGGCCTGATCTATAACCTACTGATCAGATACCATTTTCAACTCAACCAGTTTCCTTTTATAGATGTCTGCTCTTATAAGAGGTGCATTTTTCAGAACATTTGGCACTGTCTGCAGTCTTTCCCTTGCCCCTTCAAATGATGGCTACATTATGCGCACATAAATGACATATGACCCAGCAGATTTTACAGTGCTCATATATAATGCCCTTCTCCCAGAGTTGCCTGTAGTCAGATGCCTACTGGTCCTGCTGCTTGATCTACCTTTTGGATCACCACTCTATTTGTAAGGCTAGTTTCACACTAGCGTATCTACACGCAGCACATGGCGCCGCAAAGCCCCGCCACCTTCGATAATCTCCCTACTATCGCACATGGCTGCATGCGATCTGCGCACCCCATCTTTAGCATAGGGTGCGCAGACCGTGCACTGCGCACTTTTGAAGGTACGTCGAGCGCACCAAAATGCAACATGCTGCATTCGGCGCACCGTCAAAAGTGCGCAGCGCCCGGTCTGCGCACAATATGGTAAAGATAGGGTGCGCAGATCGCATGCAGTGCTGTGCGATAGTAGGGAGGAGATGACCGGAGGGGGCGGGGATTAGCGGCGGCCATGCGCTGCGTGTAGATACGCTAGTGTGAAACTAGCCTAACATATTGTAAATGTGTATATATGATGATCTCCGGTACTGCTACTCTTGTGTAGTACCCCCGTTCTTATTGGTACTGCCACATTATATGTGTTACCATGTTGTACATATTGTAATAGATTGCATTGTATTATGTTTGCATATTGATATAAAGTTTAGGGTAAGTAAGTGCATCCTTCGGGTTCAATAGTGGAGGGCACTATTAATTTAGAGTTCATAGAAATAGGTAAGCGTAGTTCTGTTGTGGGCCACTCGATCGGGATATACTAGTGGGCCTTGTTAGGTATAGCTGATAGGAAGTTCACATAGGGTTAACTGTAGGAGGAGCTGCTATGGGTTAAGTGTAGGCTATAGGATTTAGGGAGAAAGGCGAGCATGCCCGACAAGTTCAAAAGGGCTCTAAGTCCAGGACGCCATAGCAGCTACACAACGTTATTGAAAAGAATAAAAGCGCGGGCACAGTCAGACAGGTGCTGGATAAGAACGGAGCACTTGGGGAAATTGCAGTTTATGACAGCAGCAGGAAAGGAAGTAGTCCAATAGTCGTGCAGGGCGCAGAGTATTCACCATGTGGCAGATGTTAAATAGGGCTGAAGATTCAAAATCTGAGGTGAAGCGGATGAACGGGATCCCCTATGTCTTGAGGTCCTCCAGGAGTGATGCTGCGGTACCGCCAAGAGCGCTACTACCCCGTAATGTGCGTGAGGATTCCGAAAGTAATAAAGGGAAAGTGCAGGAAGAATGCTGTGTGGACTGTAATGTAACTAATGTGTCCGGGACCGTTGAAGCGCAAAGTAAAATCGCTGAGTTGACTTCTGAACCGGTATCTGTGTCTGTTATTTCAACCTTAAGCATTGAAACCAAGTGTACAGGAGCTGGGTTGCACTGTAGTGGAATCCCTGTCCGTGGACCAGCACCCCAAACATGTACGCTGATAGTTTTCCTGTGGGAGGAGGCCAGGACACAAAGCCCCAGTGTCCTTGGCTACGCTTACCGTCCTGGCCACTTCTTACATATTTGTCATGTAAATTTGGAAACCTAAAGAAGACAAAGTAAAATAAAAGTTTCTAACAGAGAGCTATCTCAGATGGACCCAACTTTTGCAGGTCATGAACAAGTTTGTAATGTAACAGATTTATTGTACTCACTTGCAGTGCCAACGTATTCTGCAGCGCTTTACAGACATCGTCATCACTGTCCCCATTGAGGCTCACAATCTAAATTCCCTATCAGTCTTTGGAGTGCAGGAGGAAACCAATCCAGAACAAACTCCTTGCAGATGTTATCCTTGGTAGGAGGTGAGCCCAGACCCCCTAGTGGTGCAAGGCTACAGTGCTAACCACTGATCCACCCTGATGCCCTGATGGTGGTGAGCGAGAGTATATTATATGGAATAATAATCTATTCATTATTTTTCTCGCTCCATTGTATTAGTATCACATGGGGAATGGGTAGGAGTTACTGTACCAAGGTGTAGCGCTGTGATGGCTGTTTAACCTCTCAGGTGCTGAGCCTGCTCCACACATTGCACGTCTATGTTATTCAGCAGGCTCTTGCTTCTAACAGCAATTATCCGAGAAAAAAAATGGCTGCGACGAGGAGGGGATAAATGTTGATACTTCAGCAAATGTCGGCGAAAATACATGTAAGAGTCATCAACGTTTGTGACGCACGAAAAAAGTTTGGCCATATTCGAGGTTCTTGATGGGCAATGCTAATTAGGCAACGTTCACACGGTCAGTATATTGCGTCAGTATTTTTAGGCCGGGATCACACAAGCAAGAAACACGGCTGAGTCTTGCATATTAATACCCGACACTGCCGCCGGCACTCGGATCGGAGCGTGCGGCCACATAGCAAAACATGCAGCTGCAAGCTCCGCTCCTGAGTGCAGGCGGCAGTGCCGGGGATTAACATGCGAGACTCAGCCGTGTTTCTCGCACGTGTGATCCCAGCCTTAAGCAAAAAATCAGGAGTGGGTGAAAAGTGCAGAAGTGGTGACGTGTTTCTATTATATTTTTCTGCAGATTGTTGCACCCCTGGTTTTGATGTAAAATACTGAGCAAGTACTGAACGTGTGAACGTGGCCTTAATGTGAGTGTGTAATTTCACATCTCAGCAGACCAAGTGCAAACATAACAGATATTCGCCACCAGGCACTAAAGAGTTAAAGTTAAATGCACAAGTATTCTTTATTCTGGACCTAATCCCCATCCCCTCATGTACAGGCAGAAGCACCGGGAGGTTCCTCTCATTAATCTTCAAGAGTTAGACACAATCAGATGTACAGAAAGCTAAATGCTAATCATGGTGCTGCCAGCATGGCACAAGCAGAAAGTGTTGATGTAGCCTGCACTGATGAGCTGATGAAAATCACTGTGTCACACATAGCAAGTGTCAGGAGCGCCTCGCTGACTTCTGCTGCTCCTTTCATTAATCTCTTCAGGAGCAATCCAATTTTTCTCTCTTTTTTTTTTTTTTTTTTTTTTTAATTTTTGCTTCTTTCTTGCCTTCTTTGTCATGCCTATAACATTTTATATCCCATCAACCTAGCTCTTTGAGGTTTTTTTTTTCTTTTTTAAGCAAAAGTTTTATTTATATTGCTACGATTTACCGTAATTTTCCAAATAATGTCCTGAAAGACAGATAAAACAGATATTTTTTGGGGGGGTCAACAGAAAACATTCCAAAATTTCGCCTTGTTTGGATTTCTTCTTTACGACATTTAGTGTGGAGCGAAAATGACGTTTTCTGTCTGCCAGTTTAATCATTTCACATTTTTATAGTTTTATTAATTTCTACTACTGAAAAGTTTTCTGAGACGCATACCTTTTTATATTTTTCCAGCAATAAAGTTGTGTTGGGGGCAAACTTTAGTTTTTATTGTTTGCATTTTGAGGACTTTTTGATAGCCGTTTTATGCCACTTTGAATGGAAGATGAAAAAGTTTGGCATTTTACTTTTGGTGACTCTCACCATGTACTAAAATCGGATAATTTCAGGTATATAAATTGATAATGAGGGAGGTCCAGGCTCGGACTGACCCATAGGGTAACAGGGGAATCCCCCGGTGGGCCCTTGTGCAGATCTGGACCCCCAACCCCACTGTATGAGAAGTACTTGGCATAATTCAATCGATTCTATATAGAAAAAGGCAACATCTATATATTATATAGAGATATAGGTAAATTTATGGACAAGGGTAGTGTGATAATTGTATGCAATTGGGCCCCCAAAGTCAGTCTCACTGGTGGGCCCTTGGCACCCCAGTCCGACACTGGGGAGGTCCACAATGGATGATTCATTTCTTGGTCATAGTTGCCAGCCGTCCGTAAATTTACGGACAGTCCATAAAAACCTTGTGCTTTTCTCTGCCATCCATAGCGTTGTCCTGCAGAAAAAAGCACCTACTGTGAATTTACCCCCACACCCGACATTTGTACTTTGTACAACTCATGGCAGTCTTTTTAGAGCATGCAAACAGGACCTGTCCTGGAAGAAGAGTCACATAGGAAACTTGAGGGTGGCCGGCAGCTACCCTGTCATAATGGAGCGGTGGCACGCCTGCATGTGGGTCCATACAAGTCAGCTATGAATGAAACCAATTGACCTGATTAGCAATACCACAAAGAAACGCAGAAGATTAAAAAGCAGAAATCATATAGGGTTACAAATATCAACGTTTAAAAGTGGATGCTCATGGATGAATGGTAGACCATTCGAGGGAAACTGAATACCGAATCACAAGGAAAAACCCGAATTTAATGGTCAATAGTGCAAATATATAAAAATAGATACAAGAAAAAAAATATTTGAAAAATATAAATATATAAGAAATTCTTGAAACAATAATATTATTTAAAATACCTTTATTGTATAATAGTGGTACATATATATAAAAAAAGCAATGTGTGCTCAGATTAATTAAAATATATACCAATATAGGTTTAATAGGCAACATACACAACGGTCCACATATGTAAGATAATATAATTACACCTTTTTAAAAATAGTTGTCCAATAAAAGAGTGACAAGAAATGTATAAAGAGCCAAAACAATTATGTAGGCTTAAACAAAGTGTCAGTATATTCACTGAAAAACTGCAAAGGTGCAATATAAGCCAACTAATAGTGACATGTTCAACCAAATAGTGCAAATTAAAGTGCTGAGTGCAAAAAACTAGGAGTAGAAGTGCACAAGGACAATTAAGGGTGTATACCTTTAAGGACCGCCGGTAAGCGAGCAACACAACACAACATTTTTAGACAAATGCTTTTTTGTCTATTCTTTAATAAAGCCTAATTATTGTGACTAGTCCCTTTAATACTGGCAGGAATTTGGCAATACATTTAAGGCCACCTACACATTAGATGGTTATCAGCCGAACAATGCTTTGGGCAATGGTTGGCCAACTGTTATCTCCATCAACCCTCCCATACACGGGAGTGCTTATTTCTCTATTATAACACTGGCATCTGACATCTCTTCTGGCGACCGGGGGGACAATGCAATTAGTCCGAAATTGGACATACCCAACTGACATCTACCCAGACAATCAGTTGGCTAGCACGCATTAGTGTAGGCTAGACCCATCGATATCGGCAGGTGCGGCCAACATAAGCTTAATGTGTTTGGGGGCAAGGACCTTAAAATATATGATGCCTGCCGATAGGGCTGCAAAGAAATGGTGTGTAGGCATCACTATATGTCCAGAAAATCATCGTTACTAGATTGTGTCTAATAACTGCAATTGCCATGAGTTTTACTTGTATAACATAACTGGGCTGCCGGTTTATTCTTACAAATTACAGCGTCATTGTATCTGTATCGCATGTCTACTTTAAGTCAGTAAAATATTTCAGTAATTCGTAAGGACCCTTATGATTAATAGCGGCAGAAATGGCTCGGAAGCTATCACATCATTGACCACTTAATGGTAGATTTAATCCTCTGCACTGACTGAGAAGATTGCTCACGGCATTGTGACCGGATTACACAGGAGGCAGAACCTGTGTAATGTGTAACAAGCTGAACTGGAACGATTTCTCATCCAGCGCTCATTGCTCTGTAATGCATGTAGCTGACGCTAGTAAGTAAATGTTCGTTTAGAGTGGATTAGCCTGTGGAGTGCACCAATGTATCACATGAAATGTGTTTAATATATAGCAGAATATTAGATCTCATTTTTCATGAACAAAGATATATGGCCATCAAGTTTAATGTGGGGAAGAAAAAAGATATAGACGATGGGAAAGGAAAGATTTAAAGGGAATATGATGGGTAGTTTTGCATATTTCTCAAATTAGATATTAATAGAAGGAAATATATTAGACTTGTTTCCTCTTTTGCACAGCTGACTTTTCAGCAGTCTCATTATCACAGACAGGATAACAATAAAAGATAACACAGAATCATCATTTAAAATAGGCAATGTCACAGCTCACCTCATCCTTCCCACTTCAAATAGACCTTTGACCAGTCCGTTTACTGCGGCTTCCGACACATAACAGGAAGTTTAGTATTAAAGGGAACCTGTCATAAAACTGCATATATAGAGTTAATTTGCAGGATAATAGTGTTCTGAAGCTGCTCGGTGCTTTCGATGAGTTCTGCTGCTGGGAGAAAATTCACTTTATTCCTCCCGACAGTCTCAGGCTTTCAGTCATAGAGGTGCGGCTTCAGTTACCGCTAAGTGCATAGTGAGTGGCTGCTAAAAACACATCCCGACACTGACTGAGAGCCGGCTCTGATGCTGAGTGCTTTTTTTTTTTTTTTTTAAACTTGACAGGTTGCCTTTAAACTTTAATATATAAATATAAAAGAATTTTTAAAAAATAAGCATAAAACTTGATTTAAATTATAGCTCATTTTCCAATGACACATTACCTTTAAGTGTGTGATTGACTCTACATTATCTGTATTGAAGTTACGTACAATTAAAGGGAATCTGTCACCAGGGTTTACACCCTAAACTATATGCACACTTAGTTCTTTTAAAGCCCAGTCAGTCCAGCACTACCTTTACATGTTCAGTCTATTTTTCCATTACTGAGAAATCAGTGTTTGAATTGTTATGCAAATGGAGTTGGTAGATCTGAAGCCTTTGTCATTCCAACTCTATTGCCCACCCACCTGCTTGAGTGAAAGCCTCTATGCTGTATGACATCAGGCAAAGGAGCTGCCAGTCAAGTGGAAGGAGGAGCTGCTGAGCAGGGAGGAGAGCTTGAGTGACAGAGGCATCAGATCTACATATAGCTCTTCAGCCTCATTTACACATCAATTCAAATGCTGATTTCTCAGTAATAGAGGAATAGTCTGGACATGTAGAGATATTACTGGACTTGTCTTTAAAAGAGCTATACGTGCATATACTGTAAATAGTTTGGGAATAGAATTCCTGCTGATAAAGTCTCTTTAAAGCTATGCTCCCATAGACAAAATTTTCTGCCCATATTCACATATCCCTCTCCGGCATCGCTTCTGGTGAAAACTGGATAGCACACAGCTGGCTTCTGCATGTATTCTGGTATCTTCTCTTACTCCCATGCACCTGAATGGCCGACTCCAATTTACAAAAACAAACCAGAATCCGAAATGTAGTGAGTGCACGTCTGAGAATAAAAACAATGACTTGCATGGGTCTGTATCTTGTCTGATTTTAAAACTGAATTACACGGACAAGAAAACGTGTGAATGTAAGCAGGTGACTAAATGCAACAACCGAGGCACCAGGTGGAAGCAACCATTTAATTATTGTATTAACAATATGAATTAGAACCAGGGATGCTGAAAATGACACATCACAAAAGGACAGTATTTACAGTGTATTTGACAACCAATTATATAACAGAGGTATAGGGAATTGTATACAACAGGAAACTTCAGTCAGCTCTGGCCAGGTATTCCCAGACCTCTTTGGTACACTGACGAGTATCTCCTCGGTCCGTATCGGTGGGGAATGGTCCTTAGCTGTTGATCGGCGTTGTCTAGGTCGGGAATCTTGACTGGCGTCCTTCGGGTCTTTGGTGCTTGACTGTCAACAAACGCAGTCTGGACCTTGACTGGCATAGTTCTGGTCTTCAGTGCTTGATCGTTGTTATTTTGGTCCGGTCCTAGCTGGTACCCGCAGCTGCGACCTACTATCTCGGCTGTTGGAGCTGCAGTGGAAGTGTCTGCCACCTCTATTGGTGCCAAATCTCCTCCCCTTTTGGTGCACTGACCTTTTATATTGAAGGCTGGTTTCATCATGGTCACATGATCCGGGACTCTTCCTAATTCTGTCCCTTCTGCAACTCTTCTCCTTGATGAGAGTTCCACAGGTTTTTGTTCAAGTCTGGAGGGCCGTACCACTTTGCAACCCTTTGTCTCCTATGACTATTTTTTTCTACATGAATAAGCCCTCAAAGTGGCAGCATGATGAGTTAGATTTGACAAAAATCACAGTATAAATTAACTGGCAAACCGGATTTGAAATCAAAGAGTGAAATTGTCTTTTACATGGAGAGTTAGCCTTTATTTTACTCACTTATAAAGTGCCATACAGAAATCATCACTGTTCCCATTGGGGTCCACAATCTAAATTCCCTATCAGAATGTCTTTAGCGGAAACCCACACAAGCACAGGGAGAAAATAACATACAAACTCCTTGCAGATGTTGTCCATGGTGGGACATGAACTCAAAATCCCAGCGCTACAAAGTTGCAGTGCTAACCACTGATCCACCTTGCTTCCACAAGTATTATGGCAGCATCTTCATCAATGCACTTTGGGTCTAAATCTACTTCATTTTTAGAGTTGTTTGCTACTTTTGATACAAATTCAGCTAAGAACCGTATGTCCTATTAATACAAGGTGCTTTATTTATATTGGGAGTCTTCCTCTAGGCCATTAATAGTAGTACTGTTGCTTTTCTATGAACTGCAATGTAAACTGCTACATTAAATTGCTTCTATGGGCTATAACTTTATTTTATTGTTTAGTTATATTGCACAATTATGGAACCTACAGTGATAGTAGTTGTTTTAATATCATTTTATATTTTTTAAATTGCAATAAATTCATAGATTTATGTTTTACATAGTAAACTGCGTATATTGGCTTTTTATGACTTTACTCCAAATTATTTTTAACTCTTTAAAAGTTGAGTGTCATTTCTTTCGTAAGATGATTATACCCTATGGCCTTGATAAGTATAGACCTTCAGTACTGCATTATGCAACTTATGTGCTCAACATGATTTCAGACGTCAACTTTATCACTCTTCATTGCAAAGTTTAAGCAACTTTTTAATGTGTTCTTTGCCTGAATTTTATGTCATCTCTAGCTTCTATGTTAGCAGCTGTTTGATGAAAACTTTCTTGTACGTATGGAGAAGCTAAAAACCTGTAAAAACCTATTCTTTTCAGCATTGAGAGAAGCAGGCTTATGTACCAATCTATACATTTCTCTGTGAGCTACATTGGACATATTGTATGTCATTCCTGTCAGCATGGGTGTAGCTACAGATGGAGCACCACAGCAAGCTGCTGGAGCAGGGCTGTGACATGAGACAAAATAAATCTTCTTTTGCTAACTAAGGCCGGTTTCACATTTGCGCTTTATGGCGCTGCGACGGCCTGCGCACGGCCGCCGCTAAGCCCGCCCCCTCTGGTTATCGCCTCCTACTAGCGCACATGGACGCTTGCGATCTGCTCACCCTATCTTTAGCATAGGGTGCGCAGATCGTGCGCTGGCCATGCGCTAGCAGGATTTTGCCATGCGCTGCACACTTTTGAAGGTGCGCCGTGCATGCCGAAATGCAACATGCTGTGTTCGGCGCACACGGGCGCACCTTCAAAAGTGCGCAGCGCACGGCAAAATCCTGCTAGCGCACGATCTGCGCACCCTATGCTAAAGATAGGGTGCGCAGATTGTAAGAAAAAGTTCTACTGAGAGCTGGAAGAGTCGGGAAGAAGTTCCACAGACGATCTCTTATCAAGCTGAGGTTGAAGTTTATTCGGAGATACACGGCAAAACAGATACAGAATAACAGAGGAGTTGGAATATGCGGGCAAAAACAGGAATTCGGACAGGCAGAGATTCGCTAGGAAGTCTGGCGATGGTAAGGCTCTGTGCCCTGGCCATGATGAGGCACAGTGGCATGATGGCGATGGAATGGCAACAAGCAACAGTAACAAGAGCTTATACATTATCAGAACAAAGAAAGCTGCATTTTGCCGCAGAGGGCGTTAACATTATAATTCTAAGGCGTTTTCATGGTAATCTACAGAAACGTGGTTTAGAACAGAGAATATAATGACATAATACGAAGATATTAATTAACTTTTCTCCAAACAACACTAAAACCCATAAGTCATTGGTATCTATGGCTACTGTCTTAAAATCTTATCATTGTCTCCAGTCTAGGTCCCTAAATTCTTACATCCTGACATTTTAACTACTCTACTCTTCGCTACCACACTATCACGTATAAGCATACTGACCATATATTTGGTGACCTGTGACCCTATTGATCGATCCAATCTTCCTCTACGCACATCGGCTGAGGTTGCTAGGAGACATGATCTCATTTTGCCATCCTCCATCTATTAGTTCTTTTGTAGAAGTAGATTCCTTTACAACTTGTGTAATTCTGACAAAATGGCTGCTAGAGACAACATGGCCGCTCAGTATATTATGGCTGACCATTCTCTTACAAGTCCCCCTCTTGTACTCTATTCAGAGTACAACATACAGGACTGTAATATTCATGGGTGAATTACTGAAAATAAGAATATTGAGGTAATTCAGCACTTTATGCACGTGTATGTAAGGCAAAAGTCCCTAAAAATAGCACAAACACATAATAAAAAAAATAATTCAAATAGTCCCGAAAAAATAAGTTGCACAATAGTCAAGTCTTTTGATCTTTTTCTTCACATTCTTTGTCTTCTGGATTTTCCTGATCTTCTCCCCCTCTCACACTATCAGAGTCCCACTGTATAGTGTGAAACATCTTCTCCTGATCATCCAATAGGTTCATGGTCCCAGGAGTCGAATATGAAAATCTTCAGCTGACCTGGAGGAAATAGAAAAAAAAGTGGAGTATCAGTCCTTACCAGAAATCTCAGTAAAATAATTAAGAAGTCTACACTGATTGATATGAACCATTTTAATCACCTTTTTAGCTTGAAAATTTGAGCCAAGACTTAATCATTGTAGTCGGGATATAAGGCACAAGTCTATCATTAACCCGTTTGTAGTACAAGCACTCCCCCTCAATGGGCAGGGACTTGAGGGAATTGAACAGGGATGAGTCACCCTCCTTCTCCTGTGCCTTTACAAGATCTTGAAGAGGAGAAAAGACAAGGGGGGCTCTCGGGGTTTTGTAGTGACTGCAGCGATGACTTCTTGAGGATATTTGTCATCGCCTGTGAGTGCAGCCTCCTTGGCCGCGTGATCTACATATGCATTGCCAAGGATATGGGGGTCAGGAATCAACCTCTGGTGTCCCTTGATTTTACAGAAGGACCATAATTTTGGGAATTCTTTACCCCGTTGCTCAATTTGTTTTAGAATGTCTGCATGCTGCAAGGGCTTGTTCTGAGAATCAACCATCCCCCTAAGGGCCCATACATTAAGATATAGAGTGAGTGACGACACGACATATGCGCTATCACTGAAGATATTCATTGGCTCTGGACACACGAGAATGACCTGTAGAGCTGCTTCCAACTCAGCTCTTTGAGTGGAGAAATGACCAGGGAGTTTATACTGCAGCAGCAATTGCTTAACTGGAAACCACACAGCGAAGCCTGTGACGTAATGCCCCTCATGCCAATAGCGAGCTCCGTCAATATAGGCACAGGGGATTCCCTCTTGAAAGTCTGCTCGGAAGGGAGAGGGAGTAACATTAGCCTGTTCAATTTGACAATCGTGACTTTTTCCTGCATACTGCATCATCTGGGCTAAGTGATATTTCTCACCCACTTCGACTTGCAAGTCTCTAGTCTCAAAATCAATGATCCATTGGGCCATTCTCTGTGAATTAATACCTGAAGCTTTTCCCCTCAGCAAAGTTTTTAAAGTGACATGCGGGGTTTGTAGAATTAAAGGAGCAAATCCCACTATATGCTTCACTTGATTCATAGTCCACTGCACGCCCAGTAGGTGCTTCATGCACTGAGTGAATCCTTTTTCCACGGGGGTCAGCAACCTGGAGTAATAACCTAGGGCATACAACTGACTAGACACTTCTGGGCTTTCTTTGGGCCATTTTTGTAGGAGCACAAAAGAAATAGAGATATCACCGGTGTGAGTCTGAATGTAGAAAGGCTGGGAAGGGTCAGGGTTAATCAATGCAGCAGCTGCAGTAAGGGCGCGCTTCAATCCCTCAAAAGCCTGTAAGGCGGTTCCCTCTACCTTAACAGGGTCAAAGTCATTATCAACATTTTTCAATAAATCATACAATGGTTTAGCCAAATAAGCAAAATCTTCAATGAATTCTCTGGAAAAATTAATAAGACCCCAAAATTTTCTAAGTTCAGTAATATTAGTTGGTATGGGGACAGCCCGAATAGCTTTAACCCTATCATGCATGGGCTTCTTTCCTTCTGCCGAGACAGACACACCCAGAAATTTAACCTCTGATTTCATCAATTGTACTTTATCTAGACTCATTTTGAGTCCTGCCTCTTGTAAAGCCTGACAAACATTTTCAAGGGTTTCTCTGTGTTCACCTTCATCGACAGTTTGAATCAATAAATCATCAACATACTGTAAGACTTTGTCTCCATAGCCAAGGGGTTCTAACATCTGAGCTAATGCCTGATGGAAATACACAGGAGAACTGTGAAATCCCATGGGCAACCGCGTGCGAAGCGGAGTGCAGATTCAGGTGTTAGGGGTACTGAGAAAAAGCCATTTGCAATATCCAAACAAGAAAATACCTTACAATCACTCCTCAGCTGCGACATAACTTCAGGGACAGATGCAACAAGGTGAGCTGCTGAAGGAGTGTACTTATTTACAAGTCTCAGGTCTACTACCATTCGAAAACTGCCATCTTCCTTTTTTACAGGTAGAATAGGACTGTTACATGGAGAATTACATTTTACAACAACACCTTGTTTCTCCAATTCACTGACTGCTACCCTTATGTAAGGGATTGCGTCCTCCGGAATACGGTACTGACGCTGGAAAGGTGGCAGTTTTTCACCATCAATTTTAACCTGAGTTTGCATTAACCCACAATCAGTTTTCTTTGAGATCCACAATTCAGGGAACTTTTGCTTCAATTCATTCTTTAAAGCATCATTGTCAGCATTTTCAACATTTTCACCAGTACATGCTCTGAAACTAGCAATGGGTAATTTATGACTCTCCTCCTCCTCTACAGGGACAATTACAGAACAGATAGTGGCTTCTTTGTTCCGCCACAAGACTTTGTTACATAAATCAACAACAATTCCCATTGCTCCCAAAACATCAGTTCCCAAAATAGTGTACCGTAACTGTGGGTTTACCCAAAAAGTGCATCGAAGACCCCTTTGCTTCGATCCCCCTGTGTCCTGAAATCTCAGGTTTACTGGACGACTTTTTACTGCCTCAAATCCTACCAACGTGGTAGTCTCAGGCAGTCCAGGGGGTGACTGCAATTTGTGTCGTGTTATTGAAACTGAGGCTCCTGTATCGATGAGGATGTCTTCCCAAGGCAGCCCCTCTATTCTCCCTCTGACATAAGGTCTACCGTCCTTGCCCAGGGAAAGGGGGGCAAGGAAGGTAAGGGGATCAGGGGGAGCACTCCATCAATCAGTGTTACCTGCGGTGGGAAGCCCGAAAAATACATCATCCCCATCTGAACACGGCTTCCGTCCAACAGCCGCCACCTCCGCCCCAAAGAGATCCTTAGTCAGGGTCCGGTCCTCATGATCCCGTAGCTCCGTGATCAGCGGAGCATAGGGATGAGGAGGAGTGACCCCTCCCTGAATAGCATGGACCTCCGGGCGCGGATGAGTGAAAGCTATTGGGGAGGGAGCAGGAGCAGAAGGCTCCTGTGAGACTGGGTTAACCATTTGAAGACCGTTGTACTGCTGATACTGCCTAGGGTCATTCACTGCTGGATACGGAGGTCTAACTCCGAAAGGTGGTCTAGAGAACTCCCGGGTCTGTTGGGGGTTAAATGGTGCCCAGGGTTCTCGGGGAACAATCCCTGGCACAAGGCTGGGACAAAAACGTCTAACATGTCCCAGATGTCCACAAAGATAACACAAGGGGGGCCTCTCATGGGATCCCGTGGGGGCTCTGCCGAATGGGACCTGCCCATTCTCGGCAGCTGCGCATACGCCCCCGGAACTCCTGGCCTCCCTGAATCAGCAGATACACCCAAGGTGAATGGTACGCAAAAACATTGGACTCATCACCCTTCACCTCGGACTGCATCGTCCTAACAAAACACTCCCTTACTTTCCTCCCAATTAGGCAACATTTTTTTTAATAAATTTAAGATGGACCAGGAACATTTGGCCTGGGATTTTTTTCTTCTCTCGGGGTTGAAGCAGCATCACACCTAACCTAGGGTCTGCATGTGCTGGAGCTGTCGGACAATATATCTTTCCTCAACTGTGTCTGCATAAGCTGGAGCTGTTGGGACACTATATCTTGTTATGTACTACTTCACTCATTCTCCTAACTCTCTTCTCCAGTCTACAACTGTATTTACATCAACACTGTGTCTCGAAGCTGCAGTGTCCATCTGTGACATAACTGCTCTCAGCTGCTGCTGCTGCTCGCACCCCTCCTCTCTGTGCTTCCGTGCTAGCTCCAGCATCTCACTCAGCTTTTCTAATCTCTCCCTATTTGCTGCCCCTCCCCGGGTGATCATGTTAACATTTTGTTGTGTAAGCTGCCTATCAAGAGGCTGATCAAAAGTTATGACTGTCTTACACAAAGCCACTACTTGGCTATTAGCTTAACCTAGCAAATTTTTTCTATCTAGTTCCCTGTTCTCTGTGGTAAACCATCGCATACAATTTAACCACGTGGTTTCCACATTAACCCCCTCCAGCTGGGGTGTGCCAGCATATTTCTCTGCCTGCTTCCGTAACCACTCCATATTTACAGTGGTCTACAAGGACGAGTTTTACTCCTGTTCTAGTATCAACAAATGCAATTTAAGCAAAGTTAGATACTCAAACCTCTCAGATGAAAGACCTCGCTGCAGCTGTTTGGGGTCGACCAGATATCAAAAGAGGTGCAGCCGTGATTCCAGCCTCACTCGTTACGCTTGCCAAGCGTCTCCCCTTCGCCCTTTTAAAGCTTCTTGCTACCCGGCACAACAAATTCTCACGTCCTTGTAGATAGCTTCTTCTTAGTTACTCATCTTTTTATAGTCTTTTTCTTTGTCCGTGGTTTTATTATAAAAAAATCGGGCAGGCGGTTTCAGAGCGATCACGAGAGGTTCTCCTTCAGGCTGGCTTCCTTTGACCGGTTTAACGTATGGCCACACACGTTTCTTTTATTTTTTCTCTTTCTCTTCCCACCTCCAAGCCCTCATCTGCAGCTTCTTCCGGTGGTTCTTCTGGAGGCAGCTCTCCGGAGCTGCTCCTCCTGGCTGGCAATCGCCACTTGTAAGAAAAAGTTCTACTGAGAGCTGGAAGAGTCGGGAAGAAGTTCCACAGACTATCTCTTATCAAGCTGAGGTTGAAGGTTTATTCGGAGATACACGGCAAAACAGATACAGAATAGCAGAGGAGTTGGAATATGCGGGCAAAAACAGGAATTCAGACAGGCAGAGATTTGCTAGGAGGTCTAGCGGTGATAAGGCTCTGTGCCCTGGCCATGATGAGGCACAGTGGCATGATGGCGATGGAATGGCAACAAGCAACAGTAACAAGAGCTTCTTATACATTATCAGAACAAAGAAAGCTGCATTTTGCCGCAGAGGGCGTTAACATTATAATTCTAAGGCGTTTTCATGGTAATCTACAGAAACGTGGTTTAGAACAGAGAATATAATGACATAATACGAAGATATTAATTAACTTTTCTCCAAGCAACACTAAAACCCATAAGTCATTGGTATCTATGGCTACTGTCTTAAAATCTTATCATTGTCTCCAGTCTAGGTCCCTAAATTCTTACATCCTGACATTTTAACTACTCTACTCTTCGCTACCACACTATCACGTATAAGCATACTGACCATATATTTGGTGACCTGTGACCCTATTGATCGATCCAATCTTCTTCTACGCACATCGGCTGAGGTTGGTAGGAGACATGATCTCATTTTGCCATCCTCCATCTATTAGTTCTTTTGTAGAAGTAGATTCCTTTACAACTTGTGTAATTCTGACAAAATGGCGCTAGAGACAACATGGCCGCTCAGTATATTATGGCTGACCATTCTCTTACACAGATCGCAAGCGTCCATGTGCGCTAGTAGGAGGCGATGACCGGATGGGGCGGGCAGGGAGCCGGCAGGGGGCGGGGCTTAGCGGCGGCCGTGCGCAGGCTGTAGCAGCACCATAAAGCGCAAATGTGAAACCAGCCTAAGATCAAAAGATTTTTTTCACCAGCCTCAAGCATCCATGTGCAGTCAGTCAGTGAAAGGAGAAAATGTATTGCTTCTCATGTCACAGCTCAGCTCTGTCAGCACATTGAGGGGTTTACAATACTGTTGTTCTGTCAGTTGAGACACACTACTCAAGCTGTTTCTTCAGACTGCAGTCCATGTTGAATCATCACTAGGACAGACTAGACTATTAGACTAGACTAGAGATTGAATAATGTATTGGGGTCCATTGTAACACATTCTTTGAGAACCTCTTTAATTGATGCTCAAGTAACAGTAGTTATGTTGTTGTTTGCATTCGGTGCATCTTCATGTCCAGGCTTTTTTACGCACTCTTTGAATGCAAAGCCAGGAATTAGTGAAAAATGTAAAACACATGTAAGGAAACCCGAGACAATTTTTTTTATGCACTCTTCACTTTGACTTCAAAATTGCGTAGAAAAACCTCACTAGAGAAACATACGTTAAACTCTGTAGTTGAGCTGTTAGATGAATGTGTGGTGCCCCTGAGGGTCCGGTCGCCACAGAGGTACTGCACCTCATCCAGAGGTGTGGTATTCCACCCTCAGGTAAGGAGGGATCACCACCCAGGACTCCTAACACTGCACTCAACACACACTAGTTAGTCAGGGCATCTGGGTGTACCCTGTGGTAGAATGGCCTCATCCCAGACTGGCTAGGAAGGGGTGTTGGGGGTTAGTGTAGAAGGTAGGTAGAGTGGGAGGAGCTTAGGTAGTGGAGTGATAGTTGGGCATCCAATCAGTGAGTAAGGTGACAGTTGGTGGGAGGAGCTAGTGCTGAGGTAAGGAGACCCTTCCAGAAACTAGGGAGTCGGTGACAGGACCAGCGAGAGAGCAGCTCCTGGGATGGGAAGAAGGGGTCCTAGGGCCCACAGGTAGTGCGACTGGCCACCCGTGGGGCCCGCATCCCAGAAGGGAAGGATCTGGCTGAAGCGGGGGAGCCGGCCCCTGAAACTAGTAGAGGATTATAGGACTCCGCTAGGAAGCCGGAGGCTGAGGTAATTTTAAGTGCCACAGCCACAAGCACCTTCCAAAAGGCAGCGATATGAGTAACGGACCTCGGGGCCTGACCCACGTCGCCTGAGGAGATCCGTGGCTACCAGCTGGGGGCACTACTTTGAAGGCGCAGGGTGGGGAAAGTAAGGAGAATTCAGCACAGAGACATGGCCTTGAGAGAAGACACAAGGAGGAGTCCTGAAAGGTGTACCCAATCTACCTGGGAGTTTGCCGGACCCCTCCCTCGGAGGATGCAGCACTAAGTGGACCAATGTGTACACGAAACTTGAGTAAAACCCCAGAAACTGCACCTAACTGTGTCCTCGAGTTATTTTACAACTGCCTGCCTCACACTGCAAACACCATCACCGTCACTGGCTCAACTGCCCTGGGGCACAGCTCTACCCGTGGAGAGCTTCGCCATCTTCGCTGCTAAACCATCATCCCAGAGGGTCTGCATCGCAGCGTCGGCTATCCTAGCCGAGTACCACGGGTGGCGTCACGATGCCCCTTTTCCTAATTCATTTTCCTACCATCTTCCCCCTCATTTGGACTTCCATCATCTGCTTTATTGGACACCCAGGGCCACGGACCTGGTCACTATTACCACCGTGACATACTTCCCCTTTAAAAGAGCACGAAAGGCTCAGTACCGAGTAACCCCCGACCCTGGGGGGCGTTCCAAATGCCGATTGGCAATATGCAAGCCATTCGGCAGGGTTTGTGACCTGTTTAAACAGCCTGACAAAATTCTACGGGCATGGAACAATCATTGCACAAAGAATATCATTATCGGTAGCATTTTCCCTATTTACACATAATGACGTGCTGCTTGCTAACAATGATTTTATTGCCTATACCAATGATCCAACCAGCTGAAAAGCATGTGTTTTGTTTGTCAGGTGGTTGGCCTACATGTTTATACAAGGTCATAATCGGCAAATGGGTCTTCAGAAGATTGCTTGTTCCCAATTATCTACTGATCTAAATTTGTATTTTGTCTGAGGTATAGACTGTTTAGTTCACAATAGATTATTAGTTTTTGGGCTTCTGCATGTAAAATGCAAAGATCTTGAAAAAGGTATGATATGAAAACACAAAGATTAGGGAACTCGTGTGCAAATGAAAATCTGTTCAATGTGCTCATCCAACAAAAATAGGCCAAAAGGGGATTAATTGGACACAAATTCACGGTCAAAATATCAAAGAGACTTCATTCTATCAGGATGCTGCATTGCCTTTTGGAATACCCTACTTAGATAAAATGAATATATATTTTGAAATTGCTCCTTGTTGATCACGTGAAGGTTCACTAGAAGGGTTATACATGTATTCTTATCACCCAAATCATTCCTGAATATAAGCAGGTGTAATTCATGTCATAGAGGAAAGTAAACTTAAAGAAATCAAGTTCTTGTCACACCTGTATCTGAACATACTGCTGATACCTCTGCCCAGTTCTCTAGATGGCGCTGCATTAATGCCAGATTACGGCGGGATGACGGGAAGGTGTGGCGGTACGACTTTTTAAGACTGCTGATACAAGTTGACCTTTTCCCGTCCATCTGTGCTTTGCTGCTCTCTGTTGGGAGCCATTGACAGAGCTCCTTTCTAAATAGCACCGGGATAGTCTCTGGTTGTCAGTGATTTAGTTTGACTAGACCCGATAACAACTCTGATTCATTTGCTACTTTGTTTATCCCATTCTTCTGATCTTTACTTTTGACCACCCGCTTGCTTTCTGATTTTTTTTTTTTTTCCCTAATGTGATCTCTTGCTATTGACCCCATGCGACAACTCTACTTGCACTACAAATCATCAGCTTACTCCATGGCCCCAAAAGACAAAATGAGCGAAAACCCTGCTGTAACTAAATAAGTAAAAGCAAAAGTGCATCTAAATAATACAGAGTTTTTAGTAATACTGTTTTTGATCAAAAGTAGCATGAAAGCCATCCCACCACGACAAGGTAACTCTGTTCGGGATAGTCCTACACTGTCTAGTATTAAAAACCTTGCCTTGTGTCAAAGTTGACCTCTGTGTGAACAAGGGCAGACAAAAGGACTGGGTCCCAAACAGTAGACGCCAGTCTGGGGAAGCCAGTGTAGGACTATCCCGAACAGAGTTACCGTGTCGAGGTGGGATGGCTTTCACGCTACTTTTGATCAAAAACATTATTACTAAAAACTCTTATTATTTAGATGCACTTTTGCTTTTACTTATTTAGTTACAGCAGGGTTTTCGCTCATTTTGTCTTTTGCAGGTTTTATGTTTTGTGGCCAATGTCAGCATGCATTTATATGCTGCATGTGTATCAACTTAAACCAAGCTCAATTTTTGTGTTTTATTCTTTGCATTTTTGCATTCTGTGCAAGCTGGGGTGTGGCCTCCCTCTCCTGAGCTGGAAATTGTATATAAGGCTTCAGGCCCGGATTGATAATCTGGACAACCGGGCATTTTCCCGCTGGGTCGCTATGTAGTGGGCCGCTGGCCGATTGCCAGCTGATGTGGCGGTCATCGGCCTGCTTTTCCTGCCACCGGCCCTTTAAATCTGCGGGCACGGCGGTGGTTTTACAGGTGCGTGCAGCGCGCATTGGTCAGTACCAGTGACAACAAGGCTGGGGGGACGGCACCCTAGGGGTTAAGAATGTGCGATGCACGTCACACGTTCTTTGAGGGCGTAGAGAGCGCGCTCTGCTCTCTTCCGTCCAAGGCTACAGCAGCACCACTGACAAGGTGTAGGACTACAGCAGTGGAGTTCTTGCTTTCAATGGCTGCCAGGCTTCAATTGGCCTGACGCGATGGCTGCACACAGGACCTGTGATGAGGTCACAGGAGGGGAGGAGTCACATCATCAGGAGCCTCCGTGTGTGTGCAGGACTATGCCGTGCTTGTTGTCATGATTCTGGAAGGGGTAAGTTTCTGTGTGAGGTCAGGAGGGGTTTACAGGGTTGATGTAGCAGAGCCGTATGTGTTTGAGTTGTATGGAGCGTAGCCGTGTGTGTATGGGGAGTACTGAGCGGAGCCGCGTGTGTATGGCGTATACTGAGCGGAGCCGTGTGTGTATGGGGTGTACGGAGCGGAGCTGTGTGTGTACGAGGTGTACGGAGCAGAGCTGCGTGCGTACAAGGTGTATGGAGCAGAGCCGTGTGTGTACGAAGTGGAGCCTGTCGTGTACGGAGCGGAGCCGCGTGTGTACGAGGTGAGCAGAGCCGTGCGTGCACGAGGTGTATGGAACGGAGATGTGCGTGTATTTTGGCATGGGGGTCCCATTTGAAAGTTCGCACCGGGGCCCATAACTTTGTAGTTATGCCACTGCCACTGACCTATCATCAACCAGCTAGCCCCAGGCATCTGGAGGAGCTCTCCTACCCACGCACGCCGGCTGAGTCCAGTCCAGTAAGTTCAATGATGCCAGGCCCTGTATATACATCAGACCAGGCAGGCCCCCCCAGCCCCTGTATTACAGGGGCTGGGGGGGCCTGGCTTGGCTTATGCTGTATATACAGGGGGGCCTGCCTGGGCTTATGATGTGTATATAGCCGTGTGTATACGAGGTGCGGTGAGCAGAGCCGTGTGTGCACGAGGTGTATGGAGCGGAGCCGTGTCTGTACAAGGTGTACGGAGTGGAGCCGTGTCTGTACAAGGTGTACGGAGCGGAGCCGCATGTGTACGAGGTGAGCAGAGCCGTGTGTGTACAAGGTGTATGGAGCGGAACCATGTGTGTATGAGGTGTACGGAGCGGAGCCCGTCGTGAACGAAGTGTATAGAGCGGAGCCGTATGTGTACGGAGCGGAGCTGCGTGTGTATGAGGTGAGCAGAGCCGTGCGTGTACGAGGTGTACGGAGCGGAGATGTGCGTGTATTTTGGCATGGGGGTCCCATTTGAAAGTTTGCTCTGGGGACAATAACTTTGTAGCTACGCCACTGCCACAGACCTATCATCACCCAGCAGCCCCAGGCATCCGGAGGAGCTCTCCAACCCGTGCGCGCCGGCTGAGTCCAGTCCAGTAAGTTCAATGATGCCAAGCCCTGTATATACATCAGACTAGGCAGGCCCCCCCAGCTCCTGTATTACAGGGGCAGGGGGGCCTGGCTTGGCTGATGCAGTATATACAGGGGGGCCTGCCTGGGCTGATGTGTATATACAGGGGCTGGGGGGGGCCTGGCTGGGATAATGATATGTATATATACAAGGGCTGGGGGGGCCTGGCTGGGACGATGCTGTATATACAGGGGCTGGGGGGCCTGGCTTGTCTGATGCTGTATATACAGGGGCTGGGGGGACCTGACTTGGCTGATGCTGTATATACAGGGGCTGGGGGGGCCTGGCTGGGATGATGATGTATATACAGGGGCTGGGGGGCCTGACTAGAATGATGTATATACAGGGGCTGGGGGGGCCTGGCTGATGTGGTGATGTATATACAGGTGCTGCTGGGCTGGGACTGGTGTGGTGATGTATATACAGGTGCTACAGGGCTGGTGAAGTGATATATATATATATATATATATATACATATATATATATATACAAGTGGTGCGGGGCAGGTGTGGTTATGTATATACAGGTGCTGCTGGGCTTTCGATACTTGCGATTCTTACCTCTTCCCGCTCCTCCGCTGCAGTGTCTTCTGACTATGTGGCCAGCAAGGAGAGGTCAGGATTTCAGTTTCTTTATGTTCTGAGCAATATGAGGCCCATCATATTCTGTAGCATCATATGGGGCCCATCAAACACTGGAGCATTATATGGAGACTCATATGGGGCCCATTCTGTTTGGAGCAATATAAGGGGCCCATCATATTCTGTATGGAGCATTATATAGGGCCCATTCTGTATGGAGCAAGGTATGGGGCTCATTATACTGGATGGAATATTATGTGGGGCACGTTATACTGTTTAGAGCGTATGGGGCTCAATATACTGCATGGAGCAATATATGAGGATCATTATTCTGTATGGAGCATTATATGGGGCTCATTATTCTGTATGGAGCACTATGTGATACCCATAATGCTGTATGAAGCAATATATGGGGCTCAGTATACTGTATGGAGCACTATGCGGTACCCATAATACTGTATGGAGCATTACATGGGGCTCATATTTCTGAATGGAGCAATATATGGGGCTCATTATTCTGTATAGGGCATTATATGGGGCTCATTTTTCTGAATGGAGCACTATATGGGGCTCATTATTCTGTATGGAGCATTATATGGGGCTCATTATTATGAATGGAGCAATATATAGGGCCATAATACTGTATGGAGCACTATATGGGGCTCATAATACTGTATGGAGCACTATATGGGGGTTCATTATTCTGTATGGAGCACTATATGGTACCCATAATACTGTATGGAGCATTATATTGGGCTCATTATTATGAATGGAGCAATATATGGGGCCATAATACTGTATGGAGTACTATATGGGGCTCATTGCAGTTTATGGAGCAATATATGGGGCTCATTATTCTGTATGGAGCACTATGTGGTGCCCATAATACTGTATGGAGGACAATACTGTCTGGTTTCTGACCTTTGTAGAATGTACAATAGATATCAGTTATGTAATTTAAGAAGTGAAATCTTTTGGCATTGAACACCCATATTTTTCTGCTGTATCTGTGCATTATGAACTGTGATACGTGTTAAAGAGGCCCAATGAGACTTTCACCCGGGGCCCACAAAAACCTGGAGCCGGCCCTGTACGAACTGCACAGTACCACTTCTCCTATCGATATTGGACTTTGGGAGGGTCAATATTGGGTTAGTATTTTTAACATTATTATGGCCAAATAAAAATAAAATATTGGAAAATTTGCCTAAATGGATTATCCCAAGTAATCCGCTCTCTTCTGGATAGGGGATAACATTCCAATTGCTGGAACTCCGACTGCTGGGACCCCCATGATCCTGAAAATCAGTGCTCTGTAGAGCACCATGTAAATGCAGCTGTGGTCGATCATACGCACTGTGGCGCCATTCACATGTGACTCTTCAAATATCTCTTTTTAGGAGAGTGAGGGGCACGACAAAGTAAAGTAAAATTCACTGATCGGGGTGAGGAGTGTTATAGCTTGTGGGCTGGTGGGGTTTCATGTGGCAGGGCTGCTTTTTTGTCCCAGTCCAGCCCTGTAAGGCTTCCCCAGACTGGTGTCTACTGTTTGGGACCCAGTCCTTTTGTCTGCCCTTGTCCACACAGAGGTCAACTTTGACACAAGGCAAGGTTTTTAATATTAGACAGTGTAGGACTATCCCGAACAGAGTTACCTTGTCGTGGTGGGATGGCTTTCATGCTACTTTTGATCAAAAACAGTATTACTCAAAACTCTGTATTATTTAGATGCACTTTTGCTTTTACTTATTTAGTTACAGCAGGGTTTTCGCTCATTTTGTCTTTTGCAGGTTTTATGTTTTGTGGCCAATGTCAACATGCATTTATATGCTGCATGTGTATCAACTCAAACCAAGCTCAATTTTTGTGTTTTTACTCCATGGCCCCAGCCTGTGGGTCCCCGTGAAATTCCTGATCCCTGTGCAGGGGTTAAAGGGTAAAAGTGTGCTATCACAATCCCACCCTTGAACACAAATAGTGTGATGTCTTGCGTCTTTTGTATATATTGTGTAATGTGCATTGTAATGTATTGTGATACTTTTTATGTATATTGTGTAGTAATGTATAGTGTTATCAGACAGGTAGCAGAGGGATGTAGATAATTGACTGTAGCAGAGGTAGCGATGCAAGGGTAAGCTAAGCTAGTGTTCATGTTGGGGCTAGCCCACAGTGGGAGGGGAGTGGTTAGTGTTAGGTCAAGTGACTGCATCCTGTTAGTTAGTTAGTTAGAAAGAATTGGAAGTGCAAAGTGAGCAGAGTTGCCTTAGGGGCGATTTGGAGTGTGAGGAGGCTAAGGACAAGGGTTAGTGAGATCTTAAAGAAAAGTGACTGACGAGACAGAGTGGCCTCCCGCAGAGGTGTTCAAGGAGGGTGCAGGATACTGTTGAAATAAGGGGCCTGTTTCTGAGAAGTAATGTAGAAGGGATGAGGTAAAAGGAAAGTAGTTACATCATGGAGTGAGATATGGCTGACTAAACAGATCTGTTTTAGAACACATCGAAAACTGTTAATAATGGAAAATAGTCTGATTGTCTAGGGTAGAGTATTCCAGGGAGCTGATGCAGCACAAGAAAAATCTTGGAGACAGGAGTGAGATGTTCAGATTATAAAGAATATAAGTCTTAGGGGTACTTCACACTAAGTGAGATCGCTAACGAGATCGCTGATGCGTCACAGATTTTTGGTATCCAAGGTACACAGTGGGTAACTAAGGGACACGTGTGCTTAGTTATCCGCTATTTACCTTGGTTACCAACAGCCTCGCTGGTGCTGATCGCTGGTGAGTCTGCTTGTTTGACAGCTCACCAGCGATCATGTAGCGATGCACCAGCAATCCTGACCAGGTCGTATCGTTGTTGGGATCGCTGGTGCGTCGTTTAGTGTAACGCGACCCTTAGACCATGTGCAGACATTGAGTATTTTAGAGTTTTTTACCCCAGTATTTGTAAGCCAAAACCAGGAGTGGAACGGTCAGAGGAAAAGCATAATAGAAACATTTGCACCACTTTTGCTTTTTTCACCCACTCCTGGTTTTGGCTTATAAATACATAGGTAAAAAACTCACCAAATACTGGATGTGTGCATGTGGCCTTAGATTGTTGGCAGTATATAGAGCTTCAGTAGAGCAGTAGAGGGAGATGATGGAGGAGATATGGAGTAGTGCAGAACATTGTATTCAAGATACATTAGAAGAGGGAAGGTGGTAAGAAGGGAAGACTGAATAGTAGTGAGTTACTGTAATTATCTTAAGGTTACAATGAGAATTAATTAGTGCAACAATTGGAGTTTTGGTGGTTTCCACAGTAAGTAAATGAGGTTCAGATGAGATGAATGTGCAGGTGATTTTATGTAATCAATAACTGAATCTTCTGAGTCAAATAACCCCACAGCAGTGCATGCACACAGGGAAATGGAAATACCAAGTTTAGGTAAGTCATTAGATGGACTAAACACAAGATATTAATTTTATGATAGATACAGTTTTATAAAGACAGAGAACATGATGTTAAAGGCAACAGATAATCCTTTGTTTTTTTCTTGTAATGTGGGGGTTATTGTCACGGCACTTTTGTAGGATATCCTAGTGCTAGGGGCTCCTTCCCTATCCCTAAAGCTAGGGGAGCCCTAGCTATCCCTGCTCCCTGGATTACTTCTGATGGTCAAGACGCTGGAGTCACATGCCTTGCTGAGCTTCTAAATCAGCCCTTATCTGTCCTATCCCGCACCCAGTGAAGTGGGGAGCTGTAGTATATGAGAATAAACCACACAAACAAGGAAAGAGGAACAGGGATAAAAGAAAATACCAATCATACAAAATATGCACTCACAAACAACAAAATGGAACACTGGGAAGTAAAGCAAGGAAAAACCAAATAGGAGATGATAAATATGTGCAAACAGACAAATCACCAAGCAACAGTCTTCTGAACAACACTCCAAACGCTTTCTAAAACAACCAACATCTCCAACTCCAGAACTAGGAAGTATGAAACTAACACTGGCAATCCCTGATTGCCAGAGGCAAGTATGTATAGAAGAGTGGAGTGGCCAACACTGAACAGCTGAGACCATCAAAGAAGGAAAGCTCCAGGATCTTCCAAGTGGACAGATTAATCCCTGCACTGCTATCAGAACCGGCACTGTTTAATATGATGGTAAAGTGCTTCTAATCAGTGCAGGGTTATGAGAAATAAGACACCGTGGTCTTCTGGCCCCTCTCTGTCATGGTAAATGTGTGACAGTTATGTCATGGGAATATGTATATTAGTCATTAATATGTAGGCCACCACAGGAAAATATAGGCAGATACAGTCGCATTGTAACAGAACTTGTTTCTTTTCAGCCACTAATGTCTAACAGGTGATTTTAAAGGTAATCTTTCAGTAGGTTTTTGCCACCTAATCTGAGACAGCATAATGTAGAGACATAGACCCTGATGAGTCACTTACTGGGCCGCTTGCTGTAGTTTTGATCAAATCACTGTTTTATCAGCAGGATCACTAGAGGACTAGTAAACCTGCTGTCAGACAGTCAAGAATATTCATGAGCTCTGTACATATTTGCCCCCCCCCCCACACTGACTGGCAGCTTTCTGCCTATGCACAGTGTACACAAAAAGCAGCCAATCAGTGATGTGTATGGCGTTATACAGAGCTCAGCATTCAGAGACCTGCAGCAGATAAAACAGTGATATTATCAAAAATATAACATGCAGCCAAATAAATAACACATTACTGGAATCAGCGTCCCTGCCCCTACATCGTTTTCTCAGATGAAAATCTCAGAGATGCAATAGAATGGCTTTGAATAGTAAAATTCAGCACAGACTATGGTGATACAATTACTAACCTAGTGGCACAACAAACGATAACAGATCAAATCTGGATATTCTCTTTGCAAACACTTTGTGACTTACCCACCAATATAACCATCACCAGGTATGTATTCAGCCCTTGTATCTCTATGTCCTCCCGATAAGCACCGATACTGCCCTACGCTCTTATTACTCCCTGAGCGTCTTCGGTTCAGAATCAGTTCCTCATCCAGACTCTTCTTCTTGGTAACGGCAGCCATAGCTCTTCTATTACATGTTGTTCATCTGTCCAGGTCCATGTAGCGACCACAGAATGTCATCTCCAGCTGTCAGGTCCTCATCGACCAGAACAAATTGCGCATTGTCAGCATTATTTCAGATGTCCAGGTCCAACATTTGCACAGACTTTGTCCTCTTTGTGTAGGTTTCCTCCAAAAACATACCGAAAAGATGATTGGGGTCCAATAAAATTGGATATAATATATTGTTACAGTTACAATTTATTTCATAAAGTCTCCACTAGATGTCACTGTGTAACCACGTGAATAACCAGAACTCTGCATATTTTTAGTACATGGTCTTCCATGGCTTAGGATACAATGTTACCAATATCCTCTTACCATGATACATATCCTTCTTAATAACTTTTCATACCTTCAAATACATTATCATAAATACATTTTCATTCTGGCTGATATGTTTTAATTTGTCCCTTTGGTTTTGTGATCAGGGTGAACGATGTTATAGGATATGGTTGTCTACCTACAGAAATCTGACTCCTGCCAACTTCAAAAATTCAATCAGAGCCGGCCTGAATTTCTCACCAATATGTCAGACGTAATCAAAATGGGAAATTAGGAAGCTAAATATATAGTAGGAAAATCAAGGTTTCTTGTGTTTTAAAGCAATATGAATGGCAAAGGAAATGGCTGTGCCTATATATTATTTAGACAAGGTATGAAAAAAGGGATGGTAATGCAAATGTGCCCAGATATTTTAAGATCCCTTGTGAAACAGAAAGGCATTGAAAGGAATGCAAAAATGAGCGATGATATGTGGCCTTAATAAAGTGGAATAATATTTTTATGAAGGAAAATTATATAGCTATCCACATAACATTGATATTATCACTAAATCCAGATGAAGTGTTTGGAATACACAGGCAAAAAATCCCATAGCCAGTTTTGAGTGTCTGCCGATCTCTTCATTAATTGGACAATAGAAAAAGATAATTATATGCAGCACAGAGCTTTCTCGCTACAAGATGCTTCAGTCATAAACCCAACATCGGCATAGTCTGATAAAAGTTACTAAACCACTCTTTATTACTATTACAGTGGCTTGCAAAAGTATTCACCTCCCTTGGCTTTTTACCTTTTTTGTTACATTACAACCTGTGTTTATAGATTTTTGAAATCAGATTTGTGTGTGACGCATCAGCAGCACAAAATCACAAGTTGGTGAAGTGAGAAAAATATAGGTATAAATTAAATTTATGGGATCAAATAACTAAAAATTGTCATGTGCATATGCATTCACCCCTTTTGCGATGAAGCCCCTAAAAATTTCTGCTGCAAGCAATTCTCTTCCTAAGTCACATACTTAGAGAAAGGACGTCCACCCATGTGCAATCTAAGTGTCACATGGTATATCACTATATGCACAGCTTTTCTGAAAGGCCACAACACCATTAAGCAGAAGGCATCACGAAGGCTGTGTGCCCACGTTGCGTTTTTTTAAGCGTTTCCGCAGCGGCAAGTCCGCCGTGGAAATGCTTAAAAAATGCCAGTTAAAAGGCATCCCATGCAATCCTATGGGATTCCGCAGTTGCTGTGCCAATGCTGTGGATTTTTCAGCTGCGGAATCGCATTGCGGAAAAATCCGCAGCATGTCCATTAATTTTACGGAATTTTACAGAATCGCAACGATTCCGCCGCCATAGGATTGCATTGATTATATTTCAGCATTTTGCATATTACTGTTTGTTATTGTTGATTGATTAACATATGTACTTTGCAGTATAATATTGGATATGTATCTCTTTTTACTCATTGTCTATGTCTTGTATTGACTTTAATAAAGCTATGTAATTTTATGGCTATATGCTTCCTTAGACCTTTTTGGATGGTATCAATAGTAAAAAGTTGGTCACACTTGTCAAGCAGTATGCTTGGCAAGTGTGACCAACCTATCAATCACTTTTCCAAGCGATGCTTCAAATCGCTTGGAAAAGTGCTAGAATTCTGCAAGCTAAAAACACTTGCATAGCACTTGGGTTTTGCGGGAAACCGCATGCAAATTCTGCATGCGTTTTACCCGTGGCGGGGAGTTGCGGAAATGCTTCGGACAATTCCACAGCATTTCTGGAACGTGGGCACATAGCCTAACAAAAGAACACTATGAAGACCAAGGAGATCTCCAAACAAGTCAGGGACAAAATTGAAGTTCAAGTCCGTGTTGGGTTATAAAACAAAATCCCAATCTCTGATGGTCCCCCAGAGCACCATCAATTCCATTATCATCAAATGCAAAAAGCTTGATACCACAACAAACCTGCCAAGAGAGGGCTGCCCACCAAAACTGTCAGCCCTGGCAAAGAGGGTATTAATCATAGAGGCAGCACAGAGACAAAAGGTAGCCGTTATGGAGCTGCAGAGTTCCCAATCAGAGACTGGAGTATCTGTCCATACTGCCACAATAAGCCATACACTCCATATAGTTTGTCTTCATGGAACAGTGGGCAGAAAAAAGCCTTTACTTACACACAAAAATTGTAAAGCTCTTTTTGACTTTGCCAAAAGACATGTGGGTGACTCCCCAAATATATGGAGAAAGGTGCTGTGTTCAGATGAGACCAAAAATTGTACTTTTTGGCCACCAAGGTAAGTGCTATGACTGGCGCCAAACCAACACAACTCATCACCACAAAAACACCATCCCCCACAGTGAAACATGATGGTGGCATCATGCTGTGGTGATGCTTTTCGGCAACAGGGACAGGGAAAGTGGTTCGAGTCAAAAGGAAGATCGATGGTGTGAATTACAGGGATATTGAGCAAAACCTGTTTCAGTCTGTCAGTGATTTGAGACTGGGATGGAGGTTCACCTTCCAACAAGAAAATGACCCAAAGAATACTGCTAAAGTAACACTCGAGTGGTTTAAGGGGACACATGTAAATGTTTTGGAGTGGCCTAGTCAAAGCCCAGACTTTTATCCGATTGAAAATCTGTGGTCAGACTGGAAGATTACTGTTCACCGTAGGAAACCATCTAACTGGAAGGAGCTGGAGCAGTTTTGCCTTGAGAAATGGGCAAAAATCCTAGAGATGTGGAAAGCTCATAGAGACTTATCCAAAGCAACTTACAGCTGTAGTTTCCGCAAAAGGAGCCTCTACAAAGCACCGAATAGTTATGCATACTGAAGTTTTCATTTATTTTGTCCTATTTGTTGTTTGCCTCACAAAAGAAGAAAAACAAATGTTCACAGTTGTAGACATGTTCTTCACATGAACTGATAAACCCCTGTGAAATTCCAGGTTGTGAGGTAGCAAAACATGACAATGAGTTGAATATTTTCTCAAGCCACTGTATGTCTCACCTGGGGAGGTGGATCCTCAAAGCCCTTGGGCCAGATGAACAGATAATGCCACATGGAAAGATGGCATTGGTGCAACTGTGTGGAACAACTAAAGCAATAGTAGCTGGATGGTAACTGGAGTAGAACTGAAACATGGGAGAGTACACCACTGAGGGCATGATTGTGCTCACTTCGTGGTGTTGTGTGAAGACACAACACTTGTTAAAGTTTGAATATCAGCTGCTGCCCCATGCCTGGAGATGTATATTTCCAGAATGGAAACTCTTCCATTTTTTTTTACCTTGAGAAATGCGCCAGTGCATCACTGAACCGCGTTGGAACCAGCATGAATCCAGCATACCGGCTCAGTGTGGAGACATCACACAAGAGGTCTACTTACCTGCAAACACACATGCCATGTGTCACACAGACTCCATTTTATTTTGTGGACCAAACCCAGGGTTGGAGATATGGTGAGAAACCTACATGCCTTAAACGGGATTTTCTCATGAACAAAAGTTCAGTTTAATCAATACATCTTGGAATAATAATAATTTCCACAATTGGATGTTTTAAATTAAATGTTCCTGTGCTGAGATAATCTTATAAATGTGACCCTGCTGCGGAAAAATGAAGCATATCAAGAAAAAACACTGTTCCTACTGAGAAACATGGATGAAGCTCTGCTATGTTCTGGTGCTGATTTGCTGCATCTGGCACAAGGTGTCTAAAATCTGTACAGGGTACAATGAAATCTCAAGACTATCAAGGGATTCTAGAGAGAAATGTGCTACCCAGTGTCAGAAAGCTTGGTCTCAGTCGCAGGTCATGGGTCTTGTAACAGGATAACGACCCAAAACACCCAGCTAAAAACACCCAAGAATGGCTAAGAGGAAAACATTGGACTATTATGAAGTGACCTTCAATGAGCTCTGACCTAAATCCTATTGATACAGGAAAGATATATATATTTGTACCGTGTTAGCTAGTAGATAGAAGTAGATAGAAGAATATTTAGAATTGAGAGTCCTCAATGGTTGATACCTTTTAATGGCTAACTGAAAAGATGGTAACACATTGCAAGCTTTCGAGACTACGCAGGTCTCTTCATCAGGCCTCAGAAAAACCTTTTTGAATCAGGGCTACCATCCAAGAACAATTGAAAACCAAATTACAAGGGCCACTAGAATATCAAGGAATCACCTGCTACATTACAAAGCTAAAGAAGAGAATAACCGGGTGCCTCTAGTGGTCACCTACAATCCAAATCTGGAGGTGCTAAGGGGTGCTGCACGAAAATTACAACCTTTACTGCAAAAAGATGCCTGATTACAATCCATATTTCCAGACCCCCCACTTCTGTGTTTTAGGCAGTCCCCAAATTTTAGAAGCATAATTGTCAGTAGCTCCCTGTCCTCTCCAACAGCTGCAGGAACCTTTCCTTGCAACCAGAAAAAATGTAAAACCTGTCCATTTATAATGACCACGGACAAGATAAAGATCCCCAACTCACATCAGGACTACAAGATCCCAGGTACGTTCAGCTGCATCACATATAATGTGGTGTACTTAATTATTTGTACTAAATGTCCTACTGGGGGTCTGTATGTGGGGGAGACCGGGGCAAAAACTGAGAACAAGGATGAATTCTCATCGTCACACAATAAGAGAAAAAAGAATGGATCTACCTGTGGCAAAACATTTTTGTTTCCCTGGCCATAGCATGATGGGCATTAAATTACTTGTATTAAAAGAAAAATATTCAGGATTGAGAGTCCTCAGTAGTTGATACCTTTTAATGGCCAACTGAAAAGATGGTAACACATTGCAAGCTTTCGAGACTACTCAGGTCTCTTCATCAGGCTAGACTAATACAAAATCTGAAGTCACATATTTATGCACAATACAGCCTAGAAAAAATGCAATAGATAAGACAAGTGACGTGAAGCAGAACTATCAATATGGGAGAGGGAGAAACATAAATATAAACATTGGACCAGTATTGAAAGGTAACTTCAAGTCTCAGAGAGAAAGAAGAATCTCTGAGTACAAATTTATGAAAACTTTTGACACATTCAGTGCAGGTATTAATGTGTCGCATGGATTTATGTCTTTTTACATCAATTAAGGAATTTGCCCCTCAGACCTTCTGGGGTCATCACAACACAGAATCAGACCGGCAATCAGAGGGCAATGAAACCTTCACACTGCTTATCTATGAACTGCTCCAATATTTATGCTTATCTCTCTCCCACAATGACTATTCCGCTTCACATCACTTGTCTTAGCTATTGAGTTATTTATGTGCTGTCTTGTGTATATGGTATTCTTCAGATTTTGCATTAGTCTAGCCTGATGAGGAGACCTGCATAGTCTCGAAAGCGTGCAACTTGTTGCCATCTTTTCAGTTAGCCATTAAAAGGTATCAACCACTGAGGACTCTCAATTCTAAATATTCTTCTAAATCCTATTGGGCATCTTTGGAATGAGCTGAAATATTTCATCTGTAAAAGGCATCTTTCAAATACAAGACAATTGGAGCAGTTTGCTCTTGAGGAGTGGGCCAAAATACCTGTTGAGAGGTGCAGACGTCTCATTGACAGTTACAGGAATCATTTGATTACAGTGATTGCCTCAAAAGGTTGTGCAACAAAATATTATGTTAAGGGTGCCATCATTTCTGTCCAGGCCTATTTCATGAGTTTGTTTTTTAAAAAAATCTGTGGAAGCATGGTTGAAAAGCAATTTCTGACTTTCATTTGTTCATTTTCATAGCTTTCGTAGTTTTTGATTTATGTTTCAGCACCAGCAGTGAATAAACAGAAAACACAAATATATACAATCAGTAAATAAACCACCAATATAAATAATTATTAGCAATGAATATACCGAATTCATAAATGTAGACCAGCAGTGAATAAGATGTATATATAATCCATCCTACATTCTGCTGCCTGACTAATCCACCTGTCTCCCCGTTATTCCCCAGCCTCTCCCCTATGCCAAGCCCTTCATTGGCTTCCTATAGTCCAGAGGCTCCTGTTCAAAACCTTAACTATGATATACAAAGCCATCCACAACCTGTCTCCTCCATACATCTGTGACATGGTCTCCTGGTACTTGCCAACATGCAACCTTTGATCCTCTCAAGATCTCCTTCTCTACTCTCCTCTTATCTCTTCTTCCCACAACCGCATACAAGACTTCTCCCGTGCTTCCCCCATACTCTGGAATTCTCGACCCCAACACCTCAGACTCTCGCCCACCATGGAAACTTTCAAAAAGAACCTGAAGACCCACCTCTTCCGGCAAGCCTATAACCTGTGGTGATCCTCAGTCTACTGAACCGCCACACAACCAGCTCTACCCTCTCCTAGTGTATCCTCACCCATCCCCTGTAGACTGTGAGCCCTTACAGGCAGTGTCCTCTCTCCATCTGTACTTATGTGTGTCTTGTATTGCTCTTGTTTATTGTACTTGTCTATATTCGCCCCTTTTCACATGTAAGCCATGGAATAAGTGGCGCTATAAAAATGTATAATAATAATAATTATATATATATATATATATATATATATTTACACTGCTTTAAAAAATGAAGAGAATACTAAAATACCACATCCTGGATATCACTGAATGAAATATTCCAGTTGCAAATTTTTACTCATTAGATAGTGGTATGCATTGAGAGCAATAAAACATAAAAATGATTAATGTAGATCAAAATTAATATCTCATGGAGGTATAGATTTGGAATGATACTCAAAATCAAAGTGGAAAATCAAATTACAGGCTGATCCAACTTCAGTCTAAATGCGTCAACACAATGAAATGATGCTCAGTAGTGTGTGTGGCCTCCATGTGCCTGTATGACCTCCCTACAATGCCTGGGCATGCTCCTGATGTGGCAGATGTTCTCCTGAGGTATTTGCTTTGGTGCATTTCTGAAATAAAATGTCTGAAATAACCTTGACCATTTGCTTAGAGTCACAGCCCTTCCCTAATAGAATTAATAAAAAGAAGACAAGTGTCAAGCTCGAGAAGATCTGTTGCCGTCAAAGTCGCTCTTATCTATACAGTAGAGTAGATTATGACTTATAGTATCATATATATTATTTTAACCACTTCACAACCTTGGACGTATCCATACATCCAGGTTGGTAAGTAATTACCAATCTTGGACATATGGATACGTCCTGTCTTTAATGCGGTACCGCGACTGTAGTTACGGTGATCGCCTTAAGGTTCCTGCTGAATCTTGCGTTGGGGGCCGCTGCTCAATGTCTCTGCTGGATGACAGGCTGTATAGATGCATCATGCAACCAAACCTGCCATCTAGAGGTAGCAGAGCCGAGTGTGAGGTCACATGCTGCAAAAAAGTCAGTCTGTGTATTTGCAGCATTTTTTCAGCATCCATTCAAGTCAATAGGTGAAAAACGCTGAAAGGAGTGACATGCTCTATGTCAAAAAAATGCTGCAAAGCACAAAATCCTGATGACAAAAAAAAAAATGTGTGTGCATGAGATTTCTGAAATCTCATAGGCTTTGCTGGTACTGTAAAAAGCAGCTGAAAATTAGCAAAAAAAAACAAAGCAAAAAAAGCAGCAAAAACGCTCAGTGTGAACTTACCCTTAATGTTGCTATCCTTCCTCCATAAACTCCAGCCTGACGGCTGCACAGTGTATCATACTTATCACACATTTATGATATTATTATATTTATATTGACAAGATTGATTTTATCCTTCAGAGATCTTTCTTGGGATTTAGGAGATTCTTTATTTCTATTAAATACCTTTCCATACATGACGATGAAGCATTTAACCTGTGACATTCAAGTTGGCAGGCAACATTCTTGGGACTTGTCAATGTACGTACATTATCAGGAAGAAAAACATAGGAAAGAGTTGGTGTATCAAAGAAAATGTAGCTTTTCATGCTGGTTTTAACGCTATGGTCTCCACTAAAACTGTGGTAATAACTCTGGAACGCTTCAGCGGATCACACTGATTCTGAGAATTATTTTTTGAGACATGTTCTTCATGATAGTGATGACAAATCTTTGCTATGACTTGCGTTTATTTATGATAAAAATGGAAATTTGGCAAAAATGTTGAATATTTAGAAATTTTCCAACTTTAAAATTTTGTGCCCTTAAATCAGAGCGATATGTCACACAAAATTGTTCATAAATAACATTTCCCACATGTCTACTTAACATCAGTACAATTTTGGAAACTAGATCATATCAGAGGAGAGAGAAATTTATTTTAAATCTGACTTTTTTTTCGTGATCGTCGTTATTTGGTGAATAACGGCATTCATGTGACAGTGGACCATAAAAAACGGCCCTGATCATGTTCTTCAGGGTCTCGGCTACCCCCGAGATCTTCTGACGCTGGGGGGCGCTTAATAATATTAATAAATTTAATTTCCATAGCGCCGACATATTCCGCAGCACTTTACATTTCAGAGGGGATTTGTACAGACAATAGACATTACAGCATAACAATAATCACATACAGTAGATTATAACAAATACTAAGAGGAAAGAGGGCCCTGCTCTCAAGCTTACAGTCTATGAGGAAAGAGGTAGACACGAAAGGTGGGTGGTAACAGTTGCCCTCATTGTATGGACCAGCCATAATGTTAAGTGTGTAACAGTACAAACACAAAGGGCTAATGGATGCATAAAGCATGTGGGAACATGATGCGGGGAATCTGGTTATGGTAAAACTTTTGGCTGTGCCACACAGGGATAGATTAGGTTAATGTGTAGAGGCAATAGGCCAGTCTGAATAAATGCGTTTTCAGGGCACGCTTAAAATTGTGGGGATTGGGGACTAATCGTATTGACCTGGGAAGTGCATTCCAAAGAATTGGCGCAGCACGTGTAAAGTCTTGGAGACGGGAGTGGGAGGTTCTGATTATTGAGGTTGCTAACCTCAGGTCATCAGCAGAACAGAGGGCGCGGGTAGGGTAGTATACTGAAACAAGGGAGAAGATGTAGGGTGGTGCTGAGCCATGGAGGGCTTTGTGGGTGAGGGTAATAAGTTTATACTGAATTCTGGAGTGGATGGGTAGCCAGAGTAATGACTGGCACAAGGTAGAGGCATCAGTGTAACGATTGGTGAGGAATATGATCCTGGCTGCAGCATTCAAGACAGATTGGAGAGGGGAGAGTTTGGTAAGAATGAGACCGATTAGAAGAGAGTTACAATAGTCGAGACGAGAATGAATAAGAGAAACGGTAAAAGTTTTTGCAGGGTCAAAAGCAAGAAAAGGTCGAATTCTAGAAATGTATTTGAGGTGCAGATGACAAGAGCGAGCCAGTGATCAAATGTGGGGGGCAAAGGAAAGCTCAGAGTCAAGTATGACCCCAAGACAGCGGGCATGTTGCTGGGGAGTAATAGTGGAACCACACACAGAAATGGCAAAGTCGGGTATAGGTACATTAGTAGAGGGAGGAAACACAAGGAGTTCAGTCTTTGACAGGTTCAGTTTCAGATATAGTGAGGACATGATGTTAGACAGCGTTTAGACAATCGCCGGTGTTTTCTAGAAAGGCTGGCGTGATGTCAGGAGAAGCGTATAATTGGGTGTCATCAGCATAGAGATGGTACTGGAAACCAAATCTACTGATTGTTTGACCAATAGGGGCAGTGTACAAGGAGAAGAGGAGGGGGCCTAGAACCAATCCTTGAGGAACCCCAACAGTAAGGGGAAGGTGAGGGGAGGAGGAACCGGCAAAAGATACAGTAAAGGAGCAGTCAGAGAGATAGGAGGAGAACCAGGAGAGAATGGTGTCCTTGAGGCCAATGGAATGGAGCATAGTGAGGAGGAGCTGATGATCCACAGTGTCGAATGCTGCAGAGAGATCCAAGAGAATTAGCATGGAGTAATGACCATTTGATTTAGCTGTTAGCAGATCAATAGAGACTTTAGTGAGGGCAGTTTCAGTAGAGTGTAAAGAGCGGAAACCGGATTGGAGAGGGTCGAGAAGAGAGTTGTCAAAGAGATAGCGGACCAGGCATTCCAGGAGTTTAGAGATGAAGGGAAGATTAGAGACAGGTCTATAGTTAGCGGCACAGTTTTGGTCGAGGGATTTTTTTTAAGTAATGGATGTATGATGGCATGCTTAAATGATACCAGAAAGATACCAGAAGAGAGAGAGAGGTTAAATATTTTAGTTAGGTGAGGGGTGACAGCAGGGGAAAGGGACTGGAGGAGATGTGATGGAAATGGGTCACTGGTGCAAGTGGTTGGGTGAGAAGATGCAAGGAGCCTGCTTACTTCTTCTTCTGTGACTGGTTCAAAATCAGAGAGTGAGCTAGATGCAGTGGGGAGGGAGGACAGTGCATGGTATGAGGTGATTGGGAGATAATTTCCTGTCGAATCTGGTCAATTTTTTCTTTGAAGTAATTGGCCAGATCGTCAGCTCGAAGCTCCGTGGTTGGGGCCTGTACTCTTGGGTTGAGTAGAGAATGAAAATTCTCAAAGAGACGTTTTGGGTTATTGGACAGAGAGGTGATGAAGGTGTTGAAATAGGTTTGTTTGGAGAGGTGAAGGGCAGTGTTGTATGTTCTAAGCAGAAACTTATAATGGATGAAATCTTCGTGTAAATTGGATTTTCTCCACAGACGTTCGGCGCACCTGGAGCACCGCTGCAGGAAACGTGTTTGCAGGGTGTGCCAGGGTTGTCGCCGTCTGTGTTGTGGTGTTCTATTTGCAAATTCATCCAGGGCATTTTGAAGTGTTTCATTGTAATGCTTCAATGCAGAATCAGGACATGAGAGGGAGGAGATAGGGGCCAATGAAGACTGCAAGTTCTTCATAAGTTTCTGGGTGTTAATGGTCTGTATGTTTCTATAAGTATGGGCAGTGGGGGTGACCTGAGCAGCCTGGCAGTTCTTGATAGAGAATGAAAGAAGATTGTGGTCAGAGAGCGGGAGAGGGGAGTTTGCAGAATCATCCACTGCACAAAGCCGAGAGAAGACCAAGTCGAGGGAGTTTCCATCTTCATGCGTTTGAGAATTAGTAAGCGCGAAAGGCCAAACGAGGAGGTTAGAGATAAAAGGTGAGTAGCAGATGGGGAGAGGGGAAGAGCAATGGGGATGTTGAAATCTCCCATGATGAGTGTAGGGATGTCACAGGAGAGAAAATGTGGAAGCCAAGTGGCAAAATGATCCAGGAACTGATGGGAGGGGCCGGGAGGACGATACACCACCACCACTCACATGGAGAAGGGGGTGTAGAGTCTGACAGCATGGACCTCAAAAGAAGGGAAGACTAGTGAAGGTAGTTGAGAGATAACCTGAAAGGTACATTTTGGTGATAGGAGCAGACCAACGCCTCCACCTGCTCCATTGTCTGATCTTGGGGTATGAGAGAAGTGTAGTCCCCCGTTTGAAAGAGCAGCAGCAGCGGTAGTGTCTGACTGCTGGATCCAGGTTTCAGTAAGAGCCAGGAGGTTTAGAGAATTAGAAAGAAAAAAGTCATGAGTGAAGGAGAGTTTGTTACACTGAGCGAGAATTCCAAAGTGCACAATTAAGAGAGACAGATGGCATGCAGGGAATATTAATAAGATTAGAGGGGTTTCTGAGTGTAGCAGTTGGGGGGGTTTAACTTTCTATAACATGGGGGACCTGGGTTGGGAGCAATGTCTCCTGCGACTAGGAGAAGGAGGATAGAAAGAGTGAGCAGATGGTTAAGTGATTTGTGAGAGCGTCTCATGTTGAATGGTGGGACTGACTGGATCTGTGCAATTTAATAATGTGAAAAGAGCATGAGTGCTATACATAGGAGAGGAAAGGAGTGAGGGGCCGATATGGATGGAGTGTAGAAAGTTAATGCCAGGGCGGTGGATGTGTGTGAATGCAGCGGCCAGGATATAAATTAAATGCATATGGTATATATTTGTTGTACTCCAAATGTACAGGGATTAGATGTATATAAATATCTTACCTGTCTCCTGCCCTGTCTAACTGCCATTTTATAACTGCCAGTACTTTGATACATGTACTTCGATTACATGTGCATAAATGCTCCCCCAAGCTATGTCTGAATATATAGGAGGCTAAGGCTTAGATTTTTTTTTTGTTCTCTCTCTCTTCTCGTTAATTGCCGGACCCAATAAAATGTTGTGGTCAGATAAACAGATGTCCAGCACTACATGGATCATAAAGCACTTTGAAAAGTTTCTTGACCTCACAACATAAGGGGACAAGCAGAGTAAGTTGAAATAACTTATTTCTCCGTGCCATTAAAAAGCAGCACAGAGGAATAAGTACCCTTGACTGCCACCATTAAAAGACGTATCGGCGGTTGTTAAGGGGTTAAAGGGAAGCCATCATAAGAAAACGTACTACTGTTTATACAAGGTTTATACAAAAATGATATTTTTTTTTTCATATCACAACCTTTATTAAAAGACCATAATTAGTACTTCCAAAAACATACTGATAGGGAAATTAGATTGTGAGCCTCAATGGGGACAGTGATGATAATGATTGTAAATTGCTACAGAATAAATGGCGCTGCTTAAGTGAGTGAAATAAATCAATACATTTTGTAATTCACAATAGATGACGTCACGTGTGACCCTGCTCCCCTGCCTTCACAAAGACTTTTGCACATGCTCATACTTTACTACAAATGATAAATTCAGAGTCTGACCATTGTAACTATGTAGATGTATAATTTCCATAAACATAGGAAGTTATTTTTAATTTATTTTTAAAAGAGATTGTTATATGTAAAAAAATATATATATATCTTTTAAAAATACGTTTCTCTTGAAAACCTCATTTAAACATTAGGTATACATTAGAGATAAGCTAATCAGGCGAAATTTGAATTTTCCTGTTTGTTAGTTTCTTTTCCCAGGAAATTAGAGATGTGGAGAAGTTATTCCCTACAAATTAAATGTTTCTTATTATGATCTGGGGTCTTTACAGACCGCCGAGCATAATAAACATAATATGTAAAAAAAAAGATAAAAAAAAATTCTGATATATTCAACTCACTGCTCACCTCTCTTTTTTATTGTGTAGGGAATATCACTGATGTGTGAATGAGTCCTAAAAGGGAATCTATTACAGGTTTTTGCTGCCTCATCCAAGAGCAGCATAATGTGGGAAAAGAGACTCTGAAACCTGTGATGTATCACTTAGTGTACTGAGTGCAGCAGTTGTGACACAATCAGAATTTTTAGATGTAGCATGGCTCAGAAAGCTGCCACCTGCCCACAGCACAGTGCTCTATGTACAGTACATTGTATATTGACAGTGAGCTACTTATCAGAGAAGGGGGTGTGGTCAGATGACTTGGCACAAGGGAGCTAGTCTGGGTAATGATAGCCTCCTGGTGATAAAACATTCATTATATGGAAACAATAGCACACAAACTTATAAGTGACACATCTCTGAAATCTGTGTCTCAGCCCCAACCTTATACTGTCGTCAGATAATAGAGCAAAAACCTACTGACAGATTCCCTTTAAGGGCTCATACCCATGTGCGAGGAAAAAAACGCTCCAATTTCCGGGCCAAAAAAAGGATGAGTGCCATGCGAGTGTCATGCGATTTCTGTGCGATATTTAAATGGAATATCCATATGACAATAAAGGAGTTTTCTGTGTATTTATTTCACAGGATTTTTAATGGGTGTCTGTTTTTTCTTTACAATTTGACTATATGGGGTTAGTAATACAGGCGTCTTATTGATGCCTCTCCATTAAGGTGAAAGGTGAAATCAACCCCTCAACTATTACCCCATATGCCACTGCTACAGGGCAGTGGGAAGAGCAAGGCTATGTGCCAAAATTAGCACATCTTAGAGATGCGCCTTTTCTGGGGCAGCTGAGAGCTGATGTTTTTAGCCAAGGGGGCCACTATCCATGGCCCCTTTCTAGGCTATTAACATCAGCCCTCACCTGTCTGCATAGCTATTGCTGGCAATAAATTATAGGGGGACCCCATGCCATTTTTTTCCATGAAACATTCATTTATTAGTTAAATACATGTCCAGAATTTTGCACATACACTGTACTAATTGTATTTGTCACTGACGTATATATATATATATATATATGTGTGTGTGTATTCTATGTATATTTATCTATTTTTTTATAATGTGTCAGTGTGATTTTACCATAGCCACACATGAATTGCCGGCTTTTCAAAAGACACCGGTGAGTAAAAATCGGACAGCACTTGCATGCACGCAGCAATACACAACATGCTGTGATTTCTTTCTCAGTCTGATTTCAGCTGAGATCTCACCCATTTAATAACATTGGTCTGAGCGCAATCCGACTTTTTATCGGATTGCACTCGTCCGTATTTCTGGCATATGGGTATGAGCCCTAAGGCTTGTTCACGCATTGCATTTTTTCCGTGCATTTTTGCCACACAAAAAAAAGCAGTTTTCTATTGTACCAGCAAAGTGAGTGAGATTTCTGAAACCTCATGCACATGCTGCTTATTTCTTCCTGGCAGTTTCGAAGCAGTTTCAAATCTACAGCATGTCAATTCTTTTGGGCTTTCTCACCCATTCACATGAATGGGAAAAAAAATGCAACAAAATTTTTTTCCGAAATACACGCAAAATCTCAGCAAAAAAAGCACTTTACGCAGCGTTTTTCCTGTGAAGAGACACGTTCCTGGTACAGAAGTTTCTACTGCAAAGAATGTGTGCACATAGCATTAGGGTTCAATACTATTTAGCAGTAAATATCCTTGGGGCAGTGCAGGTCAATATATGTATCAAGAGCAGCACAGTATTCATATTGGAATCAGAAATTCAGAGCATTTCATTTAATCAGTTTCCCAATGATCTAGACACAATGAAAAGCTATAGAGAATGACTATGAAATTAGCAATCATTGCTCTTTGCTCACACAAAAGGTGAAATAGGCAGCGCACAAATGAATCGATCAAGACCTCACATGTCTTCGTGTTCCCTGCCACCTCCTCGGTCCAGAATCCCTACATTGATGAACTTGTTTTTGCTGTTGTGTAACATTAGCGAGAACCTTTGATAACTTAAGCCTATGGTAATTTTCTATCTCCACAGGACGCCATGTTCATCGATGAGACTAAATAATACGTCCTTTACGACACTGCAGGAAATCGAAAGCGGAAAAAAAAAAAAACAGACATGAGCACAGCTGACATTTCGAATTCCCCAGCCGTCTATCTGATCAGTCAGCCCAACATCCACCTTGCTTCTGAGATACTGTAGCACACGTCCTGCATGCTAATTACGACTCTGATGCCGGTACTGATGTAGCGTCTATTGATTTCCTAGCTGTAATGATGGAAATGGGCAGAATCTCAACAGACACGTCCCAAAACGCACCTTCCGCCAGCCGGACTGTAAATCACGCTGACTACTTTCTCTTGCAATCCGAGATATTCCAACGCTCGCTCCTCGTTTCTCATTGCCAGGCTGTAATATATAGACGCGCATTAGTCAAGCAAAACATTTTTGATTTAATGTCAGTGCAACATATAGAAAATGATCACTTCTCTGATGGGAGCAAACTTGTAAACTTCTGATTTCCAGCAGGTTGTTTGGGGGAGATATTTACAGCTGTATACTTTATGGCCGTATAGGGATGCATTTCAAATGTTAATAATTTTGACTTTGCTTTCAGCATAATTATTTTCTCCATGGTATTAGCGTCATATTTGCTCTGAGTGATAGGTAATAAAAATGTGCATTATTCATAAGTCATTGAAAAGTGCAGAGTTTTATTTTACTCGATTCGCCGAGCATTAATTAATGCTTTCCTGGTTTTACAACATATATATATCTGCTGCTTTATACATTTCAATAACAAATGGTCTCATCGGGACACTTACAGCTAGTGTAAATGGATGTTGATTCCCTCGTATTCCAGTGTCTTCATTATATAGCTTTACTTACCTTCTAATATACATATGCCAAGAACACATGCAACAAATGGAAGATTCAAGCCATTACCTAAGAACACTGACCTCGGGCTTAGCAATAGCCACCTCTGTCCTTCAGTGCTTTTTTATATGTGATGTTCTATTTTATTGTATTGATATTTAATGGTGCTTAATGGAAAAAAAATTGGTTCTATTCAGAGTTAGGCAATAATAAAGAGGTTATAGGCTACTTAAATGTTAGTGCTACACGTAAAATTAAGAAGGTCGGGATTGAAGATGGAGAATGCACTTGGTATACAGTGGGGAAAAAAAGTATTTAGTCAGTCAGCAATAGTGCAAGTTCCACCACTTAAAAAGATGAGAGGCGTCTGTAATTTACATCATAGGTAGACCTCAACTATGGGAGACAAACTGAGAAAAAAAAATCCAGAAAATCACATTGTCTGTTTTTTTTCATTTTATTTGCATATTATGGTGGAAAATAAGTATTTGGTCAGAAACAAAATTTCATCTCAATACTTTGTGATATATCCTTTGTTGGCAATGACAGAGGTCAAACGTTTTCTGTAAGTCTTCACAAGGTTGCCACACACTGTTGTTGGTATGTTGGCCCATTCCTCCATGCAGATCTCCTCTAGAGCAGTGATGTTTTTGGCTTTTCGCTTGGCAACACGGACTTTCAACTCCCTAAAAGGTTTTCCATAGGGTTGAGATCTGGAGACTGGCTAGGCCACTCCAGGACCTTGAAATGCTTCTTACGAAGCCACTCCTTCGTTGCCCTGGCAGTGTGCTTTGGATCATTGTCATGTTGAAAGACCCAGCCACATTTCATCTTCAATGCCCTTGCTGATGGAAGGAGGTTTGCACTCAAAATCTCACGATACATGGCCCCATTCATTCTTTCATGTACCCGGATCAGTCGTCCTGGCCCCTTTGCAGAGAAACAGCCCCAAAGCATGATGTTTCCACCACCATGCTTTACAGTAGGTATGGTGTTTGATGGATGCAACTCAGTATTCTTTTTCCTCCAAACACGACAAGTTGTGTTTCTACCAAACAGTTCCAGTTTGGTTTCATCAGACCATAGGACATTCTCCCAAAACTCCTCTGGATCATCCAAATGCTCTCTAGCAAACTTCAGATGGGCCCGGACATGTACAGGCTTAAGCAGTGGGACACGTCTGGCACTGCAGGATCTGAGTCCATGGTGGCGTAGTGTGTTACTTATGGTAGGCCTTGTTACATTGGTCCCAGCTCTCTGCAGTTCATTCACTAGGTCCCCCCGCGTGGTTCTGGGATTTTTGCTCACCGTTCTTGTGATCATTCTGACCCCACGGGGTGGGATTTTGCGTGGAGCACCAGATCGAGGGAGATTATCAGTGGTCTTGTATGTCTTCCATTTTCTAATTATTGCTCCCACAGTTGATTTCTTCACTCCAAGCTGGTTGGCTATTGCAGATTCAGTCTTCCCAGCCTGGTGCAGGGCTACAATTTTGTTTCTGGTGTCCTTTGCCAGCTCTTTGGTCTTCACCATAGTGGAGTTTGGAGTCAGACTGTTTGAGGATGTGCACAGGTGTCTTTTTATACTGATAACAAGTTTAAACAGGTGCCATTACTACAGGTAATGAGTGGAGGAAAGAGGAGACTCTTAAAGAAGAAGTTACAGGTCTGTGAGAGCCAGAAATCTTGATTGCTTGTTTCTGACCAAATACTTATTTTCCACCATAATATGCAAATAAAATGAAAAAAAAACAGACAATGTGATTTTCTGGATTTTTTTTTCTCAGTTTGTCTCCCATAGTTGAGGTCTACCTATGATGTAAATTACAGACGCCTCTCATCTTTTTAAGTGGTGGAACTTGCACTATTGCTGACTGACTAAATACTTTTTTTCCCCACTGTATGTGGAGTAATATTTTCTTGCAGAGGGGCAAAATATCTATTTCCTCATATGATAAATTTTTTGGGTGTCCCTATCTTCCCTTAGATTGCAACTTTGTCGCGATGGTGAGTAGTGATGAGTATTACCCAACCATGCTTGGGTACAAATCGGAATGTCTTCAGTGTGCTTGAATAATATGTTCGAGTCCCTGTGGCTGCATGTCTCCCGGCTGTTAGACAGCTGCAACATATGCTTTATTCTGGAGAATTATAAATCTGCCAGTTTAGCGCTCATACATTGTACCCCCATGCAATGTACAGACCCCATATATTGTAGTGCCCTCATACATTGTGCTCAGCTCAGCTTGTGATTCTGTCGAAGTGCACCTCGTAAATTGTTAATTGGGCTCTCACTGCTACTGTAGTGCCGAACATGTGGCTGTTTACTATGATTTAGCACAGTGGGGCTCAGAAGGAGGGGGGCATTTGGATTTGGGAGCACAGATTTCGCTGGATTTTATTTGAGGGGCAGGAAGCCATGCCACTTTTCCAGTCTTTGTTCTACCAGTGCCGTGGAAACCCCTAGATTCTCAGTGACACGTGATGGACCTAAGTGGGGGATGGTTTTGTGCCGGATAATTTAGGGTTTTCATTTTAGGATGCATAACATTTTGAGAACACTTTCTAGTGTAAAACAGGATCACATTCTTGCGTTATGCGTTGAGCACTTACTACTTTCTGTGTAAATCCCACAAAAATGCGATTCAGACTCTATGACGTGTCTGCATCATTCAATGGCTTGTGCAACGTAATCATAACCCTTTTAGCTGAGATAACTTTCTGTGACAAGCTATTAAACTGGTGTGTTACAGATGATGATAACCTTTGCTGCATCTGTATAATGCCCCTTAAGCAAGGGAGGCTGTTGTGTCTTGTGCTCTTACACCCCTAAGGGTCCCATTACATTTAGCGATGCACCAGCGATCCCGACAACGATACGACCCGGTCAGGATCGCTGGTGCATCGCTAAATGGTTGCTAGTGAGCTGCCAAACAGGCAGATCTCACCAGCGATGCAGCAGCGATAAGCGATCCATCAGCAGTCGTTCTTACCTGTCACACTGCAGCGATGATGATGACGACTTCCGCCTGTGTCCATGCATCGCTAGTCGGTGCCAGTGGGAAGCCAATGAGGAAAAAATGGCCCAGGACGTTCATGCGCGATCAGCGATATCCAGCGGGGGGCCGCTCGGAGGTAAGTGTCACACAAAGCGAGATCACTAGCGATATCGCTGTTGCGTCACAAAATCGGTGACGCTTTAGCGATATCGCTAGCGATCTCGCTATGTGTAAAAGTCCCTTAAGTCTGGCTATGTATGCATTTTTTAAGGAGGTTGTCCAAGTAGCTCTCACTTCCTCCAGAAGTGTATGATTTGTATGAATGCGAGGGGAGTGAAGCCAGGGCTGATTGGCTGCAGGGAAATAATAACAACTATTCTCTCCTCTGGTGCTGACGCTGTTCCAGCATTGTCGGCACTGGCTCTTCCATCAATATTGTAACATTGTTATATCACATCATCCCCGGCCGCAGAACCAGTGACAACACGACTGAAATGGCGCCGACACTGGAGGTGAGGGGGAAACATAGGGATTGGGAAGGGGTTGTCTGAGTTGTGGTTATCCACGTAGAATACCTAATAGGTCAGAAAGTGGGGACAGTGACGCCAGCTCTGATTGGGTGCAGGGATCTCGTGTCATAGCAAGCACACGTGAACCCCGGGAATGCAAGTGCCGACACCCCTGCAACGGCGCCTTCATGGGAGGTGAGTGTAAGAATTTATATTTTCAGGGCAAAAATTCAGATCAAGAAGGGGTTGTCCTAGTAGTTGACAACCCCTTTAACATGGATACATCTTAGTGGACAAGCCCCTTCATCTTGGATATATCTAAAGCATAAAATGGATGGATGAATGGTTTGTTTCAGGAAAATACCGAAAAATCTTCAATCTGAAAAACATGGTAGACAGGTTTATCACCTAATGACCGTTATAATGAACTTCTAGGTTTACTGTTTATTTAAGAAGTAGTAGAATTTTTAATGACTGTAAATGATGATTCATAATTCTAGCAATAGCATAAACCCAGAGATAAAATTGTCAAAACTTAGTATTAACTTGTCATGCTTTATTTGTAAACGTGTTGCCTTTTATAATGTGTGTTACACTAATTAACAAAAAATATGGTAATATGGGAAGAGACATGAAGGTTTTCATTTTAATTATTGCCTCAGGCAGTGGAATTAATCGGCCCCCATGTGCATGATCATGACAATGTGCTTTGGCATCCAAGGTAAAGATGTCAAATCTCTCACTTCTCCCCTAAGATGCTGTCATGTGTTTATGCTGTTTATTAGTTGTGATTTACATAGCCGGATCCTGGTTTCACACATTTTTAGGACCCTATCTTTTGACTGTTTCTCATCACTATTTGCCTTAGCTTATTTAAAGGGAACCTGTCACTAGAAATAATGCTGTTAATCTGCAGATATGCGATTAATCTGCAGGTTAACAGCGTTATGCTGCTGCACAGTGCCTACAGCCAAATGCATTGAGGAGAAAATTAACTTTATTCTCCCCGCCAGCATTCAATATTCAGTCATGGAGGTGGCACCGGCGCTGGAGGAAGACTGGACTGTGGGTACCTGTCCTCAGCCAAGTCCGGAACTGTCGAAGCTGCAACCCATGTTGCCCGGGGGAAGGAATAGGGGACCGGACAGGTCCCATGACCCAGAAGGAGGAGGCCCGGGTGAAACCAAAGGAAAAAGCACATGAAGTGAGACAGTTTCCCGCCGTCAGGCAGAGTACAGCAGGGTGAGCAGCGAGCTCCGCACCCCGAGCACTGGCGCTGCGATGGGCTGCATTTGACGGCTCCTGGTACCACTAGCAGGATAGTGAGAGTAAAGAACACCGTGTGTCCAGTGACTGAGTACCACGTACGTGCGGAGAAGTGAGGGCCAGGTAAAGGACAGTAGCTTGTGGCCCTCAACCCACGTTTAACCCTAGGACTGCTGCAGCCCTGTTTGCTTTGGTTGCACAGGCTCATGTACTAGGGGCTCAATGGGTAAAACCAGAGACCGCCCGCCAGAAGACGGATCAGTGTTTGAGGGACTCCATCTGTGGACATCTTCCTGGCCATTGCCGGTGCTACAACCCCCACGGGATCATCTGTGGTGGAACATAAAGGACACGATAAGTTTGATAATTGGACTGTTATTATTCTGCACTTGCTTTTCACCATATAGCCATCTATCTCCCTGCGAGGAGTTTATCTACCATGTTAATTAAATTGTTAAATTTGTTAACCTTTACTCTGCCTATTTTGCATCACTGCATCCCGCAACCTGCAGTCACCACTCTGAGTATATAAAGTGGCCGCTGTAACTGCACCTCGCCCCTGCCTGATAGTCAGTCTCAATGTAGAGCCAGTGTCAGTGAAGGCCAGGGGTGCGGTTACAGCGGCCACCTCCACGACTGAATACCGAGTGCTGGTGGGGAGAATAAAGATCATTTTCAGCATTCGGCTGTGTCAGGCGCCGGGCAGCATCATAACGCTGTTGACCTGCAGATTAAAGTGCACCTGTCACCTGTTTTGGCCGCTATACGATGCGGCCAGTGCCTTTCAGGGCTTAACTATAGCATTCTATAATGCTGTAGATAAGCCCCCGGTCCAACCTGCAAGATAAGGAAAATAAATTTTATTATACTCACTCGGGGGTGGGGCGATGTGGTCCGGGACCGGAGCCTCCCATCTTCTTGCAACGCCGTCCTCCTGCTTGCTACATTGCTCCCGGCATTGCACTTCTGCGCAGGCGTACTTCTCTGCCCTGTTGTGGGCAGAGCAAAGTACTGCAGTGCGCAGGTGCTGGGCCTCTCTGACCTGTCCCAATGCCTGCACACTGCAGTACATTGCTCTGCCCTCAACAGGGCAGAGAAGTACGACTGCGCAGAAGTGCGATGCCGGAAGCGAGGAAGCAAGCAGGAGGGCGGCGGCATCGCAAGAAGGCGGGAGGCGCTGGACCCGGAACTGTGACACCCATTGGACCAGACCGCATCACACCGCCCCCCCCCCCCCCCCCCCCCCCCCCGGGTGAATATAATAAAACTCATTTTTCTTATCTTTCAGGTCGGACCCGTGGCCACACCCATTGGATCGGACTGCATCACACTGCCCCCCCGGGTGTATATAATAAAACTTATTTTTCTTATCTTTCAGGTTGGACCGGTGGCTTAGCTACATTATTATAGAATGCTGTAGATAAGCCCTGAAAGGCAGTGGCCGCATTTTATAGCAGCCAAAACAGGTGACATTATTTCTGATGACAGGTTTCCTGTAAATATAGATTGGCACAGGCTGACAAATTTATTATTTTTAAGAACTGTTTCTATTCCCTTTTAATTTAGTAAAAACACAATTATAGGTAAACATTTTCCCTATTTGCTACTTTTTATGATTCCCTATGGTTTCTGCTAATTATTGAACAACTATACCTACAGGAAAAAGAAAGATAAATACCATACTCCAGTTCTACTTTAATAATGTATCGCTTTGAAGCTTTATTCTTTATTAAGACAGAAAACAGGTTTTATACTCTCTTAAATTTAATTTAAAAGATCTTTAATCTTCTGACATTCTGAAAAAACAACACAAAAAGAAGATACATTTCAACCTCAGTAATACCATAGCTAGCTGCACTGTGAGAACGACCTTATGTAATCGCAGGTCATTCTCAAAGAACAAAAAACATCAAATCAATTACACAAAGGAAAGTCTGATGCACAATAAAGAAACATGAGCCAAACTTGTCAGTCAGTCAACTATCTTGTGGGTATGGTGTTTTCTTCATGATTCTCCTTCAACAGGTGTGGTTGAGGGCAAAAAAAGCTATATGAGTGATCTGTTCACAAAAAACAGAAAATAATGAACAACCATATCTCTCATCTGTTCGAAGTGAAGATGTCCCATGCCGTAATCCTTGTCTGCTATATATGGTTTATAACCTGGATGGTGCCATGATGTGGCTGTCGAGGCTGAAAACCATTGGAGAATGAGGTGCTGCGAGCACAGCCTCAGTGACTAGTGGTGACGTCATCGAGGTTACCACAGGCCACTGAGACTGCGTTCACACGGGCACTTCACTGTGAACCAGGATTAACTGAGGTGACCTCAATGAGATCACCGCGAGCACCCTGAGATTCTAAAATACGCCTCTCCATTACTAACAACTGGGCTTGATGTCACCTAACAGTACAAAGGTGACATCAACTCCACAAATATTACCCCTCTTGCCACCGCCATAGGGCAAGTAGGCAAGTGTCTTTTTTGGGGCTGCTGCAGTTTATTTTTTTTAATTTATTTATAGCGCAGGCACCAGCTGATGAATACTTCTATCAACGGCGCCTGCTCTTGCTGTTATCAGTGACTACAGGTGTAGGCTAATGGGAGTAGTACTCACATCAGCCAATACTTCTGTGACTGGCGGTAAACTTTTTACCATTGTTTATAGCTGCTGGCTGATGCTGTCATCTGACAGTGTGGGAACCGAAGCGTTCTGACCTGCAGTAATAATCTTATTGCCGTTCAGAACTGCCGTTGTTTCTCCCACTGTCATGCAGATGACAGCGTGGGAAATAGCTGATGTTCGGGGTGCCGAACCCGAACATTCCTGGAGAAGTCCGTGTTTGGGTCCGTGCCCGAAAAATAGGTGTTCGGCACGGACTCCGAAATTTACATTTCGGGTTCGCCCATCACTACCAATAGACCTGTAAGTGGTAGTTAGAAAACAATGTATAAGCAATAAACCTAAATCTGGTCCCGTAAGAATACCTCAACATAACAAATCATACATTTGGTATAATAAAAATAGAATATCAGAGATTTTAAGTACATGGAACACAATTGTGATAATAAATAGTAGGGTACTAAACGCTAAAGACATGTAATGAAAAAAACAGCACAGGTGACCATGAGATAATGGATAAACTTTACCTCTGATGAAGACACATGTCTAGTGGCGATCCTTCCCTCTTTTGTCCCAATTTACAGGTCCTTCCTATACGCATTATCTCATTGCCAACTGTGCTGTTGTTTTCTTTATAAATCTTTAGTGCTTATTAACCCATTATAGGTTTTTCTCAGAAGTGCAATTTAGATTTCCTGTCTTTGTCAATTGTTAACCTGTAAGTCAAATCTCCTGGACTCCAATGCAAAATCTGTAACATGCCCCTCACCTACAATACACAATAATACTAGCATTGTCTTTCATGGCAGCTGCAAATTTCCATCCCTTATTAATATATGCCCTTGCTTTTCAGACCTGCAGCCAGGTCTTTATATTTCCAGCATATACAGTGGCTTGCAAAAGTATTCACCCCCTGGCCTTTTACCTATTTTCTTACATTGCAACCTATGTTTAAATACTTTTTTAATCTGATTTGTATGTGATAGATCAACACTAAATAATCTAAGTTAGTGAATTAAGAAAATATGGGCATAAATTAAATTTACGGGATCAAATATCTAAAAAACTGGCATGTGCATATGTATACACCGCCTTTGCGATGAAACTCTTAAAAATTTCTGTTACAAGCAATTGCATTCATAGGTCACATGCTTAGTGAAAGAAAGTCCACCTTTGTTCGCTCCCGTTGTCTCCCACGTGTCCCTTCTTAAACCTGGCGATCTTGCCGCCTCTGATACCTTCCATGTGTCCCGGTTTTCCGTGTCACCTACCAAGACATCAGACTTGCCTTCGGACGAGTCTGAGGCCTATGCCTCTGATGGGCACAAGGTGGTGGATTGGAAGTCTCAGAGGGGAGGGGGCCCTAGGAGGGGGGGCAATGTTAGGCGTCAGGTTTCTGCGTCTGCTCTGCAGGAATCCAGAGCCTCACTTTCTGCGGTCTCCTGCTGTCTATCTACTGCAGAGAAGATTACTTTGCAGCAGACCGCTCCAGAGACTAAGTTCCTCTGTGCTCATACTGGGCATGCTCATGAGACGATCTCCCATTGGAGATCGGGAGTCATGTGCCCAAGTCCTGCTCCAGATCTCATTGGTCCATCTCGGAGATCTGGAAGGTCCCGCACGGCTATAAAAAGTATGCATGACCGTTCAACCATGCGTTAGTATAGACTATACTTGCTATGTGTGAATGGTGACGGATGTATGATTCTGGTGACTGACTCATTATAAAACCCCTTCCCTCTGATATTGCGCTTGTGGATAGGGAATTAGTTTAGCAGTCAGCGCCAGTCAGTGGCAAGCCTTAGGCCACTGTGCACACCGCACCTCTACGCTAGCATCCGACATTGCGCTTGCTTTCTAGCTTTGTCGTCGTGCGGCAGTGTCCTACGCCGCGCTGCAGTTGCAGCCTTCTTGGCGCTCGCAGTAGCGACGCCACACACACGGTAGGTCTAGGCGGACACAGCTCCTCTGTCTTAGGTCCTGCTCCTGTGACCTGATACCGTGTGTGCATTTACCTGAGGCCTATGATACTAACAGGCTCAGTGTTTTTGTATGTTTATGTTGCGGCGCCTCTGTGTGTGAACAGAGCCCACTTTGCGCACTTCGGGTGAAGTCTAACCCGTGCGCATTATACCGCCATATTGCTTGTCTGTCATCACCTAGCAGCGGTGTAACATCTACTGCACGGTGGACCCTGAGCGGTGAACGCACTTTATTATTTATTTTTATTTAGTGCGTTCTGCCGTTCCTAACACTCGTGGGCTATCCTTGATCACGAGGAAGGTGAGAGATCAGCCTAAAACTACACGGGGGGGGGGGACTTGTTAATGATCTCAAGGCAGCTGGGACCACAGCCACCAAGAAAACCATTGGTAACACATTACACCGTAAAGGTTTAAAACGCTGCAGTGCCCGCAAGGTTCCCCTGCTCAAGAAGGCACATGTTCAGGCCCATCTGAAGTTTGCCAATGAACACATGGATGATTCTGTGAGTGATTGGGAGAAGGTGCTGGGGTCAGATAAGACAAAAATTTAGCTTTTTGGCATTAACTCAAATTGCCATGTTTGGAGGAAGAGAAATGCTGCCTATGACTCAAAGAACACCATCCCCACTGTCAATCATGGAGGTGGAGACATTATGTTTTGGGGTGTTTATCTGCTAAGGGCAAAGGACTACTTCATCGCATCAATGAGAGAATGGATAGAGCCATGTACTGTAAAATCCTGAGTGGCAACCTCCTTCCCTCAGCGAGGACATTAAAAATGGGTCGTGGCTGGGTCTTCCAGCAAGACAATGACCCAAAATATACAGCCAAGGCAACAAAGGAGGGGCTCAAAAAGAAGCAAATTAAGGCCATGGAGTTGCCTAGCCAGTCTCCAAACCTTAATCCCATAGAAAACTTATGGAGGGTGTTGAAGTTTCAAGTTTACAAGCGACAGCCTCAAAATCTTAATGACTTAGAGATGATCTGCAAAGAGGATTCAACCAAAATTGCTCTTGACATATGCGCAAACCTCATCATCATCTACAAAAACGTCTGACTGCTGTGCTTGCCAACAAGTGTTTTGCCACCAAGTGTTAAGTCTTGTTTGCCAGAGGGATCAAATACTTATTTCTCACTGCAAAATGCAAATAAATATATAATTTTTGCAATGTGATTTTCTCGATTTTATTTTTGATATTCTATCTCTCAATGTTAAAATTAACCTAACCTTAAAATTATAGACTGTTCATGTCTTTGTCAGTGGACAAACTTACAGAATCAGCACGGGATCAAATAATTATTTCCTTCACTTTATAATGTTTATTCTTTAAAATGTATTTTAATTTTGTGTATGGTGGTGATGAGTTTATCACTTTAAATATACCAGTGCCGCATTGTTTGATTGCAGTCATAAGACACTATTCAATGCTTGTGTGTTACCAACAGCATATGTCTGAATGAGGGCCCACTTCCTGAAACATCACAGCTTGTGTGTACGTACAGGCTGAATTTACGTCTAGCGGCATCTCCATGTGGATTTGGTTGAAAAATACTGCAAAGATTTGGAGTTAAGCACTTGGGGTGAATATTTCTTGTAAATGTTTCTGCTTTTAAAGCTGTCACCTTTTTAATGATCTTCAATACGACTGTCGTATACTATATTTAGAAAATAAAGATTGTGCAAAGTTAAAATTGCTGTGTGGACATTTTTCTATTTCTAAGTATCATAAAAGTTAATGAGAAATCCCATTGAACGCACATTAGCCCCAAAGAGCATCTAAGAAAGTTTGGACATGTATTTAATATGATCTGAAACATGATTCTCCATGTGAGTACAGTACAATTACAGTTCAGACAGGTGCGACTTCAGGATTCGGGCTTAGGGTTTGGGATCCGCCGAAGCAGCTACACAGTTGAGGTACCACTGAAGCGGCTTTGGAAACAGGATTTACCAGAAAGGCTACAGAGTTTAGGTACAATCAGAGCAGCCACAGGGTAAGTACACTCTATATGGCAACACTTCAATAGGATCAAGATAGAAAACTAACTTTAACTAGATAGGTGAAGGACCAAACTACTGGGGTTGCTCAGGCAGCTCCCTACAGGGGAGGGTGCCTTTTATACAAAATATCTCCCCGGTCCCCAGCTATTGGCTGGGGACATTTGTCAAAGTGCAATCGTTGCCCCTTCAGGAACAGGGGAGCACACACACACTAGGCAAGCTGCTGGAAGCCTATGCGGCGTTCACAAGAGACAGTGAAAGGGAAGCAGGGAGCGAGGATGCTGCCATGGCAGCGTCGGTGGGTATTTCGGTGGAGGGAGAGGAATCATGCAGGGACGCCGGCATAGCGCTACAGTTACGGAGATACAAAGTTGCATAGATTTTACTTTGTGGTTAAAAAAATTGAAGAGTTAAAAAAAATGTGGTTTATGTTGCCATTTCTCAAGACCTGTAACATTTTTAATTTTCTGTCAGTTGAGCTATGTGAGTTGAAGGGCTGATAGTTTTATTGATACCAGTTTGTGGTATATATGCCATTTTGATTGCTTTTCATTTATTTTTTTAGGGAGGAGTGGTGAAGAGGAGTGGTTACTGAAAAACCGCAATTCTGCCATTTTGCTTTTTTTCCTACTTTTTTCTCCAACTGCTTTAATTGATTTTATATTTTGACTGAACAGAATTTTACAAATGCGTAGATAGCACATATGCTTATTTATTTAAAGTCTTTCTTTCTAATGTGGGTGTCATGATCCAGGACGGGGTTTTGTCTTTATCCCGTCCTGGTCAGACAGGGGTTAATTGTATCTGCCTCTCTCTGGTGTTAGGGCAGCTATTTAGTTGCCATATGACCTAGGTCCGACGTCGGTGATAGTTCTGGTCCCTCGGCTAGAGCAGCTGACCTAGGTTACACTGTTAGTAATGGTTGACCCGAGTTTCTGTCCTCCATTTTGGTACTCATAGAATCGTAGAGTTGGAAGGGACCTCCTGGGCCATCTGGTCCAACCCCCTGCTCAAAGCAGGATTCGCTAAATCATCCCAGTCAGATGTCTGTCTGTACTGTTTAGCTTTCTCCGGTTTCTGATCCTCTGGCTTGTCTCTGATTACCCTTCTATTTTCCCCCCCGGTACCATGCCCATCTGATTTTGACCTATTGGCTTGTTTCTGACCACGTGCTTGCTGTGACCTCTGGTACTTCACATTACTGCTTGTTGCTGACCCGGCTTTGGACATTTTTGCTGCCACCTGGTGGTGGCCTTGGCTGCTGCAGTGCAGGCCTGCCCTGGGAGTATGCAATCCCTCTTCCTCTCAGTTGCCAACAAACCTGCATTGCAGCTGCATGACAGTGGGTAATTAAATTTTTTATATTTTTAGGGGACTTGAATCTGTGATTGTTGAATTGATTATACTATATACTGCAATATGAAACTATCACTAACGTCACTCACTCATGACACAGGTGCCTCGGATTTGACTAATAAGGAGAGGGCTCCGTTTCTCACTTACTTGTCCACTCACCTACCGTAATAGGCCAATAATAAGCTATGCGCTCCTCACGCCACACTTTTCATTGCCACAACTTGCCTTTTTATCAGGCCTGGGAGACGCCAACACATGGGTAGACATTCGCACCCAATTTCCCCCAGATCCTGAATGGTTCACTAATTTTGACTACATGGTAACACATCCAAGCTATTTTCTCTCCTCAAGATCGTGGGCACTTTAAAGCAATAAGGAACACTTATTACAGTGCTTTAGAACATGACAAAAGCTAAAATAATAAAAGGACATACATAAAAGCAAAAACAGTATAAATGAAAAGGGATAAAATCCAGATAAGTCTTACCAAAGGATCCGTGAGCGCTTTTGGTAGAGGAGAACGCCGTGAGAAATATGGACAGATCTGTAATACACATTGTTTCTCCTGGTGTCTAACCCAGATGTTCATTAGATGATATGTTATAAAGGGTCTCACATGACCCCTCACTCCTCCCTCTGCTGAGGTAAGAGGGGGACAGCTGATTTGATTCTAATGCAGTTGTAGTCCTCATTTCAGCTGTAGGTCATATTTTTACACAGAAACCTCCTAGAGAAACAATCTTTATCATCATCTTACTGAACAGCCTTCAACTATTCTATACATATCACACATGATAATAATATAGCAGTAATTCAGGGAGATATTGCACTCCTGTGGGTTTCCAAATACAAAATTATTTGCAATTTTACCGACAAATGTGAATAGGCTCCCAATCATGTATATATCCATGGATTTTGTAAAACTAGAATTATAATTGAAAAAACTTAAAATATTGTTTTACCTTGTGCTGTCTATATAGTACAGACAGAGTGGCTACAAAAGGTGAAAGCATTGGTGCCATTGCGTTTAACACCTATATGGAGGCATACAGTTGTGGCCAAAAGTATTGACACCCCTGCAATTCTGTCAGATAATACTCAGTTTCTTCCTGAAAATGATTGCAAACACACATTCTTTGGTATTATTATCTTCATTTAATTTGTCTTAAATGAAAAAAACACAAAAAGAATTGTCCTAAAGCCAAATTGCATATAACTCCACACCAAACATAAAAAAGAGGATGGACAAAAGTATTGGCACTGTTCGAAAAATCATGTGATGCTTCTCTAATTTGTGTAATTAACAGCACCTGTAACTTACCTGTGGCACCTAACAGGTGTTGGCAATAACGAAATCACACTTGCAGCCAGTTGACATGGATTAAAGTTGACTCAACCTCTGTCCTGTGTCCTTGTGTGAGCATGGAGAAAAGAAAGAAGACCAAAGAACTGTCTGAGGACTTGAGAAACCAAATTTTGAGGAAGCATGAGCAATATCAAGGCTACAAGTCCATCTCTAAAGACCTGAATGTTCCTGTGTCTACCGTGCACAGTGTCATCAAGAAGTTTAAAGCCCATGGCACTGTGGCTAACCTCCCTAGATGTGGACGGAAAAGAAAAATTGACAAGAGATTTCAAAGCAAGATTGTGCGGATGTTGGATAAAGAACCTCTACTAACATCCAAACAAGTTCAAGCTGCCCTGCAGTCCGAGGGTACAACAGTGTCAACCCGTACTATCCGTCGGCGTCTGAATGAAAAGGGACTGTATGGTAGGAGACCACTTCTTACCCCGAGACATAAAAAAGCCAGGCTGGAGTTTGCCAAAACTTACCTGAAAAAGCCTAAAGCGTTTTGGAAGAATGTTCTCTGGTCAGATGAGACAAAAGTAGAGCTTTTTGGGCAAAGGCATCAACATAAGAGTTTACAGGAGAAAAAAAGAGGCATTCAAAGAAAAGAACACGGTCCCTACAGTCAAACATGGCGAAGGCTCCCTGATGTTTTGGGGTTGCTTTGCTGCCTCTGGCACTGGACTGCTTGACCGTGTGCATGGCATTATGAAGTCTGAAGACAACCAACACATTTTGCAGCATAATGTAGGGCCCCGTGTGAGAAAGCTGGGTCTCCCTCAGAGGTCAGCAGGACAATGACCCAAAACACACTTCAAAAAGCACTAGAAAATGGTTTGAGAGAAAGCACTGGAGACTTCTAAGGTGGCCAGCAATGAGTCCAGACCTGAATCCCATAGAACACCTGTGGAGAGATCTAAAAATGGCAGTTTGGAGAAGGCACCCTTCTAATATCAGGGACCTGGAGCAGTTTGCCAAAGAAGAATGGTCTAAAATTCCAGCAGGGCATTGTAAGAAACTCATTGATGGTTACCGGAAGCGGTTGGTCGCAGTTATTTTGGCTAAAGGTTGTGCAACCAAGTATTAGGTTGAGGGTGCCAATACTTTTGTCTGGCCCATTTTTGGAGTTTTGTGTGAAACGATCAATGTTTTGCTTTTTGCTTCATTCTCTTTTGTGTTTTTTCATTTAAAACAAATTAAATGAAGATAATAATACCAAAGAATTTGTGTTTGCAATCATTTTCAGGAAGAAACTGAGTATTATCTGACAGAATTGCAGGGGTGTCAATACTTTTGGCCACAACTGTACAGGCACACATCTGCTGACCAAAATGGCTATTCAACATTGACAGATACCCGTTAGGCTAGTTTCACACTAGCGTTACAGTGCGCAGCGCAAGGCCGCCGCTAAGCTCCGCTTCCGGCTGTGCCCCCTCCGGTCAGCTCCTCCTCTGATCGCATGACGTTGCATGTGATCAGTGTACCCTATGTTTAGCATTGGGTACACTGGTCATGCGCTGGCACACTTTTGCCGGCGCATCCGCCCTTTTGGCGCTGCGCCGAGCGCACACAAATGCAGCACAGTGCGTTTGGCGCATGTCGGCGCAGCGCCAAAAGGCTGGATGCGCCAGCAAAAGTGTGCCAGTGCACAACCAGTGTACCCAACGCTAAATATAGGGTATGCTGATCGCATGCAGCGTCATGCCATCAGAGGAGCAGACCGGAGGGGGCGTGGCCGGGCGGAGCTTAGCGGTGGCCATGCGCTGCGCCCTGTAACGCTAGTGTGAAACTAGCCTTAAGTACCCTATATACACACTCCATGTCTGCTCTTCATCAGATAACCCGCTTCAATTACCTGTTTAAAGCAGAGGGTGCAGGCACTGATCTAATGCCACCAGACTCCACTATTTTCTGTCCATTATTTTTTAACAGATATGAAATGTAATTAAAGCGGGTAACTCAAGCCTTCTTTGGCCGATGCAATCCTCGACATAGCTTTGCAGTGTTAGAACTCCCTACGGCATTGTTTATTACTGTTAGGTCAAGGATTTCATTAATAATGGATGTGTAATGCAATTGATAAGAGCAATTCAGCAAAGATTCACAGTAGCTTGGGTTTTTTGCACTTAATTGGATTTTGTTTTCCTTTGCAAATAATCTTATCTAAATGTATAATATTACAGTCTTATAAGATTGCAGATGAACAGCAAGAAACGTTCTAACAGGAAAGGAAAACTTTCCCCAATCCCCCTAGCAATGTTTTAGTAATGTGATATCCGTAGGTTGAAAAAAACCTTCCATTGTGAGCCGGATGTTTCCATGGGAACTGAGTCTTACTTCTCACGGCCATTAGTACCAGGACCGCTGGAAATTCAGCAAGCACCTCACCTTTTAAAATGGAAATACGAGACATGAACAATGTAGATCAAGTGTCTACCTGACCAGCAGGCTTTTTTTTTTCTTCTCTTGGAATAAGTTACACAATAGAAAAATTCTACGAGCCGAACTTATGTTTTCTTCCTTTGTGCTGAGTAGACACATAACCTGTCTAATGAGAAGCAGTGATTTTATTAGGGTGATGGGGTCAAGCAGTCCACATAAGGTGAATTTAAAAAGAAGATTGTTCCGGGAAGTAAAAATTATCCTTTTTTTTTTGCAGCTCACTTGCCCATCAAAGAGCACTGTAGCTTTTCTCCATCACCAAAGAGAATAGCAAACTAGAGGTGCGCCGGTCATGCTGCTACACGTCTTAGATGCAAAGCAAGGAGGTAGACTTAAAACAATAAACCCGCAACACCAAGCAAATATTCTCCTAATGTCAGACTGATCTTTCTACAGGGACTTGTTATTTTCGGTCTTAGACTTCACTTCCGCTACAGATGCAGAATTCCTTGCAGAGAATTGTGGACATCACCAACCAGTGATTCGCCCGGTCATCTCTTGGCTGCCATTCTTGTCTTCAGAAGCTTTCACAATTTCGCTTTCACAATTTCACATATTTTGACTCAGTCTTTTTTTTTAATGAACAAGATACAGTGAAATCCTGTGCAAATAATTATCATTACTCATTTATTCACATTCCTATGGAACTAAGGCTTTGTGTATACAGGGATGTTGGAATCTACTGCAAAATGTATGCATATGTTATTGACGTATGACATGTCACCGGATATAATTTTTTAACACTTCATTTTGTGACTCAGAATTTTCTCTCTGTAATATACAATGGAAGGATTCCGGTTTGGAATGTATAATATAATTTTGTACTTCATTTCTGATTTTTGGGATTTTATGTACCCACTAGATATGGTATGGACAAAAGATTATTTGAGTACCAAATATTTATATTACATTTTGTTTAAAGTTTGTTAACATAAATATTTGACAATTTTTGAACATATTTTTGGAGATCACATTAATTTATACATATTTTTGCATTTTTTAGCTCAATTTTGTGTTGATTGTGCTCAATATAGCTGGTCAGTACTGTAGTGATGGGCGAACCCCCCGATGATCGGGATCGGCGTGTTCTCCCAAGTTTTTTTTGTAAAGTTCGAGCTCGGAGCCGGAGATGACACGAACTTGCATCCGAACCCCGGACTTGGACTTTACAGATATGGGATGGGGCGAGGGGGCTGTAAAACAAAACATTAAATTAATAGTAAACATTATAATTATACTTACCTGTCCAGTGACGCGTCCCGCTGTCTCCCAGCCGCATCTGCTTCTGGGGCCGCTCATTAAGTGCAGTGTTCGTGCGGTGATGTCAGGCTCGGGCCATGAACTGGGGTGAACCCTGACGTCACCGCACAAACACTGCCAGAAAAAGCCGAAGACTGCTGAGTGCAGTGAATACCACTGGAAGTTAATGAGCGGCCCCGAAAGCAGATGCGGCCGGGAAACAGCAGGACGGGAGGACGCGTCGCTGGACAGGTAAGTATAATTATAATGTTTATTATTAATTTTATGCTTTGCTTTACAGGCCCTGGACCCGAACTGGACCCGAACTGTAACACGGGTTTCCCATGGAAACCCGTGTTTGGGACCTTGTGACCAAACACTATGTGTCCGGTATGGGTCCAGAACTTTACAGTTCGGGTTCGCCCATCCCTACTCATCAGTAGCGCACCACTCCTCTACCTCCTAGCTTCCTGCTTGCTAGGGCAGGGGCAGTATTCTGATGATTGACAGTTTAGACCATTTTCATATTTCATGTTTGCATGCTATAGCGCTACAGAGTGCTGCTTTATTTGTTTGACAGTTCAGGCCATCAGCGAGGTGAAGCCTCTGGTCTAATCTGTACGATCTCCTATCCTACAATCTGGGGCGGCCTTGCGTTTGCAACATTGGAAGCGCATAGGGGCACTGAAATTGTCCGGTTGCAGCGTTCTCTTCAGATTCAGAGCAGTGATTGCAGGCTCTCTAGCACAGTGCTTGTAAGCGCTGTGCTCTTTGCTTTCTTTTGACTGCAAAGGTCGTCAATACCCTAAGCAATGAGCAGTAAGCTCTAAAATAAAAATCCCTCTGTTCTTGAGAATGGAGAGAATTTTTGTCAACAAGTAAATCACAATGTTGCTGGTTTTTACAAGCATTTTCCAATTTTAACTGCTTAGAATATTGATTATTCGTCAAATAATGAATGCACTCATTCTTTGTTTCTATTGTTATTCAACAACAGATTAATAAGTAGATGTTCTAGTTTGTATTAATTGTGATGCTAAATGTAATCTTTACATGTTATACCCCAGAGATCAAGTTTTTTTTAGCATGAATTTTCTTTTAGCTTTGCAATTTTCTTTATACTGTGTCTCCGGAAACAGTACAGCCCTACAGGATATATTATCTTTATTGAATTACCCCAGCTTCTTCACTTGTATCACTGCAGTTACAGTAAGGTTATATTGTTACACCTTGACCAAAAAGAACAGGACTGTAGCATTCTATAATTAAACTTTTTTTAGCATTGTTTTTCTTTTCCTTCCTGAAGTTATGTTTTAATAACCTTTCAACTTCCATTTAGCAGACAAGTCATTTTTCAATTTTAATACGTCTAATTTCCCGAGTGGGGTTTTAATAACAATAATTATTCAACATTTGCTGATTGAGTTGACAAGGTAAATAATACCTGAGCATAGAACTGTCAGCCACTCATAATTATTGGCAGAGCTATTAAGAAGATCGCACTGTGCATGATGAACACTTCTATATTGGAAAGAGTTTGTCCTTGCTATGTACCTGCTGATTAGACCATAGGAAAAAAGGATCTAGGCTGGACTTTGATCTCTAACAAACATGCTTCACAATCATTGCGGTCACCATGTTTTGACCACAGTATGTGACAATGTAATTAATGATGGAAATTTGCTAGATATATAACAATAATAAAAAATACTTGTATCATGGCTCCTATCAACAGTGGTAATCCAGCGCCTAAGGCTACTTTCACACATCAGTTTTTTGCCGTCAGGCAGGATCCGGCTATTTTTAGAAAAAACGGATCCGGCATAAATTTTGGAGAACTGTATAAACGGATCCGTTTTTCTGCCGGATCCGTCTAGCAGGTTATATCTGTTTCCTGGCCAATTGGATCTGAGCATGCGCAGACTTAAAAAAACGGATCCGGTGGCTGGATCCATCTTTTTCTGAATCCGGCGCATTCCGGCGCCCATAGAATTTCATTGTGGCAAAAAGCCGTAAGCGTCGGATCCGGCGCTTCCGGCTTTTTCGCCGGAGACAAAAAATGTTACAGGAGCCGTTTTTTCCAGACGCAGGAATGAGACAAGTAGCCGGATCCGGCAAAAAACGGATGAAATGCAATGCCATCCGGCGCTAATGCAAGTCAATGGGGAAAAACTGGATCCGGCATTGCATTTCGCCGGATCCGATTTTATAAAAAAAAGCAGGATCGCGCCTGACGGTGGAAAACTGATGTGTGAAAGAGGCCTAACATGACAAGTGCCAGCTGTGTTATACAGTCTTCCTTTATCAGCAGCGATGGGCGCTAGCTCCTATTGCTGCAGTTTACCCAACAACACCACTGTTGAATACTAACAGCGATCTATATGTATTTCACATTCTCCAGCAGGGAAAACTCTGGATGCAGCAGTGATATAATACATCATGCGTCTGCTTCACGTGACCCTCATTACTGCCACTCTGGCTGCTTACATGCACCCCTATCTGAGAGCAGTTTATTAAAATTGGTCAACTTCTTTTTCTAAAAATTATCTGGTAAGAAATTGTACTAGTAGATAATGCCTTAATTAGATTTATTGGGGCAGATTGTTCTATACTATCTAATTTTTAGGGTCCCGTTACACATAGCGACGCACCAGCGATCCCGACAATGATATGACCTGGTCAGGATCGCTGGTGTGTCGCTACATGATCGCTGGTGAGCTGTCAAACAGGCAGACTCACCAGAGATCAGGACCAGCGAGGACGCGGGTAATTATGCGCGTGCGGCGCTTAGTTACTTGCTGTGTACCCTGGATACCAGCGTGCTCGCGCTGGGAGCTGGTATCCAAGGTAAACAGCGGGTAACTAAGCCCACGCGGCACTTAGTTACCTGCTGTTTACCTTAGATACCAGCTCCCAGCGCGAGCACGCTGGTATCCAGGGTACACAGCAGGTAACTAAGTGACGCGCTCTTAGTTACCAGCTGTTTACCTTGGATACGAGCTCCCAGCATCTGCTAACAGAGCTGGGATCTCGCTGATCGATGGTCTCCCGCTGCCACAAGTCAGCAGGAGACCAACGATCAAAAATGGCCCAGGACACTCCTGCACGATCAGCGATACCCGGCGTGGGGCCAGTGGCTGATAGGTGTCACACACAGCTAGATCGCTGCTGAAGTCGCTGTTGCATCACATAACTGTTGACTCAGCAGCGATCTCGCTAGTGATCTCGCTTAGTGTGACGGGGGCTTTAGACTGTGCGAATTCAGACTAGACAGTCTTAAGATTTGCCAGATTTATCATGCTGTTTTGTAAATTTAAAACGAAGAGAACAAGGAGTACAAAAAAATCAGTTTAAAAATTACAAAAATATTTTATTTTATTACAATAGCGTCATCACAACATCAAAATCAATAACGATTACAAAAAGTATGTGGACAAAAGGACTTAAAAGTGAAAGTCTCGAACATTGAGAAGTCGGAGGCAAACACAGATTGCATATGGACCAGGAAGTCACATTTCTAAAGACACTGTGTCTCAAGAGTTCATGTTATAGGAATTCCAACTGAATATATATGTAGCAGCATATAGGATTATATATACAGGCAAAGTGTCATTAGTTCATCCACATATATAATGAGATATATTATATATGTATATAAAGTGGCACAGTGCAACAACAATGGTCTTTACCCATGTGGATCCCTGTGAGGCGCCAGACCGCGCTGCCCCAACGCGCGTTTCACGTGGACTTCCTCAGGGAGCTGTGACAGTATGTGTGCATTCACCATTTTATATGTAAGCCCATCAGCTGTTCCTTGATTAAGACATCATCAGTGGCACATGCGCACGCAACGCGAGCACTGGATCTTGCATCACCCACCAGCCTCCCCTAAGTGACGCGCGGGGTAAGCAAGTCGCCTCTATGGCAGTGGTGACCCGCACACATTATACCATTTGCTCCAAACCGCAAACGTAATGGGCATGCACACATGTCCAGAAGATCTCACTGGAGCAGGACTATGCAAGCAAGTATAAGGTATCTACATCGTGCAGAGGATCAACCCAAATGACGAATGCACACCTATACCCAGTGGCATTGGGAATCCCTAAGTGAATAGTGCTTATAAAGTGACAATGTGCATCAAATATTAAGTGTAACTGTGACATCAATATACACTCACTGGCCACTTTATTAGGTACACCTGTCCAACTGTGTGTTAAGACTTAATTTCTAATCAGCCAATCACATGGCGGCAACTCAGTGCATTTAGGCATGTAGACATGGTCAAGACAATCTCCTGCAGTTCAAACCGAGCATCAGTATGGGGAAGAAAGGTGATTTGAGTGCCTTTGAACGTGGCAAGATTGTTGGTGCCAGAAGGGCTGGTCTGAGTATTTCAGAAACTGCTGATCTACTGGGATTTTCACGCACAACCATCTCTAGGGTTTACAGAGAATGGTCCGAAAAAGAAAAAAAATCCAGTGAGCGGCAGTTCTGTGGCCGGAAATGCCTTGTTGATGCCAGAGGTCAGAGGAGAATGGGCATACTGGTTCGAGCTGATAGAAAGGCAACAGTGACTCAAATTGCCACCCGTTACAACCAAGGTAGGCAGAAGAGCATCTCTGAACGCACAGTGCGTCGAACTTTGAGGCAGATGGGCTACAGCAGCAGAAGACCACACTGGGTACCACTCCTCTCAGCTAAGAACAGGCATCTGATGGCTACTTTCAGCAGGATAATGCGCCATGTCATAAAGCTCGAATCATCTCAGATTGGTTTCTTGAACATGACAATGAGTTCACTGTACTCAAATGGCCTCCTCAGTCACCAGATCTCAATCCAATAGAGCATCTTTGGGATGTGGTGGAACGGGAGATTCGCATCAGGGATGTGCAGCCGACAAATCTGCGCCAACTGTGTGATGCCATCATGTCAATATGGTCCAAAATCTCTGAGGAATGCTTCCAGCACCTTGTTGAATCTCTGCCACGAAGAATTGAGGCAGTTCTGAAGGCAAAAGGGGGTCCAACCCGTTACTAGCATGGTGTACCTAATAAAGTGGCCAGTGAGTGTATATGCCGCATAAGAAAAACCTAATTAATATAATGAAGTTTTCATACAAAACGTAATAAAGTGACTATGTGCATCAAGTATAAATTGTGAGGATAACAACTATCTATAAAAACGTAATTATTATACTCGAGTTTTCATGCAAAAAAACACTTATTGCACATAACACAATATGCGCTGATGATGAAACAAATATAAAAGTTGCAAATAATAAATATATACAGAAGTATAAAGGTAAGTATCAAGAGAGATTCTCCTCTAGATGACCAGTTTAGTGAACTTCAGGCATGATATTCTAATATTTCACAAGATTCTCCTTTTAGTTGATACATATTTTCATGCCTTGTTCTTGTGGTATGGTTATACACAGGAGTATTCATCTGCTACCGTATATTATGAACAAAAATAAAATAGTGGCTTGCTCACATTGCTTATACGTGTATAAAGTCCACATCAATAGATGTATTGATCCATTATTGGCAACTGTGCCTTTAAAGGAAATCTGTCACCTAATTTTTGGCCTATGAGATGCGGCCACCACAATCAGGGGCTAATCTAAAGCATTCTGTAATGCTGTAGATAAGCCCCTGATGTAACCTGAAAGATAAGAAAAACAACCTAGATTATACTCACCCGGGGGTCCGGTCCAATGGGTGTCAGGGTCTGGTTCGGCGCCTCCCATCTTCTAGCAATGACGTCCTCCTTCATACTTCTGCCGCGGCTCCTGCGCAGGCGTACTTTTTCTGCCCTATTGAGGGCAGAGCAGAGTACTGCAGTGCGCAGGTGCCGGGAAAAGTCAGAGGGGTCCAGCGCCTACACACTGCAATACTTTACTCTGCCCTCAACAGGGCAGATAAGGTATGCCTGCGCAGGAGTCACGGCAGAAGTAAGAAGGAGAATGTCATCGCTAGAAGATGGGAGGCACCAGACCGGACCGTGACACCCACTGCACCGGACCACGCCCCCCGGTGAGCACAATATAACTTGTTTTTCTTATCTTTCAGGTTACATTGGGGGCTTATCTACAGCATTACAGAATGATGGCAGTGGCCGCATCTCATAGGCCAAAAATGAGGTGACAGATTCCCTTAAAATCAAAGTTCCAGCACAAGGGTACTGAGTCAATCAAGGCTGATCATAAATATATCATTACAACAAAAGAAAACAAAATTAAGATAAGAAAACAAAACAGAAAATGCACAATTAAATTTGTAAATTTGCGGTATTTTAAAGACTTGTTTTCATTTTTTTAATTAAATCAATAAGAAACTTTGTATATATAATTAGAGGAATTTGCTTCTTTCTCCTCCTGGACTGATCTTTTGCTCTCAATTTATTAGTAAAGTCTGTATTCAGTTAAGACAGATTTTTGCATTAGTAAGTCAGAAGATGGCAGTTGGTTAACATTCTATAGAGGAGGGAGGAGCAAGAGGCCGACAGGCATTCTACCGAAAATTCTTCAGAAATAACAGATACAGTTCTCCATAGAAGGTTATGAGCAATAATCTCAAATGTCAGCAATGGTGAAATCTACAGATTTTACCTGTGAATTGAGAATTTTCAGAAGGAATGACCAGTCCAGAGAGACAAAGAAGTGGACTTGTGTAACCTCTCAACATGGCTATTTTCCATTTTTGCATTTTTTATTATACCTTTCCTTATTCCAAGAGCCATAACTTTTTTTTTTATTTTCCCATCTACATAGCTACACAAGGGCTTGTTTTTTACTGGGGTAAGTTGCACTTTTAAATGACATCATGCTTTTAATCATGTGATTTTACTGGAAAACAGGAAAAGAAATTCCAAGTGCGCTGAAATGGGAAAAGAAGCGCAATTCAACAATTTTTTTTTTAATTTACAGTTTTCACTATGCAGTAAAAATTACCCAGAAATATGATTCTACAGGCCAATATAATCACAGCAATACCAAATACGCATAGGTTTTTTCGTATTTAAGTGGTGAGAAAAAAAATCAGAAATTTGTAAAAGAAAACCCTCAAAAAAGGGAGTGCTTGTGTTGACATTTTCTGAGACCTGTAATGTTTTTAATTTTCGTTTTAGGAGGCTGTGTGAGGGCGTCTTTTTTACCGCCTGAGCTGACATTTTTACTGATACTATTTTAAGGTATTTGGAATGTTTTTATCATCTTTTATTAATTTTTTTTTAAAGTGTTGCAGAGGCTCCAATATAATTATGATGTTTAGTTTCAATTGTCATTACATCGCATACCCATTTACACCTTTGATTTTATATTTTGATAGATTGGACTTTTACAGCTGTAACGATACCAAATATGTGTATTCGTTACATTTTTATTGTTAATAGGGAAAAGGGAAGATATTCGAATATCTACAGTCATATGTTAAAGTTTGGACCCCCCTATTAATGTTAACCTTTTTTCTTTATAACAATTTTGGTTTTTGCAACAGCTATTTCAGTTTCATATATCTAATAACTGATGGACTGAGTTATATTTCTGGATTCAAATGAGGTTTATTGTACTAACAGAAAATGTGCAATCTGCATTTAAACAAAATTTGACCAGTGCAAAAGTATGGGCACCCTTATCATTTTCTTGCTTTGAACACTCCTAACTACTTTTTACTGACTTCCTGAAGCACTAAATTGGTTTTGTAACCTCATTGAGCTTTGAACTTCATAGCCAGGTGTATCAAATCATGAGAAAAGGTATTTAAGGTGGCCACTTGCAAGTAGTTCTCCTATTTGATTCTCCTATGAAGAGTGGCAATATTGGGCTCCTCAAAACAACTCTCAAATGATCGGAAAACAAAGATTATACAACATAGCTTTTCAGGGGAAGGATACAAAAAGTTGTCTCAGAGATTTAACCTGTCAGTTTCCACTGTGAGGAACATAGTAAGGAAATGGAAGAACACAGGTACAGTTCTTGTTAAGCCCAGAAGTGGCAGGCCAAGAAAAATATCAGAAAGGCAGAGAAGAAGAATGGTGAGAACAGTCAAGGACAATCCACAGACCACCTCCAAAGACCTGCAGCATCATCTTGCTGCAGATGGTGTCACTGTGCATCGGTCAACAATACAGCGCACTTTGCACAAGGAGAAGCTGTATGGGAGAGTGATGCGAAAGAAGCCGTTTCTGCAAGCACGCCACAAACAGAGTCGCCTGAGCTATGCAAAAGCACATTTAGACAAGCCAGTTACATTTTGGAAGAAGGTCCTGTGGACTGATGAAACAAAGATTGAGTTGTTTGGTCAGACAAAAAGGCGTTATGCATGGAGGCTAAAAAACACAGCATTCCAAGAAAAACACTTGCTACCCACAGTAAAATTTGGTGGAGGTTCCATCATGCTTTGGGGCTGTGTGGCCAATGCCGGCACCGGGAATCCTGTTAAAGTTGAGGGTCGCATGGATTCAACTCAGTATCAGCAGATTCTTGACAATAATGTGCAAGAATCAGTGACGAAGTTGAAGTTACCCAGGGGATGGATATTTCAGCAAGACAATGATCCAAAACACCGCTCCAAATCTACTCAGGCATTCATGCAGAGGGACAATTACAATATTCTGGAATGGCCATCCCAGTCCCCAGACCTGAATATCATTGAACATCTGTGGGATGATTTGAAGCGGGCTGTCCATGCTCGGCGACCATCAAACTTAACTGAACTGGAATTGTTTTGTAAACAGGAATGGTCACAAATACCTTCATCCAGGATCCAGGAACTCATTAATAGCTACAGGAAGCGACGAGAGGCTGTTATTTTTGCAAAAGGAGGATCTACGAAATATTAATGTCACTTTTATGTTGAGGTGCCCATACTTTTGCACCGGTCAAATTTTGTTAAAATGCAGATTGCACATTTTCTGTTAGTACAATAAACCTCATTTGAATCCAGAAATATAACTGAGTCCATCAGTTATTAGATATATGAAACTGAAATAGCTGTTGCAAAAACCAAAATTGTAATAAAGAAAAAAGGTTAACATTAATAGGGGTGCCCAAACTTTAACATATGACTGTATATACCATGGTACTGTTGTATATAGCAAAAATAACATTCTCCTATGAATGCCAGCCAGAAACTGACAGGCACAGGTAAAGGTACTGTCACACTTAGCGATGTACCAGCGATCCCGACCAGCGATATGACGCGGTCAGGATCGCTGGTACATCGCTAAGTGGTCGCTAATGAGCTGCCACACAGGCAGATCTCACCAGCGACATCGCTGGGGTCGGGGGTCGCTACTTACCTGTCACACTAGGCGATCCTGACTTCCTCCCGCCCGGCTCCACGCATCGCTCATCGTCACAGCAGGAGGCGCCGCAGGAAGCTGACGACGAGAAACGGTCCTGAACGTTCTCGTGCGATCAGCGATAACCAGCGGGGGAGCGGGTCATAGGTAAGTATCAGACATAGTGATATCGCTAGCAATATCGCTATAACGTCAAAAGTTATAGCGATATTGCTAGCGATATCGCTTAGTGTGACAGTACCTTAACTCTGGCAGACCCCTGACAGTCATGCCAACCTATTGGCACCCTGCGATCGAGTGACGGGTATACAATGGTCTAGAATTATGCAACCCCCTGTTGGCACGATGTAAATTAACAGTTTAACAGACTCGGGCTCCGCTCCATACGCTGCTCTCAGAGGTAGATGAAGGGCGAATATCACAGCCATCATCTGCAGGCAAAGATGTGGGCTTACTACCTGAGCCCACATCGAAGTCAGGGAGCCGGCATATAATGTAACTACATGTTATATGTCAGGAAGAGGTTAATAAAACTTTACATGACCTATTAGTTGTCTTACTTTGTGCCAAGAATTTACGCTGATATTTTAGCACATTTTCTTTGACACACGGTGTTACTTATTAGACCAAGTTAACTTTTGTCAAATCCCACCAAATTGAGCCTTTCAGCAATACCCATCCCCTTGTTGGAAAAAAAGCATAAAGTGTCTAAAACACATAATAAATATTCTGTAAGTCATAGTAAATATTCTGTAATTTGGCACGAATTACATCATAATTCTGGGGCATTCTCCCCCTCCACTGTTTTTAGATTTTTTATTTTGTGAGATGCTGCACAGTTTGAAATTTTATATACTATAACGTTAAAAACATCAAAATATATTGTGTATACTGTGTATAATATAGCTCCTTGGTTATTTCAAATATCCAGGCTTTAGGCACATAAAGTAAAATTGATTGTCAACACAGATACTTAACATTATTCCCCGTAGCAGTGTCTGGTACTCCAGCTGATCTTTTCTTTTTTGTATCTCTGAAGACTCCCCGGTCTACCACTACATAAAACCAGATAGAGAACAAAGACTTGTGTTTCATATTTATAAGTGCAGAGTGGTTTATTGTTTTATTGCATGTGACAGACACGAGTCACACAATTATTGATGAAGTGTGGATCAAAAGTTATTTGCAAGAACATGTATTTTCGTGAAAAAAATAAGCTAGGTTGTGTAATATGTATAAAATATACAACAATAATGGATCACAGCATATGTACTGTCAGCAGATCAGACACATATTCTATTTGCTTTCGTTCTATACTTAAAAAAAAAGATATAAAGGAAGGAGCCTATAAAGTCAGATGCCATTTTTATTACGTGTTTTGCAAACTCATAGGCAAGCAGCCACATTCCTCTAGGAAAGACAAACAGTATAGCAATTTTACCTTTGTAAACCATACAGTTGTGGCCAAAAGTATTGACACCCCTGCAATTCTGTCAGATAATACTCAGTTTCTTCCTGAAAATGATTGCAAACACAAATTCTTTGGTATTATTATTGTCTTCAATGAAAAAAACACAAAAGAGAATGAAGCAAAAAGCAAAACATTGATCATTTCACACAAAACTCCAAAAATGGGCCAGACAAAAGTATTGGCACCCTCAGCCTAATACTTGGTTGCACAACCTTTAGCCAAAATAACTGCGACCAACCGCTTCCGGTAACCATCAATGAGTTTCTTACAATGCTCTGCTGGAATTTTAGACCATTCTTCTTTGGCAAACTGCTCCAGGTCCCTGATATTAGAAGGGCGCCTTCTCCAAACTGCCATTTTTTAGATCTCTCCACAGGTGTTCTATGGGATTCAGGTCTGGACTCATTGCTGGCCACCTTAGAAGTCTCCAGTATTTTCTCTCAAACCATTTTCTAGTGCTTTTTGAAGTGTGTTTTGGGTCATTGTCCTGCTGGAAGACCCATGACCTCTGAGGGAGACCCAGCTTTCTCACACTGGGCCCTACATTATGCTGCAAAATTTGTTGGTAGTCTTCAGACTTCATAATGCCATGCACACGGTCAAGCAGTCCAGTGCCAGAGGCAGCAAAGCAACCCCAAAACATCAGGGAACCTCCACCATGTTTGACTGTAGGGACCGTGTTCTTTTCTTTGAATGCCTCTTTTTTCTCCTGTAAACTCTATGTTGATGCCTTTGCCCAAAAAGCTCTACTTTTGTCTCATCTGACCAGAGAACATTCTTCCAAAATGCTTTAGGCTTTTTCAGGTAAGTTTTGGCAAACTCCAGCCTGGCTTTTTTATGTCTCAGGGTAAGAAGTGGGGTCTTCCTGGGTCTCCTACCATACAGTCCTTTTTCATTCAGACGCTGACGGATAGTACGGGTTGACACTGTTGTACCCTCGGACTGCAGGGCAGCTTGAACTTGTTTGGATGTTAGTCGAGGTTCTTTATCCAACATCCGCACAATCTTGCATTGAAATCTCTTGTCAATTTTTCTTTTCCGTCCACATCTAGGGAGGTTAGCCACAGTGCCATGGGCTTTAAACTTCTTGATGACACTGCGCACGGTAGACACAGGAACATTCAGGTCTTTGGAGATGCACTTGTAGCCTTGAGATTGCTCATGCTTCCTCACAATTTGGTTTCTCAAGTCCTCAGACAGTTCTTTCAAATCTCATCTCTCGAGAACTGGGTCCCGAGATCCCATCTGCGCACGCGCCGGCGGCCATCTTTTTACCGGCACACAGGGAACCGAGGAAATGCCGGGGCTCTGGCCTGTCGCACAATGTTGGCAGAGCCCCGGGCATCGACGGGCACACAACGCGGCACCGGACACACCCGCAGCAGAGGCCAGCAACCGCCAGACGCCCCCGATCACAGCCTAGGTAAGGCATGTCTGCTTTGCAAGACACACCCCTGTTTTCCCCCCAAATTTTGGGGAAAAAAAGTGCGTCTTACAAAGCGGAAAATACGGTATATCCAATTTGGTTTAGGACAATTCTTTTTGTGTTTTTTCATTTAAGACAAATTAAATGAAGATAATAATAACAAAGAATTTGTATTTGCAATCATTTTCAGGAAGAAACTGAGTATTATCTGACAGAATTGCAGGGGTGTCAATACTTTTGGCCACAACTGTAACTACCTTCCTATTTTCATAGTTAACTCTTAACAGCATCAATACTACAGTGGGTACGGAAAGTATTCAGACCCCTTTAAATTTTTCACTCTTTATTTCATTGCAGCCATTTGGTAAATTCAAAAAAGTTCATATTTTTTTCTCATCAATGTACACTCTGCTCCCCATCTTGACAGAAGAAAAACAATTTTTGCAAATTTATTAAAAAAGAAAAACTGTATATTATTCCTGGGACTTTTGGCTGTGGTCAATCCACAAGCTATGAGGTTAATTCTGTTCTGGTGTCAGCACTGGGTGGGGCTGTTCACTAAATACATCCCTGGTAGCCAATTCCCAATGCCAGTCAATGTTTGTGGTTTTACCTGTGTTCTGTGTATCTGGTGTTTCCGCTTGATTTATTCTGTTTCCTGACCTTGGCCAGTTTATTGATGCTTCTCATGCCTGACGATTTTGTACCTACCGTACATCCTGGATTTGACCTGGCTAAGTGACTATCCTTTTTGCCAGCTTGCACCACCAAACAGCAGCTGACTCATTGCTGTGGCCCTAACCAGGGACCCCTGTGTAAGTCCAAGGGTTAACGGGTGAAGACCAAAGTAAGCTGGTACATGGAGTAACTTGCGTCAAGCCTGTTCGAGGTAGCCTATTTGGAGTTGCCAGGTGACTACAAACTGTGCTCGCATGACAATCTAATATATAAAGCTCAAGTGTGTGTATGTATGTCTGGGATTGGCATCCGCACCGTCGCAGCTACTACCACAAAATTTGGCACAGTCACACGTCTGGACCCCGAGAGTGTCCTAGGCTATGTTGTGAGGCAAAATTTTAACCTCGCGCGTTCCAATTCACCAAACAATTTTGCCCCTATCTACATAATGGGGAAAAAGTGTGTGTGCATCAAGCCCCGCCCTTCATTATGATGTCACAATTGTTGCCATGGCAACGCTGATTTATCATAGGTTGCAATGGTGATGGTTATGTCATAACGGTTGCCATGGTGATGATGATGTCATAATGGGTATATGGGCACGGGACTATGGGATGGAGGTTGTGTGATGAGTATATGGGCACTGGACTATGGGATGGAGGATATGTATGACGGGTATATGAGCACGGGACTATGGGATGAAGGATATGTATGACGGGTATATGAGCACGTGACTATGGGATGAAGGATATGTATGACGGGTATATGGGCACAGGACTATGGGATGGAGGATATGTATGATGGGTATATGGGCATGGGACTGTGAGATGATGTGTGATTGGTATATGGGCATGGGACTATGGGATGGCGATTATGTATGATGGGTATATGGGCATGGGACTATGGGATGGCGAATATGTATGATGGGTATATGGGCATGGGACTATGGGATGGAGGATGTGTGATGGGTATATGGGCACTCGACTATGGGATGGAGGATATGTATGATGGGTATATAGGCACAGGCCTATGGGATCGTGGATATGTATGATGGGTATATGGGCACGGGACTATGGGATGGAGGATAATTATAATTTGCTATAACTAACCACAGTTAGTTACTATACCCGGGCAGCGCCAGGCTCTTCAGCTAGTTATTAAGTTAAAATAATGTGAAAGTAGATCTCTCTCCCGATTTTACAATGCAAAATGTTTACATTACTAAATAGATTTATGACACGTGATGATGCTGGTGTACTTACTTTGAACATTCAAGTCAGAATAGGTATATTATCCTGATCTTAAGAAAAACTAAAATACTTATTTTAATATCAAGTAATGAAAATTGTCAAAAATGACTATACAGCCAGCTGGTTTAAGCATGTGTTGGGTGGAATCAAGCCCCGTTTGATACATTTCAGTAGCAGCAGTTCCACCTTACAAGGTATGATTAACTATGTGCAAATGCTGCACCTATACTGAGGTGTTGACACTATTCATATAGATGTAATGGTGGGAAATTGTTTTTCATTTGTCTCCAAGACTTTTTCACTTTCTTTATATTGAATAACTAGCTGAAGAGCCCGGCGCTGCCAGGGCATAGTAACTAACTAACTAACTATAAAATTATAATTATCCTCCATCCCATAGTCCTATGCCCATATACCCATCATACATATCCACGATCCCATAGGCCCATGCCCATATACCCATCATACATATCATCCATCCCATAGTCGAGTGCCCATATACCCATCACACATCCTCCATCCCATAGTCCCATGCCCATATACCCATCATACATATTCGCCATCCCATAGTCAAGTGCCCATATACCCATCACACATCCTTCATCTCATAGTTCCGTGCCCATATACCCGTCATGCATATCCGCCATCCCATAGTCCCGTGCCCATATACCCGTGATACATATCCTCCATCCCATAGTCCAGTGCCCATATGCCCATCACACATCCTCCATCCCATAGTTCCATGCCCATATACCCATCATACATATCCTCCATCCCATAGTCCAGTGCCCGTATACCCATCACACATCCTCCATCCCATAGTCAACCATTATGACATCATAATGAGCGGCGGGGCTTGCAACCTATGATGACATCAGCGTCGCCATGGCAACCATTATGACATCATAATGAGGGGCGGTTTCCTGACTGTGTGTATAGGGGGGTGGCGCCTGAACTCTCTGGTTCTTATGCAGTCAGGGTGCACCTGTGTAATGTGTCCCTTACCAATCACCTAGAGCCCTTGACTATTTAGTTTCGCCACACCCACTGACCTTTGCCTGAGCAATGTCTAAACTCAGTTAGCTCCTTGCTGCTGAGCCAGCCAGGCCCAGTCCTATGTCTTGCCTTCTCTGAAGGCTCTTACTGCGTATTCCTGTGTCTTGGTACCTTGCCTAGCATTTCTCTGTCCGCCTGCCAGGAGGCAGAATATCCTGGTCTTTGTCCCTGTGTCTCTGTCTGAACTCAGTCTTACCTCTGTCTGTCAGTCTCCTTGTCTGTGGTTCCTTCTCTGCCGTGTCTTTCCTTGTGTCCTCCCTATCTGTGCGTCGGCTCCCTAGCCGCTCTGCCTGCACGGCTCCCTAGCCGCTCTGCCTGCACGGCTCCCTAGCCGCTCTGCCTGCACGGCTCCCTAGCCGCTCTGCCTGCTCGGCTCCCTAGTCGCTCTGCCTGCTCGGCTCTCTAGCCGCTCTGCCTGCACGGCTCTTTAGCCGCTCTGCCTGCTCTGCTCTCTAGCCGCTCTGCCTGCCCGGCTCCCTTGCCACCCAGCCTACGCCGCCCTCCTGCGGTTCAGCCTACTCCACACTCCTGCCTATATCCATACCTGCACCTCCTGTGTGAACAGGTCCAAATCCTGTTCCAGCATACACCACTCCCTCCTGCCTACACCTGCTGTGTGAACAGGTCCCTACCTGCTCCTTCTCATACCACACCAATCTGTCCTGTGTCTCCAAGCCGTGTCCGCCTGTCCTGTGTCTCCAAGCCGTGCCCGCCTGCCCTGTGTCTCCTAGCCACGCCTGCTTGCCCAGTGTTTCAGTCGTGCCTGTCATGTCTACCTGCCTGTCTATAGCTTCTGTCAAAGTGACTTGTCCCCGAGTGGGACCACCAGCCACAGCCAGACACCACCCTGGAGTGGTACCCGACAGCTATCTGCCGCACAAGCCTGACCTCACTATCAGAGGCTCCAGTGAAGACCGAGGTAGCTGTTGTAGTCACGCCCCTTCCAAGGTAGTCTGGTTTGTGGCACAGTGGGGCCACAAACCCCCAGCTCACGCCATTCAGCCAAGGCGCGAGCGTGACAGTTTGCTCAGGCCATGGTCCCCGCTGAGTCCCATGTCCTTCTGCTTGCAGAGCATGAGGGACTTTCTCTCTGCCAGTATGAGCATCGGGAATAATTTGTTCCGCCCTGTGTGGTTCCGATTGTTGAGACTTCTGAACCCATCATTGTGTCCAATGCCATTTACAACCAGCTCCAGGCTTATGAGAGGCTTGACCCTGAAGATCCTCCAAGGTTCTATGGAGATCCTAAGGAGTGCCAAGGGTTCCTGGAGCAGTGCCTGCAGTACATTGAGTGGAATTCAGCCTGTTTCCCCTCTGATTGGGTCAAAGTGGGATATATAATGTCCTACTTAGCAGGAGAAGCTTTGATGTGGATCTGTCCCCTCTGGAAAGCAGGGGATCCTATCATCACGGACCTAGAGGCCTTCCTAGTGGCCTTCCGTAAAGCCTTCGAAGTACCGAGTCCAGCTACATCTGCCAAGTCTTCCCTTTCCAGATCTGAGAGGCGCACCAAACGGGCGAAACCAGTGAAGAAACCGCCTCGTCAGACCACGACCGCCGTCCGAAACCCTCTAGTTCCTCCACCTGTTAAAGCAGCTACTCAAGTTGAACCCAAGAAGACTGTTAAGAGTGGGCTGGCAAAGCAGCAGCCTGAAACCAGTCGTAAGATGGGCATACAGTATTGCTGCGCTTGTGTGGAACACCCGGATGGCTTCTGTCCGAAGGAGCGCAAGCTCCAAAACCTTGGGTCAGTGGGAGAGGCTGCCCTTGGTAAGAGTCCCTCCTCCTCACTAAGATCGGTGACTGTTCGTGTGCCTTGTGGGAGCTTCGGCCCTGCAGATGTGTTAAAGCTGCAAGCCAGACGGAGTCTGTGTAGGGTTCCTGTTCCACAGCTCCAGAATCCGGTGACGGTGTTTGGTGATGGTCGTGCCCTACTTATGAACAGTCGAGTGTCGAAGGGACAACTACAGCTCCAAATCGGAGCATTATATTTGGAGAAGTTCATTTAAAGGGCATGTCACACTAAGAGATATCGCTAGCAATATCGCTATAACTAGTGACGTTATAGCGACATTGCTAGCGATATCGCTATGTGTGATACTTACCTACGACCGGCTCCCCCGCTGGTTATCGCTGATCGCGCGAGAACGTTCAGGACCGTTTCTCGTCGTCTGCTTCCTGCGGCGCTTCCTGCTGTGAGGACGAGTGACGCGTGGAGCCGGGCGGGAGGACGCAGGATCGCCTGCTGTGACAGGTAAGTAGCGATCCCCGTCCCCGGCGATGTCGCTGGTGAGATCTGCCTGTGTGGCAGCTCACTAGCAACCACTTAGCGATGTACCAGCGATCCTGACCGCGTCATATCGCTGGTCGGGATCGCTGGTACATCGCTAAGTGTGACAGTACCTTTACACTTGATGACCAGTTTGCCCATCGGTAATTCTGAGCCGGATACTCTACTGCCCTTTCCGGTCCGAAGACCCAGCGTGGTGCCGCACTTGGAGCTACCTAGTCACCAAAGGTATCTAGTTCCAATGTTACAAGGTCATGCTACAGTGTTACCTTCCCCATCTGTTCTGCTGGCTATTGGGTCATGGTGTGCTGATGTCACTGAAGAAAAGGAAGCAGTGGCACCCTCGCCACACACCTCCTGTGACCAGTTCCCAGAAGCATCCCTGTCGCTTGAAAATTTTTCTTCAGGCCATGGGCAGAAGATGGATCCTGTACGGATGCCTTCAGATTCCATGTGGCAGGTGGATGAAGAAGTTGGAGCAGAAGCTCTTGTACGTCTGCTTTTTACCAACCCAGAGGAACAGGTGCAGTTCTCTTCTGATAATGGGCGAAGGAGGGATCCAGTGTGGGTACCCTCAACTTCTAGTTGGCCGGCTAATGAAGATACTAAGGAGGAGGCCCAATTTACTTGGGATATCAGGCTGAAGTTGGTCTCAGTGAAGGTCTCTTCTGTTTCCAGCTGGCCGGCTGATGTAGGGATCAAGTCTGAAGCTTCCAGGTCCCTACTTTCAGACAATCAGGAGGAAGTCTTTGTACCCTCTGTGTGGGAAGCTGTTGGGCACCAAGAAACTTGGCACTCGGTGATTCCGGATGGCACACCTACTTCATCTTACCAGAAGGATGCCCTGTCAGCCTGGACTGTGTGTGGTCCTGTACTCCTTCTGCAGGTCATTCTGGCAGGCTTGAGGAAAAGGGGCCATAAAGGGGGGGTACTGTAACAACCCTGCTGGCATTACTGCATGGCCTTCCATTCCCCGCACACCAACTTACCTTCTGCTTCAAGCCATGCTGTGAACTCTGTCTGTTGCCAGCCCTGAGCTCCAGGTGCTATGCCTCTTGTTTTCCTGCTTGCTCTCCATGTTTCTTGACTGTGACTGTGAACTCTCTGGTTCTTATGCAGTCAGGGTGCACCTGTGTAATGTGTCCCTTACCAATCACCTAGAGCCCTTGACTATTTCGTTTCGCCACACCCACTGACCTTTGCCTGAGCAATGTCTAAACTCAGTTAGCTCCTTGCTGCTGAGCCAGCCAGGCCCTGTCCTATGTCTTGCCTTCTCTGAAGGCTCTTAGTGCGTATTCCTGTGTCTTGGTACCTTGCCTAGCATTTCTCTGTCCGCCTGCCAGTAGGCAGAATATCCTGGTCTTTGTCCCTGTGTCTCTGTCTGAACACAGTCTTACCTCTGTGTCAGTCTCCTTGTCTGTGGTTCCTTCTCTGCCGTGTCTTTCCTTGTGTCCTCCCTATCTGTGCGTCGGCTCCCTAGCCGCTCTGCCTGCACGGCTCCCTAGCCGCTCTGCCTGCTCGGCTCTCTAGCCGCTCTGCCTGCTCGGCTCCCTTGCCGCCCAGCCTACGCCGCACTCCTGCGGCTCAGCCTACTCCACACTCCTGCCTATATCCATACCTGCACCTCCTGTGTGAACAGGTCCAAATCCTGTTCCAGCATACACCACTCCCTCTTGCCTACACCTGCTGTGTGAACAGGTCCCTACCTGCTCCTTCTCATACCACGCCAATCTGTCCTGTGTCTCCAAGCCGTACCCGCCTGTTCTGTGTCTCCAAGCTGTGCCCGCCTGTCCTGTGTCTCCAAGCCGTACCCGCCTGTTCTGTGTCTCCAAGCTGTGCCCGCCTGTCCTGTGTCTCCAAGCCGTGCCCGCCTGCCCTGTGTCTCCTAGCCACGCCTGCTTGCCCAGTGTCTCAGTCGTGCCTGTCGTGTCTACCTGCCTGTCTATAGCTTCTGTCAAAGTGACTTGTCCCTGAGTGGGACCAGGAGCCACAGCCAGACACCACCCTGGAGTGGTACCTGACAGCTATCTGCCGCACAAGCCTGACCTCACCAGAGACTCCAGTGAAGACCGAGGTAGCTGTCATAGTCATGCCCCTTCCAGGGTAGTCTGGTTTGTGGCACAGTGGGGCCACAAACCCCTGGCTCGCGCCATTCAGCCAAGGCGCGAGCGTGACAGTAATTCATTCAATTTGTATTATAAAAATTATCCATAGACAATTTTTGGGGTGTCAAATAGTCACTGCTTCAACTTTTAAAACAGCACTAACAATTTTATAAAGCAAACTATTACGTGTCATCATTTAACTTTTTACAGTGGAAACAATGGCCTTCAGCTAACCACTTCTCCACCTATAAGAAAATATTGCTACCAGCTGGACATGCCCAATGCAAGGAGATTGAGAAATAATCTGTCACCTACTTTGGGCGGGCGATGAAAACGAGGTCGGTCAGGTGCATAGCACACACGCAAAAAATGGTGGAAACCTACTCCTATTCCTCAAAAAACTGCGGACGGTGGCCAAGGATGGGGAGGCGGCAAACATCGGGAACACCGCCCATCGGACCGGACCGACCTCGTTTTCATTGCCCGCCCAAAGTAGGTGACAGATTTCCTTTAAGGACCTGTGGTGATTTTACAGTCACGTGACTAGTCATGTGGTGGGTTCGTGGGTGTGGCTATACCTTTATAATGCAGACTACTACTTAACACAGGGCTGTATGTGGGGAGGGATAAGCCTCCTGTATGTGTTGAGGCTCCAGGACTGAGCCTAAAGTACTGGACATTTGTACTGTGTTTTGCCTGAGCTAAAGGCTATTTTTGTTCTCTTTTGTGGGTTTGTGGAGCTATAAACCCCGTGAACTTTAAAAGGAACATGCCTACCGATTGCCACCCACTGCACCTGAGCGAGTACAATCCCTACAATATATATATATACTAGATGACGAGCCCGGCGCTGCCCGGGCATAGTAACTAACTGTTGTTAGTTATAGCAAATTATAATTATCCTCCATCCCATAGTCCCGTGCCCATATACCCATCATACATATCCACGATCCCATAGGCCTGTGCCCACATACCCATCATACATATCCTCCATCCCAGAGTTGAGTGCCCATATACCCATCACACATCCTCCATCCCATAGTCCCATGCCCATATACCCATCACATATCCTCCATCCCACAGTCCCATGCCCATATACCCATCATACATATTCGCCATCCCATAGTCCCATGCCCATATACCCATCATACATATTCGCCATCTCATAGTCAAGTGCCCATATACCCATCACACATCCTTCATCTCACAGTCCCATGCCCATATACCCATCATACATATCCTCCATCCCATAGTCCTGTGCCCATATACCCGTCATACATATCCTTCATCCCATAGTCCAGTGCCCTTATACTCATCACACATCCTCCATCCCATAGTCCCGTGCCCATATACCCGTCATACATATCCCCCATCCCATAGTCCAGGGCCCTTATACTCATCACACAACCTCCATCCCATAGTCCCGTGCCCATATACCCATTATGAAATCATCATCACCATGGCAACCGTTATGACATAACCATCACCATTGCAACCTATGATGAATCAGCGTTGCCATGGCAACAATTGTGACATCATAATGAAGGGCAGGGCTTGATGCACACACGTTTTCCCCATTATGTAGATAGGGGCAAAATTGTTTGGTGAATTGGAACGTGCGGGGTTAAAATTTCGCCTCACAACATAGCCTAGGACACTCTCGGGGTCCAGACGTGTGACTGTGCCAAATTTTGTGGCTGTAGCTGCGACGGTGCGGATGCCAATCCTGGACATACATACATACACACTTGAGCTTTATATATTAGATATACAGTGTGTATATATATATATATATATATATATATATATATATATATATATATATATACACACACACACACACACACACACACACACATACACACACAGTGGGCCATTTATATGAATACACCTAAATAAAGATGGGAATGGTTGGAGACCTAGATCGGCGCTGAATTTGCAAAGTGGGCAATTGGAACAGGACCCTCAGTTTACACAGAACATTATGTTCAGTGATGAGGCAAACTTTTTTGGGTGGGCCATTTATATGGATACAACTAAATAAAATGGGAATGGTGACACTTTTCTTGCGTAGGGTGTCTTGCATTGAAATCTGCTGCAATGACTCGGGTACTGTGTTCACCAGACATCAACACAATTTCTCTCCGCTCCTCACGTGTTAACCTCTGCGACATGTCAATGGCTGTAAACAAAGAGAAACTTGTAACAGCCGTATCGTTACTACGCATGCGCAGGAATAGCGGTGACGTATATGTCACTTGCACCTGTGACACACATCTCTGCTATTCCCGCGCAAACGCAGTAACAGCCACAACTGCGTGCTCTACCCGTGCATGTGCGGTAATGACGCGGCTGTTACTGCGCCTGTGTGGGGAACACCGCACTCCCGATGCGATAGCATCTGACCTATTTCTAGTGATGTCATAAGCATCACTGAAACTTGGTGGGATGATACAAATGATTGGAATACAAACATTGAAGGCTACAACTTATTTAATAGAAACAGGCTTAACAAGATGGGAGGACGTTTTGCTGTGTATGTTAGGAAAGTGTATATCTCCACAGAGATCCAAGATTCAAAGCATCTCTGTAGGAACTGTTTGGGTAAGAGTACAAGGAGAGAAGAACAGAAAGGACACTACTGTAAAGACATGGGTGAACTCTTTTTACATCAGATGTCTTTTTTCTCAAAAAAGTATGACATATTGATCATGGGACATTTTAACTATCCAGATATTTGCTGGGAATCTCTTTCAGACAAAACTAATGGGTCAAAAAAACTCCTATCTTCTCTCAATGACAAATTTATCTTTCAAAAGGTAGAAGAGAGGACAACAGGATCGACCATCGTGGAAGTAATTCATATCAACAGGTAGGAAATGGTTGAAGACGTAATGGTGGCTGGTAAACGATCTTCAAAATTTGGATTACAAGAGGATGAAGACCAGCGAGGTCTCAGACTTTAAGGTTGGACTTCAGAAAGGAAGATTTTAATGGACTCAGAAAGAGGGTAGGAAAGGTCCAATGGCTGGATGTTCTAAAGGACAGAAATGTCCAAGAAGGATGGGAGCTTTTGTTAAATTAAATTATCACTGAACAATCATTAACAATTCCAAAAAGAAGAATGAATTGGAGGCATTTAAAGAGACTAGGATGGATGAACACAGAACTTAAACACTTGGTAAATAGAAATAAAGAAATGTATATCAAATGGAAAGAGGGGGGCATATCTAAAGAAGAATATAATATGATTTGCAGGGAATGCAGGGCAAGCGTTAGAAGAGTAAAGCGAGTAATGTAGTGAAGCTTGCAAGGGAGACCGAAAGCAATAAAACGGATTTGGGGGGTATGTCAAGGGAAAAAAAAGGCAAATATGCTGTAGGATTTTACAGGATGAAAAGGGTGAATTGTTCAAAAAGAATGATGAGAAGGCCGAACTTTTAAATACAAGAGAAAAATGGGCATTACGCCCTAGCCAGCTCACCAACCACCACTGAAGCATGGAACCGCATCCAGACTTTGATGTGATACAACAGGATAAGGAAAGGTGCTCCAGCTTCTAAAACAAATCCTTTTATTTTTCACACGTTAAAACTTGATGTACAAGTGTTCTCCTCATATTAAAGTGGATGTGCTTTCACGGCACTTGATCAATCAGCAACGTGTTTCGACCCTTCAATGGGTCTTTGTCACAGAACCATTGAAGGGTCGAAACGCGTTGCTGATTGATCAAGTGCTGTGAAAGCACATCAACTTTAATATGAGAAGAACACTTGTACATCAAGTTTTAATGTTTGAAAAATAAAAGGATGTGTTTTAGAAGCTGGAATGCCTTTCCTTAGCCCAAACTTTTAAATTCCTATTTTGCATCTGTGTTCTCTAAGAAAGCAAATCTAACATCAACTGATCTTCACTGCGCCTTCGAAGGAATAAAAATCCACACCATTTATAAATAGAGAGATGGTGAGGGAACACTTAGCTAATTTTAATAAATTTAAATCTTTTGGTTCAGATTAATTACATCCTGGGTACTGAAAAAGTTAGCTGAGGTAATTGCAGAAACCACTAGTGAGAAAAATCTTGGAGATCGGGAGAAGTCCCAGAAGATTGGAGAAGGGCAAATGCCCCTATTTTCATAAAAAGAAAGAAGATGGAGCCAAGAAATTACCGGCCAGTGAGCCTTACTTCTATATCAGGAAAGATCTTTGAACAAATTATTAAACAGCATGTATGTAAGAAAAAAATATCAGCATGCTTGAGCCAGATCCGATATCAGATCGCACTTAGCCAGGGCTGGACTGGGACAAAAATGCAGCTCTGCCACACAAACCACACCAGCCCACAAACTATAACACTCATCAGCCCCGATCAGTGAATTTTTGCTATACTTTGTAGTCCCCTCATCACTCTGTTAAAGGAGTTATTTAAAGAGCCACATGTTAATGGCGTCACAGTGCGTATGATTGGACCACAGCTCCATTTACATGGTGCTCTTCAACGCTATGTTTCATAGGATCATGGGGTCCCAGCGGTCAGATCCACAACAAACAGAAAGTCATCCCCTATCCAAAAGATAGGGGAGAACTTCCGAATTTGGATAACCCTCCATACAGTATTATGGGCACCACATAGTCCTCCATCCAGTATTATGGGCACCACATAGTCCTCCATACAGTATTATGTGCACAACTTAGTCCTCCATACATTGTTATTGGTACCACATAGTTCTCTTTACGGTATTATGGGCACCATATAGTCCTCCATACGGTATTATGGGTCCCACATAGTCCTCCATATAGTGTTATAGGCACCTCATAGACCTCCATACAGTATTATGGGCACCATATAGTCCTCCATGGAGTATTATGGGCACCACATAGTCATCCATACAGTATTATGGGCACGACATAGTCCTTCATAGTATTATGGACACAACATAGTCCTACATACAGTATTATGGGCATCACATAGTCCTCCATACAGTATTATGGGCACCACATAGTCCTCCATACAGTATTATGGGCAACACATAATGCTCCATACAGTATAATGGCCCCATATATTGCTCCATACAGTACAATGGACCCCACATATTCCTCCATATGGTACAATGAGCCCATATAATGCTCCATACACTATTATGGGCCCCATACATTACTGCATAGTTTTATGGGCCCCATATAATGGAACATACAGTATAATGGGCCCTCATACTGTATATTACTTCCATCAGTATAATGGGCCCCATATATTACTTTATACAGTATAATGGGCCCCATATATTACTTCATACAGTACAATGGGCCCCATATAATACTTCTCCCTGTCCCCACTGCTCTGGTCTCCTCAGTGTATTCTGATCCTCTGCACTGCTTGGCACAGATGATTTGCTGTAGTGATGTCATTGCACCCTCTGCACTAAGACGTCACAGAGTTCAGACGCAGAGGGGGAATGATGAGAGAGGGAGCATCAGCAGATGGCTCTCTCACTCATCATTGTTTTCAACTGTGTCGGCGCTGGCACTGGAGCCCCACTACTTACGAGCCCCATAGCATGCCAAGTCCCCGACGGCACTTGCCCGCTTTTGCCGGGTGGTGATGTCAGTCTTGATATGTGTTATAATTAGTGTTGAGCATTCCGATACCGCAAGTATCGGGTATCGGCCGATACTTGCTGTATCGGAATTCCGATACCGACTTCCGATATTTTTTCAATATCGGAATTCGGCATCGGAATCGGAAGTTCAAAGTTGATTGACAGACTGACGTCATCATGATGCGCGGTGTGTGCGCATCATGATGCGCCGTCATTTCGGGCCTTCCGGGGGTCTCTGCCGGCCTGCCGGGGGGCTGTGCCGGCCTGCCGGGGGGCTGTGTGGACTGCCCGGGGTCTGTACCGGCCTGCCGGGGGGCTGTGCCGGCCTGCCGGTGGTCTGTGCACCCTGTGGGGGTCTGTACCGGCCTGCCGGGGGGCTGTGCCGGCCTGCCGGTGGTCTGTGCACCCTGTGGGGGTCTGTACCGGCCTGCCGGGGGGCTGTGCCGGCCTGCCGGGGGGCTGTGCACCCTGTGGGGGTCTGTACCGGCCTGCCGGGGGGCTGTGCCGGCCTGCCGGGGGGCTGTGCTGATGTCCGGGGGTCTGTGCAAGCATCGTCCGATGGGACTACAAGTCCCATCGGGCGATGCCTGCTACCATGACAGTGATTGACACATTAGCCAATGATGGGACAGTAGTAGTCCCATCATCCGGCTAATGTGTTAAATGTTAAAAAAAAAAAAAAAAATACTACATACATACTACATGCATGCTACATACATACTACATGCTACATACATACTACATATATACTACATACATACTACATACATACTACATGCATGCTACATACATACCACATACATACTACATACATACTACATATATACTACATGCATGCTACATACATACTACATGCTACATACATACCACATACATACTACATACATGCTACATACTACATACATACTACATACATACTACATACATACTACATGCATGCTACATGCATGCTACATACATACTACATGCATGCTACATACATACTACATGCATGCTACATACATACTACATGCTACATACATACCACATACATACTACATACATGCTACATACTACATACATACTACATACATGCTACATACATGCTACATACATGCTACATACATGCTACATACATACTACATGCTACATACATACCACATACATACTACATACATACTACATACATACTACATACATACTACATGCTACATACATACTACATATATACTACATGCATGCTACATACATACTACATGCTACATACATACCACATACATACTACATACATGCTACATACATACTACATGCATGCTACATACATACTACATATATACTACATGCATGCTACATACATACTGCATGCTACATGCATGCTACATACATACTACATACATACTACATGCTACATACATACCACATATATACTACATACATACAATACAATACATACATAGACATACAGTACATATAACATAGAGTAACATACTTACCAATACTTGTCACATTGTTCCCCGAAGCCATTGTCTTTTCCGGAATAAATATTAACATAACAAACCACAAAAATACTCACCCACGATCCGAAGCAGTCCACGAGTGTGTCCCACGACGATCTTGGGTAGAGAACTGCAGCATCAGATGATGCTGCCGTTCTCTACGGGCTGCAGGAATCAAATGACGGAAGGTAGGTATCCTTCCGCACTGTATTCCTCCGCCACTTAAAAAAAAAAAGTCCCTAGTCTCACTTTATGCCATTGCTGCGTGGGAAATTCCCACACAGCAATGGCATAAAGTGAGACTAGGGACTTTTTTTTTTTTAAGTGGCGGAGGAATACAGTGCGGAAGGATACCTACCTTCCGTCATTGGATTCCTGCAGCCCGTAGAGAACGGCAGCAACAGCTGATGCTGCAGTTCTCTACCCAAGATCGTCGTGGGACACACTCGTGGACTGCTTCGGATCGTGGGTGAGTATTTTTGTGGTTTGTTATGTTAATATTTATTCCGGAAAAGACAATGGTTTCGGGGAACAATGTGACAAGTATTGGTAAGTATGTTACTCTATGTTATATGTACTGTATGTCTATGTATGTATTGTATTGTATGTATGTAGTATGTATGTGGTATGTATGTAGCATGTAGTATGTATGTAGTATGTATGTAGCATGCATGTAGCATGCAGTATGTATGTAGCATGCATGTAGTATATATGTAGTATGTATGTAGCATGCATGTAGTATATATGTAGCATGTATGTAGCATGTATGTAGTATGTAGTATGTATGTAGCATGCATGTAGTTTATATGTAGTATGTATGTAGCATGTAGTATGTATGTAGTATGTATGTGGCATGCATGTAGTATGTATGTAGCATGCATGTAGCATGCATGTAGCATGCATGTAGCATGTATGTAGTATGTATGTAGTATGTATGTAGTATGTAGCATGTATGTAGTATGTATGTGGTATGTATGTAGTATGTATGTAGCATGCATGTAGTATGTATGTAGCATGCATGTAGTATGTATGTAGCATGCATGTAGTATGTATGTAGTATGTATGTAGCATGCATGTAGTATGTATGTAGTATGTATGTAGTATGTATGTAGTATGTAGCATGTATGTAGTATGTATGTGGTATGTATGTAGCATGTAGTATGTATGTAGCATGCATGTAGTATATATGTAGTATGCATGTAGTATGTATGTAGCATGTATGTAGTATGTATGTAGCATGTATGTAGTATGTATGTAGCATGTAGTATGTATGTAGCATGCATGTAGTATGTATGTAGTTTTTTTTTTTTTTTTTTTTTAACATTTAACACATTAGCCGGATGATGGGACTACTACTGTCCCATCATTGGCTAATGTGTCAATCACTGTCATGGTAGCAGGCATCGCCCGATGGGACTTGTAGTCCCATCGGACGATGCCTGCACAGACCCCCGAAGCCTGCACAGCCCCCCGGCAGGCCGGCACAGCCCCCCGGAGCCTGCACAGCCCCCCGGCAGGCCGGCACAGCCCCCCGGCAGGCCGGCACAGCCCCCCGGAGCCTGCACAGCCCCCCGGCAGGCCGGCACAGACCCCCGGCAGGCCGGCACAGACCCCCGGCAGGCCGGCACAGACCACCGGAGCCTGCACAGACCCCCTGGCAGGCCGGCACAGCCCCCCGAAAGGCCCGTACAGACCCCAGAGAGGCTGTACAAGGGCAGGAAAGGGTTTTTCTTATTCCGATACCGGAAGTCCCATAGACTTGAATGGGACTTCCGGTATCGGAATCGGCGATACCGATACTTTTTTTAAAGATCGGCCGATACCATCCGATACGATACTTTGAAGTATCGGACGGTATCGCTCAACTCTAGTTATAATTGAGCACGACCAAATATTAAGCAGTGGGTGAAATGCTTTTAGGACACACATCCTTAAATCAAAGGAATTTATAAAAAAGTAGTCAGCACACCGATTAAATGATTAAATAAGAGAAAAGAGGAGGATTCTATTAGCTCATGTGGTAATATTTCAATTCCATAGCAGAGAAAAGAACTGTTAAAGATCCAAAACTTTGTCACATGGGCTAATAAAGAGTCCGCCACTTTGCACAATTCATCGGAGCGCTTTTTATTTTCATAGATACACACACTTAGAGCAGATACTTATATTTATACCATGTATACAGGACAGGAGGAGTATACACGATGTACACAGCACCACACTATATATTGTGGTAAGGAATATAGAGTGGAGCTGTGAATATACTATATATAGTGTAGAGATGTACCAGTGTATATAGTGTGGATTCCACACTATATACTATATGCACAGCAACATACTATATGAACAGCTCTACACTATATACACACAACTCTACATTATAATTGACAGTATTATACTATATTATGTTACATACTTGCTGAATATATATCACATTAAGACGTCACGTGCGAGTTTTAAAGTGCTCCTTGGGACTCCGCCGTGTACTCCTGTGTCTACGGGAAAAGTAAGCTCCCAGCTGGGGCAGTCTCTCTCTCTCAAAATCAGGACTGTCCCATTGGATACGGGACAGTTGGGAGGTATGAATACTCCCCACCATACACCTCGTACACGCATGGCTCTGCATGCCTCATACACAAACGGTTCAGCTTTGTATGCCTTGTACACACACTGCTCCGCTCCGTACACCTCGCGCATGAATGGCTCCACTCTGTAAAACTCGTACACGTGTGACTCTGCTCCATACGCCTTTGTACACACACACCACGCTCTGTACACCTTGTACACACATGGCTCCACTCCGTAAACCTTGTACACATGCGGCTTTGCTCCATACACCTCGTACACACGCGGCTCCGCTCCATACACACGCAGCTCCACTCCGCTCCGTACACCCCGCACACATGCGGCTTCATTCCGTACACACCCGGATCTGCTCCGCTCCATAAACACAAGGCTCAGATCCGTACACTTTGTACACACAGGGCTCCATTCCTTACACCTCGTACACACACAGCTCTGCTCCGTAGACCTTGCACACACCTCCGCTCCGTAGACCCCCGGCTCCACTTTACACCTCGTACACACGCGGCTCCACTCCGTACACCTCGTACACATCCGGCTCCGCTCCGTACACCTCTGGCTCCGCTCCGTACACCTCGTACACCCCCGGCTCTGCTCCACTCCGTACACCTCATACACACCCGGCTCTGCTCCACTCCGAACACCTCGTACACATCCGGCTCTGCACACCTCATACACACACGGCTCCGCTTCGTACACCCCACACACACCCGGCTCTGCTCCACTCTGCACATCTCGTACACACACGGCTCCGCTCCGTAAACCTTGTACACACACACACAGCTCTACTACATCGACCCTGTAAACCCCTCCTGACCCCACATTAACTTCCCTCATCCAGCACCATGACAACCAGCACAGCAGACTCCTGCAGACACCAAGAGGCAGGGATGTGTGCACAGGACCTGTGATGAGGTCACATGAGGGGAGGAGTCAGGGGTCCCATGATCAGGGGCCTGGACAGAAGCCCCTGATCATGGGACCCCCAGACTCCTCCCCTCCTGTGACCTCATCACAGGTCCTGTTCGCAGAGAACAGAGCAGCCAAGCGACGCTGTGAGTGGCTGCGGAGGGTGGGGTCGCTGGAGGGCGAGTGTCAGTGGAGTTTTAGTCTTCCAATTAGAAATCGTCCAAACCTGAATAAGTAAGATTCTTTATTGATCATGCCGGTGATGTAGAAATTTATATGGGTAGATATACCCTTGTGCGTGCTGTGTCCTGCCCAAATTAGACAGAGTCTTATTGAGCGCTCAAAGGAAAAGAGGAAGCTACACTTGGTTAGCAACAACTCATTCCAGCAGAACTCTGGAAACTTTATTGAATATACTTGGTTTTATCAGCTGTACAGAAAGGAGTGGTTACTCATTAACATAAAAGCTTTACTTCTTATCTAATTGGTCAGTTTAAATACATGAACATATATGGGTGTCCGACCTGGGGTTACTTAGACACCACGTGATTTACTGTCCGGAGTCTTGCACTCATCAGCAAGTCTCCAATATTGGCTGGACCATCTGGCCTTACTTCCTCATTCCCTATGTCTGCTAGATATTTCGCAAGTCAGAAGATAATGCTATCATGAGATGACTGGGTAGCAGGTCAACTTCCACCAAATAGTTATAAGGTTCAAACTGTGAATATGTATCTGTATGCATATGGCTATATAAGAATACATGAGTATATAGCAGTATATAGCCTATAGCAGGCAAGTGAGATCTATATGAAATACATATACATATATATTTCCATAACAATCCCCCCTTAGATATCACTTGCCCTAAAATCCTGCTCCTGGCCCAAAGCGCTGCAACTCTTTTATGCTGCCAGTGGACTGACATATGCCTAGTGCATACATCCTCCTATGTACAGACTTTCGCAAATGGGCGGTCAAGAGATCTGTCCCTAAAGGGGGTGAGGTGCAATGTGATCGAAGTCTCTTAGTTAGCAGTCTATGCAGTCAATGCATGTGTATTCTCTGTCAGGTAGGTGATTTATTCAGTCAGGTAGGTCATCCACAGCATCATTCCAGCTCAGATGTGTCCTCTGGTATGAAGGCTTTTTCCTGCAATGTGGTGTGTGGATCCAGGTGGGGGTTTTCCCTCCAGGTTGGTGGCGTCAGCACTTGGAGAAGGGCCATCAAATCTGGGATCGAGTGCTTCTTCTTACCAACTTTTTTCACCCACACTCAGTCTCCTGACTTCAGGACGTGCATACCAGGCACCAAATCTTGGACCTGGCAATGAGGGAGAAAAACTCAAAAATGGACATTAGCAAAATTCTTGATAAATTCAATTACACATGCAGACAAAGTATCATATTGCATAGTCAACTGCTAAGTAAAGAATACCCCTAACCTGGGTTTAGACCCAAATAAAGTTTCATATCGGTGACAGTTTCTTCTGAGCTTATGGGAGTGTCTAATGCCAGGGTTTGTCTGTCTCTTGGGCAAATTTTTTAGCATGCTGCTCTTAAGTGTCCCACCTAGTCTATGGTGTGGGATGGTGGGTAGTGTGCAGGCCTAAGTCTGACCCTACTGCTAATCTGATCTCTTGTGTCAGGTTTGCTGTGAATGTGGGTCCCTGATCATTTGCTATTGCTTCTGGAACCCCCATATCTGCACACTATTTTTGAGAGTAGCTTCTTTGCAGTAGTATTCACCAACCGATTCCTTACTAGGAAGTCTTCAGGCCAGATGATGTGGGGGAACTTTTCCCGCTTGTCCGATGTTAAATTTGTCAGAGACCAAACAGCTGCTGGGAATCTTTGCTGTCTGTCTTGAGGTAGACGTTTTGAGGTAGACAGGTTTCTTGGAGCCCAGTGCTTTTGCCCTACAGCATCCAGCTTTCCTTCTCCTCCTTTCGAGTCTGATCCTGCTACTTCTTGTACAGGTTTCAGGAAGTCATTTTGTCAGGTTTAGTTGACTGGGTTTTGGTAACTGACATTCTCTGAGCTGATTGTGGGATTTTATCTGAGGTTTCGTCTATGTCCGTGCCTCCCTCTGTATGAAGACTCGGGTTAGACTGTGTCAGAGGAGGACTTGGAACTCTTTGCATTGGTACAGATCCAGCCGGTATTCTCCGGGGATGAGGGGGAAAGTCAAACTGTTGTAGCCTTGGGATACCTTCGGACTCATGCAGCTCGTCTCGGGGGGACGGGGTAAGTGTTGCCGTGGACTGCTGACCGTAAGACTGTGCTGGAGAAGCTTCCCCACGAGGGGGTGGTGGAGGACAATCTTCTGAAATGTTCTCCATCAAATAGGTCCTTTCTGGTAAAGGTGGGCACTATTCTTCTGCCTCAAAATTCATATCCACGTCAGAGTCTTCATCCTGGAAGTGATTCAGCTCGTTGGCTGGTGGAGGAGGAGGCAGCACTTCTGTCCAATTCAGAGATGGCGTCTTCACCGGTTTTCCCATTGACTTCTGTATGCCAGGTTTTCTCGTCTTCAGTCGTCATGTAGTAGCCGTCCGGCTCTACGACCTCTCCCATTTTCCATATTGTCTTCCTCTGGCTGCCACGTCTGCCATGTTGATGTCCCGTGTCTCTACTGTGTTCAATTTTCCGTGTGCCTTGACCTTCAACACCGCCACCACTTTTAGTAGTTGGAGTGTCCAGCAGGTCTCTGATGGCTCCATGGTGCTTCACGGTCGATCCGCTTGCTGTGATGAAGTTTCTTGCAGCCTAGATGGGTCCGAAGTCGTGTGCTATGCCATGCGAGTACCTGGAAGTTTTGTTCTTCGCAATCTGGCAGGTCTTTCGTCAGCTCTATCAGCTCTGTTTCTTGGGCTCTAGGGCTGACAAACTTCTGGACCATAGGATGTCTTGATTGCTGGTCACTGCACATCCCATGTGGAATCTTCCTTCATCATTTACAAAACTGGAACCATCTACAGTATCTTGCAGATTTTTCATCTGAGGGTCCGTATCCGCATCCCCCCTTGGGAGTGGGAGTAGAGACAGGTAACGGCTGAGAGCACTGAAGAGCAGCCTTGTCAGGAGGGCGTGTGCTGCAGATATTTTCATGCAGGAGGGCCCCCCTTGCAACTGGATCCAGGCCGGCTGAGAGGTAGTCTAGAGGCCTCTGGTTTTCCTCGGCGGGGTCTGTTTTAGGACTGGCCAGTAGCATGACCTTCTCCATCTTTGTCCTTCCTTTTCCATTCGGTCAGGACGGGATGGCTTCTTGTAGTCAGGGAGGCCTAGAGTTGGCGCAGAGACTATGAAGTCTTTCAGTTTCCTGTACGAGATGAAGGCTTCAATGCGTTTATGCAATTGTACAGAGGCTGCATTAAGTCTGGAGCACCAGGGATCCAAGTTCTGCAGTATGAGACTAGACTAAGGAAGGCCTGCATCTTCGGAGTTGTTGAGGGGGCCATCTTCTCCTCCGCGGTCCTCCGGTCATCTGTCAAGTGTTTCGTCTAGTGGGCGATACGGTGACTTCAGGAACTTGCTTTTGACACCACTGGACTCTGTTTTGCAGAACTTACATTGCTGCTCTGTCAGGCAGAGTAAAGGAGACATGGAAAGCGCTGTGCAGGTAGCGGTGTCGATGACTTCTGCATGCTCCGCAATCCAGTTGATGGGGATGAAGGTCATTGCTCTGGCGAGCTGTGAAAGGCTGTTCTGGGCCCTCTTGGGCATCACTGTCCATTTTTTCCGCACCCCCCTTGTGCATTTTCAGGAACTAGTCGTCCAGGTGAGGGGGAACATTGAGGGGAGCTTCGGGCAGATCCATTGCCGTGAGCACCGTTGCTGTGGCTGGCACGTTTGTCAGCAGAGTGTGCAGATCTGGCACAACTGGGGTTTCAAGCACAGTTGCTTTGCTCACAGCCCTCAGGTTATACACCATTCAACCGAGTCTGGTTCTCCTTTCACAGTCTCTTCCTCTTGATTGAGAAAAGCTGGGACTGCATGATGATTCCCATAGGTGAGGCGGGTCAATCTGGCCTTGCTCTTCACAGTGCTGTGAGTGACTCCCAACTTCTGGCACAGGGCCGGTAGGAAAACAAGCCGTTTGCTGGGGTCCTCTTCATTGGAAATGACGTCCGGCTGAGCTTTCGTGCTCTCACAGGGGGTCTTTTTGCTGGGGCATCTTCTTTACCAGCCAGCAGCAGTTCCTTTCACCCAGCTTGATCTCAGATCAGCATCTTGTTAACCAGTTTGAGGAGCTGAGTGGCTGTCTTCTGGTCCAGGGCCTGGATTAACTTTCAGGGAACACCTTCAGAATCTTGTCCAAGATGATCCTCTGGCGCTGGAGCCGGAAGCAGTGCAGCCATTTCACGGAGCGGGTGTGGGTCCCTCTGGGTTGAGTTTTCCTGGCCCATGCCAAAGTTCTTAGGCCGTTTCTTGAACCGCAGCGGATGCAGTGCCTTCTGAGCGTCTGGGGTTCCAGACTTCGTCTCTGCAGGGTGGTTGCTCCTCCACGTCAGTGGCCACTACAGGAGGGCCTGTCCTCCGCACTCCTGGGAGGGACTCAATTCTTCTGGCTACTGCGAGCAGGACATCTACTGCTATTGTCCTGTACTCAGGCCTGGCCACTATCAGTAGTTTCTTGATTGGTTCTCTTAGTCCATGCACAAAGGCCTGTGCCAACATTTGTCCGTGTACCTGATCATGAATAGTGAAGCCTAAAATTTGGAATACTTGCCTCACTCTGCCATGAAACTCGTCTACAGACTCTGTCTCGGCTTGGCTCATGTTATGCAGGCTAAGTGCTTGTCTGGCGTTGGCCCACTCTCTAAGCTGTTCAATTAGCTTTGATCCGGATTCCTAGCAATGCACATCTAATTCTGATGGAAGCTTGAAGTGTTCCTTCATGATTGGCCAGAGTGTTTCACCTGCTTTTACCTCCATTATGGACCAGAGATCACTCCAGGTTGCAGCATATGTCTGCTGGCTCTGCTGCATTCTTCTGTAAAATGGCATGGGGTCCATATCTGGGTCTGGCAGGTTTTTTAGAATACTGAACACCTGACTAGGGGTGAAGGGCACATAGTGTAAGAGTTCTGTCTCTATCTGCTCCTGCCTTCTTGGTGTCTGTGATATTCCCCTAATACTGTACAGCATAATCTCCACTTCATGTTCATCACAGGAGGAACTGTGCCATTGTGTGTTTGACTTGTGTGTGGATAGCACTCCCCCCTTCTGAGACTGGAGCTTTGTATCAGACTTAGCAGGTGCAGTCTCTGATGGCACACACCTCCCTTCTGCTAGCTGTTGTATCGGGAGGGCACCTGTGTTATGTGTGGGGAGTGATTCACTTTCTTCTCCCGGTGTTATAGCTGTCTCTTTAGAGAGGGTGCCCTGTTGGACTAGGGACACCTCATTGTCTGGATCTGGCACTGGGCCAGCGGGTGACGATAAACTGAGAGGTGGGTGAGGAAAAGAAAGAGAGGGAAGGGTGGAGGAAAGATTTGGAATAGGAGAAGTGAGAGCTAGTGGAGGAAAGTGAGGAGGCGACAAAAGAGGAGGAGATGGTGAAGACAAGGAGGAGGGAAGAGGAGAGGGATGAGAGGTGGGCGTTGGTGATGAAGATGGAGAGGGAGTAGAGATGATAGAGAGAGGAGAGATAGGCGGAGATGAAGAAGATAGGGAGGGGAGAGAGAGAGATGACGAGGGAGAATGAGGTATAGGAGGAGAAATAGATGAGAGAGGGGAGGTGGGAGTGAGAATAGCGGTGATAGAGGGAGGAGAGAGGTGAGGGAGATGGGAGGAGGGAAGAGTGGGGAGAGAGGAGATGGTAGGGGGAGCGAACTGCTCCCCCCTGCCGTCACAGAAGGCATTCTTAGACCTGTGGTCCTTCTCAGACGGCACAGATTAGAATACCGCTGGAAACACTTTTTCGGCAATTACTAGCTACTTCCCTTTTCTTTTCAATACATTATGCCATGCTACAGCATACGAAGCTGCCAGTAGAAAATGACATGCTTAACTTTCTGAATAACACCTACTGTGTCTATTCCAAAAACTTCAAAAAGGTGAGTGATTAAACTTAAAAACTTTGCAACCCCTTTTAGGCTACTTTCACACATCAGGTTTTCGGCGTCAGGCGCGATCCGGCGTCGTGCCGGAACGCCGGATCCGGCAAATGTTTCGTAAAACCGGATGTGACGGATCCGGTTTTCTGGCGGATCCGTCTTTTTCTGGACAGACAAAACCGGATCCGTCTCATCCGGTTCATCCGTTTTTCTATCCGTTTTTCGACGGATTACGCCGGATCCGGTTTTTAAAATTGACCCTTGTGGCCTTCCGAACGGGATTGGCTACTGGAAAACTATATATAGCATGTTCCTACAGCCCTTCTTTGACAGGTTGTAGAGGAGAAAGTGCAGGTTGGAGAGAAGAGCAAGTTACTGGCGAAGATGGATGTTGTCATTGGAAATATTTTGAAGAATTTGGCGGATTTTACAGCGGAGGCAAATCATTTGAGGGTGATTGTTCTGGAGGAGAGAGCGAGACAGCAGCGCATCAGGCATCGTAGACGACGTTTGTGGATCCACCCCATCACAGCCAAGAGAATGACGCGTGGGGTCTATTCTACACTATGCATGGACCTTCGACGAAACCCGGATAAATTTTTTGGATATGTTAGGATGAAAATGGAGAATTTTGATTACTTGGTGGAGCGCATTGCACACCTCATAAGAAAAGCGGACACCTATTGCCGCTTCTCTGTTTCACCCGCAGAGCGTCTAATGGTGACTTTAAGGTAAGCCACATTTATTGGATATGATCGCATCAGAGCACACTTTCACTGCAATCTTGTTGGTGGTAATTTGTATCTCCAAGTGTTATAGGTCAGTTTTGGTATGTAATGCTGTGATTTAAAACTAATTTATTGTTTTTTAATTCCCCACAGATTTCTTGCAACTGGAGAATCCCTTTCGTCACTGCATTTCCAGTACAGACTCGGGATTTCCACCATATCTGGAATTGTGAAGTACACATGCCGTGCACTGTGGGACTCCTTAGCTGAAGAGTTTTTACCAGAGCCCACAACAGAGAGGTGGATTGAAATTGCTGACAAGTTTCAACAGATATGTCAGTTTCCAAACTGCTTGGGCGCTGTGGACGGGAAACATATCCGCATTGTAAAGCCAGCTGGATCGGAATATTTCAATTACAAGAAATATTTTTCAATTGTCCTCATGGCCATCGCTGACGCGGAATACAAATTTATTGCGGTTGATATTGGGGCCTATGGCCGCTCCAATGACTCTCAAGTTTTCAAACTGTCTGCCATGGGGCGTAAACTGTATGGAAACACCTTCCAGTTCCCACCACCTAGACCGCTGCCGCAAACATCTGGTCCACCTATGCCATTTGTCTGTGTAGGGGATGAAGCCTTCCAGCTGTCAGAACACCTTTTGAAACCGTACTCTAGCAGAGGATTGACAAGACCAAAACGCATTTTTAATTACCGCCTCACAAGAGCAAGAATGGTTGAATGTACCTTTGGTATTCTGACAGCCAAATGGCGGGTCCTATAGACTGCGATCAACCTCAAGACAGAAACTGTGGACGAGGTGATCAAAGCGTGCGTGGTACTCCACAATTTTGTTATCTGCAAGGAACCCATTTCCATTGAGGACACCTCTGAAGAAACCACCTTGCAAGATTACCATGACATTACCACTAGAAGTTCTGTGACGGTTTCAGTAATGAGGGACAATTTTGCACTATACTTTATGTCACCTCAAGGCAGAGTACACTGGCAGGATGACAGAGTGTGAAAGATTTGTGCCCTAACCAAACTTGTGTACCTTCTGTACCAACAGTATATACCTTTGCCAACCAAAGTTGGCTATCTTGTCATGGTCTCTATTTTTAGCTTTAGGCCACAGGTGTGTACCTGGTTGTGTTTTATGCAAAGTATTTCACCTTTTAACAAAAGTTGTGTACATTGTTAGGAAATCACCAACAATAAACACTTTTTAGGTGAAATACTTTGCTTCAAACACAACCAGGAACACAACTGTGGCAAAAAGCTAAAATTTACCCACAGTTATATACCTAGTTTTGAATACCATTTCACCTTTTAAATACCCTGTATTTAACCTTTTTCGCCGCAGAAAGAAATGACAGACAACCAGTGTAAAATAATTTAACTTTTATTGAAAAATGTTTTTTTTAGTAAACTTTTTTAAAATTTTAATAAACTTGTTTAATAAAACTTGGAAACTATAAAACTGAAACCATAAAACTGGTCATTTTTATTTAAATACACACATTATAAATCTGTGTAGTGTGTGGTGGAAATACTGCTGTAGGGGCTGCGGGACACTTCGACACTGGGAGTGTGGAGAGAGGACTGGGATCGTGGTGGGGAAGGAACAGTTAGAGGTGAAGGTGTGGAAAAAACTACAGAATGGGTGGACATGTGGGAAGCAGAAGAGGTGGTGGGTGGTGGAGTGGAGGGTTGGGCAGGGACTGTAGGAGCAGATGATGTTGATGGCAAGTTGTATGGTGAAGGAGTTTGGTACGGGGCAGGTTGCTGGAAGTGGGGAGATGTCTGGTACGGGGCAGGTTGCTGGAAGTGGGGAGATATCTGGTACGGGGCAGGTTGCTGGAAGTGGGGAGATGTCTGGTACGGGGCAGGTTGCTGGAAGTGGGGAGATGTCTGGTACTGGGGAGGTTGCTGGTACTGGGGAGTTTGCAGGTACTGTGGAGGTTGCTGGTACTGGGGAGGTTGCTGGTGCTGGGGAGGTTGCTGGTGCTGGGGAGGTGGATGGTGCTGGGGAGGTGGATGGTGCTGGGGAGGTGGATGGTATGTAATAGGAGGGGGAGGATGGAAAGTGGCTGGAGGGGGTGTAGATGTAATAGGAGGGGGAGGATGGAAAGTGGCTGGAGGGGGTGTAGATGTAATAGGAGGGGGAGGATGGAAAGTGGCTGGAGGTGGATGGTATGTAATAGGAGGGGGAGGATGGAAAGTGGCTGGAGGGGGTGTAGATGTAATAGGAGGGGGAGGATGGAAAGTGGCTGGAGGGGGTGCAGGTGGAGGAACTACTGTGGTGGGAGGAGGAGGAGGTTGGGAGGTAACTTGCTGGAGAGCAGCGTGGCATGAATGCATTACATGCATCTGCTGGGCAGGAGAGAGCGTTTCCATGCGCTCCACAACAGACCTGAAAAAGGTGTGGTTTGGCGAAGATCTTGCTTCTGAATGCATGGTTTGCAGAAGTGTCTTCACCTCCAGAATGCTGGAGTTGATCTGCTGATAGCCTGCGGAGATTTGCTCTGACAAGACTTTTAGACAGTTCTGGAAAGATGCATTCAGATGCAAGAACTCTGGCGCATAAGTCTTTTCCTGACCCCTCTGCCGCTGCCGCCCAGTACCCGCAGGTGTACTAGAGGTGGCAGGGGCAGAAGGGTGGGGTAAAGGGAAAGCGATCTCCTCACCAGCAGCTTCATGTAATGTAGGCGGCCATGATGCTCCTGTGCTGGTGGATGGGACAGATGGGTCGAATGTGTGGGAAGGCTGGGAAGGTGCAGATGTACCGGGGCGGTCGAAGTGTCCCTCGGTGCCGGTCTCCTCAGGGATCGCCTCAGAAGGGTCCAATCGTGCCGGCTCCCGAGTGCTGCTCACCGTGCTGTGGAATAAAGAGAAAAAAAAACAATTAAAATACTGACATGGTATGGCCCTGGCTGAAAAAAAAATTTACATATAACATTTTTTTTCACATGTGGTGTGTAATATTTACCTTCTGGTGACCATTGTTTCCCGGAGGAACGACAGGGCTTCTGCGTACTTGTACTTGCTCCTGCGTCCTCCAGATCCACTCGGGGCCCGCATCTCTTTATTGAACTCCTTCTTGAAACGATCTCTCACAGACCGCCACCGATTCACAATTCTGTTCCCTGAAACGAGAAAGGAGTGGTTAGTATACAACATCAGTGTTTCCCAAACTCCAGTCCTCATGGTCCCCAGGGGTCATGTTTTCAGGATTTCCATAGTAAATAGAAATCCTGAACACATGATCCGTGGGGACCACGAGGACTGGAGTTCGGGAAACACTGGTTTACATCAAGCAACCGGTACTGTATATACTTACGCTCTTTAATCTGGGCCCGAGCTTCGAGGTCCTCCCAGCGGCCCACAAGGAGCGAACAGATTTCCTCCCAGAGTCGTCGGGTAACGATCAGGTCAGCGTGGCGGCGGTCAGCCATATTCCAGAGCGGCTCCCTTTCTCTGACGAGATCGATGAGGCGGTCCACATCAATCCCTCCATCCTCACCGTCAGAGTCGGGAGCACGCTGTGAAGGCTGTTAAAGAAAAAGACAAAAATAACATAATTAGCCTCCACAAAAGAAATGAAATAAAAAGTGCAAAAAAACAAAGCAAAAATATTTATACTTACACGCTGGTGACCGCCGCGTTGCTGTCGCCGACGACCCTGGGAGGCACTGCGAGGACCTCTTGGCCAAGCACCAGATTGGGAAGACTAGAGAAGAAAACAAAAAATGTTATGTCTTTGGATGTAGGCATTTGTTTGCTGTGTGTGGTCTGCAGAACATTGTTTTCTATGTGTTGTGTGTAGTGTGATGTTGTGTTTCTGCGTTTGATGCAAAAAACTTACCAATTGTGAGCCCACTCCAGGTGTCTGTCCACCCCTTCCTTCTTCTTCTGGGAGCTCCTCTTCATCTTGTGATTCCTGTTTTGAAATAAAAGGCAATGAATAGACATATATTACAGAGAAGATGGATTTTGGAAACAAAAACTTACCGTCAAACGCTGACGATGCGAGGGAGGGCTCCCAGAAGATGATGTGCTGTCTTCCTGGTGGCCACACTCCATGCCTGTGGGTGGTGTTCCAGCTGCTGCCATTGCTGCTGCTGCTGCATCTATTGGGCGGCTGTTGAATAAAGAGAAACAAAGGGCCAATGACGGCGAAAACCTGATGTGTGAAAGAGGCCACCTGCTTAAAAGGGGAGGAAAAACAAAACAAGAATATTTAGTGAAAAAACTCCAAAAGTCTTGGAAACAGAGAAGGAAAATCAAAATTGACAAGAGAACACAGGAATAACCCAACGCAGGTAAAAATTCTCTTTTTAACAAAACTGAAAGAAAGAAGTGAAAACTAAACCTAAAAAACTGATAAAATGTCACAAAAAGTGGAAGAAAACTAAAAAGAGATAAAAAGGGAAAAATTATTTTCTTTCTTTTTTTTCCTTAAAAAGATTTTTAAAGTATGAAACTCAAAAAATTGATAAGATCAAAAAGTATATAAACTTTAAAAAGAACCACTCAGAAAAACCAAAAACCAATAAATTGAGGAAAAATGGAGTTGATAAACCTTGGAAAAAACACTCCAAAATATTTATAAGAATCTAAAAGTCAGTACAACTTCCAACAATAAAAGGGTTAATGCAGAAATGATGCAGGATACACACACTTCCCTTTTTTCTGCCTGTGTCTTCCAGAGACATGAAGAGGAAAAAAACAAACAAACATTGATATGCTCAAAAAGACCCAGCTTTCCCGAAAATTATCACACTACAGTAACAAGAATAAAAATCTCCACCAAAATTGCAAGATAAAACAAAATAGGGAAAAGCAGAGTATAGAACAAAATGTAACAGTATGAAAAATATATATATCAGGGGCACACCCTGTAGGCAAAAGAGGAAGTTTACAAGACAAAAGGAAAAAAAAAACACTTTCTGCTTCAAATCTTCGTGGAAACCTGCAATGAATTCACATATAGACGTCCGGGGAGAGAGATCAAAAGCTCTTGTTTGTGTCGCGTATGTGAAACAGCTGCTGGTAACCGATAACTGCCAACCACACTGGGTGAACTGCGCTGGTGACCCGGGAATGTTAACACGCTGTACCGGACCATCCTGCCTGGCTCGTCGGTATCAGTAATGTGATAACTCCCACAATGTTGCCACCACCTGATACCTGGGCCGGCTTCTCCTGTCCTTCCCTGTGACCAGGTGTGTTGGTGGCAACCTGTCAAGTGGTTTGGCTTGCAATATCTCCCCTAAGCTGACACAACCGCGTGGCCTGGCGTGGGCGCTGTTGTCCCTTCCTGTGCACGGGTGTTTGTTGTGATAGCTTGATGTGAGATTCGCATTGTGATAACTCCGTAAGGCCCCACCACCTGTCCCTGGGCAAGGCTTCTCCTGTCCTCCCCCTGTGTCCAGGTGTATTTGTGAGGACCTATCTGAGTGGGTCAAACTTCCCTGTTATCGGTTTTCCAGCACCCACAAACACAAATCTGTCACAATTTTCCACCAACTCTCTCACCCGGATCTTAAACACACAGGACCACAGCAGACACTTAGCTTATCCCAGGGTTTGGATAAGAGCGTGGACTTTTTTTTACCTGGGTTTGGTGACCACACTGACCGGCTAGAGTTGCTGACCCGGACTGGGCACAGGGAACATTCAGGTAAGATAACTAGATTTTCTTACCTTACTTATGGAGTTGCGCAAATCTCCGTTCCCATGAGCCAAGACCTTGGCCGGCACCTCTTTCTTCTCCGGTCAGCAGGATCCCCGTGCGTTTTCGTCCACGGCCTCGAGTTGGGCGTCAATTGATGTAGAAATTTATATGGGTAGATATACCCTTGTGCGTGCTGTGTCCTGCCCAAATTAGACAGTCTTATTGAGCGCTCAAAGGAAAAGAGGAAGCTACACTTGGTTAGCAACAACTCATTCCAGCAGAACTCTGGAAACTTTATTGAATATACTTGGTTTTATCAGCTGTACAGAAAGGAGTGGTTACTCATTAACATAAAGGCTTTACTTCTTATCTATTTGGTCAGTTTAAATACATGAACATATATGGGTGTCCGACCTGGGGTTACTTAGACACCACGTGATTTACTGTCCGGAGTCTTGCACTCGTCAGCAAGTCTCCAATATCGGCTGGACCATCTGGCCTTACTTCCTCATTCCCTATGTCTGCTAGATATTTCTCAAGTCAGAAGATAATGCTATCATGAGATGACTGGGTAGCAGGTCAACTTCCACCAAATAGTTATAAGGTTCAAACTGTGAATATGTATCTGTATGCATATGGCTATATAAGAATACATGAGTATATAGCAGTATATAGCCTATAGCAGGCAAGTGAGATCTATATGTTATATTTCCATAACACCGGCATGGAGGCAGAATGACGGCTACTCCAGAAGTAAGCAAGCATCTGTCTGACTTCATACAGATTCTTAGAGTTTAAGTAGAAGAGCTAAAAGGGCGTTTAAAATACTACGATTCCAAAAATAGTACATACAATTGGAATATGCTTAGCGGTTAGCAATCCCTATCTACGTTACCAGAGTACAAAAAGTGATAATTCTTTATTTAGGAAAACCAGCTAGCATTCACAAAAGTAACACCCAAAGGTAACACCCATATGTTCACAATACGTAAGCGTTGAATACACGGTGTTCCAAATTAATATGCAAAAAGAGTTTAGGAGTGATAAGGTTAGAATTTTTTGTTTGTCATTTAAACTCATTGATGGTGATGTGTGTCAGGGTTCTTTATATCACTGAAAGCAATTGCAGATACCTGTGCAAATTAGTTTGGCAGGGGTGTCTAAATAAAGGCAAGACTACTTAAGAAGGCTGTTCCACATTATTAAGCAGCCTACATTTTTTGCCAAAATGGGAAAGAAAAAGGATGTGTCGGCTACTGAAAAGCAACAAATTGTGGAGTATTTAGGTCAAGGCATGACTACAATCAACATTGCCAAGACACTTCATTGTGATCATCGCACAATCAAGAAGTATGTAGCTGATTCCCAGCACACACGTGTGCGTGCTGATAAGGAAAAATTGAGGACTCTTTCCAACAGGCAATTGCGTCAGGTTAAAAGAGCAGCTGCAAAAATGCCTTGTCATAGCAGCAGACAAGTTTTTGAAGCTGCTGGTGCCTCCAACATCCCCCCAACAACAAGATGCAGGGTCCTTCAGAGGTTTGCAGCTGTGCGTAAGCCATCCTGTCGACCACCTCTATCCACTGCACACAAGCAGAAATGGCTTCAGTGGGCCAAACGATACATGAAGACTGACTTCCAAACTGTTTGGTTCACCGATGAGTGCCGTGCAACGCTTGATGGTCCAGATGGATGGAGTGGAGGATGGCTGGTTGATGGACACCCCATGAAAACACGGCTAAGGCGCCAACAAGGAGGTGGAGTAATGTTTTAGGCTGGAATCATGGGGAGAGAGATTGTCGGCCCCTTTAGGATCCCTGAAGGGGTAAAGATGAACTCCATAATCTATGTGGAGTTTCTAAAACAGCACTTCCTGCCATGGTTCAAGAGGAAGAACCGTGCTTTCCGCAGCAAGATCATTTTCATGCATGATAATGCACCGTCTCATGCTGCAAATAACAGATCTGCATCTCTGGCTGCTATGGGAGGACAAACTTATGGTGTGGCCACCATCTTCCCCTGACCTCAACCCCATTGAGAACCTCTGGAGCATCATCAAAAGGAGTGTCTATGATGGCGGGAGGCAGTTCACATCTAAGCAACAGCTCTGGGAGGGTATTCTGTCCACATGCAAAACAATTGAAGCACAAACCATCCAAAAACTGACAAATTCAATGGACGAGAGAATTCAGAAGCTTCTTTCGAACAAGGGGTCCTATGTGCAAATGTAACATCACCTAGAATAAAGTTTTGACTTGAAAACTGTTTGATTTCATTTTGTAATAAGCTGATAATGCTTATAATTTCACAATTGACCATTTTTTTGATCAACATAATAAAAATAAAAAGGTTGAAAACTCTGCTGTGCATAATAATTTGGAACATGCATTTTGAGTGTTTATTTTTTTTAAAAATATACTGTTTTCATAAGCAGTTTGTTCAAAAACATTGTAATTATACTAGAATATTAGATGACTGGAAAATAACAATGACTGCAATTCATATAGGTAATTTAGAGAAAATATGAGGAAATATTTTTTGCATAATAATTTGGAACACAGTGTAGTTTCTATATATGGTCCTCAAGATGAAAGCAGCACACCAAAAGAACTCCAGTCAAAGTGCCACTCACCAGCCCATCCAGCCAGCCACCCACACAGCGAAGCCTCGGTCCCGGGAGCCGTGGACACAACTCCCAGGACCGAAACGCTGGGCAACCAGCCAGACGGGCCAACAAACTGCACCCCGACTGGAATTCCCCCGCTGCGCTGCCCTCATCCCGAGGACCATTTTTGAGGTTTGGTATATGCCTGGAAGGCTTGCACCCGCATTGTCTGTTCATTTTTTGTGCTGCTTTTCCTCTTTATATATATATATATATATATATATATATATATATATACACATACATATATACTCACACACATACACGCATACATATATACACACAAACATGCACATAAAAGAAAGAACTTTATTACAATTATTATAACATTCCCTCATCTTGTAATAAAATCATTTATCTGTACACATTGGAGACAGATTTCTTTTTGTCAGATTTCACAGAAGATCTTCACATAATCTAGAGGGAGAGTAATATATTCAGTATATTTATTATTAAGTCCCAAAATTTTCATTCTTTCATTGGATTCCAAAGTCTCCATTCCTTGATACATAGTTTTTGTTATGGCAGAGTCAATCAGTCTCTGTACAAGTCCTCGAATGCATAGAATAGCACAGCATCCACAAACAATCAGAACTCTGGCCACGATGGTAAGAGATGTCAAAGCAGAAGTGAATAATCCGGACCATTTCCCAAACCATCCTTCAGTCCAGGAAGTAAATATGTCGTCATATCAAGAGTTCTCAGCTAATTCATTAGACAGGGCAGTCAGTCCATTAAGAGCTTTGGAGATACTTCCATCAGGATCTGTATTAGGGATAAACGTGCAACAAAATCCTCCAAACATTTTATATACACCTCCCTTTTCTGATAAGAACTTGTCTAATGCCATCCTATTCTACCAAGCCATGAGAGAAGTTGGTCTTACTCAGCTATCCATTTAACTGCATCTCGGGTATAATTAAAATCTCTGCTGGTTATAGTATAAGCAGTTTATCCAATCTACATTCTTTTCTACAAATCACCCACCAAATTATGGATTCCCACCCGGCTGCTACCTGGATCCTAGCCTTGTATTCGTTGGTCACTCCTCTGGGAACTCCAATGTCATCTCTGTAGATACTAGAATGGAAGGATCCTTGCAGAGTTTCACGCTTCTGTCTCTTCCCACTACATACCTTTGGTCATATCTCTGTTGACAACAGGTGGAACGGCATGATTAGCTGGACCACCGCACAGTTCCCTCAGGAACCATGTGGTAGTCTGGCTCTTATCCTTTTATCACCGTATAGCCACTATACATCCGCTCTCAGGGTAGTGTGGTTTGACCATATGGTTGAGTACTTGGCCCTGTGGGAGACAATGATCCATTCTCTACAAGAGTCCCCTTGGAGCTCTCCGAAGTCGTGCCCATACCCTGGAAGACTAAAACAAGTTTAGTTACCAGGATTAGCAATCACCTGTGGTGGGATATCCGATTCCTCAAGTGGGGGATATAAAAGTGATAACATTTTACATTTTCCTACCATTTCTGAGCAGACATAAGTTTTACTATATACCGTATATACTCAAATATAAGCCGAGATTTTCAGCGCAAAAAATTGGGCTGAAAGTCCCCCTTTCGTCTTATATTCGAGTCATATACAAAGGGGGTCGGAGGGGGGGGGGCGGGGGTGTCAGGTCATACTTACCTGTCCTGACGCTGTGTCTTGAGCCCCCAGCTTCTCCCCGTGCGCTCTCTTCCTGCCTTCAGCAGTCACGTGGTGCCGCTCATTAAAACTCATGAATATGCGCATATTCATGAGTTTTAATGAGCGGCACCACGTGACCGCTGAAGGCAGGAAGAGAGAGCACGGGGAGAAGCTGGGGGCTCAAGACACAGCGTCAGGACGGGTAAGTATAGCGATACTCACCTGTCCTGCGTCCATGGTGCTTGCTGCTGTCTGTCATCGGTCAGTGACTTCAGAGGGCGCGGTGACGTGGTTAGTGCAGTCTGAACGTCACTGACTGATGACGTGGCAGATAGCGGTGAGCAGCCATGGACGAAGGACAGGTGAGTATCTGACACCCAGCGACGGAGAGGTGAGTATGTCATTTTTTTTATTTTTACATGCAGCAGCAGCATGGGGGCAGCATATGGGGGAATAATCTATGGAGCTTTTTATGGGGTCAGCATATGGGGTCAGCATATGGGGGAAAAATCTATGGAGCTTATTCTGGGGTCAGCATATGGGGGAACAATCTATGGAGCCAGCATATGGGGGAACAATCTATGGAGCTTCTTCTGGGGTCAGCATATGGGGGAACAATCTATGGAGCTTCTTCTGGGGTCAGCATATGGTGGAATAATCTATGGAGCTTCTTCTGGGGACACCATATGGGGGAATAATCTATGGAGCATTTCCCACCCTAGACTTATACTCGAGTCAATAAGTTTTCCCAGTTTTTTGTGGCAAAATTAGGGGGGTCGGCTTATACTCGGGTCGGCTTATACTCGAGTATATGCGGTAAGTTAATTTTTTAAGCTTTTTGCAATGTATTTAAGTCATTCGAACCATTCATTCTTCTCAAAGCCTCTCTCTAGAGATAGTTTATCTTCCTAAGTTAGGTTAGACAATCTAACTATGAACCCTATGGACTCTATGGCTCTCTCTGGCATACCTTCTTTGGGTCTATGTATGCTATTATTCTGAACTTCTATGTAGAAATGTCATATTGGGTCTGTTCCTGACAGATCAGCTCCTATAACCTTTGATCCCTCATCTTAAGGTTTTTTAAAGTTCTCAGTAGCTGATTACAATTATTCTTATTTGTGTAAGGGGATCTCCTTTTTCCAAATGGAGAATCAGGCTTTAAAATCTATGTAGCCATAAAGCTTATACCTATAGTCTCGGGCTATAATTGTCCATGCTGCTTTACGCCAGTCAGCACACATTCATCCCCTTTGCTATTAGAGCTTCATAACACAACATACTTATCAGACTCTGCTAGTTTCACAGCTTGTTCCCTATCTCTGTATCATTCATACAACAGACAAAAATCCACTAACATGGCAGCCTCCTGCCCAATTTCAAAAGTAAGATTTAAAGTCTTAAATCTGAAACCATTATACCACCCTGGACTTTCCTCTCCTGCTGGGTCTATTACTGTCCAATCTCCCATCACCATGATCACGAAGACTATACATGTACACATCCTAGATCTGACTGTCTTGTCCGGGTAGGGTGATGAATGGGAGACTTCACCAGTTTGAGACAAGCTTTCCCTTGTGGAAAACCTCCCTTTGTAGCTGGACTTTGACAAGCAAGTCAGATCCTACTCTGTCCCTACCTGTCTGACAAGTTTACAGTGTGAGACATGGATCCAGGAGGTGCGCTCAGCAATCTTGACCGCAGTAGGAGTACTCTACAGCAGTGGTCCCCAACCTTTTTTGCACCGGGGACCGGTTTCAAGCAAGACCATTCTTCCATGGCCCGGCAGGGTGGGGATGGAGGTGTGGCAGGGGCGGGGCTTTGGTCATAAGGGGACGGGGCTATGGACACGGTTGTAGTGTAGCAGTGCATACTTATAATTAAATAACATTTATAATGTGACTCAACTCACCATAGGTTTTGAATAAGTGCTCCATCACCCCCTTCTCCCCATCATTGCCTTCACCCCATCACTCCCTTCTCCCCATCATTGCCTTCTCCCCATCACTGCTGTCTCCCCATAATTGCCTTCACCCCATCATTCCCCTCTCCCCATCATTGCCTTCACCCCATCACTGCCATCTCTCCATCATTGCCTTCACCCCATCACTGCCATCTCTCCATCATTGCCTTCACCCCATCACTGCTGTCTCCCCATCATTGCCTTCACCCCATCACTGCTGTCTCCCCATCATTGCCTTCACCCCATCACTGCCGTCTCTCCATCATTGCCTTCACCCCATCACTGCCATCTCCCCATCATTGCCTTCACCCCATCACTGCTGTCTCCCCATCATTGCCTTTACCCCATCACTGCTGTCTCTCCATCATTGCCTTCACCCCATCACTGCTGTCTCTCCATCATTGCCTTCACCCCATCACTGCCGTCTCTCCATCATTGCCTTCACCCCATCACTGCCGTCTCTCCATCATTGCCTTCACCCCATCACTGCCATCTCCCCATCATTGCCTTCACCCCATCACTGCTGTCTCTCCATCATTGCCTTCACCCCATCACTGCCATCTCCCCATCATTGCCTTCACCCCATCACTGCCATCTCCCCATCATTGCCTTCACCCCATCACTGCTGTCTCCCCATCATTGCCTTCACCCCATCACTGCTGTCTCCCCATCATTGCCTTCTCCCCATCATTGCCTTCACCCCATCACTCCCCTCTCCCCATCATTTCCTTCACCCCATCACTCCCCTCTCCCCATCATTGCCTTCACCCCATCACTCCCTTCTCCCCATCATTGCCTTCACCCCATCACTCCCTTCTCCCCATCATTGCCTTCACCCCATCACTGCTGTCTCCCCATCATTGCCTTCACCCCACCACTGCTGTCTCCCCATCATTGCCTTCACCCCATCACTCCCTTCTCCCCATCATTGCCTTCACCCCATCACTCCCCTCATGGCCTTCTCCTCATGTCCCCATCTCCTCCAGGGCCAGGCTACACAAACACAGACCAACACACACACACATACATGTACACACACACACAGACATACATGTACACACATTATACACACACACACAGACAGACATACATATACACACAGACACCACCTCTCTCCTCTCACCTGTCCGCCGCCCGCGCTTCCTCGCACTGACACAGCAGCGGCCGCGCTCCTCTCTGTGTCAGTCAGAGACAGGAAGCGCGGGCGGCGGGCAGGAAGCTGGACGGGTCCTTGCAGCTCCGCTCCTGCTATTCCCTCTTGCAGGCAGCGGAGCTGCTTGATCGCTCCCTGCCCGCCGCTAAGAGCTGCTGCGCGCCGCCCCAGCCCCCGCTATGCCACTGACCGCCCCTGGCTCCCCTTGTGTCCGCGGACCGGCAAGGGCACTGCAGCGGCCCGGTGCTGGGCCGCGGACCGGCGGTTGGGGACCCCTGCTCTACAGGACTTGGTAAGGACCTTCCCACTTAGGATGGTGTTGGTGTCTCTATCACTTTCACAAGGACCCAGTCTGCAGGTTTCACGATCTCAGGTTTTGTTAGTGGGTTTCCTTGAACAAAACTACGAGTAGAAACTTCTTTGTGAGTTAATATCTTAGCCATATATTCTGCTAATGTACAATCAATTTCCTCATCTATCCTTCTAAAGAATTTTAGCTGAGGAAACAGAAAAGGTCTCCAGTATATATGATTTTAAAGAATGGTAACCCTACAGATGTCGCTGTGACATACATATTTAGTACAACCAATAGGAGACAGTCCAACCAATTTTTCATGTTTCCTGCAAGGTCTTTGTCAACCTATTTTTCAAGATCCCACTGTGTCTCTCAACCAGTCCGGCTGACTGAGGATGACAGGCACAGTGGTTTCCCAACTCAGTTGACAATGTTTTAGGTAATAATGATATTACTTAGCTAACTATATATTTTCTGGAACCCCAAATCTGGGTATGATTTCCTTTAGAAGAGCCTTCCCTACCATGAATGCATCAGGGTGGACAGCTTCAATCCACCTGCTGAAAGCATCCATAATAACAAGGCCGGACTTTTTCCCTCACACTTGTTCAATAAAATCCATTAAAATGTGATGGAATAAGTATTCAGGGTGAGGACATTGTCCTATCTTTGGTCTCAGATTCCCTTAGGGATTATTTTTGCACAAGTAATGCAGATTATACAAAATTTTTTAATAGTTAGTAAAGCCATACATCCTAAATACCTAAGATATGATTTTTACCATCCCTCCTGTTGAGACATAGCTTAATGCCATGGCTCAATACTGTGACATATCTTAGGAGGTTAATGGGCAGTTTACATATATAGGTAATCTTTAAAGATCTCCCCTTTTGTTACGAATTTGTTTTTTTTTTAATGCCAATAGCATGTCATCCACATATAAGAGTATCTGGCTACCTTCTGGTGACTAACATTGAGCTAGGTTAGCTGATTTTACCTGGAAAACAATAGTAGGTAATTCACAGTACCCTTGTGGGATTCTGGTGTATACCTGCTCCCCTTATATGTGGATACAAACCAAACCTGGCTACCTGGATGTACTAGGATGCTGAAGAAATTAATGATATCACTGTGAAGACCTTATTTTCCGGCCTCCAGTCATTCAGCAGAGTATGGGGGTCTGGCACTTTGGGGGCTCTTGGAATCACAGCCTCATTTACAGGTGGGGGCGCCCTCCCTACTGGAAACAAGGTTGTGTTACAAGGTGAGCTGGACAGGGTATAATCACCTGTTTTATCAATCCCACATCTGCAGGTCATGTGGACCACAAAAATTCTGGGTAATTGGGCAATTCTTCCTCTAATTCTAGGAAAGGTTCAACATTTCTCACTCGTTCCCCTGCCTCGCTGCAGGTAGACACTGGGTTTAGAAATGGTGTTCCACTTTAGTACTTGTGAATATACCTGCAGTCTGGCATTGTAAAATGAGCCACCACCCAAATCCTCCCATTGTTACTTTCCTTAAGCTGGAGTCACACATAGCAACTTACCAGCGATCCCGACAACGATATCAACGTGTCAGGATCGCTGGTAAGTCGCTATGTGATCGCTGGTGAGCTGTCAAACAGACAGCTTCACCAGAGATTAGCACAGTGATGCCGAGCGCGCGGCATCGCTGTGTTCGTTAGCGCTGATGCCATGGATCCATGTAAAAATAGAATTAAAATAAAAAATATTGTTATTCTCACCTTCCGACGTCCTGCGCAGCATTCCCGCCTCTCTCCACGCTCCGGTCCCAGTAATCCTTTGCGAGAATGACCGCGATGACGTCCGTTCTCGAGGGATCGCGAAGTCTCGCTGTCATTCTTGCAAAGGATTACTGGGACCGGGAGTGTGGAGAGAGGCGGGAAGACTGCGCGGGACCCCGGAAGGCGAGAATAACAATATTTTTTATTTCTTTTATTATTTTACAGCTGATTGCTGGTCTCCCGCCTGTCACACGCGGCGATGCGTGCTGGCCAGCGGGAGATCAGCGACGAAAATGAAAAAAATGTCCAGAGGTTTCTTGCAGTGATCAGCGATACCGGCAGGGGGGCCGGTCGCTGATCGCTGTCACACACAGCGATCTCGCTGGTAAGATCGCTGTTGTGTCACAAAAGTTGTAACTCAGCAGCGATCTCACTAGCAAGATTGCTATGTGTGACGGGTCCTTTACACTCCAACAAAATCACCAAGGAATTTCTATGATCTACCTTTACATCTGGAGAGAGAAATATGTGGCACGGTGCCTCTAAAAAGCAAAAACAACAATTTAATTAGTTCTGACAGTTTACAACTGGCAACACAGTTCCCTTTATGATCCCAGTATAGAGTGTCCAAGAACAATCTAGAGCATGGAAAGTCTCATATATTACATCAGGACCCCTAACATACCTGTAGTACATGGTGCAGTGTAGTTCTTCAGGTGTGTACAAATCTACATTTATATACCTTTAACTATTGCTTCCTTGATGAAGGACTCATTAATAAAGGATAGTCCTGCAGTTATTAGATCTAGACTGTAATAATATCTAGATTCCCCATACCCCTGGAGCACCATTGTCTCAGCCATGGATTTTACCTATAGTCCTGCAGCAGTAGGAATTATTCCCAGGCTCAGGGCTTGCATCATATCCCTCCCACACAGTTGATATTATAATTTGTGCAACTGCACTTTTACCTGTGCTGGGGTCTCATATCTCCACAGGCGTAGACAATGGTTCTTTGTGTATTACCACTTGCTCCTTTTACCACTAATGCAGGCAGCAGACAGTCCAATAGTAGGTATCTCTTCTGGATGTACTAAGCTTCTAGTGGCTCCTGAATCAATAAGAAAAGTGACCTCGTGGTTTCCCACAAGGAGAGTTACTTCTGAAAATACGGTGTTTCATAAATGTATCCCTACTTTAGCCAAATTAAATATTTCCTCTCATTACACCTTTCTTGTACCAAATTTTCACATTTTATGAAAGTTTACCATCAAATACAACCCATTTGTCATGGGACACACTCAGCTCTTTTAGTGGTCCCTTCTTATCTCAAAACCACAAACCACATTCCAAAACATTTCTCATGTTCACAGCTTATCTCACCACCTCAGGACTGTTTGCTCTGGGCGGTGCCTTCTCCTAGTTTTTCAAGATTAAAAAGAAATTGTCAGCGATATAGAATTTTTACTCTCTATTTGTAATAATATATAAGAGATAGGCCTATAATTTACCAATAAGGACACATTGCACATTTGATCTGAAGACTGTTTTCTCTGGGTACCTGATGAAAAAGGACCATATCCAGTTTCATTCCAGGGATACCCTCTTGGTACAATCTTAATAACTTTCCAGCTTTCAGATGAACTGGACAATAACAATTCTGCCTTACAATGATGACAAGATATTAAAATATATCTGTGGGTCTACGTCCTGTAAGGATGTTTCGTAAAATTCTTATACACAAGAAAAAGACAAACAACAAGATAAGGACTATGCACAATATAAACCCTGGAGCACAATGGATTTCTACCCACTTATAAGAAGTTTGACATATCAGTGAAATTCATATGTCAACAAGAAGATAAGAAACCAATAGCAACAATTCAATTACTGTTACTAATATTCAGAATCTAAATAATCCTCACTGATTACACTATGTCCTAGGTATTTACCAGCTTGTATCTCTATATCTTGCCGCCTCCATCCAATGAAGGCCTTTAAGGGGAGAGTGTGACAACACAGTGTAATAAACATGAAAGTCCCCAAGGGCTATGGTTACTGATATGACAAAGATACATATGCTCACAAGGACTTCCGAGTAGTGTAACAGTACAAACACACAACGATTTTCACAGGTAGGAACTGGACATACATACATACAAAGAGACATATAAGACAAGAGATTAAAGTTCCCTCGCACTCAAACCACCTGAAGTGCTGAGATAAAGTCTAATGACACCGCCTCTTTATATCCAGAGACATTCCCGTTCTTAAAATCAGGTATTCAGAGCACCACAGGTGCGGACTCTCCTCAGTGAATTGACCGCCACAAATCTGACTTTGTGTCCACTTTTTAAATGAGGAGGTTTCAGTCAATCTGTGATATTAACCCCTTCCTGCAATGTGCAGCGCTGCTGCGGGGGACTCCTTTCCTCCAGACCCCCGGATCCAAGATGGCGACGGGGGCCTTCAGGGGCCTGGAGGAAGCTGGCTTCCTCAGTGCCTGCAAAGCGCAGGCATGAGGAAGCCTTGTGCACTGCCTGTGACAGATTGCTGATCTGTCACAGTGATCTGTGATGTGACAGATCAGCGATCTGTCACAGGACAGTGATGTCCCACCTGGGACTATGTAATAAAGTAAAAAAAATAATAAAAAAAAGTGTAAAAATAATTTTAAAAAAATCGCCAAATAAATTAGTAAAAAAAAAAAAAAATATTCCCCAATAAATTCATTTTTTGAAAATAAAAAAACCCCAAAATAAAAGTACACATATTAGGTATCGCCGCGTCCGTAACGACCCGCCCTATAAAACTGTCCCATTAGTTAACCCCTTTAGCGAACCCCTAAAAAATTAAAAATAAAAAACGAAGCAAAAAATAATGATTTATTATCATACCGCCAAACAAAAAGTGTAATAACGCGCGATCAAAAAGACGCATATAAATATCCATGGTACCGCTGAAAACGTCATCTTGTCCCGCAAAAAACGAGCCGCCACACAGCATCATCAGCGAAAGAATAAAAAAGTTATAGCTCGCAGAATAAAGCGATGCAAAAATAATTATTTTTTATATAAAATAGTTTTCATTGCATAAAAGCGCCAAAACATAAAAAAACGACCTAAATGAGGTATCGCTGTAACCGTACTGACCCGAAGAATAAAACCGCTTTATCAATTTTACCGCACGCGGAACGATGTAAACGCACTCCCCCAAAAGAAATTCATGAAACGCTGGTTTTTGTTCATTCTGCGTTCCAAAAATCGGAATAAAAAGCGATCAAAAAATGTCACGTGCCCGAAAATGGTACCAATAAAAACGTCAACTCGTCCCGCAAAAAATAAGACCTCACATGACTCGGTGGGTCAAAATACGGAAAAATTATAGCTCTCAATATGTGGTGATGCAAAAACTATTTTTACAATAAAAAGCGTCTTTTAGCGTGCGACAGCTGCCAAAAATAAAAACCGCCATAAATAGTAAATCAAACCCCCCGTTATCACCCCCTTAGTTAGGGAAAAATAATAAAATTAAAAAAATGTATTTATTTCCATTTTTCCATTAGGGCTAGGGTTAGGGCTAGGGTTAGGGTTAGGGTTAGGGCTAGGGCTGAGATTAGGGTTAGAGGTGTGTTGGGGAGTTTCAATAGTTTAGGTACATCAGGGGCTCTCCAAACGCACATGACACCCGCAGACCATTCCATCAAAGTCTGCATTCCAAAACGTCACTACTTCCCTTCTGAGACCCGACGTGTGCCCATACAGTAGTTTTTTCTCACATATGGGGTGTCAGCGTACTCAGGACAAATTGTACAACAACTTTTGCGGTCCAATTTCTCCTGTTACCCTTGGGAAAATGAAAAAATTGGGGACTAATTGATCATGTTTGTGGAAAAAATACGATTTTTTTATTTTCATGCCTGGGCATTATAAACTTCTGTGAAGCCCTTGGGGGTTCAAAGTGCTCACCTCACATCTAGATAAGTTCCTTAGGGGGTCTAGTTTTCAAAATGGGGTCATTTGTGGGGGGTTTCCACTGTTTAGGTACATTAGGGGCTCTCCAAAGGCAACATGACACCCGCAGACCATTCCATCAATGTCTGCATTCCAAAACGTCACTACTTCCCTTCCGAGCCCTGACGTGTGTCCATACAGTAGTTTTCTCCCACATATGGGGTGTCAGCTTACTCAGGACAAATTGGACAACAACTTTTGGGGTTCAATTTCTCCTGTTACCCTTGGGAAAATAAAAAAATTGGGGAATAATTGATCATGTTTGTGGAAAAAATACGATTTTTTTATTTTCATGCCCTGGCATTATAAACTTCTGTGAAGCCCTTTGGGGTTCAAAGTGCTCACCTCACATCTAGATAAGTTCCTTAGGGGGTTTAGTTTTCAAAATGGGGTCATTTGTGGGGAGTTTCCACTGTTTAGATACATTAGGGGCTCTCCAAAGGCAACATGACACCCGCAGACCATTCCATCAATGTCTGCATTCCAAAACGTCACTACTTCCCTTCCGATCCCCGACGTGTGCCCATACAGTAGTTTTCTCCCACATATGGGGTATCAGCATACTCAGGACAAATTGGACAACAACTTTTGGGGTTCAATTTCTCCTGTTACCCTTGGGAAAATAAAAAAATGGTGACTAAAAGATCATGTTTGTGGAAAAAATACGAATTTTTTATTTTCACGCCCGGGCGTTATAAACTTCTGTGAAGCACTGGCGGGTTCAAAGTTCTCACCACACATCTAGATAAGTTCCTTAGGGGGTCTAGTTTCCAAAATGGTGTCATTTGTGGGGGGTTTCCACTGTTTTGGTACATCAGGGGTTTTCCAATCGCGACATGATGTCCGATCTCAATTCCAGCCAAAAACGTCAAATGGCGCTGCTTCCCTTCCGAGCTCTGCCATGCGCCCAAATAGTGGTTTACCCCCACATGTGCGGTATTAGCATACTCAGGACAAATTGCACAATAGCTTTTAGGGTCCTGTTACCCTTGGGAAAATAAAAATTGAGGTGAAAAGATAATTTTTGTGGAAAAAATATGATTTTTTAATTGTACCACTGTACGTTATAAACTTCTGTAAAGCCCTTGTGGGTTCAAAGTTCTCACCACATATCTAGATAAGTTCCTTGGGGGGTCTAGTTTCCAAAATGGGGTCACTTGTAGGGGGTTTCCACTGTTTAGGTACATCAGGGACTCTCCAAACGGGACATGGCGTCCGATCTGAATTTCAGCCAATTTTGCATTGAAAAAGTCAAACGGCGCTCCTTCCATTCTGAGCTCTGCCATGCGCCGAAACAGTCGTTCCCCCCCACAAATCAGGTATCAGCGTACTCAGGACAAATTGCACAATAACTTTTGCAGTCCAATTTCTCCTGTTACCCTTGGTAAAATAAAAAAATTGAACCTGAAGTATTTTTTTTGTGAAAAAAAGTTAGATGTTCATTTTTTTTTAAATATTCAAAAAAATTCCTGTGACGCACCTAAAGGGTTAATAAACTTCTTGAATGTGGTTTTGAGCACCTTAAGGGGTGCAGTTTTTAGAATGGTGTCACTTTTGGGTATTTTCTATCATATAGACCCCTCAAAGTGGCTTCAAATGTGATGTGGTCCTAAAAATAAAATGGTGTTATAAAAATGAGAAATCGCTGGTCAACTTTTAACCCTTATAACTTCCTAACAAAAAAAATTTTGGTTCCAAAATTGTGCTGATGTAAAGTAAACATGTGGGAAATGTTAGTTATCAAGTTTTTTGTGTGCCGCATCTCTGTGATTTAAGGGCATAAAAATTCAAAGTTGGAAAATTGCGAAATTTTCAAAATTTTTGCCAAATTTCCGTTTTTTTCACAAATAAACGCAAGTTATTTGAATGAAATTTTACCACTAACATGAAGTACAATATGTCACGAGAAAACAATGTCAGAATCACCGGGATCCATAGAAGCGTTCCAGAGTTATGACCTCATAAAGGTACAGTGGTCAGAATTGTAAAAATTGGCCCGGTCATGAACGTGCAAACCACCCTTGGGGGTGAAGGGGTTAAAAGAAAAACATATAACAAAAGAAGATAGAATACTCTCTATGGGGATATACACTATAATAACCTATTTGTCTCCAGTCCACAGGTAACTGTTAACCACACCTACTGGACTCCCTTATACATTCAGGATTTTATATTTCAATCCTTATACATTCACTCAAGATAACATTCAAGGAGTCTCATATGTAACATAAAACATATTTATAGCTTTTTAGTTCTATATAATTTTAAAAGACAGACAAAACAGCACATTTAACAGAATACAACATTCAACAAAGTACAGAAGACAAAACAGAATACCGGCAAAAATTAATCTTATACTGGATTTCTTAACCCTTAGTGATGGAGCCCATTTTTAAAATTCTGACCAATATCACTTTATGTGGTGATAACTCTGGAACGCTTATATCTGTCAGTAAAAAGACGTATTGGCTGTCATTAAGGGGTTAATCTAACGAGAATCGCTCTTGATTCTCCCATCTAGATCAACTTAACGTGCACACGGAGTTTTTATTCCACAGTAGCCTTCTCACACTGGCTTTGTACCCATTCAAAAACAAAACTAAAATAAAAAATAAAGATTATTATTATTCTACGGAATATCTTACAAGAACAAACAACAACCCCATACACTATGGAGTTTATCAACTTACAGGAGTTATTATAACTCCAATTGCATGTAAACAACTTGCAACTTACAGGAGCCTCTCACAAGCCCCAATTGGAAAAGTCCTCATTCAATTCCTAGAATAACATTCAAACTGAATTAACAAAGTTACTGAATATAATGAAAATTATTAAATGTTCTTACCTGTATTCAGATACAGCCTATTCCCAGAGATCCTTAGACTATACGAAATCCGTCACTTTCCCTAAGTCCGGGATAACTGACAATGCCCCTGTTGACGCCTAATGTCAAGGCGGAGGACTTACTTAAGGAGTTCCAGACTCCCCTGTGCACAGTTTACAGTACTCACCGGTGAGGGAAAGGTGTTGGATTTCCCGGCCAACGCACCAAATGTCAGTGGAGTTTTAGTCTTCCAATTAGAAATCGTCCTGACCTGAATAAGCAAGATTCTTTATTGATCATGCCGGCATGGAGGCAGAATGACGGTCACACCAGAAGTGAGCAGGCATCTGTCTGACTTCATACAGATTCTTAGAGTTTAAGTAGAAGAGCCAAAAGAACGTTTAAAATACTAAGTTTACAAAAATAATACATACAATTGGAATATGCTTAGCTGTTAGCAATCCTTATCTACGTTACCAGAGTGCAAAAAGTGATGATTCTTTATTTAGGAAAGCCAGCTAGCATTCACAAGAGTAAAACCCAAAGGTAACACCCATATGTTCACAATACGTAAGCTTTAGAGAGTTTCTAAGTCTAGGCATGGAAAATATATATATATATATATATATATATATATATATATATATATATATATATATATATTAGTCCTCAAGATAAAAGCAGCACATTAAAAGAACACCAGTCAAAGTGCCACTCACCAGCCCGTCTGGCCAGCCGCCCACACAGCGACGCCTCGGTCCCGGGAGCCGTGGACACAACTCCCAGGACCGAAACGCCGCCAGCCAGATGGGCCAACAATCAGCACCCCAACTGGAACTCACCTGGTGCGCCTCCCTCATCCCGAGGACCATTTTTGAGGTCTGGTATACGCCTGGAAGGCTTGCACCCGCATTGTCTGTTCATTTTTGTGCTGCTTTTCTATATATATATATATATATATATATATATACACGGTGGCTCAGTGATTAGCACTGCAGCCTTGGAGCGCTGGAGTCCAGGGTTCGAATCCCACCAAGGACAACATCTGCAAGGAGTTTGTATGTTCTCCCCGTGTTTGCATGGTTTCCTCCCACACTCCAAAGACATACTTATACGGAATTTAGATTGTGAGCCCCATCAGGGACAGTGATGATAATGTGTGCAAACTGTAAAGCACTGCGGAATATGTTAGCGCTATATAAATATAAAGATTATTATTATTATATATACACACACACACACATACACACATATATATATATATATATATATATATAAAAATATATATATACATACATACATACACAGTGCCTACAAGTAGTATTCAACCCCCTGCAGATTTAGCAGGTTTACACATTCGGAATTAACTTGGCATTGTGACATTTGGACTGTAGATCAGCCTGGAAGTGCCTACAAGTAGTTGACTGTAGATCAGCCTGGAAGTGCCTACAAGTAGTGGACTGTAGATCAGCCTGGAAGTGCCTACAAGTAGTGGACTGTAGATCAGCCTGGAAGTGCCTACAAGTAGTATTCAACCCCCTGCAGATTTAGCAGGTTTACACATTTGGAATTAACTTGGCATTGTGACATTTGGACTGTAGATCAGCCTGGAAGTGTGAAATGCACTGCAGCAAAAAAGAATGTTATTTCTTTGTTTAATTTTTTTTTAAATTGTGAAAAGTTTATTCAGAGGGTCATTTATTATTCAACCCCTCAAACCACCAGAATTCTGTTTGGTTCCCCTAAAGTATTAAGAAGTATTTCAGGCACAAAGAACAATGAGCTTCACATGTTTGGATTAATTATCTCTTTTTCCAGCCTTTTCTGACTATTTAAGACCCTCCCCAAACTTGTGAACAGCACACATACATGGTCAACATGGGAAAGACAAAGGAGCATTCCAAGGCCATCAGAGACAAGATCGTGGAGGGTCACAAGGCTGGCAAGGGGTACAAAACCCTTTCCAAGGAGTTGGGCCTACCTGTCTCCACTGTTGGGAGCATCATCCGGAAGTGGAAGGCTTATGGAACTACTGTTAGCCTTCCACGGCCTGGACAGCCTTTGAAAGTTTCCTCCCGTGCCGAGGCCAGGCTTGTCCGAAGAGTCAAGGCTAACCCAAGGACAACAAGGAAGGAGCTCCGGGAAGATCTCATGGCAGTGGGGACATTGGTTTCAGTCAATACCATAAGTAACGTACTCCACCGCAATGGTCTCCGTTCCAGACGAGCCCGTAAGGTACCTTTACTTTCAAAGCGTCATGTCAAGGCTCGTCTACAGTTTGCTCATGATCAATTGGAGGACTCTGAGACAGACTGGTTCAAGGTTCTCTGGTCTGATGAGACCAAGATCAAGATCTTTGGTGCCAACCACACACGTGACGTTTGGAGACTGGATGGCACTGCATACGACCCCAAGAATACCATCCCTACAGTCAAGCATGGTGGTGGCAGCATCATGCTGTGGGGCTGTTTCTCAGCCAAGGGGCCTGGCCATCTGGTCCGCATCCATGGGAAGATGGATAGCACGGCCTACCTGGAGATTTTGGCCAAGAACCTCCGCTCCTCCATCAAGGATCTTAAGATGGGTCGTCATTTCATCTTCCAACAAGACAACGACCCAAAGCACACAGCCAAGAAAACCAAGGCCTGGTTCAAGAGGCAAAAAATCAAGGTGTTGGAGTGGCCTAGTCAGTCTCCTGACCTTAACCCAATTGAAAACTTGTGGAAGGAGCTCAAGATTAAAGTCCACATGAGACACCCAAAGAACCTAGATAACTTGGAGAAGATCTGCATGGAGGAGTGGGCCAAGATAACTCCAGAGACCTGTGCCGGCCTGATCAGGTCTTATAAAAGACGATTATTAGCTGTAATTGCAAACAAGGGTTATTCCACAAAATATTAAACATAGAGGTTGAATAATAATTGACCCACACTTGTATGTTTAAAATTTATTAAAATTTAACTGAGCAACATAACTTTTTGGTTTGTAAGATTTATGCATCTGTTAATAAATTCTGCTCTTGTGTGAAGTTTGAAGGCTCTAACTTATTTGCATCTTATCAAACCTGCTAAATCTGCAGGGGGTTGAATACTACTTGTAGGCACTGTATATATATATATATATATATATATATACACATACACACACACACACACAAACATGCACATAAAAGAAAGAACTTTATTACAATTATTATAACAGCAAGGATGGGGTGCATGGGGAGGCGTGGCGGCTTATCTCCCTGCTATAACCGCCGTGCCCGCAGAGGGCTGACGGCATGAAGAACAGCCAGGCCAGTGGCCGCATCAGCTGGCAAGAGGCCAGATGAGAGGGCGCTGGCAGCCCGCGGCCCACATGACAGCGGCCCAGCGGGAAAATGCCCGGTTGGGCACATTATCAATCTGGGCCTATGCAAGTCAATGAGTCGATGGAAAAAATATCAGACTGCACTTATTTGACATCTAAGTGCAGTGAAATTTCCATGGACTGACAGGATGAAGAAGACGTAGACATTTTTTTCTCATCTTCTCCTCATCCCAGAAAATCTGGTCACACTATAATCCCTATCTGATCAAACTCTAATTTTGCTTTTGTGACCCTTGCCTTAAACAGAAATGACATTTTGGATGGCTGGTTTGGTTGTAAACACATTACATTTTTTAGAATCAAAATCTGATTATTCCAAGAAAACTGACCTTCAAAATGAGTGGACGACTTTCTCTTTGTAAAATGTTAATTCAGAATATTTATTTTTTGACAGTTTTTAGAACCCTCGATAATAATTATCTGCATTTTAATTACAGCTATAAAATGACAGTCATTACTGAACTGATGTCAGAATAAGTAACATGCTTTTCGACTCCCACAAATATTTCACAGCAGTAGCTTTAAGAATCTGAAAGTTCCACGCTGTACAATTATTACTACAACTCATTTGCAGATTTTATGTAAAATATGTATTGCATTTTATTCTTCGCCACGTGTCAATCATAATTAATGCTTCTGTTTTCTGAAACATACTTATATAGAGGGTTGCTGGATTAAGGCTAGTTTCACACTTGCTTTTTTTTGCAGCACGTTTTTCCCGCAAAAAAACGCATTGAAAAAACGCATACAAAAGCATACAACTGCTGCGTTTTTTTCAAGCATTTTTATGAGCATGCATGAAAAAAACGCAGCGTTTTTATGCGTTTGTATGCGTTTTTAGTGCGTTTTTACCGCGTTTGCGTTTTTTTCCAACATTAGGTGGCCCCTCACACTAACCCAAACCATGACTTTACTAACACTAACCCTGACCCTAACCCTGACCCTAACCCTTAACCAAACCATACTTAACCCTAACCCAAACCCTAACTAACCCTAACCCTGACCCTGACCCTAACCCCTAACTAACCCTAACCCTGACCCTAACCCTTAACCAAACCATACTTAACCCTAACCCAAACCCTAAACCCTAACTAACCCTGACCCTAACCCCAACCCTAACCCTGACCCTAACCCTAAACCCCCTTAACTAACCCTAACTCTAACCCAAACCCCTAAATTCCATGGTTAACAAAAAAAAACGCATGTGCAAAAAAACGCATACATAAGCATGCCAATGCGCACATATGCGCACCCATAGACTTATATTGGGTGTCTTGCTGTAAAAAAACGCATTGCGCGCGCATGCGTTTTTTTGAGGCAAGTCGGACGCACAAAAAATGCAACAGGTTGCATTTTGTGCGCCCGAGCGCATACCGCAAAAAAACGCATGCGCGGTAAAACGCGTACAAACGCATGTGTATGCGCACATAAGCGCATCCCATGCAAAGTATAGGAAAAAAAAACGCATGCGCTATTTAGCGCTAAATTACCGCGAAAAAAACCGCAAATGTGAAACCAGCCTAAGTCATTAAACTTTTTCGACACACTAGTTCAAGGTGAAATAAGGAAATGCCATAGATAAAACAATTTTGCATATTTTTCACATGATTTTTCCCTATTTTATTTTGAACTTGTTTGGAGTCCAACTTTGCTGTCAAGCATAGGAAAATAAGTTATACTTCTTTTATATTCATATAAATATGAGACGAAGCACAATTTATGAATTTATTCTGATTATACAATGGAAAAACATTTACTTGCAAAGATTTTTTCCCTGAAGTAATAAATATTCTTTTCAGCTGTCTCTAAGTTACTTTGGACTCCTACACATGTACTGCATAACATGCACTAATAGCATCCAGCTTTTGACACATCTGAATGAGATATAAAGTTGTATAGTTATGTTTTATTACATGACCTCCACCTTCTTTCCTTTTGTCTTATCTGGATATCACAGTGATTCTTATTTGCTCTCTTGCCCATGCATAAATATGCTAGAAATAAAACCTTTAGGCCGAGTTCACACGTGGCGTTTTTTTCGCGTTTCCACGGTGGATTTTGCCGCGAAAAATAAGCATCCCGTGTATTCCAATGGGATTCCGCATTGCTGTGCTAATGCTGCGGTTTTTACCGCGGCGGAATTGCTTCGCGGTAAAAAACGCAGCATGCTCATTAATTTCGCGGAATCGCGGCAATCCCGCACCCATAGGAATGTATTGTTCTGCTTACTTTCCGCATGTGGCTGTGCACACCATGCGAAAAGTAAGCAGAACATTTGCGGATGGTACCCACGGTCCAGAGGAGAGGAGACTGTCCTCCGGGCTTTGGGTACCATATCCCTGTAAAAAATAGAATTTAAAATAAAAAATATTGTTATGATCACCTTCCGACGTCCCGCGCAGCCTTCCCGCCTCTCTCCACGCTCCCGGTCCCAGTAAGCCTTTGCGTGCGATGACGTCCGTTCTCGCAGGATCACGAAATCTCGCGGCCATTCGTGCGACGTCATCGCTAATGACCGCGAGATGTTGCGATCCCACGAGAACGGACGTCATCGCGGTAATTGTCGCAAAGGATTACTGGGACCGGGAGCGTGGAGAGAGGCGGGAAGGCTGCGCAGGACATCGGAAGGTGAGAATAACAATATTTCTTTTTTATTATTATTATTTACATTCTATCTTTTACTATTGCTGCCGCATAGGCGGCCTCAATTGTAAAAAGTTGGTCACACTCGTCAAACACTATGTTTGATGAGTGTGACCAACCTGTCAATCAGTTCTCCAAGCGATGCTACAGATCGCTTGGAAAATGCTAGCAATTCTGCAAGCTAATTACGCTTCCAAAATGCTAGTTTTTCCGCGGGAAAATCGCGGGTATTTAAAATGCGATTTTCCCGCGGAATGGAATTCCGGAATTCTCGCGGTAATTTCCTTGAGAGTTCCGCTACATGTGAACCCAGCCTTAAAGGAACCTGTCACCCCCTCCAGGAGTTTTTAACTAAAAGAGCCACTTTGTGCAGCACTAATGCTGCATTCTGTCAAGGTGGCTCTTTTATTTGGCGTCCCTTCCACCGCAGAAAGAAGCGTTTTTAAAATTTGTCACTCATACCTGAAGTTTGTCCGGGGGGCAGGTCTTTTCCTCCGGACACAGACGCCTCACATCCATTAGTCATTTCCTCTTGGCGCCGCCCCCGCAGCGTTCATTTATTTTCCTGGCGCCTGCGAAGTTATTTTTTTTCTTGGGCATGCGCAGTTAGCGCTGCCCGTCCACTGACATCACATGATGTCTTCCTACTTGCGCCTGCATGGACGTGTGACCCGAGTTCCTGCCCCGCAGTGTGAATAAATCAGAAGAGACTGCGGAGCGGGATCTCGGGCCGTGCGTCCACATAGGCGCGAGAAGGAAGACATCATGCGATGTCAGTGGACGGGCAGCGCTAACTGCGCATGCCCAAGAAAAAAAAAATAACAGCGCAGGCACCAGGAAAATAAGTGAAAGCTGCGGGGGCGGCACCAAGAGGAAATGACTGATGGATGTGAGGAGTCTGTGTCCGGGGTGACAAATTTTAAAAACGTTTCTTTCTGCGGTGGAAGGGACGCCAAATAAAAGAACCACCTTGACAGAATGCAGCATTAGTGCTGCACAAGGTGGCTTTTAGTTAAAAATGCCTGGAGAGGGTGACAGGTTCCCTTTAAGGTTAAAGCCAGCCACAAACATTAGACTGCTGTCAGCCGAATGACACTTTGGCCAATCATTTGGCTGACAGACATCTTAGTCAACACCTCCATACACAGGAGCGCTCGTGTCTTCTATGAGAAAACCTTTGACTGGCCAGCAATACTGCTTCTGGATACTAGTAAAAAATGAGACGCTTAGCACATAATTTCGCCAATTCATGCATGCCCAGCAACCAACGACAAGGTGGTCTCAAAACTGATGAGTCCTAACGTGTATAATGTGCATACCTCCTCTCTCAGGGCTCATACTCACTTGTGAGAGACTCGCACAATTCTCATGTGAGTCTCTCGCATGAAAACCTGGCACTGCCACTGGCACTCGGACCAGAGCGTGCGGCTACATGTATTTCTATGCAGCCGCACGCTCTGGTCCAATTGCTAGCAGCAGTGCTGGGTTTTCATGTCAGACACTCGCATGAGAATCGTGCGAGACTCTCACAAGTGGGTATGAGCCCTAAGACTGCAGTCTGAATTTCTAGGTAGAGGTGATTAACTTTCTTCCAAGTCTGATTTTATGGGTAGGTAGGACCTTGCTGCAATTAAAGTCCACCACATGCTGAAGGGTAGAGTGCTCGGTCAGAAAGCTAATATACAATGACAAAAAGACTGACTGGCACTTCCAAGCTAATGTGAACAGGTGCCAACTAGGAGCAGCTACCTCCATATACGATAATCAAAAAAGTTGCACTCTGCAGTCCTAAAGCATGTCAATGTGAAATATATGAAATATGAATAACAATATTGCTTCTGGATACTAGGAAACAATGAGACGCCTAGCACATAATTTGGCCAATTCATGCAAGCCCATCAACCAACGACAAAGTGGTCTCAAACCTGATGGGTGATAACGTGTCTAATGTAAATACCTCACTAAGACTGAAGTCTGAAATCCTGGGTAGATGTGGTTACCACCTTTCTTCCTAGTCTGATTTTATGGGTAGGTAGGACATTGCTGCAATTAGCAAAATTAGCAGTGTATCAAATATTTATTTTCCACACTGTATGTATCGATATACTGTATAAGTGCGTCAAATACTTATGCGGCTTCCAGTCCCTTGTGACGCTCTGCTTCTTTGCCGACTCACACAGGGACGGTTGTGTGGGGCATAGTTACTTCATTCAATGCCTTTATGTCACGTATACCTGTCCTGTTTGACATGACCCGCAGGTTGGTAACTGAAACAACACGACTGTCACGTAACCTGTCCTGTGTGACATGACCCGCAGGTCGGTAACTGAGACAAGACAAAAGGGGAACACCAGGGAAACAGTTACAACGGTGGGCCCTGCAATAGGGAACGGGGAAGTGGAGACCTCCTGCACTCCCCTGAGGCAGTGTCCCTGAACACTCCTAGCGTTCCCTATACAGGCTCTTCACCTGTCGCCGACCAGGATACCTGAATCCCTCACCAGCCTTGCACCTATCCCTTACTAGGGAACTGGTTAGTGCGGACACTGGTCCCACCGCTGCACTAATACATACGAAGGAAAATACACCAAATGGGGGAAAACAACAAAAGACTTATCTTTCTCTGCTGCAGTCACCGGGCAGCAGAGTTCATCACCGGATTAGCTTTCAGCAGTGGTTCGACACCTAAGAGCCAGCAGCTGCTATCTTCACCATCTTCAGCAGTGGCTCGACACCTAAGAGCCAGCTACTACCTTCACCATCTTTCTCTGCTGCAAACACCGGACAGCAGAGTTCAGCACCAGATCAGCTTTCAGCAGTGGCTGAACATCTCAGAGCCAGCTGCTAACTTCATGGTGGTTGGAATCCACCAAGGACCTGCTATAACCAACACAAGCTGATAGACTAGGTGACTTTATATAGCAAAGGAGGAGTGGTCACATCAGCCGGGAAAACAACAGACATGTAATAACACCTGTGGCCACCGGGGGCAAAAAACCCATATTAAGTCCCCAAAGGCCTGAAAGGAAAAATAAAAGGTTTAAATGAGGGAATCCAGAATCTGACACAGATTCAAGAATTGGACTGTGACAGTACCCGTCCCTCAATGAGGGGCCTCCGGACCCTCAACACCGTAATTCACTGGACCACCTACAGTGAGGACGCCTTGTTCCACCATAGTTCACTTCAGCAATCATCTGACACTCCGGTTCATGGCAAGAAAGGGCAGTTGGAGGTGACGACGTATACTCTGGAAGTACCACGAATCTCCAGAGCGCCGACCTGAGGAATGAGCTAGACCTGGGTATAACAAAGGGTAACTCCAGCTGATAACTTGCTGGCACGAGAATGGCAGACACCCATACAAACATGTACACACCCAGGTCCGGACTTTAACGTTTATTGTCATTCACTCTCTTGCCACTAGATGGTGAACTCCTGACAGAACCGATAACAGAGGCGTCCACCCGTGTAGCAACACTCACACCCCCACAAGGCTCAGAGGCAACCACTCCTCTCTGCCCCCCCTCCTAAGAGGACTCAGACTCTGAGGGGCAGCTTGTGGTGAGGGTTGCAACTTTCCCCTACTCCCTGGCAGCACCCCTGCTGCCACTACTGGAGGAGAAGGGGACGGGAATATGGAGGAAATAAACACTCCCTGGTCATCTTCCTCCACACGACCAGGAGGGGGCGGCTTCTTCGAAGGAATAGAAGTTTCGGCGTGAGCCCCGTGGACTAAATCATCAGTCTGCTCAGTAAAGGGACGTGCCCCCTCACCACGGGGATCATCAGGCAGCACCTCGGAGACACCAACTCCTCCCACCTGCCTGGGTGCGTCCGCGTGTATGAGCAAGTCCTCCTCCCTTGCAGGGACTACAGGGGGCATATTCGCCAGAACCGCAATAGGGAAGGGAAAGATGAAGGAAATATACTTTCCCTGGTCGTCTTCCCCCACACGACCAAGGGAAGGCAGCTTCTTCGGTAGTATAGAAGTTTCGGCGTGAGCCCTGCGGACCAAATTATCAGTCTGCTCACAACAGGGACATGCCCCCTCACCACGGGGAACATCAGACAGCACCACGGGGACACCAACTCCTCCCACCTGCCTGGGTGCGTCCGCGTGTTTGAGCAAGTCCTGCTCCCTAGCAGGGACTACAGGGGGCATATTCGCCAAAGCTGCACATTGGGGTTCTGGTTGAGCCAGAGGGGAGGCCCCAGACCCTGACAACTGCTGCTGCTGCTCCAACACACCATGCAGCACCTCACTCTCCTCAGTGAGGACCAGAAGCAATTGGTCACAGGCCTGTACTTGGCTCATGGCTCACCAGAGAAAATGAGTGGTTGTTTATAAACTGTCACATATACCTGTCCTGTTTGACATGACCCGCAGGTCGGTAACTGAAAAAACACGACTGTCAAGTAACCTGCCCTGTGTGACATGACCCGCAGGTTGGTAACAGAGACAACAAGACAAAAGGGGAACACCGGGGAAACAGTTACAAGAGTGGACCCTGCAATAGGAAACGAGGACCTGTAGACCTCCTGCACTCCCGTGAGGCAGTGTCCCTGAACACTCCTAACGTTCCCTATACAGGCTCTTCACCTGTTGCCGACCAGAATACCTGAATCCCTCACTAGCCCTGCACCTATCCCTTACTAGGGAACTGGTTAATGCGGACACTGGCCCCACCACTGCACTAAAACACACAAAGGAAAATACACCAAAAGGGGGAAAACAACAAAAGACTTATCTTTCTCTGCTGCAGTCACCGGGCAGCAGAGTTAATAACCGGATTAGCTTTCAGCAGAGGCTCAACACCTAAGAGCCAGCTGCTACATTCACCATCTTTCTCTGCTGCAAACATCGCGAAGCAGAATTCACCTTCACCATCTTTCTCTGCTGCAAACACCGGGCAGCAGAGTTAATAACCGGATTAGCTTTCATCAGTGGCTCAACACCTAAGAGCCAGCTGCTACATTCACCATCTTTCTCTGCTGCAAATACCAGGCAGCAGAATTCACCTTCATCATCTTTCTCTGCTGCAAACACTGGGCAGCAGAGTTCAGCACCAGATCAGCTTTCAGCAGTGGCTGAACACCTCAGAGCCAGCTGCTAACTTCACCGAGGTTGGAATCCACCAAGGACCTGCTATAACCAACACAAGCTGATAGACCAGGTGACCTTATATAGCAAAGGAGGAGTGGTCACATTAGCAGGGAAAACAACAGACATGTAATAACACCTGTAGCGACTGGGGGCAAAAAAACCATATTAAGTCCCCAATGTCCAGAAAGGAAAAAAAAAAAGGTTTAAATGAGGGAATCCAGAAACTGACACAGATCCAAGAATTGGACTGTGACACTTTAAAGCTGCTGAACCATCCTTCGTAGACTTACAATAATGCCACATTCAAATGTTCAGTATTTGGTCAGTATTTTACATCAATAATTTGTAAGCCAAAACCAGGAGAGGAATAATCAGAGGGAAAGTATAATAGAAACATGTCACCATTTTGTACCCACTCCTGATTTTGGCTTACAAATACTGATGTAAAATACTTACCAAATACTGAATTTGTGAACGTGTTCTAAAAAGATAACTTTCTGATCACACATAAACCTCTGTGTGAACTAGTTAGTGTATTTGCTGGTTGCATGAGCCAGAATAGGACCAGAGTGGAGCTGGAAACTGTAGAAGGTAGGTACAATAGGAAGGTAAGATTGGAAGGAAATTTAGTGCGTACGTAATTAGGACAGATTATGGAATATATATTTTGGTGGGACATCTTCTTCAAGGCGTCAGTAGTGCCATTTTTTTAATCCTCTGTCTGTACAGATTGCTTATATGGTTCATTTACCTTACTCTGATTAATGGGCCACTTAAGGGTCAACCCTTATCAACTATAGTTAGTATGATACAATTTACACGAGACAAAACAAATGTAAACTCATCACTGTGGGTTCATGGATCCGGCTTCACTCCTGGCAGCACAGCTGGTGAAGTTATCACTAAAGGACTCTGCAGTCCAACAGATCATGAGAGGACTCGGCGTAGCCCCCATCTTGTAAAGACGTGCAAAAAAAACAGGGTTCATGGATCCGGTTTCACTCCTGGCAGCACAGCAGGAGAAGTTATCACTAAATGACTCTGCAGTACAACAGATCATGAGGACTCGGCATAGCCCCCGTCTTTTAACCCCTTCCTGCTATCCGACGTACTATCCCATTCATGGGACCTGGGCCCCTATGCCCATGGACGGGATAGTACGTCTCAGCGATCAGCGGCGCCCACGTGGTGAGCGCCGCTGATCGCGGCCGGGTGTCAGCTGATTATCACAGCTGACACCCGGCACAATGTGTCAAGGGGCGGTCACGGACCGCCCCTGACACGTTAACCCCTTGCACACCGCGATCAAACACGATCGCGGTGTACCGGGAGTTAAAGGGAAGCATCGGCAGGGAGGGGGCTCCCTCTGTGCTTCCCTGAGCCCCCCACAGCAGCGCAATGTGCAGCGCTGCTGCGGGGGACTCTTTCCCTACAGGCCCCCGGATCCAAGATGGCGACGGGGGCCTTCGGGGGCCTGTAGGGAGCTGACTTCCTCACTGCCTGCAAAGCGCAGGCATGAGGAAGTCTGCAGAACTGCCTGTGACAGATTGCTGATCTGTCACAGTGATCTGTGATGTGACAGATCAGCGATCTGTCACAGGACAGTGATGTCCCACCTGGGACTATGTAATAAAGTAAAAAAAAAAAGTGTAAAGATAATTTAAAAAAAATAGCTAAATAAATTAGTAAAAAAAAAAAAAATAAAAAAAAATATTCCCCAATAAATTCATTTTTTGAAAAAAAAAAAAAAAAACAACAAACAATAAAAGTACACATATTAGGTATCGCCGCGTCCGTAACGACCCGCCCTATAAAACTGTCCCATTAGTTAACCCCTTTAGCGAACCCCTTAAAAAATAAAAATAAAAATCGAAGCAAAAAATAATGATTTATTATCATACCGCCAAACAAAAAGTGTAATAACGCGCGATCAAAAGGACGCATATAAATATCCATGGTACCGCTGAAAACGTCATCTTGTCCCGCAAAAAACGAGCTGCCACACAGCATCATCAGCGAAAAAATAAAAAAGTTATAGCTCGCAGAATAAAGCGATGCAAAAATAATTATTTTTTATATTCATTGCATAAAACCGACAAAACATAAAAAAACGACCTAAATGAGGTATCGCTGTAACCGTACTGACCCGAAGAATAAAACCGCTTTATCAATTTTACCGCACGCGGAACGGTGTAAACGCACTCCCCCAAAAGAAATTCATGGAACGCTGGTTTTTGTTCATTCTGCGTCCCAAAAATCGGAATAAAAAGCGATCAAAAAATGTCACGTGCCCGAAAATGGTACCGATAAAAACGTCAACTCGTCCCACAAAAAATAAGACCTCACATGACTCGGTGGGTCAAAATACGGAAAAATTATAGCTCTCAATATGTGGTGATGCAAAAACTATTTTTACAATAAAAAGCGTCTTTTAGCGTGCGACAGCTGCCAAATATAAAAACCCGCTATAAATAGTAAATCAAACCCCCGTTATCACCCCTTAGTTAGGGAAAAATAATAAAATAAAAAAAAATGTATTTATTTCCATTTTTCCATTAGGGCTAGGGTTAGGGCTAGGGTTAGGGTTAGGGCTAGGGCTTGGGTTAGGGCTGAGATTAGGGTTAGGGGTGTGTTGGGGTTCGGGTTGGAGTTAGAATTGGGGGTTTCCACTGTTTGGGCACATCAGGGGCTCTCCAAATGCAACATTGTGTCTGATCTCAATTCCAGCCAATTCGGAGTTGAAAAAGTCATATGGTGCTCCTTCCCTTCCAAGCTCTGCCATGCGCCCAAACAGTGTTTTACCCCCAACATGTAGGGTATCAGCCTACTCAGGACAAATTGCAAAACAACTTTTGGGGTCCAATTTCTCCTGTTATCCTTAGGAAAATAAAAAATTGGGGGCAAAAATATCATTTTTGTGGAAAAAAATGATTTTTTTATTTTCACGTCCGAGCGTTATAAACTTCTGTGAAGCACTTGGGGGTTCAAAGTGCTCACCACACATCTAGATAAGTTCCATGGGGGGGGGTCTAGTGTCCAAAATGGGGTCACTTGTGGGGAGTTTCAATAGTTTAGGTACATCAGGGGCTCTCCAAACGCACATGACACCCACAGACCATTCCATCAAAGTCTGCATTCCAAAACGTCACTGCTTCCCTTCCGAGCCCCGACGTGTGTCCATACAGTAGTTTTCTCAAACATATGGGGTGTCAGCGTACTCAGGACAAATTGGACAACAACTTTTGGGGTCCAATTTCTCCTGTTACCCTTGGGAAAATAAAAAAATTGGGGACTAATTGATCATGTTTGTGGAAAAAATACGATTTTTTTATTTTCATGCCCTGGCATTATAAACTTCTGTGAAGCCCTTGGGGGTTCAAAGTGCTCACCTCACATCTAGATAAGTTCCTTAGGGGGTCTAGTTTTCAAAATGGGGTCATTTGTGGGGGTTTCCACTGTTTAGGTACATTAGGGGCTCTCCAAAGGCAACATGACACCCGCAGACCATTCCATCAATGTCTGCATTCCAAAACATCACTACTTCCCTTCCGAGCCCCGACGTGTGTCCATACAGTAGTTTTCTCCCACATATGGGGTATCAGCATACTCAGGACAAATTGGACAACAACTTTTGGGGTCCAATTTCTCCTGTTACCCTTGGGAAAATAAAAAAAAATGGTGACTAAAAGATCATGTTTGTGGAGAAAATACGAATTTTTTATTTTCACGCCCGGGCATTATAAACTTCTTTGAAGCACTGGGGGGTTCAAAGTTCTCACCACACATCTAGATAAGTTCCTTGGGGGGTCTAGTTAACAAAATGGTGTCATTTGTGGGGGGGTTTCCACTGTTTAGGTACATCAGGGGTTTTCCAATCGCGACATGGTGTCCAATCTCAATTCCAGCCAAAAACGTCAAATGGCTCTGCTTCCCTTCCGAGCTCTGCCATGCGCCCAAATAGTGGTTTACCCCCACATGTGGGGTATCAGCGTACTCAGGACAAATTGCCCAATAACTTTTAGGGTCCTGTTACCCTTGGGGAAATAAAATTTGGGGTGAAAAGATCATTTTTGTGGAAAAAATATGATTTTTTAATTGTACCGCTGTACGTTATAAACTTCTGTAAATCCCTTGTGGGTTCAAAGTTCTCACCACATATCTAGATAAGTTCCTTGGGGGGTCTAGTTTCCAAAATGGGGTCACTTGTAGGGGGTTTCCACTGATTAGGTACATCAGGGACTCTCCAAACGTGACATGGCGTCCATCTGAATTCCAGCCAATTTTGCATTGAAAAAGTCAAACGGCGCTCCTTCCATTCTGAGCTCTGCCATGCGCCGAAACAGTCGTTCCCCCCCACATATCAGGTATCAGCGTACTCAGGACAAATTGTACAATAACTTTTGCAGTACAATTTCTCCTGTTACCCTTGGTAAAATAAAAAAAATTGAACCTGAAGTATTTTTTTTATGAAAAAAAAAGTTAGATGTTCATTTTTTTTAAATATTCAAAAAAATTCCTGTGACGCACCTAAAGGGTTAATAAACTTCTTGAATGTGGTTTTGAGCACCTTAAGGGGTGCAGTTTTTAGAATGGTGTCACTTTTGGGTATTTTCTATCATATAGATCCCTCAAAGTGGCTTCAAATGTGATGTGGTCCTAAAAACAAAATGGTGTTGTAAAAATGAGAAATCGCTGGTCAACTTTTAACCCTTATAACTTCCTAACATATCTCTAATCTATAACTTCCTAACGTATCTCTGTGATTTAAGGACATAAAAATTCAAAGTTGGAAAATTGCGAAATTTTCAAAATTTTCGTCAAATTTCCGTTTTTCTCACAAATAAACGCAAGTTATTTGAATGAAATTTTACCACTAATATGAAGTACAATATGTCACGAGAAAACAATGTCAGAATCACCAGGATCCATGGAAGCGTTCCAGAGCTATGACCTCATAAAGGTACAGTGCTCAAAATTGTAAACATTGGCCCGATCATTAACGTGCAAACCACCCCTGGGGGTGAAGGGGTTACAGACATGTGCAAAAAAAGGGTTCATGGATCGGATCCGATTTCACTCCTGGCACCACAGCTGGAGAAGTTATTACTAAATGACTGCAGTCCAACAGATCATGAGAAGACTCGGCGCAGCCCCCATCTTTTAAAGACATGTGAAAAAAAAAAACAGGGTTCACGGCTTCACTCCAGGCAGCACAGCTGGTGAAGTTATCACTAAAGGACTCTGCAGTCCAACAGATCATGAGAGGACTCGGCGTAGCCCCCATCTTTAAAGACATGTGCAAAAAAAACAGTTCATGGATCCGGTTTCACTCCTGGCAGCACAGCTGGAGAAGTTATTACTAAATGACTCTGCAGTCCAACAGATCATGAGAGGACTCGGCGCAGCCCCCATCTTTAAAGACATGTGCAAAAAAACAGGGTTCATGGATCCGGTTTCACTCCTGGCAGCACAGCTGGAGAAGTTAGTACTAAATGACTCTGCAGTCCAGCAGATCATGAGAGGACTCGGCGTAGCCCCATCTTTTAAAGACATGTGCAAAAAAAACAGTTCATGGATCCGGTTTCACTCCTGGCAGTACAGCTGGAGAAGTTAATACTAAATGACTCTGCAGTCCAACAGATCATGAGAGGACTCGGCATAGCCCCCATCTTTTAAAGACATGTGCAAAAAAAACCAGGGTTCATGGATCCGGTTTCACTCCTGGCAGCACAGCTGGAGAAGTTATTACTAAATGACTCTGCAGTCCAACAGATCATGAGAGGACTCGGCGTAGCTCCCATCTCTTAAAGACAAGTGCAAAAAAAGCAGGGTTCATGGATCTGGCTTCACTCCTGGCAGCACAGCTGGAAAAGTTATCACTAAAGGACTCTGCTGTCCAACACATCATGAGAGGACTCGGCGTAGCCCCCATCTTTTAATGAGATGTGCAAAAAAAAAAGGGTTCATGGATCCGATTTTACTCCAGGCAGCACAGCTGGAGAAGTTATCACTAAAGGACTCTGCAGTCCATCAGATCATGAGAGGAATCGGCGTAGCCCCCATCTCTTAAAGACATGTGCAAAAAAAACAGGGTTCATGGATACGGTTTCACTCCTGGCAGCACAGCTGGAGAAGTTATCACTAAAAGACTCTGCAGTCTAACAGATCATGAGAGGACTCGGCGTAGGCCCCATCTTTTAATGACCTGTGCAAAAAAACAGTTCATGGATCCGGTTTCACTCCTGGCAGCACAGCTGGAAAAGTTATCACTAAAGGACTCTGCAGTCCAACAGATCAGGAGAGGAATCGGCGTAGCACCTATCTTTTAAAGACGTGCAAAAAAACCAGGGTTCAGGAATCCGGTTTCACTCCTGGCAGCACAGCTAGAGAAGTTATCACTAAAGGACTCTGCTGTCCAAAAGATCATGAGAGGAATCGGCGTAGAACCTATCTTTTAAAGATGTGCAAAAAAACCAGGGTTCATGTATCCGGTTCCACACCTGGCAGCACAGGTGGAGAAGTTATCACTAAATGACTCTGCAGTCCAACAGATCAAGTGAGGACTCAGCATAGCCCTCCATCTTTTAAAGAAATGTGTCAAAAAAACAGGATTCATGAATCCGGTTTCACTCCTGGCAGCACAGCTGCAGAAGTTATCACTAAAGGACTCTGCAGTCCAACAGATCATGAGAGGACTCGGTGTAGCCCCCATCTTTTAAAGTCATGTGCAAAAAAAAGGGTTCATGGATCCGGTTTCACTCCTGGCAGCACAGGTGGAGAAGTTATTACTAAATGACACTGCAGTCCAACAGATCATGAGAGGACTCGGCGTAGCCCCCATGTTTTAAAGAAATGTGCAAAAACACCAGGATTCATGGATCCGGTTTCACTCCTGGAAGCACAGCTGGAGAAGTTATCACTAGAGTTGAGCGATACCGTCCGATACTTCAAAGTATCGTATCGGATGGTATCGGCCGATCTTTAAAAAAAGTATCGGTATCGCCGATTCCGATACCGGAAGTCCCATTCAAGTCTATGGGACTTCCGGTATCGGAATAAGAAAAACCCTTTCCTGCCCTTGTACAGCCTCTCTGGGGTCTGTACGGGCCTTTCGGGGGGCTGTGCTGGCCTGCCAGGGGGTCTGTGCAGGCTCCGGTGGTCTGTGCCGGCCTGCCGGTGGTCTGTGCAGGCGCCGGGGGGCTGTGCCGGCCTGCCGGGGGGCTGTGCCGGCCTGCCGGGGGGCTGTGCCGGCCTGCCGGTGGTCTGTGCAGGCTCCGGGGGTCTGTGCAGGCATCGTCCGATGGGACTACAAGTCCCATCGGGCGATGCCTGCTACCATGACAGTGATTGACACATTAGCCAATGATGGGACAGTAGTAGTCCCATCATCCGGCTAATGTGTTAAATGTAAAAAAAAAAAAAAAAAAAAAAAATTACATGCTACATACATACAACATGCATACTACATACATGCTACATTCATACTACATACTACATACATGCTACATTCATACTACATAAATACTACATGCAACATACATACTACATATATACTACATGCATGCTACATACATACTGCATGCTACATACATACCACATATATACTACATACATACTACATGCATGCTACATACATACTACATATATACTACATACATACTACATACATGCTACATGCTACATACATACTACATACATACTACATGCATGCTACATACATACTACATATATACTACATACATACTACATACATGCTACATACATACTGCATGCTACATACATACTACATACATACTACATGCATGCTACATACATACTACATATATACTACATGCATGCTACATACATACTACATGCTACATACATACTACATATATACTACATACATACTACATACATGCTACATACATACTACATACATACTACATGCATGCTACATACATACTACATGCATGCTACATACATATTACATGCATGCTACATGCATGCTACATACATACTACATGCTACATACATACCACATATATACTACATACATACAATACATTCATACAATACATACATAGACATACAGTACATATAACATAGAGTAACATACTTACCAATACTTGTCACATTGTTCCCCGAAGCCATTGTCTTTTCCGGGATAAATATTAACATAACAAACCACAAAAATACTCACCCACGATCCGAAGCAGTCCACGAGTGTGTCCCACGACGATCTTGGGTAGAGAACTGCAGCATCAGATGATGCTGCCGTTCTCTACGGGCTGCAGGAATCCAATGACGGAAGGTAGGTATCCTTCCGCACTGTATTCCTCCGCCACTTAAAAAAAAAAAGTCCCTAGTCTCACTTTATGCCATTGCTGTGTGGGAATTTCCCACACAGCAATGGCATAAAGTGAGACTAGGGACTTTTTTTTTTTAAGTGGCGGAGGAATACAGTGCGGAAGGATACCTACCTTCCGTCATTGGATTCCTGCAGCCCGTAGAGAACGGCAGCATCATCTGATGCTGCAGTTCTCTACCCAAGATCGTCGTGGGACACACTCGTGGACTGCTTCGGATCGTGGGTGAGTATTTTTGTGGTTTGTTATGTTAATATTTATCCCGGAAAAGACAATGGCTTCGGGGAACAATGTGACAAGTATTGGTAAGTATGTTACTCTATGTTATATGTACTGTATGTCTATGTATGTATTGTATGAATGTATTGTATGTATGTAGTATATATGTGGTATGTATGTAGCATGTAGTATGTATGTAGCATGCATGTAGCATGCATGTAGTATGTATGTAGCATGCATGTAGTATGTATGTAGCATGCATGTAGTATGTATGTAGCATGCATGTAGTATGTATGTAGCATGTATGTAGTATGTATGTAGTATATATGTAGTATGTATGTAGCATGTAGTATGTATGTAGCATGGATGTAGTATATATGTAGTATGTATGTAGCATGCATGTAGTATGTATGTAGTATGTATGTAGCATGCAGTATGTATGTAGCATGTATGTAGTATGTATGTAGTATATATGTAGTATGTATGTAGCATGCATGTAGTATGTATGTAGTATGTATGTAGCATGCAGTATGTATGTAGCATGTATGTAGTATGTATGTAGTATATATGTAGTATGTATGTAGCATGCATGTAGTATGTATGTAGTATGTATGTAGCATGCAGTATGTATGTAGTATGTATGTAGTATATATGTAGTATGTATGTAGCATGCATGTAGTATGTATGTAGTATGTATGTAGTATATATGTAGTATGTATGTAGCATGCATGCAGTATGTATGTAGTATGTATGTAGTATATATGTAGTATGTATGTAGCATGCATGTAGTATGTATGTAGCATGCATGTAGTATGTATGTAGTATTTTTTTTTTTTTTTTTTAACATTTAACACATTAGCCGGATGATGGGACTACTACTGTCCCATCATTGGCTAATGTGTCAATCACTGTCATGGTAGCAGGCATCGCCCGATGGGACTTGTAGTCCCATCGGACGATGCTTGCACAGACCCCCGGACATCAGCACAGCCCCCCGGCAGGCCGGCACAGCCCCCCGGCAGGCCGGTACAGACCCCCACAGGGTGCACAGACCACCGGCAGGCCGGCACAGCCCCCCGGCAGGCCGGTACAGACCCCCGGCAGGCCGGCAGAGACCCCCGGCAGGCCCGAAATGACGGCGCATCATGATGCGCACACACCGCGCATCATGATGACGTCAGGCCGTCAATCAACTGAACTTCCGATTCCGATGCCGAATTCCGATATTGAAAAAATATCGGAAGTCGGTATCGGAATTCCGATACAGCAAGTATCGGCCGATACCCGATACTTGCGGTATCGGAATGCTCAACACTAGTTATCACTAAAGGACTCTGCAGTCCAACAGATCATGAGGACTTGGCGTAGCCCCTATCTTTTAAAGACATGTGCAAAAAAAACAGGGTTCATGAATCCGGTTTCACTCCTGGCAGCACAGCTGCAGAAGTTATCACTAAAGGACTCTGCAGTCCAACAGATCATGAGAGGACTCGGCGTAGCCCCAATCTTTTAAAGACATGTGTCAAAAAAACAGGGTTCATGGATACGGTTTCACTCCTGGCAGCACAGCTGGAGAATTATCACTAAATGACTCTGCATTTCAACAGATCAAGAGAGGATCCGGCATAGCCCCCCCATCTATTAAAGACGTGCAAAAAAACAGGGCTCATGTATCCGGTTCCACACCTGGCAGCACAGCTGGAGAAGTTATCACGAAAGGACTCTGCAGTCCAACAGATCATGAGAGGACTCGGCGTAGCCCCAATCTTTTAAAGACATGTGCAAAAAAACAGGGTTCATGGATCCGGTTCGTTCCCCCCCACATATCAGGTATCAGCGTACTCAGGACAAATTGCACAATAACTTTTGCAGTCCAATTTCTCCTGTTACCCTTGGTAAAATAAAAAAAATTGAACCTGAAGTATTTTTTTTATGAAAAAAAGTTAGATGTTCATTTTTTTTAAATATTCAAAAAAATTCCTGTGACGCACCTAAAGGGTTAATAAACTTCTTGAATGTGGTTTTGAGCACCTTAAGGGGTGCAGTTTTTAGAATGGTGTCACTTTTGGGTATTTTCTATCATATAGATCCCTCAAAGTGGCTTCAAATGTGATGTGGTCCTAAAAACAAAATGGTGTTGTAAAAATGAGAAATCGCTGGTCAACTTTTAACCCTTATAACTTCCTAACATATCTCTAATCTATAACTTCCTAACGTATCTCTGTGATTTAAGGACATAAAAATTCAAAGTTGGAAAATTGCGAAATTTTCAAAATTTTCGTCAAATTTCCGTTTTTCTCACAAATAAACGCAAGTTATTTGAATGAAATTTTACCACTAACATGAAGTACAATATGTCACGAGAAAACAATGTCAGAATCACCAGGATCCATGGAAGCGTTCCAGAGCTATGACCTCATAAAGGTACAGTGGTCAAAATTGTAAACATTGGCCCGATCATGAACGTGCAAACCACCCCTGGGGGTGAAGGGGTTACAGACATGTGCAAAAAAAGGGTTCATGGATCGGATCTGATTTCACTCCTGGCACCACAGCTGGAGAAGTTATTACTAAATGACTCTGCAGTCCAACAGATCATGAGAAGACTCGGCGCAGCCCCCATCTTTTAAAGACATGTGAAAAAAAAAACAGGGTTCACGGTTTCACTCCTGGCAGCACAGCTGGAGAAGTTATCACTAAAAGACTCTGCAGTCTAACAGATCATGAGAGGACTCGGCGTAGGCCCCATCTTTTAATGACCTGTGCAAAAAAACAGTTCATGGATCCGGTTTCACTCCTGGCAGCACAGATGGAGAAGTTATCACTAAAGGACTCTGCAGTCCAACACATCATGAGAGGACTCGGCGTAGCCCCCATCTTTTAATGACATGTGCAAAAAAACAGTTCATGGATCCGGTTTCACTACTGGCAGCACAGATGGAGAAGTTATCACTAAAGGACTCGGCAGTCCAACAGATCAGGAGAGGAATCGGCGTAGCACCTATCTTTTAAAGACGTGCAAAAAAAACAGGGTTCAGGAATCCGGTTTCACTCCTGGCAGCACAGCTAGAGAAGTTATCACTAAAGGACTCTGCTGTCCAAAAGATTAAGAGAGGACTCAGCGTAGCCCCCATCTATTAAAGACGTGCAAAAAAAACAGGGTTCATGTATCCGGTTCCACACCTGGCAGCACAGGTGGAGAAGTTATCACTAAATGACTCTGCAGTCCAACAGATCAAGTGAGGACTCAGCATAGCCCTCCATCTTTTAAAGAAATGTGTCAAAAAAACAGGATTCATGAATCCGGTTTCACTCCTGGCAGCACAGCTGCAGAAGTTATCACTAAAGGACTCTGCAGTCCAACAGATCATGAAAGGACTCGGCGTAGCCCCTATCTTTTAAAGTCATGTGCAAAAAAAAGGGTTCATGGATCCGGTTTCACTCCTGGCAGCACAGGTGGAGAAGTTATTACTAAATGACACTGCAGTCCAACAGATCATGAGAGGACTCGGCGTAGCCCCCATGTTTTAAAGAAATGTGCAAAAACACCAGGATTCATGGATCCGGTTTCACTCCTGGCAGCACAGCTGGAGAAGTTATCACTAAAGGACTCTGCAGTCCAACAGATCATGAGGACTTGGCGTAGCCCCTATCTTTTAAAGACATGTGCAAAAAAAACAGGGTTCATGAATCCGGTTTCACTCCTGGCAGCACAGCTGCAGAAGTTATCACTAAATGACTCTGCATTTCAACAGATCAAGAGAGGATCCGGCATAGCCCCCCATCTATTAAAGACGTGCAAAAAAACAGGGCTCATGTATCCGGTTCCACACCTGGCAGCACAGCTGGAGAAGTTATCACGAAAGGACTCTGCAGTCCAACAGATCATGAGAGGACTCGGCGTAGCCCCAATCTTTTAAAGACATGTGCAAAAAAACAGGGTTCATGGATCCGGTTTTACTCCTGGCAGCACAGCTGGAGAAGTTATTACTAAATGACTCTGCAGTCCAACAGATCATGAAGACTTGGCGTAGCTCCCATCTTTAAAAACATGTGCAAAAAAAACAGGGTTCATGGATCCGGTTTCACTCCTGGCAGCACAGCTGGAGAAGTTATAACTGAAGGACTCTGCAGTCCAACAGATCATGAGAGGACTCGGCGTAGCCCCAATCTTTTAAAGTCATGTGCAAAAAAAAAGGGTTCATGGATACGGTTTCACTCCTGGCAGCACAGCTGGAGAAGTTATTACTAAATGACTCTGCAGTCCAACAGATCATGAAGACTTGGCGTAGCCCCCATCTTTAAAAACATGTGCAAAAAAACCAGGGTTCATGGATCCGGTTTCACTCCTGGCAGCACAGCTGGAGAAGTTATCACTAAAGGACTCTGCAGTCCAACAGATCATGAGAGGACTCGGCGTAGCCCCCATTTTTTAAAGACATGTGCAAAAAAAACAGTTCATGGATCCGGTTTCACTCCTGGCAGCACAGCTGGAGAAGTTATTACTAAATGACTCTGCAGTCCAACAGATCATGAGAGGACTCGGCGTAGCCCCCATCTCTTAAAGACATGTGCAAAAAAAACAGGGTTCATGGATCCGATTTCACTCCTGGCAGCACAGCTAGAGAAGTGATCACTAAATGACGTTGCAGTCCAGCAGATCATGAGAGGACTCGGCGTAGCCCCTATCTTTTAAAGTCATGTGCAAAAAAAAGGGTTCATGGATTCGGTTTCACTCCTGGCAGCACAGGTGGAGAACTTATTACTAAATGACACTGCAGTCCAACAGATCATGAGAGGACTCGGCGCAGCCCCCATCTTTTAAAGTCATGTGCAAAAAAAAGGGTTCATGGATCCGGTTTCACTCCTGGCAGCACAGCTGGAGAAGTTATTACTAAATGACTCTGCAGTCCAACAGATCATGAAGACTTGGAGTAGCCCCCATCTTTAAAAACATGTGCAAAAAAACCAGGGTTCATGGGTCCGGTTTCACTCCTGGCAGCACAGCTGGAGAAGTTATCACTAAAGGACTCTGCAGTCCAACAGATCATGAGAGGACTTGGCGTAGCCCCCATCTTTTAAAGACATGTGCAAAAAAAACAGTTCATGGATCCGGTTTCACTCCTGGCAGCACAGCTGGAGAAGTTATCACTAAAGGACTCTACAGTCCAACACATCATGAGAGGACTCGGCGTAGCCCCCATCTTTTAATGACATGTGCAAAAAAAACAGTTCATGGATCCGGTTTCACTCCTGGCAGCACAGCTAGAGAAGTGATCACTAAATGACTCTGCAGTCCAACAGATCATGAGAGGACTCGGCGTAGCCCCTATCTTTTAATGACATGTGCAAAAAAAACAGTTCATGGATCCGGTTTCACTCCTGGCAGCACAGCTAGAGAAGTGATCACTAAATGACTTTGCAGTCCAGCAGATCATGAGAGGACTCGGCGTAGCCCCCATCTTTTAATGACATGTGCAAAAAAAAAGGGTTCATGGATCCGGTTTCACTCCTGGCAGCACAGGTGGAGAAGTTATTACTAAATGACACTGCAGTCCAACAGATCATGAGAGGACTCGGCGTAGCCCCCATCTTTTAAAGAAATGTGCAAAAACACCAGGATTCATGGATACGGTTTCACTCCTGGCAGCACAGCTGGAGAAGTTATTACTAAATGACTCTGCAGTCCAACAGATCATGAAGACTTGGAGTAGCCCCCATCTTTAAAAACATGTGCAAAAAAACCAGGGTTCATGGGTCCGGTTTCACTCCTGGCAGCACAGCTGGAGAAGTTATCACTAAAGGACTCTGCAGTCCAACAGATCATGAGAGGACTTGGCGTAGCCCCCATCTTTTAAAGACATGTGCAAAAAAAACAGTTCATGGATATGGCTTCACTCCTGGCAGCACAGCTGGAGAAGTTATCACTAAAGGACTCTACAGTCCAACACATCATGAGAGGACTCGGCGTAGCCCCCATCTTTTAATGACATGTGCAAAAAAAACAGTTCATGGATCCGGTTTCACTCCTGGCAGCACAGCTAGAGAAGTGATCACTAAATGACTTTGCAGTCCAGCAGATCATGAGAGGACTCGGCGTAGCCCCCATCTTTTAATGACATGTGCAAAAAAAAAGGGTTCATGGATCCGGTTTCACTCCTGGCAGCACAGGTGGAGAAGTTATTACTAAATGACACTGCAGTCCAACAGATCATGAGAGGACTCGGCGTAGCCCCCATCTTTTAAAGAAATGTGCAAAAACACCAGGATTCATGGATACGGTTTCACTCCTGGCAGCACAGCTGGAGAAGTTATCACTAAAGGACTCTGCAGTCCAACAGATCATGAGAGGACTCGGCGTAGCCCCAATCTTTTAAAGAAATGTGCAAAAAAAACAGGGTTCATGGATCAGGTTTTAGTCTTGGCAGCACAGCTGGAGAAGTTATAACTAAATGACTCTGCAGTCCAACAGATCATGAGAGGACTCAGCGTAGCCCCCATGTTTTAAAGAAATGTGCAAAAACACCAGGATTCATGGATCCGGTTTCACTCCAGGCAGCACAGCTGGAGAAGTGATCACTAAAGGACTCTGCAGTCCAACAGATCATGAGGACTTGGCGTAGCCCCCATCTTTAAAAACATGTGCAAAAAAACCAGGGTTCATGGATCCGGTTTCACTCCTGGCAGCACAGCTGGAGAAGTTATCACTAAAGGACTCTGCAGTCCAACAGATCATGAGAGGACTCGGCGTAGCCCTTATCTTTTAAAGACATGTGCAAAAAAAACAGGGTTCATGGATCCGGTTTCACTCCTGGCAGCACAGCTGCAGAAGTTATCACTAAAGGACTCTGCAGTCCAACAGATCATGAGAGGACTCGGTGTAGCCCCCATCTTTTAAAGTCATGTGCAAAAAAAAGGGTTCATGGATCCGGTTTCACTCTTGGCAGCACAGCTGGAGAAGTTATTACTAAATGACTCTGCAGTCCAACAGATCATGAGAGGACTCGGCGTAGCCCCTATCTTTTAAAGACATGTGCAAAAAAAACAGGGTTCATGGATCCGGTTTCACTCCTGGCAGCACAGCTAGAGAAGTTATCACTAAATGACTCTGCAGTCCAACAGATCAAGTGAGGACTCGGCGTAGCCCCCATCTTTTAAAGACATGTGCAAAAAAACAGGGTTCATGGATCCGGTTTTACTCCTGGCAGCACAGCTGGAGAAGTTATAACTGAAGGACTCTGCAGTCCAACAGATCATGAGAGGACTCGGTGTAGCCCCCATCTTTTAAAGTCATGTGCAAAAAAAAGGGTTCATGGATCCGGTTTCACTCCTGGCAGCACAGCTGGAGAAGTTATCACTAAAGGACTCTGCAGTCCAACAGATCATGAGAGGACTCGGCGTAGCCCCCATCTTTTAAAGAAATGTGCAAAAACACCAGGGTTCATGGATACAGTTTCACTCCTGGCAGCACAGCTGGAGAAGTTATCACTAAGGCTGGTTTCACACTTGCGTTTTTTTTTGCGGGATATTAGCGCTAAAAAACGCATGCGATTTTTTTTCCTATACTTTGCATGGGATGCGCTTATGTGCGCATAAACATGCGTTTGTATGCTTTTTTCCGCGCATGCGTTTTTTTGCGGTATGCGCTCGGGCGCACAAAATGCATCCTGTTGCATTTTTTCAGCGTCCGACTTGCCTCAAAAAAACGCATGCGCACGCAATGCGTTTTTTTACAGCAAGACACCCATTATAAGTCTATGGGTGCGCATATGTGCGCATTGGCATGCTTATGTATGCGTTTTTTTGCGCATGCGTTTTTTTTTTTACCATTAGTTGGACAATGGAATTTAGGGGTTTGGGTTAGAGTTAGGGTTAGTTAAGGGGGTTTAGGGCTAGGGTTAGCTAGGGTTTAGGGTTAGGGTCAGGGTTAGGGTCAGGGTTAGGGTTAGTAAAGTCATTGTTTGGGTTAGTGTGAGGGGCCACCTAATGTTGGAAAAAACGCAAACGCGGTAAAAACGCACTAAAAACGCATACAAACGCATAAAAACGTTGCTTTTTTTCATGCATTCTCATAAAAATGCTTGAAAAAAACGCAGCATCTGTATGCGTTTTTCAATGCGTTTTTTTGCGGGAAAAACGCGCTGCAAAAAAAAGCAAGTGTGAAATTAGCCTAAAGGACTCTGCAGTCCAACAGATCATGAGGACTTGGCGTAGCTCCCATCTTTAAAAACATGTGCAAAAAAAACAGGGTTCATGGATCCGGTTTCACTCCAGGCAGCACAGCTGGAGAAGTTATCACTAAAGGACTCTGCAGTCCAACAGATCATGAGAGGACTCGGCGTAGCCCCTATCTTTTAAAGACATGTGCAAAAAAAACAGGGTTCATGAATCCGGTTTCGCTCCAGGCAGCACAGCTGGAGAAGTTATCACTAGAGTTGAGCGATACCGTCCGATACTTCAAAGTATCGGATCGGAATGGATCGGCCGATCTTAAAAAAAAAGTATCGGTATCGCCGATTCCGATACCGGAAGTCCCATTCAAGTCTATGGGGCTTCCGGTATCGGAATAAGAAAAACCCTGTTTTTGCCTTGTACAGCCTCTCTGGGGTCTGTACGGGCCTTTCGGGGGGCTGTGCCGGCCTGCCAGGGGGTCTGTGCAGGCTCCGGTGGTCTGTGCCGGCCTGCCGGGGGGCTGTGCCGGCCTGCCGGTGGTCTGTGCAGGCTCCGGGGGGCTGTGCCGGCCTGCCGGGGGGCTGTGCCGGCCTGCCGGGGGGCTGTGCAGGCTCCGGTGGGCTGTGCAGGCCTGCCGGGGGGCTGTGCTGGCCTGCCGGTGGTCTGTGCAGGCTTCGGGGGTCTGTGCAGGCATCGTCCGATGGGACTACAAGTCCCATCGGGCGATGCCTGCTACCATGACAGTGATTGACACATTAGCCAATGATGGGACAGTAGTAGTCCCATCATCCGGCTAATGTGTTGAATGTAAAAAAATAAATAAAAAAAAAATTGCATGCTACATACATACAACATGCATACTACATACATGCTACATTCATACTACATACATGCTACATTCATACTACATATATACTACATGCAACATACATACTACATATATACTACATGCATGCAACATGCATACTACATGCTACATACATACTACATATATGCTACATACATACTACATATATACTACATGCATGCTACATACATACTACATGCTACATACATACTACATATATACTACATGCATGCTACATACATACTGCATGCTACATACATACTACATACATACTACATGCTACATACATACCACATATATACTACATACATACTACATGCATGCTACATACATACCACATACATACTACATGCATGCTACATACATAACACATATATACTACATGCATGCTACATACATACTACATGCTACATACATACTACATACATACTACATACATACTACATACATACTACATATATACTACATGCATGCTACATACATACTACATGCTACATACATACTACATGCTACATACATACTACATATATACTACATGCATGCTACATACATACTACATACATACTACATGCTACATACATACTACATGCTACATACATACCACATACATACTACATATATACTACATGCATGCTACATACATACTGCATGCTACATGCATGCTACATACATACTACATGCTACATACATACCACATATATACTACATACAATACATTCATACAATACATACATAGACATACAGTACATATAACATAGAGTAACATACTTACCAATACTTGTCACATTGTTCCCCGAAGCCATTGTCTTTTACGGAATAAATATTAACATAACAAACCACAAAAATACTCACCCACGATCCGAAGCAGTCCACGAGTGTGTCCCAAGACGATCAAGGGTAGAGAACTGCAGCATCAGCTGATGTTCTCTACGGGCTGCAGGAATCCAATGACGGAAGGTAGGTATCCTTCCGCACTGTATTCCTCCGCCACTTAAAAAAAAAAAAAAGTCCCTAGTCTCACTTTATGCCATTGCATAAATAAGTGGCGGAGGAATACAGTGCGGAAGGATACCTACCTTCCGTCATTGGATTCCTGCAGCCCGTAGAGAACGGCAGCATCAGCTGATGCTGCAGTTCTCTACCCAAGATCGTCGTGGGACACACTCGTGGACTGCTTCGGATCGTGGGTGAGTATTTTTGTGGTTTGTTATGTTAATATTTATTCCGTAAAAGACAATGGCTTCGGGGAACAATGTGACAAGTATTGGTAAGTATGTTACTCTATGTTATATGTACTGTATGTCTATGTATGTATTGTATGAATGTATTGTATGTAGTATGTATGTAGTATATATGTGGTATGTATGTAGCATGTAGTATGTATGTAGTATGCATGTAGCATGCATGTAGCATGCAGTATGTATGTAGCATGCATGTAGTATATATGTAGTATGTATGTAGCATGTATGTAGCATGCATGTAGTATATATGTAGTATGTATGTAGCATGTAGTATGTATGTAGCATGTATGTAGTATGTATGTAGTATGTATGTGGTATGTATGTGGCATGTAGTATGTATGTAGCATGCATGTAGTATATATGTGTTATGTATGTAGCATGCATGTAGTATGTATGTAGTATGTATGTAGTATGTATGTGGTATGTATGTAGCATGCATGTAGTATGTATGTAGTATATATGTGGTATGTATGTAGTATGTATGTAGTATGTATGTAGCATGCAGTATGTATGTAGCATGTATGTAGTATGTATGTAGTATATATGTAGTATGTATGTAGTATGTATGTAGCATGTAGTATGTATGTAGCATGCATGTAGTATATATGTAGTATGTATGTAGCATGTAGTATGTATGTAGCATGCATGTAGTATATATGTAGTATGTATGTAGCATGTATGTATGTAGCATGCATGTAGTATGTATGTAGTATATATGTAGTATGTATGTAGCATGTAGTATGTATGTAGCATGCATGTAGTATATATGTAGTATGTATGTAGCATGCATGTAGCATGTATGTAGTATGTAGTATATATGTAGTATGTATGTAGCATGTAGTATGTATGTAGCATGCATGTAGTATATATGTGTTATGTATGTAGCATGCATATAGCATGCATGTAGTATGTATGTAGTATGTATGTAGCATGCATGTAGTATGTATGTAGTATATATGTGGTATGTATGTAGCATGTATGTAGTATGTATGTAGCATGCATGTAGTATGTATGTAGTATGTATGTGGTATGTATGTAGTATGTATGTAGCATGCAGTATGTATGTAGCATGCATGTAGTATATATGTAGTATGTATGTAGCATGTAGTATGTATGTAGCATGCATGTAGCATGCATGTAGTATTTTTTTTTTTTAACATTTAACACATTAGCCGGATGATGGGACTACTACTGTCCCATCATTGGCTAATGTGTCAATCACTGTCATGGTAGCAGGCATCGCCAGATGGGACTTATAGTCCCATCGGACGATGCTTGCACAGACCCCCGGACATCAGCACAGCCCCCCGGCAGGCCGGCACAGCCCCCCGGCAGGCCGGTACAGACCCCCACAGGGTGCACAGACCACCAGCAGGCCGGCACAGCCCCCCGGCAGGCCGGTACAGACCCCCACAGGGTGCACAGACCACCGGCAGGCCGGCACAGCCCCCCGGCAGGCCGGTACAGACCCCGGGCAGTCCACACAGCCCCCCGGCAGGCCAGCAGAGACCCCCGGAAGGCCCGAAATGACGGCGCATCATGATGCGCACACACCGTGCATCATGATGACGTCATTTCGGCTGTCAATCAACTTTGAACTTCCGATTCCGATGCCGACTTCCGATATTGAAAAAATATCGGAAGTCGGTATCGGAATTCCGATACAGCAAGTATCGGCCGATACCCGATACTTGCGGTATCGGAATGCTCAACACTAGTTATCACTAAAGGACTCTGCAGTCCAACAGATCATGAGAGGAACCGGCGTAGCCCCTATCTTTTAAAGACATGTGCAAAAAAAACAGGGTTCATGAATCCGGCTTCACTCCTGGCAGCACAGCTAGAGAAGTTATCACTAAAGGACTCTGCTGTCCAAAAGATGAAGAGAGGACTCGGCGTAGCCCCCATCTATTAAAGACGTGCAAAAAAAACAGGGTTCATGTATCCGGTTCCACACCTGGTAGCACAGGTGGAGAAGTTATCACTAAATGACTCTGCAGTCCAACAGATCAAGTGAGGACTCGGCATAGCCCTCCATCTTTTAAAGACAAGTGTCAAAAAAACAGGATTCATGAATCCGGTTTCACTCCTGGCAGCACAGCTGCAGAAGTTATCACTAAAGGACTCTGCATTCCAACAGATCAAGAGAGGATCCGGCATAGCCCCCATCTATTAAAAACGTGCAAAAAAACAGGGCTCATGTATCCAGTTCCACACCTGGCAGCACAGCTGGAGAAGTTATCACTAAAGGACTCTGCAGTCCAACAGATCATGAGAGGACTCGGCGTAGCCCCCATCTTTTAAAGAAATGTGCAAAAAAATCAGGGTTCATGGATACGGTTTCACTCCTGGCAGCAGAGCAGGAGAAGTTATCACTAAAGGACTCTGCAGTCCAACAGATCATGAGGACTTGGAGTAGCCCCCATCTTTAAAAACATGTGCAAAAAAACCAGGATTCATGGATCCGGTTTCACTTCCAGGCAGCACAGCTGGAGAAGTTATCACTAAATGACTCTGCAGTCCAACAGATCATGAGAGGACTCAGCGTAGCCCCCATCTTTTAAAGACATAAGGAAAAAAAACAGTTCATGGATCCGGTTTCACTCCTGGCAGCACAGCTGGAGAAGTTATTACTAAATGACTCTACAGTCCAACAGATCATGAGAGGACTCGGCGTAGCTCCCATCTCTTAAAGACATGTGCAAAAAAACCAGGGTTCATGGATCTGGCTTCACTCCTGGCAGCACAGCTGGAAAAGTTATCACTAAAGGACTCTGCAGTCCAGCACATCATGAGAGGACTCGGCGTAGCCCCCATCTTTTAATGACGTGCAAAAAAACAGTTCATGGATCCGGTTTCACTCCTGGCAGCACAGCTGGAGAAGTTATTACTAAATGACTCTACAGTCCAACAGATCATGAGAGGACTCGGCGTAGCTCCCATCTCTTAAAGACATGTGCAAAAAAACCAGGGTTCATGGATCTGGCTTCACTCCTGGCAGCACAGCTGGAAAAGTTATCACTAAAGGACTCTGCAGTCCAGCACATCATGAGAGGACTCGGCGTAGCCCCCATCTTTTAATGACGTGCAAAAAAACAGTTCATGGATCCGGTTTCATTCCTGGCAGCACAGATGGAGAAGTTACAGTCATATGTAAAAGTTTGGGCACCCCTATTAATGTTAACCTTTTTTCTTTATAACAATTTTGGTTTTTGCAACAGGTATTTCAGTTTCATATATCTAATAACTGATGGACTCAGTTATATTTCTGGATTCAAATGAGGTTTATTGTACTAACAGAAAATGTGCAATCTGCATTTAAACAAAATTTGACCGGTGCAAAAGTATGGGCACCCTTATCATTTTCTTGATTTGAACACTCCTAACTACTTTTTACTGACTTCCTGAAGCACTAAATTGGTTTTATAACCTCATTGAGCTTTGAACTTCATAGCCAGGTGTATCAAATCATGAGAAAAGGTATTTAAAGTGGCCACTTGCAAGTAGTTCTCCTATTTGATTCTCCTATGAAGAGTGGCATCATGGGCTCCTCAAAACAACTCTCAAATGATCTGAAAACAAAGATTATTCAACATAGCTTTTCAGGAGAAGGATACAAAATGTTGTCTCAGAGATTTAACCAGTCAGTTTCCACTGTGAGGAACATAGTAAGGAAATGGAAGAACACAGGTACAGTTCTTGTTAAGCCCAGAAGTGGCAGGCCAAGAAAAATATCAGAAAGGCAGAGAAGAAGAATGGTGAGAACAGTCAAGGACAATCCACAGACCACCTCCAAAGACCTGCAGCATCATCTTGCTGCAGATGGTGTCACTGTGCATCGGTCAACAATACAGCGCATGCATAACGCCTTTTTGTATGACCAAACAACTCAATCTTTGTTTCATCAGTCCACAGGACCTTCTTCCAAAATGTAACTGGCTTGTCCAAATGTGCTTTTGCATACCTCAGACGACTCTGTTTGTGGCGTGCTTGCAGAAACGGCTTCTTTCGCATCACTCTCCCATACAGCTTCTCCTTGTGCAAAGTGCGCTGTATTGTTGACCGATGCACAGTGACACCATCTGCAGCAAGGTGATGCTGCAGGTCTTTGGAGGTGGTCTGTGGATTGTCCTTGACTGTTCTCACCCTTCTTCTTCTCTGCCTTTCTGATATTTTTCTTGGCCTGCCACTTCTGGGCTTAACAAGAACTGTACCTGTGTTCTTCCATTTCCTTACTATGTTCCTCACAGTGGAAACTGACTGGTTAAATCTCTGAGACAACTTTTTGTATCCTTCCCCTGAAAAGCTATGTTGAATAATCTTTGTTTTCAGATCATTTGAGAGTTGTTTTGAGGATCCCATGATGCCACTCTTCATAGGAGAATCAAATAGGAGAACTACTTGCAAGTGGCCACTTTAAATACCTTTTCTCATGATTTGATACACCTGGCTATGAAGTTCAAAGCTCAATGAGGTTACAAAATCAATTTAGTGCTTCAGGAAGTCAGTAAAAAGTAGTTAGGAGTGTTCAAATCAAGAAAATGATAAGGGTGCCCATACTTTTGCACCGGTCAAATTTTGTTTAAATGCAGATAGCACATTTTCTGTTAGTACAATAAACCTCATTTGAATCCAGAAATATAACTGAGTCCATCAGTTATTAGATATATGAAACTGAAATACCTGTTGCAAAAACCAAAATTGTTATAAAGAAAAAAGGTTAACATTAATAGGGGTGCCCAAACTTTTACATATGACTGTATCACTAAAGGACTCTGCAGTCCAACAGATCAGGAGATGACTTGGCGCAGCCCCCATCTTTTAAAGAAATGTGCAAAAAAACAGGGTTCATGGATCCGGTTTTACTCTTGGCAGCACAGCTGGAGAAGTTATCACTAAATGACTCTGCAGTCCAAAAGATCATGAGAGGAATCGGCGTAGCACCTATCTTTTAAAGATGTGCAAAAAAACCAGGGTTCAGGAATCCGGTTTCACTCCTGGCAACACAGCTGGAGAAGTTATAACTGAAGGACTCTGCAGTCCAACAGATCATGAGAGGACTCGGTGTAGCCCCCATCTTTTAAAGTCATGTGCAAAAAAAAGGGTTCATGGATCCGGTTTCACTCCTGGCAGCACAGCTGGAGAAGTTATCACTAAATGACTCTGCAGTCCAACAGATCATGAGGACTCGGCGTAGCCCCCATCTTTTAAAGGCATGTGCAAAAAATACAGGGTTCATGGATCCGGTTTCACTCCTGGCAGCACAGCTGGAGAAGTTATCACTAAATGACTCTGCAGTCCAACAGATCATGAGAGGACTCGGCGCAGCACCTATCTTTTAAAGACGTGCAAAAAAACCAGGGTTCATGAATACGATTTCACTCCTGGCAGCACAGCTGGAGAAGTTATCACTAAATGACTCTGCAGTCCAACAGATCATGAGAGGAATCGGCGTAGCACCTATCTTTTAAAGACGTGCAAAAAAACCAGGGTTCAGGAATCCGGTTTCACTCCTGGCAGCACAGCTAGAGAAGTTATCACTAAAGGACTCTGCTGTCCAAAAGATGAAGAGAGGACTCGGCGTAGCCCCCATCTATTAAAGACGTGCAAAAAAAACATGGTTCATGTATCCGGTTCCACACCTGGCAGCACAGGTGGAGAAGTTATCACTAAAGGACTCTGCAGTCAAACAGATCAAGTGAGGACTCGGCATAGCCCTCCATCTTTTAAAGACATGTGTCAAAAAAACAGGATTCATGAATCCGGTTTCACTCCTGGCAGCACAGGTGGAGAAGTTATCACTAAAGGACTCTGCATTCCAACAGATCAAGAGAGGATCCGGCATAGCCCCCATCTATTAAAGACGTGCAAAAAAACAGGGCTCATGTATCCGGTTCCACACCTGGCAGCACAGCTGGAGAAGTTATCACTAAAGGACTCTGCAGTCAAACAGATCATGAAAGGACTTGGCGTAGCCCCCATCTTTTAAAGAAATGTGCAATAAAACCAGGATTCATGGATCCGGTGTCACTTATGGCAACACAGCTGGAGAAGTTATAACTGAAGGACTCTGCAGTCCAACAGATCATGAGAGGACTCGGTGTAGCCCCCATCTTTTAAAGTCATGTGCAAAAAAAAGGGTTCATGGATCCGGTTTCACTCCTGGCAGCACAGCTGGAGAAGTTATCACTAAAGGACTCTGCAGTCCAACAGATCATGAAAGGACTCGGCGTAGCACCCATCTTTAAAAACATGTGCAAAAAAAAGGGTTCATGGATCCGGTTTCACTCCTGGCAGCACAGCTGGAGAAGTTATCACTAAAGGACTCTGCAGTCCAACAGATCATGAAAGGACTCGGCGTAGCACCCATCTTTTAAAGACATGTGCAAAAAAAACAGTTCATGGATCCGGTTTCACTCCTGGCAGCACAGCTGGAGAAGTTATTACTAAATGACTCTACAGTCCAACAGATCACGAGAGGACTCGGCATAGCCCCCATCTTTTAAAAAAATGTGCAAAAAAAGCAGGGTTCATGGATCCGGCTTCTCTCCTGGCAGCACAGCTGCAGAAGTTATCACTAAAGGACTCTGCATTCCAACAGATCAAGAGAGGATCCGGCATAGCCCCCATCTATTAAAAACGTGCAAAAAAACAGGGCTCATGTATCCAGTTCCACACCTGGCAGCACAGCTGGAGAAGTTATCACTAAAGGACTCTGCAGTCCAACAGATCATGAGAGGACTCGGCGTAGCCCCCATCTTTTAAAGAAATGTGCAAAAAAATCAGGGTTCATGGATACGGTTTCACTCCTGGCAGCAGAGCAGGAGAAGTTATCACTAAAGGACTCTGCAGTCCAACAGATCATGAGAGGACTCGGCGTAGCCCCCATCTTTTAAAGACATGAGGAAAAAAAACAGTTCATGGATCCGGTTTCACTCCTGGCAGCACAGCTGGAGAAGTTATTACTAAATGACTCTACAGTCCAACAGATCATGAGAGGACTCGGCGTAGCTCCCATTTCTTAAAGACATGTGCAAAAAAAACAGGGTTCATGGATCTGGCTTCACTCCTGGCAGCACAGCTGGAAAAGTTATCACTAAAGGACTCTGCAGTCCAACAGATCATGAGGACTCGGCGTAGCCCCCATCTTTTAAAGGCATGTGCAAAAAATACAGGGTTCATGGATACGGTTTCACTCCTGGCAGCACAGCTGGAGAAGTTATCACTAAATAACTCTGCAGTCCAAAAGATCATGAGAGGACTCGGCGCAGCACCTATCTTTTAAAGACGTGCAAAAAAACCAGGGTTCAGGAATCCGGTTTCACTCCTGGCAGCACAGCTAGAGAAGTTATCACTAAAGGACTCTGCTGTCCAAAAGATGAAGAGAGGACTCGGCGTAGCCCCCATCTATTAAAGACGTGCAAAAAAAACAGGGTTCATGTATCCGGTTCCACACCTGGCAGCACAGGTGGAGAAGTTATCACTAAAGGACTCTGCAGTCAAACAGATCATGAAAGGACTTGGCGTAGCCCCCATCTTTTAAAGAAATGTGCAATAAAACCAGGATTCATGGATCCGGTGTCACTTATGGCAACACAGCTGGAGAAGTTATAACTGAAGGACTCTGCAGTCCAACAGATCATGAGAGGACTCGGTGTAGCCCCCATCTTTTAAAGTCATGTGCAAAAAAAAGGGTTCATGGATCCGGTTTCACTCCTGGCAGCACAGCTGGAGAAGTTATCACTAAAGGACTCTGCAGTCCAACAGATCATGAAAGGACTCGGCGTAGCACCCATCTTTAAAAACATGTGCAAAAAAAAGGGTTCATGGATCCGGTTTCACTCCTGGCAGCACAGCTGGAGAAGTTATCACTAAAGGACTCTGCAGTCCAACAGATCATGAAAGGACTCGGCGTAGCACCCATCTTTTAAAGACATGTGCAAAAAAAACAGTTCATGGATCCGGTTTCACTCCTGGCAGCACAGCTGGAGAAGTTATTACTAAATGACTCTACAGTCCAACAGATCACGAGAGGACTCGGCATAGCCCCCATCTTTTAAAAAAATGTGCAAAAAAAGCAGGGTTCATGGATCCGGCTTCTCTCCTGGCAGCACAGCTGCAGAAGTTATCACTAAAGGACTCTGCATTCCAACAGATCAAGAGAGGATCCGGCATAGCCCCCATCTATTAAAAACGTGCAAAAAAACAGGGCTCATGTATCCAGTTCCACACCTGGCAGCACAGCTGGAGAAGTTATCACTAAAGGACTCTGCAGTCCAACAGATCATGAGAGGACTCGGCGTAGCCCCCATCTTTTAAAGTCATGTGCAAAAAAAAGGGTTCATGGATCCGGTTTCACTCCTGGCAGCACAGCTGGAGAAGTTATTACTAAATGACTCTGTAGTCCAACAGATCATGAGAGGACTCGGCGTAGCCCCCATCTTTTAAAGAAATGTGCAAAAAAATCAGGGTTCATGGATACGGTTTCACTCCTGGCAGCAGAGCAGGAGAAGTTATCACTAAAGGACTCTGCAGTCCAACAGATCATGAGAGGACTCGGCGTAGCCCCCATCTTTTAAAGACATGAGGAAAAAAAACAGTTCATGGATCCGGTTTCACTCCTGGCAGCACAGCTGGAGAAGTTATTACTAAATGACTCTACAGTCCAACAGATCATGAGAGGACTCGGCGTAGCTCCCATTTCTTAAAGACATGTGCAAAAAAAACAGGGTTCATGGATCTGGCTTCACTCCTGGCAGCACAGCTGGAAAAGTTATCACTAAAGGACTCTGCAGTCCAACAGATCATGAGGACTCGGCGTAGCCCCCATCTTTTAAAGGCATGTGCAAAAAATACAGGGTTCATGGATACGGTTTCACTCCTGGCAGCACAGCTGGAGAAGTTATCACTAAATAACTCTGCAGTCCAAAAGATCATGAGAGGACTCGGCGCAGCACCTATCTTTTAAAGACGTGCAAAAAAACCAGGGTTCAGGAATCCGGTTTCACTCCTGGCAGCACAGCTAGAGAAGTTATCACTAAAGGACTCTGCTGTCCAAAAGATGAAGAGAGGACTCGGCGTAGCCCCCATCTATTAAAGACGTGCAAAAAAAACAGGGTTCATGTATCCGGTTCCACACCTGGCAGCACAGGTGGAGAAGTTATCACTAAAGGACTCTGCAGTCAAACAGATCATGAAAGGACTTGGCGTAGCCCCCATCTTTTAAAGAAATGTGCAATAAAACCAGGATTCATGGATCCGGTGTCACTTATGGCAGCACAGCTGGAGAAGTTATTACTAAATGACTCTACAGTCCAACAGATCACGAGAGGACTCGGCATAGCCCCCATCTTTTAAAGAAATGTGCAAAAAAAGCAGGGTTCATGGATACGGTTTCACTCCTGGCAGCACAGCTGGAAAAGTTATCACTAAAGGACTCTGCAGTCCAACAGATCATGAGAGGACTCGGCGCAGCCCCCATCTTTTAAAGACATGTGGAAAAAAAACCAGGGTTCATGGATCCGGTTTCACTCCTGGCAGCACAGCTGGAAAAGTTCTCTCTAAAGGACTCTGCAGTCCAACAGATCATGAGAGGACTCGGTGTAGCCCCCATCTTTTAATGACATGTGCAAAAAAAACAGGGTTCATGGATCCGGTTTCACTCCAGGCAGCACAGCTGGAGAAGTTATCACTAAAGGACTCTGCAGTCCAACAGATCATGAGAGGACTCGGCATAGCCCCCATCTTTTAAAGACATGTGCAAAAAAAATAGTTCATGGATCCGGTTCCACACCTGGCAGCACAGCTGGAGAAGTTATCACTAAATGACTCTACAGTCCAACGGATCATGAGAGGACACGGCGTAGCCCCCATCTTTTAATGACATGTGCAAAAAAAACAGGGTTCATGGATCCGATTTTACTCCAGGCAGCACAGCTAGAGAAGTTATCACTAAAGGACTCTGCAGTCCAACAGATCATGAGAGGACTCGGCGCAGCCCCCATCTTTTAAAGACATGTGAAAAAAAAAAAACAGGGTTCATGGATCCGGTTTCACTCCTGGCAGCACAGCAGGAGAAGTGATCACTAAATGACTCTGCAGTCAGCAGATCATGAGAGGACTCGGCGTAGCCCCCATCTTTTAATGACATGTGCAAAAAAAACAGGGTTCATGGATCCGGTTTCACTCCTGGCAGCACAGCTGGAGCAGTTATTACTAAATGACTCTGTAGTCCAACAGATTATGAGAGGACTCGGCGTAGCCCCCATCTTTTAACCCCTTCACGACCAATGATGCCACATAGGCGTCATGAAACCTGGTTCAAATCTGACCAGTGACGCCTATGTGGCGTCATGACTTCAAAGCCCCCCTGCGGGCCGGGTGACCGGGGTCACTGAAAGGTCACCCGACCCACAGATACAGGGGGCTTTGTAATTCACCACAGGGGGCGTGGCTTCGCCCCCACGTGGCTACGATCGCTCTGATTGGCTGTTAAAAGTGAAACAGCCAATCAGAGCAATAGTAATATTTCATCAATGAAAATTGATGAAATATTACAATCCAGCCATGTCCGACGCTGCTGTAGCATCGGACATGGTTGGAGACACCGATTACACCCCCCTCCCCACCGGCGATCGCCCCCCCGCAACTGAATGACAGCGGCGATCTGCCGCCGCTGTCATCATCTGCCCCCCTCCCATTCCCTCTGCTCCCCGCCAGCCTCCGATCCCTCCTCACCCCCCCGGTACCTCCTGAGTCCCCCCGTCCCTCTCGGTGTCCCTCGGGTTCGGATGATGGGCGCCGCCATCTTTGAAAATGGCGGGCGCATGCGCAGTGCGCCCGCCCGAATCTGCTGGCTGCAGATTCCATTCTTTCATTTTGATCACTCTCACAGTGATCAAAATGAAAGAGAAAGTAAATAAACCCCCCGATGATCACCCCCATAGGTAGGCAGAACTAATAAAATAAAGAAAATATTTTTATTTTTATTTTTCCATTAGGGTTAGGGTTAGGGTTGAAAAGAGGGTTAGGGTTAGGGTTGAAAAGAGGGTTAGGGTTAGGGTTAAAAAGAGGGTTAGGGTTAGGGTTAAAAAGAGGGTTAGGGTTAGGGTTAAAAAGAGGGTTAGGGTTGAAAAGAGGGTTAGGGTTGAAAAGAGGGTTAGGGTTGAAAAGAGGGTTAGGGTTGAAAAGAGGGTTAGGGTTGAAAAGAGGGTTAGGGTTAGGGTGGGAAAGAGGGTTAGGGTTGGAAAGAGGGTTAGGGTTGGAAAGAGGGTTAGGGTTGGAAAGAGGGTTAGGGTTGGAAAGAGGGTTAGGGTTGGAAAGAGGGTTAGGGTTGGAAAGAGGGTTAGGGTTGGAAAGAGGGTTAGGGTTGGAAAGAGGGTTAGGGTTGGAAAGAGGGTTAGGGTTGGAAAGAGGGTTAGGGTTGGAATTAGGGTTAGGGTTGGAATTAGGGTTATGGTTAGGGTTGGGATTAGGGTTCAGGGTCTGTTGGGGTTAGGGTTATGGTTAGGGTTGGAATTAGGGTTAGGGATGTGTTGGGGTTAGGGGTGTGTTGGGGTTAGGGCTGTAGTTAGAATTGAGGGGTTTCCACTGTTTAGGCACATCAGGGGGTCACCAAACGCGACATGGTGCAACCATTGATTCCAGCCAATTTTGCGTTCAAAAAGTTAAACAGTGCTTCCTCCCTTCCAAGCCCCGACGTGTGCCCAAACAGTGGTTTACCCCAACATATGGGGTATCAGCGTACTCAGGAAAAATTGCACAACAACTTTGGGGGTCTAATTTCTCCTAGTACCCTTGGGAGAATAAAAAAATTGGGGGCTAAAAAAATATTTTTGTGGAAAATTTTTTTTTTTTAATTTTCACGTCTCTGCGTTATAAACTTCTGTGAAGCACTTGGGGGTCCAAAGTGCTCACCAGGCATCTAGATAAGTTACTTGGGAGGTCTAGTTTCCAAAATGGGGTCACTTGTGGGGGGTTTCTATTGTTTAGGCACATCAGGGGCTCTGCAAACGTAATGACGACCGCAGACCATTCCATCAAAGTCTGCATTTCAAAACGCCACTACTTCCATTCCGAGCCCTTACGTGTGCCCAAACAATAGTTCCCCCCATATATGGGGCACCAGCGTACTCAGGACAAACTGTACAACAACTTTTGGGGTCCAATTTATCCTGCTACCCTTGTGGAAAAAAGAATTGCAGACTAAAAATCATTTTTTTTGAGGAAAAAAAAATATTTTTTATTTTCACGGCTCTGCGTTATAAACTTCTGTGAAGCACTTGGGGGTTCAAGGTGCTCACCACACATCTAGATAAGTTCCTTGGGGGGTCTAGTTTCCAAAATGGGGTCACTTGTGGGGGGGTTCCACAGTTTAGGTACATCAGGGGCTCTGCAAATGTAACATGATGCCCGCAGACCATTCCATCAAAGTCAGCATTTCATAATGTCACTACTTCCCTTCCGAGCCCCGACGTGTACCCAAACAGTGGTTCCCCCCACATGTGGGGTACCAGCGTACTCAGGACAAACTGGACAACAAATTTTGGGGTCTAATTTATCCTGGTACCCTTGTGAAAATAAAAAATTGCGCACTAAAAAATAATTTTTTGAAGGAAAAAATTTTTTTTTTATTTTCATGGTTCTGCGTCATAAACTTTTGTGAAGCACTTGAGGGTTCAAGGTGCTCACTACACATCTAGATAAGTTCCTTAGGGGGTCTAGTTTCCAAAATGGGGTCATTTGTGGGGGAGCTCCAATGTTTAGGCACACAGGGGCTCTCCAAACACAACATGGTGTCCGCTAACGATTGGAAGTAATTTGCATTTCAAAAAGTCAAATGGCGCTCCTTCCCTTCTGAGCCCTGCCGTGTGCCCAAACAGTGGTTCCCCCCCACATATGGGGTACCAGCGTACTCATGACAAACTGGACAACAAGATTTGTGGTCCAATTTCTCCTGTTAGCCTTGTGAAAATTAAAAATAGTGTGCTAAAAATCATTTTTGAGGAAAAAAAATTATTTTTTATTTTCACTGCTCTGTGTTATAAACTTTTGTGAAGCACTTGGGGGTTCAAAGTGCTCCCTACACGTCTAGATAAGTTCCTTAGGGGGTCTAGTTTCCAAAATGGGGTCACTTGTGGGGTAGTTCCAATGTTTAGGTGCACAGGGGCTCTCCAAATGCGACATGGTGTCCGATAACGATTGGAGCTAATTTTCCATTCAAAAAGTCAAATGGTGCTCCTTGCCTTCCGGGCCATGCCGTGCACCCAAACAGTGGTTTATGACCACATATGAGGTATCTGTGCAGTCAGGAGAAATTGCTCAACAAATTTTAGGATCCATTTTATCCTGTTGCCCATGTGAAAATGAAAAAACTGAGGCTAAAAGAAAATTTTTGTGAAAAAAAAGTACTTTTTTTTTTTTACAGATCAATTTGTGAAGTACCTGGGGGTTCAAAGTGATCACTATGCATCTAGATAAGTTCCTTGGGGGGTCTAGTTTCCAGAATGGGGTCACTTGTGGAGGAGCTCCAATGTTTATGCACACAGGGGCTCTCCAAACACGACATGGCAACCGCTAAATATTCCAGCATATTTTCCATTCAAAAAGTCAAATGGCGCTCCTTCCCTTCTGAGCCGTGCCGTGCGCACAAACAGTGGTTTATGACCACATATGAGGTATCGTTGTACTCAGGAGAAATTGCCCAACAAATTTTATGATCCATTTTATCCTGTTTCCCATGTGAAAATGAAAAAATTGATGCTAAAAGAAAATTTTTGTTGGAAAAATTAAAATGTCCATTTTTTCTTTCCACACCTGAAGGGTTAATAATCTTCTTGAATGTAGTTTTGAGTAGCTTGAGGGGTGCAGTTTTTAGAATGGTGTAACTTTTGGGTATTTTCTGCCATATAGACCCCTCAAAGTGACTTCAAATGTGAGGTGGTCCCTAAAAAAAATGGTTTTGTAAATTTTATTGTAAAAATGAGAAATCGCTGGTCAAATTTTAACCCTTATAACTTCCTAACAAAAAAATATTTTGTTTCCAAAATTGTGCTGATGTAAAGTAGACATATGGGAAATGTTATTTATTAACTATTTTGTGTCACATAACTCTCTGGTTTAACAGAATAAAAATTCAAAATTTGAAAATTGCAAAATTTTCTAAATTTTCACCAAATTTCTGATTTTTTGACAAATAAACGCAAAAATTATCAACCTAAATTTACCACTAACATGAAGCCCAATATGTCACGAAAAAACAATCTCAGAATCGCTAGGATCCGTTGAAGCGTTCCTGAGTTATTACCTCATAAAGATGTATATCTTTGTACCGTGTTAGCCAGTGGATAGAAAAATATTCAGGATTGAGAGTCCTCAGTAGTTGATACCTTTTAATGGCTAACTGAAAAGATGGTAACACATTGCAAGCTTTCGAGACTACTCAGGTCTCTTCATCAGGCTAGACGAAGAGACCTGAGTAGTCTCGAAAGCTTGCAATGTGTTACCATCTTTTCAGTTAGCCATTAAAAGGTATCAACTACTGAGGACTCTCAATCCTGAATATTTTTCTACCTCATAAAGGGACACTGGTCAGAATTGCAAAAAATGGCCTGGTCATTAAGGTCAAAATAGGCTTGGTCATGAAGGGGTTAATGACATGTGCAAAAAAAGCAGGGTTCATGGATCCGATTTTACTCCAGGCAGCACAGCTGGAGAAGTTATCACTTAAGGACTCTGCAGTCCAACAGATCATGAGAGGACTTGGCGCAGCCCCCATTGTTATGAATGAGTCACCGTAGGAGGCAAAAGCAGAAATACAAGCTAAGTCCAGAAAACCAGAGAAGTTGGCAACTAACAGATTGCAGACCCCTGAACCTATCAACACAACTAGCAGTAGCCGTGGGGGGTTCCTACGATGCCCTAGACCCCTCGATAGCAGCCGGAGAAATACATAGGCCTAAAGAAAGAAAGGGGAAAACTAAACTGCCCCAGAGCAGACCCCAAAGCAATAGGCAGCCCCCAACATATAATGACAGTGAAGCAAGATGAAAATACTAACACAGACAGAAAGATAGACTGAGCAAAGACGGGGCCCCAAAACTACCTAGATAGGAACGGACAGGAAGGCTGCTGTCTGCAATCTGCCAAAACCCTATCAAAGGCATAAGCCAACCAGCTGATATAAAAAAGGCCCTGAAGCAGCTAGGCTTCAAAAACTGAATCAGCACTCAGGTATTTTCAGAAGACAGAGATAAATGAATTCAGCACACCCCAGCAGGGAATGGCAGAAATCCAGAAAAACAAAGCAAAAACAAAGTCAAAGCACAAAAGCAAAAGGCCGAGCAGCAAACTTAGCTTTGGAGGAGCAGGAATTCAGACTGGTCTCCAAGGATCCCACAGAGAAATCACCCGCAGGGCAGAAGGGCGTCGGCAGCATTATATCCAGTCCGTAACTCCACTCAGCCAGTCACAATCATCAGCCTCAGGTGTTTGACAATCAGGCTCACTACCTTTCTTTACCAGAAGAGGGAGTTCCTCGGGCCTCAGTAATGAAGGGGAAAATGAACTCACAACACCCCATCTTTTAAAGAAATGTGCAAAAAAAACCAGGGTTCATGGATCCGGTCTCACTCCTGGCAGCACAGCTGGAGAAGTTATTACTAAATGACTCTGCAGTCCAACAGATCATGAGAAGACTTGGCGTAGCCCCCATCTTTTAAAGACATGTGCAAAAAAAACAGGGTTCATGGATCCGGTTTCACTCCTGGCAGCACAGCTAGAGAAGTTATCACTAAAGGACTCTGCAGTCCAACAGATCATGAGAGGACTCGGCGTAGCCCCTATCTTTTAAAGACAAGTGCAAAAAAAACAGGGTTCATGAATCCGGTTTCACTCCAGGCAGCACACCTGGAGAAGTTATCACTAAAGGACTCTGCAGTCCAACAGATCATGAGATGACTCGGCGTAGCCCCCATCTTTTAAAGACATGTGCAAAAAAACCAGGCTTCATGGATCCGGTTTCACTCCTGGCAGAGGCGGGTAGGCGGAGAGGCATTTTCCCCCTGGGCTGGTATCATAGCAGCAGCTTTGGGCCGTTCAGCCACACATTGCTTCAGAAGTCGCGCTGTGTCTTCATTTCCTCTTGGCAACAAGCAGCATCATCCTGATTGGTGGAGCAGAGGTCACTCAAGACTGCAATGTCCTTCCAGCTCTCTGATTGGTGGAGAAGCCGTCCCAAGGGGCTGTACTGTATTCTTCTTGCTCAGTGTGCTGCCTTACCAATCCGAGAGCAGGAAGCAGACGGTGCAGCACTGCTGAGGAGGCTGCAGGCTGCTACACAACATGTATAGAAAGAACACCGTGAGCACAACTCAAGATGGTGCTATGGTTAGGTTCCCAAACCGTTAAAGCAACAAATATGAATTGAATTCTGCTCTCCAATCTCCCTACCAATAATATATAGCATCCCCACACATAACCGCTATTATTAGCAGGTGTTTCTCCACATATTGAGCTGGCATTATGTCTTTCTTCTGGTGGAAAGCAAGCTCTCTGTACTGTGGATCCCACAGCCATATTCTTTCTGTTAGTCACTTCCTGTTTACTGGAGCTTACAGCTCCCATTGGCCGCCCACCACTAAGTATCCCTCCCCTCCCCTTTTTAAACCTGCATGTCTGCATGCAGGATCAGATGGCCGGTGGACACCGCATCTGGAGGCACGTTTGCCCCTCTCCTATATACTGACAAGGTAAATACTTAGTGCTGATGTGTACCTATTCACAAGGGAGGTGATACTATTTATGCACACATCATACGCTCCATTTCACCGCATCTTGTTTTTTAGATGCCTAAAGCACCATCGTCCTTTCTGATAGATACCTATAAGCTCTACACAATCTATATACCACACGGTATGTTTGACATTCTTATGGATTGCTGCTATATATTTTCTATGGCTCTTTTTAAATTATTTGGCGTGCTATGGGCAGTGTGGGATACCTGGCGTTATCTGCGACCAATTTATCCTATTTTTGTATGACCATTTTGACTATTGTTTGCATATACTTCTGTTTTCCTTTGTTTTTTTTCCTTTGCTATTTTTTCTGTTTTATATGACGTTTTGTTTTGTAATTATATTTACCCTTGTAGTAACTGAAGAAGGTCACATTGACCGAAACGTCTTTTTTCGTGTACTACAATAAACCGCCTTACAAACACCTTTAAGTTGAGTGATAGGTTCATATTTGTTGCTACACAACATGTGACAGGAGGCTGCAGGCATTCAAGGGGGCTTGTGATAAGGTGTCTCTTTGCTTCTGAGTTATTTGGGGGATGCATGGTCGAAACTGAGCTGGAGGTGAGCAGTTAGGGTACATATCTGTCAGGCAGGCAGAAATAGGAGTGGAATTTTCTGTATGTCTCATTCTGTGTGATTAAAAGCAGTTTCAAGTCCTCAATTCAGTGTATTCCTGTGTATGTTTGTGTGTATGTGTGCGTGATGACATGTGTATGTGTACTGTACATGCATGATCTTTGTGAAGTATGTATGTGTGCATCAGTGTATGTGGTGAAATTTGTGAGTATATGTGGTGATATGTGTATATGTGCATCTGTGTATGTGAACTGTGTATATGTGCAACCGTGTACGTGGTGACCTGCGTTGGTGAGTGTGCATGTGGTGACTTGTGTGTGTATGAGTGTGTACATACTGACATGAGTGGTATGTGGTGGTGTGGGTGTGAATGTGTATGTGGCGACGTGTGTAAGAGTGTGCACATGGTGACTAGTGTTGAGCATTCAGATACTGCGAATATCGGCTGATACCCGATATTTGCAGTATCGGAGTTCCGATACTTTTAGCATATCGAATACCAAAATCGGAAGTTCCCATAATGCTATGAGCCAGTTTGATTTGATTCAGCCAATGAGGAATCCTCAGAAGTGTGGGCACATCCTGTTAGGCATGTAGGCATGTTAACTAATGGCATGGCTGTGATTGGCTGCTGAAATGATGTCATGATGCACTTTAAAAGCCGCCGCCACCGCCATTTTGGGTTCACTCTGCTGTGTATTCAGTTAGGGACAGGACGCTGCTCTTCTGACTCTGAGGGACAGTTAGAGATAGCGATTTGCTATATTGTGCTTTACCCAGGCTACGTTAGCAACCCCCTGTGTGAAGCTTTCTTTTGCCTTGCAGCGCTGTTCACAGCTGTCTGCAAGGTCTGTGTGAGTGCAGCTCATGGTGTAGTGTGATCTGCAGCCACCTCTGGTTGTAGGCCGCTCAGCGTGTGTCACTGCCTCATACATATTTTTTTTTTTTATTGCTGCTTATTTTTACTGATTTCTCCTATTAGTGTGCATCCATCCGTATCCATCTACATTGGTTGCAAACACTATATAGGAGTAGATAGCGGAGCCTTTCAGTGCTAGTGCACAGTTCTCTGCACTGTTCACGGCTGTCTGTGAGGACTCTGTGTGTGAGTGCAGCTCACGCTGTAGTGTGTTCTTCAGCCACCTCTGGTTGTGGTCCGCTCAACGTGCGTCACTGCCCCATACATTGTCCTTTTTTGCTGTAGTGCTGCTTATTTTTCCTGAATTTCTCCTATTAGTGTGCTTCCATCCGTATCCAGCTAGATTGGTTGCAAACACTATATAGGAGTAGATAGAGGAGCCTTTTTGCTGGCTTGTGCCCTGCAGCCCAAGCCAGATTAGTATTAGCCTATTTTTTGTAGCCTCATCTATTGCATTGTAGGTTACCTTCCTGCATTGTAATAGCTCCAAAAAGTTTGTGATACTATCGCTTTTACATCTTTGGTCACATCCTTTTTGTTTTTTTTTTTTAAAAGTTCACCAAACACTCCACTTTACAGTTATGTAGGCCACATTAGCTCATATTAAAGTGTAGTCTACAAAATTAGTGTTTCTTATACCTGTTAGCAGCTGTTCAGGAATAAGCACACTAAGCCCTTAGTACTTTTCTGCCTATCTTTATCAGTCTACCAAGATGAAGAAGGCAGGGAGTAAGGCACATGGGCGTGGAGTTTCAGCAGGGAGAGGACGTGGGGATTCTGTGCCTGTTGCGGGCACCAGTGACTCAGCATCCCCCAGTTTTAACAGGGAACAGTCCTTTATGCGCAGCTTTGTAAGAGCTCGCCGTACCCCACTGCTGTGGGAGGAACAAATTGAAGCCGTTGTCGGATGGATCGCAGCTAACGCATCGACTTCAATTACTTCCACATACTCTCAGGTCCAGAGCACTGAAGAGCAACCATCTGTCTCTTCACCACCTGCCAAATTGCCCAGGCAGTCAGAGAGCCCTGGACAGGAGTCTTCTCATTCTCTACTTCTGTTCTCTGAATTTCTTGGCTTGGAAAGAGGGGGCCAGCCAAGCAGCATTCTAGAATGTGAAGAAGAGTGATGCGCAACAGCTTTGTCTCTCTGAATCTGAAGAGGTGGGTGGGGCCAGTGCCTGTGTTCAGCACACCTCAGTACACATCTGATGATGAGACTCAGGTGCCACTTTCTAGTGCGTACTGTGCTGGTGAGACTACCCAGGAGAAGCAGGTGTTTGAAGAGGGTAGTGTAGATGATGAGGTCCTTGACCCATCATGGCGTGAGGAACAGGAAGGTGGTGGGAGCAGTTCTGAGGAAGAGATTCCCCGAACGGCCAAGACAGGAGGGAGGGGGCAGACTTGGTTGCCTGTAGACTCCACTTCGGCACCCATTAGGAGCATTCCTCTTCCAAAACCCAAAACGGGCGCTCCCAGAACTTGCAGTGTGTGGTCCTTTTTTGACACAGTTGCAGATGACATTTGCTTTGTCAAATGCAAGCGGTGTAATCAGAAAGTCAAAAGAGGGAAAAGTGTCAGCAACCTCAATACCACAAATATGTGGAAACATGTGCGGACCAAGCAAGTGGTGGAGTTACAAAGACAAACTGAAGACGTAGGCCATCCTACAGCACCACCTACCACCTCTTCAGCTCGTGTTGTAGCCTCTTCCTCCAGCTCACACACAGCTGGTTCGGCTTCCTCACAGGACCGCCATGGAAGAACCTCTGGCACTGTTGTACAGAGACCCAGTGTAATTACACCCACAGCACCACGTTCCCTGTCATCCTCACACTCCCAGGCCACTCTACAGCCATCGGTAGCACAGGCATGGGAGAAAAGGCGGCCATACTCGGCATACCATCCCCGAGCACAGGCTCTGAATGCTGGCATTGCAAAACTATTGGCCCTTGAAATGCTCTCATTCAGGCTGGTGGAGACTGACACCTTCCATAACTTCATGGCATTGGCAGTCCCACAATACAATGTGCCCAGCCGCTTTTATTTCAGCAGGCAAGTCGTCCCTGCCCTGCAAAAGCATGTGGAGGGAAAAATTAAACATGCGCTACTAAACGCCGTCAGTAGCAAGGTCCACCTGACCACCGATGCGTGGACCAGTAACCATGGACAGGGACGATACCTTTCCCTCACTGCCCATTGGGTAAATGTTGTGGAGCCGGGTACAGATCTTGAGAGTGGCGCTGTACGCGTTCTGCCAACTCCAAGGTTTGCAGGAATCCAGTCTGTACACATTGACTCCTCCTCATACTCCAGTTCCTCAGAATCAGAGCTGCAGGAGCCGTCACGGTCTACCTCCACATGGACCCGTGAACGCTTACCTGTTATGACCGATATGAGCACAGCCGTGGCCAAACGTCAACAGGCCGTACTCAAATTAATTTCTTTGGGGAATCGAAGCCACATAGCGCAGGAGCTCTGGAATGCCATCAAGCAGGAGAGCGACGTGTGGTTTGTGCCAGCGAATCTCCAGCCAGGCTGGGTAGTGTGTGACAATGGCAGGAAACTGGTGGCAGCTCTGGGCCTAGGCAACCTCACTCACATCCCATGTCTGGCACATGTGTTCAACTTGGTTGTGAAGAGCTTTCTGAGGGACTATCCGGATCTTGATCCACTGCTGCACAAGGTCCGCATAGAGTGTGCTCACTTGCGGCGTTCCAGCACGGAACATCGCATCATATGTGACCTGCCCACGAGGTGGAATTCAACGTTACATATGTTGGAGCGGTTGTGTGAGCAGCAGGCAGCAGTAAAGGAGTACCAGCTGCATCAGGCGCAAACAAGACGCACTGCTCGCCGTTCACACTCACCACCACTGAGTGGGCCTCTTTGAAGGACATCTGCCAAGTTTTGCGTGCCTTCGATGATTCCACGCGGATGGCGAGTGCAGATGATGCACTAGTCAGCATGACTGTCCCCCTTATCTGCCTGCTTCAAAAAACACTGCAAGCACTAAGGGAGGAGGTTTTGGACGAGATGGAGGATGAGGAGTCACAAATGCCATCTGCTTCTCGACAGTCTGCGCAACGTGGTTCCTCACAAAGGCCTAGGCAGGGGACACTTTGTGAGGAGGAGTCAATGGAGGAGGAAGACATCTCTCCAGAGGAGGGAGGTACACAATGCTCTAGTAGTCAGTATGTAGAGCAAGAGTGGGGTGATGCAGAGCAGGCAGAGATGACGCCTCAAGCAGGGGACAGTGTTTCTTGGCCAGCTGGGAGTCTGCAGCACATGGTTGATTTCATGCTGCAGTGCCTGAGAAACGACCGCCGCATCGCCCACATTCTCAACACGGCTGATTATTGGATGTACACCCTCCTAGATCCTCGCTACCAGGACAACTTACAAAGCCTTATAACACCGTTGAACCTGGAGCGTAAAATGCGGGAGTACCAAGACACACTGGTGCATTCCATCATGTTCTACATTCCACCCGAGAGCAGTGCTGCTAGTGCTTTACAAAGCAGCTCTGTGCGTCGAGGCAGAGGAGGAAGTTCTGCACAAAGAGGGAGCAGAGGCAGCGCCTCAGCACAAGGCAAGACCGGTATGGCCCAAATGTGGCAAAGCTTTGTGTTCCCGCCACAAATGTCTACACCATCACAGACAGCTCCAGTCAGCAGGAGGCAGCGTTTCCGTCAAATGGTGACAGACTACATGTCTTGCCCTCTCAGTGTACTCCCAGACGGCTCTTCCCCCTTCAAGTTTTGGGTCTCTAAGCTGGATACATGGCCAGAGCTTAGCCAGTATGCATTGGAGGTGCTGGCTTGCCCTGCTGCTAGTGGATTATCGGAACGCGTCTTTAGTGCCGCAGGTGGTCTACTAACAGACCGTCGCATGCGACTATCCTCCAATAACGTTGACCAGCTTACTTTTCTGAAAATGAACAAGGCCTGGATCTCGCCGGAATTTGCCAGTCCTCTTCCAGATTAAATAATTGGTTGGCAACAGTATCCAGGTATCCTGTTGTGTTCATGTTTCTACCACCTGAACTGTAATCCCTGGGCTCCAACACCGCCAGTTGCTGTTCAGGAGTGCCGTCTGCACAGAGAAATACACTAGCTCCTGTGTTAGTGGGGTTCAGTAACGTCAGCTGCTCCCCTGCTGTGTGTCCGGCAATATCTCCTGCTCCCTCCACATTCACACTACAACTGATTTTAAACTTGCTCCAATTAGGCCTCGTCCTACACCATGATTGACCCTGTGCTCCAACACCGCCAGTTGCTGCTCAGAAGTGCCGTCTGCACAGAGAAAAACACTAGCTCCTGTGTTAGTGGGGTTCAGTAACGCCAGCTGCTCCCCTGCTGTGTGTTCGGCAATATCTCCTGCTCCCTCCAAATTCATCCCATCATCAGCTATTAAACTTGCTCCAATTAGGCCTTAGCCTACTCCATGATTGACCCTGGGCTCCAACACCGCCAGTTGCTGCTCAGAAGTGCCGTATGCACAGAGAAAAACACTAGCTCCAGTGTTAGTGGGGTTCAGTAACGTCAGTTGCTCCCCTGCTGTGTGTCCGGCAATATCTCCTGCTCCCTCCACATTCATCCCAACATCAGATATTAAACTTGCTCCAATTAGGCCTTAGCCTACTCCATGATTGACCCTGTGTCATGATCCAAGGTGGATCTGACAAGTAAATGGACAAAGTGAACTTTTTTTCCTTTGGCTTGGTGCCAAAGTGGGTTGATTGCCCCCCGGTGGCCATTAGAATTATTACACGTGGTGTTGTTTGTTCTAAGTTGCCCCGGTGGTGGTGAGTGGTATTACACTTTAGTTTTAATGTGCACGTATTACAAATCAGGTGTGAGGCTCTATAAAAGAGTTTCAGGTGTGTTTGATGATCGTTGGTGATATTGATAGTTCGTCATTTGGGAAGCAAGCCTGGGTGATGAAGGAGCTAAATGAGAGTCCTGGGCAGCCCAGCCAGAGGGGTTGAGTCAGCTATGGAGTCTGCATGGAGTGGTGGCATGGATTGGTGGAGTCCAACGATGGGGTCTGCAAGAAGGGCTGGCATGGCATGGTGGAGTCGCAGTTTATGGTGTCAGCAGGAAGTGCTTGCATGGCTTGGTGGAGTGGCGACTATGGTGAGAGTTGCACTCAGCATGCTGGACTTGGTTGCTGAAAGCTGGACTCAAGCATGCTTGACTTCTTGGCAGAAAAGTTGGACTCAAGCATGCTGGACTTATTGGCAGAAGCTGGACTCATCTTTGGGTCTCTGTTTACTGGGCAGCTGCAACTGGTGGTGGATTCTGCTCCAAGGCTGCACTAGGGTGATGGATCCGGTTGGAGGAGAAGATACACGCAGGTGGTGGGCTCTGTTGCTAGGAGCGTACGCAACAGAGCAAAGCTAAGTGGTGTTCCCCCTGTATTGTCATTTTCCCTTATGTGTGTTTAGTGCAATGGTGGGATTAGTTTCTGCACCGACCAATTCCCTAGTGAGGGTTTAGGTGCAGGGCGAGTCAGGGTTTGAGGCACGCGTGCGTCGCCCGGTGCGGAACCGGCATAGGGAACGTTAGGAGTGCAGGGACACTAGTTCAGAGGAGTACAGGAGGTCTCCACGTCCCTATTCCCTATCGCAGGGCCCACCATTGTTATTGTTACCCAGGTTTCCCCTTTATTATTTAAATTCGCCTAACTGGAGGCGGAGTTTCCAGACTACTGTATATATAACGTGTATTACCTAAATTCGCCAGTTGGAGGCGGTGTATCCAGCTGCACGTTTTATTATTTAAATTCGCCCTACTGGAGGCGGTGTATCCAGGGTCACGCGTGTCATGGGTTCGCCGTGTGGTATTCGCTGTGTCCAGACACACGTGACTGTGACACCCTGGGCTCCAACACCACCATTTGCTGCTCAGAAGTGCCGTCTGCACAGAGAAAAACACTAGCTCCTGTGTTAGTGGGGTTCAGTAATGCCAGCTGCTCCCCTGCTGTGCGTCCGGCAATATCTCCTGCTCCTTCCAAATTCATCCCAACATCAGATATTAAACTTGCTCCAATTAGGCCTTAGCCTACTCCTTGATTGACCCTGGGCTCCAACACCGCCAGTTGCTGCTCAGAAGTGCCGTCTGCACAGAGAAAACCACTAGCTCCTGTGTTAGTGGGGTTCAGTAACGTCAGCTGCGCCACTGCTGTGTGTCCGGCAATATCTCCTGCTCCCGCCACATTCATCCCAACATCAGATATTACACTTGCTCCAATTAGGCCTCAGCCTACTCCATGATTGACTGTGGGCTCCAACACCGCCAGTTGCTGCTCAGAAGTGCCGTCTGCACAGAGAAAAACACTAGCTCCTGTGTTAGTGGGGTTCAGTAACGTCAGCTGCTCCCCTGCTGTGTCCGGGAATTTCGCCTGCTCTGTCCACATTCACACAACTCCAGATTTTAAAATTGCTCCAATTAGGCCTCTGGCTACACTCTGTTTCTACTGTAATCCCTGGGCTCCAACACCGTCAGTTGCTGCTCAGAAGTGTCTTTGGCACAGGTACTCCCTCCTGCCCAGCCTGGTTCCAGCACGCCAGCTGTTTCCCGGTAGTGTCAACGTCACTTTGGCACCAATACATTGTCCTGTCGTGTTGCGGTCGGGTTAGCCTGCAGTTTTGGCGCTTCCTATGTGGGCTGCGGAATCTGGCAATAAAGGCTGGTTCCGTAGTGCCAATAGGACAAGCACCCACTGTAGGACTGTGGGTTTCGGTAACTGCGGCCGGCTCGCGGCCTTGCAACGTTGTTTTTCAGGAGTACCTTCTGCTGCCCCTCCGGGTTCCAGCACCGTCAGCTGGTTCTCGGCAGTGCCTTTGGCTTAGGTGCCTCCTTCTCGGTATCCGAGTTCCAGCAACGTCTGCTGGTTCTTGGTAGTGCTTTCTAGCACAGGTACCTCCGGGTTAGTAACCGGGTTCCAGTACCGTCAGCTGGTCCTCGGTAGTGCCATTGGCTCTTGTTCCTTCTGCTGCCCCTCCGGGTTCCAGCACCGTCAGCTGGTTCCCGGCAGTGCCTTTGGCTTAGGTGCCTCCATCTCGGTATCCGAGTTCCAGCAAAGTCTGCTGGTCCTTGGTAGTGCTTTCTAGCACAGGTACCTCCTGCTTAGTAACCAGATTCCAGCACCGTCAGCTGGTCCTCGGTAGTGCCATTGGCTCTTGTAGCTTCTGCTACCCCTCAGGTTTCCAGCACCGTCAGCTGGTTCTCGGCAGTGTCTTTGGCACAGGTACTCCCTCCTGCCCAGCCTGGTTCCAGCACGCCAGCTGTTTCCGGGAAGTGTCACTTTGACACCAATACATTGTCCTGTCGTGTTGCGGTCGGTTTAGCCAACTCTATGGTGCCTGCAGTTTAGGTGCTTTTTATGTGGGCTGTGGGATCTGGCAATAAAGGCTGGTTCCGTAGTGCCAATAGCACAAGCACCCCTGTAGGACTGTGGGTTTCGTTAACTGCGGCCGGCTCGCGGCCTTGCAAAGTTGTTTTTCAGGAGTACCTTCTGCTGCCCCTCCGGGTTCCAGCACCGTCAGCTGGTTCTCGGCAGTGCCTTTGGCTTAGGTGCCTCCTTCTCGGTATCCGAGTTCCAGCAACGTCTGCTGGTTCTTGGTAGTGCTTTCTAGCACAGGAACCTCCTGCTTAGTAACCGGGTTCCAGTACCGTCAGCTGGTCCTCGGTAGTGCCATTGGCTCTTTTTCCTTCTGCTGCCCCTCCGGGTTCCAGCACCGTCAGCTGGTTCTCGGCAGTGCCTTTGGCTTAGGTGCCTCCATCTCGGCATTCGAGTTCCAGCAACGTCTGCTGGTCCTTGGTAGTGCTTTCTTGCACAGATACCTCCTGCTTAGTAACCGGGTTCCAGTACCGTCAGCTGGTCCTCGGTAGTGCCATTGGCTCTAGTTCCTTCTGCTGCCCCTCCGGGTTCCAGCACAGTCAGCTGGTCCTCAGTAGTGCCATTGGCTCTTGTTCCTTCTGCTGCCCCTCCGGGTTCCAGCACCGTCAGCTGGTTCTCGGCAGTGCCTTTGGCTTAGGTGCCTCCATCTCAGTATCCGAGTTCCAGCAACGTCTGCTGGTCCTTGGTAGTGCTTTCTTGCACAGGTACCTCCTGCTTAGTAACCGGGTTCCAGTACCGTCAGCTGGTCCTCGGTAGTGCGATTGGCTCTAGTTCCTTCTGCTGCCCCTCCGGGTTCCAGCACCGTCAGCTGGTCCTCGGTAGTGCCATTAGCTCTTGTTCCTTCTGCTACCCATCCAGGTTCCAGTACCGTCAGCTGGTTCTCGGCAGTTCCTCAGCCTTCTTGTACCTTCTGCTACATTTCCAAGTTCAAGCTTTTTGAAATGGTTTTTGGTAATCACTCTGGATCTCCCTGACGACGACCCTGAAGACCACCCCAAAGAAGACCAAAAAGATGACCCTGAAGATGACCAAGAGGACAAAGAACATGAAGACAACCACCAAGATGCAGAACAAAAAGAGACAGAATACCAAGAAGCAGAAGAACAAAAAGCAGAAGAACCAAAAGCAGAACATTAAGCATAAGACTAAAAATCAGAGCAAAATATATTATCTAAATTATAAGCAGAAGAAGACTAAGCAGTGTATAGGGGTGAGTCCATTCCTCCTCGTGGTTCCCCTGGAAAATGCCTGCGGCTGCAGGCCAAACTGAACGCAGACAAATCCTGTTGTAAATCTTTTGTGACAGGCAGAACGGGAGGTGTAATCTTCAAACTTTTATAGATAACTACAGGAATGCCTGTCACAAATAAGAATATGATGAAGAAGAAGAATAGGAAGAAGATGAAGAAGATGAAGAGGTAGAATATGAAGAAGAATAATAGTTGAATAAGAAAAATATGAAGAAGGTAAAAAAAAAGAATAATAGGAAGGTGAAGAAGATGAATAAGGTTTAGAAGTAGTTGATGAAAAAGATGCTGCTGCTGCTGCTGAGTATCATGAAGGAGAAAGCGTGGGAGAGTAATAAAGAAGGTGAAGAGCATGGAAGTAGTGAAACATACATATCTGGCAAAATATAACAAAGGTCAACATAGTCAATATCTTTGTAACTCCGAACATCTTAAAAAAAATTTTTATTCCTGCTATTTCATTTGATTGGGCTAAACCTCTATGCCTTTAATGTCTCCTCCACCTCCCCCAAAACATTCTACAATATTCTTAGTTGTTTTTCTTCATGTAGAATTAACCTACAAGGAAAGAAAGGGTTTATTTTAATTCCGATATTTGTGTCCCATTGACTTGCATTGGTTTCCTGTATCGGAATCGGCGATATCCGATACTTTTTGGGTATCGGGCCGATCCGATATTTCACGATATCGGAAGGTATCGCTCAACACTAGTGGTGACCTGTGTATATGTAGTGATGTGTGCATCCGTGTACATGGTGACATATGTGAGTTTGCGGTGACGTTTGTATATGTGCGTCAGTTTAAATGGTGTGAGTATATACGTGGTGATATTTGTGCCTATGTGGTGACCTGTGTATGTGTGGATCCATGTATATGGTAACATGTGTATGTCTGTGTACATGGTGATGTTTGTTCCTCTGTGGAGACCTGTGTATGTGTGCAATCATGTATATGGTAACGTGCATGTGTCTGTGTACGTGGTAATGTTTGTTCCTCTGTGATGACCTGTGTATGTGTGGATCCATGTATATGGTAACGTGTGTGTGTCTGTGTACATAGTAATGTTTGTTCCTCTGTAATGACCTGTGTATGTCTGCATTCATGTATATGGTAACGTGCATGTGTCTGTGTACGTGGTAATGTTTGTTCCTCTGTGATGACCTGTGTATGTGTGGATCCATGTATATGGTAACGTGCATGTGTCTGTGTACGTGGTAATGTTTGTTCCTCTGTGATGACCTGTGTATGTGTGGATCCATGTATATGGTAACGTGTGTGTGTCTGTGTACATAGTAATGTTTGTTCCTCTGTAATGACCTGTGTATGTCTGCATTCATGTATATGGTAACGTGCATGTGTCTGTGTACGTGGTAATGTTTGTTCCTCTGTGATGACCTGTGTATGTGTGGATCCATGTATATGGTAACGTGTGTGTGTCTGTGTACATGGTAATGTTTGTTCCTCTGTAATGATCTGTGTATGTCTGCATTCATGTATATGGTAACGTGCGTGTGTCTGTGTACGTGGTAATGTTTGTTCCTCTGTGATGACCTGTGTATGTGTGGATCCATGTATATGGTAACGTGCGGGTGTCTGTGTACATGGTCATGTTTGTTCCTCTGTGGTGATGTGTGTATGTGTGCAATCATGTATATGGTAACGTGCGTGTGTCTGTGTACGTGGCAATGTTTGTTCCTCTGTGATGACCTGTGTATGTCTGCACTCATGTATATGGTAACGTGCATGTGTCTGTGTACGTGGTAATGTTTGTTCCTCTGTGGTGACCTGTGTATGTGTGGATCCATGTATATGGTAACATGTGTGTGTCTGTGTACATGGTAATGTTTGTTCCTCTGTAATGACCTGTGTATGTCTGCACTCATGTATATGGTAACGTGCATGTGTCTGTGTACATGGTAATGTTTGTTCCTCTGTAATGATCTGTGTATGTCTGCATTCATGTATATGGTAACGTGCATGTGTCTGTGTACATGGTAATGTTTGTTCCTCTGTAATGATCTGTGTATGTCTGCATTCATGTATATGGTAACGTGCGTGTGTCTGTGTACGTGGTAATGTTTGTTCCTCTGTGATGACCTGTGTATGTGTGGATCCATGTATATGGTAATGTGTGGGTGTCTGTGTACATGGTCATGTTTGTTCCTCTGTGGTGATGTGTGTATGTGTGCAATCATGTATATGGTAACGTGCGTGTGTCTGTGTACGTGGCAATGTTTGTTCCTCTGTGATGACCTGTGTATGTCTGCACTCATGTATATGGTAACGTGCATGTGTCTGTGTACGTGGTAATGTTTGTTCCTCTGTGGTGACCTGTGTATGTGTGGATCCATGTATATGGTAACGTGCGTGTGTCTGTGTACGTGGCAATGTTTGTTCCTCTGTGATGACCTGTGTATGTCTGCATTCATGTATATGGTAACGTGCATGTGTCTGTGTACGTGGCAATGTTTGTTCCTCTGTGGTGACCTGTGTATGTGTGGATCCATGTATATGGTAACGTGCGGGTGTCTGTGTACGTGGTAATGTTTGTTCCTCTGTTGTGACGTGTGTATGTGTGGATCCATGTATATGGTAACGTGCGTGTGTCCGTGTACGTGGTAATGTTTGTTCCTCTGTGATGACCTGTGTATGTGTGGATCCATGTATATGGTAACGTGCGTGTGTCCGTGTACGTGGTAATGTTTCTTCCTCTGTGATGACCTGTGTATGTCTGCATTCATGTATATGGTAACGTGCGGGTGTCTGTGTACATGGTGATGTTTCTTCCTCTGTGGTGATGTGTGCATTTGTGCAATCATGTATATGGTAACGCGTGTGTCTGTGTACATGGTAATGTTTGTTCCTCTGTGATGACCTGGGTATGTCTGCATTCATGTATATGGTAACGTGCGTGTGTCTGTGTACGTGGTAATGTTTGTTCCTCTGTGATGACCTGTGTATGTCTGCATTCATGTATATGGTAACGTGCGGGTGTCTGTGTACATGGTGATGTTTCTTCCTCTGTGGTGATGTGTGCATTTGTGCAATCATGTATATGGTAACGCGTGTGTCTGTGTACATGGTAATGTTTGTTCCTCTGTGATGACCTGGGTATGTCTGCATTCATGTATATGGTAACGTGCGTGTGTCTGTGTACGTGGTAATGTTTCTTCCTCTGTGATGACCTGTGTATGTCTGCATTCATGTATATGGTAACGTGCGGGTGTCTGTGTACATGGTGATGTTTCTTCCTCTGTGGTGATGTGTGCATTTGTGCAATCATGTATATGGTAACGCGTGTGTCTGTGTACATGGTAATGTTTGTTCCTCTGTGATGACCTGGGTATGTCTGCATTCATGTATATGGTAACGTGCGTGTGTCTGTGTACGTGGTAATGTTTGTTCCTCTGTGATGACCTGTGTATGTGTGGATCCATGTATATGGTAACGTGCGTGTGTCCGTGTACGTGGTAATGTTTGTTCCTCTGTGATGACCTGTGTATGTGTGGATCCATGTATATGGTAACGTGCATGTGTCTGTGTACGTGGTAATGTTTGTTCCTCTGTGATGACCTGTGTATGTGTGGATCCATGTATATGGTAACGTGCGTGTGTCTGTATACGTGGTAATGTTTGTTCCTCTGTGATGACCTGTGTATGTGTGGATCCATGTATATGGTAATGTGCGTGTGTCTGTGTACATGGTCATGTTTGTTCCTCTGTGGTGATGTGTGTATGTGTGCAATCATGTATATGGTAACGTGCGTGTGTCTGCGTACGTGGTAATGTTTGTTCCTCTGTGATGACCTGTGTATGTCTGCATTCATGTATATGGTAACGTGCGGGTGTCTGTGTACATGGTGATGTTTGCTCCTCTGTGGTGATCTGTGTATTTGTGCTATCATGTATATGGTAACGTGCGTGTCTGTGTTCATGGTAATGTTTGTTCCTCTGTGATGACCTGTGTATGTCTGCATTCATGTATATGGTAACGTGCGTGTGTCTGTGTATGTGGTAATGTTTGTTCCTCTGTGGTGACGTGTGTATGTGTGGATCCATGTATATGGTAAAGTGCGTGTGTCTGTGTACATGGTAATGTTTGTTCCTCTGTGATGACCTGGGTATGTCTGCATTCATGTATATGGTAACGTGCGTGTGTCTGTGTACGTGGTAATGTTTGTTCCTCTGTGATGACCTGTGTATGTGTGGATCCATGTATATGGTAACGTGCGTGTGTCCGTGTACGTGGTAATGTTTGTTCCTCTGTGATGACCTGTGTATGTGTGGATCCATGTATATGGTAACGTGCATGTGTCTGTGTACGTGGTAATGTTTGTTCCTCTGTGATGACCTGTGTATGTGTGGATCCATGTATATGGTAACGTGCGTGTGTCTGTGTACGTGGTAATGTTTGTTCCTCTGTGATGACCTGTGTATGTGTGGATCCATGTATATGGTAATGTGCGTGTGTCTGTGTACATGGTCATGTTTGTTCCTCTGTGGTGATGTGTGTATGTGTGCAATCATGTATATGGTAACGTGCGTGTGTCTGCGTACGTGGTAATGTTTGTTCCTCTGTGATGACCTGTGTATGTCTGCATTCATGTATATGGTAACGTGCGGGTGTCTGTGTACATGGTGATGTTTGCTCCTCTGTGGTGATCTGTGTATTTGTGCTATCATGTATATGGTAACGTGCGTGTCTGTGTTCATGGTAATGTTTGTTCCTCTGTGATGACCTGTGTATGTCTGCATTCATGTATATGGTAACGTGCGAGTGTCTGTGTATGTGGTAATGTTTGTTCCTCTGTGGTGACGTGTGTATGTGTGGATCCATGTATATGGTAAAGTGCGTGTGTCTGTGTTCATGGTAATGTTTGTTCCTCTGTGATGACCTGGGTATGTCTGCATTCATGTATATGGTAACGTGCGTGTGTCTGTGTACGTGGTAATGTTTGTTCCTCTGTGATGACCTGTGTATGTGTGGATCCATGTATATGGTAATGTGCGTGTGTCTGTGTACATGGTCATGTTTGTTCCTCTGTGGTGATGTGTGTATGTGTGCAATCATGTATATGGTAACGTGCGTGTGTCTGCGTACGTGGTAATGTTTGTTCCTCTGTGATGACCTGTGTATGTCTGCATTCATGTATATGGTAACGTGCGGGTGTCTGTGTACATGGTGATGTTTGCTCCTCTGTGGTGATCTGTGTATTTGTGCTATCATGTATATGGTAACGTGCGTGTCTGTGTTCATGGTAATGTTTGTTCCTCTGTGATGACCTGTGTATGTCTGCATTCATGTATATGGTAACGTGCGTGTGTCTGTGTATGTGGTAATGTTTGTTCCTCTGTGGTGACGTGTGTATGTGTGGATCCATGTATATGGTAAAGTGCGTGTGTCTGTGTACATGGTAATGTTTGTTCCTCTGTGATGACCTGTGTATGTCTGCATTCACGTATATCGTAACGTGCGTGTGTCTGTGTACATGGTCATGTTTGTTCCTCTGTGGTGATGTGTGTATGTGTGCAATCATGTATATGGTAACGTGCGTGTGTCTGTGTACGTGGTAATGTTTGTTCCTCTGTGATGACCTGTGTATGTGTGGATCCATGTATATGGTAACGTGCGTGTGTCTGTGTACGTGGTAATGTTTGTTCCTCTGTGGTGACCTGTGTATGTCTGCACTCATGTATATGGTAACGTGCGTGTGTCTGTGTACGTGGTAATGTTTGTTCCTCTGTAATGATCTGTGTATGTCTGCACTCATGTATATGGTAACGTGCGTGTGTCTGTGTACGTGGCAATGTTTGTTCCTCTGTGATGACCTGTGTATGTCTGCACTCATGTATATGGTAACGTGTGTGTGTCTGTGTACGTGGCAATGTTTGTTCCTCTGTGATGACCTGTGTATGTCTGCACTCATGTATATGGTAACGTGTGTGTGTGTCTGTGTATGTGGTAATGTTTGTTCCTCTGTGATGACCTGTGTATGTGTGGATCCATGTACATGGTAACGTGTGTGTGTCTGTGTACATGGTGATGTTTGTTCCTCTGTGGTGATGTGTGTATGTGTGCAATCATGTATATGGTAACGTGCGTGTGTCTGTGTACGTGGTAATGTTTGTTCCTCTGTGGTGACCTGTGTATGTCTGCACTCATGTATATGGTAACGTGCGTGTGTCTGTGTACGTGGTAATGTTTGTTCCTCTGTAATGATCTGTGTATGTCTGCACTCATGTATATGGTAACGTGCGTGTGTCTGTGTACGTGGCAATGTTTGTTCCTCTGTGATGACCTGTGTATGTCTGCACTCATGTATATGGTAACGTGTGTGTGTCTGTGTACGTGGCAATGTTTGTTCCTCTGTGATGACCTGTGTATGTCTGCACTCATGTATATGGTAACGTGTGTGTGTGTCTGTGTATGTGGTAATGTTTGTTCCTCTGTGATGACCTGTGTATGTGTGGATCCATGTACATGGTAACGTGTGTGTGTCTGTGTACATGGTGATGTTTGTTCCTCTGTGGTGATGTGTGTATGTGTGCAATCATGTATATGGTAACGTGCGTGTGTCTGTGTACGTGGTAATGTTTGTTCCTCTGTGATGACCTGTGTATGTGTGGATCCATGTATATGGTAACGTGCGTGTGTCTGTGTACGTGGCAATGTTTGTTCCTCTGTGATGACCTGTGTATGTCTGCACTCATGTATATGGTAACGTGCGTGTGTCTGTGTACGTGACAATGTTTGTTCCTCTGTGATGACCTGTGTATGTCTGCACTCATGTATATGGTAACGTGTGTGTGTCTGTGTACGTGGCAATGTTTGTTCCTCTGTGATGACCTGTGTATGTCTGCACTCATGTATATGGTAACGTGCGTGTGTCTGTGTACGTGGTAATGTTTGTTCCTCTGTGGTGACCTGTGTATGTCTGCACTCATGTATATGGTAACGTGCATGTGTCTGTGTACGTGGCAATGTTTGTTCCTCTGTGATGACCTGTGTATGTCTGCACTCATGTATATGGTAACGTGTGTGTGTCTGTGTACGTGGCAATGTTTGTTCCTCTGTGATGACCTGTGTATGTCTGCACTCATGTATATGGTAACGTGCGTGTCTGTGTTCATGGTAATGTTTGTTCCTCTGTGATGACCTGTGTATGTCTGCATTCATGTATATGGTAACGTGCGTGTGTCTGTGTATGTGGTAATGTTTGTTCCTCTGTGGTGACATGTGTATGTGTGGATCCATGTATATGGTAAAGTGCGTGTGTCTGTGTACATGGTAATGTTTGTTCCTCTGTGATGACCTGTGTATGTCTGCACTCATGTATATGGTAACGTGCGTGTGTCTGCGTACGTGGTAATGTTTGTTCCTCTGTGATGACCTGTGTATGTCTGCATTCATGTATATGGTAACGTGCGGGTGTCTGTGTACATGGTGATGTTTGCTCCTCTGTGGTGATCTGTGTATTTGTGCTATCATGTATATGGTAACGTGCGTGTCTGTGTTCATGGTAATGTTTGTTCCTCTGTGATGACCTGTGTATGTCTGCATTCATGTATATGGTAACGTGCGTGTGTCTGTGTATGTGGTAATGTTTGTTCCTCTGTGGTGACGTGTGTATGTGTGGATCCATGTATATGGTAAAGTGCGTGTGTCTGTGTACATGGTAATGTTTGTTCCTCTGTGATGACCTGGGTATGTCTGCATTCATGTATATGGTAACGTGCGTGTGTCTGTGTACGTGGTAATGTTTGTTCCTCTGTGATGACCTGTGTATGTGTGGATCCATGTATATGGTAACGTGCGTGTGTCCGTGTACGTGGTAATGTTTGTTCCTCTGTGATGACCTGTGTATGTGTGGATCCATGTATATGGTAACGTGCGTGTGTCTGTGTACGTGGTAATGTTTGTTCCTCTGTGATGACCTGTGTATGTGTGGATCCATGTATATGGTAACGTGCGTGTGTCTGTGTACGTGGTAATGTTTGTTCCTCTGTGATGACCTGTGTATGTGTGGATCCATGTATATGGTAATGTGCGTGTGTCTGTGTACATGGTCATGTTTGTTCCTCTGTGGTGATGTGTGTATGTGTGCAATCATGTATATGGTAACGTGCGTGTGTCTGCGTACGTGGTAATGTTTGTTCCTCTGTGATGACCTGTGTATGTCTGCATTCATGTATATGGTAACGTGCGGGTGTCTGTGTACATGGTGATGTTTGCTCCTCTGTGGTGATCTGTGTATTTGTGCTATCATGTATATGGTAACGTGCGTGTCTGTGTTCATGGTAATGTTTGTTCCTCTGTGATGACCTGTGTATGTCTGCATTCATGTATATGGTAACGTGCGAGTGTCTGTGTATGTGGTAATGTTTGTTCCTCTGTGGTGACGTGTGTATGTGTGGATCCATGTATATGGTAAAGTGCGTGTGTCTGTGTTCATGGTAATGTTTGTTCCTCTGTGATGACCTGGGTATGTCTGCATTCATGTATATGGTAACGTGCGTGTGTCTGTGTACGTGGTAATGTTTGTTCCTCTGTGATGACCTGTGTATGTGTGGATCCATGTATATGGTAATGTGCGTGTGTCTGTGTACATGGTCATGTTTGTTCCTCTGTGGTGATGTGTGTATGTGTGCAATCATGTATATGGTAACGTGCGTGTGTCTGCGTACGTGGTAATGTTTGTTCCTCTGTGATGACCTGTGTATGTCTGCATTCATGTATATGGTAACGTGCGAGTGTCTGTGTATGTGGTAATGTTTGTTCCTCTGTGATGACCTGTGTATGTCTGCACTCATGTATATGGTAACGTGTGTGTGTCTGTGTACGTGGCAATGTTTGTTCCTCTGTGATGACCTGTGTATGTCTGCACTCATGTATATGGTAGCGTGCGTGTGTCTGTGTACGTGACAATGTTTGTTCCTCTGTGATGACCTGTGTATGTGTGGATCCATGTATATGGTAACGTGCGTGTGTCTGTGTACGTGGTAATGTTTGTTCCTCTGTGATGACCTGTGTATGTGTGGATCCATGTATATGGTAATGTGCGTGTGTCTGTGTACATGGTCATGTTTGTTCCTCTGTGGTGATGTGTGTATGTGTGCAATCATGTATATGGTAACGTGCGTGTGTCTGCGTACGTGGTAATGTTTGTTCCTCTGTGATGACCTGTGTATGTCTGCATTCATGTATATGGTAACGTGCGGGTGTCTGTGTACATGGTGATGTTTGCTCCTCTGTGGTGATCTGTGTATTTGTGCTATCATGTATATGGTAACGTGCGTGTCTGTGTTCATGGTAATGTTTGTTCCTCTGTGATGACCTGTGTATGTCTGCATTCATGTATATGGTAACGTGCGAGTGTCTGTGTATGTGGTAATGTTTGTTCCTCTGTGGTGACGTGTGTATGTGTGGATCCATGTATATGGTAAAGTGCGTGTGTCTGTGTACATGGTAATGTTTGTTCCTCTGTGATGACCTGTGTATGTCTGCATTCACGTATATCGTAACGTGCGTGTGTCTGTGTACATGGTCATGTTTGTTCCTCTGTGGTGATGTGTGTATGTGTGCAATCATGTATATGGTAACGTGCGTGTGTCTGTGTACGTGGTAATGTTTGTTCCTCTGTGATGACCTGTGTATGTGTGGATCCATGTATATGGTAACGTGCGTGTGTCTGTGTACGTGGTAATGTTTGTTCCTCTGTGGTGACCTGTGTATGTCTGCACTCATGTATATGGTAACGTGCGTGTGTCTGTGTACGTGGTAATGTTTGTTCCTCTGTAATGATCTGTGTATGTCTGCACTCATGTATATGGTAACGTGCGTGTGTCTGTGTACGTGGCAATGTTTGTTCCTCTGTGATGACCTGTGTATGTCTGCACTCATGTATATGGTAACGTGTGTGTGTCTGTGTACGTGGCAATGTTTGTTCCTCTGTGATGACCTGTGTATGTCTGCACTCATGTATATGGTAACGTGTGTGTGTGTCTGTGTATGTGGTAATGTTTGTTCCTCTGTGATGACCTGTGTATGTGTGGATCCATGTACATGGTAACGTGTGTGTGTCTGTGTACATGGTGATGTTTGTTCCTCTGTGGTGATGTGTGTATGTGTGCAATCATGTATATGGTAACGTGCGTGTGTCTGTGTACGTGGTAATGTTTGTTCCTCTGTGATGACCTGTGTATGTGTGGATCCATGTATATGGTAACGTGCGTGTGTCTGTGTACGTGGCAATGTTTGTTCCTCTGTGATGACCTGTGTATGTCTGCACTCATGTATATGGTAACGTGCGTGTGTCTGTGTACGTGGCAATGTTTGTTCCTCTGTGATGACCTGTGTATGTCTGCACTCATGTATATGGTAACGTGCATGTGTCTGTGTACGTGGCAATGTTTGTTCCTCTGTGATGACCTGTGTATGTCTGCACTCATGTATATGGTAACGTGTGTGTGTCTGTGTACGTGGCAATGTTTGTTCCTCTGTGATGACCTGTGTATGTCTGCACTCATGTATATGGTAACGTGCGTGTCTGTGTTCATGGTAATGTTTGTTCCTCTGTGATGACCTGTGTATGTCTGCATTCATGTATATGGTAACGTGCGTGTGTCTGTGTATGTGGTAATGTTTGTTCCTCTGTGGTGACGTGTGTATGTGTGGATCCATGTATATGGTAAAGTGCGTGTGTCTGTGTACATGGTAATGTTTGTTCCTCTGTGATGACCTGTGTATGTCTGCACTCATGTATATGGTAACGTGCGTGTGTCTGTGTACGTGGTAATGTTTGTTCCTCTGTGGTGACCTGTGTATGTCTGCACTCATGTATATGGTAACGTGTGTGTGTCTGTGTACGTGACAATGTTTGTTCCTCTGTGATGACCTGTGTATGTCTGCACTCATGTATATGGTAACGTGTGTGTGTCTGTGTACGTGGCAATGTTTGTTCCTCTGTGGTGATGTGTGTATGTGTGCAATCATGTATATGGTAACGTGCGTGTGTCTGTGTACGTGGTAATGTTTGTTCCTCTGTGATGACCTGTGTATGTGTGGATCCATGTATATGGTAACGTGCGTGTGTCTGTGTACGTGGCAATGTTTGTTCCTCTGTGATGACCTGTGTATGTCTGCACTCATGTATATGGTAACGTGTGTGTGTCTGTGTACGTGGCAATGTTTGTTCCTCTGTGATGACCTGTGTATGTCTGCACTCATGTATATGGTAACGTGTGTGTGTGTCTGTGTATGTGGTAATGTTTGTTCCTCTGTGATGACCTGTGTATGTGTGGATCCATGTACATGGTAACGTGTGTGTGTCTGTGTACATGGTGATGTTTGTTCCTCTGTGGTGATGTGTGTATGTGTGCAATCATGTATATGGTAACGTGCGTGTGTCTGTGTACGTGGTAATGTTTGTTCCTCTGTGATGACCTGTGTATGTGTGGATCCATGTATATGGTAACGTGCGTGTGTCTGTGTACGTGGCAATGTTTGTTCCTCTGTGATGACCTGTGTATGTCTGCACTCATGTATATGGTAACGTGCGTGTGTCTGTGTACGTGACAATGTTTGTTCCTCTGTGATGACCTGTGTATGTCTGCACTCATGTATATGGTAACGTGTGTGTGTCTGTGTACGTGGCAATGTTTGTTCCTCTGTGATGACCTGTGTATGTCTGCACTCATGTATATGGTAACGTGCGTGTGTCTGTGTACGTGACAATGTTTGTTCCTCTGTGATGACCTGTGTATGTCTGCACTCATGTATATGGTAACGTGCGTGTGTCTGTGTACGTGACAATGTTTGTTCCTCTGTGATGACCTGTGTATGTCTGCACTCATGTATATCGTAACGTGCGTGTGTCTGTGTACATGGTCATGTTTGTTCCTCTGTGGTGATGTGTGTATGTGTGCAATCATGTATATGGTAACGTGCGTGTGTCTGTGTACGTGGTAATGTTTGTTCCTCTGTGATGACCTGTGTATGTGTGGATCCATGTATATGGTAACGTGCGTGTGTCTGTGTACGTGGCAATGTTTGTTCCTCTGTGATGACCTGTGTATGTCTGCACTCATGTATATGGTAACGTGTGTGTGTCTGTGTACGTGGCAATGTTTGTTCCTCTGTGATGACCTGTGTATGTCTGCACTCATGTATATGGTAACGTGTGTGTGTGTCTGTGTATGTGGTAATGTTTGTTCCTCTGTGATGACCTGTGTATGTGTGGATCCATGTACATGGTAACGTGTGTGTGTCTGTGTACATGGTGATGTTTGTTCCTCTGTGGTGATGTGTGTATGTGTGCAATCATGTATATGGTAACGTGCGTGTGTCTGTGTACGTGGTAATGTTTGTTCCTCTGTGATGACCTGTGTATGTGTGGATCCATGTATATGGTAACGTGCGTGTGTCTGTGTACGTGGCAATGTTTGTTCCTCTGTGATGACCTGTGTATGTCTGCACTCATGTATATGGTAACGTGCGTGTGTCTGTGTACGTGACAATGTTTGTTCCTCTGTGATGACCTGTGTATGTCTGCACTCATGTATATGGTAACGTGTGTGTGTCTGTGTACGTGGCAATGTTTGTTCCTCTGTGATGACCTGTGTATGTCTGCACTCATGTATATGGTAACGTGCGTGTGTCTGTGTACGTGGTAATGTTTGTTCCTCTGTGGTGACCTGTGTATGTCTGCACTCATGTATATGGTAACGTGCGTGTGTCTGTGTACGTGGCAATGTTTGTTCCTCTGTGATGACCTGTGTATGTCTGCACTCATGTATATGGTAACGTGTGTGTGTCTGTGTACGTGGCAATGTTTGTTCCTCTGTGATGACCTGTGTATGTCTGCACTCATGTATATGGTAACGTGTGTGTGTCTGTGTACGTGACAATGTTTGTTCCTCTGTGATGACCTGTGTATGTCTGCACTCATGTATATGGTAACGTGCGTGTGTCTGTGTACGTGACAATGTTTGTTCCTCTGTGATGACCTGTGTATGTCTGCACTCATGTATATGGTAACGTGTGTGTGTCTGTGTACGTGGCAATGTTTGTTCCTCTGTGATGACCTGTGTATGTCTGCACTCATGTATATGGTAACGTGCGTGTGTCTGTGTACGTGGTAATGTTTGTTCCTCTGTGGTGACCTGTGTATGTCTGCACTCATGTATATGGTAACGTGTGTGTGTCTGTGTACGTGACAATGTTTGTTCCTCTGTGATGACCTGTGTATGTCTGCACTCATGTATATGGTAACGTGTGTGTGTCTGTGTACGTGGCAATGTTTGTTCCTCTGTGATGACCTGTGTATGTCTGCACTCATGTATATGGTAACGTGTGTGTGTCTGTGTACGTGACAATGTTTGTTCCTCTGTGATGACCTGTGTATGTCTGCACTCATGTATATGGTAACGTGCGTGTGTCTGTGTACGTGGCAATGTTTGTTCCTCTGTGATGACCTGTGTATGTCTGCACTCATGTATATGGTAACGTGCGTGTGTCTGTGTACGTGGTAATGTTTGTTCCTCTGTGGTGACCTGTGTATGTCTGCACTCATGTATATGGTAACGTGTGTGTGTCTGTGTACGTGGCAATGTTTGTTCCTCTGTGATGACCTGTGTATGTCTGCACTCATGTATATGGTAACGTGTGTGTGTGTCTGTGTATGTGGTAATGTTTGTTCCTCTGTGATGACCTGTGTATGTGTGGATCCATGTACATGGTAACGTGTGTGTGTCTGTGTACATGGTGATGTTTGTTCCTCTGTGGTGATGTGTGTATGTGTGCAATCATGTATATGGTAACGTGCGTGTGTCTGTGTACGTGGTAATGTTTGTTCCTCTGTGATGACCTGTGTATGTGTGGATCCATGTATATGGTAACGTGCGTGTGTCTGTGTACGTGGTAATGTTTGTTCCTCTGTGATGACCTGTGTATGTGTGGATCCATGTATATGGTAACGTGCGTGTGTCTGTGTACGTGGCAATGTTTGTTCCTCTGTGATGACCTGTGTATGTCTGCACTCATGTATATGGTAACGTGCGTGTGTCTGTGTACGTGACAATGTTTGTTCCTCTGTGATGACCTGTGTATGTCTGCACTCATGTATATGGTAACGTGTGTGTGTCTGTGTACGTGGCAATGTTTGTTCCTCTGTGATGACCTGTGTATGTCTGCACTCATGTATATGGTAACGTGCGTGTGTCTGTGTACGTGGTAATGTTTGTTCCTCTGTGGTGACCTGTGTATGTCTGCACTCATGTATATGGTAACGTGCATGTGTCTGTGTACGTGGCAATGTTTGTTCCTCTGTGATGACCTGTGTATGTCTGCACTCATGTATATGGTAACGTGTGTGTGTCTGTGTACGTGGCAATGTTTGTTCCTCTGTGATGACCTGTGTATGTCTGCACTCATGTATATGGTAACGTGCGTGTGTCTGTGTACGTGACAATGTTTGTTCCTCTGTGATGACCTGTGTATGTCTGCACTCATGTATATGGTAACGTGCGTGTGTCTGTGTACGTGACAATGTTTGTTCCTCTGTGATGACCTGTGTATGTCTGCACTCATGTATATGGTAACGTGTGTGTGTCTGTGTACGTGGCAATGTTTGTTCCTCTGTGATGACCTGTGTATGTCTGCACTCATGTATATGGTAGCGTGCGTGTGTCTGTGTACGTGACAATGTTTGTTCCTCTGTGATGACCTGTGTATGTCTGCACTCATGTATATGGTAACGTGCGTGTGTCTGTGTACGTGGTAATGTTTGTTCCTCTGTGGTGACCTGTGTATGTCTGCACTCATGTATATGGTAACGTGTGTGTGTCTGTGTACGTGACAATGTTTGTTCCTCTGTGATGACCTGTGTATGTCTGCACTCATGTATATGGTAACGTGTGTGTGTCTGTGTACGTGGCAATGTTTGTTCCTCTGTGATGACCTGTGTATGTCTGCACTCATGTATATGGTAACGTGTGTGTGTCTGTGTACGTGGCAATGTTTGTTCCTCTGTGATGACCTGTGTATGTCTGCACTCATGTATATGGTAACGTGTGTGTGTCTGTGTACGTGACAATGTTTGTTCCTCTGTGATGACCTGTGTATGTCTGCACTCATGTATATGGTAACGTGCGTGTGTCTGTGTACGTGGCAATGTTTGTTCCTCTGTGATGACCTGTGTATGTCTGCACTCATGTATATGGTAACGTGCGTGTGTCTGTGTACGTGGTAATGTTTGTTCCTCTGTGGTGACCTGTGTATGTCTGCACTCATGTATATGGTAACGTGTGTGTGTCTGTGTACGTGGCAATGTTTGTTCCTCTGTGATGACCTGTGTATGTCTGCACTCATGTATATGGTAACGTGTGTGTGTGTCTGTGTATGTGGTAATGTTTGTTCCTCTGTGATGACCTGTGTATGTGTGGATCCATGTACATGGTAACGTGTGTGTGTCTGTGTACATGGTGATGTTTGTTCCTCTGTGGTGATGTGTGTATGTGTGCAATCATGTATATGGTAACGTGCGTGTGTCTGTGTACGTGGTAATGTTTGTTCCTCTGTGATGACCTGTGTATGTGTGGATCCATGTATATGGTAACGTGCGTGTGTCTGTGTACGTGGTAATGTTTGTTCCTCTGTGATGACCTGTGTATGTGTGGATCCATGTATATGGTAACGTGCGTGTGTCTGTGTACGTGGCAATGTTTGTTCCTCTGTGATGACCTGTGTATGTCTGCACTCATGTATATGGTAACGTGCGTGTGTCTGTGTACGTGACAATGTTTGTTCCTCTGTGATGACCTGTGTATGTCTGCACTCATGTATATGGTAACGTGTGTGTGTCTGTGTACGTGGCAATGTTTGTTCCTCTGTGATGACCTGTGTATGTCTGCACTCATGTATATGGTAACGTGCGTGTGTCTGTGTACGTGGTAATGTTTGTTCCTCTGTGGTGACCTGTGTATGTCTGCACTCATGTATATGGTAACGTGCATGTGTCTGTGTACGTGGCAATGTTTGTTCCTCTGTGATGACCTGTGTATGTCTGCACTCATGTATATGGTAACGTGTGTGTGTCTGTGTACGTGGCAATGTTTGTTCCTCTGTGATGACCTGTGTATGTCTGCACTCATGTATATGGTAGCGTGCGTGTGTCTGTGTACGTGACAATGTTTGTTCCTCTGTGATGACCTGTGTATGTGTGGATCCATGTACATGGTAACGTGTGTGTGTCTGTGTACATGGTAATGTTTGTTCCTCTGTGATGACCTGTGTATGTCTGCACTCATGTATATGGTAACGTGTGTGTGTCTGTGTACGTGGCAATGTTTGTTCCTCTGTGATGACCTGTGTATGTCTGCACTCATGTATATGGTAACGTGCGTGTGTCTGTGTACGTGGCAATGTTTGTTCCTCTGTGATGACCTGTGTATGTCTGCACTCATGTATATGGTAACGTGCGTGTGTCTGTGTACGTGGTAATGTTTGTTCCTCTGTGGTGACCTGTGTATGTCTGCACTCATGTATATGGTAACGTGTGTGTGTCTGTGTACGTGACAATGTTTGTTCCTCTGTGATGACCTGTGTATGTCTGCACTCATGTATATGGTAACGTGTGTGTGTCTGTGTACGTGGCAATGTTTGTTCCTCTGTGATGACCTGTGTATGTCTGCACTCATGTATATGGTAACGTGCGTGTGTCTGTGTACGTGGCAATGTTTGTTCCTCTGTGATGACCCGTGTATGTCTGCACTCATGTTTATGGTAACGTGCGTGTGTCTGTGTACGTGGTGATGTTTGTGCAGATCTCTGTATCCCTGTTAATGTGCAGTAAGCTGGGAATATGCACACCAAATTTATGAACGCAGTTTGTGTTCACAGTGAAGCAGCGGTGACACAGGACTTTGTCAGCCATTAGCGCCAACTTTGAAAATCTGGCATTTGGCAGTGTCCTACATCACTGCTGCCTCCCTGGGCATGTGCAGGGCGACAATGAAGTCGGGGTGCATGCATACAGCTCCACTGAGTATTTGGAGGGTGGTGGTAGAAGCTTTGGGGTGTCACTCACTACTACTATCTCCGCCACCTTATGACCTCTTGTTTCTCAGTTAGAAGATATGATGGGCAGAGATAGAAGCACATCTCCCATAGACTATGGTTACAAGGCATCTTAAGAGGGTCATCTGAGGCTGTGTGCACACAGCGTTTTTTTAGTGGATTTGCCAATAAATCCGCTATAAAAATGCTAAAAATAAGCTTCCCATTTATTTCTATGCATTTTGCACTTTTTGTGCATATTGATGCGTTTTTTACTGCGAAAAAAACGCTTTGCAGCAAAAAACGCAGCATGCTCATTAATTTCGTGGATTTTTCCACATTTCTGGCCATTTCTATGGGTCTGGAACTGTGCGGAAAAAAACGCATAAAAACCCACGCGTTTTTAGCGCAAAACGCGCAGAAAAAAACCGCACGGTTTCTGGGAAGGGAATCCGGTTTTTATGCAGAAATTTTCTGCTACATGTGCCCATAGCCTTAAAGGGAATCTGTAAACAGAAGAAAATTCTATCAACCTACAGATATGGGGTTAATCTAAAGGTTAATAGCGTTCCTAACATGCCAGGCGCCTGCACTTAGCCGAACACTTGCAGGGAGAAAAATGACTTTATTCTCCATGTAGCGTTCGTGTTTTATTCACGGAGACGGTGCTGACACAGGTTCAGTCATCGCTCTGCAACCGCATCCTCGCATTGACTGATTCCCTGCATTGGAGAGGGCTGTCAGTCAGGGCCGGGGGCGCATTTACAGCTATCACTCTGTATACTCAGAGCGGTGACTTAACCTGCGCCGGCACTTTCCCCACTCCGTGACTGACAGCGTTCAGCTAAGTGAGGGCGCTGGGCAGGTTAGTAACACTATTAATCTGCAGATAATTCCAATATCTGCAGGTTAATAGTGTATTTCTGCAATCAGATTGCCTTTAAACAAAACGCCACCGGAAGTGGAGTAAAAAAACTAACTTTTAGGCTATGTACCCACGTATGCAGAAAAAAAACAGACTTCTTCCCAGGAAAAAGTGCATTTTTATGCGGTTTTTGCGTGTTTTTGTTTGCGTTTTTTACAGGAGCATCCTCCTGCTAATAAAATGTACTTGGAAAGGCGGTTTTTCCGCAAAATTAATGAACATGCTGCGTTTTTTTCTGCGATGCGTTTTTTTTGCAGAAATTGACGCATCATGTGCACAAAAATTGCGGAATTCATTAAAAAGAATGGGATGCTTCTTGTATGCGATTTTGAAGCCTTTTCTTACCAGGAAAAACGCTTAAAAAAACATGAAAAAAACGCTTACGTGGTTACACAGCCTTAGAGATTAGATAGGTAGGGAGAAGTGTAGGGTGTTGTGTAATAAAGCTCATTACAAAGCGGTTAGGGTGTAAGGATAGAAATTTACAGAAGACATAGGTACTGGACCATCCTGCTAATGTTGACAGTGCAGGTGTAAGATTCATTAAGAGGTGCACTGATCACGTAATGAATTAGGCACATCTTATCACTGGTGTGCGCCTACATTTCTGGATTAAGTTAGGCCACTAAAGTATTGTAACTTTTGAAGAATTTGGTTGACGGGCTTTGCCATACCACTTGCCGCCCATGTTCTTCCTACTTTGGTGTGTCTGACTAAGACTGGGTGAAAATGGCAAAAGCCACAACATTTTTTTAACAACTTTGAGATGTGCACAAATTTTCTGACTTTTCAAAGTGTATTATGCCAGAATTCTAGCAAAAATACTTTGATGAATTGTGGCCTAAGTGTATTAGTGGATTCAGTACACAAGTAAAGTAGTAGAGTTGAGCAAATATGTTCGGAATCGATCACCGAATCTGAGTTTGCCATATTCGTGCCATAATAGTACCAACATATTTGGTCATTTCTACTCCCATTAACTCCAATGACGTTTGGCTGTGTTCAGCGAATATTGCAAATACAATATTTGCCAGTGATCATAATCGGAACCGAATTTTGAAATATTCGATCAACTCTACTAAGACAATTTAAGTTTAGTATGTATGAAATGGTTTCTTATCAGTTGCACCTTGGATGCGCACTACTCACGCTGAATGGTATGTGAGACCTTAGACTATAACAAAAAGATGGGCCACCACTCCTGGGCCAGTGCTTTGTGTTTGCCCCCCAGGCTAAAATTTGCCAGCCAGCCCCTGACTCCTGGCAGCACAGCTGGAGAAGTTATCACTAAAGGACTCTGCAGTCCAACAGATCATGAGAGGACTCGGCGTAGCCCCCATCTGAAATGTTTGCAACGTAAAAATGAGCCTATAAAGCAGGTGCCTTCTTTACAGTCCACAGTAGCATTATTTTGCTAGAGCCCCATATAGTTCTGAACAGATGAGAGAGGAATAACAAAAAAAACCATTGCCAATATTTGGTATTTCAATACAATGAAATCTTTAGTAGGACCTTCACCTTCCATATACTATTTATAGTACTGATGTTAAAAGGGCCCTTTGTACCCAAATCAGGGTCTCGTCTGACTCTATCCTTTGCATTCCCAATGTCTGACCCCTCTTGCTGCTACTATAATTGTACATTTTGGCAAAGCGAAGATTATAACGATGTGCAGGCTGCTCTCACGGAAAGAATGAGTTCTTTTAGTATAAGCAAGGCTTTTTATTCACATGGTTTGTTTTCTTACCTTGAGAAAGGTGTCGGTATGGCGCCGAACAGCGTTGGTGTGAATAATAAAAACATTGCTTATACTCTCTGGATCTCATCCTTTTCATGAGCGCATCCTGCACATCGTTATAGTCTCTGCTTTGCCAAACTGTTATCTGGACAATACTCTCCTCCGGCCACGGGACTGCAATTTCGGCACGTCAGGCTTCTATAGGTGTTATGTCAGTCCCCCCGTAATAAAGCATCAGCATAAAGGGGGGGTCCCATGGTCACACAGACCGTAATTCCACTCATTTATATGTATTTTGGCAGTTTTTGTGTTCACCTCAAGTAAAGGTCAAAGTGAGGTCAAGGTTTTTTATTGCCTGGAGATAAGCAAAATGATGCTGATTGGTTATTTACATTCACTTTGGTGCCGTTTTAACGGGCCATGATTAGTGGATGGTTTGGTGGCAGTGTAATTTATGAGTATTTAAACCATTGCAGAGCGGTTTTCTCCTCAGTGAAGAAATTGTCTATGAAGAAAAGAAGATTCTCTTGAATTATGGACGCTCTCCTTCAGCAGATAATGGCAAGAGCTGGCAAAGAGGGTGGTGTGGACTGGCTTAGGGGCTGTTTGGCTATGAAACCTATCGCTGCAGCTTCCAACGCTACTCCTCTAACTCTGACCCGTGGTCACTGCCTCACCCTCCGCTACCATCAGCATCCCTACCCGTGATCAGCGGAAGAAGCAGGAGACCTCCGGCAGCCTTTTCTCCATCCTCGTCGCCTCAGCGTTCCAGGCCCACGGAACGTGAGAGGAACAGGAAGTCCCGCCACCCAGTGAGGAGCAAGTCACGCAGCCCAGCGCGAGATCCCGGGCGACGTCATCTGACAAGGCCGGGTATGTCAGCTGATTCAGACAGCGGGGCAGTCGGGCGCCGCGGTCGTAAAAGCACTGCGGCGGCCGCGAAGAACCCTGCTCCTGCAGCATCTGCCCTGCTATTGCCCGCTCACCAGGAAGAGTCCTCGGAGGAAGAAGAGGATGAAGTGATCGCGGGTCCCTTGAAGCCGCGCTCGCCTAACTGGGAAGGCTCAAGCGCAGGCTGTGCGCCGGAGCAAGCTATACCGTCCAGGAATACTGGAAAGGGTGAGAACTCTTATGTGTGTTCGTCTGTTAGTCAAAGCCAGCTGAAAATGTTTTTGAGGAGTGTGTTGGCTGAGGCTCTGGGTGAGGCTTTTTCCCCTACCCCCCAGCCAGCTACAAATATTGTTGTAAATGACGACGTCTCAAGCTTGAGTACGTTTCCTAAAAATACTTTTAAAGAAGCTCTCACTTGTCAATTATCTCCACTGGGTTTCCATTTGAGCTCTGCCACCAAAGAGCTCATTTGGGATTGTAAGTATATTGATTTATTTTCGCTTCTTCCTCGCCGGGAACAACCGACCAGATTTGAACGCAAGGACGATAAAGGGGATTCTGATTAATCCAAGCGTGCTATAATTAAATCTTTTAACAACTGGATTCAGGCATTTTCGATTTATTCGGCTGTCCTCGGTGAGAAATATCCAAATTTATGTAGTAAGCTATTCCAACATTTAGACATAATACTGGAAGCTTACAGGAACTTCGGTGGTTTAGCATGGCTTCATTACGATGAAGCATTTAGGCAAAAACTTGCTGTCCACCCAGAAGTTACTTGGGGGATAAAGGATGTCCGATTATGGATAAACCTAATGCTTCCTCAGAGACAGGCCTTTCCTAGACAATCTACTTCCCCCTCTGTTAGAAAAGGAGTATGCTTTGCTTTCAATGACTCATTTTGCAAATGGAGCCATAACTGGAGATTCCGGCACGAATGCTCCTTTTGCGGGAACTCTCACCCTGCAGCAAAATGTTTCAAGAAGCAATCTTCTCAGCAATCAGCTGTTAAGGACATTAATGCAAAAGGCTCCGACACCAGTGAAACTGGAAAACATGCTGTTTTGGCTAGGCATTTACCCAAACAGGGAGAGTAGTAGACTGATCTTTGAAGGTTTTTCCTTTGGCTTTCATGTCCCCTCATTTGAAGGAATAGGTTGCACAATAGTGAGGAATTTGTCATCTTTAGATTCTTTCCATGACATAGCGAAACAGAAAACTTTTAGCGAGCTGGAATTGGGTAGGTTTGCCGGCCCCTTTGAGTATCCCCCCTTTTTGAATTTCAGGATCTCTCCTTTAGGCATTGTTCAAAAAAAGAGCAAGGCTCTTTCCGTTTGATACACCATTTGTCCTTTCCGTATGGTGATTCTCTGAATGACCAAATTGACAAATCAGTTTGTTCAGTGAACTATGCTTCTTTTGACACTGCCATTGATATTTTAAGAAAATTTGGACAGGATGCATTGTTGGCTAAGTCTGACATCAAATCTGCATTTAGGCTTCTTCCAGTTCATCCTGAAGGGTTTAATTCTTTAGGGTTTTGTTTTGATGGTCAATTTTTCTTTGATAAGTGCCTTCCTATGGGTTTTTCTCTTTCATGCTTTTACTTCGAAAATTTTTCATCCTGGACTGCACTGGACTCTGGAATCTAAATGTTTCTAACGTCGGCATCTTGCACTACCTCGACGATTTTTTGATTGTAGGCCCAGCTTTTTCCTCAGACTGCTTTCAAGCCCTTTCAAAATTTTTAAGTTTGTGTGAATTCTTTGGTATCCCTATTGTGCATGAAAAGACAGTTTTTCCGTCTAAGTCTATTGAGTTTTTAGGGATAACATTGGATTCTTCTCGGATGGAATCTAGACTACCATGTGACAAAGTGTTTAAGCTTCGGTCCGAATTGTTTAATTTCATCAACAAAGATAAAACTACTTTGAGAGAAATGCAATCTCTCTTAGGCCTTTTGAATTTTGCTCTCAGAATTATCCCCATAGGCAGGCCATTCTCGAGGCGCCTTTATGAAGCCACAAAAGGCTTAGCGACTCCCCACTCTCATTTGCGAATTGGTTCTGATTTAAAGAAGGACGCTAAAATTTGGCTAGAATTTTTGATGGATTTTAATGGAAGGTCATGTTGGCAGTCTGAGTTTGTACCAGCGGATTCAATTCCTTTTAGTTTTTCAGTAAGTAATTCAGATGGCTATGCAATTTTTTTCTCTTCTCATTGGACAATCCAGAACATCCCTTTACCTTGGATTTCTATCGGGGTAAACAGAAATGAAATGGTGTTGGAACTCTGCCGTTTTGGTGGGTTTATATTTATGGGGATCTTTGATGCAGAACTCAAGAATTGTAATACTTTCAGAGAACCAGGGCTTTTTGTTGGCTATCAACACACTGTCTTCCAAAAATAAACGGGCTGCTGAAATTCTTAGACAGTTGACGTTGCTTTGCCTGAAATTTAATATTTGGGTTAAAGCAAAATATGGCTCTAGCTGTTGGAAGTCGGCTGTCGATTCACTATTCTCTAGTCAGCGTTTAATCTTTTACCAACAGGTTCCAAACACAGATACGGAAGCAATCCCTTGACCTCAAGAATTTTGGGACTGGACTTCAGTCTGATACCTTACTTTATTCAGCAGTCACTATCTGAGCGATCATGGGCCGAATATTCTGCCGCATGGCTTAGATGGGTTCATTTTTGTAATCTTTCCAATTTTGATCCAAATAATCCCAACCCAGCCTTTGGTTTGAAATTTGAGGAATTTTTGGTTGGTGAAGGGTTATCCTTCTCAGCATTGAATAAGTCTATTTCAGGGGTATCATTCTTTTCAAAGCTTTTTGGGTACCCCCTTTAACAAGTTTCTTTCCTCTAAGACAATTTTTGAAAGGTTTTAAGAGGAATAATTTTATTCCAGATGCAAGACGACCGATTTCTCATTCACTTTTAAAGGATCTCTGCGCTTCATTGCATAGAGTCTGTTTGAGTTCTTATGAATCATTATTACTATTTTCTTCGGCATTTTTGATCGCCTTTTTCGGTGCCCTTCGTGTAGGCAAATTAATTTCCGCAAAAAAATCCACTCCTTCCGGCCTAATGTGTTCGGACATTGAATTTCATGAAGATTATTTAATCTTGCTTGTCACAAAATCAAAAACGGTTCAGTGCGGTAGGGGGTCTAGAATAAAAATCTGATCCTTTTCAGACCCTGCCATTTGCCCTGTGACTATTTTAAAAAAATGGTTTCAGCTTCGGCCCTCCGTTCAAGGCCCTCTTTTTATTCATTTGGATCTTTCCCCTGCCACGATTTTTCAGTTTAATTTTTTTATTAAAAAAATGCTTGAAATTTTTAGGGAAAGATCATTTGAAAATTACTTCCCACTCATTTAGAATTGGTTCCGCTACTGAAGCGGCCAGAGCTGGCCTCTCGGATGCCGGAATCAAAAAGCTGGGTCTTTGGGACTCCAAGAGATTTAAACTTTATATTCCCCATAGCCTTTATGATTATTAACCCTTTAATTTTCAGGCCCGTTTGTGGTTTGGATAATTGGCCATTCTTACGTTTTCTGGGCCCAGAAGAGGGCTAAACTTCGGTATTACTAGGAGAACTTATCTTTCAGCCCTACATTGGTCCATATTTTCTGACACAGCATTCGTGGGATGAAGTGGTCGAGTTTTATTGTGGAATTTAAGAAATGTTCGAATTTATTTCCTGCCCCTGATTTAGTGCTATTTCACTTCGGTGGTAACGACTTAGGGAAGATGAAGATGTAGGATTTGATAGCGATGATGAGGTCGGATGTTTCATCATTGAAACAATCCTTCCCTAGTACTGACTTCATTTTCTCTGAAATCGTTCCTAGATTGCTGTGGAGAAGGGACAACTCAAAATTTTTGAATAAAATAAGGATTAGGGTTAATAGAGGTCTCCAGAAATTTTTGCCATTGATTCACAGTTTTTCATTCAGGCATGTTGACCTCGAAGGTTTCATTCCAGGTTTATATCGTCAGGATCTAGTGCATTTGTCGGACATAGGTCTGGACATATTTAATCTAGATTTACAGTCTATGGTTGAAAAGTGGCTGTCATTATTGGGGGGCGGGGCCACATCTCTGTGAGCCCTGGCTTTTGGGAAAATCGCCCGCTAAGGGGCAGATTGTGTCTTTGATATGGTTTAATGGGTATTTATATGGAATTATTTATTAATGGATTTGGCTTAATTATTTTAAACCCAAAATAAACTCACGGCCACTTTTTATCCACTAGAATTGGTGTTGTGTCAGTTATTTTAATGTATTAAATCGGTTTTGTGGGACCATGTCCTTATGCAACCTTTAAAAGGTCAGCGCTGCCATGACCTTCACCCCCAACTTGTTCCTTATGGTACTGACCTATCTGCGCGCTTTTGTCCCATCAAGATCTTCCCCCTACTACTGTACATTGATACTCATTATGTTTTCTTTAAAGAGAAGTGATAGTTGGATAATAATGAATATTCTCTTTGTTTACCGTGCTCCAGACTGCTATTTGAAACAACGTAGAGTTTGTACATTTGCATACAATAGCTATTTATAATAAATAATTGCTAATAGTGACATCAATCTTTTTCTCACAGAGCATTAAGTTGCTGGCTTTCAATGCTGAGGCTATTAATATGAGCAGGGACAGTTTAATTCCTGGCATCCATTATGAATTCTGTGAGTCACAACTTCTCCCACATGGCTCTCTCTTTAACAGAATGGTTTGCATTAACAGATGCGCCAACCGCCTTGAAATATTTCTGCGAATACAGCTAACTAAAAACTTCTTTCATCTTTCTTCAATTTAAACATTCATACTCTTTCTCCTAGCAACTTCATATATAACAAAACCACTGTGTTATGTGTCATAAATCCTTGTAAACGTTTTGGCAATACTCGAGTATTGCAATATTTGCTATACAGATAGCTGTTGGGTACATCTCATATGAAGTCCTTCATGATGGATTTTCTAGTAAGCTAAGCAAGTTAGGAATTGGGTGCAAGGAACCAGAAAGGTTATTTCATGTGCACTGGGGCCCAATTCATCACGACCGGCGATGTTCAAGCTCGTCTTGATGAGGGGACTTGTTGGAGCCAAACAATCCTAATTCATTAAGAGGTGCACGTCTCTTAAATAATCAAATGTGTCTGACAAGTGACGTGTGCCTCCATGCGCCTCGCCAACAGTCTTACTCCAGTCTGGGAATGTGGTAAATTTTCTCGTGCAAGGAACTCCAAAGTTTCTGAATTAGTTGAGCTGTGGCATCAAGGTCCCCATAGCACCGCTGCCCCACCCAGGCTCTGCCTATTTTGGCAAAGCTGGACAAAACTGGTATGAAAAGAACAAAAGTAAAATTTTGCGCAATCTTACGTTGTGCAAAAATGTTACAACTTATCAAGGTGTTTTAAGCCAGAATTCTGGTAAAAACACTTTGATAAATCAGAACCTGGAACTCTAGCCAATTAATACAGTGCCTTGCGAAAGTATTCAGCCCCCTAGCACTTTTCAAACTTTTCCCACATATCATGCTTCAAACATAAAGATACCAAATGTAAATTTTTGGGGAAGAATCAACAAGTGGAACACAATTGTGAAGTTGAACGAAATTTATTGGTTATTTTAAATTTTTGTAGAAATGCAAAAACTGAAAAGTGGGGCGTGCAATATTATTCGGCCCCTTTATTTTCAGTGCAGCAAACTCACTCCAGAAGTTCATTGTGGATCTCTGAATGATCCAATGTTGTCCTAAATGACTAATGAGGATAAATATAATCCACCTGTGTGTAACCAAGTCTCCGTATAAATGCACCTGCTCTGTGATAGTCTCGGTTCTGTTTGAAGCACAGAGAGCATCATGAAGACCAAGGAACACAACAGGCAGGTCCATGATACTGTTGTGGAGAAGTTTAAAGCTGGATTTGGATGCAAAATGATTTCCAAAACTGTAAACATCCCAAGGAGCACTGTGCAAGTGATCATATTGAAATGAAAGGAGTATCATACCACTGCAAATCTACTAAGACCCGGCCGTCTCTCTAAACTTTCTTTTCAAACTAGGAAAAGACTGATCAGAGATGCAGCCAAGAGGCCCATGATCACTCTGGATGAACTGCAGAGATCTACAGCTGAGGCGGGACAGTCTGTCCATAGGACAACAATCAGTCGCACACTGCACAAATCTGGCCTTTATGGAAGAGTGGCAAGAAAAAAAACATTTCTCAAAGATATCCACAAAAAGTGTTGTTTAAAGTTTGCAACAAGCCACCTGGGAGACACACCAAACATGTGGAAGAAGGTGCTCTGGTCAGATGAAACCAAAATCAAACTTTTTGGTAACAATGCCAAACGATATGTTTGGCGTAAAGGCAACACAGCTCATTACCCTGAACACACCATCCCCACTGTCAAACATGGTGGTGGCAGCATCATGGTTTGGCCCTGCTTTTCTTCAGCAGGGACAGGGAAGATGGTTAAAATTGATGGGAAGATGGATGGAGCCAAATACAGGACCATTCTTGAAGACAATCTGTTTGAGTCTGCAAAAGACCTGAGACTGGGAAGGAGATTTGTCTTTCAACAAGACAATGATCCCAAACATAAAGCAAAATCTACAATGGAATGGTTCACAAATAAACGTATCCAGGTGTTAGAATGGCCAAGTCAAAGTCCAGACCTGAATCCAATCGAGAATCTGTGGAAAGAGCTGAAAACTGCTGTTCACAAACGATCCCCATCAAACCTCACTGAGCTCAAGCTGTTTGCCAAGGAAGAATGGGCAAGAATTTCAGTCTATCGATGTACAAAACTGATAGACATACCCCAAGCGACTTGCAGCTGTTATCACAGCAAAAGGTGGCGCAACAAAGTATTAAGTTAAAGGGGCCGAATAATATTGCACGCCCCACTTTTCCGTTTTTGAATTTCCACAAAAATTTAAAATAACCAATAAATTTCGTTCAACTTCACAATTGTGTCCCACTTGTTGTTGATTCTTCACCAAAAATTTACATTTGGTATCTTTATGTTTGAAGCATGATATGTGGGAAAAGGTTGAAAAGTTCCAGGGGGCTGAATACTTTCGCAAGGCACTGTATATGCTAGGGGCAAAGGTTTTTCGCAATCATGTATAAGATCCCTCAGTTTTAAAATATCTATTATTGTAGAAAATTGAAAGCAATGGAAAAGATTAATCATTCTAGATGCATCTGTTTTATTCTGTGGTTTGTTTCTTTTTAAAGGGAAGGTGCCATCCAAAAAAATTTTTTTCAGCAATTGAAAAAATGTAAAGAATTAATGTTTACATTTTCTTAAATATTATCATTTGTTTTTAATTTTGCAAAATATGAAAAATAATTTTAAAAAGTTTGGCATTTCCACATGTTAACACTAGGGGGAGCAGCTACTGAAATCTGGCACAAAAACCTATGACATCTAGGAACACAGTGAGCAGCCATTTTGATGGGGCCTGCAAAGTTACTGACTGTCTTTGCATGTAAAGTCTGGATCAGAACGGCCATCAATCAGCCTGATCCAGACTTTGCAGGCAAAGACCCCATTCCCCTCCTCAGATCCTGTCCTGGCGATGTGTGAAAGCGAGGTGACAGGCGCAGTCCGGGGTGACGCTGGGAAGCAGGATGGGGGAAATGTAGCCATACAGTAACGATAAAAATGAGACCCCTCTCTTCAGCTGCCTCACCAGCCCTCCCCTGACTGCACCTATTACCCCTGACCTGTGTGCAGGTGCTCAGCCAGAACCACCCTAGAATGGGTCCCCTTTTAGCAGATAATACTGCCATAGTGTTCTCACATAATACCGCCATATACTTCACACATAATGCCGCCATATAGTTCATACCACCATGTAGATCACACATAAAACCAGCAGGGTGACAGCAGCACAGAGTATGTCAGGAGAGCAGTATCACACGGGATAGGATTAGATACATGGCTCAGCAGTCAGTATCACACAGGAGAGGATTAGATACACAGCTCAGCAGTCAGTATCACACATGATAGGATTAGATACACAGCTCAGCAGTCAGTATCACACAGGGGAGGATTAGATACACGGCTCAGCAGTCAGTATCACACAGGATAGGATTAGATACACGGCTCAGCAGTCAGTATCACACAGGGGAGGATTAGATACACAGCTCAGCAGTCAGTATCACACAAGAGAGGATTAGATACACAGCTAAGCAGTCAGTATCACACAGGAGAGGATTAGATACACGGCTCAGCAGTCAGTATCACACAGGATAGGATTAGATACACGGCTCAGCAGTCAGTATTACACAGGGGAGGATTAGATACACGGCTCAGCAGTCAGCATCACACAGGATAGGGTTAGATACACGGCTCAGCAGTCGGTATCACACAGGAGAGGATTAGATATACAGCTCAGCAGTCAGTATCACAGGAGACAGTATTACAGATATGCCCACAGTGGTGAAACTTCCAGCCCCCCCCATACACTAGACTATGGGCTGTATAAGTCACTGTCCTCAGACAGCCATAAAAGCTCTCATAAAAAGGAAGGTGTCAGATTACCGGAGATCACTGGGGCTGTGAGTGAGGAGACAGAGCAGAAGAACACAGAGCAGGAAGCACAGGGCCGAGCCTGGAGTAAGCAAGACAGGAGCATAGAGGAAAGTCACCCGCACTCACCACTCTCCATCCTCCGGCTCCAGTGAGCGCTTCTCTCCTCTGCTGACCACCTTCTTCATATCTTCAGCCTCTCCTCACAACACAGGACCCGTTATGCCACAAGTGGTCCTGTGATAGAGGGTAAGTGGAGCTCAGCAGATAGCACTGGGCTACAGTAAAATGGCGCCCAGCCACACCTACAGCAGTGAATGGTGCAGCCCACAGGGGCGTGCCCAGTTCTCTGCTAATGAGGCTGCAATGTGGGGTGGGAGCCGACCGCAGTCTCCTATGTCCAGGGACGGCCATGTTTGCAGACTGTATGAGTCTTCCACAGATCTGCAAATCAAGATGGCAGCGCCCAGTGGCTACATTAAAACATTATTACAAACAAACCATAAATCCTGGTTAGTACAACATTTGCTGAAACAACATGTTTTGTTACTTACTATTTTTTTGCAAATTATATAAAATTGCGGCACCTTCCCTTTAAATAAGTAAATCTTAGAAGATTTTTCAATTTGTGCCAAAAAGGACAGATATGTGACTCACACTTGACTTTTTTTGTTTTTAAAGCACCATTCCAGCATATTTTTCAGCACTGGAGTGGTGCTTCTAATCTAAGTTCCCTGACCCTAGTCTCACACTTACCCGCCACGGTCTTCGTCTTTGATGAGCACCATTCCGATGCTGCAGTGCCATCTTGTGAAAGCAACTTCTGACTGTCCAGAAGTCAGAGGTAACGTCCACAATTGCTTAATGCAAGTCTATGAGAGCTAGAATGAATCTCTCATAGACTTGCATTGAAAAGTCATCTCCAGCTCGCTCCAGCAAACAGTGGAGCGAAACAGCAGGTCACGAACTACTGAAGACCTATGGGCAGGCCCGGATTGGCCACTTACCCAACCGGGCATTTTCCCGCTGGGCCGCCATTTTCATGCACTTATGGGCCGCTGGCTGAGCGCTTGCTCCTCTGGCCGCTTGCCAGATAATGCGACGGCGGGTCGGCCTCTTTTTTCCTACCGCCGGCCCTTTAAATTTGCTGACAAGGCGGCAGGCAGCGGCACCCTAGGGGGTTAAGAACGTGCCGCGACGTGGTGACGCTGCACGTCGTCAGACGTTTTTTGAGGGTGGGGACTGCTGGTCGGGGGGGAAACAGCAGTTGCCGCACAAAGCTGCGACATGGAGAAAGGATCGTGCGCTCGGCTCACCTCACACCAGCAGCTTGTCCTCGAAAGCCCCGCGGAAGTATTCCTGCTGCTTCTCATCACTTACAAGTCTTTGCACGCTACCAGCAGCACCTACAATTTAGCCTGAACGCTGGTGCTGCTGGTAGCGTGCAAAGGCTTGTAAGTGATGAGATCACAGGAGGGAAGGTGTCAGGGCCCCCGATCATGTGACCCGGCTCCTCCCCTCCTGTGACCTCATCACAGGTCCTGTGTGCACAGCACAGAGCACTGAGAGCAGCCATATATGTGGAGTGCGGCTCTGCGGGTGGAGGTCGGTGCCGGAGGCTCCATTATTCTCTATGTGGAGTGCGGCTCTGCGGGTGGAGGTCGGTGCTGGAGGCTCCATTATTCTCTATGTGGAGTGCGGGTGAAGGTCGGTGCCGGAGGCTCCATTATTCTCTAGGTGGAGTGCGGCTCTGCGGGTGGAGGTCGGTGCCGGAGGCTCCATTATTCTCTATGTGGAGTGTGGCTCTGCGGGTGGAGGTCGGTGTTTGAGGCTCCATTATTCTCTATGTGGAGTGCGGCTCTGCGGGTGGAGGTCGGTGCTGGAGGCTCCATTATTCTCTATGTGGAGTGCGGCTCTGCAGGTGGAAGTCGGTGCCGGAGGCTCCATTATTCACTATGTGGAGTGCGGCTCTGCGGGTGGAGGTCGGTGTTTGAGGCTCCATTATTCTCTATGTGGAGTGCGGCTCTGCAGGTGGAAGTCGGTGCCGGAGGCTCCATTATTCTCTATGTGGAGTGCGGCTCTGCGGTTAGAGGTCGGTGTTTGAGGCTCCATTATTCTCTATGTGGAGTGCGGCTCTGCGGGTGGAGGTCGGTGTTTGAGGCTCCATTATTCTCTATGTGGAGTGCGGGTGAAGGTCGGTGCCGGAGGCTCCATTATTCTCTAGGTGGAGTGCGGCTCTGCGGGTGGAGGTCGGTGCCGGAGGCTCCATTATTCTCTATGTGGAGTGTGGCTCTGCGGGTGGAGGTCGGTGTTTGAGGCTCCATTATTCTCTATGTGGAGTGCGGCTCTGCGGGTGGAGGTCGGTGCTGGAGGCTCCATTATTCTCTATGTGGAGTGCGGCTCTGCAGGTGGAAGTCGGTGCCGGAGGCTCCATTATTCACTATGTGGAGTGCGGCTCTGCGGGTGGAGGTCGGTGTTTGAGGCTCCATTATTCTCTATGTGGAGTGCGGCTCTGAGGGTGGAGGTCGGTGCTGGAGGCCCCATTATTCTCTATGTGGAGTGCGGCTCTGCGGGTGGAGGTCGGTGCTGGAGGCCCCATTATTCTCTATGTGGAGTGCGGCTCTGCGGGTGGAGGTCGGTGCTGGAGGCTCCATTATTCTCTATGTGGAGTGCGGCTCTGCAGGTGGAAGTCGGTGCCGGAGGCTCCATTATTCGCTATGTGGAGTGCGGCTCTGCGGGTGGAGGTCGGTGTTTGAGGCTCCATTATTCTCTATGTGGAGTGCGGCTCTGAGGGTGGAGGTCGGTGCTGGAGGCCCCATTATTCTCTATGTGGAGTGCGGCTCTGCGGGTGGAAGTCGGTGCCGGAGGCTCCATTATTCTCTATGTGGAGTGCGGCTCTGCGGGTGGAGGTCGGTGCTGGAGGCTCCATTATTCTCTGTGTGGAGGTCGATGCCGGAGGCTCCATTATTCGCTATGTGGAGTGCGGCTCTGCGGGTGGAGGTAGGTGCCGGAGGCTCCATTATTCTCTACGTGGAGTGTGGCTCTGCGGGTGGAGGTCGGTGTTTGAGGCTCCATTATTCTCTATGTGGAGTGCGGCTCTGAGGGTGGAGGTCGGTGTTTGAGGCTCCATTATTCTCTATGTGGAGTGTGGCTCTGCGGGTGGAGGTCGGTGCTGGAGGCTCCATTATTCTCTATGTGGAGTGGGGCACTGCGGGTGGAGGTAGGTGCCTGAGGCTCCATTATTCGCTATGTGGAGTGTGGCTCTGCGGGTGGAGGTCGGTGCTGGAGGCACCATTCTCTATGTGGAGTGGGGCTCTGCGGGTGGAGGTCGGTGTTTGAGGCTCCATTATTCTCTATGTGGAGTGCGGCTCTGCGGGTGGAGGTCGGTGCTGGAGGTCCCATTATTCTCTATGTGGAGTGCGGCTCTGCGGGTGGAGGTCGGTGCTGGAGGCCCCATTATTCGCTATGTGGAGTGCGGCTCTGCGGGTGGAGGTCGGTGCTGGAGGTCCCATTATTCTCTATGTGGAGTGTGGCTCTGCAGGTGGAAGTCGGTGCTGGAGGCTCCATTATTCTCTATGTGGAGTGCGGCTCTGTGGGTGGAGGTCGGTGCTGGAGGCACCATTATTCTCTGTGGAGTGGGGCTCTGCGGGTGGAGGTCGGTGCTGGAGGCTCCATTATTCTCTATGTGGAGTGCGGCTCTGCGGGTGGAGGTCGGTGCCGGAGGCTCCATTATTCTCTATGTGGAGTGGGGCTCTGCAGGTGGAGGTAGGTGCTGGAGATTCCCCATTACTGGGCACAGGGGGCAGTAACCTTTTCAGAGCTGAGACTATCTTGGTGCTTTTTTGTTGTCACTTTCTAAGAATCATAGCATTTTGTTCCTTTTCCTCTGGTAGATACATGTGACCCAAGTAAGGAAAACAGGAAGTAACGAAACACATATAATAATGTCCCTTTCCTGTCCCTACACACAGTATAATGTTCCCACAGTATCACCATCCCCCCACGTACAGCATAATATTCCCACAGTACTGCCATCCCCCACACAGTATAATGTTCCCACAGTACCGCCACCCCCCCCATACACAGTATAATGTTCCCCCAGTACCCAGTATCAGCCCTTGGTTTATGCAGGACTCTGCTGTCTGTGCTGGTTCTCATCGTCCTGGATGAGGTGAAGTTTGTGTGGGGTCAGGGAGGGTTTACAGGGTGGATGTAGCAGAGCCGTGTGTGTGCGAGGTGTACGGAGCGGAGCCGTGTGTGTGTATGAGGTGTACGGAGCAGAGCCGTGAGTGTGTGAGGTGTATGGAGCGGAACCGCATGTGTACAAGGTTTACAGAGCGTGGCCACGTGCGTACAAGGTGTACGGAGCAGAGCCGCATGTGTACGAGGTTTACGGAGTGGAGCCAAGTGTGTGTGCAAGGTGTACAGAACGGAGCCGTGTGTACGAGGCATAAAAAGCAGAACCGTGTGTGTATGATGTATGCGGTGCCATACGTGTACAAGGTGTATGGTGGGGAGAATTCATACCTCCTAGCGGGACAGTCCCGATTTTGAGAGAGATACTGCCCCGGCTGGGAGCTTACTTTTCGCGCGGACACAGGAGTACATGGCGAAGCCCCGAGGAGCACTTTAAAATTCACATGTGACGTTCCACCGGAAGTGACGTGCTAGAAGCTGACCGGAAATTAGGTAATTTCGAGAGGAGATTGTAACGGAACCATGGAGGCACTTCAGGGAATGCTTCAGATCCATCACCGTGTCCTCCTCCAACAGCACGGACAGCAGGATCACCTTGAACTTGGGGATGCCGGCCATGTGAGAGGATCATGATTTGTCGTGCATTGGGAGGCACAGGTCACTTTGAGCCTCTCATACTTTTTACTGGTGTATAATCATATGCCCTGAGCACTCCCATAAAGAGGGCCAGCCCCAGACAACAGGGTACAAACAAATCACTATTACTATCAGTCCTCATGGACAATTATATACGTAAAGTTAATGATGTCCCTGTGCCAAGCAGTGCAGAGGATCAGAATACACTGAGGAGACCAGAGTAGCAGGGTTTGGGGAGAATTATATGGGGCCCATTATACTGTATGCAGTAATATATGGGGCAAATAATACTGTATGGAGCATTATGTGGGGATAGGGGATGACTTTCTGTTTGTTGTGGATCTGACCGCTGGGACCCCCATGATCCTGGGAAACGTACAGTTGTGGCCAAAAGTATTGACACCCCCTGCAATTCTGTCAGATAATACTAAGTTTCTTCCTGAAAATGATTGCAAACACAAATTCTTTGGTATTATTATCTTCATTTAATTTATCTTAAATGAAAAAACACAAAAGAGAATGAAGCAAAAAACATTGATCATTTCACACAAAACTCCAAAAATGGGCCAGACAAAAGTATTGGCACCCTCAGCCTAATACTTGGTTACCAGAAGTGGTTGGTCACAGTTATTTTGGCTAAAGGTTGTGCAACCATCAATGAGTTTCTTACAATGCTCTGCTGGAATTTTAGACCATTATTCTTTGGCAAACTGCTTCAGGTCCCTGATATTAGAAGGGTGCCTTCTCCAAACTGCCATTTTTAGATCACTCCACAGGTGTTCTATGGGATTCAGGTCTGGACTCATTGCTGGCCACCTTAGAAGTCTCCAGTGCTTTCTCTCAAACCATTTTCTAGTGCTTTTTGAAGTGTGTTTTGGGTCATTGTCCTGCTGGAAGACCCATGACCTCTGAGGGAGACCCAGCTTTCTCACACTGGGCCCTACATTATGCTGCAAAATTTGTTGGTAGTCTTCAGACTTCATAATGCCATGCACACGGTCAAGCAGTCCAGTGCCAGAGGCAGCAAAGCAACCCCAAAACATCAGGGAACCTCCACCATGTTTGACTGTAGGGACCGTGTTTTTTTCTTTGAATGCCTTTTTTTCTCCTGTAAACTCTATGTTGATGCCTTTGCCCAAAAAAGCTCTACTTTTGTCTCATCTGACCAGAGAACATTCTTCCAAAACATTATAGGCTTTTTCAGGTAAGTTTTGGCAAACTCCAGCCTGGCTTTTTTATGTCTCCTGGGTCTCCTACCATACAGTCCCTTTTCATTCAGACGCCGACGGATAGTACGGGTTGACACTGTTGTACCCTCGGACTGCAGGGCAGCTTGAACTTGTTTGGATGTTACTCGAGGTTCTTTATCCAACATCCGCACAATCTTGCGTTGAAATCTCTTGTCAATTTTTCTTTTCCGTCCACATCTAGGGAGGTTAGCCACAGTGCCATGGGCTTTAAACTTCTTGATGACACTGCGCACGGTAGACACAGGAACATTCAGGTCTTTGGAGATGGACTTGTAGCCTTGAGATTGCTCATGCTTCCTCACAATTTGGTTTCTCAAGTCCTCAGACAGTTCTTTGGTCTTCTTTCTTTTCTCCATGCTCAATGTGGTACACATAAGGACACAGGACAGAGGTTGAGTCAACTTTAATCCATGTCTACTGGCTGCAAGTGTGATTTAGTTATTGCCAACAGCTGTTAGGTGCCACAGGTAAGTTACAGGTGCTGTTAATTACACAAATTAGAGAAGCATCACATGATTTCTCGAACAGTGTCAATACTTTTGTCCACCCACTTTTTTATATTTGGTGTGGAATTATATCCAATTTGTTTTTAGGACAATTCTTTTTGTGTTTTTTCATTTAAGAAAAATTAAATGAAGATAATACCAAAGAATTTGTGTTTGCAATCATTTTCAGGAAGAAACTGAGTATTATCTGACAGAATTGTAGGGCTGTCAATACTTTTGGCCACAACTGTAGCTTTGAAGAGCACCATGTAAATGAAGCTGTGGTCAATCATACGCACTGTGGTGCCATTCACATGTGGCTCTTCAAATAACTCCTTAAAGAGTGATGAGGAGACGACAAAGTATAGCAAAAATTCACTGATCGGGGTGAGGAGTGTTATAGTTTGTGGGCTGGTGGGGTTTGTGTGGCAGGGCTGCTTTTTTGTCCCAGTCTGGCCCTGCCTACGGGAGTGGTGACAATAGAAAGTTAAATATGAGGCTAGGGGCAGGGACCTTAGAGTAGAAGCACCACTGCAGTACTGCAATTAAAAAAAACCCTCTGGAATGTTGCTTTAAATTTGGTTAGGAAGAATTAAAATTTCTCCACATTTTCTAAAGTTGAAAGTTAGTTCAGTGCAATTAACCCCGTCCTGACATGCACTGAGCATTGCCACAAAAAAAAAAGAACGTTGTATCGCTGTAATCGTACTGACCAGAAGAAAAAAGTTGCCTTACCAATTTTACTACACCCGGAACATAAAAAAAACAAAAAACAATTCCTGAATTGCTAGTTTTTGTTCATTCTGCCTCCCAAAAATTGGAATAGAAAGCGATGAAAAAAAGTCATGCGCTCGAAAATGGTACCAATAAAAACTTCAACTCGTTCCGCAAAAAACAAGCATTCAAATGGCTCTGTGAACCAAAATATGGAAACATTATAGCTATCTAAATATGGGGATGCAAAAACTATTTTTTGCACTAAAAAGCGTTTTTTAGTGGGCGACAGTAGCCAAACAGAAAAAAAGCTATATATCTGATATCGCTGGAATCTTACCAAGTCGAAGAATAAAGTCATGATATCAGTTATACCGCATAAAAAAATAAATAAAACCAATTCTTCACCTGCTGTTGATTTGTTCATTCTGCCACCAAAGATCACAGTAAGGCTCGGCTCACATTTATTCTGCGCTCTACGCTGAGCACTTACACCGGTGTTTCCATGTAAGTATCTAATATCCGTGATTCAGGCGGAACCCCCAGATGAAGATTCCCTATAATGAGGCAGATGGAAGCACTGGGGACGTCGTCTGACCTGTGTTCCAGTAGTTAGTGTCTTTTTAGGTGTGCACTTCTGAAAAGAAGGACACCGCTGAACAGAGGCCAGATGGAGTCCAGAGTAACTCTGCTGCCTCATTATAGTGAGTACCCTTGTAGGGTTTCATCTGAATCACGTCACTTGGAGATTTAGATGTAAAATTAGAGGTAAGTGCTCAGCATAGAGTGCCAGATAAATGTGATCCCAAATGTTATGTACAATGTTTCCAACAAAAGCTTCAACTCAATCCACAAAAATGCATGTCCCCACCCAGGTCCGTTGTTTGTCAATCGAAATATAGGGGGCTTCCACATTCCAGGTAGTACAAAGGCTCTGTAAAAGTGAAATAGCTCTTCACCCCCAAAAAACATGTTTAGCAAATTCTGCACTCCAAAATCCAAGTGCCCCCTGTTCCTTCTGAGCTCCACAGTGTGTCTAAACCATGTGTCTAAACCACATTTAGAATCCACATGTTTGGCATTTCTGTAGCAATGAGAGCCAGTCTATTTTATGGGTGCGTGTCTCTAGAAGCGTGAGTTGGGCATGAGTCATGGCTGGGTTTTCAAGCATGACAATGATCCGAAACACACAACCAGGGCAACTAAGGACTGGCTCTGTAAGAAGCATTTCATGACTAGGCCATGTCAAGACCAGTCTCCAGACCTGAACCCATTAGAAAATCTTTGGAGGGAGCTGAAACTCAATTTTGCCCAGAGACAGCCTCGAAACCTGAAAGATCTGGAGAACATCTGTATGGAGATGTGGCCCAAAATCTTAAGGGCCCGTTACACATAGCGATATCGCTAGCAATATCGCTGTAACGTCACTGGTTTTGTGACGTAGCAGCGATGTTGCTAGCGATATCGCCACATGTGATACTTACCTCTGACCGGCTCCCCCGCTGGTTATCGCTGATCGCGCGAGAACGTCCTGGACCATTTCTCGTCAGGCACTTCCTGTGGCGCCGACGAGCGACGCGTGGACGCGGGCGGGAGGATATCAGGATCGCCGCATCTGACAGGTAAGTAGCGACCCCCGACCACTGCTATGTCGCTGGTGAAATCTACCTGTGCGGCAGCTCACTAGCGACCACTTAGCGATGCACCAGCGACCCATATCGTTGTCGGGATCGCTGGTGCATCGCTAAGTGTAACGGTACCCTTAGCTGCATTGTGTGCAAACTTGTTCAAGAACTACAGATAACATCGGACCTCTGTAATTGCAAACAAAGGTTTCTGTACCAAAATATTAAGTTCTGCTTTTCTATTGTATCAAATACTATTTCAGGCAATAAAATGCTAATTATGTAATAATTATACATTGTGATTTTCTTGATTTTTTTTTAAAGATTCTGTCTTTAATAAAACTCTATTCTTTCTAGGTGCGAAAACTTGCAAAATCTGCAGTTTATCAAATACTTATATTCCCCATTGCATAGGAAAACATGTAAACAGGATGTAACATTACTAATATAACACATTGCTGGAGCCCACACGTTGTCAGGATTGGTGAGGCCACAGAGGTTGGACACACAAAAATTAGCGACATGCCATCACTTACTGAGAGGGCAAAACAACTTTACATATTGTAAAATACGCAATGAGGGCACTGGCGGTTGTCAATGACAAAATTGTGATATTTTTACAATAATTCCTAGTTTTCCCTTTACTTTGGAAAATGTGTTTGATCTCTCTTTGATACATTACATGGTCTTCTAATGGGATTAGGAAGGGATTTAATCTTCGCTCCTTAAAGAAATGTTTAGAGAGCTCTAATCTTGCCTGCGGATTTTAAGTTTGATTTGGCCCTTCTTTTCAGCAAAGTGAAAAAACAAAACAAAAACACAAAACTCTTTGAATAAAAGAAACCTTTGTTTATGTACTGCCTACAGGTTTCATTGAGTATGCCTATAGGCCCTTTTACATTTAGCGATGCACCAGTGATCCGACCAGCGATCCGACCCGGTCAGGATCGCTGGTGCATCGCTAAATGATCGCTAGTGAGCTTTCATACAGAAAGACCTCACAGCGATGCAGCAGCGACGCAGCGCACGATACTTACCATTCACACACAGCGATCCTGACGTCCTCCCGCCCGCCTCCACACGTCGCTCGTCGTCACAGCAGGAAGCCCAGCAGGAAGCTGACGACGAGAAATGGAGCCGGACATTCTCGCGCGATCAGCGATGGACAGCGGGGGAGCCGGTCGCTGGTAAGTATCACACATAGCGATATCGCTAGCAATATCGCTATAATGTCACAAAACCAGTGACGTTTTAGCGATATTGCTAGCGATATCGCTTAGTGTAAAACCCCCTTAAGTGTTTCCTTTAGTTGCCCAGATATAAATCAAAACGCTGTTCTTTGAATTGATTTCCACACAATAAAAAAGTAAAACCATGCCCAGGAGTAAAGACTACATTAGCAAAACCTGAGGACAGATGTGTATGGTATTTTATCTGCCTGGTAAATGTGTTGTACAATGTAGGCACAGTATCAAAACAGATGATTCAGGACACCTTGCCTAGGCAACACTCCATCGATGACCTCTTAGAACACACTAAAGTAAGACAAGCAATTATTTTTGTTTTAAGCTTCACAGGCTATGTGATTGTAATAATGACCTTTGTGTCTGCCCTTTCCTTGCAACAAATTACCTACTGAAACTTCAACTTCACTAGCAGTCGATAACATTCATGAAAAAGCTGACCTGTTACAAGTCAACGATGCTTTCTTTTTCCCATTAGTATTGAATGCTGTCCTAGCATTAGAAAAGCCTGCAATGTAAAGAGAATAAAATGTTTAGAATTTCAGATTCCACAAACATCACAACTTAATCTATCTACACACACACACGCATACTGTTTATATTAATATACTCATAAATAAATAAATATATATATATATATATATATATATATATATATATATATACACACACATATACACACACAGTGGGGAAAAAAAGTATTTAGTCAGTCAGCAATAGTGCAAGTTCCACCACTTAAAAAGATGAGAGGCGTCTGTAATTTACATCATAGGTAGACCTCAACTATGGGAGACAAACTGAGAAAAAAAAATCCAGAAAATCACATTGTCTGTTTTTTTTTAATTTTATTTGCATATTATGGTGGAAAATAAGTATTTGGTCAGAAACAAGCAATCAAGATTTCTGGCTCTCACAGACCTGTAACTTCTTTTTTAAGAGTCTCCTCTTTCCTCCACTCATTACCTGTAGTAATGGCACCTGTTTAAACTTGTTATCAGTATAAAAAGACACCTGTGCACACCCTCAAACAGTCTGACTCCAAACTCCACTATGGTGAAGACCAAAGAGCTGTCAAAGGACACCAGAAACAAAATTGTAGCCCTGCACCAGGCTGGGAAGACTGAATCTGCAATAGCCAACCAGCTTGGAGTGAAGAAATCAACTGTGGGAGCAATAATTAGAAAATGGAAGACATACAAGACCACTGATAATCTCCCTCGATCTGGTACTCCACGCAAAATCCCACCCCGTGGGGTCAGAATGATCACAAGAACGGTGAGCAAAAATCCCAGAACCACGCGGGGGGACCTAGTGAATGAACTGCAGAGAGCTGGGACCAATGTAACAAGGCCTACCATAAGTAAGACACTACGCCACCATGGACTCAGATCCTGCAGTGCCAGACGTGTCCCACTGCTTAAGCCTGTACATGTCCGGGCCCGTCTGAAGTTTGCTAGAGAGCATTTGGAGCCAGAGGAGTTTTGGGAGAATGTCCTATGGTCTGATGAAACCAAACTGGAACTGTTTGGTAGAAACACAACTTGTCGTGTTTGGAGGAAAAAGAATACTGAGTTGCATCCATCAAACACCATACCTACTGTAAAGCATGGTGGTGGAAACATCATGCTTTGGGGCTGTTTCTCTGCAAAGGGGCCAGGACGACTGATCCGGGTACATGAAAGAATGAATGGGGCCATGTATCGTGAGATTTTGAGTGCAAACCTCCTTCCATCAGCAAGGGCATTAAAGATGAAACGTGGCTGGGTCTTTCAACATGACAATGATCCAAAGCACACCGCCAGGGCAACGAAGGAGTGGCTTCGTAAGAAGCATTTCAAGGTCCTGGAGTGGCCTAGCCAGTCTCCAGATCTCAACCCTATAGAAAACCTTTGGAGGGAGTTGAAAGTCCGTGTTGCCAAGCGAAAAGCCAAAAACATCACTGCTCTAGAGGAGATCTGCATGGAGGAATGGGCCAACATACCAACAACAGTGTGTGGCAACCTTGTGAAGACTTACAGAAAACGTTTGACCTCTGTCATTGCCAACAAAGGATATATCACAAAGTATTGAGATGAAATTTTGTTTCTGACCAAATACTTATTTTCCACCATAATATGCAAATAAAATGAAAAAAAACACAGACAATGTGATTTTCTGGATTTTTTTTTCTCAGTTTGTCTCCCATAGTTGAGGTCTACCTATAATGTAAATTACAGACGCCTCTCATCTTTTTAAGTGGTGGAACTTGCACTATTGCTGACTGACTAAATACTTTTTTTCCCCACTGTATATGTGTCTGTGTATTGTGATGCAGTGACCCCTGTGACAGCTAGGGGGCGCTGTATGGGCTTCCCAGGACATGCATGCAGGCGTTTCCTTTATTGTGATGGGGAAATGGTGAGCGGCAGGATTGTAAAAGGCCGATATGTATCACAAGGGTGGGTACCTTGTGGTGGAAGCTTGAACGTTTGTTGATCATTAGATAATACTGCTGAGGGTTTGTTGCTGTGTATTGGGAAAGCTTCTAGGTGACTTGGTGAGATGGGTGGGACCAGTCACCTACAAACCCACCCAGGGGCATGTGTCTGAACGCCCAATGTAAAGCCTGTGTGTGGAATAGGACCTGTGAGGTCATGATCATGTGATCCATACCTCACCTGTGGGTGTGGTTATGCACCATATAATGTGCTTGAGGTCTTGTCACATGGGGAGAGAGTGTTTACCTGAATGGTTCAGGGTGGAAGGTCCTGGAGGGTCTAGGTGTTGGAAGGTGTGCTGCCTTCCTGAATAGCACCTGCTGCGACCTTGGACCTGGTGAGGCGGTGTGTTGGGAGTCCCTGGGAGTAGGGATGGATCCCTGAACAGCACCCGGACAGGCCACGTGTGTGAGCAGAGTCTGTGACAGCCTGCGTTTGGGGAAGCCACAGCCCGGCTGTGGTTCTGGAACCGTGGGGCGGCCTAGTGAATAAGGTACTGTCCGGATTGGTGAGCCCAGTGTGGCCACTTCCCCAGGAGAAAGGACTAACCCAGAGTCGGCGTCTGGAGCAGGAGCTCCTCAGAGGTAACCCCAGACAGGGGGAAATAACTGTGTTGGGGCTAAAGAGCCTGTAACTGGATATGGCACACAGGGCTGCCACTAGGAATTTCAGGGCCCCATACTGGCAAAATTTTCGGGGTTACCTTGAGACTCTGCCCAGGCTCCACCCCAGCCCCGCCTCCACCCCTCAAACTGTCCACAGTCCCACCTCTCTCTTGGAAAAACTGCACTTCTCATCAATCACACATTAACAGTATTCCCATTACCAGATCACACATCTAGCCAGCAGCTCTTGTTTTGGCCAAAAGATTTTTTAAATCTGCCACCACGACAAGCTAGACTCTTTTGGCCGGGCCCTACTCTACTCTAACCTATTAAACATTTGCTAAAATATCCAATACAATTTAGGGATATTTTTTATTTATTTTTCAATTTTTAAAATGACCAATACTATCACATCCAAAAGACAAATACCACCGCACCATGTCCAGACCACATATTACCACCGCATAGTGACCTATAATACCACATACATGGAACAAATACAGCCACACCATGACCAGACCACATATTACCACCACAGAGACAGAATAATAGCACATACAAGGGACAAATACCACCACACCATGTCCCAAACACATATTACCACCACATGGTGACCAATAATACCACATACAAGTAACAAATACCGCCACACCATGACCAGACCACATATTACCACCAGTGACAGAATAATAGCACATACAAGGAACAAATACCACAGCACCATGCCCAGACCACATATTCCCACCACATGGTGATGGAATACTACAATACTAATCATTAATTAAAAAAAATAATACTATCACCATAAGTGCTATTATACACAGGAGAGCTTTACTTAGCATGTAGTGTCTGTGTACAGGTAATACAGTGATCACCGGTGACATTATGCACAGGACCTCTGTATATAGTGCCAGTGTACAGGTAATACAGTGATCACTGGTTACATTGTACAAAGGCACGCTGTATATAGTGTATAGTGTACAGGTAATACAGTGACCACTGGTGACATTATACACAGGAGCTCTGTATATAGTGTCAGTGTACAGGTAATAAAGTGATCACTGGTGACATACACAGGAGCTCTGTATATAGTGTCAGTGTACAGATAACACAGTGATCACTGATGACATTGTACAAAGGCTCTCTGTATATAGTGTAGTGTATAGTGTCAGTGTACAGGTAACACACTGACTCACCATTGACGTCTCTAGGTGAAGTCCTTCATCTTTGTTTTTCATCTTTCATCCAGCACACACCGCCATCACGTCTTCCAGCCAGGGCTGGTCTCTGCAGGAAATGAAACAGATTTATCTAGAGCTCCGCTTGCAGAACACATTACTTATTTTTTTCCCAACTTCTACACTATACCAGATGAAGAAAAAAAGGCGACAGTGTCGCTCTGCACAGTAACATGACCGCCCCCCCCATTTAAAACAGTATCCTCAAAAAAATAAAATAAATACATCACTGCAGTAATAATATCCCTTAATTAGCTCCTATGGTAATAATATCCCCCATCCTGGCCCCCGGGTGTCTCATTACTGGCTTCAGCCATATTTTCTCTCATCCTGCCCTCATGAGTATCCATTCTGCCCCCATATGATCTCCCGATCCTGCCCCATGATCCTGCACCATATGTCTCCCATCCTGCCCAGTGTCTCACATTCTGCCCCGTCCAGTGTCTCACTTTCACATTCTTCCTCCTCGCCTCACATTCTGCCCCTCCTGTGTCTCACTGTCACATTCTGCCCCCTCATGTGTCCTATTTTCACATTCTGCCCCTTCCTGTGTCTTACTGTCACATTCTGCCATCGTGCCTCACATTCTGCCCCCTCCTGTGTCTCAGTCATATTCTGCCCCCTCTTGTGTCTTACTGTCACATTCTGCCCCCTCCTGTGTCTCATTGTCACATTCTGCCCCTCCTGTGTCTTACTGTCACATTCTGCCCCCTCCTGTCATTACTGTCACATTCTGCCCCCTCCTGTATCTCATTGTCACATTCTGCCCCCTCCTGTGTCTCACTGTCACATACTGCCCCCTCCTGTGTCTTACTGTCACATTCTGCCCCCATGTCTCACTTTCTGCCCCCTCCTGTGTCTCACTGTCACATTCTGCCCCATCCTATCTTAATGGCACATTCTGCCCCATGTCTTGCATTCTGCCCCATCATGTCTTGCATTCTGCCCCATCATGTCTCGCATTCTGCCTCCATCATGTCTCGCATTCTGCCGCCATCATGTCTCGCATTCTGCCTCCATGTCTCGCATTCTGCCTCCATCATGTCTCGCATTCTGCCTCCATCATGTCTCGCATTCTGCCCCATCATGTCTCGCATTCTGCCCCCATCATGTCTCGCATTCTGCCCCCATCAAGTCTCGCATTCTGCCCCCATCAAGTCTCGCATTCTGCCCCCATCAAGTCTCGCATTCTGCCCCCATCAAGTCTCGCATTCTGCCCCCATCAAGTCTCGCATTCTGCCCCATCAAGTCTCGCATTCTGCCCCATCATGTCCAGCATTCTGCCCCATCATGTCTCGCATTCTGCCCCATCATGTCTCGCATTCTGCCGCCATCATGTCTCGCATTCTGCCGCCATCATGTCTCGCATTCTGCCTCCATCATGTCTCGCATTCTGCCCCATCATGTCTCGCATTCTGCCCCATCATGTCTCGCATTCTGCCCCCATCATGTCTCGCATTCTGCCCCCATCATGTCTCGCATTCTGCCCCCATCATGTCTCGCATTCTGCCCCCATCAAGTCTCGCATTCTGCCCCCATCAAGTCTCGCATTCTGCCCCCATCAAGTCTCACATTCTGCCCCCATCAAGTCTCGCATTCTGCCCCCATCAAGTCTCGCATTCTGCCCCATCATGTCCAGCATTCTGCCCCCATCATGTCCAGCATTCTGCCCCCATCATGTCTGCATTCTGCCCCCCTTCATGTCTGCATTCTGCCCCCCTTCATGTCTGCATTCTGCTCCCATCATGTCTGCATTCTGCCCCCATCATGTCTGCATTCTGCCCCCATCATGTCTGCATTCTGCCCCCATCATGTCTGCATTCTGCCCCCATCATGTCTGCATTCTGCCCCCTCCTGCCCCATCATGTCTGCATTCTGCCCCATCATGTCTGCATTCTGCCCCATGTCTTGCATTCTGCCCCATGTCTTGCATTCTGCCCCATGTCTTGCATTCTGCCCTCATCATGTCTGCATTCTGCCCCATCATGTCTGCATTCTGCCCCATCATGTCTGCATTCTGTCCCATGTCTTGCATTCTGCCCCCATCATGTCTGCATTCTGCCCCATCATGTCTGCATTCTGCCCCCATCATGTCTGCATTCTGTCCCATGTCTTGCATTCTGCCCCCATCATGTCTGCATTCTGCCCCCATCATGTCTGCATTCTGCCCCCATCATGTCTGCATTCTGCCCCCATCATGTCTGCATTCTGCCCCCATCATGTCTGCATTCTGCCCCCATCATGTCTTGCATTCTGCCCCCATCATGTCTTGCATTCTGCCCCCATCATGTCTTGCATTCTGCCCCCATCATGTCTTGCATTCTGCCCCCATCATGTCTTGCATTCTGCCCCCATCATGTCTGCATTCTGTCCCATGTCTTGCATTCTGCCCCCATCATGTCTGCATTCTTCCCCCATCATGTCTGCATTCTGCCCCCATCATGTCTTGCATTCTGCCCCCATCATGTCTTGCATTCTGCCCCCATCATGTCTTGCATTCTGCCCCCATCATGTCTGCATTCTGTCCCATGTCTTGCATTCTGCCCCATCATGTCTGCATTCTGCCCCCATCATGTCTGCATTCTGCCCCCATCATGTCTGCATTCTGCCCCCATCATGTCTGCATTCTGCCCCATCCTGCCCCATCATGTCTGCATTCTGCCCCATGTCTTGCATTCTGCCCCATGTCTTGCATTCTGCCCTCATCATGTCTGCATTCTGCCCCATCATGTCTGCATTCTGTCCCATGTCTTGCATTCTGCCCCCATCATGTCTGCATTCTGCCCCATCATGTCTGCATTCTGCCCCCATCATGTCTTGCATTCTGCCCCCATCATGTCTTGCATTCTGCCCCCATCATGTCTGCATTCTGTCCCATGTCTTGCATTCTGCCCCCATCATGTCTGCATTCTGCCCCCATGTCTGCATTCTGCCCCCATCATGTCTGCATTCTGCCCCCATCATGTCTGCATTCTGCCCCCATCATGTCTGCATTCTGCCCCCATCATGTCTGCATTCTGTCCCATGTCTTGCATTCTGCCCCCATCATGTCTGCATTCTGCCCCATCATGTCTGCATTCTGTCCCATGTCTTGCATTCTGCCCCCATCATGTCTGCATTCTGCCCCATCATGTCTGCATTCTGCCCCCATCATGTCTTGCATTCTGCCCCCATCATGTCTTGAATTCTGCCCCCATCATGTCTGCATTCTGCCCCCATCATGTCTGCATTCTGCCCCCATCATGTCTTGCATTCTGCCCCCATCATGTCTTGCATTCTGCCCCCATCATGTCTTGCATTCTGCCCCCATCATGTCTTGCATTCTGCCCCCATCATGTCTTGCATTCTGCCCCCATCATGTCTTGCATTCTGCCCCCATCATGTCTGCATTCTGCCCCATCATGTCTGCATTCTGCCCCATCATGTCTGCATTCTGTCCCATGTCTTGCATTCTGCCCCCATCATGTCTGCATTCTGCCCCATCATGTCTGCATTCTGCCCCCATCATGTCTGCATTCTGTCCCATGTCTTGCATTCTGCCCCCATCATGTCTGCATTCTGCCATCATGTCTTGCATTCTGCACCCATCATGTCTTGCATTCTGCCCCCATCATGTCTGCATTCTGCCCCCATCATGTCTGCATTCTGCCCCATCATGTCTGCATTCTGCCCCCATCATGTCTGCATTCTGCCCCCATCATGTCTGCATTCTGCCCCCATCATGTCTGCATTCTGCCCCCATCATGTCTGCATTCTGCCCCCATCATGTCTGCATTCTGCCCCCATCATGTCTGCATTCTGCCCCCATCATGTCTGCATTCTGCCCCCATCATGTCTGCATTCTGCCCCCATCATGTCTTGCATTCTGCCCCCATCATGTCTTGCATTCTGCCCCCATCATGTCTGCATTCTGCCCCCATCATGTCTGCATTCTGCCCCCATCATGTCTGCATTCTGCCCCATCATGTCTGCATTCTGCCCCCATCATGTCTGCATTCTGCCCCCATCATGTCTGCATTTTGCCCCATCATGTCTGCATTCTGTCCCATGTCTTGCATTCTGCCCCATCATGTCTGCATTCTGCCCCATCATGTCTGCATTCTGCCCCCATCATGTCTGCATTCTGCCCCCATCATGTCTTGCATTCTGCCCCCATCATGTCTTGCATTCTGCCCCCATCATGTCTTGCATTCTGCCCCCATCATGTCTTGCATTCTGCCCCATCATGTCTGCATTCTGCCCCATGTCTTGCATTCTGCCCCCATCATGTCTGCATTCTGCCCCATCATGTCTGCATTCTGCCCCATCATGTCTGCATTCTGCCCCCATCATGTCTTGCATTCTGCCCCCATCATGTCTTGCATTCTGCCCCCATCATGTCTTGCATTCTGCCCCCATCATGTCTGCATTCTGCCCCATCATGTCTGCATTCTGTCCCATGTCTTGCATTCTGCCCCATCATGTCTGCATTCTGCCCCATCATGTCTGCATTCTGCCCCATCATGTCTGCATTCTGCCCCCATCATGTCTGCATTCTGCCCCCATCATGTCTGCATTCTGCCCCCATCATGTCTGCATTCTGCCCCCATCATGTCTGCATTCTGCCCCCATCATGTCTGCATTCTGTCCCATGTCTTGCATTCTGCCCCCATCATGTCTTGCATTCTGCCCCCATCATGTCTTGCATTCTGCCCCCATCATGTCTTGCATTCTGCCCCCATCATGTCTGCATTCTGCCCCCATCATGTCTGCATTCTGCCCCATCATGTCTGCATTCTGTCCCATGTCTTGCATTCTGCCCCCATCATGTCTGCATTCTGCCCCATCATGTCTGCATTCTGCCCCCATCATGTCTTGCATTCTGCCCCCATCATGTCTTGCATTCTGCCCCCATCATGTCTTGCATTCTGCCCCATCATGTCTTGCATTCTGCCCCATCATGTCTGCATTCTGTCCCATGTCTTGCATTCTGCCCCCATCATGTCTGCATTCTGCCCCGTCATGTCTGCATTCTGCCCCATCATGTCTTGCATTCTGCCCCATCATGTCTGCATTCTGCCCCCATCATGTCTGCATTCTGTCCCATGTCTTGCATTCTGCCCCCATCATGTCTGCATTCTGCCCCCATCATGTCTGCATTCTGCCCCCATCATGTCTGCATTCTGCCCCCATCATGTCTTGCATTCTGCCCCCATCATGTCTGCATTCTGCCCCCATCATGTCTGCATTCTGCCCCCATCATGTCTGCATTCTGCCCCCATCATGTCTGCATTCTGCCCCCATCCTGCATTCTGCCCCATCATGTCTGCATTCTGTCCCATGTCTTGCATTCTGCCCCCATCATGTCTGCATTCTGCCCCCATCATGTCTGCATTCTGCCCCCATCATGTCTGCATTCTGCCCCCATCATGTCTTGCATTCTGCCCCCATCATGTCTTGCATTCTGCCCCCATCATGTCTTGCATTCTGCCCCCATCATGTCTTGCATTCTGCCCCCATCATGTCTTGCATTCTGCCCCCATCATGTCTGCATTCTGCCCCCATCATGTCTGCATTCTGCCCCATCATGTCTGCATTCTGCCCCCATCATGTCTGCATTCTGCCCCATGTCTTGCATTCTGCCCCATGTCTTGCATTCTGCCCTCATCATGTCTGCATTCTGTCCCATGTCTTGCATTCTGCCCCCATCATGTCTGCATTCTGCCCCATCATGTCTGCATTCTGCCCCCATCATGTCTGCATTCTGCCCCATCATGTCTGCATTCTGCCCCATCATTTCTGCATTCTGCCCCCATCATGTCTTGCATTCTGCCCCCATCATGTCTTGCATTCTGCCCCCATCATGTCTGCATTCTGCCCCCATCATGTTTGCATTCTGTCCCATGTCTTGCATTCCGCCCCATCATGTCTGCATTCTGCCCCATCATGTCTTGCATTCTGCCCCCATCATGTCTGCATTCTGCCCCCATCATGTCTGCATTCTGCCCCCATCATGTCTGCATTCTGCCCCCATCATGTCTGCATTCTGCCCCCATCATGTCTTGCATTCTGCCCCCATCATGTCTGCATTCTGCCCCCATCATGTCTGCATTCTGCCCCCATCATGTCTGCATTCTGTCCCATGTCTTGCATTCTGCCCCCATCATGTCTGCATTCTGCCCCCATCATGTCTTGCATTCTGCCCCATCATGTCTTGCATTCTGCCCCCATCATGTCTTGCATTCTGCCCCCATCATGTCTTGCATTCTGCCCCCATCATGTCTTGCATTCTGCCCCCATCATGTCTTGCATTCTGCCCCCATCATGTCTTGCATTCTGCCCCCATCATGTCTTGCATTCTGCCCCCATCATGTCTTGCATTCTGCCCCCATCATATCTGCATTCTGCCCCCATTTCTCCATATTTGTCTCTTTGTGTCTCCAGTCCTGCCCCCGAGTCTCCATTCCTCCAGGGAAGCATATTGCCCCTTTTAATAATAAAATAACATAAAAACTTTTTTCTTACCTGGCCTCGCTCCTGTGTTGAAGATGGAGCTGCAGCTGTCTGAGCTGAAAGGACCTGTGGTGATGTCATCGTCATGTGATCAGGGGGCGGGCTGATCAATGGAGAAGGCCTGTGGTAATGATGATGTCACCACAGGTCCTTCAGCTCTGCTAATGATATATCCACAAAAAAAGATGATTAAAAGGCACTTTTACTAATATAGAAAAAGACTATTTTTAGAACCACATTTAAAATATTACACATCACCAATTAGAGGAACAAGGGGAAATAGACATACGCATATGTATAGTGTGATTGCACACATAAAAATGACGCACACATCCAGCATATAGAGGATAATAGCTGCTATATGTCTCCAATTATATGACTATCATAAATATGGTAGTTATCCCAGACTGGACCAACCTCAGAAAACAAGGAAATTAATTAGTGATAGTAATAAAATTACCATAACCCAAAAATCTCAGATTTTATCACTGAGGTTGTACACCATAACACCACATAATATAAGGAAACCATATTCTAGATGTCTATTTATATTATTTAGCATCCACCACTATAGTTAAAAATGGCCTCTATATTTAGGACACATTGCCACTATATGGTACTGAGTATTTGTGGGACGATGCATAAATACAGCCACACATCCTGACTAACCACCTATTTCGCTGCCTATAATACCGCCAAAATGGCCGCTGTATAAATAGGGAACAAAGCCCATTATGTAATAATTACCGGCGGTAATGGTCAGGAGGTGTTCTGATGTCTGGATAGCGCGTCCGCCACGACGCGCGTTTCAGACCCGCCTTCTTCAAGGGGCCTGGCCAGTATGTGATCTGGCATCATTTTATAGTATGCCCGGGCGCCGCATATTGCGGCATTACCGGAAGTCATGCTCCCGGCCCGGAAATGATGCGCTCCGTCGCCGAGGCAACCGCAACGCCGGTCTGTACTGGCGTCACATAGTGGGAGTGGCCGGGGCGGGTCTCCACCATGTAGAGACGCCACATACAGACAGGGGCAGCGGCGACAGGCGCGTACTGAGCCGGTGGCACTGACTTACAAATACATAGAGCACATACCCATTGTGAACCTACCAAGCCAAATATACCAACCAATCATATATGAATACATACAAGGTGCATAGGACATCAGCAATTGCCTATCAAGACAATATCATATATATTTAGATACCAAAATTCTTTCACCATAGATTATTATTACATATCAACAATAAACCTAAAAAAAATAATAAACATAACAATAACATCATAATCATTGCTGGTTTCTTCATTTCTTGGCAATAATTATTCACCCACAATGGGCTGGATTATATATAGTGTCCATGAATGTATAGTTCACATTATCCTTCTTTATAGTTCCAAACACTAAAATTGTAAAAAATTAAAAAGTTAAAAGTGGGAAACCACATAACATAAGTGTTATCCATAAACAGAACAGTACTTATAGGAATGGGGCATAACTAATATTTTCATTGAGTCCAGATGGATGGACTGACCCAATTGTCCATATCCATCTGGACTCAAGTTGGGCCAACTTCCTAGAGATCCCACCCCCGCGGATACCCGCCTCAACCATGTCGATACCCCTCACCCTAAGAAGGCTGCCATCGCAGCCATATTTCCTGAAATGGCGGGGAATGGTCTTTAATGATATTATGTCTTCTGCGGTCGTTGCCGCCTCTATGCCCAAAACATGTTCGCGCACTCGCACCTTCAGCTGTCTGGTAGTCATGCCCATGTAAATCATGTTACATGGGCAGACAGCATAATAGATTACATTTTTACTGGTGCATGTAATATATTTTCTTATTTTGAAATCCCGAGATCCATCTTGGGTGGCAAAAACCTCGGTGCGATCCATGTTTGGGCAAGCAATGCAGCGGTTGAGGCGGGTACCCGTCTGGCGCCCCATGACATGCAGCACTTGGGGCCCGATGACTGGAAGCACAGGAGCGGGGCCCCTGATCTGCGGGGCCCCCTTCTGTACTGCTGCTCACGGGGCCCCATACAGCAGTAAGGGCTGTCATTCCCTGATGGCGGCCCTGATGGCACAGCCCATGTGGCCTCAGAACTCAGAGAGCGGAGCTCTAATGTGAACACTGATCTATCTAATACAAGACTGTTTTCTTTGTGTTGCCTTATCTGGTTTATGCCGTTCAATAAACCACATAGACTGTTTAAAGGAAAGTGTTCCTGTGTGACGTGAATGCGCTGCCAAGTGAGTGTCCCCCAATATACTCAGTGAGTGCTACCTTACAGTATAAACTGTAGATATACACAGTAGATGTCTGTATGTGTGCACACGTGCAGGACCATATTTTCCACTTGAGGTTGGAGGTTTGGTGGCTGCAACCTTGAGCGGCAGGGTGCTGGGGGGGGGGGGCGACACTAGCCTGCCATAAGTAAAAAAAAAAAATAATAAAAAAGCTACATTTCCTCCTTCTCTGCTGGATCCTTGTCTTCACTGGGGGTGTGGAGGGGAGGAAGAATGGATTTCTTCTCAATCAGACAAGGTGTCACCTATAAGGTTCCTGGATGTAAGGGTGTATTTACATTGGCCAATTTCTGCATTTAAATGCCGATATGCTATATGAAGCCTACCAGCAGTTGTTTAATAGTCTGTTTCGACATGCTGAGACTAGAGATGAGCGAACCTTTCAAGGTTCGGTTTGGTTCAGATTCGGTGAACGGACCAATGTTTGCTGAACAGTTTCGTCAAACTTATCCGAACCTCATTAGATTCAATGGGAGGCAAAACCAAATGCATAGACAACACCCTCGGGGGAGGGCAAAAGCTGCCCAAAAAGCTCAAATTAGGGACAGACACTATGAAAAGTGGCATTGATTGACCCACAGTAGAAATTTTATAATGGAGCAGCAGTCAGTCCATGCATAAGACAGGGTCTGAGTTAGCATTTACAGCTTGGAATTGTAGTTTCAATGAGGACCTGGTGGTTAATAGAACACTGTAAACCTTCTTAGCTGGGAGACCTAATACCTCATGCAACATCTCCAATTTCTTTTTTTAATCCTGCCACACTCAGATAGCATAAACATCAATTCATACAGTAATATTGATAGAAAAATGAAAGGAAAGTAACACAGGTAGTTGGCTGAAAGTAAGTACAGGCCTGGTTACACAGGCAACCCACCAGATGGAGACCCAAATTGGAGTCTCCACATTTTAAAAATAGTTGTCACACAGCACTAAAGTGGCATCAATTTACCCAGAGTAGAAACATAATAGGCCTCTGACACACCATCTACTACAAACCACTAGATGGAGACTGAAGACCCAAATCTGAGTCTCCACATTTAAAAAAATTATTGTCACATACCAGTAAATTGGCATCAATTTCCACAGAGTAGAAATATTATAATAGACCTCTACACACCTTCCACCACAAGCAACCCACGAGATGGAGACCCAACTTGGGGTCTTCACATTTCAAAAAATTGTTTGTAACATCAGCAGCAGTAGCAACAGCAGGCGCAAAATACACCACAAAGGTGGCACAGCGCAAGATCAATGCATGACACTAAAAACAACACCATCGCCTAGTCTGCCCAGTCTACTACTAGGGTGCAAAAGTCATTGGAGAACCGTGACTCGTTCATTTTGATGGAAGTTGGGCAGTCTACACTTTCAGAGGATAGCCAGATGCGCTTCTCCATCAGGACACCACTGGTAGCACTGAAGACATGTTCTGAGACAATGCTGGCTGCTGGGCATGACAAAACCTCCAAGATGTGACAGGCAAGCTAAGGCCACTCTTCCATTTTTGAAGATTAAAATGAAAAAGGGTCCAAACACCCTCTGATGGCATTGATATTGTGCTCCAGATACTCCTACACCATTCGCTGCAGTCATTCACAACATGTCAGACTTGTACTCTGTTCTGCTGGTGCATGGGCTAATCTAAAAAATGTGTGAAACGACTCACAGAAATTGCTTATGTCACTTACACTGCTGCTTCTGCTAATATTTTGGCAATGATGCCTTGACATTCCCAGGGTTGGACATCTAAAACTGGGATGTACATTGTGTGCCTAACTGCTGTCTTTGGGAAAGCCACTCTTAAGATTGTCTACAAGTGAGTTTTGATACTCCAGCATGCGCGCTTCTTTCCAAGGAGAAAAGCATCTGGCTAAATTTACTCTTGAAACGTGGATCTAACAGAGTGGCAACCTAGTAGTGAGCACTATTTCTAACCCCAAGAATATGGGCATCATGTTGAAAATAGTGTAGCAAGAAGGCGCTCATGTGTCAGGTGCTTCCATGAGGTTCAAGTCCATTGTCCATAGGTTGCTTCCTTCGTCCCCTCCCACCAACAACAGAGAGGGGATCATTATCCTCTTCATCTCCTGATTGTTGCTCATCCATCACCTCATCCTCCATTTGTTTCTCGGCTCCTGCACCTTCACTAACAGTTTATCTGGTACCATGAGGATCCCTTGATCACTGTAAGTCACCCTTCCATGGCACCCGCCTGTGCTATAACAGTCTGGAAGTTTAAGATATTGTTATCCCTTCTGCAACCTCCTCTGCTTCCACCTCTTCATCCGGGACTACCACCCCCTCATGCAGACTATTCAAAGTGTGCTCCAGCATGTAGATGACTGGAATAGTGATGCTGATGACAGCATCGTCAGCGCTAGCTATTTTAGTAGCCATTTCGAAACTGTGCAGAAGGGTGTAGAAGTCCTTCATCTGTGCCCACTCTGCAAGCGTGATTTGCACCATATCCGGACTGTGTTGGACCAGGTAATGCAAAAGGACATACTTCACCAGGATCCGTCTCTGCTGCCACAGTCGCTGCAACATGTGCAGAGTGGAATTCTACTGTGTTGGAACATTGCCAATCAAATCGTTAACTGGTAGGCCAAAAGACTTCTCTAGTGATACAAATTGATGACTTGTGAGGTGTGATCGGCGGAATTGAGCATACACAGTGACTGTGCTTTCTGCAGCAGTGGATCTAGGCCTGGATAGTGGTGGAGAAATTGCTGTACCACCAGGCTAAGGACATGAGCCATGCAGGGCATGTGTGTGAGGTTACCCTGGGGTAGGGCCGCCACCAGGTTTGCACCATTATGACACATGGCTTTCCCTGGCTCCAGATTCAGTGGAGACAGCCATTGCTCTAACTCAGTGGTCCCCAACCTTTTTTGCACCAGGGACCGGTTTCAAGCAAGACCATTCTTCCATGGCCCAGCAGGGCGGGGATGGAGGTGTGACAGGGCTTTGGTCATAAGGGGGCGGGGCTATGGACGCAGTTGTAGTGTAGCAGTGCATACTTATAATTAAATAACATTTATAATGTGACTCAACTCACCATAGGTTTTGAATGAGTGCTCCATCACCCCCATCCTTGCCTGCTCCATCACCCCATCACTCCCTTCTCCCCATCACTGCCATCTCCCCATCAATGCCTTCTCTCCATCACTCCCATCATGGCCTTCTCTCCATCACTCCCATCAATGCCTTCTCCCATCACCCCAGGCATCATGGCCTCCTCTCCCAATCACGGTCTTCTCCTCATGTCCCCATCTCCTCCAGGGCCAGGCTCCACCTACACAAACACACACACAGACCGACATACATACACACACCACCTCTCACCTGTCGCAGCATCGCCCGCGCTTCCTCTGTGTCAGTCAGAGACAGGAAGCTGGACGGGTCCTTGCAGCTCCGCTCCTGCTATTCCCTCTTGCAGGCAGCGGAGCTGCTTGATCGCTCCCTGGCCGCCGCTACACATGAGGGCAGTTTAAGAATTGCTGCACGCCGCCCCAGCCCCCGCTACGCCACTGACCGCCCCTGGCTCCCCTTGTGTCCGCGGACCGGCAAGGGCATTGCAGCGGCCCGGTGCTGGGCCGCGGACCGACGGTTGGGGACCCCTGCTCTAACTGGATAGCTATCCACAACTCTTGAACTGAGTGACTGCGATCTTCAAGGCATGTTAACTTGATCACTGCCTGATTGAGGTGAGCCATGGTTGCACAGTATGGAGGAGGGGGTGATTCTCTCTGCACTGTTGGAATGCGTTAATTCCTATATGTCCAAAACATTTTGCATTCGTTAGACACTTTAAGATACTGTTATATCAGCATTGTCTATTGCTGTAATTTACCGCTAGACAAGAAGAGATTCCAACTAAAGAACATTACATTTAAAAATGAAATGCTTATTTATAACAATCAATTAAAAATCATGAGAAGAGGTTAAAAAGACAGGGCAAGAAAATCGCCAATGAGGGAGGGAGGCAGGCACACAATATAATGTAAACATAATAATGTAAAGATATGTCTGAGGTAAGGGGACAAAGGCAGAGGGGAAAAGTATACCTAGGTAATTATGGGAAACCACTATAGCAGGTGCAAAAAATGCAAAAAAGTGCACTGTGCTTGGTAAAGGTATTATAGGTGAGATGAAAATCAAATATATATATATATATATATATATATATATATATATATATATATATATATATATATATATATATATATATATATATATACACACACACACACCATATCCAGTAAAATTAGTCCAACATAGAACCTAGAGACACACTCCCAGAGGAAGGCAGCAGGAGGTAGCGTTGCATCAATATTAAGACAAGTCTAGTTTAGCCTAGTCTAGTAGGAGATTCCCACACTAAGGCATGTTGATTGCTCATTTGCCAGTTAATGCATGTAGTTGTCAAATTATTGCAATTTTTGCCTCTGAGTTTTTTTTTTTTGCAAATTTGACAGATAAAGTGTGTTGGTTCATCCTTTGCTGTCTCAAAACAGGCCCAGGCTAGGCATCCCTTGCCGCACTTGTGAAATGGCATACTCATGACCAATGCTGGCTACAGCCAAAGTTGGAGGTGAGGATGCAGTGGTTGCATCACTTCGTGTCAGTGTGGGAAGCCAAACATAACCTCCTTGTCATTCTCCTCCTCCACCTCCTCTGCTGAGCTACTCAGCTGCGTGCCTTTGGGTTCACACCAAGTGAGATCTACAACCTCATTGTCATCCTTCCTGTTCTCACACTCCTCACCCTCAATGTCACCCTCCTCCTCTTCCTGCCTTAACACCACAGTACAGTCCGCGTGTGCCTCTGGTATCCCTGTCTCATCAGGATCACCTCCACATTTGGTGGTTAACGTCTGGTGATGAGCATCTGGATTCTGCTTGGACCCCACTTCATTCGACCCCGGACTGAACATAAAAAAATTTTGGGCATCAATGCACATGCTTTTCTCCTCTGGATTCTGTGATTCTTCTGAGCAGACCTTTGATGCTCATGGAATAGAATGTTTGAACAGCTCTGCAGAATGACCCATCTTGGTTTCCCACAGATAGTTGAGCGTTTGGAAATTTGTGATGCAGGGTGAAACAAGGGTGATTGGGGTGCTACCTCTGATTATTGTACTGTGTGTGATGTTAAGGATAAGGAAGAGGTGGGTGGAAAGGTCACTTGATGCAGCGCTTGCTATCCACTGGAGCACATGCTTTTTCTAAGCCTCATCTACAAGGTGTACTGCTGTGCAGCTGTCAAAGAAAGGGAGTGGAGTAGCCCATCCAGTAACAGATGTTGTCAGTGGTCTTTGGATGCAACGAGATGGTGTTTGTTCAGTTGATCTTTCATTAATATTAACACCTAACCCACATACACATAAAAAACAAAGCTTCCTCCCCCTTCCACCACAACCTCGCTTTTTCCCACTCACGTTGTAAGTAGCCTTTCTGGGTCGCCCTCCCAGGGCCGTGGGGTACTCGGTACTGGGCCGGTGTCAGGGGGATGTGTCACAGCAGCGGTGACCCGGTCCGTGGCTCTGGGCGCCCAAGTAATCAGGGGTGTTGAATGGTGGTTTGTAGTTAATGGAATAGTTTGTGACGCCACCTGTAGTGTTCGGCAAGTGAGATGTTAAACCGACGCTGCAAGCAGATCCGCTGGGACTGATAGTATGGTGCAGCAAAGATGTAAAAGCTCCCCACAGATGAAGCTGTAGACCCAGGGCAGTGTAGATGTAGTTGGCACGGGGATGTAGTAGTGCCAGAAAAGTAGGAAGCAGACAGACACAGCAGGATGCAATTTCTGTACCTTTACTTGATAAATGCAGATCAGGGTCCTGATTAGAGATGGTACGGAGCAGGCTAGCCTGGAAGCAGTTCGGGGATGCTCTCTTAGCAGATGGGCTGTGCAGTCTCCGTCCTAGCGCTTATTCGAATGAAGTACTCCCAGTACTGAGTTACACTGGAGTTCCTCCTGACAGATGTTCTCAAGAACCTTACTTGCATGGCAGACAGCAGTAGCCTATCTCGGGGACTCCTCTCTTCTGAGTCCCGGCTCACTATCCAAGCTGCTGTTGTGCCCTCAAGTCTTAGATGGGAGTAGGGCATTTACAGCCTCCTACTCCTCTGGTGTCTGTTGCAGGACCGTTAGTATCCGTACAACCGTGGAGACCAGGCTCCAGTTCATGCGCTCTCACTGGAGAAGAGCCTTTCCTCTCTGCTCAATCTCCGCGCTTCTCCACACATCTGCACACGTGTCCCTCCTCACACTAACCACTCCTTCCTCTTAGCCCTCAGAGAGCACTCCTCCCTTAAATTCCAGTTAATAATAATAATAATTTTTATTTTTATAGCGCCGACATATTCCGCAGCACTCCAGTTCAGAGTCCCCCCCTGCTGGCCTGGAGTGAAACTGTGTTGCATGTATAGGTTAACTGCGAGAGAGACCCTTCACTGCTTCCAAGCCTGGCATTACCCTCCCTGGAGGAAGGCAAAGCCACTGTGGCGGCCATACTCCTGGGGGGCGCCACATTTCCCTTTTATAACCTGCTGTTTCACAACCTTAGGCCCACAGCTGTCAGTCACCTGTCACTAAATGAAATAGTAATTGTTATTTTCTTAGAAAGTGTGCCTGAACAACAGTGGAAATCTGGGCTTCTGATTTCACACTGAAATGCAGTTTTATCACAAACGATTTGGAGTAGCAAATTGTCTCTCCTGAGACTGCCACACAGTTATTGCACAATGTAGTTTAATGCAGGAAGATCAATTTCACATATGAAAAGTACTGAACACCCACTTTTCGGCACAGATACCTAACACAGATTTCACCAGGAAGTCCATGTTACTGTTCGGTGCATGACAACACAGCAAACACCGCTTCTGATCGGTGTTAAAATCATCACCGCTGGTTATACAGCCGCTTTTCCCATGCTGTAAAAAAACAGTGTGCGCGCACACCTGTGATTCGAGGTATATAGCTTACCTCTGGTGACTGTTGTCAACTGATGGGACTACTGCCTGCTCAGATCAGCTGACGCCTCTGCCCCTAATAACAGTGAGAGCAGGAGAAGCTGGAGTATTCATCAGCTGGCTACTGCGCTATAAATAATCAATGAAAAAAAATCGGCCATGGGTTCCTCTGTAATTTTGATAACCAGCCAGGCAATATTTACAGCTGGGGCTGCAGCCCTCAGCAATCAGCTTCAGTTGATAAATAACAGCCCGCAGCTTCCCAGAAAATGTGCATCTATTAGATGCGCCAGTTCTGACGCTTTGTCCAGCTCTCCTTACTTGCCCTGTTGCAGTGGCAAGAGGGGTTCATATTTATTGTCAACTTTGTATTGTCAGCTGACATCAAGCCCACGCATTACTAATGGAATGTCGTCTATAAGACACCTATCCATTACTAATTCTATAGTTATATGGTAAATAGAGACACAGCCAGAAAAAAGTCTTTTACTGGAAATAAAATAAAACACCTTTACTTTTTTATTTAAAAAAAAAACAGTTATACTGAACTAATGTGTAATTACACTGAATCCCTTGTCTCCCATAATAAAACAAAAATAAAAAACAATGTTCTTCACCTGTGTCATTTTGTCCCTATCCATAATCCATGTCTGGGGGATAAAAAGTTTGCCAAGGTGCAAGATGGGTGCCAAGATGTAACCGTCCAGGCTGAGAACCACTGGTAACTGAACTGCTGTGAGTGCAGCATCAGTGACTAGCGGTGAAGTCAACGAGGTTACTGCTGGTCACTGAGACTGCGTTCCCAGCCGGGCTGAACTGCAGTGACCTTGGTGAGTTCTCCGCAAACACCATGAGAAAGTCTCATGGTGCAGAAGCGAGTTCACCGTAGTTTATTGGGAGAATTTCACTGTGGTGAATTTTAACTGTGGTGAACTCGCCTCTGCACTGAGATATTCTCATGGTGCTAGCGGTCCTCTCACCAAGGTCACTGCAGTTCATTTGCCCAGCATAAACTTTATACCGCCAATCACAGCTGAGCACTCATACTGTCATTTGACAATGTGGGAACTGCAGCTGTCTGACCTTTGGTGATGCATGTACCACTGATCAGAAGCGGAGTTTGCCATGTTGTCATGCACATCAATGTGAATTCAAGTGAATGGGGTTCGGGTTCTGGTCTGGCCTCTGTTCTGGTACCCGAACCAAAATTTTTTATTTTAACTGTTTGACTGAACCCACCTGACCTGAACACCCAGGTGTCCACCCATCTCTACTAACAAGTTCACTTTCAGCAGCAGCACTAGCGCCGGAGCAACCTTTCTGCACTGTGACACTGAGACAATGGTCCCAGCAAAACAAGAATTCTTTTTATTTGGCCACGGTTATGTGACTTTGCCGATCAATCACAGAATACCTTGTGTTATGACGTTGTGGATGGTTTCTGTACCCTGATTGGCTGCCGGAATCAACACACAGAAAATTTAGGGAAAAAAAAAAAAAAAAAAAAAAAAAAAAAAAAAGAGCGCGCCACTCCTCTAACCTCTCCACACCCTCTTTCCTCATCAAAGACGTCGCCTCATCCACCTGCTCATTATACAGCACCACTACCCTGGCCAAAGTAATAATAAAAGCATTAGAGGAAATGCGATGATTTACCGAACTGTGACCGAATTTTGCCAACTTTGAGTAAAAATGCTTCTGAAAGTGAACATGAATCAGAATATGCTACGTTCGTGCTGAATTTGAGCTTGGAAAACGTTTTCCAAACAAGTTCACTCATTTCTAGCTGCGACCACACTTTTATGTGCGCAGAATGATTGGTAACTAGTGTTGAGCATTCCGATACCGCAAATATCGGGTATCGGCCGATATTCGCAGTATCGGAATTCCGATACTGAGTTCCGATACTTTTAGCATATCGAATACCGGAATCGGAAGTTCCCATAATGCTATGAGCCAGTTTGATTTGATTCAGCCAATGACAATCCTCAGAAGTGTGGGCACATCCTATTAGGCATGTAGGCATGGCTGTGAATGGCTGCTGAAATGATGTCATGATGCACTATAAAAGTCGCCGCCATTTCGGGTTCACTCTGCTGTGAATTCAGTTAGGGACAGGCTGCTGTTCAAGACTCTGAGGGACAGTTAGAGATAGCGATTTTCCAAATCATATTGTGCTTTACCCAGGCTACATAATCAACCACTGTAGCTTTCTTTTGCCTTGCAGCAGTGTTCACAGCTGTCTGCAAGGTCTGTGTGAGTGCAGCTCACGCCGTGTAGTGTGTCCTGCAGCCACGTCTGGTTGTAGGCCGCTCAGCGTGCGTCACTGCCTCATACATATTTTTCTTTTATTGCTGCTCATTTTTCATTCTCCTATTACACTGTGTTCCAAATTATTATGCAAATTGGATTTAAGTGTCATAAAGATGTAATTTTTTGTTTTTCAAATAAACTCATAGATGGTATTGTGTATCAGGGCTCTTTGGATCACTGAAATCAATCTCAAACGCCTGTGATAATTAGTTTACCAGGTGAGCCCAATTAAAAGAAAACTACTTAAGAATGATGTTCCACATTATTAAGCAAGGCACAGGTTTCAAGGAATTTAGGAAAGAAAAAGGATCTCTCTGCTGCTGAAAAGCATCAAATAGTGCAATGCCTTGGTCAAGAGATGAAAACATTAGATATTTCCCAAAAATTTAAACGTGATCATCGTACTGTTAAGAGATTTGTGGTTAATTCTGAGCACAGACATGTTTGTGCTGATAAAGGCAGAATGAGGAAGGTTTCTGCCAGGCAAGTTCATCGGATTAAGAGAGCGGCTGCTAAAAAGCCATTACAAATCAGCAAACAGATATTTAAAGCTGCTAGTGCCTCTGGAGTCCCTCGAACCTCAAGGTGTAGGATCCTTCAGAGGCTTGCTGTGGTGCATAAACCTACTATTCAGCCACCCCTAAACAGTGTTCACAAGCAGAAATGGTTGCAGTGGGCCCAGACATACATGAAGAATAACTTTCATACAGTCTTGTTTACTGATGAGTGTCGAGAAACCCTGGATGGTCCAGATGGATGGAGTAGTGGATGGTTGGTGGATGGCCACCATGTCCCAACAAGGCTGCGACATCAGCAAGGAGGTGGAAGAGTCATGTTTTGGGCTGGAATCATGGGGAAACAGCTGGTAGGGCTCTTTAATGTTCCTGAAGGTGTGAAAATGACCTCTGCAAAGTATATCGAGTTTCTGACTGACAGCTGTCTTCCATGGTATAAGAAGCAGAAATGTGCCTTCAGGAGCAAAATCATTTTCATGCATTACAATGCACCATCTCATGCTGCAAAGAACACCTCTGAGTCATTGGCTGCTATGGGCATAAAAGGAGATAAACTCATGGTGTGGCCACCATCTTCCCCTGACCTCAACCCTATAGAGAACCTTTGGAGTATCATCAAGCAAAAGATCTATGAGGGTGGGAGGCAGTTCACATCAAAACAGCAGCTCTGGGAGGCTATTCTGACTCCATGTGAAGAAATACAAGCAGAAACTCTCCAAAAACTTCCAAGTTCAATGGATGCAAGAATTGTGAAGGTGATATCAAAGCAGGGTTCCTATGTTAACATATAACTTGGCCTGTTAGGATGTTTTGGAGTTAAATAGCTTTTTTGTTCAGTGAATGTGACCTCCTAATGCTGCAAATTCCACAAATGAGCATTTTCAGTTCTTTAAAACATATCAAATGTTTAGAAATTCTACTGTGCCTAATAATTTGGAACAGTGCAATTTGAGTTTTTATTCATTTTGGAGATTATACTGTTATCATTGGGAGGTTTCTTCAATAAAATTCGATGTATAATCTAACAGGTGATGACTTTTATTAGACTGACTGTCATTTGTACCGACTATTTAGGAAAATCATAGAAAAAAATCATTTGCATAATAATTTGGAACACAGTGTAGTGTGCATCCATCCTTATCCATATACGTTGGTTGCAAACACTATAGGAGTAGACAGTGGAGCCTCTCTGCAGCCTTTCAGTGCTAGTGACCAGTTATCTGCACTGTTCACGGCTGTCGGAGAGGTCTCTGTGTGTGAGTGCAGCTCACGCTGTAGTGTGTCCTGCACTACGTCTGGTTGTAGGCCGCTCAGCGTGCGTCACTGCCTCATACATATTTTTCTTTTATTGCAGCTCATTTTTCATTCTCCTATTAGTGTGCATCCATCCGTATCCACCTACATTGGTTGGTTGCAAACACTATATAGAAGTAGATAGAGGAGCCATTTTTCTGGCTTGTGCCCTTCAGCCGCAGCCAGATTAGTATTACCCTATTTTTTGGAGCCTCATCTTTTGCATTGTAGGTTACCTTCCTGCATTGTAATAGCTCCAAAAAGTTTGTGATACTATTGCTTTCAAATCTTTGGTCACATCCTTTTTGTTTTTTTGAAAAAAAACAAACAAAATGAAGTTCACCAAACACATCATTTGACAGTTGTGTAGGCCACATTAGCTCATATTAGCTCATATTAAAGTGTAGTCCACACACTTTATAAAATTAGTGTTTCTTATACCTGTTAGCAGCTGTTCAGGAATAAGCACACTAAGCCTTCCCTTTGTACTTTTCTGCCTATCTTTATCAGTCTACCAAGATGAAGAAGGCAGGGAGTAAGGCACGTGGGCGTGGAGTTTCATCAGGGAGAGGACGTGGGGATTCTGCAGGGAGAGGACGTGGGGATTCTGTGCCTGCTGCGGGCACCAGTGAGTCAGCATCCCCCAGTTTTACCAAGCAACAGTCCTTTATGCGCAGCTTTGTAGGACCTCGCCGTACCCAACTGCTGCGGGAGGAACGAATTGAAGCCGTTGTCGGATGGATGGCAGCTAACGCATCGACTTCAATGACTACCACGTCCTCTCAGGGCCAGAGAACTGAAGAGCAACCATCTGTCTCTTCACCACCTGCCAAATTGCCCAGGCAGTCAAAGAGCCCAGTACAGGAGCCATCACAGTCTCTACTTCTGTTCTCTGAATCTGTTGGCTTGGAAAGAGGGGGCCAGCCAAGCAGCATTCAAGAATGTGAAGAAGAGGTAGTATGCAGTGATGCACAACTGCTTTGTCCCTCTGAATCTAAAGAGGTGGGTGGGCCAGTGCCTATTATCAGCACACCTCAGTATGCATCAGATGATGACGAGACTCAGGTGCCACTTTCTGGTGCGTACGGTGCTGGCGAGAGTACCCAGGAGAAACAGGTGTTTGAAGAGGGGAGTGTAGATGATGAGGTCCTTGATCCATCATGGCGTGAGGAACAGGAAGGTGGTGGGAGCAGCTCTGAGGAAGAGATTCCCCGAACGGCCAAAACAGGAGGGAGCAGACTTGGTTGCCTGTAGCCTCCACTTCGGTACTCGTTAGGAGCATTCCTCTTCCAAAAGCCAAAACGGGCGCTCCCAAGACTTGCAGTGCGTGGTCCTTTTTTGACACAGTTGCAGATGACATTTGCTTTGTCAAATGCAAGCTGTGTCATCAGAAAGTCAAAAGAGGGAAAAGTGTCAGCAACCTCAATACCACAAATACGTGGAAACATGTGTGGACCAAGCACGTGGTGGAGTTACAGAGACACACTGAAGACGTAGGCCAACCTACAGCACCACCTACCACCTCTTCAGCTCGTGTTGTAGCTTCTTCCTCCAGCTCACACACAGCTGGTTCGGCTTCCTCACAGGATCGCCATGGAAGAACCTCTGGCACTGTTGTCCAGAGACCCAGTGACATTCCACCCACAGCACCACCTTCCCGTTCATCCTCACACTCCCAGGCCACTCTACAGCCATCAGTAGCACAGGCATGGGATAAAAGGCGGCCATACTCGGCAAACCATCCCCGAGCACAGGCTCTGAATGCTGGCATTGCCAAATTACTGGCCCTTGAAATGCTCTCATTCAGGCTGGTGGAGACTGACACCTTCCGGAACTTCATGGCATTGGCAGTCCCACAATACACCGTGCCCAGCCGCTTTTATTTCAGCAGGCAAGCCGTCCCTGCCCTGCAAAAGCATGTGGAGGGAAAAATTAAACATGCGTTACTAAACGCCGTCAGTAGCAAGGTCCACCTGACCACCGATGCGTGGACCAGTACCCATGGACAGGGACGATACCTTTCCCTCACTGCCCATTGGGTCAATGTTGTGGAGCCGGGTACAGATCTTGAGAGTTGCGCTGTACGTGTTTTGCCAACTCCAAGGATTGCAGGAATCCAGTCGGTACACATTGACTCCTCCTCATATTCCAGTTCCTCAGAATCAGCGCTGCAGGAGCCTGTTACGACCGATATGAGCACAGCCGTGGCCAAACGTCAACAGGCCGTACTCAAATTAATTTCTTTGGGAAATCGAAGCCACACAGCGCAGGAACTCTGGAATGCCATCTAGCAGGAGAGCGTCTTGTGGTTTCTGCCAGCGAATCTCCAGCCAGGCTTGGTAGTGTGTGACAATGGCCGAAATCTGGTGGCAGCTCTGGGCCTAGGCAACCTCACTCACATCCCATGTCTGGCACATGTGCTCAACTTGGTCGTGCAGAGCTTTCTGAGGGACTATCCGGATCTTGATGCACTGCCGCACAAGGTCCGCATAGAGTGCGCTCACGTGCGGCGTTCCAGCACGGCAAGATCGCGCATTGCAGCTCTGCAGCGCCGATTACGCCTTCCGGAACATCACATCATATGTGACCTACCGACCAGGTGGAATGCAACGTTACATATGTATCGGTTTAGTGAGCAGCAGGCAGCAGTAATGCAGTACCAGCTGCATCAGGCGCAAACAAGTCGCACTGTGCGCTGGTCACACTTCAGCATCACTGAGTGGGCCTCTATGAAGGACACTGCCTCGTTTTGCGTGCCTTTGAGGATTCCACGCGGATGGCGAGTGCAGATGATGCACTAGTCAGCATGACTGTCCTCCTTATCTGCCTGCTTCAAAAAACACTGCAAGCACTAAGGGAGGAGGTTTTGGAAGAGGTGGAGGATAAGGAGTCACAAATGCCATCTGCTTCTGGACAGTCTGCGCTACGTGGTTCGTCACAAAGACCTAGACAGGGGACACTTTGTGAGGAGGATGAGGAAGAGTCAATGGAGGAGTAAGACATCTCTCCAGAGGAGGGAGGTACACAATGATCTAGTCAGTATGTACAGCGAGGGTGGTGTGATGCAGAGCAAGCAGAGATGACGCCTCAAGCAGGGGACAGCGATTCTTGGGCAGCTGGGAGTCTGCAGCACATGGTTGATTTCATGCTGCAGTGCCTGAGAAACAACCGCCGCATCGCCCACATTCTCAACACGGCTGATTATTGGGTGTACACCCTCCTAGATCCTCGCTACCGGGACAACTTACAAAGCCTCATAACACCGTTGAACCGGGAGTGTAAAATGCGGGAGCACCAAGAGAAACTGGTGCATTCCATCATGTTCTCTATTCCACCCGAGAGCAGTGCTGCTAGTGCTTTACAAAGCAGCTCTCTGCGTCGAGGCAGAGGAAGAAGCTCTGCACAAAGAGGGAGCAGAGGCAGTGCCTCAGCACTAGGCAAGACCAGTATGGCCCAAATGTGGCAAAGTTTTGTGTGCCCGCCACAAATGTCTACACCATCACACACGGCTCCAGACAGCAGGAGGCAACGTTTCCGTCAGATGATGACAGACTACATGTCTTGCCCTGTCAGTGTACTCCCAGACGGCTCTTCCCCCTTCAAGTTTTGGGTCTCTAAGCTGGATACATGGCCAGAGCTTAGCCAGTATGCATTGGAGGTGCTGGCTTGCCCTGCTGCCAGTGTATTATCGGAACGCGTCTTTAGTGCCGCAGGTGGTGTACTAACAGACCATCGCACGCGACTATCCTCCAATAACATTGACCGGCTTACTTTTCTAAAAATGAACAAGGCCTGGATCTCGCCAGAATTTGCCAGTCCTCTTCCAGAATAATTGGATGACAACAGTATTCAGGTCTCCTGTTGTGTTCATGTTTCTACCACCTGAACTGCAATCCCTGAGCTTCAACACAGCCAGTTGTTGCTCAGAAGTGCCGTCTGCACAGAGAAAAACACTAGCTCCTGTGTTAGTGGGGTTCAGTAACGCCAGCTGCTCCCCTGCTGTGTGGACGGCAATGTCTTCTGCTGCCTCCACATTCACACTACTACTGATTTCAAACTTGCTCCAACTAGGCCTCTGGCTCCACTCTGTTTCTAGTATTTCCCCTGGCCTCCAACCCCGCCATTTGCTGCTCAGAAGTGGCGTCTGCACAATCAACACTTGCTCCTGTGTTACTGGGGTTCAGTAACGTCTGCTGATCCCCTGATGTGTGTCTGGCAATGTCTCCTGGTCTGTCCACATTCCCACTACTATTAGTATTAGTAGTATCAGTAGTAGTCTACAACATATATTAAACTTGATGAAATTAGGCCTCAGCCTACACCCTGATTGACCCTGGGCTCCAACATCGCCAGTTGCTGTTCAGAAGTGCCTTTGACACAGGTACTCCCTCCTGCCCAGCCTGGTTCCAGCACGCCTGCTGTTTCCGGGTAGTGTCAACGCCACTTTGCCACCAATACCTTGTCCTGTCGTGTTGCGGTCGGGTTAGCAGAGTCTATGGTGCCTGCAGTTTAGGTGCTTCCTATGTGGGCTGCGGGTTCTGGTAATAAAGGCTGGTTGTGTAATGCCAATAGGACACGCACCCCCTGTAGGACTGTGGGTTTCGGTAACTGCGGTTGGCTTGCGACCTTGCAACTTTGCTTTTCATGGGTACCTTCTGCTACCCATCCGGGTTCCAGTACCGTCAGCTGGTTCTCGGCAGTGCCTTTGGCTGAGGTGCCTCCTTCTCGGTATCCGAGTTCCAGCAATGTCTGCTGGTCCTTGGTAGTGCTTTGTAGCACAGGTTCCTCCTGCTTAGTAACCGTGTTCCAGCACTGTCAGCTGGTCCACGGTTGTGCCATTGGCTCTTGTTCCTTCAGCTGCCAGTCTGGGTTCCTGCACCATCAGCTGGTTCTCGGTAGTTCCATTTGCTCTTGTTCTTTCAGCTACCCATCCGGGTTCCAGTACCGTCAGCTGGTTCTCGGCAGTTCCTCAGCCTTCTTGTACCTTCTGCTACTTTTGCAAGTTCAAGCTTGTGGAAATGGTTTTTGGTTCTCACTCTGGATCTCCCTGACGACGACCCTGAAGACCACACCGAAGAAGACCAAAAAGATGACCCTGAAGAAGATGACCAAGAGGACAAAGAACATGAAGACAACCACCAAGATGCAGAACAACAAGAGACAGAAGACCAAGAAGCAGAAGAACAAAAAGCAGAAGAACCAAAAGCGGAAGAACATTAAGCATAAGACTAAATATCAGAGCAAAAGATATTATCTAAATTATAAGCAGAGGAAGACTAAGTAGTGTACGGGGATGAGTCCGTTCCTCCTCGTGGTGCCCCTGGAAAATGCCTGCTGCTGCAGGCCAAACTGAACGCGGACAAATCCTGTTGTAAATCTTTTGTGACAGGCAGAACGAAAGGTGTAATCTTCAAACTTTTATAGATAGCAACTACAGGAATGCCTGTCACAAATAAGAATATGATGAAGAAGAATAGGAAGAAGATGGAGAATATGAAGAATAATAATCGTTGAATACGAAGAATATGAATAATGTACAAAAAAGAATAATAGGAAGAAGGTGAAGAAGAAGAAGATGAATAAAGTGAAGAAGAAGTTGATGAAAAAGATGCTGCTGCTGAGGGTCATGAAGGAGAAAATGTGGGAGAAGCAAAAAAGGTGAAGAGCATGGAAGTAGTGCAACATACATATCTGACAAAATATAAAAGAGGTTAACATAGTCAATATCTTTGTAACTCCGAACGTCTTTAAAAAAAAAAAAATTAATTCCTGCTATTCCATTTGATTGGGCTAAACCTCTATGCCTCTAATGTCTACTCCACCTCCCCCAATACATTCTACATTATTCTTAGTTGTTTTTCTTCATGTAGAATTAACCTACAAGGAAAGAAAGGGTTTTTTGTAATTCCGATATTTCTGTCCCATTGACTTGAATGGGGCTTCCGGGATCGGAATCGGCAATACCCAATACTTTTTGGGTATCGGTCCGATCCGATATTTCACAATATCGGATGCTATCGCTCAACACTATTGGTAACATGATCGTCCTCTGTGCATAGGAAGAATAGCATTTTTCTTGTCAGCATATGTTTATATTGATGTGCTGCAGAGGATGATGATATTTAAGAAAGAGTACAAATCATTTCACCCCACAAATAAACATTTTACTCGTGCACCAAGTGTTTGACAGCCTGTTTAGAGAGTCTTATATTCAGTTTCTGATCTGTTACAGTGTAAATGCACCTTAAATAGTAGCTAAACTTTTAAGAGTTTTTTTTTTATGTTTTAGGCACATTAATTTTGATCAAAGCAGTGGGGGATACAATCCTTAATCCCCCACAAATCGCTCCAAAGACCAATTTGAAATGCACTTCTCAGGAGACAGAAGAACATACACAGCTCAAACAGAATGCAGTAGAAAATAATAGCGCTGTCTCTTGACACTATGCAATTCTGCTGAGCAATCAGTGGGGGACCCAAACCACACCGATCAATTGGCCGAAAACATATAAAAATCTCCAAAATTAAAGTTTCTCTTTAATGGTTTAATAACCCTGCTACCTGCATTTAATTAGTTCTGTGGTTTCTGTATCTTCTGCAGTGTGATGATGGCTGGTAACAACTCCCAGTATCTCATTATTGTTGAGATAATAGGAGTCACAGGTTCATGGGATACAATTGTATATAATGGGGACCGATCTAACATTGCAATTGATTGCTATACTAAGATTGGTGCTGTGTTTGTGAATTGATGATAGTTCTGGTGCTGAGTTAATGTACTAATGGTGATTCTGGTGATGTATCCATGCACTGATGGTGAATCTTGTGCTGTATTCCTGTAGTGATGGTGGTTCTGGTGCTGTATTCCTTTGCTGATAGTGATTCTGGTGATGTAGTGATGTAAAATACACTTATCTGAATGAAGCCATATATATCAGCCAATCAATTGTTTGACTAAATCCCATACATTCTAGACAGCCGATTTCATTCTTCTCTCCTCTGTATAGGAGCTGAGCGTTGTGAGAGAGTTTCTGCCATCTCTGATGGCGGTTTATCAATTAGGGAAGAAAAGGATCAACAATTCATAATCAGACATATGAAATACTTATCTCCCCTGACAATCATCAGTGAAAGCTATTCATACACATTAGACTATCAATTAAACTCATCAACTTTGGCTGGCTTGGACAAATTAAAATTTTTATCTGAAACAAAAATGTATTTTCATCCTAAATACCTATATATTTTAATCCATAATCTAATCTATTTTCTAATATACTTTAATTAAAAATTCCCTATCCTTCCCTAGCTACACTATATAACTGCTTTACTTTTGTTTTCCTTCTTCATTTTTGAAGACGCTTTGTTGGAGAATCCCACTGTGTACTGGGATACTCAAATGAAGCGTCATCGGATGTAAGAGGCTGCAGTCACTGTCGCATCCTCTACCCCCTCCCTGAAACGAAGTGTCATCAGTGATCATCATGTCAATGGCTGGGCTAGTAAAGCAGTTAGCAAATGTAGTTAGGGAAGGATAGGGGATTTTTAAATTAAAGTATATTACAAAATAGAGATAAAAAATAAATTATTATGGCATTAAATAGATAAGTATTTAGGATTAAAATTAAATATTAATTTAATGTATATTTGTGCCTTAGCTACTATGTAAAGGCTAAAGGGTATGTGCACATGATGTCCAGGGCCGGTTTTAGAGAAAGTGGGGCCCTAGGCAAAAGTTTAAAGTGGGGCCCCAAATGCTAACATTGTAAAATCACACATTTAGGTTACATTACATGAGCAGGATGTGGATACAGGTGGCAGAGGGGCCTGTGCTGGCACTGTGGCCCCCATATTCAGGGGCCTTATATCAGCCAACGGGTCTGCCACTATCAGCATTACAGAGGAGCATTGCTATGGTCACAAAAGATTGGGGGGCCCAAGCCCCAAGACAAAGAGTTGTCCCCCAACCCCCGCTTAATTTTTTTTTTAACACTGCAGATAACACAGCAGGGCTCCCAACCGTCCTGGATCCAGCAGGACAGTCCCGATTTGGACACTCCCACCTGTGGGATTTTCCCACACTGCAAATCAGCCGCCACACCCACCTGTCATTTCAGAAGGGACTGTGTACCGATCGCGATGCAATTCCCTCTTTGCACAGCACACTCCAGAACAGAAGCCCTCCCCGGCTCACGTGACCAGTCACATGACTGTGACTTCATCCTATGTAACAGAGAGAGCAGTGATAACTCTCGGAGAACAGATAATGTAGTAGATGTCACCTGCAGTCCTATGTAACACCACAGATAGTCTTACTCTGAAACGCTATGGCTGTGTTCACATGCAGCATTTTTTTCAGTAGCCAAAACCTGTTCTATTGGCAGTAAAAATGTTGCGTTCAAAACACCTGTTTTTCAGCTCGTTTCTGGTGTTCTTTACACTTTTTTCAGCTTTTTTTATAGTGAGGATGTTTGCTTTGTCTACAGTATGTTTAAGGCCACGTTCACACGCTGAGTATTCGGTCAGTATTTCACATGAGTATGTGCAAGTCAAAACCAGGAGGGTGAGAAATACAGAAGTGGTGACGTGTTCCTATTATACTTTTCCTCTAATTGTTCCACTGCTGTTTCTGCATTACAAATACTGATGTGAAATACTGACCAAATACTGAACGTGTGAACAAGACTTAATAGTTTAATTCACCAAAACCACTTAAAAAATTGCAGCGAAAAATGCCATTGCAATATCTGCAGTTTTCTTTTTTATATTCTTTCATTGCTTTCTATGGGTGAAAACACACTGAAAGAAGTGACACGCTGCAGATTTAAAAAGTGCTGCAGTTCTGAAAAGCAGTCAGAAAAAAAACAAGCGCATGCAGGAGATTTTGGAAATCTCATTTGTTTTGCTGGCACTAAAAAGCCGCTCTTGGCCACGTTCATATGCAGAATTTTTGCAGCTTTTTTTCCTGCAAATAAGAAGTTTACAGCATTTTATAGCACAAGCAAAGACTGAGATTTTCAGAGATCTCCTGCACACCCTTTTATTTTCTCTTGATCGAATTTCACAACTGCAGCGTTTTTTAAATCCGCAGCGTGTCACTTCTTTCAGCAATTTTTTTCACCCGTAGAAAGCAAAGAAAAAGTTTTAGAAAAGCTGCAAATGTCGCAACGCTGTTTTTCACTGCGTTTTTGGTGAATTAGGCTGTGTGCCCATGTTGCGTTTTTGTAAGCGTTTCCGCAGCGATTGAGCTGGATCAGACGCTGCATAAATGCTTAAAAGAAGCTTCCCATTAACCCCTTAAGCCCCAAGGGTGGTTTGCACGTTCATGACTGGGCCAATTTTTACAATTCTGACCACTGTCCCTTTATGAGGTAATAACTCTGAAACGCTTCCATGGATCCCACTGATTCTGACAATGTTTTCTCGTGACATATTGTACTTCATGTTAGTGGTAAAATTTCATTCATATAACTTGCGTTTATTTGTGAAAAAAACGGAAATTTGGAGAAAATTTTGAAAATTCTGCAATTTTCCAACCTTGAATTTTTATGCCCTTAAATCACAGAGATACGGCACACAGAAAACTTAATAAGTAACATTTTCCACATGTTTACTTTACATCAGCACAATTTTGGAACCCAAATTTTTTTTTTCTTAGGAAGTTATAAGGGTTAAAAGTTGACCAGCGATTTCTCATTTTTGCAACACCATTTTATTTTTACGGACCATATCACATGTGAAGCCACTTTGAGGCGTCTATATGATAGAAAATACCCAAAAGTGACACCATTCTAAAAACTGCACCCCTTAAGGTGCTCAAAACCATATTCAAGAAGTTTATTAACCCTTTAGGTGCGTCACAGGAATTTTTTGAATATTTAAAAAAAAAAAATGAACATTTAACTTTTCACAAAAAAAATACTTCAGGTTCAATTTTTTTTATTTTACCAAGGGTAACAGGAGAAAATGGACTGCAAACGTTATTGTGCAATTTGTCCTGAGGACGCTGATACCTGATATGTGGGGGGGAACCACTTGTTTCGGTGCATGGCAGAGCTCGGAAGGGAAGGAGCGCCGTTTGACTTTTTCAATGCAAAATTGGCTAGAATTCAGATCGGATGCCATGTCAAGTTTGGAGAGCCCCTGATGTACCTAAACAGTGGAAACCCCCCACAAGTGACCCTATTTTGGAAATTAGACCCCACCAAGGAACTTATCTAGATATGTGGTGAGAACTTTGAACCCACAAGGGCTTCACAGAAGTTTATAACGTACAGCGGTACAATTAAAAAATCATATTTTTCCACAAAAATGATCTTTTCACCCCCAATTTTTATTTTCCCAAGGGTAACAGGACCCTAAAAGTTATTGTGCAATTTGTCCCGAGTACGCTGATACCCCATATGTTGGTGTAAATGACTATTTGGGCGCATGGCAGAGCTCGGAAGGGAAGCAGCGCCATTTGACTTTTTTGGCTGGAATTGAGATCGGACACCATGTCGCGATTGGAAAACCCCTGATGTACCAAAGCAGTGGAAACCCCCCACAAATGACACCATTTTGGAAACTAGACCCCCCAAAGAACTTATCTAAATGTGTGGTGAGCACTTTGACCCCTCCAGTGCTTCACAGAAGTTTATAACTCTTGGGCGTGAAAATAAAAAAATCGTATTTTTTCCACAAACATGATCTTTTAGTTCCCAATTTTTTTTATTTTCCCAAGGGTACCAGGAGAAATTGGACCCCAAAAGTTGTTGTCCAATTTGTCCTGAGTACGCTGATACCCCAAATGTGGGAGAAAACTACTGTATGGGCACACGTCGGGGCTCGGAAGGGAAGTAGTGACGTTTTGGAATGCAGACTTTGATGGAATGTTCTGCGGGTGTCATATGCGCTTGGAGAGCCTCTGATGTACCTAAACTATTGAAATTCCCCACAAGTGACCCCATTTTGGAAAATAGACCCCCCACAGAACTTATCTAGATGTGCGGTGAGCACTCTGAACCCCCAAGTGCTTCACAGAAGTTTATAACGCCCGGGCATGAAAACAAAAAAATCATTTTTTTCCACAAAAATGATATTTTTGCCCCCAATTTTTTATTTTCCTAAGGGCAACAGGAGAAATTGGAACCCAAAAGTTGTATTGCAATTTGTCCTGAGTTCGCTGAGGGGGTAAAACACTGTTTGGACGCATGGCAGAGCTTGGAAGGGAAGGAGCACCATTTGACTTTTTCCAACGCAGAATTGGCTGGAATTGAGATCAGACGCCATGTTGCATTTGGAGAGCACCTGATGTGCCCAAACAGTGGAAACCTCCAATTCTAACTCAAACCCTAACCCCAACACACCCCTAACCCTAATCTCAGCCCTAACCCTAATGGGAAAATGGAAATAAATACATTTTTTTTTATTTTTTGCCTAACTAAGGGGTGATAACGGGGGGTTTGATTTACTATTTATGGCGGTTTTTATATTTGGCAGCTGTCACACGCTAAAAGACCCTTTTTATTGTAAAAATAGTTTTTGCATCACCACATCTTGAGAGCTATAATTTTTCCATATTTTGACCCACTGAGTAATGTGAGGTCTTATTTTTTGCGGGACGAGTTGACGCTTTTATTGGTATCATGTTCGGACACGTGACATCTTTTGATCCCTTTTAATTCCGATTTTTGGGACGCAGAATGAACAAAAACCAGCGTTTCATGAATTTCTTTTGGGGGGTGCGTTTACACCGTTCCGCGTGCGGTAAAATTGATAAAGCCCTTTTCTTCTTCGGGTCAGTACGGTTATAGCGATACCTCATTTAGGTCTTTTCTTTTTGTTTTGCCGCTTTTATGCAATGGAAACAATTTTATACAAAAAATAATTATTTTTGCATCACTTTATTCTGATTTTCAGATGACGCTGTATGGCAGCTCGTTTTTTTGTGGGACAAGATGACATTTTCAGAGGTACCATGCATATTTATATGCGTCTTTTTGATCGCGCGTTATTGCGCTTTTTGTTCGGCGGTATGATAATAAATCATTATTTTTTGCTTCGTTTTTTATTTTTTAAGGAGTTCGCTAAAGGGGTTAACTAATGGGACAGTTTTATAGGGCGGGTCGTTACGGACGCGGCGATACCAAATGTGTGTACTTTTGTTTGTTTTTTTTTTTATTTCCAAAAAAATGAATTAGGGAATTTTTTTTTTTTTTTTTTATTTAGCGATTTTTAAAAAATTATTTTTACACTTTTTTTTTTTTTAAACTTTATTACATTGTCCCGGGGGGACATCATTGTCCTGTGACAGATCGCTGATCTGTCACATCACAGATCACTGTCACAGGCACTGCACAGGCTATCCTCATGCCTGCGCTTTGCAGGCATGAGGAAGCCAGCTCCCTGCAGGCCTCCGAAGGTCCCCGTCACCATCTTGGATTCGGGGACCTGCAGGGATGGAGCCCCCGCAGCAGCGCTGCACATTGCTGTACCATCTGGCTGCTGCGGGTTGGACGCTGTGGATGTACGCAGCATCCAGAGTTTACTGATTGTGGGCACAGACCCTTAGAGCTTTTGCTGTTTTTTTTTTGTATAGCATTCATTTTGTCTACAGAACATGTTTAATAAAGTTAGTTTTGGGCTATGTGCCCACGTTAGCGTTTTTAAACGCTTAGAAAACCGGACTCCTTCCCAGAAACCGCATTGCTGTGGGGGGCTCAGGGAAGCACGGAGGGAGCCCCCTCCCTGCCGATGCTTCCCTTTAACCCCCTGTACACCGCGATCGTGTTTGATCGCGGTGTGCAAGGAGTTAATGTGTCGGGGGCGGTCCGTGACCGCCCCTGACACATTGTGCCGGGTGTCAGCTGTGATAATCAGCGGCGCTCACCACGTGGGCTCCGCTGATCGCTGTGACGTACTATCCCGTCCCTGGGAATTATGTCCCAGGGCACATGGACGGGATAGTACGTCACATGGCAGAAAGGGGTTAAATTTAATGCATTTTTGGCTTTTTGTGCCAATGCATGCGTTTTTTAAATGCTCAGAAAACACTTAGCGGCTAAAAGCGCAGCATGATCATTATTTTCCGCATTGCTCCGCGTTTTTAGCCATTTCCAATATTCCCAGAAACCGCGCGGAAAAAAAAAAGCATAAAAAACGCGCGGTTTTTGTGCAAAAATCACACAAAACGGGCGGAAATAAAACGCGCGGTTTCTGGGAAGGAGTCCGGTTTTATAAGCGTTTAAAAACGCTAACGTGGGCACATAGCCCAAAACTAACTTTATTAAACATGTTCTGTAGACAAAATGAATACTATGCAAAAAAAAAAAAAAAACAGCAAAAGCTCTAAGGGTCTGTGCCCACAATCAGTAAACTCTGGATGCTGCGTACATCCACAGCGTCCAACCCGCAGCAGCCAGATGGTACAGCATAGTGGATGGGATTTCTAGAAATCCTATGTCCACTATGCGTGCACATACCCCCGCGCCTCACCCGCAAAGACAGACATGCAGCACGACTCTCCAGACCGCAGCATGTCAATTTATCTTGTGTAGATTCGAGTCTCCGCACGAGAAATCTCACCTGTACAATGTATAGGATGCGGTGATTCCTCACGGTTCAGTGACCACACGCGGAATCACCTGCGTTCAAAAGATGGCAGCACTTTAGACGGAGCACATACCGCTGAGTCCAAAGTGCTGCCATTTCCGGATCGTCTCAACATACCCTTAAAAATGGGTGTTTTGAAAGCAGTGTTTTTACTGCCAAGAGAGCTGGCTTTGGCAGCAAAAAAAAAAAGAATGCACCAAAAACGCTGATTCCTATGCACACCTGTACTATATATGTGTATGGTTTACCCTTATTATTTCACATGGGAATTTATTTCTATAATATAAATCCCCTGATTCAGCAGACACAATCCCTGTCTTGTGTCATCCAGACAGTAGTGACAGGAGGTCGCCCCCTGTCATATTACAAGCAGTGATTAGTGACTGTGGTCAGAGCTGATGCTGATCGCTGCTGCATGTGGCTGTGAATCTTGATCCTGCAATCAGCACAGAGCTGAGGACCACAGTGAGTAAATCACTGCTCTCTGACCTGTTATTGCTGCACTTACCAGGTTCTGTGGCTTCACTTAGGCATAAAATTCTCAGGACAGTGCTAGGAGCAGCCATGATCAGGACCAGGAGGAGACATACAGAGCTTCAGGCATGGTCCTGCACTGTCACTGTGCTGTAATCGGCCCCTCCCCCTCACTCAACTTTTAACCTGACTGCAGGGAGAAAGAGACAGGGGGGCTCAAGGGGCTTTGCGAGAGACACTCCAAGACTTCAGAGCAATGCACAGCATTATTCACTGCTGTACACCCTCTGGGCACTTCATAAATGGACTGCAGATGCAGGGGGCCACCTTTGTAGGTGGATGCCCCAGGCATCTGCCTTGTCTGCCGGGTCCAAACGCCCCCAGCCCTGATGATGTCTTTAGGTCTTTACATGTCTGTGAAATTAACAAGTTATTCAGGCAGAAGACCATTTACCATACCCCAGTGACTTTTGTCTGTAAGCCACTTTTTCTGCTCTTTTCTGTCATTTTTTTTACATTTAAATTGTATTCAATAAACTGAAGCGTACACCGCTCACTTCTTTTAACAGTTTGTGGTCTCTGAAACCTTAAAGAGAAAAGAAGCTCAAAAGACTGAACATATGCACACCCAGTTTTTTACACTGCAGGGCATATGTTCATTCCTTTTAGTGCTTATTTAGCAATTTTTTCAAGCAGGATACAGAGTGGAATAGCCTGTACAACGTCCTGTGTGCCTACCCTTACTCTTACTTAACGGCCTGTTACACATAGCGATATCGCTACATGTGACACTCACCTCCGACCGCCCCCCCCCGCTGGCTATTGCTGATCGTGCGAGACCGGCCTGGTCCATTTCTCGTCATCGGCTTCCTGCTGGCACCGACGAGTGAGCCATGGATGTGGGCGAAAGACGTCACCTTCACCACGTCTGACAGGTAACTACCGCCGAGCATCGCTGCGTTGCTAGTGAAATCGGCCTGTTTGGCAGCTCACTAGCGACCATTTAGCGATGCACCAGCAATCCAGACCGGGTCGTATCATGGTCAGGATCGCTGGTGCATCGCTAAATGCAGCGGGACCTTTACCAGGGAGTAGGACTGGAAAGGTGAAAAGTGAGGGGTGTATGTTTTATTTTTTCTTAATAACCTTTTACTGGCTACTTAACTTTCTAGCGACCCCACTGCTCCCTGCCTGCTGTCCGGTCTTCTGAGCTTTAGTGGCATCTAATCTCCAACACAGCGTAGACTTTAGAGCTTCTGGTTGTAAGCAGGCCCTGGAGTTCACAACACATGTTCTCGGCGAGCCTACTCACATCCCGAAGTCCTGGTGTAGAGTGGACAGCATGCTGCAGATGCAACTCGATGAAGACTCGAAAGACCATGCAGCAGGCAGAGAACTGCGGAAGTGGACGGAGAGATGGGTTGTGTGGGTTGTGAAGTCAGTATTCTTTTATTTCTACATCTTACATTTATTGAGCTCTGGGGTCTGTAGAGCTAGAATAACTTCATTGCAAATCAAATTTTCCAGTAAAATCTGTGGGAACAAATGAATTAAAATTTTGTCAGATCCGCTCACCTGTAATAGCCAGATTTTTTGGAGGGATTCAAATCAGGCAAAACCTTGTTGGTCGGACATGAAGAGATTTCACCTTTCTGTGCAAATTGAAACTTCAGTGCCAGCTTGCACCAGATATTGATTCAGGTCTTTGCACGGTCCACACAGCACTGTGCAGGTGCAGAGCAGTAAGTTCCAGGCAGTTTTCCAGCGCTGAATTAAGTCCTCTGATTGGTTAGCGCAGTTGCCTGTCACAAATACTGCTCTACAATCAGACGCTACTTAATGACTGTGGTTCAGTAGAAAATAAAAAAAACTAACAAAAATGGTCTGAACAAAAATGATGTTACCACTAGAGATGATTGAATTAATTTGACCATATGGATGTGTTAAGCTATGGTATATCCTGTAATTAGCATAAAAGGTGACTACTACAAATTTGTAATCATTCAGTCTGCTGATTTAAAGAGTAAAATGTAGTCACTATGCTGTTTGGTGTCATGGACTAAAAAAGCTAAGAAAAGAATTGTCTCAGGAGGTTAGAAGGAAAATTATAGACAAACATGTTAAAGTTAAAAGCTATAAGACCATCTCCAAGCAGCTTTACCTTCCTATTACTACAGTTGCACATATTATTCAGAACTTTAAAATCAATTTGACTGTAGCCAGCCTCCCTGGATGTGGTAACAAGACTAAAATGGATGACAAATCGAAGAGACAGTTAATGATAAACAAAGGGCCCAGAGAGAGAAAGAGCAGATGAGGCAAAACTGGAGTTTTTTGGTAAGTCACATCATCAATATGTTCACAGATGCAAAACTGAATACGAAAAAAAATAAATATTGGACCTACTGTGAAGCATAGAGGAGGCTCTGTTATGTTTTGGGGTTACTTTGCTGCATCTGGCACAGGGTGTCTTGAACCTGAGAAAAGTACAATGATATCGCAAGACTATAAAGGAATTATGAGTGAAATTTGCTGCCCAGTGTCAGAAAACTTGGTCTGAGTTGCCGGTCATGAGTCCCCAGACAGGATAATGACCCCAAAACACACAGCTAAAAACCTCCAATAATGGTTAAGAGCAAAGCATTGGACTATTCTGAAGGAGCTGAAACATGCAGTCTGGTGTAAGCAGTCTGATCATGATGAGTGGGCAAATATAGGAACGGACTGGTGCAGAAACCTTATTGACAGTCACAGAAGTTGTTTGCAGTGATTGCCTAAAAGGTTGGGCTACAAAAAATTAAAATATGGGTACTACCATTTTTGTCTAGGCTTTTTCATTACTTTATTTTTTTTTAAGCTTTTCTGTTCAACCACAATTTAAAAGCAATGTCTAATTTTCATTAGTTGATATTCAGTAAATTTAACATGAAAATTACTTTTGTCAATTTCACTTTATTTCAATGAAAATTGTGGATCTTTCTCACTTTATCAGAAGGGTACCAACACTTTTGACCATGTGTGTGCATAGTGTATGGATGTTTCTATTATGTGTACATGGGCAAATGTACTAGCTTGTCAAAACTACTACCAGGGCAGAAATAGCAAATTCTCCCACAGAAGTGCCACAACCACATCGTGCAGTGCTAGTCAGCTGAATTTCTGTAGAGGTTTGATGAGCTGAATATGGTTGACTGCCATTTTGAAAACGCAATTATTTTTTTAAATTGGACCTTCGGGGATTAGTTTGTCGTTGAGGATCTCTGGAGAATCTAATCTTTTGCTGTAAAACTTATCAGGATGGTGATAAATTGTTTCCAAGAGGGGAAGGAGATTCAGTTCTTGTTAGAGAAATGCTTGTTACAGAAAAAAAATGAATTTTATCCAAGAGGAAAATTATATATTGAGCTGCTTTGCTTCTTACAGCTTTGTCAACATTGTTTTAAATCTTTTCATGTTCTTTTGACACGTGAGCTGCTTTCTTGCTTTTTAAGGGTGTGTGCACACGTTGTGGAATCTGCTGCGGATTTTTCCGCGTGGATTTGCCTAAATCCACAGGTCAAAAGACCTGTGTTTTACCTGCGGATTAGCCTGCGGTTTGACACCTGATCATGGAGCAGGTGTCAAACCGCTGCAGAATCCACACAAAGAAGTGACATGCTGCGGATTTAAAATCTAAGCATATCCGCATGGAAAAATCTGCAGCGTGTGCACAGCGTTTTTTGTTTTCCATTGAATATAATGGTACTGTACACCGCAGCAGAAACTGCTGCGGATCCGCGGGCCTAAACCGCTGCGGATCCGCAACGTATGCACACACCCTTAATGATAAGTGCTTGTATCTTCCATTTAGCACTTTCTGTACTTGTACTGTCAATATCAACACAGCTGCTAACCTCAGTGATTGGCTGCAATGATCACTTGTAATTGTGGCATCACCAATGAAGACATCGAACAAATACTGTTGCAGCACTGGAATTGCAATGCCGGAATGGGGAGAGTGAGTAACACTTGTTTTTATTATTTAAATTAAGCAGGGGCACATGGAGTCCAAAAGGTTATATCCGGATAACTACTTTAACCCCTTAGCGACAGAGCCAGTTTGCAGCTTAATGACCAGGCCAATTTTTACAATTCTGACCACTGTCCCTTTATGAGGTTATAACTCTGGAACGCTTTAATGGATCCTGCTGATTCTGAGACTGTTTTTTCGTGACATATTGTACTTCATGTTAGTGGTAAAATTTCTTCGATAAGTCTTGTGTTTATTTATGAAAAAAACAGAAATATGGCAAAAAAATTTAAAATTTTGCAATTTTAAAACTTTAAATTTTTATGCCCTTAAATCAGAGAGATGTGTCACATAAATTTCTTAATAAATAACATTTCCCACATGTCTACTTTACATCAGCACAATTTTGGATGCAAAATTTTTTTTTGTTAGGAAGTTATAAGGGTTAAAAGTTGACCAGCGATTTCTAATTTTTACAACAAAATTTACAAAGCCATTTTTTTTAGGGACCACATCATATTTAAAGTCATTTTGAGGGGTGTACATGACAGAAAATACCCAAAAGTGGCACCATTCTAAAAACTAGACCCCTCAAGGTGCTCAAAACCACATTCAAGAAGTTTATTAACCCTTTAAGTGCTTCACAGGACCGAAAGCAATGTGGATGGAAAAAATTAACATTTAACTTTTTTTTGGAAAAAAATTACTTCAGAACCAATTTTTTTTATTTTCACAAGTGTTAAAAGAGAAAATCAACCACAAAATTTGTTGTACAATTTCTCCTGAATACGCCGATACCCCATATGTGGGGGTAAACCCCTTTTTCAGCACACGGCAGAGCTCGCAAGGGATGGAGCACCGTTTGACTTTTTCAACGCAGAATTGGCTGGAATTAAGATCGGATGCCATGTTGCGTTCGGAGAGCCCTTAATGTGCCTAAACAGTGGAAAACTCCAACAAGTGACCCCATTTTGGAAACTAGACCCATTAAGGAACTTATCTAGATGTGTGGTGAGCACTTTCAACCTTCATGTGCTTCACAGAAGTTTATAACGTAGAGCCGTGAAAATAAGAAATCCATTTTTTTTTCCACAAAAATGATCTTTTCACCCCAAAATTTTTATTTTTACAAGGGTAACAGGAGAAATCATACCCCCACAGTTATTATGCAATTTGTCCTGAGTACGCTGATACCCCATATGTGGGGAGGAACCACTGTTTGGGTGCATGGGAGAGCTTGGAAGGGAAGGAGTGCCATTTTGGAATGCAGACTTTGATGGAATGGTCTGCGGGCATCATGTTGCGTTTGCAGAGCCCCTGATGGGCCTAAACAGTGGAAACCCCCAACAAGTGACTCCATTTTGGAAACTAGACCCATGAAGGAACTTATCTAGATGTGTGGTGAGCACTTTGAACCTTCAAGTGCTTCACAGAAGTTTATAACGTAGAGCCGTGAAAATAAGAAATCCATTTTTTTTTCCACAAAAATGATCTTTTCACCCCCAAATTTTTATTTTTACAAGGGTAACAGGAGAAATCATACCCCCACAGTTATTATGCGATTTGTCCTGAGTACGCTGATATCCCATATGTGGGGAGGAACCACTGTTTGGGCGCATGGGAGAGCTCGGAAGGGAAGGAGTGCCATTTTGGAATGCAGACTTTGATGGAATGGTCTGCGGGCATCATGTTGCGTTTGCAGAGCCCCTGATGGGCCTAAACAGTGGAAACTCCCAACAAGTGACTCCATTTTGGAAACTAGACCCATGAAGGAACTTATCTAGATGTGTGGTGAGCACTTTGAACCTTCAAGTGCTTCACAGAAGTTTATAAACGCAGAGCCGTGAAAATAAGAAATCCATTTTTTTTCCACAAAAATGATCTTTTCGCGCCCAAATTTTATTTTTACAAGGGTAACAGGAGAAATCATACCCCCACAGTTATTATGCAATTTGTCCTGAGTACACTGATACCCCATATGTGGGGGGAACCACTGTTTGGGCGCATGGGAGAGCTCGGAAGGGAAGGAGTGCCATTTTGGAATGCAGACTTTGATGGAATGGTCTGCGGGCATCATGTTGCGTTTGCAGAGCCCCTGATGGGCCTAAACAGTGGAAACCCCTCACAAGTGACCCCATTTTGGAAATTAGACCCCCTAAGGAACTTATCTAGATGTGTGGTGAGCACTTTGAACCCCCAAGCGCGTCACAGAAGTTTATAAACGCAGAGACGTGAAAATAAAAAGTCTTTTTTATTTCCACAAAAGTGATTTTTTAGACCCCAATTTTTAGACCCCCAAAGTGGGTAAATAGTGGAAACCCCTCAATTCTTGCTCCAACCCTAACCCCAACACACCCCTAACCCTAATCCCAACCCTAATCCCTACCCTAATCCTAGTTCGCCCTAACCCTAGCCCAACCCTAACACTTAACCCTAGCCCAACCCTAACCCTAGCCCAACCCTAACCCTTAACCCTAGCCCAACCCTAACCCTAGCCTAGCCCTAACCTTAGCCTAACCCTAGCCTAACCCTAACCCTAGCCTAACCCTAGCCTAACCCTAACCCTAGCCTAACCCTAACCCTAGCCTAACCCTAACCCTAGCCTAACCCTAGCCTAACCCTAGCCTAACCCTAACCCTAGCCTAACCCTAGCCTAACCCTAACCCTAGCCTAACCCTAACCCTAGCCTAACCCTAACCCTAGCCTAACCCTAACCCTAGCCTAACCCTAGCCTAACCCTAACCCTAGCCTAACCCTAACCCTAGCCTAACCCTAGCCTAACCCTAACCTAACCCTAACCCTACCCCTAACCCTAACCCTACCCCTAGCCTAACCCTAACCCTAGCCTAACCCTAACCCTAGCCTAACCCTAACCCTAACCCTTACGGAAAACTGAAAAAAAAAATATTTTTTTTATTTCATTATGTGTGCCAGAATAAGGGGGTGATAAAAGGGGGGGTTATGTACTATTTTTATTATTTTGATCACTATGATCGTTTATCATAGTGATCAAAATAATGAATGGAATCTGCCAGCCGGAGCCAGCAGATTCCCGGCGGGCGCACTGCGCATGCGCCTGCCATTTTCAAGATGGCGGCGCCCATCGGATGACGCCGGCGGGCGTGGGACCACCGGGAGGGGACGGAGGACAAGGGAGAGGTACCGGGAGGGGACCGGGGGGATCGGGGACCCTATTTCTCTATACTCTGATGTGCGATCACATCAGAGGAAAGAGAAATTAAATGTAAAATCGCGGCTTTTTTTTTTTTGCGGTCGCCGTTATAGGGTTAATAACGGCGATCGCAAAAGCGGGGGTCGGTAAAAACCGACCGATTCATGTTCTCTGGGGTCTCGGCTACCCCTGGCAGCCGAGACCCCGGAGAAAATCCGACACTGGGGGGCGCTATTCACTTAAATCACAGCGCCGTGAATTAACGGCGCTGTGGTTTAAGTACCCTTAATTACCGCCGTTAAAAGGCGTATCGGCGGTCGTTAAGGGGTTAAAAAGAATCTGTCAGCAGGTTTTTGCTACTCCATCTGAAAACAGTATGGTGTAAGGGAAGAGATCCTGATTAGAGTTGAGCGAAACGGGTCGAAAAAATTCAAAAGTCGCCGACTTTTGGCAAAGTCGGGTTTCATGAAACGAAACCCGACCCTAGGGTGAGGTCGGCCACGAGGTCGGCGACTTACGCGCCAAAGTCGCGTTTCAAAAGTTTGTTTTGCGCTCTTTTTCAGCCAATCAGGATCCACGGACACTGTGGGCAACGTGATGACATAGGCACGGGTCACCACCATCTTTCAGAAGGGCATGCAAGTGATTGGCTTGCTTTGGTGGGCGTCACAGGGGGTATAAAAGGCCGTGCACGCCGACCGCCATCTTACTTCTGCCGATCTTAGTATAGGGAGAGGTTGCTGCTGATTCTGTAGGGAGAGCGTTAGGCAGGGAAGAAGACGAAAAAACTGCTTCTGCTGCTAGCAATTTGGCCTGCACAACACACCAGTCACTGTGTGTGCAGTGCAAGGGGAGGCTATATAGTGGTGTATCAGTGGTGTTGGTTGTTGGGCTGCCTTCTAAGGCTTCCTGACATTCCTGCATTGCTGTTTACCCACTGCTCCGCAAACTGCTTTTTTAAAAGCAATCCAATCTCCCTTATCCTCTAGTCACTTTTGTCACAGCTGTGCCATCGAGCCTGTCACATAGCGCTCAGATATTCATTGGGCCTCACACAATCCAAAAGTGTCCAGTGTCCAAAAGTGTGTGCAGAGATTCAAAATCTCCCTTATCCTCTAGTCACTTTGGTCACAGCTGTGCCATCGAGCCTGTCACACAGCGCTCAGATATTAGTGGGCCTCACACAATCCAAAAGTGTCCAGTGTCCACAAGTGTCTGCAGAAATTCAAAATCTCCCCTGTCCTATAGACACCTTGTACCTTGTTTTACATTACTATATAGTTTGTTGGATTTTGTCTACATTTCTACCAAAAATGAGGAAGGCTGGTGGAAGAGGCCGTGGAATTGGGCGGGGGTTGGCAGGTGGTAATGATGGTGTTGGTGGTGGATCTGATGGTAGTGGCAAGAGCAAAATAGGACCGAAAGCAGGAGGTGCTGACCCTGCGTCATCGTCTGGCTACATAAGGCCTCGAACGCTTAGTTTTCTAGGAGTTGGCAAACCGCTTTTAAAGCCAGAGCATCAGGAAAAAGTTTTGTCTTACATTGCTGACTCAGCCTCCAGCTCTATCGCCTCCTCTTCTTCAGTTGTAAAAAGTAAAAGCACTGAGTCGTCATTGGAGGCTCATGTTCATGAATCACACCTTTCCTTGTGTCCTTCACCCCAACCAAGATTGAAGGATGACACAGGCCATACTACTGATTACTCCATGGAGCTGTTTTCACATAGCATGCCTGGATTATCAAGTGAAATGGTGAATTACCCAGGCCAAGATGAATCTGACATGGAGTGCACTGATGCACAGCCGCTGATGGATGATTCTGCTGGTACATTCACTCAGAGCACTACATTGTCCTCGCAGTGTACAGAGCCAGATTCTGACCCTGATGAGACTCAGGTGCCCCTTCCCGCACACTATACCACCATACACGGTGACACAGAGGAAGGTGCACATGACATAGAAGAGGAGGTGATGGATGACCCAGTTGTTGACCCAGATTGGCATCCATTGGGGGAAGAGGGTGCTGCTTCCAATAGCTCAGATGAGGAGCATCCACAGCAGACATCGACATCGCAACAGCTGTTATCTGGCAGGCCCGGAGCACTCCAAAGACAGGTTCCAAACATCAAAAGAGTTGCTGGACAACTTGTCCAGAGGGTCAAAAGATCACAGCGTGCTAGGCCGCAAAATGTCTGCCAAAGTAGGAAGAGTGCAGTGTGGCACTTTTTTGACCAAAATCCTCATGATCAGGCCAAGGTTATCTGTAAGAAGTGCGCAAAGACCTTTAGCCGAGGGAAAAATCTGAAAAATTTGAATACCAGTTGCATGCTTAGACATTTAACCAGCATGCACTTGCAAGCGTGGACACAACACCAAACCTCAAGTGCCACATGTGCAACTGATCACAACGAAGGTAGTCAGCAACGCTACATTGTTTCCCCCACTGTAAGCCCACCGGTTAGCACAGCAGCAAATGTTGAGGTGTCGTTGCAAGACCACAGCAGTCAGGGAATCCCACTGTTATATCAACGAAAGACTGATTCTAGGCCATCAGAAAGAACACCAACTCCATCACCATCATCAACCCTCTCTCAGTCCGCCCTGTCCACCTCTACTTCCACCATATGCAGCTCTCAAGTCCAGCTCACCCTCCCAGACACTATGAGTAGGTCAAGAAAGTACTCAGTCTCTCATCCGCGTACACTGGGTTTGAACGCCCACATTGCCAAACTAATCTCGTTTGAGATGATGCCCTATCGGTTGGTGGAAAGCACAGCTTTCCGCGAACTCATGGCCTATGCAGTACCACGCTATGACCTACCCAGTCGCCACTTCTTCTCTCGCAAAGCCATCCCAGCCCTCCACCATCATGTGAAAGACCGCATTGTCCATGCACTCAAGCAGTCAGTGAGCGGAAAGGTGCACCTCGCAACTGATGCATGGTCCAGTCGGCATGGCCAGGGCCGTTACGTGTCCATCACTGCGCACTGGGTTAATGTGGTGGATGCAGGGTCCACAGGGAACAGCGGTGGTGGGACAGTGCTGCCTAGCCCACGGTATAGGAAACAGTTGGCTGTAGGCGTTCTACCCTCCTCCTCCTCCTCCAGAAGCGAAAGCTCGTCCACAGAGCGCAGTCGTACGAGCACTCCATCTGCAGCTGCCACTGTTGCACACGATGTGTCCCCCTATCGAGCAGCTAGTGGAAAGCGTCAGCAGGCTGTGTTGCAGATGATGTGTTTGGGCGACAGACACACCGCCGAGTTGCTGGCCGAGTACTTGAAGCGACAAACTGAGTCATGGCTGGGCAGTGTACATCTTGAGGCAGGCAAGGTAGTTAGTGATAACGGCCGTAATTTTGTGGCAGCCATAGCCCTTTCAAAACTCAGCCACATACCTTGCTTGGCTCACACCTTGAACCTGGTGGTGCAGTGCTTCCTCAAAAATTATCCGGAGTTAACAGCCCTGCTCCAGAAGGTGCAAAGACTGTACGCGCACATCCGCCGGTCGCCTGTACACTCCGTTCGTATGCAGAAGCTGCAGCGATTGCTCCACCTTCCCAACCACCGCCTCATTATCGACATTGCAACAAGGTGGAACTCCACCCTGCACATGGTGGAGCGGCTGTGCGAGCAGAGGCAGGCCATAATGCATTTGTGGGAGGATACACGGCCAGGCACTTTGAGAGCAGACATGGAGTTGACAGGTGTGCAGTGGTCGAAGCTGAAAGACCTTTGTAAAGTCCTTCAGTGTTTTGAGGAATGCACACGGCTGGTAAGCGCAGACGACGCCATCCTAAGCATGAGCATCCCACTTATGCGTCTGCTCATGCAAACTTTGACGCACCTTAAGGAGCAGGCGTCTGCAGCCAATGTTGATGAGGAGGAAGAGGAGGAGGGAATCCTTGATGATATTCAGCCATTGTCTGCTCAGGGACCTCTCCTGGACGAGGTGGAGGAAGAAGAGGAGGAGGAGGATGATGATGATGGGGATGATTACTTAGGGGAGGAGGATGCATCTCGTGGGGCAAGTGAAAATGTTGGCGTGGCAAGGTCTGGTACAGGGTTTGTGCGTGACTGGAGGGATGTGGATTTGCCAGAAAGTGCTCCTCCACCCAGCACTCGCAGTGCATCATTGACACCGGGAACATTGGCCCACATGTCAGATTATGCCTTGCGGATCCTAAAAAGGGACCCCCGCATTGCCAAAATGATGAACGATGACGACTACTGGTTGGCCAGCATCCTGGATCCACGCTATAAAGGCAAATTACAAAACATCATGCCGCAGGAGAACCTTGACCTAATATTGGCTAATAAACAAGCAACTCTGGTAAATCGGTTGCTTGAGGCATTCCCAGCACACAGCAGCGGTGATGGTTCTCACACGAGCCGTACGGGCCGGGGGCAGCTTGGCAGAGGTGTTTGTGGTGCACACAGCAGAAGTGGCGTTGGAGACAGGGGTTTCATGACAATGTTGTGGACTGATTTTTCAAATACCGCTCACACAACTGGTAATACTGCATCGATGGAAAGTGACAGGAGACAGCAGTTGTCAACTATGGTTACAAACTACTTTTCCTCCCATATCGATGTTCTCCCACACAGGTCATTCCCCTTTGACTATTGGGCCGCTAAACTGGACACCTGGCCTGAATTGGCCCAATATGCCTTACAGGAGCTCTCTTGCCCAGCTGCAAGTGTGCTATCGGAAAGAGTCTTCAGTGCAGCTGGATCAATCCTGACAGAAAAAAGGACCCGTCTGTCAACCCAAAATGTGGATGATCTAACCTTCATTAAAATGAACCACGCATGGGTTTCCAAGGATTTTGTCCCACCTTCCCCTGATGACACATAGGGTGACAGAAAAATGGCTTGCTTTGGTCCACCTCTTCCTGGTACTTCACCTATTTCGCCTTTTGCATCAGCTGAATGTCCAACATCAACATATGCCACTTTCTAAAACTCCCTAACTGTGCTGCCTCCCCCCCATGGCCGGGGTCACCACCTAGCGCACGACACCGTGCGAGTGCCGTTGCCCTGGACAGGTGGGTAGGCCGACTCTTGGGCGCGGGCACTGGCACAGGGTCCCTCATAGTGCAATCAAGTGTCTCTGACGGTGGTGGTGCACACCCGTCGTCAGACACACCGCTGTACTATGAGGGGCCCAGTGCCAGTACAGACGCCCACGAGTGGGCCCCCCTTGCTTGGGCAGGGCCCCAGCATTTGCAATCTTTACCTCTCCCTGCTCCTCCGCTGTGTAATCTGGGCCATCAAATCCATACTGTGCCTGACACCGTCTGAGCCTGCCTCCTGAGACATATATTTTGAATGTGTACACTATCCATACATGTTATCCGGGGATACGGTACCCTTTCTAACCTTTGTGCAATCACGTGCAATCCATACTGGGCCTAACACCGTCTGAGCCTGCCTCCTGAGACATATTTTGAATGTGTACGCTATCCATACATGTTATCTGGGGATACGGTACCCTTTCTAACCTTTGTGCAATCACGTGCAATCCATAGTGGGCCTAACACCGTCTGAGCCTGCCTCCTGAGACATATATTTTGAATGTGTACGCTATCCATACATGTTATCTGGGGATACGGTACCCTTTCTAACCTTTGTGCAATCACGTGCAATCCATACTGGGCCTAACACCGTCTGAGCCTGCCTCCTGAGACATATATTTTGAATGTGTACGCTATCCATACATGTTATCTGGGGATACGGTACCCTTTCTAACCTTTGTGCAATCACGTGCAATCCATACTGGGCCTAACACCGTCTGAGCCTGCCTCCTGAGACATATATTTTGAATGTGTACGCTATCCATACATGTTATCTGGGGATACGGTACCCTTTCTAACCTTTGTGCAATCACGTGCAATCCATACTGGGCCTGACACCGTCTGAGCCTGCCTCCTGAGACATATATTTTGAATGTGTACGCTATCCATACATGTTATCTGGGGATACGGTACCCTTTCTAACCTTTGTGCAATCACGTGCAATCCATACTGGGCCTAACACCGTCTGAGCCTGCCTCCTGAGACATATATTTTGAATGTGTACGCTATCCATACATGTTATCTGGGGATACGGTACCCTTTCTAACCTTTGTGCAATCATGTGCAATCCATACTGGGCCTGACACCGTCTGAGCCTGCCTCCTGAGACATATATTTTGAATGTGTACGCTATCCATACATGTTATCCGGGGATACGGTACCCTTTCTAACCTTTGTGCAATCACGTGTAATCCATACTGGGCGTGAGAACGGCTGGCGAGCTGTTAAGCAAGCTACAGCACCTGTGGTTTGCACACGTAAGTTTTTCATTTTTTCAGGAATGACGGTTAGGCCTAATTCCGGAACTGCGGTTGACCTGCACTTACTGGGAAATCATTGTTCGCGGGTAATAATTGTAATCAGTGATCCCCATCACTAACGTTGTTCAGCGGGTTATCTGCACCTGTAAGCGACAAACGCTGGCCTTTTCAGTGTAGCGCACATGCAGCCACGGACATGTAAGGGCATGACACACCAGTTATTGGCCAATCTCATGTGCCAGAGCCTCACGTGTCCCTCTAGTAAGCCGGACTCGGACCGCGGGGCATGACGGAGTCTCGTTCGTTAACGGAATTAAGCTTGCAATGTGTGCATCTGTTCTGTAGCTGGCATGGTTGAGGTTTCCCAGGTGAAGTCGAATTTAACTGTAGCCTCCACTCCTGGTGGTGCCCTTCTGGACATTCCTTTAAGGTTCAGCTTTGCAACCATACTGCCCACGTAAAACAAACACTTTGCCTTCATGAACGCTGTTTGGAGGGTCATGACTCGTGGGAATAACGCCGCCCAATCAGTTAACCTGCTAGAGAGATCCTTCGTTGCTCCCAAGCATGACATCACACTCCCTAGGAAGAAGGTAATGCCACTGTGGCGACCGTACTCCTGGGGGCGACACAAGTGCACTGATGCCCAGCCACTGCTCGATGAATCTGCTGGTACATTGACCCAGACCACTACATTCCCCTCGCACGCTACACGACCTGAATCTGACCCTGATGAAACTCAGGTTACCCTTCCCATATACAGTTCCATCTTACACGGTGACAAAGAGGAAGCTGCAGATGAAAGTGCAGGTTCGGCCCACCCGCCATCAGACACACCACCGTACTATCAGGGGCCCTGTGCCAGTGCCGTCGCCAACGAGTGGGCCCCCCCTGCTTGCCCAGGATCACAGCACTTGCAAAGTTGAAATACTGTGCAGTGAGATGGAAGATGGGGACGACGAGGAGTCCAGACAAGTACAGGGATTCCCTAGCGAGGAGACTTATTTGATTGTTTTCAATGTTGGGACAGCAATTTTTGGGGAGCACTATACTCTGGAGAATGATAGATGGGGCCCACCATACACTGGAACATTCCAAAGGTGGACATCAGACACTGGAGCAGCATTTACAGGGCCCATTATACACTAGAGCATTAGAAATGGGGCCCATTATGTTTGGAGCATTATTTGGGCCCATAAGACAGTGGAGCTTCATCCATGGGGACCAACATATACTGTAGCATTATGTGGAGCTCATCATATACTGTTTCAAACATTATATGGGACCAATGATTCTGTATGGAGAAATAGATGGGCCTCGTCATGAGATGTAAAAAGTGAGGTATTTTTCATTGTACTATACCGCTATTTCTCTGCCGTATCGGAGCATGATGAGTTGTGGTATGTGTTAAAGGGGCGCTCTTTCGCCCAGGGCACATGAAAACCTGGAGCCAGCCCTCCCCCCCACAGTCTGTAGCCAAATAACCCCCATTTTTCAGTGTGTAACTTGTATTATGAAGTTAATTAAGGTTGACAAGCTTAAGTAAGAAGAATTGATGCTTTTGGCATTCAAATGGGCACTGTTGGTGTGTTTCCTGTCCTCCTCTCACTGCCGACTTTTATTCCCCATTTACTTACATTGGGTTTCGTGTTTCGGGACGACCCCGACTTTTCCCTATAATCGGACGATCTTGCTCGACCCGACTTTTGGAAAAGTCGGGTTTCACGAAACGAAACGCGACCCTAAAAAACCAAAAGTCGCTCAACTCTAATCCTGATTCCTGTGATGTGTCACTTGTTGGGCTGCTTGCTGCAGTTTTGATTAAAATCCTGTTTTATCTGCTACAGATCTACCAGTTCTCTGAACGCTCAGTTCTATTTAACACCGCCCCCATCACTGATTGGCAGCTTTCTGGGTACACTTTGCATAGGCAGAAAGCTGCCAATCAGAGGTGGAGGCGGGTTTATACTGAACTCATGAATATGGAGGACTACATGGCAGCAGGGTTAATAGTCCCCTAGTGATAATTTCCTTCTTATAAAACAGTGATTTTATCAAACCTGATGCAAGCAGCCTAATAAGTGATACATCGCTGGAATCAGGGTCTCTGTTTCTACATTATGCTGTTTTCAGATTAGGTGGCAAAACCTCGGTGACAGGTAACATTTAAAAGGTTTTCTTTCAAAAAATCATATAGTTTTTTGAAAGAGTTCATCTCACTCTTTGAAAACACATGCTTTATGCTTAAAGACAAACAGAACGTGTAATTTTCAGCAATTCTGAAATGGACATTTCGGAAAATACTATTATCTGCTAAATAGAACACTTTTATGTGAAATGTATCTATGCAAAAATAAGCCGGTCTTTATGAAAAAAAAGCAAAATAAAAAGTAATTTTAATATCAAATGGTCTAGAAATTATTGTTATGGGAGAGTTCTGTCCTGAATGCATATGCAGTATAGTTGAATGTTTCATTTTATCATCTCCTATTAATATACAAAAATACACATTATATACACTCCTTGACAGAAGTTATGTCGCTTATCCATGTTATGTAAATAAAAGCTTATAACCTGACGTTAAATTCAGCCATTGGTTGTATAAATTATTCTTTTGAAAGCTGAAACCCTCCGAAATGCGGTTTAGGTTAAGAAAATGAATTGCCATCAATGCAGAAATATTGATCATTTAATGGACACAGAATGGTTAGATTTTCGCAAGACAAAGGTTTTGTCGGCCACAGAAAGTAATGTGATATTAAAACAAATAATTTACTTGAAATACAAATATATGTTGCATAACATTGGTGAATGAAGTTTTGGTGCTATTAGTCATATTTAATATTTTGTGTGACTTCCATGAGCTTGAAGGACTGCATCCATGCGGTTCAACAATGATTCATACAATTTATTGATGAAGTCATCAGGAATAGCAAAGAATGCTGTCTTACATGCCCTCCCAGAGTTCATCTAGATTCTTTGGTTTTGTCTTCCAAGCTTCCTCTTTCATCCTACCCCAAACATGCTCAATGCGACATAAGCGACATAACTAGGGATGAGCGAGTACTGTAGTATTCGGACTCGTTGTACTTTGTTAGAGTGCATGGTCTGGAGCCGGAAACTCCAGGAGTGGACCCTCTGGACCGTGGCACCGAGGGGCCCCGGGCGAGCTGCCAGGTGGAACCGACCCCTATACAGGGACCGTTAGGAGCAGGCCCAGGGGTTCGAGTACCACGGTAGCCGGTACCGAGAGGGACGGCTCACAGGAGACACGGGTGGGTATGACTGAGGGACTGTACTGGATACTAAGAACACCAGGTGTGTACACGGAAGTGCGCTAACTACAAGATAGTGCGAGACAGGTACACGAGTGCACGTATGGTGTGTGGCGAGTAATACGTCTGGAGGTAAACCAAGCAAGATGCTTGCAAGGAGCACGACAGAGTACAGAATGGAGCAGCAGTCATGCCAGGAGGAGTATTAGAGTATAGGGACAGAGAGAGTGCCCGGAAGCACAACGGAGCAAGAGACAGAGCACAAGATCCGAGTGGATGCCAGAGGGCACGACTGAGCAAAGACAGAGCGGAATGGGAGTTCAGAAAGGGTGCCCTGGAGCACCAAGAACACAAGGTGGAACAGAGGACTTGAGTACAGCGAACAGCCTGGCAGAGACACAGACGTCCCAGCCAGGAAGTACAACAATAATCAGGCACCTCCCATAGGGGGAGGTCGCCTGATATAGCACATTACTACTACTGGTTCCGGGTCAGGTCCTCTAGCCAGAAGCACCTGACCACTACAGCTTCCGGGTCAGTCTTCCTTTACTATAGAGAGGACTGACCCAGAGACAGCACTGACAGGAGCGCGCAAGCGCAAACGTGACATGGAGGAGGAGCCCCGTGGACGAGAGCTGCATGTGCGCACCCAACGGGAGCCCCCGAGGGACCGCCGTACCGGAGGGAGTGACATCGGGACCGAAGCCCCACCTCCTGGTGAGCGTGGCATAACATACTTGTTACGAGTACCTCCTAATACTCGGGTACTCGTAATGATTACCGAGTCCAATGTAAGTCTATGGGAAATGCGATTAATGGGCGGTGACTGTGATTGACTGGACGGGGACTGTGCCGGGACTGTGCCGGGACTGTGCGGGCTGTTGCGAATATTGCGAGGCAAGTAGTGAAATACTCGCGAGGATTCGAATACCGCGAGTACCGCATTACTCGCCGAGTACCGAATCCTCACGAGTATGCTCGCTCATCACTAGACATAACTTCTGTCAGGGAGTGTAAATAATTTAATAAACAACTTAAACTACCGTAGTTAGCATTTATCATCTTGTCCAGGGGCAAGCATTAAGTTAATTAACCTGGTCCCTATCTCATTAGAAAATACAATTGCATCTGGATTGGCTGCATCATAAGAGTGAGCCTTGTGTGAAGACTAGCATAAGCCATACTCATTGGTTTGGCTATTGGCGATCAAGGACTTGAACCAGCTAGCGCTCACCCTGACAGAAGGGGACAGATGACAATGTATACATTTCACAGCTAGAATTACATCTAAAAGCTATATGTACGCTGCTATCTAGGAGCAGGGCAGACACAGACCCAAAGATGAAATGGTGAGGATGAAGGATGAGACACAAGCTTATGTGGGGGGGGGGGGGGGGGAGAGTAAATGACTGCATTGTCATTGTTCAATAATAAATTTAATCATGGAAAATACAAATTGCTTAATGGCTTTGCATGCAATGTAGTTTTGAATAAATTAACATCTGGGTGTTACTATTTGCTTTTCAAATGGGTGTGTCCCTCCATAATGGGGCACAATCAGCGGAATAATAGAGGTGCTCCACAACACAGAGCTTAAGGAAAAATGCCTGAGAATTGTTGGTTCAGTATAATACCAGCATTTACTGAAAAAGACTTGTCATGAGAGATCCTTATAGAATAGAACGTACATTCTTATCAAAGAATGTGATATACAGCTCTGGCAAAAATTAAGTGACCACCACATCAAAACCCTGTCATGGGCAGCCCATTCTCCAGATCGGAACCCCAATGAAAACCTCTGGAATGTAATCAAGAGGAAGATGGATAGTCACAAGCCATCAAAGAAAAACTGCTTAAATTTTAGTACCTGGATTTGCATAAGGTCACCCAAAAGCAGTGTGAAAGACTGGTGGAAAGCATGCTAAGACGCGTGAAAGCTGTGATTAAAAATCATGGTTATATTCCACAAAATATTGATTTCTGAACTCTTCCTGAGTTAAAACATTATTATTGTTGTTTCTAAATGATTATGAACTTGATTTCTTTGCATGACTTATGGATATGAGACAGACCCCCACTCCATTTTAAAACCACCATAACTACAGTAAACCTAGGCACTAGAATAAATACACAACACATTATTTTGGTTGTCAAAATGGCCACAGCTTTATTTAAATCACAGGATTAAAAGAATCACAGTAGGAGTCAGGTGAAGTGCTAGTACATTGGGATTCACAAGTACTGTGATATCCCCAGCTGTCTGACATACAGAACCAGGCCAGACAGCCATACAGGGGCAGCACGCACTGGCTTGCCATTCAAGCAGAGCCAGTAAACTTTCAGGGCACCAATGACCCTATTATCCTCACTCCTGTGCTTAACCACTGTGGCCGCCCCTGATTGACGTTACCATTATGTCCTTGAGGCTGGCCACCAAAGCCTAGCCTGGTCACCACCATGAGGTTTTAAATCCTTTATTAGTTAAAATGAGTCCACCTTAACTTGTCTGCAACTTCCACCTGACTCCTAAACCGCCACTAGAGAGGCCATTTGACACCTTAACCCCTTCATGACCCAGCCTATTTTGACCTTACTGACCTGGCCATTTTTGGCAATATTGACCAGTGTCCCTTTATGAGGTAATAACTCAGGAACGCTTCAACGGATCCTAGCGATTCTGAGATTGTTTTTTCGTGACATATTGGGCTTCATGTTAGTGGTAAACTTAGGTCAATAATGTTTGCATTTATTTGTGAAGAAAACGGAAATTTGGCGAAGATTTTGAAAATTTTGCAATTTTCACATTTTGAATTTTTATTCCGTTAAACCAGAGAGCTATGTGACACAAAATAGTTAATAAATAACATTTCCCACATGTCTACGTTACATCAGCACAATTTTGGAAACAACATTTTTTGTTGTTGGGAAGTTATAAGGGTTAAAAGTTGATCAGCGATTTCTCATTTTTACAACAAAATTTACAAAACCATTTTTTTTAGGGACCACCTCACATTTGAAGTCACTTTGAGGGGTCTATATCGCAGAAAATACCCAAAACTGACACCATTCTAAAAACTGAACCGCTCAAGCTACTCAAAACTACATTCAAGAAGATTATTAACCCTTCAGGTGCTTCACAGCAACTAAAGCAATGTGGAAGGAAAAAATGAACATTTTAATTTTTCCAACAAAAATTTACTTTTAGCATCAATTTTTTCATTTTCACATGAGCAACAGGATAAAATAGATCCTAAAATTTGTTGGGCAATTTCACCTGAGTACAGATACCTCATATGTGGTCATAAACCACTGTTTGGGCGCACGGCAGGGCTCAGAAGGGAAGGAGCGCCATTTGACTTTTTGAATGGAAAATATGCTGGAATATTTAGCGGTTGCCATGTCGTGTTTGGAGAGTCCCTGTGCGCCTAAACATTGGAGCTCCCCCACAAGTGACCCCATTTTGGAAACTAGACCCTCCAAGGAACTTATTTAGGTGCATAGTGAGCACTTTGAACCACCAGGTGCTTCACAAATTGATCCGTAAAAAAAAAGGACTTTTTTTCACAAAAATTTTCTTTTAAACCTCAGTTTTTTCATTTTCACATGGGCAATGGGATTAAATGGATCCTAAAATTTGTTGGGCAATTTCTCCTGAGTGCCCCGATACCTCATATGTGGTCATAAACCACTGTTTGGGCACACGGCAGGGTCCCGAAGGGAAGGAGCACCATTTGACTTTTTGAATGGAAAATTAGCTCCAATCGTTAGTGGACACCATGTCGTGTTTGGAGAGCCCCTGTGTACCTAAACATTGGAGCTCCCCCACAAGTGACCCCATTTTGGAAACTAGACCACCCAAGGAACTTATCTAGATGTGTGGTGAGAACTTTGAACCCCCAAGTGCTTCACAGAAGTTTATGACGCAGAGCAGTGAAAATAAAAAAATATTTTTTTTTCCTCAAAAATCATTTTTTAGCCCGCTATTTTTTATTTTCACAAGGCTAACAGGAGAAATTGGATCACAAAAGTTGTTGTGTAATTTGTCCTGAGTACGCTGGTACCCCATATGTCAGGGGAAACCACTGTTTGGGCACATGGGAGAGCTCAGAAGGGAAGGAGCGCAATTTTGGAATGCAGACTGATGGGATGTTCTGCGGGCATCATGTTGCGTTTGCAGAGCCCCTGATGTGCCTAAACAGTAGAAACCCCCCACAAGTGACCCCATTTTGAAAACTAGACCCCCCAAGGAGCTTATCTAGATGTGTAGTGAGCACTTTGAACCCCCAAGTGCTTCACAGAAATTTATAAACGCAGAGCCATGAAAATAAAAAATCATTTTTTTTCCTCAAAGATGATTTTTTAGCCCGCTATTTTTTATTTTCACAAGGGTAACAGGATAAACTTTTTGAATGGAAAATTAGCTCCAATCGTTAGCGGACACCATGTCGTGTTTGGAGAGGCCCTGTCTGCCTACACTTTGGAGCTCCCCAACAAATCACCCCATTTTGGAAACTAGACCCCCTAAGGAAGTTATCTAGATGCATAGTGAGCACTTTGAACCCCCAGGTGCTTTACAGAAGTGTATAACGCAGAGTTGTGAAAATAAAAATATTTTCTTTTCCTCAAAAAATGATTTTTTTAGCCCGCTATTTTTTATTTTTACAATAGTAACAGGAGAAATTGGACCCCAAAAGTTGTTGTCCAATTTGTCCTGAGTACGCTGGTACCCCATATGTGGGGGGGGAAGCACTGTTTGGGCACACGTCGGGGCTCGGAAGGGAAGTAGTGCTTCACATAAGTTTATAACGCAGAACCGTGAAAATAAAAAATAAAAATTTTCCTCAAAAAATGATTTTTTAGCCCGCAATTTTTTATTTTCACAATGGTAACAGGAGAAATTGGACCGCAAAATTAGTTGTCCAGTTTGTCCTGAGTATGCTGGTACCCAATATGTGGGGAGGGACCACTGTTTGGGCACACGTCGGGGCTCGGAAGGGAAGTAGTGACGTTTTGAAATACCGACTTGATGGAATGGTCTGCGGGCGTCATGTTACGTTTGCAGAGCCTCTGATGTGCCTAAACAGTGGAAACCCCCCACTAGTGACCCCATTTTGGAAACTAGACCCCCCAAGGAACTTATCTAGATGTGTGGTGAGCACTTTGAACCCCCAAGTGCTTCACCGAAGTTTATAACTCAGAGCCGTGAAAACAAAAAAAAAATCATTTTTTTTTTTCACAAAAATCATTTTTTTAGCCCCCAATTTTCTATTTTCCCAAGGGTAACAGGAGAAATTAGACTCCCAAAGTTGTTGTGCAATTTTTCCTGAGTACGCTGATACCCCATATGTGGGGGTAAACCACTGTTTGGGCACACGTCGGGGCTCGGAATGGAGAGAGTGCTGTTTGACATTTTGAACGCAAAATTGGCTGGAATAAATCATGGCGCCATGTCGCGTTCGGAGACCCCGTGATGTGCCTAAACAGTGGAAACCCCTTAATTCTAACTCCAACTCTAACCCCAACACACCCCTAGCCCTAACCCAACCCTAATAATAACCCTAACCACAACACACCCCTAACCCTAATCCCAACTCTAACCCTAACAAGCCTAACCCTAATCCCAACCCAGCCCTAACCCTAATTCCAGCCCTAACCCTAATTCTAACCCTAATTCCAACCCTAACCCTAATTCTAGCCCTAACCCTAATTCCAACCCAAACCCTAATTCCAAGCCTAACCCTAATTTTAACCCTAACCCTAATTCCAACCCTAACCCTAATTCTAACCCTAACCCTATCTGTAACCCTAATTCCAACCCTAACCCTAGTTCGAAACCTAAATGGAAAAAAAACTTTTTTTATTTTATTATTTGCGCCTGGCTATGGGGGTGATAAAAGGGGGGGTGTATTTAATTTTTTTTCATTTTGATCACTGTGAGAGCGTATCACAGTGATCAAAATGAAAAATGAACAGGCAACCGGCAAATTCATGGGTGCCGCCATCTTGGACAATGGCAGGCGCACTGCGCATGCGCCCACCATTTTGCAAGATGGCGGCGCCCATGATCCGGACGCCGGGAGCACCATCGGAGGTCCCGGGGGGATCGGAAGGTGGGAGGGAGCGATAGGAAGGGGAGGGGGAGCAGATGATGACGGCGACGACCGATCGCCGCCGTCCATCGGTGGCGGGGGCCGATCGGCCCCGCCAGTCCGTGTGGGGGGGGGTCGGGTGTCGGTGTCCAGCCATGTCTGATGCTATTGCAGCATAGGCCATGGCTGGATTGTAATATTTCACCAAATTTCATTGGTGAAATATTACAAATCGCTCTGATTGGCTGTTAAAAGTGAAACAGCCAATCAGAGCGATCGTAGGCACGTGGGGGCTAAGCCACGCCCCCTGGGATTAACTGTAGTGTCCTCTGTTTGCGGATCGGGTGACCTTTCAGTGACCCCGGTCACCCGACCCGCAGGGGGGCTATTTATAGCATGACTCCTACGTAGGCGTCGTAGGTCATGAAGGGAAAGGGAAGGGAAGGTGCCATCAAAAAATTTTTTTTATCAACAATTGAAAAAATGTAAAGAATTAATGTTTGCATTTTCTTAAAAAATATTACAATTTGTTTTCAATTTAGTAAAATATGAAAAATAATTTTAAAAAGTTTGGCATTTCCACTTGTTAACACTAGGGGGAGCAGCTACTGAAATTTGACACAGAAACCTAGTGTACAACTAGCTCCCATTACTGCGCTGCAGTAATTATGGGCGGAGTCTGCTGACATGAGTGTGATGTCACTCCTTTCCTCCCCTTCTGGGTGTTTGCTAAGGGATAAGAGAGGATGACATTTAGGAACAGTGAGCAGCCATTTTGATGGTGACTGCAAAGTTACTGATAAGTAGACAGGTAGCAAGGATTTTGGGAGCAGGGTGACAGCAGCACGGAGTATTTCAGGAGAGCAGTGTGCTGGTCTATGGGGGGGGGGACACAGAGGGAGAGATATGGTGGAAGGAGCAGGGTGCTGGTCTATGGGGGGCACCCTGTTCAGTGCGCAGAGCAGGCAGGGATTGTACATAGAGCGCCGTCTTTTATACACTGCTCCACAGAAATCCAGGAAACATTTCTGCTGATTGATGGCCTGTTCTGATCCAGACTTTGCATGCAAAGACCCCATTCCCCTCCTCAGATCCTGTCTTCTCCATCCTGTCCTGGCGATGTGTGAAGGCGAGGCGACAGACATAGTCCGGGGTGACGTTGGGAAGCAGGATGGGGGGAAATGTAGCCATATAATAACGATAAAAATGAGACCCCTCTCTTCAGCTGCCTCACCAGCCCTCCCCTGACTGCACCTAACTGGAGGGTATGCTGCCCCCTCCATTAACCCAGACCTGTGTGCAGGTGCTAAGCCAGAACCACCCTACAGTGGATCCCCTTTCTGCAGATAATACCGCCATATACTTCACACAATACCACCATATACTTCCACACATAATACCACCATATACTTCACACATACCACCATATACTTCACACATATCGCTATATAGTTCACACATAATACCGCCATATACTTCACTCATAATACCGCCATGTACTTCACACAAAATACCGCCATATAGTTCACACATAATATTTCCATATAGATCACACATAATTCCACCATGTAGATCACACATAAAACCAGCAAGGTGACAGCAGCACAGAGTATTTCAGAGAGCAGTATCACACGGGATAGGATTAGATATACGGCTCAGCAGACAGTATCACACAGGATAGGATTAGATACACGGCTCAGCAGTCAGTATCACACAGGATAGGATTAGATACACGGCTCAGCAGTCAGTATCACACAGGGTAGGATTAGATACACGGCTCAGCAGTCAGTATCACACAGGATAGGATTAGATACACGGCTCAGCAGACAGTATCACACAGGGGAGGATTAGATACACGGCTCAGCAGACAGTATCACAGGAGAGGATTAGATACACGGCTCAGCACACAGTATCACACAGAATAGTATTAGATACACAGCTCAGCAGTCAGTATCACACAGGATAGGATTAGATACACGGCTCAGCAGTCAGTATCACACAGGAGAGGATTAGATACACGGCTCAGCAGGCAGTATCACACAGGAGAGGATTAGATACACGGCTCAGCAGGCAGTATCACACAGGAGAGGATTAGATACACGGCTCAGCAGTCAGTATCACACAGGAGAGGATTAGATACACGGCTCAGCAGTCAGTATCACACAGGAGAGGATTAGACACATGGCTCAGCAGGCAGTATCACACCAGACAGTATTACAGATATGCCAACACTGGTGAAACTTCCAGCCCCCCCCCCAATTATACACTAGACTATGGGCTGTATATGTCACTGTCCTCCTCAGACAGCCATAAAAGCTGTCATAAAAGGGAAGGTGTCAGATTACCGGAGATCACTGGGGCTGTGAGTGAGGAGGCGGAGACAGAGCAGGAGGACAGTGGAGCTGGAGCAGGAAGCACGGTGCAGAAAGTGGAGCTCAGCAGATAGCACTGGGCTACAGTAAAATGGTGCCCAGCCACACCTACAGCAGTGAATGGTGCAGCCCACAGGGGCATGCCCAGTTCACTGCTAATGAGGCTGTGTGCACACGCTGCGGATTGTGGTGCGGATTCATCCGTGCGGATTTTGTAAAATCCGCAGGTGAAACCGCAGGTCAAAGGACCTGCGGTTTTACCTGCAGATTGCTCTGCGGTTTTGCCCTGCGGTTTTTCATCTCCTCAATGGAGGAGATGGCAAACCGCAGGAGAATCCGCAGAAAGAATTGACATGTTAATTCTTTCTGCGAATTGAAAACCGCGGAAAATTCCGCACCGTCTGCACTGCGGTTTTTGATTCCCATAGGGAATAATGGTACTGTACACCACAGCAAAAACTGCTGCGGAACCGCAGCAAAATCCCCAGTGTATGCACACACCCTTAGAGATAGGGTCGGGAACCGACCACAGTCTCCTATGTTCAGGGATGGCCATATTTGCAGACTGTATGAGTCCTCCACAGATCTGCAAATCAAGATGGCAGCGCCCAATGGCTACATTAAGGCTGAGTGCCCACGTTGCGTTTTTGTAAGCGTTTCCGCAGCGTTTGTGCCGGCTCAGACGCTGCAGAAATGCTTACAAGATGCTTCTAATTAATTAGCATGCGTTTTTTTCTTTTTGTGCCAATGCATGCGTTTTTAACCGCCCAGAAGTCGCGTGTCAAAAAAACGCGTCAAAAATCGCGCAAGAAACGCGGAAAAAGACACGCATTTTCTGGGAAAGGGGATCCTTTTCCTGAGCGTTTAAAAACGCTAGCGTGGGCACATAGCCTAAAACATTATTACAAACAAACCATAAATCCGGGTTAGTACAACATTTGCTGAAACAACATGTTTTGTTACTTACTCTTTTTTTTGCAAATTATATAAAATTGCGGCACCTTCCCTTTAAATGAACTCGACCCCTATCAACCATGCCTAATAAAGCCATCAACCATTTCTACGTGCTATGGAAAGACTATGCATACATGTAAAAAAAATTGTTGTTTTTATGCACTTGATAACATTTACTGTTTACCTCTCCAACTGGCTCAAAGGCATCAGGAATAGGCATATTGCCCTTCGTGTTAATGCACTTGATTACTTTACCCTTAGCCGCTCCCACTGGCTCAAGGGCATCGGGAGTAGGCATGCTGCCCTTTGTGTTAATGCACTTGATTATACCCTTAGCCGCTCCCACCAGATCAAGGGCATCGGGAATAGGCATATTGCCCTTCATGTTAATGCACTTGATTACTTAACCCATGTGGTACTGTCACACTTAGCGATGTACCAGCGGTCAGGATCGCTGGTACATCGCTAAGTGGTTGCTAGTGAGCTGCCACACAGGCAGATCTCACCAGCGACATCGCAGGTGTCGGGGGTCGCTACTTACCTGTCAGACGAGGCAATCCTGACGTCCTCCCGCCCGTGTCCACGCGTCGCTCGTCGTCACAGCAGGAAGCCCAGCAGGAAGCTGAAGACGAGAAAAGGTCCAGGACGTTCTCGCGCGATCAGCGATAACCAGCGGGGGAGCGGTCGGAGGTACAGTTGTGGCCAAAAGTATTGACACCCCTGCAATTTTGTCAGATAATACTCAGTTTCTTCCTAAAAATGATTGCAAACACAAATTCTTTGGTATTATTATCTTCATTTAATTTGTCTTAAATGAAGAAACACAAAAATAATTGTCCTAAAGCCAAATTGGATATAATTCCACACCAAACATAAAAAGAGGGTGGACAAAAGTATTCGCACTGTTCGAAAAATCATCATGTGATGCTTCTCTAATTTGTGTAATTAACAGCACCTGTAACTTACCTGTGACACCTAACAGGTGTTGGCAATAACTAAATCACACTTGCAGCCAGTTGACATGGATTAAAGTTGACTCAACTTCTGTCCTGTGTCCTTGTGTGTACCACATTGAGCATGGAGAAAAGAAAGAAGAGCAAAGAACTGTCTGAGGACTTGAGAAACCAAATTGTGAGGAAGCATGAGCAATCTCAAGGCTACAAGTCCATCTCCAAAGACCTGAATGTTCCTGTGTCTACCGTGCGCAGTGTCATCAAGAAGTTTAAAGCCCATGGCACTGTGGCTAACCTCCCTAGATGTGGACGGAAAAGAAAAATTGACAAGAGATTTCAACGAAAGATTGTGCAGGTGTTGGATAAAGAACCTCGACTAACATCCAAACAAGTTCAAGCTGCCCTGCAGTCTGAGGGTACAACAGTGTCAACCAGTACTATCCGTCGGCGTCTGAATGAAAAGGGACTGTATGGTAGGAGACCCAGGAAGACCCCACTTCTTATCCCGAGACATAAAAAAGCCAGGCTGGAGTTTGCCAAAACTTACCTGAAAAAGCCTAAAACGTTTTGGAAGAATGTTCTCTGGCCAGATGAGACAAAAGTAGAGCTTTTTGGGCAAAGGCATCAACATAGGGTTTACAGGAGAAAAAAAAGAGGCATTCAAAGAAAAGAACACGGTCCCTACAGTCAAACATGGCGGAGGTTCCCTGATGTTTTGGGGTTGCTTTGCTGCCTCTGGCACTGGACTGCTTGACCGTGTGCATGGCATTATGAAGTCTGAAGACTACCAACAAATTTTGCAGCATAATGTAGGGCCCAGTGTGAGAAAGCTGTGTCTCCCTCAGAGGTCATGGGTCTTCCAGCAGGACAATGATCCAAAACACACTTCAAAAAGCACTAGAAAATGGTTTGAGAGAAATCACTGGAGACTTCTAAGGTGGCCAGCAATGAGTCCAGACCTGAATCCCATAGAACACCTGTGGAGAGATCTAAAAATGGCAGTTTGGAGAAGGCACCCTTCTAATATCAGGGACCTGGACCAGTTTGCCAAAGAAGAATGGTCTAAAATTCCAGCAGAGCATTGTAAGAACCTCATTGATGGTTACCGGAAGCGGTTGGTCGCAGTTAGGTTGGCTAAAGGTTGTGCAATCAAGTATTAAGCTGAGGGTGCCAATACTTTTGTCTGGCCCATTATTGGAGTTTTGTGTGAAATGATCAATGTTTTGCTTTTTGCTTCATTCTCTTTTGTGTTTTTTCATTTAAGACAAATTAAATGAAGATAATCATACCAAAGAATTTGTTTGCGCAATCATTTTCAGGAAGAAACTGAGTATTATCTGACAGAATTGCAGGGGTGTCAATACTTTTGGCCACAACTGTAAGTATCAGACATAGCGATATCGCTATAACGTCACAAAAACCAGTGACGTTATAGCGATATTGCTAGCGATATCGCTTAGTGTGACAGGCCCTTTAGTCACTCCCACTGACTCAAGGGCACACAAATTAGGTACATTGCTCTTCAGTTTCATGAACTAGATAACTGCATTGTCCACACAACAACCTTGAAAGAAACCTGGTTTGGTCAATATAAACAGTCAAAAACCGTGCCTCGGCATTCTCAAGTCTCATGAAAAAATAAGAGAGGGTGCTTGAAGCTATAGATTGTATTGAAAAGCATGCCTACCTACCCTGTTCTCTTCTCCCCTCCAGCCGCTGTTCCTGGCTCAGAGGAGCCAATTTATTCTATAGGCATGCAAAATATGATTGCCATGACCCCAGGGACTTTACCCTAACTGGGTCCTATAAAATATAAATGCTTCTGGAGACCAGGGGGCCATACTGTGATGGTCACCCTTCCATACCAGGGGGCCATACACGAGATGGTTACCCCTCCACACCAGGTGGCCCATACCTGAGATGATTACCCCTCAAAATCAGGGTGCCATACCCGAGATGGTTACCCTTCCAAACCCAGGGGGTCATACTGTGATGAACACCCCCCAAACCAGAGGTCCATACCTGATACGGTTACCCCTACTGACCAATTTATAAATAACTTCAAGGACCCACTAAAAGGAAAGCAAATAACTGTTTTTTTTGTTTGTTTTTTTGTTTATTAAATTTTAATTCATGTTCTTATTAAAATAAACATAAAATAAACATCAAAGCACAAACAACATTAACACGCTGGGGGAGTCCTTAACCCCTTCACTCCCAAGGGTGGTTTGCACGTTAATTCCCGGGCCAATTTTTACAATTCTGACGACTGTCCCTTTATGAGGTAATAACTCTGGAATGCTTCAACGGATCTAAGCAATTCTGACATTTTTTTCTCGTGACATATTGTACTTCATTTCTTTGCTATAACTTGCGCTTATTTACGAAAAAACCAGAAATATGGCGAAAATTTAGAAAATGTTGCAATTTTCATACTTTAAATTTTTATGCCCTTAAACCAGAGAGTTACGTGACACAAAATAGTTAATAAATAACATTTCCCACATGTCTACTTTACATCAGCACAATTTTGGAGACAAAAATTTTTTTGGTAGGAAGTTATAAGGGTTAAAAGTTGTCCAGCAACTTCTCATTTTTACAACAAAATTTACAAAACCATTTTTTTAGGGACCACCTCACATTTGAAGTCACTTTGAGGGGTCTATATGGCAGAAAATACCCAAAAGTGACACCATTCTAAAAACTGCACCCCTCCAGCTACTCAAAACTACATTCAGGAAGATTATTAACCATTCAGGCGCTTCACAGGAGCAGAAGCAACATGGAAGGAAAAAATTAAGATTTAACTTTTTAGTCACAAAAATGATTTGTTAGCAACAATTTTTTAATTTTCCCAAGGGTAACAGGAGAAATTGGACCACAAAAGTTGTTGTCCAATTTGTCCTGAGTATGCTGATACCCTATATGTGGGGGGGAACCACTGTTTGGGCACATGGCAGGGCTCAGAAGGGAAGGAGCCCCATTTGACTTTTTCAACCAAAAATTGGCTGGAATTGAGATTGGACGCCATGTTGCGTTTGACGAGCCCCCAATGTGCCCAAACAGTGGAAACCCCCCACAAGTGACCCCATTTTGGAAACTAGACCCCCTAAGGAACTTATCTAGATGTGTGGTGAGCACCTTGAACCCCCTAGGGCTTCACAGGAGTTTATAATGCCCGGGCGTGAAAATAAAAAATCATATTTATTCCACAAACATGATCGTTTAGTTCCCAAATTTTTTTCTCCCAAAGGTAGCAGGAGAAATTGGACCCCAAAAGTTGTTTTCCAATTTGTCCTGAGTACGCTGATACTCTATATGTGGGGGGACCACTGTTTGGGCGCACGGCAGGGCTCGGAAGGGAAGCAGCGCCGTTTGATTTTTTCAACCTAAAATTGGCTGGAATTGAGATTGCGTTTGACGAGCCCCCAATGTGCCCAAACAGTGAAAACCCCCACAAGTGACCCCATTTTGGAAACTATCTAGATATGTGGTGAGAACTTTGAACCCCCCCAGTGTTTCACTAAAGTTTATATTGCCCTGACGTGAAAATAAAAAATCCTATTTTGTGCCCACAAAAATGATCGTTTAGTCCCCAATTTTTAATTTTCCCAAGCGTAACAGGAGAAATTGGACCCCAAAAGTTGTTGTCCAATTTGTCCTGAGTATGCTGGTACCCCATATGTGGGGAAAAAACTGTTTAGGCACATGCCGGGGATCGGAAGGGAGTGACGTTTTGGAATGCAGACTTAGATGGAATGGTCTGTGGGTGTCATTTTCCATTTGCAGAGCCCCTGATGTGCCTAAACAGTAGAAAAAACCCACAAGTGACATTGTTTTGGAAACTAGACCCCCAAGGAATTTATCTAGATGTGCCCCAACTAATCTAACGTTTCCGGTAAAGTAATTTAGTAGTGCATTGAGGTGTGGTACAATTTGAAGCAATCCTTCATACACAGGCCAGGTTTTTTAGGGCAGGTGTCGCATTGATAAATGGTGTCTTTGCGTATTCCGTTTTTGTAACACACTCGGCACCTTTTTTGCGATTTACCTCTTTTTCCAGTTTGCGGGACCTCCCCCGGGAAATGCTGACCTGGTACATTGGGGAAAAAAAGTATTTAGTCAGTCAGCAATAGTGCAAGTTCCACCACTTAAAAAGATGAGAGGCGTCTGTAATTTACATCATAGGTAGACCTCAACTATGGGAGACAAACTGAGAAAAAAAAATCCAGAAAATCACATTGTCTGTTTTTTTTCATTTTATTTGCATATTATGGTGGAAAATAAGTATTTGGTCAGAAACAAAATTTCATCTCAATACTTTGTGATATATCCTTTGTTTTCAATGACAGAGGTCAAACGTTTTCTGTAAGTCTTCACAAGGTTGCCACACACTGTTGTTGGTATGTTGGCCCATTCCTCCATGCAGATCTCCTCTAGAGCAGTGATGTTTTTGGCTTTTCGCTTGGCAACACAGACTTTCAACTCCCTCCAAAGGTTTTCTATAGGGTTGAGATCTGGAGACTGGCTAGGACACTCCAGGACCTTGAAATGCTTCTTATGAAGCCACTCCTTCGTTGCCCTGGAGGTGTGCTTTGGATCATTGTCATGTTGAAAGACCCAGCCACGTTTCATCTTCAATGCCCTTGCTGATGGAAGGAGGTTTGCACTCAAAATCTCACGATACATGGCCCCATTCATTCTTTCATGTACCCGGATCAGTCGTCCTGGCCACTTTGCAGAGAAACAGCCCCAAAGCATGATGTTTCCACCACCATGCTTTACAGTAGGTATGGTGTTTGATGGATGCAACTCAGTATTCTTTTTCCTCCAAACACGACAAGTTGTGTTTCTACCAAACAGTTCCAGTTTGGTTTCATCAGACCATAGGACATTCTCCCAAAACTCCTCTGGATCATCCAAATGCACTCTAGCAAACTTCAGACGGGCCCGGACATGTACAGGCTTAAGCAGTGGGACACGTCTGGCACTGCAGGATCTGAGTCCATGGTGGCGTAGTGTGTTACTTATGGTAGGCCTTGTTACATTGGTCCCAGCTCTCTGCAGTTCATTCACTAGGTCCCCCCGCGTGGTTCTGGGATTTTTGCTCACCGTTCTTGTGATCATTCTAACCCCACGGGGTGGGATTTTGCGTGGAGCACCAGATCGAGGGAGATTATCAGTGGTCTTGTATGTCTTCCATTTTCTAATTATTGCTCCCACAGTTGATTTCTTCACTCCAAGCTGGTTGGCTATTGCAGATTCAGTCTTCCCAGCCTGGTGCAGGGCTACAATTTTGTTTCTGGTGTCCTTTGACAGCTCTTTGGTCTTCACCATAGTGGAGTTTGGAGTCAGACTGTTTGAGGGTGTGCACAGGTGTCTTTTTATACTGATAACAAGTTTAAACAGGTGCCATTACTACAGGTAATGAGTGGAGGAAAGAGGAGACTCTTAAAGAAGAAGTTACAGGTCTGTGAGAGCCAGAAATCTTGATTGCTTGTTTCTGACCAAATACTTATTTTCCACCATAATATGCAAATAAAATGAAAAAAAAACAGACAATGTGATTTTCTGGATTTTTTTTTCTCAGTTTGTCTCCCATAGTTGAGGTCTACCTATGATGTAAATTACAGACGCCTCTCATCTTTTTAAGTGGTGGAACTTGCACTATTGCTGACTGACTAAATACTTTTTTTCCCCACTGTACAATACGAGCACCTTCAGTTCCGGAAGTTCTGGGGCCCGCTCCTTCCAGAGTGCCAAACATCAGGGCCTTAACCACTACCTCCTGGAACTCAAGGTACGACGTATCGCTGGGGCATGCACATTGTGACAGCAGGAATGCGTTAAGCATTGCCAATTGGACGATGTGCACAGCCAGCTTTTTGTACCACACCTTGGCCTTTCTCAAAGCATTGTACGGTTTGAGGAGTTGATCGGAGCGATCAACGCCCCCCATGTTTTTATTGTACCCCAGCACACATTCAGGTTTGCTGACCTGTGCAGAGGTACCCCGTACAGTGCTGAGGGCGCTGCCATCACCGTGTATGGTGGTCAAGAGAAGGACATCCCTCTTGTCCTTGACCACCAGCAGGTGGTCGCTACATTGGGCCCTGCTCTCACCTTTTCGGAGCATCTGCCCAAATAGCGTCTTCGGGAGGCCGCTCTGATTTTTGCGGACAGTACCGCAAGCTGCGGTACCTCGCGCAGAGAGGGATTTGTAGAGTGGGACACTGGTATAAAAGTTATCAGTGTAGAGGTGATAACCTTTATCCAGCAGTGGGTGCACCAAATCCCACACAATTTTCCCACTCACTCCCAGGTCAGGAGGACACTCAGGGGGTTCAATCCTGGTGTCCTTTCCTTCATACACTCTAAACCTGTGGGTGTACCCTGAGGTACTCTCATACAGCTTATAGAGTTTGATTCCGTACCTGGCCCTCTTACTGGACAGGTATTGACGGAATCTGAGCCTGCCCTTAAAATGGACCAAGGACTCATCCACGCAGATGTTCCTTTGAGGCACGTACACTTCAGCAAACTTTTTGTTGACGTGTTCGATGACAGGCCGAACTTTGACCAGACGGTTAAAGTTGGGGTCATCTCGTCCGGGACACTGTGCATTATCGTTATAATGCAGAAACTTGTGGATGGCCTGAAAACGCGTCCGGACCATGACCATTCGGAACACTGGAGTGTTGTATAAAATATTAACACTCCAATATTGCCGAATTTCAGGCTTCTTCAGGATACCCATGTGGAGGACCAGGCCCCAAAACTTCGTCATTTCAACTGCGTCCACAGGAGACCAGTTAGTATAGGATGAACGCGGGTTTTGCTCCAAAAATTGCCGAGCATACAAATTAGTTTACTCCACCATGAGGTTAACAAAATCCTCAGAGAAAAAGACTTTGAAAAAGTCAATTTCTGTGAGGCCGGTGGTGTCAAACTTGATTCCTGATTCTGCCACAAAATCAGGAATCAGTGGTTCGTAATTTTCGGGGGCGAGGTCCACACAGGGTCTGCTTAATCAGCTGCAGGCATGGTGGGCGCTGCCTCATCTTCTGTCCTGGAGCGTCTGCGTCGCGTTTCCACAGGTCCAGAGGAGGAAGATGAGGGGGGGGGGAAAGAGGATGAAGAATCCGAAAAATAAAGAAAAGTCGGATCGTCATCCTCGCTATCAGTGTCGGAGGCAAGGTAAGAATATGCCACCTCCATTGAATAGCGCTGTTGGGAGGAACGTGATGGGCGGGACTTTTTTTGTGTAAATATGGTGCTTGGGTGTACTTTATTTATAACTGTGTATGTGGTGGGGGGGCTAGTGATTGGTGCACACTATCCTGTAAAAAAAAGCTAAAAGGAAATGTGGAGCAAAATACCTGTGTAAAAAAGTCTAAAACAGCAGGTCCTAGATATGATAAGTGAACGGCGTCACTTATCAAAATTTAGTGGCTGCTGGATTTGTGCACAGGGGTGGCGCAAAGGGAGGGGGAGGTGAAAAAGAAAAATGGAAAACAGCTGACACAAACTTTGATAAGTGAATTGCGTCACTTATCAAAACTCGGCGGCTGCTAAATGTGCACACGGAAACGGCGCAAAGGGTGGTAAAAATAGGGGGCTGGGGGGATTGGGGTGGATGAATAGAGATCGGGCAGGGATCAACAGTTAGGGTTGTAGTTACGTGGCACAAAGGGGGGTGGAAAAAATGAAAAACGGCAGGCACAAGCTTGGATAAGTGACGTGTGTCACTTATCCAAGTTTTGCAGCTGCGGGATGTGTGTACGGAGGTGGCGCAAAGGGGGCTAAGGAAAAAAAGCGAGCAGGAGTGTTGATCAGTGAACTGCGTCACCGATCAACGATCGGCGGCTGTGCACGGAGGTGGCGCAAAAGTCGGGTGGAGGGGGGTAAAAATAGGGGGAAGGGGGATTGGGGTGGATGAAGAGAGATTGGGCAGGGATCAGTTAGGGTGGTAGTTCGGTGGCACAATGGGGGGTAAAAAAAATGAAGGGGGGTGGAGGGGGAAGGAGATAGATGGGGGGTGAAGATAGATTGGGCAGGGGATCAGGAACACTTACGGTTGGCGTTTTTTTCTTTCTTCTTTCTGCAGGGATTGTGATGCTATAAGTTGTGGCACCACAATACCCAGCACAGGAGCTCTTGCTGCGTCCGACCTCTCTGCAGGAATCCTCAGCTAGAGTGAGGACCCCTGCAGACAGGTCAGAGGAAGGTCAGGGGCAGGTCACAGAGCGGTCACATCGCTGCTGTGACCTGTCATTGTGGGATCGAATGATTACATCGATCCCACCAATCCCTGCTCTGCCTGGTGACCATGGTAGCTGCCTAGGATCGGAGCTCACAGCTCCGATTCCTAGGCAGGTCATGGCCAGGTCATCAGCAGGGCACAGAGCGGTCACAGCGTGACCGCAGCTGTGCCCTGTGGCTGGCGGGATCGCCGATCTAATCGATCGCGCCAACCACTTCCTGCAGGCCCTTCTGGGCCTGTCCTAGGCTCTGGCCTAGGATTGGTGCTATTACAGCACCGATCCGGGCCGGTACCGGCAGGGCACAGCGGCGATATTGCGCCGCTGTGCACTGCGATTGGAGCGATCGATTAGATCGGCGATCGCGCCAATCTGGGGGCATTGCCAGGCACCGGTCCTAGGATCGAGTACATCAGTACTCGATCCTAGCCTAGATTCCTGTTGTTTCAGCCAATCTGATTGGCTGAAACAAAGAGAAGCACTGTGATTGGCTGTTCTGAATTGAACAGCCAATCACAGCTCACAGAGGGGCGGGTTAGGGCAGAGACTGCCCGGGATGCCGAGGCCATCTATCCTGAGGTAAGATGGCATCGGCATTTTAATGCAATCACCGCGACTTAAGTCGCGATGTCGCATTAAAGGGCATGACGTAATATTCCGTCCATGGGACTTAGGGCCCAGGTCACATGGACGGAATATTACGTCCAATGTAGGAAAGGGGTTAAAGCTCCCAAATCTGGTGATTAACAAACATAAAATGTACCAACAATTACTCCCAGCCGTTACCCCCACTAGCTCAGGAGCACCATAGTCATAAGGGTTTCAATGTTCACTTGAATTTCCTGGGGATCCAACAAACCCTTGCCAGAATGCCCCTCTACATTTCACCAGGTCCAGAACCATATTAACTTCCAAAAAGAGGAATCCATATCCCAATGGATTCTCCAGACCAATTTCTAACCAAATTCAAGGACCCCTCAACTACCAGGCTCCAGGTAATTCACTCAGGCCTGTGCTATCCGCCATCTTAAGTAATATAAAATAAGCACTTGGTGGGTATACACCGATCCCTTTTTTTTTTTTTTTTTTTTAATTCACGCCTTAAGGCTATGTGCGCACGGCGCGGTTCCTCACGTGGATTTTACTAAATCCGCAGGTCAAATGACCTGTATTTTTCCTGCGGATTTCTTCCTTTTTTTTTTGCAGTTTTACTGCCGTTTTTGTGCTGTTTTCCACCTGTGGATTTGTAGAATGGAGCAGGTGGAAAACTGCAGCAAAACCGCCTAAAAGAAGTCACATGTTGCTTTTTTTTTCTAATCAAAAACCGCACGGAAAAATCCGCAGCATGTGCACAGCGTTTTTTTTTTTTTACATAGGCTATAATGGTACTGTACATCACCTGCAGTTCTGCTGCAGATCCGCAGCAGCAAATCCGCTGCGCATACGCAGTAGAAACCGCACCGTGTGCACAGACCCTTATTAAAACAAACATACAATAAAACATCAAAGCATAAATAATATTAACAAGCTGAGGGGAGTCCTTGAAGCTCCCAAAAGCTGGTGACCACCAAACATAAAATGTACCAACAATTACTCCCAGCCGTTACCCCACTAGCTCAGGAGCACCATAACCACAAGGGTTCCAATGTTCACTTGAATTTCGTGGGGATCCGACAAACCCTTGCCGAAACTCCCCTCCACCTTTCACCAGATCCAGAGCCATATTAAATTCCAAAAAGAGGAAACCATATCCCATTGGATCCCCGAGACCATATTTAACCAACTTCAATGACCCCTCCAACCGCACAAGATGTGAGATAAGTGAGGGTGAAAACACCATGCAGGTTTACAACCAAGGTATACAACAGGTTAAAGGGAACCTGTCACCCCCGCAGGCATTTTTAAGTAAAAGAGCCACCTTGTGCAGCATTAATGCTGCATTCTGTCAAGGTGGCTCTTTTATTCAGCGTCCCTTCCACCCCAGAAATAATCGTTTTTAAAATTGGTCAGACATACCTGATATTTGTCAGGGGGGGCAGGTCTTTCGCCCCTGGACACAGAGCCACATATACGTCAGTCATGTCCAGCTTTTGAATTTGGCGCCGACTCCTCTGGGTTCATTTCTTCTTCTTGTGCCTGCTGCGCCTCTGCCCTGCTTAGCTCCGCCCCTACTGGTCACATGGTGATGACCTCATCACAGGTCCTGCTCACAACCACTGCTCTGCTGAGCTCCGCCCCTACTGGTCACATGGTGCTGACATCATCACAGGCCCTGCTGGCACCACTGCTTGCTTGAGCTCTGCCCTTACTGGTCACATAGTGCTGATGGAATCACAAGTCCTGCTGCACCACTGAAAGAATGTTGAGCCTAGACTGTATGGGCTCCTTCCAGGTGCATGACTGCAGCCCAAACAGTCTAGCCGACTCACTACTGAAGGTGCTAGACTGCGTGGGCTCCTTCCAGGTATATTTTCTTGAAGATAGCAGACATTATGGGCTGCTGCCTGGCCCTGACTGCAACCCACACATGACACTAGAATGTATGTACTCCTTCAAGGTATAAATTATTAAAGCCTGCCAAATATATAGGCTCCTTCCAGGTCCTAACTGCAGCCCATACAGTCTAGCTGGCTCACTACTGAAGATACTAGACTATATGGGCTCCATCCAGGTATATATTATTGTAGATACAGACTGCACGGGCTCCTGTCAGGTATATATTATTGTAGATATAGACTATATGGGCTCCATCCAGGTATATATTATTGTAGATACAGACTGTACGGGCTCCTGTCAGGTATATATTATTGTAGATACAGACTGTACAAGCTCCTGTCAGGTATATATTATTGTAGATATCGACTATATGGGCTCCATCCAGGTATATATTATTGTAGATATAGACTGTACGGGCTCCTGTCAGGTATATATTATTGTAGATACAGACTGTACAAGCTCCTGTCAGGTATATATTATTGTAGATAAAGACTGTACGGGCTCCTGTCAGGTATATATTATTGTAGATACAGACTTTACGAGCTCCTGTCAGGTATATATTATTGTAGATATAGACTGTATGGGCTCCTGTCAGGTATATATTATTGTAGATATAGACTGTACGGGCTCCTGTCAGGTATATATTATTGTAGATACAGACTGTATGGGCTCCATCCAGGTATATATTATTGTAGATACAGACTGTACGGGCTCCTGTCAGGTATATATTATTGTAGATACAGACTGTATGGGCTCCTGTCAGGTATATATTATTGTAGATACAGACTGTACAAGCTCCTGTCAGGTATATATTATTGTAGATACAGACTGTATCTAAATAATACAGAGTTTTTAGTAATACTGTTTTTGATCAAAAGTAGCATGAAAGCCATCCCACCACGACAAGGTAACTCTGTTCGGGATAGTCCTACACTGTCTAATATTAAAAACCTTGCTTTGTGTCAAAGTTGACCTCAATGTGTGAACAAGGGCAGACAAAAGGACTGGGTCCCAAACAGTAGACACCAGTCTGGGGAAGCCTTATATACAATTTCCAGCTCAGGAGAGGGAGGCCACACCCCAGCTTGCACAGAATGCATAAAATACAAAGAAAAAACACAAAAATTGAGCTTGGTTTGAGATAATACACATGCAGCGTATAAATGCATGTTGACATTGGCCATAAAACATAAAACCTGCAAAAGACAAAGTGAGCAAAAACCCTGCTGTAACTAAATAAGTAAAAGCAAAAGTGCATCTAAATAATACAGAATTTTTAGTAATACTGTTTTTGATCAAAAGTAGCATGAAAGCCATCCCACCACGACAAGGTAACTCTGTTCGGGATAGTCCTACACACTATCAGGTCAGGTATATATTATTGTAGATATAGACTGTATGGGCTCCTGTCAGGTATAAATTATTGTAGATACAGACTGTACAAGCTCCTGTCAGGTATATATTATTGTAGATATAGACTGTACGGGCTCCTGTCAGGTATATATTATTGTAGATACAGACTGTATGGGCTCCTGTCAGGTATATATTATTGTAGATATAGACTGTATGGGCTCCTGTCAGTTATATATTATTGTAGATACAGACTGTACAAGCTCCTGTCAGGTATATATTATTGTAGATATAGACTGTACGGGCTCCTGTCAGGTATATATTATTGTAGATACAGACTGTACGGGCTCCTGTCAGGTATATATTATTGTAGATATAGACTATATGGGCTCCATCCAGGTATATATTATTGTAGATACAGACTGTACAAGCTCCTGTCAGGTATATATTATTGTAGATACAGACTGTACGGGCTCCTGTCAGGTATATATTATTGTAGATATAGACTGTACGGGCTCCTGTCAGGTATATATTATTGTAGATACAGACTGTACGGGCTCCTGTCAGGTACATATTATTGTAGATATAGACTGTATGGGCTCCTGTCAGTTATATATTATTGTAGATATAGACTGTACGGGCTCCTGTCAGGTATATATTATTGTAGATACCGACTGTACGAGCTCCTGTCAGGTATATATTATTGTAGATATAGACAGTATGGGCTCCTGTCAGTTATATATTATTGTAGATACAGACTGTATGGCTCCTGTCAGGTATATATTATCGTAGATATAGACTGTATGGCTCCCGTCAGGTATATATTATTGTAGATATAGACTGTACGGCCTCCTGTCAGGTATATATTATTGCAGATACAGACTGTACAGGCTCCTGTCAGGTATATATTATTGTAGATATAGACTGTATGGGCTCCTGTCAGGTATATATTATTGTAGATACAGACTGTACGGGCTCCTGTCAGGTATATATTATTGTAGATATAGACTGTACAGGCTCTTGTCAGGTATATATTATTGTAGATATAGACTGTTCGGGCTCCTGTCAGGTATATATTATTGTAGATACAGACTGTATGGGCTCCTGTCAGGTATATATTATTGTAGATATAGACTGTATGGGCTCCTGTCAGGTATATATTATTGTAGATACAGACTGTACGGGCTCCTGTCAGGTATATATTATTGTAGATATAGACTGTACAGGCTCCTGTCAGGTATATATTATTGTAGATATAGACTGTACGGGCTCCTGTCAGGTATATATTATTGTAGATATAGACTGTATGGCTCCTGTCATGTATATATTATTGTAGATACAGACTGTACGGGCTCCTGTCAGGTATATATTATTGTAGATGCAGACTGTATGGGCTCCTGCCAGGTATATATTATTGTAGATACAGACTGTATGGCTCCTGTCAGGTATATATTATTGTAGATATAGACTGGCTCCTGTCAGGTATATATTATTGTAGATACAGACTGTACGGGGTCCTGTCAGGTACATATTACTGTAGATACAGACTGTATGGGCTCCTGTCAGGTATATATTATTGTAGATACAGACTGTACGGGCTCCTGTCAGGTATATATTATTGTAGATACAGACTGTATGGGCTCCTGTCAGGTATATATTATTGTAGATATAGACTGTATGGGCTCCTGTCAGGTATATATTATTGTAGATATAGACTGTACGGCCTCCTGTCAGGTATATATTATTGTAGATACAGACTGTACGGGCTCCTGTCAGGTATATATTATTATAGATACAGACTGTACGGGCTCCTGTCAGGTATATATTATTGTAGATATAGACTGTATGGGCTCCTGTCAGGTATATATTATTGTAGATACAGACTGTACGGGCTCCTGTCAGGTATATATTATTGTAGATATAGACTGTACAGGCTCTTGTCAGGTATATATTATTGTAGATATAGACTGTTCGGGCTCCTGTCAGGTATATATTATTGTAGATACAGACTGTATGGGCTCCTGTCAGGTATATATTATTGTAGATATAGACTGTATGGGCCCCTGTCAGGTATATATTATTGTAGATACAGACTGTGCGGGCTCCTGTCAGGTATATATTATTGTAGATATAGACTGTACAGGCTCCTGTCAGGTATATATTATTGTAGATATAGACTGTACGGGCTCCTGTCAGGTATATATTATTGTAGATATAGACTGTATGGCTCCTGTCAGGTATATATTATTGTAGATACAGACTGTACGGGCTCCTGTCAGGTATATATTATTGTAGATGCAGACTGTATGGGCTCCTGCCAGGTATATATTATTGTAGATACAGACTGTATGGCTCCTGTCAGGTATATATTATTGTAGATATAGACTGGCTCCTGTCAGGTATATATTACTGTAGATACAGACTGTACGGGCTCCTGTCAGGTACATATTACTGTAGATACAGACTGTATGGGCTCCTGTCAGGTATATATTATTGTAGATATAGACTGTATGGGCTCCTGTCAGGTATATATTATTGTAGATATAGACTGTACGGCCTCCTGTCAGGTATATATTATTGTAGATACAGACTGTACGGGCTCCTGTCAGGTATATATTATTATAGATACAGACTGTATGGGCTCCTGTCAGGTATATATTATTGTAGATATAGACAGTATGGGGTCCTGTCAGGTATATATTATTGTAGATACAGACTGTATGGCTCCTGTCAGGTATATATTATTGTAGATATAGACTGGCTCCTGTCAGGTATATATTATTGTAGATACAGACTGTACGGGCTCCTGTCAGGTACATATTACTGTAGATATAGACTGTATGGGCTCCTGTCAGGTATATATTATTGTAGATACAGACTGTACGGGCTCCTGTCAGGTATATATTATTGTAGATATAGACTGTATGGGCTCCTGTCAGGTATATATTATTGTAGTTACAGACTGTACGGGCTCCTGTCAGGTATATATTATTGTAGATACAGACTGCACGGGCTCCTGTCAGGTATATATTATTGTAGATATAGACTATATGGGCTCCATCCAGGTATATATTATTGTAGATACAGACTGTACGGGCTCCTGTCAGGTATATATTATTGTAGATACAGACTGTACAAGCTCCTGTCAGGTATATATTATTGTAGATATCGACTATATGGGCTCCATCCAGGTATATATTATTGTAGATATAGACTGTACGGGCTCCTGTCAGGTATATATTATTGTAGATACAGACTGTACAAGCTCCTGTCAGGTATATATTATTGTAGATAAAGACTGTACGGGCTCCTGTCAGGTATATATTATTGTAGATACAGACTTTACGAGCTCCTGTCAGGTATATATTATTGTAGATATAGACTGTATGGGCTCCTGTCAGGTATATATTATTGTAGATATAGACTGTACGGGCTCCTGTCAGGTATATATTATTGTAGATACAGACTGTATGGGCTCCATCCAGGTATATATTATTGTAGATACAGACTGTACGGGCTCCTGTCAGGTATATATTATTGTAGATACAGACTGTATGGGCTCCTGTCAGGTATATATTATTGTAGATACAGACTGTACAAGCTCCTGTCAGGTATATATTATTGTAGATACAGACTGTATCTAAATAATACAGAGTTTTTAGTAATACTGTTTTTGATCAAAAGTAGCATGAAAGCCATCCCACCACGACAAGGTAACTCTGTTCGGGATAGTCCTACACTGTCTAATATTAAAAACCTTGCTTTGTGTCAAAGTTGACCTCAATGTGTGAACAAGGGCAGACAAAAGGACTGGGTCCCAAACAGTAGACACCAGTCTGGGGAAGCCTTATATACAATTTCCAGCTCAGGAGAGGGAGGCCACACCCCAGCTTGCACAGAATGCATAAAATACAAAGAAAAAACACAAAAATTGAGCTTGGTTTGAGATAATACACATGCAGCGTATAAATGCATGTTGACATTGGCCATAAAACATAAAACCTGCAAAAGACAAAGTGAGCAAAAACCCTGCTGTAACTAAATAAGTAAAAGCAAAAGTGCATCTAAATAATACAGAATTTTTAGTAATACTGTTTTTGATCAAAAGTAGCATGAAAGCCATCCCACCACGACAAGGTAACTCTGTTCGGGATAGTCCTACACACTATCAGGTCAGGTATATATTATTGTAGATATAGACTGTATGGGCTCCTGTCAGGTATAAATTATTGTAGATACAGACTGTACAAGCTCCTGTCAGGTATATATTATTGTAGATATAGACTGTACGGGCTCCTGTCAGGTATATATTATTGTAGATACAGACTGTATGGGCTCCTGTCAGGTATATATTATTGTAGATATAGACTGTATGGGCTCCTGTCAGTTATATATTATTGTAGATACAGACTGTACAAGCTCCTGTCAGGTATATATTATTGTAGATATAGACTGTACGGGCTCCTGTCAGGTATATATTATTGTAGATACAGACTGAACGGGCTCCTGTCAGGTATATATTATTGTAGATATAGACTATATGGGCTCCATCCAGGTATATATTATTGTAGATACAGACTGTACAAGCTCCTGTCAGGTATATATTATTGTAGATACAGACTGTACGGGCTCCTGTCAGGTATATATTATTGTAGATATAGACTGTACGGGCTCCTGTCAGGTATATATTATTGTAGATACAGACTGTACGGGCTCCTGTCAGGTACATATTATTGTAGATATAGACTGTATGGGCTCCTGTCAGTTATATATTATTGTAGATATAGACTGTACGGGCTCCTGTCAGGTATATATTATTGTAGATACAGACTGTACGAGCTCCTGTCAGGTATATATTATTGTAGATATAGACAGTATGGGCTCCTGTCAGTTATATATTATTGTAGATACAGACTGTATGGCTCCTGTCAGGTATATATTATCGTAGATATAGACTGTATGGCTCCCGTCAGGTATATATTATTGTAGATATAGACTGTACGGCCTCCTGTCAGGTATATATTATTGCAGATACAGACTGTACAGGCTCCTGTCAGGTATATATTATTGTAGATATAGACTGTATGGGCTCCTGTCAGGTATATATTATTGTAGATACAGACTGTACGGGCTCCTGTCAGGTATATATTATTGTAGATATAGACTGTACAGGCTCTTGTCAGGTATATATTATTGTAGATATAGACTGTTCGGGCTCCTGTCAGGTATATATTATTGTAGATACAGACTGTATGGGCTCCTGTCAGGTATATATTATTGTAGATATAGACTGTATGGGCTCCTGTCAGGTATATATTATTGTAGATACAGACTGTACGGGCTCCTGTCAGGTATATATTATTGTAGATATAGACTGTACAGGCTCCTGTCAGGTATATATTATTGTAGATATAGACTGTACGGGCTCCTGTCAGGTATATATTATTGTAGATATAGACTGTATGGCTCCTGTCATGTATATATTATTGTAGATACAGACTGTACGGGCTCCTGTCAGGTATATATTATTGTAGATGCAGACTGTATGGGCTCCTGCCAGGTATATATTATTGTAGATACAGACTGTATGGCTCCTGTCAGGTATATATTATTGTAGATATAGACTGGCTCCTGTCAGGTATATATTATTGTAGATACAGACTGTACGGGGTCCTGTCAGGTACATATTACTGTAGATACAGACTGTATGGGCTCCTGTCAGGTATATATTATTGTAGATACAGACTGTACGGGCTCCTGTCAGGTATATATTATTGTAGATACAGACTGTATGGGCTCCTGTCAGGTATATATTATTGTAGATATAGACTGTATGGGCTCCTGTCAGGTATATATTATTGTAGATATAGACTGTACGGCCTCCTGTCAGGTATATATTATTGTAGATACAGACTGTACGGGCTCCTGTCAGGTATATATTATTATAGATACAGACTGTACGGGCTCCTGTCAGGTATATATTATTGTAGATATAGACTGTATGGGCTCCTGTCAGGTATATATTATTGTAGATACAGACTGTACGGGCTCCTGTCAGGTATATATTATTGTAGATATAGACTGTACAGGCTCTTGTCAGGTATATATTATTGTAGATATAGACTGTTCGGGCTCCTGTCAGGTATATATTATTGTAGATACAGACTGTATGGGCTCCTGTCAGGTATATATTATTGTAGATATAGACTGTATGGGCCCCTGTCAGGTATATATTATTGTAGATACAGACTGTGCGGGCTCCTGTCAGGTATATATTATTGTAGATATAGACTGTACAGGCTCCTGTCAGGTATATATTATTGTAGATATAGACTGTACGGGCTCCTGTCAGGTATATATTATTGTAGATATAGACTGTATGGCTCCTGTCAGGTATATATTATTGTAGATACAGACTGTACGGGCTCCTGTCAGGTATATATTATTGTAGATGCAGACTGTATGGGCTCCTGCCAGGTATATATTATTGTAGATACAGACTGTATGGCTCCTGTCAGGTATATATTATTGTAGATATAGACTGGCTCCTGTCAGGTATATATTACTGTAGATACAGACTGTACGGGCTCCTGTCAGGTACATATTACTGTAGATACAGACTGTATGGGCTCCTGTCAGGTATATATTATTGTAGATATAGACTGTATGGGCTCCTGTCAGGTATATATTATTGTAGATATAGACTGTACGGCCTCCTGTCAGGTATATATTATTGTAGATACAGACTGTACGGGCTCCTGTCAGGTATATATTATTATAGATACAGACTGTATGGGCTCCTGTCAGGTATATATTATTGTAGATATAGACAGTATGGGGTCCTGTCAGGTATATATTATTGTAGATACAGACTGTATGGCTCCTGTCAGGTATATATTATTGTAGATATAGACTGGCTCCTGTCAGGTATATATTATTGTAGATACAGACTGTACGGGCTCCTGTCAGGTACATATTACTGTAGATATAGACTGTATGGGCTCCTGTCAGGTATATATTATTGTAGATACAGACTGTACGGGCTCCTGTCAGGTATATATTATTGTAGATATAGACTGTATGGGCTCCTGTCAGGTATATATTATTGTAGTTACAGACTGTACGGGCTCCTGTCAGGTATATATTATTGTAGATACAGACTGCACGGGCTCCTGTCAGGTATATATTATTGTAGATATAGACTATATGGGCTCCATCCAGGTATATATTATTGTAGATACAGACTGTACGGGCTCCTGTCAGGTATATATTATTGTAGATACAGACTGTACAAGCTCCTGTCAGGTATATATTATTGTAGATATCGACTATATGGGCTCCATCCAGGTATATATTATTGTAGATATAGACTGTACGGGCTCCTGTCAGGTATATATTATTGTAGATACAGACTGTACAAGCTCCTGTCAGGTATATATTATTGTAGATAAAGACTGTACGGGCTCCTGTCAGGTATATATTATTGTAGATACAGACTTTACGAGCTCCTGTCAGGTATATATTATTGTAGATATAGACTGTATGGGCTCCTGTCAGGTATATATTATTGTAGATATAGACTGTACGGGCTCCTGTCAGGTATATATTATTGTAGATACAGACTGTATGGGCTCCATCCAGGTATATATTATTGTAGATACAGACTGTACGGGCTCCTGTCAGGTATATATTATTGTAGATACAGACTGTATGGGCTCCTGTCAGGTATATATTATTGTAGATACAGACTGTACAAGCTCCTGTCAGGTATATATTATTGTAGATACAGACTGTACAAGCTCCTGTCAGGTATATATTATTGTAGATACAGACTGTATCTAAATAATACAGAGTTTTTAGTAATACTGTTTTTGATCAAAAGTAGCATGAAAGCCATCCCACCACGACAAGGTAACTCTGTTCGGGATAGTCCTACACTGTCTAATATTAAAAACCTTGCTTTGTGTCAAAGTTGACCTCAATGTGTGAACAAGGGCAGACAAAAGGACTGGGTCCCAAACAGTAGACACCAGTCTGGGGAAGCCTTATATACAATTTCCAGCTCAGGAGAGGGAGGCCACACCCCAGCTTGCACAGAATGCATAAAATACAAAGAAAAAACACAAAAATTGAGCTTGGTTTGAGATAATACACATGCAGCGTATAAATGCATGTTGACATTGGCCATAAAACATAAAACCTGCAAAAGACAAAGTGAGCAAAAACCCTGCTGTAACTAAATAAGTAAAAGCAAAAGTGCATCTAAATAATACAGAATTTTTAGTAATACTGTTTTTGATCAAAAGTAGCATGAAAGCCATCCCACCACGACAAGGTAACTCTGTTCGGGATAGTCCTACACACTATCAGGTCAGGTATATATTATTGTAGATATAGACTGTATGGGCTCCTGTCAGGTATAAATTATTGTAGATACAGACTGTACAAGCTCCTGTCAGGTATATATTATTGTAGATATAGACTGTACGGGCTCCTGTCAGGTATATATTATTGTAGATACAGACTGTATGGGCTCCTGTCAGGTATATATTATTGTAGATATAGACTGTATGGGCTCCTGTCAGTTATATATTATTGTAGATACAGACTGTACAAGCTCCTGTCAGGTATATATTATTGTAGATATAGACTGTACGGGCTCCTGTCAGGTATATATTATTGTAGATACAGACTGTACGGGCTCCTGTCAGGTATATATTATTGTAGATATAGACTATATGGGCTCCATCCAGGTATATATTATTGTAGATACAGACTGTACAAGCTCCTGTCAGGTATATATTATTGTAGATACAGACTGTACGGGCTCCTGTCAGGTATATATTATTGTAGATATAGACTGTACGGGCTCCTGTCAGGTATATATTATTGTAGATACAGACTGTACGGGCTCCTGTCAGGTACATATTATTGTAGATATAGACTGTATGGGCTCCTGTCAGTTATATATTATTGTAGATATAGACTGTACGGGCTCCTGTCAGGTATATATTATTGTAGATACAGACTGTACGAGCTCCTGTCAGGTATATATTATTGTAGATATAGACAGTATGGGCTCCTGTCAGTTATATATTATTGTAGATACAGACTGTATGGCTCCTGTCAGGTATATATTATCGTAGATATAGACTGTATGGCTCCCGTCAGGTATATATTATTGTAGATATAGACTGTACGGCCTCCTGTTAGGTATATATTATTGCAGATACAGACTGTACAGGCTCCTGTCAGGTATATATTATTGTAGATATAGACTGTATGGGCTCCTGTCAGGTATATATTATTGTAGATACAGACTGTATGGGCTCCTGTCAGGTATATATTATTGTAGATATAGACTGTACAGGCTCTTGTCAGGTATATATTATTGTAGATATAGACTGTTCGGGCTCCTGTCAGGTATATATTATTGTAGATACAGACTGTATGGGCTCCTGTCAGGTATATATTATTGTAGATATAGACTGTATGGGCTCCTGTCAGGTATATATTATTGTAGATACAGACTGTACAGGCTCCTGTCAGGTATATATTATTGTAGATATAGACTGTACAGGCTCCTGTCAGGTATATATTATTGTAGATATAGACTGTACGGGCTCCTGTCAGGTATATATTATTGTAGATATAGACTGTATGGCTCCTGTCATGTATATATTATTGTAGATACAGACTGTACGGGCTCCTGTCAGGTATATATTATTGTAGATGCAGACTGTATGGGCTCCTGCCAGGTATATATTATTGTAGATACAGACTGTATGGCTCCTGTCAGGTATATATTATTGTAGATATAGACTGGCTCCTGTCAGGTATATATTATTGTAGATACAGACTGTACGGGGTCCTGTCAGGTACATATTACTGTAGATACAGACTGTATGGGCTCCTGTCAGGTATATATTATTGTAGATACAGACTGTACGGGCTCCTGTCAGGTATATATTATTGTAGATACAGACTGTATGGGCTCCTGTCAGGTATATATTATTGTAGATATAGACTGTATGGGCTCCTGTCAGGTATATATTATTGTAGATATAGACTGTACGGCCTCCTGTCAGGTATATATTATTGTAGATACAGACTGTACGGGCTCCTGTCAGGTATATATTATTATAGATACAGACTGTACGGGCTCCTGTCAGGTATATATTATTGTAGATATAGACTGTATGGGCTCCTGTCAGGTATATATTATTGTAGATACAGACTGTACGGGCTCCTGTCAGGTATATATTATTGTAGATATAGACTGTACAGGCTCTTGTCAGGTATATATTATTGTAGATATAGACTGTTCGGGCTCCTGTCAGGTATATATTATTGTAGATACAGACTGTATGGGCTCCTGTCAGGTATATATTATTGTAGATATAGACTGTATGGGCCCCTGTCAGGTATATATTATTGTAGATACAGACTGTGCGGGCTCCTGTCAGGTATATATTATTGTAGATATAGACTGTACAGGCTCCTGTCAGGTATATATTATTGTAGATATAGACTGTACGGGCTCCTGTCAGGTATATATTATTGTAGATATAGACTGTATGGCTCCTGTCAGGTATATATTATTGTAGATACAGACTGTACGGGCTCCTGTCAGGTATATATTATTGTAGATGCAGACTGTATGGGCTCCTGCCAGGTATATATTATTGTAGATACAGACTGTATGGCTCCTGTCAGGTATATATTATTGTAGATATAGACTGGCTCCTGTCAGGTATATATTACTGTAGATACAGACTGTACGGGCTCCTGTCAGGTACATATTACTGTAGATACAGACTGTATGGGCTCCTGTCAGGTATATATTATTGTAGATATAGACTGTATGGGCTCCTGTCAGGTATATATTATTGTAGATATAGACTGTACGGCCTCCTGTCAGGTATATATTATTGTAGATACAGACTGTACGGGCTCCTGTCAGGTATATATTATTATAGATACAGACTGTATGGGCTCCTGTCAGGTATATATTATTGTAGATATAGACAGTATGGGGTCCTGTCAGGTATATATTATTGTAGATACAGACTGTATGGCTCCTGTCAGGTATATATTATTGTAGATATAGACTGGCTCCTGTCAGGTATATATTATTGTAGATACAGACTGTACGGGCTCCTGTCAGGTACATATTACTGTAGATATAGACTGTATGGGCTCCTGTCAGGTATATATTATTGTAGATACAGACTGTACGGGCTCCTGTCAGGTATATATTATTGTAGATATAGACTGTATGGGCTCCTGTCAGGTATATATTATTGTAGTTACAGACTGTACGGGCTCCTGTCAGGTATATATTATTGTAGATACAGACTGTATGGGCTCCTGTCAGGTATATATTATTGTAGATATAGACTGTATGGGCTCCTGTCAGGTATATATTATTGTAGATACAGACTGTACGGGCTCCTGTCAGGTGTATATTATTGAAGATATAGACTGTATGGGCTCCTGTCAGGTACATATTATTGTAGATACAGACTGTACGGGCTGCTGTCAGTTCTATATTATTGTAGATATAGACTGTATGAGCTCCTGTCAGGTTTATATTATTGTAGATATAGACTGTACGGGCTCCTGTTAGGTATATATTATTGTAGATACAGACTGTACGGGCTCCTGTCAGGTGTATATTATTGTAGATACAGACTGTATGGGCTCCTGTCAGGTATATATTATTGTAGATACAGACTGTATGGGCTTCTGTCAGGTATATATTATTGTAGATACAGACTGTAGGGGCTCCTGTCAGGTGTATATTATTGCAGATATAGACTGTATGGGCTCCTATCAGGTACATATTATTGTAGATATAGACTGTATGGGCTCCTGTCAGGTACATATTATTGTAGATACAGACTGTATGGGCTCCTGTCAGGTGTATATTATTTAAGATACAGACTGTATGGGCTCCTGTCAGTTCTATATTATTGTAGATGTAGACTGTATGAGCTCCTGTCAGGTATATATTATTGTAGATATAGACTGTATGGGCTCCAGTCAGGTATATATTATTGTAGATACAGACTGTATGGGCTCCTGTCAGATATATATTACTGTAGATATAGACTGTATGGGCTCCTATCAGGTACATATTATTGTAGATATAGACTGTACGGGCTCCTGTCAGTTCTATATTATTGTAGATATAGACTGTATGAGCTCCTGTCAGGTTTATATTATTGTAGATATAGACTGTACGGGCTCCTGTTAGGTATATATTATTGTAGATATAGACTGTACGGGCTCCTGTCAGGTGTATATTATTGTAGATACAGACTGTATGGGCTCCTGTCAGGTATATATTATTGTAGATACAGACTGTATGGGCTTCTGTCAGGTGTATATTATTGTAGATATAGACTGTATGGGCTCCTGTCAGGTACATATTATTGTAGATACAGACTGTATGGGCTCCTGTCAGGTGTATATTATTTAAGATACAGACTGTACGGGCTCCTGTCAGTTCTATATTATTGTAGATATAGACTGTATGAGCTCCTGTCAGGTATATATTATTGTAGATACAGACTGTATGGGCTCTTGTCAGTTATATATTATTGTAGATACAGACTGTACGGGCTCCTGTCAGGTATATATTACTGTAGATATAGACTGTATGGGCTCCTGTCAGGTATATATTATTGTAGATACAGACTGTATGGGCTCTTGTCAGTTATATATTATTGTAGATACAGACTGTACGGGCTCCTGTCAGGTATATATTACTGTAGATATAGACTGTATGGGCTCCTGTCAGGTATATATTATTGTAGATATAGATTGTACATGCTCCTGTCAGGTATATATTATTTTAGATATAGACTGTATGGGCTCCTGTCAGGTATATATTATTGTAGATGCAGACTGTATGGGCTCCTGTCAGGTATATATTATTGTAGATACAGACTGTAGGGGCTCCTGTCAGGTATATATTATTGAAGATACAGACTGTATGGGCTCCTGTCAGGTGTATATTATTGTAGATATAGACTGTATGGGCTCCTGTCAGGTATATATTATTGTAGATACAGACTGTATGGGCTCCTGTCAGGTATATATTATTGTAGATGCAGACTGTATGGGCTCCTGTCAGGTATATATTATTGTAGATACAGACTGTAGGGGCTCCTGTCAGGTATATATTATTGAAGATACAGACTGTATGGGCTCCTGTCAGGTGTATATTATTGTAGATATAGACTGTATGGGCTCCTGTCAGGTATATATTATTGTAGATACAGACTGTATGGGCTCCTGTCAGGTATATATTATTGAAGATACAGACTGTACGGGTTCCTGTCAGGTATATATTATTGAAGATAGACTGTATGGCTCCTGTCAGGTGTATATCATTGTAGATATGGACTGTACGGGCTCCTGTCAGGTATATATTACTGTAGATATAGACTGTAGCCGGTGCCTGGATGGAATCCTACCAGAAATGCTGAAGTGCAGCCCACCAGAAATACAGGCCGCAATGGTTAAACTCTTCAATATTGTGCTAAGTGCCGGCTACTTCCCTCGTACCTGGAATCAAGGCCTCATCACACCCATCCACAAGAATGGGGACAGGTATGACCCAGCCAACTACAGAGGCATATGTGTCAGCAGCAACCTGGGAAAACTGTTCAACAGCATCCTGAACAAGAGGATCCTCAGTTTCCTTACCGAGCATAACGTCCTCAGCAAGAGCCAAGCAGGGTTCATGCCAAACCACCGCACTACTGACCACATCTACACCCTGCACAGCCTCATTCAGAGCCACGTCCACGATACAAAGAACAGGAAGATATACATGCCTGTTTCGTGGACTTTAAAAAGGCCTTTGATTCGGTGTGGCACCCAGGCTTATTCCTGAAACTGCTGGAGAGCGGAATAGGAGGAAAGACCTATGATGTTATCAAGAGCTCCTACACCGAGAACCTCTGCAGTGTGAGTGTGAACGGCAGAAGAACGGCTTATTTCCAGCAGAGCCGGGGAGTCTGGCAAGGCTGCAGCCTAAGCCCAACGCTCTTCAACATTTACATCAACGAGCTGGCTACCGCTCTGGAATCTTCCACAGCACCAGGTCTCGCCCTCCATCACGCGCAGGTAAAATTCCTGCTGTATGCAGATGACTTGCTGCTTCTGTCACCAACCGAGAAAGACCTCCAAGACAACCTGAAAATATTAGAGAAATTCAGCTCCACCTGGGCTCTACCGGTCAACCTAAAGAAAACCAACATCATGGTGTTCCAGAAGAGAAAGAGAAAATCATACCAGCACCCTCCATTTATCCTCAACAACTGTGCCCTTACAGGAACGGACAAATATACCTACCTGGGCCTAGAGATTCACCGATCAGCGAGCTTCAATCAAGCCATAGAGACCCTGAAAGACAAGGCATGCAAAACCTTCTATGCCATCCGAAGGAAACTCTACCATCTAAAGCCACCAGTGAGGGTCTGGTTAAAAATCTTCGACTCTATCATCGCCAGAATCCTCCCGTATGGCAGTGAAGTCTGGGGTCCTCACACCTACTCAGACTGGTCAAGGTGGGATTCAAGCCCAACAGAAATATTCCACCTGGAATTCTGCAAGCACCTTCTCCAAGTCCATCGGAGCACCTCCAACAGTGCTTGCCGGGCTGAGCTGGGCAGATTCCCTCTACACCTAACGGTTCTAAAGAGGGCACTGTCATTCCGGGCTCACCTACATAGGAGCAATCCAAGCTCCCATCACCATAAAGCCAGGACACATGTAGGGGAAACAGAAAAACCAGGACCCTTGGAACAACTCACCCAAACCCAACCTGACCAGAACACCAATCACAACAACCTGACAAAAGCTGGAATCAGGAAGATGTTAGACGAAGGCCAGGAGAGGTACGTAAGTGACTGGAAGAACGACATCATCAGCTCACAGAAACTGACCATGTACCAGAGTCTACAGAGAGACTACAGACTGGCCCCATACCTGGAGAAACTCCCGGACCCCAGAGACTGCAAGATCCTGAGCCGGTATAGACTCAGTGCCCACAGTCTGACCATCGAATCCGGCCGAGGGAGGAAAGGGAGGAAAGACTGTGCCAACACTGTGACCAGGAGGCCCTGGAGGATGAGACCCACTTCCTGCTACACTGCTCCAAGTACTCAGCAGTGAGGGACACTCACTTCAGGAGACTCTCACATCTCTTCCCGGATTTCACCACCTTGAAGGAGGAAGAGAAAACATATATCCTGCTGGGGGAAAAAGAGAGAGCAGTGGAGATAGCAGCGCAATATGTGAGCGAATGTCATAGACTGCGAGAAAGAGAACTATGATATGCCATGGACTTCTATGGCCCCCACCCTGGATATGCCCCAACCCCCCATCCACCTTCCCTATGCCATGGACTTCTATAGCCTCATCCTGGATCTGCCCCCATGCCCCCATCCACCTTCCCTATGCCATGGACTTTTATAGCCCCATCCTGGATCTGCCCCATCCACCTTTCCTACAGCACCTTCCCAACATCCCTACAGTCCCTATCCCTATTCCCTTCTGTACACTTGCTTTGGCAAAACTAATGTGTATTTAGTCCTGCCAATAAAGCTTCTTTGAATCTTGACTGTATGGTCTCCTGTCAGGTATATATTATTGTAGATATAGACTGTATGGGCTCCTGTCAGGTATATATTATTGTAGATAGACTGTACGGGCTCCTGTCAGGTATATATTATTGTAGACTAGCTGAAGAGCCCGGCGCTGCCCGGGCATAGTAGCTAACTGTGGTTAGTTATAGAAAATTATAATTATCCTCCATCCCATAGGCCCGTGCCCATATACCCATCATAGATATCCACGATCCCATAGGCCCATGCCCATATACCCATCATACATATCCTCCATCCCATAGTCGAGTGCCCATATACCCATCACACATCTTCCATCCCATAGTCCCATGCCCATATACCCATCATACATATTCTCCATCCCATAGTCCCATGCTCATATACCCATCATATATATTCACCATCCCATAGTCGAGTGCCCATATACCCATCACACATCCTTCATCTCATAGTCCCGTGCCCATATACCCATCATACATATCCTCCATCCCATAGTCCCGTGCCCATATACCCATCAGGTATATATTATTGTAGATATAGGAGACATTCCCTATGCCATGGACTTCTATAGCCTCATCCTGGATCTGTCCCATCCCCCATCCACCTTCCCTATGCCATGGACTTCTACAGCCCCATCCTGGATCTGCCCCATCCAGATTTTCAACAGCCCCTACCCAACATCCCTACAGTCCCTATCCCTATTCCCTTCTGCACACTTGCTTTGGCAAAACTAATGTGTATTTAGTCCTGCCAATAAAGCTTCTTTGAATCTTGAATCTATAGACTGCACGGGCTCCTGTCAGGTGTATATTATTGTAGATATAGACTGTAAGGGCTCCTGTCAGGTATATATTACTGTAGATATAGACTGTACGGGCTCCTGTCAGGTATATATTATTGTAGATATAGACTGTATGGGCTCCTGTCAGGTATATATTATTGTAGATACAGACTGTACGGACTCCTGTCAGGTATATATTATTGTAGATATAGACTGTACGGGCTCCTGTCAGGTATATATTATTGTAGATACAGACTGTACGGGCTCCTGTCAGGTATATATTATTGTAGATACAGACTGTACGGGCTCCTGTCAGGTATATATTATTGTAGATATAGACTGTGTGGGCTCCTTCCAGGTGTATATTATTGTAGATATAGACTGTACGGGCTCCTGCCAGGTATATATTATTGTAGATATAGACTGTGTGGGCTCCTGTCAGGTATATATTATTGTAGATATAGACTGTATGGGCTCCTGTCAGGTATATATTATTGTACAGTCATGGCCAAAAGTATTGACACCCCTGCAATTCTGTCAGATAATATTCAGTTTCTTCCTGAAAATGATTGCAAACACAAATTCTTTGGTATTATTATCTTCATTTAATTTGTCTTAAATGAAAAAACACAAAAGAGAATGAAGCAAAAAGCAAAACATTGATCATTTCACACAAAACTCCAAAAATGGGCCGGACAAAAGTATTGGCACCCTCAGCCTAATACTTGATTGCACAACCTTTAGCCAAAATAACTGCGACCAACCGCTTCCGGTAACCATCAATGAGTTTCTTACAATGCTCTGCTGGAATTTTAGACCATTCTTCTTTGGCAAACTACTCCAGGTCCCTGATATTTGAAGGGTGCCTTCTCCAAACTGCCATTTTTAGATCTCTCCACAGGTGTTCTATGGGATTCAGGTCTGGACTCATTGCTGGCCACCTTAGAAGTCTCCAGTGCTTTCTCTCAAACCATTTTCTAGTGCTTTTTGAAGTGTGTTTTGGGTTATTGTCCTGCTGGAAGACCCATGACCTCTGAGGTAGACCCAGCTTTCTCACACTGGGCTCTAAATTATGCTGCAAAATTTGTTGGTAGTCTTCTGACTTCATAATGCCATGCACACGGTCAAGCAGTCCAGTGCCAGAGGCAGCAAAGCAACCCCAAAACACCAGGGAACCTCCGCCATGTTTGACTGTAGGGACCGTGTACTTTTCTTTGAATGCCTCTTTTTTCTCCTGTAAACTCTATGTTGATGCTTTTGCCCTAAAAGCTCTACTTTTGTCTCATCTGACCAGAGAACATTCTTCCAAAATGTTTTAGGCTTTTTCAGGTAAGATTTGGCAAACTCCAGCCTGGCTTTTTTATGTCTCGGGGTAAGAAGTGGAGTCTTCCTTGGTCTCCTACCATACAGTCCCTTTTCATTCAGATGCCGACGGATAGTACGGGTTGACACCGTTGTACCCTCGGACTGCAGGGCAGCTTGAACTTGTTTGGATGTTAGTGGAGGTTCTTTATCCAACATCAGCACAATCTTGCGTTGAAATCTCTTGTCAATTTTTCTTTTCCGGCCACATCTAGGGAGGTTAGCCACAGTGCCATGGGCTTTAAACTTCTTGATGACACTGCGCACGGTAGACACAGGAACATTCAGGTCTTTGGAGATGGACTTGTAGCCTTGAGATTGCTTATGCTTCCTCACAATTTGGTTTCTCAAGTCCTCAGACAGTTCTTTGGTCTTCTTTCTTTTCTCCATGCTCAATGTGGTACACACAAGGACACAGGACAGAGGTTGAGTCAACTTTAATCCATGTTAACTGGCTGCAAGTGTGATTTAGTTATTGCCAACCCCTGTTAGGTGCCACAGGTAAGTTATAGGTGCTGTTAATTACACAAATTAGAGAAGCATCACATGATTTTTTGAACAGTGCCAATACTTTTGTCCACCCTCTTTGTTATGTTTGGTGTGGAATTATATCCAATTTGGCTTTAGGACAATTCTTTTTGTGTTTTTTCATTTAAGACAAATTAAATGAAGATAATAATACCAAAGAATTTGTGTTTGCAATCATTTTCAGGAAGAAACTGAGTATTATCTGGCAGAATTGCAGGGGTGTCAATACTTTTGGCCATGACTGTAGATATAGACTGTACGGGCTCCTGTCAGGTATATATTATTGTAGATATAGACTGTGTGGGCTCCTGTCAGGTATATATTATTGTAGATACAGACTGTATGGGCTCCTGTCAGGTATATATTATTGTAGATATAGACTGTATGGGCTCCTGTCAGGTATATATTATTGTAGATATAGACTGTACGGGCTCCTGTCAGGTATATATTATTGTAGATATAGACTGTTGGGCTCCTGTCAGGTATATATTATTGTAGATATAGACTGTACGGGCTCCTGTCAGGTATATATTATTGTAGATATAGACTGTACGGCCTCCTGTCAGGTATATATTATTGTAGATACAGACTGTACGAGCTCCTGTCAGGTATATATTATTGTAGATATAGACTGACAGGCTCCTGTCAGGTGTATATTATTGTAGATAAAGAATGTATGGGCTCCTGTCAGGTATATATTATTGTAGATATAGACTGTATGGGCTCCTGTCAGGTATATATTATTGTAGATATAGACTGTATGGGCTCCTGTCAGGTATATATTATTGTAGATACAGACTGTATGGGCTCCTGTCAGGTATATATTATTGTAGATAAAGAATGTATGGGCTCCTGTCAGGTATACATTATTGTAGATATAGACTGTATGCGCTCCTATCAGGTACATATTATTGTAGATATAGACTGTATGGCCCCCATCGGACATCCACACGCCCCCAAGCATAAAACCCCATCAGATGTCCACCCCCAGATTAAACCCCCATCGGACGTCCACCCCAGCATAAACCCCCATCGGATGTCCCCCCCAGCATAAACCCTCATCGGACGTCCACCCCCTTAAGCCTAAGCCCCTATCAGACGTCCACCCCCCTTAAGCATAAGCCCCTATTGGATGCCATTCCCAGCATAAAACCGTCATTGGACATCCACCCCCCCGCACACAAACCTCATCGGACGTCCACCCCTGACCCCTCCCCAGCATAAACCTCATCGGACGTTCACCCCCCCTTAAGCATAAACCCCCATCAGACATCCAACCCCTCCCAGCATGTCCCATCAGATGTCCATCTTCCCCATCATAAACCCCTGTTGGATGTCCTCCTCCCCCGTCGGACACCCCCCCAAGTATAAACCTCCATCAGACAGCACCTCTTCCCCAAACAAAAAGCCCTACCAGTCGAGCGCCTGCCCCAAAATCAACCCCCCCTTTAAAGTCACAACAGATGCAGACAGGCCCCATTGCCCAAGCATCAAGTCCCCAAGACACTCAGACACCACAATTGTGCATTAAATCCCCCCCTGTCCCAAGATCTCAACCAGACCAGGAGGACTTAATGCACGCTTGTGGGGTCTGTTTGTCCCCAGGGGGGGCCTACTGGGGATAATGCACACTCGTGGGGTCTGGTTGGGCTTCTGGGGGTCGATTAACGCATGCTTGTGGGGTCTGGTAGGGCCCCGGGGGAGGGTTAATGCACGCTTGAGAGTTCTGGTTGGGCCCTGCATTAGACCCCCAAGGAGCCCACCAGACCACAAAAGCATGCATTAACCCCCTCCCTGTGAGCCCAACCAGACACACAAGCGTGCATTAAACCCTCGGGCGCTTGTAGGATCTGGTGGGCTTCTGGGGTGGGTTAATGCAGGGTCCACCCAGACCCTGCAAACGTGCATTAACCCCCCCCCCGGGGCCCAACTAGACTCCAAAAGCATGCATTAACCCCCCCTGGAGCCCAACCAAACCACAAAAACGTGCACTAATCCCCCCACAGTGAGGAGCCCACCCAGACCCCACAAGCATGTGTGGCGCCCCTGAGGCTCAGTCGCCACAGAGGTACTACACCTCCTCCTGAGGTGTGGTGCCCCATCCAGGTAAGTTGGAGGCTCCTGACCACGCTCCAACACTCGCACCCCATACAACACAGTAGTTCAGCAAAGCCACATTGCAGCTCCTGCTTGGAGTGTAGCAGAGCACCTTTGTTGGCTCCCTGCTTGGAACACGAAACGTGCTGGGAGGCGGATGAAGTTGACAATACATAAAAGAGCGGGAATGTTTAGGATTACAGGTCAGTCTGGGAGAGGAAGCCACTCAGAGAGGAGTGAGGAAAGAAGATCCCTGAGAGAGGGATGGAGGAAGGAGGTGCTGCAGCAGACCTCAGTGACCTGGGTCTGTTGGCACGGGAAAGGAAAGGAGAAAGACATTGAACTGAAACCTGATCTTCCATTAGAGAGAGAGATTAGTACGGAATGAAGGAGAAAAATGGAACAGAGAGGACGTGAGTTAGGAGAAAACCCTGCCTAGAAGTTCTAAGCGCAAGGCCGGGACCCGGTCCCCGAGGTTGTATGGATGCTAATGGTCCTGCAGCAGACACCAGTGGAGTAGTGGGCTGTAAATGCACTACTCCCATCTAAGACTTGGGGGCACAACAGCAACTTGGATAGTGAGCCGGGACTCAGGAGTGAGGAGTCCCCGAAGCAGGCTACAGCTGTCTGCCGTACAAGTAGAGTTCTTGGGAACATCTGTCAGGAGGAACTCCAGTGTAACTCAGTACTAGGAGATCTTCACACAGAAAGGCGCTATAAGAGGAGACGTTCAGAAAGGTACATGTTGGCGGAGCGTTGGAAGGGAGCATTCCATCCGACCTGGAGGTTGATTGAGCCTCTGACCCGGAGGACACAGTATGGAGGCAGGCACCTGTGTGTACTACAGACTGTGAGTAAAGCTTTGGAACTACAAGCCGTGGTGTCCTCCATTGATTCTTGCGCCAACACACCCAGCACTACTACATCTAGGTATCAGCTTCTACACTGCTTGTGCCTCTCCTCTAACTCCACATCTACACTGCCCTGGGGCTACAGCTTCACCTGTGGGGAGCTTCACCATCTTGGCTGCAACACACCACCAGCCCCAGAGGATCTGCAAGCAGCGTCGGCTTAACATCTCGCTTGCCGAACACCACAGGTGGCGTCAAGAACTATTCCATTAATTACATTCCACCATTCAAACTCCCCCTATTAATTGGGCACCCAGGGCCACGGACCGGGTCCCCGCTGCTGTGACACATCCTGCCTACACCGGCCCAGTACCGAGTACCCCACAGCCCTGGGAGGGCGACCCACATGCATTAATCCCGCTGGAAACCCAAACAGAACCCACAAGCATACACTAACCACCCCTGGGATCCAACCGGAACCCATAAGCGTGGATTAATCCCCCGGGAGCCCAACCAGACCTCACAAATGTGCATTAACCGCCCCGGGACCCAAACAGAACCCACAAGCGTGCATTAACCCCCCCCGAGACTACCTGACCCTGCAAGCATGTGCATTAACCCCGCCCCCCCGGGACCCAACCAAACAAACCAAACAAGGCAAGTGTGCATTAACCCCCCCCCCGGAACCCAGCCAAACACGGCAAGCGTGCATTAACCCCCCCGGGACCCAACCAAACACGGCAAGCGTGCATTAACCCCCCCCGGGACCCAATCAGACACGGCAAGCGTGCATTAACCCTCCTGGGAGCCCAAGCAGACCCCACAAGCATGCATTAGTACCCCCCGAAGTACAACCAGAGCCCACAAGCGTTCATTAACCCCCAGCCAGACCCCACAAGCATGCATCATTAACCCCCCCTCTCCCGGGACTACCAGACCCCACAAGCGTGCATCATTAACCCCCCTCTCCCGGGACTACCAGACACCACAAGCATGCATCATTAACCCCCCTCTCCCGGGACTACCAGACACCACAAGCGTGCATCATTAACCCCCCCTCTCCCGGGACTACCAGAGACCACAAGCGTGCATCATTAACCCCCCTCTCCCGGGATTACCAGACACCACAAGCGTGCATCATTAACCCCCCTCTCCCGGGACTACCAGACACCACAAGCGTGCATCATTAACCCCCCTCTCCTGGGACTACCAGACACCACAAGCGTACATCATTAACCCCCCTCTCCCGGAACTACCAGACACCACAAGCGTGCATCATTAATCCCCCTTTCCCAGGACTGCCAGACACCACAAGCGTGCATCATTAACCCCCCTCTCCCGGGACTACCAGACACCACAAGTGTGCATCATTAACCCCCCTCTCCCGAGACTGCCAGACACCACAAGCATGCATCATTAACCCCCCTCTCCCGGGACTACCAGACACCCCAAGCGTGCATCATTAACCCCCTCTCCCGGGACTACCAGACACCCCAAGCGTGCATCATTAACCCCCCCTCTTCCGGGACTACCAGACACCCCAGGCGTGTGGGGCACCCCATGCGCGTCGTCGGGCGTTGCACACCCAGGGCAGCGGGGAGTTTACTCGGTACCCGGCCGGTGTCAGGCGGGAACGTGTCACAGCAGCGGCGGCCCGGTCCGTGGCCCTGGGCGCCCAATATCAGTGACGGTGATGTTAATGGTGTTAAAGTTTATTAGAGTAGTCTGTGACGCCACCCATGGTGTTTGGCAAGTAAGATGTTGAGCCAACGCTGCATGCAGATCCGCTGGGACTGATGTTGTGGTGCAGCAAAGGTGTAGCTCCCCACAGGTGGAGCTGTAGTCCCAGGGCAGTGTAGGTGCAATGGATGTGGAGAGGCGCAGAATGGTACGGATACTGGTACCCAGATGTAGCGGTGCTGGAATAACTGGAGGACACCAGAGTATGCGGTTCCAAAGCTTTACTCACTGTTTGCAGTTCACACCACAGCCTGCCTCCGTACTGTGTTCTCCAGGTCAGGACTCCAGCCAACCTCCAGGCAGGATAGGATTCCAGTACTTAGTTACTCTGGAATGCCTCTCTCTAGGTGTTCCTAGTCTTTACTTGTATGACAGACAGCTGTAGCCTCTATCGGGGACTCCTCTCAAGAGTCCTGGCTCGCAAATCGGTTGCTGTTGTGTCCCAAGTCTATGATGGGAGCAAGGCGTTAGTGGCTCACTACTCCTCCGGTGTCTGTTGCCGGACATAAAGATCCAATCAACCTCGGGGACCAGGCCCCGGCCTTTGCGCTCTCTGGACTGGAAGGGTTCTCTTTCTCAACCTTCTTCCCACCGTCCTTCTATCCTCCTTCGTTCCGATCTGTTCTATCTCTCTTATGGAATCTGTAGTCTCCGGTCTACGTCTTTCTCCTTCTCTTCCTTCCCTGAGGAGCTCGTTCCACTAAGACCAGTCCTCAGCCTCTCCTGACTGACTCTCAGGCTCTCTCTCAGACCCTCGTCTGAATCCCTTCTCTGGGACTCACCCCAGACTGACCGACTTTCAGACTGACCTGAAATCCTACACTTTCCCTCTTTTGTATCATCACACTCCACCTGCCTCCCAGCACATCTCGTGTTACGAAGCAGGGTTCCACGAGGGGTGCTCTGCTAACCCCCAGCCTGAAGCTGTTAGGTGGCCCCACTGAACTATCCTGTGTGTGGAATGCAGGTGTGGAGCGTGGTCAGGAGTTCCCACCTTACCTGGATGGTGGGGCACTACACCTTAGGAGAAAGTGCAGTACCTCTGTGGCGACTGAAGCCTCAGGGGCGCCACACGTGCATCATTAACCCCCCTCTCCCGGAACTACCAGACACCACAAGCGTGCATCATCGACCCCCCTCTCTCGGGACTACCAGACATCACAAGCGTGCATTAACCCCCCTCTCCCGGGACTACCAGACACCACAAGCGTGCATCATCAACCCCCCTCTCCCGGGACTACCAGACACCACAAGCGTGCACTAACCCCCGGTACTCAGCCAGACCCCAGGAGCGTGCATTAACACCCCCCGGAGACCCAACCAGACCCCGCAAACGTGTGTGGTGCCCCTGAGGGTTCAGTCGCCACAGAGGTCCTGCACCTCCTCCTGAGGTGTGGTACCCCACCATCCAGGTAAGGTGGAGACACCTGACCACACTCCAACACCTGCACTCCACACCAAAGTAGTGTAGCAAAGCACCTTCAGCGGCTCCCTGCTTGGAGTGTAGCATAGCACCCCTTGGTGGCTCCCTGCTTGGAACACGAAACGTGCTGGGAGGTGGGTGGAGTTTAGTTCGCACAAAAGAGCGGGAAGAGTTTAGTCAGTCAGTCTTTCATTCAGTCAATGAGTTAGGATGTAGAAGGACAGAGTGTGAGACAGAGAAGATCCCCGGGAGAGGGATGGAAGAAGGAAGTGCTGCAGCAGGCCACAGTGATCTGGGTCTGCTGGCACAGGAAAGAGACAGAGAAAGGAAGCTTGATTCTCCATTGCGAAGAAGGATTAGCACAGAACGTGAGGAGAATAAGAGAACAAGGACCAGGGTTAGAGGAGAACCCTTTTCAAGTTCTAAGCACAAGGCCGGGGTCCGGTCCCCGAAGGTTGTACGGATACTAATGGTCCTGCAGCAGACACCGGAGGAATAGAAGTAGTGACCACTTTATTCCCACACAAGACTTGGGGGCACAACAGCAACATATTAGTGAGCCGGGACTTAGTAGCAAGGAGTCCCCGAAGCAGGCTACAGCTGTCTGCCGTACAAGTAGAGTTCATAGGAACATCTGACTTGAGGAACTCCAGTGTAACTCAGTACTAGGAGTTCTTCATTCAAAGGCGCTATAAGAGGAGACGTTCAGAAAAGGCACATATGTTGGCGGAGTGTTGGAAAGGAGTACTTCATCTTGCCTGGAAGTTGGCTGAGCTCCTGACCCGGAGGACACGGCACGGATGCAAGCACCTGTACCTGTAAAAGACTGTGAGTAAAGCTTTGGAACTACATGCCCTGGTGTCCTCCACTTATTCCTGCGCCAACCTGCCCAGCACTGCCACATCCCTTGCGCCTGACACTACACCATCTAAGTGTCACTTCATCTACACTGCCCTGGGACTACAGCCCTGCCTGTGGAGGGCTATACTATCACTGCTGCACCACACCATCTGTCCCAGAGGATCTGTCTGCAGCGTCGGCTTACATCTCTATTGCTGAACACCACAGGTGGCATCACGAATCACTCATCATAAGCACACTGAACATTTCCCTTTTACAATGGGTGCCCAGGGCCACGGGCCGGGTCCCAGCTGTCGTGACATCTCCCATTGAAGCTCATCGGGCCCGATACCGAGTACCCCACAGCCCTGGGTGTGAGGGCGTCCCACATGCATTAACCCCCCCAGGACCCCCCCGACCCAAACAGACCCCACAAGCCAGTCTTAACCCCCCCCCGACCCAAACAGACCCCACAAGCCAGTCTTAACCCCCCTGGGAGCCCAAGCAGAACCCACAAGTGTGCATTAACCCCCACCCCCCTGACCCAACAGACCCAGCAAGCATGCATTAACCCCCCTGGGAGCCCAAAACAGACCTCATATGCATGCATTAGTACCCCCCAAAGTACAACCAGACCCCCACAAGCGTGCATTAACCCCCACCCCCTGCCCCAAACAGACCCCAGAAGCGTGCATTAACCCCCACCCCCTGCCCCAGACAGACCCCAGAAGCATGCATTAGTACCCCCCCGAATTACAACCAGACCCCACAAGCGTGCATTAACCCCCCACCCCCAACCAGACCCCACAAGCATGCATTAACCCCCCCAGACCCATAAGCGTGCAATAACCCCCACCCCCCTGCCCCAAACAGACCCCACAAGCATGCATTAGTACCTCCCGAAGTACAACCAGACCCCACAAGCGTGCATTAACCCCCCGACCCCCTGCCCCAACCAGACCCCACAAGCATGCATTAGTACCCCCCGAAGTACAACCAGACCCCACAAGCGTGCATTAAACCCCCACCCCCTGCCCCAAACAGACCCCACAAGCATGCATTAGTACCCCCGAAGTACAACCAGACCCCACAGGTGTGCATTATACCCCAAGCCCCCTGCCCCAAACAGACCCCACAAGCATACATTAACCCCCCAGACCCCAAACAGACCTGTAAGCATGTGTGGCGCCCCCAGGAGTATGGTCGCCACAGTGGCATTGCCTTCCTCCAGGGAGGGTGATGTCAGGCTTGGAGGCAATGAAGGGTCTCTCTAACAGTTAACCTTGTCATGCAACACGGTTCCCACTCCAGGCCAGCAGAGGGAGCTCTGAACCAGAATTGGGGGAGGAGTGCTCTCTGAGGGCCAGGAAGGGAAATTGGGGGTTAGTGTGAGGAGGGCAACGAGTGTAGATGTGTGGAGAGAAGCTGGAGGTTGAGCTGAGGAAAGAGAGCTCCCTCCCAGTGATAGCGCCTGATCTGGAGCCTGGTCTCCACGGTTGTATGGATACTGAAGGTCCTGCAACAGAAACCAGAGGAATAGGAAGCTGTAAATGCTCTATTCCCAACTAAGACTCAGAGGCACAACAGCGACGGGTGAGCCAAGAGAGACAGAGGGCTACAGCTGTCTGCCATACGAGGTAGTTCTAAGAGAAGATAAGAAGGAGGAACTTCAGTGTAACACTGTACTGCATGTACCTCAAGCCAGCGCTAGGAAGGAGACTACACAACCCATCTGATAGAGAGATCCCTGAGTTGCTTCCAGGCTAGCCTTCTCCTGTGCCATCTGTAACCAGGACCCTGGACTGCGTTTGCCAAGTAACGGTAAAGAAACTGCACCCTGTTGTGTCCTTGCCTCCTTCCTGCAACATCCTCAGCACTGCTACATCTCTGTGCCAAACACTGCATCCTCTTCCTAAACATTCCGCTACACTGCCCTGGGACCAACAGCCCTACCTGTGGAGGGCTACAACATCATTGCTGCACTACACCATCTGTCCCAGAGGATCTGCTTGCAGCGTCGGCTTAACACCTCCCATGCCGAACACCACAGGTGGTGTCACGAATCACTTATAAACTTTATTCCCAACTCAACCCCTTTTACATGGGCGCCCAGGGTCACGGTCTGGGTCACCGCTGCTGTGACAATCCCCTCTGAGAGACCGGCCCGGTACCGAGTACCCCACAGCGCTGGGAGGGCGACCCACATGCATTAACCCCTACCCCCTACCCAAACAGACCCCACAAGCATGCATTAACCTGCCCAGACCCCAAATAACCCCTGCAAGCATGCATTAACCCCCCTGTAGCCCAAGCAGACCCCACAAGCAAGCATTAACCCCTCCAGACCCTAAACAGACCCCGTAAGCGTGCATCAACCCCTGCCCAAAGACCCCACAAGCGTGCATTAACCCCCTGGATCCAACCAGACCCCACCAGCTTGCATTAATCCCCCCTCCCCTCTGGGAGCGCAACAGCTCCCAGATAAGCACCCAAATCCCACTAGTTAGCCCCAAGTATCAGCCCCATCAACCAAACATCTAAGAAGACACCAGCCTGTTACTTACTAAACCCTCCTGCCTGTCACTGATGCCACTGACCTAACTCCACACTGCTCACAGACGCAGGCACCAGAGAGACAGCTGAGACAAATGTGTAATGGAGGCTTCTCTCCCTGCAACAGACGGCAGAGACACGTGTAATGGCATCTTCTCTTCCTGCCTTTGCTGTCAGAACACACCACCCCGGTATGGCACGGAACATTTAGTGAGTAACCTGGTTACACTGGATCTGCACACCCAGCATCAAAGTATTTAACAGAGATGAGGTCACATACAAATCATCAGACTCCATAACTGGGAAGGGGGGATAATCAGCACATAGCAGGGTCAGTATACAGTGCACGGACATTAAGTGCAGCCTCTCATCATCATACATATACCATCCCCCGACTGCCCCTCTCTCACCAGTGTCTCTAATACATATGACTGCCCAGCTCCACCATAGTAATGGCAGACACTGCTCTATCCTATCATACATATACCCAGAACTCATGAAGACTCTGTATAATACAGCAGTAATGTGGTATATCAGAAATGTCTGCAGGGAGGTCACCCAAAAGCTGCCTCTGCAATAAGTGAGGAACATGGCAGCTACATGAATTTCTGAGGTAATCTTGATCCCATATATGATGTAGGAGCTGATACTACACTAGTACACAATGTCTGAGGTGAATGCAGAGTAGTATATCAAACATGTCTGCAGGGAGGTCACACAGAAGTTGTCTCACATTCTGTGAGGAAAATGTAGCATGCACATGAGGGACATGGCAGCTGCATGAATTTCTGAGGTAATAATGATCCCATACATAATGTAGGAGCTGATACTACACTAGTACATGATGTCTGAGGTGAATGTGCTCCTATCATCTGTAATGTGAGGTGATAACCCCAGTATTATACTCCCTGAAACTGCAGACATGCTTCCTCCTGTTCATCCTGTGTAAGAAAGAGGGAGAGAGACAGATTTCCTGCTCTATATAAGCCCCACCCTCCTCACAGTAACCCCCAGGCACATACATACTGTGCTTCTTACTCTTAAAGCAACATCACTCTTGCTTAAAATCTACACCACTATACCAAAAAAGCTGCAGGAGTAAAGGTCCACCCATCTGGGTCGCCCTCCCAGGGCGGTAGGGTACTCGGTACCGGGCCTGATGAGCTTCAGTGGGAGATGTCACGGCAGCTGGGACCCGGCCCATAGCCCTGGGCTCCCATTGTAACAAAGGGCGAATGTTCAGTGTGCTTATGATGATTAAAGTTTATGAATGAATGAGTTGTGACGCCACCTGTGGTGTTCGGCAATGAAGATGATAAGCCGATGCTGCAGACAGATCCTCTGGGACAGATGGTGGGGTGCAGCAATGATGTTATAGCCCTCCACAGGCAGGGCTGTAGTCCCAGGGCAGTGAGATGAAGTGACACGTAGATGGTGTAGTGGTGGGCGCAGGGCTAGACACAAGGATGTAGCAGTACTGGGTGTGTTGACGCAGGAATAATTGGAGGACACCAGGGCATGTAGTTCCAAAGCTTTACTCACAGTCTGTTGCAGGTACAGGTGCCTGCCTCGGTGCCGTGTCCTCCGGGTCAGGGGCTCAGCCAGCCCCCAGGCAAGATGAAGCACTCCATTCCAACACTCCGCCAAAATATATGCCTTTTCTGAACGTCTCCCTCTTAGCGCCTTTAGTGAAGTACTCACAGTACTGAGTTACACTGGAGTTCCTCCTGTCAGATGTTCCTATGAACTCTACTTGTACGGCAGACAGCTGTAGCCTGCTTCGGGGACTCCTTACTACCTAGTCCCGGCTCACTATCGTTGCTGTTGTGCCCCCAAGTTGGTGTGAGAATAAAGTGGTGACAACTTCTATTCCTCCGGTGTCTGCTGCAGGACCATTAGTATCCATACAACCTCGGGGACCGGACCCTGGCCTTGCGCTTAGAACGTGGGAAGGGTTCTCCTCTTACCCTAATCCTTAGTGCTCTTCTTCTCCTTACTTTCCGTACTAATCCTTTCCTTCTTATGGAGAGTCAGGCTTTCTCTCCCAGTTCCTTTCCTGTGCCAGCGGACCCAGATCACTGAGGTCGGCTGCAGCACTTCCTTCCTCCATCCCACTCAGGGGATCTTCACTCTTCCTCTCACTCCGTCAGGCTCCTACTGACTGACTGACTGACTAAATCCTAAACTCTTCCCGCTCTTTTGATGCAACCTAAACTCCACCCGCCTCCCAGCACGCTTCGTGTTCCAAGCAGGGAGCCACCAAGGGTGCTTTGCTACACTACTATGTTGTGTGGGATGCTGGTGTTAGAGCGTGGTCTGGTGTCTCCACCTTACCTGAATGGTGGGGTACCACACCTCAGGAGGAGGTGCAGTACCTCTGTGGCGACTGAACCCTCATGGGCGCCACACATCCCCAAGTCATGTCCTCCTCCGCCTATGGCTCCAGTGCTTTCTTTATTTGAGGTCTGAAAGCACTGTTTTTTTTTTTCATTTTGACCATTTCTTCTTTTCAGAAAAAAAAATACAAAATTTAATGCTTTGAAATTCGGAGACATGTTGTCAGAAGTTTGTAGACTAAAAGGACAATTTACATTTTACTCAAAAATATACCTACAAAAAGAAAAATCAGACAAAATGAATATTTGGAAGTGGTCTCTTAATTTTTGGTTGAGCTGTATATATGTACTGTATATACTGATATATATATATATATATACACACAGTATATAACAGTATATATATACACTTTATTTGTGTCCTGCACTCTTGCGCCACCTGGTGGTTTTTCCTTTTGACAGCCTTCTGATATACTATATGTAACCTGTTAATAAACATTCTATTTTCTATATAAATCTGGCTGTGTATCATATTTTTAAGTATTTACACTCCACAAGGAGGGTAAGCCACAAAAGTTGTACAAGCAACCGGGATAACTGCAGCCTTGAATGGATTGTTAGGAAAAGGCCATTCAAAACTTAGGGGGAGATTCACAAGGAGTGGACTGCTGCTCGAGTCATTGCTTCAAGAGCCACCACCCACAGACGTATCCAGGACATGGACTACACGTGTCACATTCCTTGTGTCAAGCCACTCATGACCAATAGACAACGCCAGAAGTGTCTTACCTGGGCCAAGGAGAAAAAGAACTGGACTGTGCTTTAGCGCTTAAGTCAAGAGGGATAATGTTCACTAAAGAGCCCTCTAGCCTTTTAATGTTCAAGCATAGTTTAGAGAGCTTGTATGTACACACCCTCGTTTTTACATATGAAAAATATATTTAATGCTATTTTCATTTAAAAGATTTAGAGTACCTTTGTAATAGGAAAAAAATCCTGCATTAATTTTAAGATCCCCTGATATTCAGATTGCATCCTAACCCATGTTTCAGATTTTTCTCTTGTCGGAGTGTCTCTCCCTGCTGGATGTGAGCTAGGTGAATATCCAGGGTGCAGATGTCCTCACTTAATTTAATGCATCAGTACAGCTTTAGCGCTGTACTTTTCTCCCCATGTCTCCTTGTCTATGTCCTGTTTTATCTGCATTGAGATACTTTCTCCCCTCTCCACATTGTGAAGTTCTGTTTACAACAACCTCTTCCACACTCTTGCTGTCTCTAACACTGAAAAGGAGCCTATGGCTAGTTTCACATTAGCGTTTACGGCCGCAGCGTCGGGCTGCACACGGCCGCCGCTAAGCCCTGCCCCCTGCCGCGCCCCCACCAGTAGCTCCACCTACGGACGCATGAAGCTGCATGCGTCCTCTATCTTTAGCAATGGGGACGCAGGCTGTGCGCAGTATGCTTTTGGCGGCACATGCGTCCTTTTGACAGTATGCCAAGCACAACCAAATTGCAACAGGTTGCGTTTGGCGCTGGTCGGCGCACCGTCAAGACGCATTCGCCGCCAAACGCATACTGCGCACGGCCTGCATCCCCATTGCTAATTATAGGGGATGCAGGACGCATGCAGCTTCATGCGTCCGTAGGCGGAGCTACCGGCGGAGGCGCGACAGGGGGCAGGGCTTAGCGGTGGCCGTGCACAGGCCATCGCTGCACCCTGACACGCAAATGTGAAACTAGCTTATCAGAGCCAGAAGTTTTGACAAATTTGCAAAGAAAAAACTAAGATAAAAGCAAAATGAGCAAATACCCTGTAGTAAATAAATAAATAAATAGTAACAGTGCATGCAAATAACATAAGGTACTAAGTTCACAATATTTTCATAGAAAATTGTAAAGGCCATCCCATTGTGCCAAGGCATAGCCAAGACCTAATAAACTTTTTGGGCTGGGTATTTAGTATATATATATATATATATATATATATATATATATATATATATTTCCAAGGACAGATGTCCAAACAGTTGGGCCTGGGTCCTGCTCTTTTCCCATGTATTTTGAGGTCAGCTGACACATAGGGAGTTGAACTACAAGAGTCTGAGAGTGTCTTGATTGGGTACACCTTGTGGCTTTTTTGATCAAAATAGTGTTAACCAAGTACTCTGTGCGATTTACATGTATTATTACCATTTCTTTATTTATTTACTTACTACGGGTTATTTGCTCATTTTGTTTTTATCTTAGGTTTTGTCTGTTAAATTGGCTGCAGTGTGAATGTACACCTACACATTGCATTTATACCAACATGTGTTCTGGCTCATTCATTTGGTTTAGATTTGCAAAGAAATCACAGACACCCTGCAGAAGCTAAGTGGTTGAAATTTTTTAACAAAGATTGTTTAGAAAATTGCTTAATTTCGCATTTATGATTTAAGCAATTAAAAGAAAATCTGTTCTAAAGTGCACATAGCCATTAAACATAACTAAGATTGCTAAAAAGTAGAGCACCATGTTGATTGAGCCTACCTTTAAAAGAGACCTGCTTACTGTCCTTACTTGTCATCACTTCTTATAACTCCACAATGTGTAATTCCTGTGTGCTAAGTGCTACCTAGACAGGAGGAGGGAGACCATTGTGAAGCAGTGAGGGGGATCATATGTGAGATATGTGTCCCCCAGAATGCGGATGGAGGGTTATTAAATGCTTTTATCTTTAGATGGATTTGCAGGTTTGGTTATGGGGTGAATCTCTCTCTCCATTCCGTGTTTTTCAAGTGGCTATATGGCCACAATTCCATTAAAATCTGTCAGTTTGGCCTTGTGTGTGTCAGTTTGGAGTTTGCAAGCTGCAGAGCAGGAGGCTCTGTGCAACCCAGGTCTGGGTGGAGCTAACACAGAGCCAGGGACTTCAAGGCAGCTGATGCACCTAAGAGACACGGCGGTGCAATTGTCCACGGCAATGGGTTTTGAACATGGACTCTATTTCTAGAAATGCAGCTGCGACACTGTTTATGCTGGATTTTCTGTGGTCCTTGCCAGTCGCACTGCACCAGCCCCGCTGCACTATACCCTGTACAATGTGATAGTGGCACTACTGATTGGGCAGTGTTGGGCTAATCTGACTGTGTAGGGATACATCCATTACTGGTAACACTCAATTGTCAAGTTGTCAAATTTTTTATTAATTCTTGGTAGGAATAACATAAGAACTGCAAAATGCAGAGTTCAAAAGAATCAAATCTTAATTCATTATTGAGAGTACAAGGATTTGCTTAAACAGACTTTTTGGGTTGGCTACAAGTAAAAAAACAGCTAGAGAAAGGAGAACATTTTTTTTAAGCTCACCACGCCTGCTGTAAAATAAGGGCACCGAAAACAATCCATCGATGGGTTCCTAAATCGGTTGACAGAGCATAGTTAACACATTGCACATCCATCTGAATAAAAGGAATTTTCTTTATTTAGGTTCTCATAAAATAAGTGGATCCATACTGTACAACAGACTTAAATATTAAAACAACGGTTACTCTTTATTTCAGAAATCAACAGCACACATGAAAATAAGCAACTTTGTAATATATCTGTTATGCGTCGGATTCCTGCAGCTGCACAGCAGGAATCCAGAGCCATACATCCAGCGGTCTCCCATTCCTTTCCGACCGCTCAGGGATCTGCACTGCAATCTCGGCGATCCAGGCGCCCTGCTCAGACCAGCTCTCTGGGTCTGGATGTTGCTGCCACCTCTGGACCAGCAATGGTAGCGCAACCTGCGTTGCAGGAACCACTCCAGAGGCTAAGTCCTCTCGCCGCGCTACTGGGCATGCCCACGAGACGATCTCCCAGTGGAGATCGGGGGTCACGTGCTCAGGTCCTTGTCCTGATCTGATTGGCCCATCTCAGAGGTCTGGAAGGTCCCGGAAGCGCACGGCTATGAAAGGCCTGCATGGCCACACACCCATGCGCTAGTATAGACTATACTTGCTATGTGTGAATGGTGACGGATGTATGATTCTGGTGACTGACTCATTTGAAACCCCTTCCCTCTGATATTACGCATGTGGATAGGGAACTAGAGGGATAATCAGCGCCTCAAGGCACTGTCGTATAGCAGCAGTAGTTACCACCACGCTGCAGTTAGCAGCACTTACCGGCGTCCTCGTTAGCGACGCCGCACGCACGGTTGGTCAAGATGGACACCGATCTCTGTCTTGGGCCATGTCCGGTGACCATATACCATGTATACACACCAGCTGAGACCTGTGAAGCTAACAGGCTCGGCGTTTATGCTTTAGGGCCTCTGAGTTCAACAGAGTCCGCTCTGTGCACCCCGGGTGACGTTTAACCTGAGCACAGCATACCGCCATAAAGCGAGTCCGCCATTACTAGTCAGCAGCGGTTGTTACACCTACTGCACGGTGGACCCCGGGCGGCAAACGCACTTCCTATTATTTATATTTAGTGCGTTCCGCCGTCCCTAACATTATCTTATCAGAGTTATCTGCTTCTTTCGCTGCCAAAATTGATCAGACGGCTGTGCCTTAAAAATCCTACGCATTACTGGTGTGACAAACACCCTAGCTAACCTAAGAACTTGATTAGAACTTATCACGCCAGAAACACGGCAGTTTTTAAGTCTATTGTTTAGGTCCACCTAATTTATGGAAATCTAAATAAAGAAAATTGCTTTTATTCGGATGGATGCGCCTTAAGCTCCTTTCTATTTCCTCTCCAAAAAACAGCTTGTCTCTACTTCACAGCAACCAAGTAAAAATTCATTGTTTCACAACGTAGCTAACATAACACTTACGGTATATACCTGTCTCTTAAACAGAGTTGTAGTGTGTCGCCCGGCATGAAGGCAGATCCCGTCAAAATATATAACGGAGTTGTTTCAGAAGAAGCCTTGGTGTAATATGCTAAGGGATATGCATGTTTTGCATAAAATATTTTTTTCCCTTCTGGTTATAAAGTGTATTTTAACCGCCTGAAGCATTCTGCATAGTACAATATCTCAAAGTAATGTCTTTTTTTCCAGAACAAAACTTAACAACTGTTTTAAGGCTTATGAACAGGATTGTAAGAAAGAAATTATTCAGTGAGAAATGTCAAGTCTATTACATTTTCAAATACATCCTGTTGCAGACTTAAAGTGCAGCGCTATAAATAATTCACCAAATAACCAGCTATAAATGGAATATTTATGACCATTTTTCCACTGAGAAATAATCAGACTCTTTCCTTATAATGTCAACATATTTTTCTAAGAGAATTTATGCTCATTTTAAGTACGCCTGACAATGAAAAATGAAATGTTTATTTTGGCATGCCGTGGATTGCATGTGAAGATAGGCAAAATGATTACGATTTAACTTCCGCAAGTTGAAAGCTGGGATCTGGCTGCCCATTTCCATCCTTAGAGCTAGGCAATCAATACTCAGTACATCAGCCGGAGCGTCAAGTTCATAATTAGTATGTGGGGCATGCACTTCAGTGTTCCAAAAGCAAGTGGTTCTAAGGTTGACTGATCACATAGTTAGCAAGGGAATCCTAAATGTCAGTTATGCTCATGTCTATTTTTTTGTGTTTGACTTCCTGCAGTGTCGTAAAGGGCGTATTATCTATCTACACTAATGGACGTTCCTTCCTGGTGTGCAACCACTTTTATATGAATAATAAGGGGTTTTTTTTTTGCATCTGACATCTGTTTTAAAGCAATAAATCTAGAGACTAAACTGCTGAGTTGAATATTAATATCACAGCAGCAGAATTTGATATCGAAAGGCTTTTATGATTAAGTTGAAAATGCATTAATTTTGGATATATGACTGTAAAAGATTTTTAGATGCTGCAACATATAGTTATGTCCTCAAATCCTGGGTATAATAAAACAATGACATGAGAGCTATGAGTATTGTGACTATAGATTTGTTTTAGTTGAAATTTGAATAAAAAATGATGCATATTAAAAACATTGGGCTCAATAAATCAAGACAGGTGTTGTTCACAACTGTCTTGATGAGGAGATGGCATCAGATGCTATTGATTCATGACCCATGTGCCGGAAGAGGGATGTACAACTTTGTCAAACCTTCCAGCCCCTTCTGGGGTAAGATTTTTGGCGTAGCAAATGGCAACACTCATCATAAATTTGATGAGCGATGGCCATCCAGCCCCAGCTCCACCCATTTTGTTAAAGCTGGGAAAAAGTGCTGTGAAAGCACCAAAAGTTCGAAAATTTTGTCACACCTCTGATTTGCGACTAAATTACTTTTCAAAGCTTTTTTGCCAAAATTGTGGATTGAAAACTTTGCTGAATCAGACCTATTGAATTTAGCGCTTTGCTCAGACAACGCCTATAGAGGTTATTTGTTAAAGAACCTGTCTGCATAAAAATGCTGTTCAGTCTGCAGACATCATGCTATAGAACAAGGGGAGCTGAGTAGATTGATTTATAGTTTTATGACAAAAGATTAAGTATAAACTGAGTTTTAGCCATTCAATCCTCAGCTGTTTCTGGGATTTTTTGCTCCAGTGGGTGGACCAGCAAAGGGGAGACATGAGTGAGCTTCCAAACATTTATTTATCCTTTTCAATTTTTACCCACAATATATCTCTATGTTTTTATCCCTACATTACTTCTGCTCAATAAATCACGACAGGCATTGTTCACAATAGTTTTGATGAGGAGATAGCGTCAGTTGCTCTCGATTCATGACCCATGTGCCGGAAGAGGGATGTACAACTTTTTTTGTCTGTGTTTTTAACCCTACATTACTTCTGCTCAAAAAATCTAGACAGGCGTTGTTCACAATAGTCTTGATGAGGAGATGGCGTCAGTTGCTCTCGATTCATGACCCACATGCCAGAAGAGGGATGTACAACTTTCAACAACATTTAATCCTTAGCTCTTTCTGGGATTTTTTGGTCCAGTGGGTGGACCAGCAAAGGAGAGACATGAGTGAGCTTCCAAACATTTATTTATCCTTTTTCATTTTCACCTAGAATATATCTCTGTGTTTTTATCCCTACATTACCTCCGCTCTTGTGGGTCACTTCTTTCACATGTAAGTTTAACAGTCTTGTTTCTTTCCTATAGCACTACGTTCATCAGTTCTTCTCCACCTGTCACTACATACGCACATTTTTACATATAGACACCTTTTTATTTTAACTTTAATTTTTGTTATATTAGTAAATAAAAGAATGATCTCTCTTTTTTATGTTTTGTGTATATTGTCTAACACATTATGAGATATTCTACTTCTTGTCGATAATCGTAATTCAAACTGACATTGGTTTGGTCTTCTGAAACCTTTTATGTCGAATTGGTACCTTTATTTGAATGCATCATCAATTTAAGCCTGTATCTCTTGTTTTGGAAATGTGATTGGTCCTGATGAAGAAGTCTGAACTTTGAATGCATTGACAATAAAAACTGCCATTTATCTATGTTGCTTCCTGGATACTTCTTATACGCTGATAATACCGATGGTGTCGTCAGCAGTGCAGCAAAGATCTATCTCTTTTTTTTTTCTCCACTGGATTTCCCTCCTTGGATCTTCAGCAGTCGTTTTTTCTGAACTCATAAAGTGTTGTGGCCAACACAGCCTCAACTGGTGAGCACACCAAGATCCTAAATTGCACTATGGTTTTCCAGTGTTTTCTTGCTCAAGTCATCTGGGAAGGCAGGTAGTGAGGCAGAAATTGACTTACAGGACTTGCTACTTATAATAATTGGCCGTATATATCCAGCTTTCTCCATCTTGGAAAAGAGTTAACTTTCACATCTTTTATCCAAGGAACATTGTCTGGCCTATGAGTCTCCTTCTGTCAGCTTGGATGATCCTTTGTAATGAAATGCACAGGAAACATGGACAGAGGTGTAGGTAAGTGTATAACTTCATATGGCTGTCAACGTTATGGGGCACTGACTTTGGTTAGTCGTGCTATAGAAGAATTGACTATGTATGAAAATATTCTCAGGATACTGAAAGTGATTTGCAATTTTATGGATTAATGACTTTGGGTTGCACTTGCAATATTTTAGGGTGCTAATTGTAATTGACATTGTTTTATGGGCATTGAATGTGGCTGCCAAAATTACTTGGGATGTAAGCTATAATATTTTATTTACCAACTAATCAGGTTGTTATTTCCATTTTTTATGGACCCCTAAAAATTTGGATTCTAGATGTTTTGGACTAGTACTATGGCTGCCTCTGTTAGAGAAGCATTTTGGATAGCAGTATGATAAGAAAACTAAAATTTAGGCATATGTAATGTGATGCGAGGAGGTAGCCGGGGGTAAGGTACCCATTTCTTATGCCCTGGCACGTTACATGAAGGTGGGGTCCTTGCTGGCTGTGTGGACTTGTGATGTGGGGGCTCTACGCCCTTGCAGGCCACATGTAACCAATGACTTTGGTTGCCCAGGACCAGATGTTGTACAGTTCAATGAGGTTGACTATCATTCACAAATAATCTTTTTTCTAAAAGATAACTTGATGAGGATTATATAGAAAACATAGCGGGTACGCAACTTGATGATAATTTACTTCACAATATGTAGAATTTTCCATGTACAGTTTGAATTCCTTTGTCTTCTCTCTTTCTCTATCTTTACTGTTCCTCTCTACTTCACCACAGCCCAGCTCAGAACTACAGTCCAGTGAGTCCTATTCACATCCCGCCATTCCACATCTTCTTTCTCCTCTAGGAAACTATTTTGTCAGTATGGCCGGTACTTATCTTCTGTGTTCCTGATGCTCTTGAACTTTCACCTGGGGAACTCTTCATCTCGCGTATTCTGTCCCATCTAGTTCCATTACCTCTGTGAGTTATAAACTCTGGGCGGTACTGCTAGGCGTCCTGACCCAGGACCCGTCTCCAATCGTTCACTCTGTTCTTTCGATCACTTCTCTCCTACTTTCTGTTATGATCTTTCTTTCCTCTGTCTTAGTCTCCTCTCACCTTAGGGACACCCACGCCATGTGGCGCTGGTCACATTAGACCTTAGGTCTGCTCTTTATGCACACTGGGCCCTTTTTGAGGTTCTGACAGGAAACTGTCTCTGTTCCTTCATCTTAGACCTTCCCATTCTGGGCTAGTCCCAACCATTAACTTTAACTTTTCCCACTGTCACTCATCACACAACATTATTATTAGGGCAAGTCAAAATTCACATTGTGCAACATAATAATACACTTGTCCATCTCCTTCCATTCCCATGTTATTTTTCCAAGACATGAAAGGAATGGGAGTCTTTCTTGCTGCTATGGACAATATACTTCATAAGCAATATTGTGCAGACATGGTGCTCCATGTGTTTATATTAATACCACAACATTCAGAATTGGAATTGAGTAACTACTAGGTTATAAAATGAATAAGAGATGCAATAATAATGTAAAAATAATAAATTTTATTTCTATAGCTCCGACATATTCCGCAGCACTTTACATTTCAGAGGGGACTTGTACAGACAATAGACATTACAGCATAACAATAATCACATAGATCACAACAGATACCAAGAGGAATGAGGGCCCTGCTCGCAAGCTTACAATCTATGAGGAAAAAGGGAGACACAAAAGGTGGGTGGTAACAGTTGCGCTGATTGTATGGACCAGCCATAATGTTAAGTGTGTAACAGTACAGACGCAGAGGGCTAATGGATGTATAAAGCATGTGGGAACATGATGTGGGGAACCTGGTTATGGTAAAAACTTTTGGCTGTGCCACATAGGGATAGATTAGGTTAATGTGTTGAGACGGTAGGCCAGTCTGAATAAATGAGTTTTCAGGGCACGCTTAAAATTGTGGGGATTGGGGACTAATCCTATTGACCTGGGAAGTGCATTCCAAAGAATTGGCGCAGCACGTGTATAGTCGGAGACGGGAGTGGGAGGTTCTGATTATTGAGGATGCTAACCTCAGGTCATCAGCAGAACGGAGGGAGCAGGTAGGATGGTATACTGAAAGAAGGGAGGAGATGTAGGGTGGTGCTGAGCCATGAAGAGCTTTGTGGGTGAGGGTAATAAGTTTGTACTGGATTCTGGAGTGGATGGGTAGCCAGTGTAATGACTGGCACAAGGTAGAGGCATGGGTGTAACGATTGGCGAGGAATATGATCCTGGCAGCAGCATTCAAGACAGATTGGAGGGGGGAGGGTTTGCTAAGAGGGAGACCGATTAGAAGAGAGTTGCAATAGTCAAGACGAGAATGAATAAGAGAAACAGTAAGAGTTTTTGCGGAGTCAAAAGTAAGAAAAGGTCGAATTCTAGAAATTTTTTTGAGGTGCAGATAACAAGAGCGAGCCAGTGATGTGGAGGACAAAGGAAAGCTCAGAGTCAAGTATGACCCCAAGACAGCCAGCGGGCATGTTGCTGGGGAGTAATAGTGGAACCACACACAGAAATGGCAATGTCGGGTATAGGTACATTAGTAGAGGGAGGAAACACAAGGAGTTCAGTCTTTGACAGGTTCAGTTTCAGATATAATGAGGACATAATGTTAGACACAGCATTTAGACAATCGCCGGTGTTTTCTAGAAAGGCTGGCATGATGTCGGGAGAAGAAGCGTATAATTGGGTGTCATCAGCATAGAGATGGTGCTGGAAACCAAATCTACTGATTGTTTGACCAATAGGGGCAGTATACAAAGAGAAGAGGAGGGGGCCTAGGACTGATCCTTGAGGAACCCCAACAGTAAGGGGAAGATGAGAGGAGGAGCCAGCAAAAGATACAGTAAAGGAGCGATCAGAGAGATAGGAGGAGAACCAGGAGAGAACGATGTCCTTAAGGCCAATGGAATGGAGCATAGTGAGGAGGAGCTGATCCACAGTATCGAATGCTACAGAGAGATTCAAGAGAATTAGCATGGAGTAATGATTTAGCTGTTAGTAGATCTTTAGAGACTTTAGTGAGGGCAGTTTCAGTAGAGTGTAAAGAGCGGAAACCGGATTGGAGAGGGTCAAGAAGAGAGTTATCAAAGAGATAGCGGATAAGATGGGAGTGGACCAGGCATTCCAGGAGTTTAGAGATGAAGTAAAAATTAGAGACAGGTCTATAGTTAGCGGCACAGTTTTGGTCGAGGGATGGTTTTTTAAGTAGTGGATGTATGATGGCATGCTTAAATGAGGAGGGAAAGATACCAGAAGAGAGAGAGGTTAAATATTTTAGTCAGGTGAGGGTCGACAGCAGGGGAAAGGGGCTGGAGTAGATGTGACGGAAATGGGTCACTGGTGCAAGTGGTTGGGCGAGAAGATGCAAGGAGCCTGGTTACTTCTTCTGTGACTGGTTCAAAATCAGAGAGTGAGCTAGAAGCAGTGGGGGAGGGAGGACAGTGCATGGTAAGAGGTGATTGGGAGATAATTTCCTGTCAGCTATGGTCAATTTTTTCTTTGAAGTAATTGGCGAGATCGTCGGCTCAAAGCTCCGTGGTTGCGGCCTGTACTCTTGGGTTGAGTAGAGAATGAAAAGTGTCAAAGAGACATTTAGGGTTATTGGACAGTGAGGTGATGAGGGTGTTGAAATAGGTTTGTTTTGAGAGGTGAAGGGCAGTGTTGTATGTTCGAAGCATAAACTTATAATGGATGAAATCTTCGGGTAGGTTGGATTTTCTCCAGACGTTCGGCGCACCTGGAGCACCGCTGCAGGAAACGTGTTTGCAGGGTGTGCCAGGGTTGTAGCTGTCTGTGTTGTGGTGTTCTATGTATAGGAGGTTCAAATTCATCCAGGACACTTTGAAGCGTTTAATTGTAATGCTTCAATGCAGAATCAGGACATGAGAGGGAGGAGATAGGGGCCAATCAAGACTGCAAGTTCTTCATAAGTTTCTGGGTGTTAATGGCCTGTATGTTTCTATAAATATGAACAGTGGGGGTGACCTGAGCAGCCTGGCAGTTCTTGATAGAGAATGAAAGAAGGTTGTGGTCAGAGAGCAGGAGAGGGAAGTTTGCAAAATCATCCACTGCACAAAGCCGAGAGACCAAGTCGAGGGAGTTTCCATCTTCATGCGTTGTAGAATTAGTAAGCTGCGAAAGGCCAAACGAGGAGGTTAGAGATAAAAGGTGAGCAGCAGATGGGGAGAGGGGAAGAGCAATGGGGATGTTGAAATCGCCCATGATGAGGGTAGGGATGTCACAGGAGAGAAAATGTGGAAGCCAAGTGGCAAAATGATCCAGGAACTGATGGGAGGGGCCGGGAGGACGATATACCACCGCCACTCGCATGGAGAAGGGGGTGTAGAGTCTGATGGCATGGACCTCAAAAGAAGGGAAGACAAGTGAGGGTACTTGAGGGATAACCTGAAAGGTACACTTTGGTGATAGGAGCAGACCAATGCCTCCACCTGCTCTATTGTCTAATCTTGGGGTATGAGAGAAGTGTAGTCCACCATATGAAAGAGCAGCATCAGAGGTAGTGTCTGACTGCTGGATCCAGGTTTCAGTAAGAGCCAGAAGGTTAAGAGAATTAGAAAGGAAAAAGTCATGAATGAAGGAGAGTGTTACACACTGAGCAAGAATTCCAAAGGGCACAATTAAGAGAGACAGAGCAATGTGAAAAGAGCATGAGTGCTATACATAGGAGAGGAAAGGAGTGAGGGGCCAATATGGACGGAGTGTAGAGACTTAATACCAGGGCCGTGGATGTGTGTAAATGCAGCGGCCAGTATATAAATTATACAAATGCATATGGTAAATATTTGCGGTAGCCCAAATGTACAGGGAATAGATTTATTTATTAGTCTTACCTGTCTCCTGCCCTGTCTAACTGCCATGTTATAACTGCCAGCGTACTTTGATACATGTACTTCGTTTACATGTGCATAAATGCACCCCTGCATAAATGCTTTACCAAGGCTAGCTCTGAATTTATAGAAGGCCAGTTCTAATATCTTCCTTTTTCCTTCCTGCAATGAATAGTTTTGGAGCATTACTGTCATGCTTACTAGTCATGTAAGTAGCACTAGAGATCTGATCATGTAGATTTAGAATTCTAATGTAAAGGAATTGGCAATAAATTCAAGGCACCCAATGCAAGGAATGCAATTTGTATTCAACTTAGCCTAAAATAATCTTTATTTATACTAGGTTTAGAAACTTTCCTAATATTTAACATGAAAACCAAGTCTGTCTTTGCTGAGTTTAATCTGTTTAAATATACTAATTTAGGAACATTAAATTGAATTGCAATCCTAATATTTGCATTTCAGTTTCTTCCATTCTCCTTTGATGTACAGTAGGAAATCAGTAAGCTGTTAAATAAGGATTATATTAAGAACATATTGTTAGTTTGCTTGTCCTCTGAAAAACAGTGTTTCTGTGGTACCCAGGAGGTTGTGACAAGTTTGTTAGTGCAGCTAGGAGAAAATTAGTTTTGATGTTTTTAAAGTGGAAAGCATTAGTTGAACTCGATTTCGATATACTGTACATAGTGGTTCCCTTGCTGTAAGTTGTCCATGCTAAACTCAAAACCTACACTATATGATGAGCCATGTGGGAGTGCCACTAAAAAAAAAACAGTTCCAGTCCTAGTGGGCTCATGAAAGATGACTTAATATTTGTCTATTGATAATATGAGTATAATATCTAGTAAACTAGTATAAAGTACAATTATTTTTTTTCTGTTAATTTAAAGTGAACCTATCACCAAGTTTACCCAATATAAAATAAGACCATCACCTTTAACTGGTTTATTACCGCAGTCCATCAACTTGTATATAAGGTCCCAAATCTCTATGCATATCACAAAAATATCTTTCATAAGTGTCCCACTCTATATGCATATTAGCATGATTTGGTCCGATGAGTGTCAGTGGTCTGCAACTTCTCTATAGGCAGAATCTTAGAATGCATGTACCAAAAATAAATGGTCAGATAAAAATAGAATGGATACTCATCATTTCACCCGCCATCTGCCAATCAATGACTGCGACTCAACGTGTTTCATCCCATTGGGCTCATCAGGAGGCCTGATGTAAAAATATCATGTGTCCCGATGTGGTACCATTTATTTTTGGTGCATGCATTCTATGAGCCTACCTTGAATGTATTGTTGTGTACATCTATGTTGAGACTGATCCCGATATGGGTCTAAGGGCATCATTTTTGAGATTGACCCAATAGCAATTCTCTGCTCTATTTATGTTGAATGGGAATTATGTGGAGTAGCCCATGAATTTTTGAATATTACATGATGGTCAGGAGTAATCCATTTCATAATAGTCTGCTGATCTGTATGGTGTTTAACCAGTAATGTATATAGTCAGTCTTTGAATGAAATAGGATTTTATTTATCATCCTGATTTATCTTCACAATTCACGCCAACATACTGCCTCTGTATTCCTATATATTTTTTATGTGTGTGGGGTCTAGGGTCCTCTTTATCACAGGATTGCCTATGTCTAGTGTTAGGGGTCCCTCTAGTCATCGGGTAGAGGGCTCCCTAGTGGCTGCAGGGTATATCAGGGTGCCTAGGGAGAGTCATCATTGAGCGGGGGCGCCACAACGTCCCCCCCTAGGGTGCCAACCTCCGCGGCCAGAAAGGTTCGAGTAATAGTGTGTATCAGGGACTCGTAGATATACCCCCTTTCTTTTAAATTGTTTTTGGGCACTTGTTGTTTATTTTGATTTGTTCACTTAGTGGTGTGAACCGATTTTGGGTTCTTTTATTAATAAAGTATTTGTCTGTAGGGTTTTTCACCCAAAGAGATGCAAGGGTCACTTGCCTCAGTTAAGGTAAGTGTTCATGACTCCACCATAAGGAAGAGACTGGGCAAAAATTACCTGCATGGCAGAGTTCCAAGACAAAAACAACTGCTGAGCAATAAGAAAATGAAGGCTAATCTCAGTTTTGCAGGAAAACATCCTGATGATCTCAAAGACTTTTGGGAGATTACTCTGTGAACTGACAAGACAAAAGTTAAACTTTTTGGAAGGTGTATGTGCCATTACATCTGGCGTAGAAGTAACACAGCATTTCAGAAAAAGAACAGCATACCAACAGTAAAATTTGGTGATGATAGTATGATGGTCTGGGGCTGTTTTGCTGCTTCAGGATCTGGAAGGCTTGCTGTGATAAATGGAACCATGAATTCTGCTGTCTACCAAAAAATCCTGAAGGAGAATGTCCGTCCATCTTTTCCTGAGCTCAGACTGAAGCTCACTTGGGTTATGAAGCAGGAAAATGATCCAAAGCACACCAGAAAGTCAACCTGTGAATGGCTTAAGAAAAACAAAATTAAGACTTTGGAGTGGCCTAGTCAAAGTCCTAACCTTAATGTGATGGTGATGCTGTGGCATGACCTTAAAAAAGCGGTTCATGCTCAGAAACTCACCAATGTGACTGAATTACAATAATCTGGGTGGGTCAAAATTTATCCATAGCATTTTAAAAGACTCAATGCCAGTTACTGCAAACATTTGATTGCAGTTGTTGCTGCTAAGGGTCACCCAACCAGTTATTAGGTTTAGGGGGCAATCACTGTTTCACTGTTTCACACATGGCCTCCTTGGATCTCTTTTTCCCTTAATAATAGGACCTCCATTTAAAAACTGTATTTTGTGTTTACTTGTGTTATCTTTATCTAATATTTACATTTATTTGGTGAACTGAAACATTTAAGCGTGGCAAACATGCAAAAGAATAGAAAATCAGGAAGGGGCAAACACTTTCACACAACTGTATATACAGTATGTTGATGGAGTCCTGCAAAATAGACCAGTTAAAGGTGGTATCTTTACTTTATATTGGGAAAACCTGGTGACAGGTTCCCTTTAGTTGCAGCACCTCTGCATAAGATGTTACATTTGGTGACTGCTCATATAGGAGCTATTTTAATGATGATACACAAAATGCAACATACCATATTTTGCGGTTTATAAGATGTACCGGATTATAAGACGCACCCCAAATTTTGAGGCGAAAAATAGGAAAAAAACTTTTTTTTAATAAAATGGTGGTGCTTCTTACAATCCATGCATCTTACTGCTTAATAGGGGTGGTGGCTGGGTCACTGTTGGCGGACCCCAGACTGGGACAAAGGGGTGTTCGGATGTGCAATGCTGCAGGTGTTCGATGGTGCGGGGGCTCTGCTGACATTTTGTGACAGCCTGGGCCCCCGTACTTCCATGGTTTTATTTGCGATGGACTCTGGTCTGAGAAAAAGGCCGCCGGGGGCGGCCCATGTGCAGATGGAGATCTTGGCGCTGAGATCTCATCTCCCAAGATCATGGGGCAGAGATCTCCATCTGTGCATGCGCTGCCCCCAACAGCCATTTTCCCCAGAGTCCACCGCAATGTAAACCATAGAAGTGGTTTTCACAAAATTTCGTCAGAGCCCCTCGCAGCATCGAACACCCGCAGTGTCGCACCTCCAAAAACCCCCTCATCCCAGCCTGCGGCCTGCAGCTGCGCACCACTCTTTCCTCCTACAGCAGCGACTCTAGGACCCAACTCCACTGAGGCCATTAAGGTATATTCGAATTATAAGACACACCCCCATTTGTCCCCCAAATTTGAGGGAAAAAGTGCATCTTATAATCCAAAAAATATGGTAAATTGGTACAGTCACTAGACTCCTGCTCTTTATGCTAATTACTAGTGCTGATTTTCTATTAACCTTGTATATTTTTAATGGTTAAAAATGTATAATATAAATATTTACTGCTAATAAGGTCTTACCAGCAGAATTTCAAATTTACTTTATCACAGTTTTACAGGTGTCGTTCTTGATCACAAGCTCAGTAAGAACCATTGTGGTTTATTGGAAATCACTAACATCCTAATATGTTGCAGACTAATGCAAAATGGATTGGAATATTTTATATTCAAGTTAATTCCCCTCTCCATCTACTTTATTAATAGAGTCAGGTGTCCTCATTTAGCAAAAAATGCTATAACTAATTTATGTTGGAGAATTTAAATTTAATATGCTTTCGACCTTTGGTGGCATTAAATATGACAAAGGTGATTTCTTCTTAATATAACTGCAAACATGTAGACAATATGAATGTGAAAATCCTTTAAAATGTAATACTTTATCTAAACATGTTATGCATAGTTATAAGGAGGTCATCATTAATGAGAACAAGAACATTTATGATGTGAATGAAAATAGAAAATTTCTTTCAGTCCTAATATTGCAATTTTGTTTAAATAAAGTTTTGACCTAGATCTAAAACTCACTCCATTACTTTCCCTGGCTGCTGAGGTTAGTTGTCTTCAGCTGATGTTTTGATGCAGCTATCCTTTTTTTAATTAATATTTGAAAATCAAGCTCTCAAACATCTACAAAATCTTGTGTAGATCTTTGCAGAATACTGTTGGAACTTGAAGACTAAAGTTGTAGGTGCAGCAAAAGCAGCCCCTTAGAATGCCATGGGGATAATTGATAGTTGTGATCAACTAAGATCAACATGTAATTTCTTGATCTTTTTGTTTTGAAGAAACACTACAACATTATCAAATAAAAAAGATATATCACATTATGGTGAAATCCAACAATGACGTTATGAGATAATCTTCCTCGTATAACAATACATTCAATTATGAAGCTCACTTATACAGCACCTTTATCTCCTCAGTGCTTTATAGACATTATCATCATTGTCCCAATTGACTCCATTGAGGCTCTCAATCTAAATTCCTATCAGTATGTCTTTGGAAAGTGGTAGGAAACTGGAGAACCTGGAGGAAGCCCATACAAATTTGAGGAGAACATACAAACTCCTTGCAAACTTTATCCATGGTGGGATTTGAACCCAGGACCCCAGTGCTGCTGTTATGAGTCCGCCACTCTGTGTCCTATGGATGCAGTGAGTGACAGCTCAGATATCCTATAGATTTCAGGGGTGTACTGGGCTGTCAGTTTTGTGAATGGGATAGCTCGGCCACTCAATCAAAGGCAGGTCAGTGCTGTGCTATTCCCATGCAAATTAAGGATTGTCCAGCAGCCCAATCAATCCAGATGTTCAGGCAACAGCAAGTGTACGATTGACACTGGAGGGAAGAACTAGCATGCTTAAATCAATCAATCAATCAATCAAATTTATTATCGCCAAGTACATATTACATATATACAAGGAATTCTTTGTGGCAAAGAGGTAACATAATATATAACAACAGATACAACAAGTAACATCTAACAAGACAGATACAGTATATAAATAGAAGCCTGATTAAGGAAAATGAACACAGGTGATTGCAGCCCAGGCCCATCACAGACTGACAGCCCCGACACAAACTAATAAAAAGACAGAAACAGAGTGGAAATCATGACAGTACCCCCTCTTCAAGGGGGCCACCGGACACCCAGGTTTCCCAGGAAACCTCCAATGAAAGGTCTGGACCAACCAATCAGCCCTTACAGAAGGAGCTGGAACCCAGGAACGTTCCTCAGGTCCATACCACTTCAAATGTACCAAGTATTGAAAGGAATTCTGGACCATTTGAGAATCAATGACCCTTTGTACCTCATATTCCAATTTTCCCTCAATAGAAACCGGAGGAGGTGGGGCCAAAGACTACAGAACAGGGGGAATAAATTTCTTCAACAACGACTTGTGGAACACATTAGAAATACAAAAAGACCAAGGGAGCTTTAATCGGAAGGCAAATGGATTGACCACCTCCAGACTTTCAAACAGACCAATGAATCTAGGACCCAACTTTAGTGAGGGCACCTTCAATTTAGTATTCTTAGAGGAAAGCCATACTTTATCTCCCACTTTGAAGGCGACCCCTGACAAGCACCTCTTATAGGCCTTCCGCTTGCTGATCCACCCCAGTGTTCTTTTTAACCTTCCTCCAAAAACATCCCCCAGCTCTTAAATGGTGACATCCACCCCAGGACACCCAGAACTTATCCTGGAAAACTCACCAAAATGAGGATGAAACACGTAATTACAGAAAAATGGCGAGGTCCCCGTGGACTGATTAACCCGACTCCTGTTGATCGGTTACAATTTGAATAGGGCTTTCTAGCTTAACTGTCCCTAATCCTAAGTTCAGAACCAGTCCCTCATCTGTGAAGTTAGCAGCAGATCCGCAGTCAATAAGCGCAAATGTGAACAGACACTGATCTTGAAAAATAAGTTCAGCATTCAACAACACCTTATCAGAGGAGTAAAAGGGTACCTGAAAGTCTGAGTGACATCCTCGACCATCACCCAGATTTAGGTGTTTCCTGACAGCTTGCTGGCTGCAGGTCGTGCCAAGCAATCCATTAAGAAATGTCCAGCTTGGCCACAATAGAGACAAAGTCCAAGTTCCCGCCGGCATCTCCTCTCCTTAATCCTAGAGCTGCTAGTACCAACCTCCATAGGTTCTACCTCAGATGCACAAACCGGGCCAGTTGGACATAATGGAGCCTCTTTTTATACCTCACGCCATTTCCGCATACTCGGATCTATGCGGATAGCCTGATTCATGACCTCCACCAAACAATCATGTGGTGCATGTAGAGCCAGAGCATCCTTAAGAGACTCCGAAAGACACCTGAGGAATTGGCATCTGAGAGCTGCGTCATTCCACAGGACTTCAGAAGACCACTGACCACATTGTGGAGCCCCACGGTGTGGATCCAGCTATACCACAACATGGGCAAGGAATCCAGAGTTCAGTAGGTCTTTATATTTATGGGGCACTTGTCTCTAGGCTTATAGGACTTCTAAATTAGCCACATTATTTACTCTGTCCTGGCTTTCTCTCCCATTGTTTACAAAGCACTAAGCACTTTATATTTGTGATATGTGTGGTATTTCTGGATTAGCACACTGGTCTGTTCTACCTTGGTTTGCCCTCGCTGAACATGTAATACTCATTTATTTTCTAATTATTTTTATTTTATGTCTATAAACTGTTAGGAACGGCAGAACGCACTAAATAAATAAATAATAAAGTGCGTTCGCCGCTCGTGGTCCACCGTGCAGAGGTGTTAAACTGCTGCTAATTAATGGCAGATGCGCTATATGGCGGTATAATGCACACGGGTTCGACGTCACCCCATGTGCGCAGAGCGGACTCTTAACTCGCAGAGGTACTGTAGCATAAACCTAAACACCGAGCCTGTTAGACTCACAGGTCTCAGCGAAATTGCACACACGGTATCAGGTCACAGGACACGGGACCAAGACAGGGGACGGTGTCCGTCTAGACCTACCGTGCGTGCGGCGTCGCTACTGCAGACGCCGGTAAGTGCTGCTGAATGCAGCGCGGTGGCAGACACAGCCGCTATGCGATAGTGCTGTGAGAGACGAGACACCACCGGACGCTAGTGTAGAGGTGCGGTGTGCACAGTGGCCTATGGCTTGCCACTGACTGGCGCTGACACTTTCTATAGTTCCCTATCCACATGCGTAATATCAGAGGGAGGGGAATCTTAATAAGTCAGTCACCAGAATCATACATCCATCACCATTCACACATCTAGCAAGAACAGTCTATACTAGCGCATGGCCGAGCGGCCATGCAGGCCTTTTATAGCCGTACACTGCCGGGACCTTCCAGATCTCTGAGATGTACCAATCAGATCTGGAGAAGAACCTGAGCACGTGACTCCCGACCTCCAATGGGAGATCGTCTCGTAAGCATGCTCAGTGGAGCGGCAGAGGAACTTAGCCTCAGGAATGACTTGCTGCAGAGCAGCATGTGAGGCTCTGGATTCCTGTTGTGTAGCTTCAGGAATCCGGCACCTAACAAACAATGTGATGAACTATTTAACAAACTTGTACCTTTTTATTATTTTGGACTTGTACTCCATTTTCTTTCTTTGGTTCTTATGCTCTGGTGTTGGGAGTGTCCCCCTTTGTTCTATTAGTCTCTCAGCTCTTTTGGCTCCCCCACTGTGAGCATGTGTGAGAGACTGTTACTTATATTTTCTGTTCTGCGCTGTATTTATCCAGGCACAAGGCAGCAGTCGTCAGGCTCCAGACATTGGACATGACCTCCAGGCACCAGACAGCAGTTGTCAGGCTCCAGGCACCAGACACCGGTCGCCAGACTCCGGACACGACCTAGAAAGGAACTCATGAGGTATAGCGCAAGCACCGCAGGATTGGACCGGAGCTTGGACTGCATAACAAGCTGAGCACAGCATAGTAGACGCTCAGAAGAAATACCGGACTCCATCTTCAAAAGACAAATTCAGTTTTATTCATAGGACACAAGTTACAGGAAATTCGCAGTCACTGGGTACGTGGTTCTAGACACAGAAGGAATCCGGGAACATCACACAGCAGGAATCAGGGCAAGGGCTTTGGTACCAACACAGAGACAGGACAGGTCCAGGGACAAAGACATCAGCTTTCCCAGAACTGACAGCAAGCAGAACAAGAGCTGAAGACAAGGCAGACCAGGAGCAACATGGAGGACCAAACACACATGGCTAGGTTCAGGAACCTAATGAAAAGCTCTGGCCACGCCCAACAGGGAAGCGGAACTTTAAATAGGAGCTGCCCCTCAGCAATAGGCTGGGGACAGCAAATCAAGCGCACACACTATCCTTAAAGCAGGGAAGGTGTGGCCGCATGCACCCTAAGCACAGACAGAAACCAGTACAGCATAGCCAGCACAGGAACTGAGGTTAAAGGCACCTGGCAGTGACTGCAAGCCTGGACACACATGGAAAGTCATGCACCAGCTGCAGAGGACCTCGCAACCCGCAGATCGCTTCCACAGCAGCAACCAGGGGCCGCACATGTGGATGGTCATGCAGCGGAGCAAGGACACTACAACACATGTACGGCTGCGCAGCAGAGCAGGGAACTGAGCAGCATCCATACATATAACAGACAACAGTATCCCAGCTGATTAGATGGAAAGGAGCAAAGGGTAAGAGAACAGATATGGAGAGTAATGCCGGGGAAACAAGGCACAAACACAACGGCGTTACAATGATATTTAAAATTTTTTCTCCAGATTTGGATTCTCACCAGGAACATGTGCGTAAGGTATTACAAAGTTGAACAATAATTCTTTGCTTGCTAAATTAGAGAAATGTATTTTTTGTGCTCAGGAGATTTCATTCCTAGAGTTTATTTTATCGACTGAGGGAGTTAAGATGGATGCTTTGGAAGGTGAAGTGCCTTAACTGATAGGGTACAACCTTGCGACCTTAAAGCATTGCAACGCTTTCTTGGATTTGCCAATTATAGACAATTCATTAGGACTTTTTCTCAGATTGCAAAACCTTTTACGAATCTCACACATAAGGCGGTGGATCTCAAGATTTGCTCACCCGATGCTATTGGGGCATTTAGCAAATTGAAATAGTGCTTCCTATTTTCTCCTCTTCTAATTCAACCTAATCTCCCAGAGCCAATAATTGTGGATGTGAATGCTTTGGAGGTCAGGGTAGGAGCCATGCAATCTTAGGGCTCCAAAACTCTGACCAACTTGCGCAATGTGCATTTTTAAAAAAAAAAAGGTTCATCTGCTGAAAGAAATTACGATGTTGGGAATCGTGAGTTTCCCGCTGTCAAATTAGCCTTTCGGGAATGGAGTCATATTTTGGAGTGGGCGGTTCATATAGTCACTGTGGTCACTGATTATAAGAATACAGCTTATATTGAATCAGTTAAATGGTTAACCCAAGACAGGCCAGATGTTCCTTATTTTTCTCTAGGTTCCACTTTTCCCTTTGATTTAAGACTAACATTGCCATAGTAGTAGGGAGCCAGCTCATGACTACATACAGTTTTAGGGTTTATGCTCAATTCAGGGCGTAACTATCATGATTCAAGGGGGTGCCACCATGATGGGGGCCTGCTGAAGTCATCATGTATCTTAGTTGGATGTCTGTCTGGGGATGCTAATTCAGCTGAAATGTATTATGGCGCAGTGAACTTCCAGGTTCCTGCATCACAATACATGCTGCCGGACAATTGGAGACTGGTAGCTGACATTGGTGTGCCAGTTACAGGCGGCGCGTAGCTCTGACGTCATGTAATGTCCATAGTAGGCACATCGAAGCCAGCTGCCAGCTTCTGCGCCAGCTAAAGAAGAGGGCATCTCTTGGCATTGCACTGGAGGAAGGTGAGAACATTTTTTTTTTAATCTGTTAGAGAACAGCAGCAGAACAGTGAGCATTATTACAAGATGGGCACAGAAGTTGGGACATTATACCAGGAAGGGGCCCAGGATACGGGACATATATTACTGGAAGGAGCCAGGATCAGGACATTACATCAGAATGAGGGGCATTATTACTGGAATTGGACTAGGATTGGGGACACTGTATCAGACAACCCAAAGGCAATCCACTAGATAGCAAATGATCCAATACATGGATTAAAAAGGTGATACTTCTCACTCATAACCTTGGAGGTTATTTTTGTGGATGTTTTTCCTCTGTCTCTGATCTTGCCATGTTGGATATGTTTTAGTGATTCAAATAAGTTTTCTTTTACTGGATCTCCTGATATCTTTTGGATTGCCCTTGGATTGGTTCATATAGTGTCCCCCATCTTGGGCTTCTTCCAGTAATAATTTTCCCCATCCTATACTCCCTCTTCTGCCACTGTTCATTAACACATTAACCCCTTAACGACTGTGATACGCTTTTTAACAGCAGCAGTTAAAGATACTTATTCCTCAGCGCTGCTTTTTAAGACAATGAGAAATAAGGATACAGTGCCCCCAGCGTCGGAAAATCCCTATTGTCTTGGTTACATGGGGTAGCCGAGACCCTGTAGAACATGATCAGGGCTAGTTTTTATGGTCACTTGTAATGTGATTGCTGTTATTCACTGAATAACAGTGATCACAAAAAAAAAATTCTGATTTAAAATGAACTTTCCTTTCTTCTGATGATATAACATGTCAGAGAAATGGGGTCCCCCGAGTCCACCCAGTATCTCCGTCATTCGCAGACCCTCCTGCTCCATCCACTGGCCCTCTGTGTCATCTTCCTTGGAAAAAATGTCATGCACCCACCGAGATTTGCCAGCTGGTACCCGGCAACAATAGGGAATTTTTCCTATTGGCTCCATTTGATCAATGTGATAGACCCTATCATGGTGATCAAAAGAAAAAAAATGTAAATCAAATCACCTTTTGCAAGCTCAAAAAATTGTAATTTTTCCATTCTTTGCAGTTAGCTTTGAGTTTAGGTTTGGGGTGAGGGTTGTATTAGGGCCAGAATTGCGGTTAGGGTTATATTAGGGTTGCAGTTATGGTTGTGTTAGCGTTAGGGTTGGAGTTAGATTTGTTTTTTTTTTTTAAGTAAAACAAAATGATGACGATATGACGGCTAGTGTTGAATGCAAGTGCTCGCTACTCGGGTTTGCATTGGGTGCTCGGGTATGGATGGAGTAACTCGGATCCCCGCATGGTTTTTTGGGTGTCAGCCAATAACCATGTGGGGCAGGGACTCAAGCATGTCACTCTAGCACCCGCGATACCTGGTGCATATCTGAGTATCCGATACAAACTGGAAGAGCTAGCAATTGCGCTCAACCCTAATGATGACGTACTCAATATAATGACCTAATGTATTTTATCAAACTCAGTGTCATACCTGTCTGTTCAAAATGCTCACTATACCCATGAATAAAAGCCTAGAGGGGAGTGGTTTTCAAAATGGGGTCACTTGTGGGGGGTTACACTGTTTAGTCACCTCCAAATGCAACATGGGTTTGCTCTCGATTCCAGCCAATCTTGTGTTCATAAAGTCAAACGGTGCTCCTTCCCTTCTGGGTACTCTCGTGCACCCAAACAGTGGATTTCCTCCACATATGGAGTATCGGCATACTCAGGAGAAATTGCACAACAAATTGTGTGGTCCATTTTCTCTTGTTACCCTTGTGAAGATAAAAAAGTTTGGGTTTAAAATAATTTTTTTGTGAGAAAAGTTAAATGTTCATTTTTCCTTTCACATTTCTTTAGTTCCTGTGAAGCAACTGAAGGGTTAATAAACTTCTTGAATGGGGTTTTGAGCACCTTGAGGGGTACAGTTTTTAGAATGGTGTTGCTTTTGAGGATTTTCTGTCATATACGCCCATCAAAGTCACTTTAAATGTAATGTGGTCCCTAAAATAATGGTTTTGTAAATTTTGTTGGAAAAATGAGAAATTGCTGTTCAAATTTTAACCCTTCTAACGTCCTAACAAAAAAAAATTGTTTCCAAAATTATGCTTATGCAATGTAGACATGTGGAAAATGTTGTTTATGAACTATTGTGAGACATAACTCTGATTTAAGGGCACAAAATTAAAAGTTTGAAAATTGCTAAATTATTCAAAATTTTTGCCAAATTTCCATTTTTTTTCAATAAATAAGCACAAATCATATAGAAGAAATGTTACCATTATTATGAAGTACAATATGTCATGAAAAAACAATCTCAGAATCAATGGGATACGTTGAAGCATTCTAGAGGTATAACTCCATAAAGTGAAACTGGTCAGAATTGTAAAATTTGCCTTGGTTGTTAAAAATTTTTTTTTCTCAACTTCTTCAACTGCAACGCCGAGCGACATCCTTTTCTATAGCTGGCACTGAGGCTGGCAGCTGACTTTGATGTGCCTGCTATGGACGTTGCATGAAATCAATGCAATGCGCTGCTTCTGACTGGAACACCAATGTCAGCTGATGGCCTCTAAATGGCCAGCGGCGTCCATTGTGATGCAGGGAGATAGGTACCTGCAACGTATTACATTTCAGCTGTATGGGCATCCTAGGACACACATCCAGGTAAAATACGTGCTAGCATCAGTTGGCTGCCACTCCCACAAGGGCCCAGTCATGGTCACACCCATTGCAACCACAATAGTTAAGTCCTGACTTGTGCATAAGGCCGGGGTCACACTGGCGAGGAATACGGGAGAGTGAGAGGCGCTAAAAGCACGCATTAGACACGGACAAATGATTCTCTATGGGGTCACTCGCACCAGGCGTATATTTCTCCTCCGTATCCTACGCTCCATGCCACTCGCAGCATGCTGCGATTGTCAGCGTACTACGCCCGTAGTACGCCAATGCAAGTCTATGGGTGCACAAAAAATACGGATTACACACGGAACACACGTGTGACCTGCGAGCAATACGCAGGTCTTTTGGCTGGTGAACAGGAAATGGGCCAATCCATCATCAGGAAGCCTAGACATGCAGATGAGCTCAAAAACCGCTCCAGACATCCAGGAAGTCAGCCTCCACGGAGTACAGCAGCAGCATGGCGTCCACATACATTAATGTAGAGCTCCTCATTGTGCTGGTGCAGGAGCGTCCAGAAATATGGGACCCACGCGATGCAAACTATGCGAACCGCACAAGAAAGGAGGCGTCATGGAGGCGCATCTGTTGCCAGATGTACCATGACTGGTGACAGACCACGTGATGAGCAGCATAAAATTCGTAAGTGCAACCATAAAAATATAATTAACCTTAGCGCGCGCTATAAAATGAATCTACAATCAGCACCCCCCTTCCTGTGCATGTACTTTTCTTAGCCTCATGAGGCCGTTACATTAGGATGTGACACGTGGCTTCACACAGCCATAATTAGGGGTTAGGCCACAAGCTCCTCATCCTCCTAGCCAATAAAATTAGTTTCAGTGGAGCTAATGAGACCCTGGGTATCGGCCCAATTACATATGCCACCATGGGTAGAACGCACACCCCAGAAGGCCCCATGCTTAGACTACTGTTTGAAAATGTGACCTCTCAAATATGTGATTTTGACAATCTTTCCTGTCACATTGCAGTGGAAGATGTGATGAAACGGTGGAGAAGCATCCGGGACCAGTACCGCTGGGAACGCCAGCAGCGGTCCAGGAGTGGGATGCTGGCCATGTAAAGCGCAAATATATATACTATGACCGGCTGAACTTCCTCGCCCCAATTCTGGCTCTGAGACCGTAAGTATATACCTCACACCACATGGCACAAAAACATTACACAAATACTTTACAGGGACAAAAATATTGATGTATTTTTGCCTCTGTTCTATTTCATAACAGAACTCAATCCAACCTTACGGATCGAGGAACGGCCTCAGAGGCAGAGCCCATTATAGATCCTGTAGGGGATGAGGTGGCTGGCCCATCTTCTCCCCCTACAAGAAGGATGGCTGAAGAGGAGGCATCACCAGAACACACAATGGCTGCCCTACACAACACACCACCAGGACGGTCTGCTGCTGCAACCTCACCCATCCTGGAAGAGCCGGGCAACTTGAGCAGCAGCCCAACTGCCCAGATCAGGCCCTCCCCACAGGCTGCTCTAGCATCACGGCGAATAAGAAGAAGGCGCCAGGTCACCATTCAAGAGAGCAGGACCAATGTGGACACAGGGGTGCTGAATTACTTGTCCAGAGTCACTACAGATGATGGTGAGGAGGCCTATGCACGTAGCCTCACCCTTTATCTCTGTGCCCTTACCCGTGAGGTCAGGCTCCGTATTAGGGGATGTATTCAGATCCTGCTTGATGCAAGCACCCCCCCCAATACCCCATATGAGGTGTTTGAATTTCTGGAGAGGTGGCAGCTCTCACCAAGAAATTTAATGCGCATGAGACCATCCACACAGATGCATGCTCAAGCAGGGTCTGAACAGCCCCTAATACGTGGGCCAACACCTCAAGCCCTTCCTCCCCCTACCCATCCTTCTATTCCGCAGCCCCAAATGTCTTCCTCAAGCCAACCCCACCAATATGGCCACTTGTACCCACCCAGTGTTGGAGGCTGGTCCCAACCTGGTTGGGGACGATCTGGCTATGTTGGTGGGTATGAGCCACGGGCCTACCATAGCCAACAAGAAGCCCCTCACCATCATCAGTACTCTGGCCAGTATCACCAACAGGCCCAGGAGGCTGGACAACTACAGCATCATGGGCAACAGTTTGGCCCCACACAGGGCTATGTTGCCCACAATGTCCAGCAGCACCCACAGGCTGTTTCTCCACGTTCCCCTTCCCCTACATATGAGGATTTATGATTCAAAAGTTTGGAGATGTCCAGTGACATGTAACTGGTGCTTCTAATCTAGACAAAAAAACAGGTGTTCTCCTTCACCAACATTTAGAACATAATTTAACACTCACATTTTTAAACAATGTTTTCCAAACATATGAAACAATCCATCATGACAGGCAACGCTACCTCACGCCTTTCACACAGATATTAAATGTGTGTATAAAAGAGAATATTTAAATGCGCTATACTGTTACATGAAAGGATGAAAATACACTATTCACTTGCTAACGCATAGGAAAGGCGTGCTTGCCTTTAGTTAAGTAGTCAACTTTGTTGTTAGCAATCTCTAGTAAAACAATTTGAGGCGACCAGCATTCAGAATATCACGCTCTCTCTATGTCTTAACAAGTGAGTTTTGTATTTTCATCCTTTCCAGTATAGCATGCTTAAATATTGTCTGTTCTACAGACAGGTAATATCTGTGTGAAAGATGTGAGGTAGCCTTGCCTGTCATGGTGGAATCTTTCTATGATTGGATAACATGAGGAAATGTGAGTGTTATCTTATTGACTTTATTTAGATGATGGAGCTCACCCTTTGTTGCCTAATCAAGGTTAATGTAGGCATGCAGCAATGTTGTTATTGCATAATGTTTGTTGCAGTTTTTTTCTGTAATGTTAATGTTACACCAAGTTAAAGAAGGCACAAAGGGTCATTTTGGCCATTGCCAAATTTGTGTTATGGCAAAATTATGTTTGCCTTTAAGCAAAACAAAAAAAAAAAAGGCAAAACTAAAAATTTGTCTACTCTAGTTAACATCTCTGTGTGATTTTTCACAATCCCTCACAACATACTAACAGACACCAACCAATGCAATGAAACAGTCATAGAATCATAAAGGCTTGAGTAATATATATTTAGACACACTTTTAAAGAAACAAATTATAACATAGACACAGCATTCTCTTGCCAAGAAGTTGCCCCCTCAGGTGAGATAAAGTAATTCGTGAATATATCACGCACTTTGAGGCCAGAGAGCGGTCTACGTTGAGGGATGATAGGTGGTCTCACCCTGCGCACATTGTCCGGCCTACGCACAACACCATCAGAGGAGGAACAATCATGTATCCTGGTGAAGTTATGCAGAACACAGGCTTTGACAACTTCATTCACATTTTGCTCACTCAACTGGAGTACCCACCATTTGGCACAAAGAATCCCAAAGGAACACTCCACCAGTCGCCTAGCACGTGATAGGCGCAAGTTAAAAATTCTGCGCCTGTGGTCAAGGTTGCGCCGGGGATATGGCCTCATGACATTGCTTGATAACTGAAAGGCCTCATCTGCCACAAGGAGATAAGGGACTGACTATTCGGGGGAGCCTGGTAGCTGGCGTGGTGGTGGTAGATCCAACTGGTTGGTGCGTAGCCGCCGACCCATTATGGAAGTATTGAAGACTCTAGAGTCTCCCGTCCTTCCATAGGCCCCAATGTCAACAATTATAAACTTGTATTGAGGGTCTACCAGAGCCAACAATACAACAGAAAAGTATTGTTTATAATTGAAGAATTGGGAGCCTGAGTTCAGCGGCTTACGCACCCTGATATGTTTGCCATCCAGGGCCCCAATACAATTTGGAAACTGGCAGTCCTCCTCAAAGTCCCTTGAAATCCTTAACCAGTCTTCCATCCTGGGCTCGGGTAGGACCACCTGATGGAGTCTTGTCCAGATTTGTGCACATGTAGACCTCACTATGCCTGAAATGGTTGACTTTCCAATGAGAAACTCATGGTGGAGGGCGGCATAAGACAGGCCAGTGGACAGGAAGCTGTAGAACAACAGAAATAGTACAGTTTAGAATGGCTAAAGTAAAAAAAAATCAGTTACATGCCGACCAAACTTGGTAGGAAATGAGAGAGAACAACACACACATATTTGGTGGCACAATGACTAAGTGATATGCAAGACATATTAGATGTAACATTCTGCTGTGTCAGGTGAAACATATTTTGAGTAAGATGAGGGTATTAAACTTTGTCCAAGAAGGCCAAAAAACATAAATTAGCACACACATTATGAACATAGAGAATGTGGTTGTGTAGTACATACCGTATTGTGAGTAGAAGTCGCTCCTCTGCAGATATGGCTTTGCGCATCCTAGTGTCCTGAAAGGTGATCCCAGGGCACACTGTCTCCAAGAGGCGATCAAATGTGGAAATGCTCATTCGACAGTACTGGTAAAATTTCTCCGGATGCTCCCGCAGAGCCAAATAGAGGCGGTGAAAATGACCTCTTGTGAGTCGTTGCCTCAAAAGTGGATGTACCCACATGCGTCTCCTCCTCCGCGGATCCACTATCACTGGGTATGGTTGCCCAAAGCGCCGTGACAAAAGCCAGGTACAGAGAACCTGCTCAGTTGTATTGAATGTCAGACCCTCTGCCATGCTGTACAAAGAACACCAACACACCTCGTGAAAGCAAGGTGACAAATGTACAGAATGTAGGCAGCCACCTGTTTCTGAGTGTCTAAATAGGGTGCAGGCTAATGATTTAAATTGTTTGCAGGCCTCAAAACCGTTAAATGTCCATTTTGCAAGGCTGCGAGAAAATCTCGCCATACGGATTGCATACGGATTACATACGGATACACACATGCGCAAAATACGCGACCTCACCTTGCTTACGGATGACCTACGGACCACTATTTAGTGGTGATTCATCCGTATTACGCATGTTAAATACGGAGCGTATTTTGCGCAGGTTAGTGTGACTCCAGCCTAAATCCCTAAAACTGAATGCAAATATGCGCTGGCTCTCTACTACTACTACTCATACACTCAGCTGCGGTTGAGGTATGCATCGGAAGCGGTTTCTGTAAAAACGTCCAGGCAGGTTTATTAAACTTCATAAACTGAACAATTTAAGCAAACAAAACAAGACAGCCTTTTCTGGCACAGAGTGAAAAAAACCCAGAAAATAAACAGTCCATATAGTAGTCGGGGTCCACCCACTCAGGTAAGTGTCCTTTACCAAACACACTGTAGGTCTCCACACCACAAGTCCCAGACATTGAGTGAGATACTCGGTCTCCATTTTATCTGTGAAACCACACCCCTTGAGTGGTGATATGTGAACAGCCACTCCCACCCATCTCTTTGACTGCTCGTAAAACTTGGCCCTGATACGCCCTAATAACTCTCTCAGCACTTTATGTGCTGAAGCATGTTTTCCCGGGCTTACATCACTGAAGCTACCAACCTTAATGATACATATCTCCCCTCAAGGACCTGCCCAGCATCCTGTAACAACTAAAAGGGTTCTACAGAATCTAATTGCATGGATAATACGAGACTGAGACCAAAGTTGAAGCAAATAAGTATACTTAACAAGGGTAACACAACTAACAGAGTTCTTCCTGCAATGGTAAGGAAAACACAGTAAAATATAGAGTGAAGCAAGTAAAGTAAAACTAGCAGAGCACTTCCTGCAATAGTAACAAAAACAGCACAATATAGAATGATGCAAAATAACTGAAGAGCGGTGCGCGACAGCTAATATAAACCAGTCCAACAGTAATATGACGCAGGTGTGCACAAGGCACTGAACGGAGTCCAGCAGTATGTATGAAAGTAAGCACACCACATTTAATAAGGCAGTCCTGCAATGTTATGAATGAGCATGCACACAATACTAAATTGTAGAAGTCCAGCACTCATAACGGTGGAAATGCACACGTCACTTAAACATGGAAGTCCAGCTTGATACAAGAGCGGCATAAACAGGAGAAGGTACTATATGTACCTTTAGGGCTGAAAGTCCCGCACAAGTCCAGCAACACAGCCCAAACAAACACAGACCTAGAGGAAATGGAGATGTCAGCATTCCTTACAAGCCACATCAGTTCCAGGTGCGAATAACTCCATGTTAGAAGTCCAGACCATAGTTAAGCACAGACAGCATCAGGGAGATGCACAGAGGACTGTAGGCGGCAGAGCGCTGAGTAATGAGCAGCAGCTGTTGTGAGTACACCAGCAGACAGGCAGGAGCTCTGGAGCCAACAGCAACAAAATACTCAGGCACAGAGGAGCACATGACCTGGACTTAAATAATCAGGACAGACAGTAAGTTCCATGACAGGTTGAGATACGAGACCCCATCTTGGATCAGGGCAAACATATGTAAGGGGTGTGCTGGGACTGTGTGATACTCCACTGTTGTGAGTTCATTTTCCCCTTCACTACTGAGGCCTGAGGGACTCCCTCTTCTGGCGAAGAAAGGTAGTGAGCCTGATTGTCAAACACCTGGGGCTGATGATGATGACTGGCTGAGTGGAGTTAATGACTGGATATAAGGCTGACGACGCCCTTCTGGCCTGCGGGTGATTTCTCTGTGGACTTCTAGGAAACCAGTCTGATTCCTGCTCATCTAAAGCTAAGATTTCTGCTTTGCCTTTTTGCATTAGTCTTTTGTTTTCCTTGCTTTTCTGGATTCTGCCATTCCCTGCTGGGGTGAGCTGAATCTCCTTTTGCCTGTTGCTCTGTCTTCAGAATATTCCTGAGTACTGACATAGCTTTTTTGAAGCCTAGCGTCTTCAGGGCCTTTTTTTACTGTCAGTTTGTTGGCTCTTATTTTCATAGGGTTTTTCACAGATTGCAGACAGCAGCCTTCCTGTCCTTTCCTATCGAAGCTAGCGTGGGTCCCATCTTTGCTCAGTCTATCTTTCTGTCTGTGTTTTGTTCTTTCTTCTTGCTTCACCGTCATTATATGTGGGGGGCTGCCTTTTGCTTTGGGGTGTGCTCTAGGGCAGTTTAGATTTCCCTTTCTGTCTTTAGGCTATGTAGTCCTCCGGCTGTGATCGAGGGGCCTAGGGCATTGTAGGAGCCCCCCACGGCTACTGCTAGTTGTGTTGATAGGTTCAGGGGTCTGCAATCCGATAGCTGCCAACTTCTCTGGTTTTCTGGACTTAGCTAGCATTTCTATTTTTGCCTCCTACGGTGACTCAATCATAACACTCCACTCCCTTCCTATATGTAATACTTCCTTTATGTATAGTTATATATGTTTTACTATGTATAATGTTGTTAACATAGGGATAGTGCAGTGCCTTAGTTAGGTCACTAGAGGGGGCACACTATAGTTTAGCTGCAGTAGCCTTGTATATAGTTAACTATAGGAGGAGTTTACTGGCATAAAGCAGGAACAGTTTCCTGGTTAGAGTCAGTAAGTCATGGGTGCCCAGGCAGCTCAGGTGGGCTTAGAACCCAGGCTATACAGGGACTACACAATGTTTAAGTGTGAAACCCAGCCATCCAGGGCCCACTGGGCCAGAAGTTCAGCCTTAGCAGCAGTGTGACAGCATTGGAGGAACACAGGCTAAAGGCATGGTATCAACAGTAGGGGGAGGCAGGTGGCTCTACAATGTGGCAGTTCACTGCATGGGCAGATACCCTTGTATCCGGGGCGAAACAGACGAGGGAACTTCTGAGCATAGTGAGTCTGAATAGGGAGTACGCTGCATTACCGCAAGAGGTGGTATGACCTGGGAACGTACTGAAGACCATAGGAAGAAGTGCAGGGAAAGTGGAGAATGTGGACTGTATGGAACCCTATGCTGATATATCTGACAAGGATGTGCTGCGACAAGGAAAAAGTAAAGTTCTACGTTTTAAGTTGCAACTAGACTGTGTCTCTGTTTGTGCGCAATCGTATGGAAGGGGTTTGCAGCAAATCAGAGGAGACCCTGAAGGTGCAGAGAGCAAGTACACTGATTAACCCCTTAGTGACGGGGCCAATTTTTTAAATTCTGACCAATGTCACTTTATGTGGTAATAACTCTGGAACGCTTCAACAAATCCCTTTGATTTTGAGACTGTTTATTCGTGGCACATTATAATTTATGAAAAAGGTAAATTTAGGTTGATACGTTTTGTATTTATAAAAAATATCAGAAACTTGACAAAATGTAAAAAAAATTGCAATTTTCAAACTTTGAATGATTATCCCTTTAATCCAGATAGTCATACCACAGCAAAACATTAATAAATAACATTTCCCACAAGTGTGCTTTACATCAGTACCATTTTTAAAACGCTAATTTATTTTGTTAGCCTTTCAGGAGGTTTAAAAATGTAGCAGTCATTTTTCATTTTTTCAAGGAAATTTACAAAATTTATTTTTTTGAGGGACCTATCCAGGTTTGAAGTGACTATAGGGGTGCTATATATTGGAAAACCCCAAACGTGATACCATTGTAAAAACAGCACCCCCTGACATATTGAAAACTTCTATCAGATAGTTTATTAACCCTTCAGGTGCTTTTCAGGGATTAATGCAAAGTGGTATAGCAGGAATGAAAAATTGTTTGTTTACCACCTAAAAGTTGCTAACTTCTGAACTGATCGCTATAGCCGGGAGACTCTAAAGCCCCCATTACACACTGCGATATCGCTAGCAGTATCGCTGTAAAGTTACAGATTTTGTGACATAGCAGCGATATTGCTAGGGATATCGCTACATGTGATACTTACCTCCGACCGGCTCCCCCGCTGATTATCGCTGGTCGCGCGAGAAGGTCCTGGATCATTTCTCGTCGGGCGATTCCTGCTGGGTTTCCTGTGGCGCTGATGAGCGACGCGCGGACGCGGGCGGGAGGACGTCAGGATCGTCACGTCTGACAGGTAAGTAGCGACCCCAGCGATCTCGCTGGTGAGATCTGCCTGTGTGGCAGCTCACTAGCGACCACTTAGCGATGCACCAGCGATCCATATCGTTGTCGGGATCGCTGGTGCATCGCTAAGTGTAACGGTACCCTAAGGCCGCTATTTGGCCATGAACTGCTATCGCAAACATCAGGACCACACAATCATGATCTCGGTGTGTCAATTAGATTAAAGCAGAAGCCCCCACAATCTATTAACCATTTATTTGATGTAATCACTTTTGACAGCAGCAACTAAGGGGTTAAACAGATATGGACAGTGCCATCACTGATAGTTTGTGATGCAGCAAGTTGTCAGCTATAGTGTACAGTTGACAGCTTCTGGATTGTCACCTGTATGGGGATGATATTCTCTTATATCTCAGGTCAGTAAAAAGACATATTAGCTGTCATTCTGGGTCTCTCTCTCTCTCTCTCTCTCTCCTCTTCCCAGCCAGCATTTCCTTTAAGTTTCCGCATTTTCAGGATCCGTCTAAAAACGGATCCTGTGCCATCCGTTCACATCAGTTAACAACGGATCCGCTTGAATGACTTTTTGGTGGATTTGAACTGATGAAAAAAACTGAAGTGTGAAAGAGGCCTTACACAGTGTAAATCTTAAAACAAATTTTGAAAAGTGTCCACTAAATTAAGTCCTAGGTCAGGGTGGGCAGCACAGACTGGAGGTTATGGTACAGTGGAGTGGGTCTTGATGGATGGCACATGGATCAGCGAGCAACAGGACAACTGGGTATGCAGGACAAAAGACAGACAAGCAGAAGAGGAAACAATAGCTATAGTAGAGACAGATGTGCGTATACACACAGGAAATGCTACGAAATGCAAACGAAAATGATGTTATTCTTCAGCAGTGTGGGAAATGATGGTGGGCAAGTTTTTTTGCAGTGCAAAATGCAGCAGGATAAATGCCAGGTACACCAAATCAATGATGAATTACGTTAAGTCAGCACTGCTGCTGACACCTCCCCTACCTCTCTCCCCACTATCCATTTAACCTCTGCATTATTCACATACTACTGTGCTCATCTTCCATCTTCTTCATTGATGCAGCTAAACAACACTCTTCTGCCTGGAGTATTTGACCAATGTTTTATGACTTTCTCTTCTTATCTCCATTACTAAACTGTGAGCTTGGACATCCTCTCACTATCCTTAATCACGTTACATCTGCTTTTATACAAGCTATGAAAGTCCCTCCAATCTTATAGATTGTAAGCTTGCGAGCAGGGCCCTCATTCCTCTTGGTATCTGTTTTGATCTATGTGATTATTGTTATGCTGTAATGTCTATTGTCTGTACAAGTCCCCTCTATGATGAAAAGTGCTGCGGAATATGTTGGCACTATAGAAATAAAATTATTATTAATTATTATTATTGACTACTAGATGGTGGCCCGATTCTATCGCATCGGGTATTCTAGAGTCTCTGTTAAAATAAAAAATAGTTATATACTCACCTTTCGACGGCCCCCGGACACTTTCTCTCCTCTCCACGTGCCTGGCATCTTCCGGTTCTAGTAAGGCTTTGCGCAAAACACCGCTGATGACGTCACGCTCTCGTGAGAGTGACGTCATCTTCAGCCCTTCTCGCTAAGCATTACTGGAACTGGAAGATGCCGGGCGTGTGGTGAGTGGAGGTACAGAGTCCCTGGGCCGTCAAAAGGTGAGTATATAACTATTTTTTATTTTAACAGAGACTCTAGAATACCCGATGCGATAGAATCAGGCCACCATCTAGTGTATTATACTCCTGTTACATCCGGAGCTGCTGTCAATGTTCTACTGTTACCTAATGTATTGTACTCCAGTTACAGCCAGAGCTGCAGTCACTGTTCTGCTGTTACCTAATGTATTGTACTCCAGTTACACCCAGAGCTGCTGTCACTGTTTTGCTCTTACCTAATGTATTATACTCCTGTTACAGCCAGAGCTGCAGTCACTGTTCAGATCTTACCAAATGTATTGTACTCAAGTTACACCCAGAGCTGCAGTCACTGTTCTGCTGTTACCTAATGTATTGTACTCAAGTTACACCCAGAGCTGCAGTCACTGTATTGCTGTTACCTAATGTAGTGTACTCCAGTTACACCCAGATCTGCAGTCACTGTATTGCTGTTACCTAATGTATTGTACTTCAGTTACACCCAGATCTGCAGTCACTGTTCTGCTGTTACCTAATGTACTCCAGTTACACCCAGATCTGCAGTCTCTGTCTTGCTGTTACCTAATGTAGTGTACTCCAGTTACACCCAGAGCTGCAGTGACAGTTCTGCTGTTACCTAATATATTGTATATGTACAGGACTGTGCCTGTGTAATGAGCGATGCAGCAGTGATGCCTTTAACGGCTGTAATGTGCCTGTACAATAAGCGATGCGGCCGTGTTGCCGCGACGACTAAGCAACTGTCGCTGATTGGTCACGGCCTAACTGCCGCGACCAATCAGCGATGCAGGATTTCGGTTACAGACAGACATAAGACAATTATATATATAGATACCATGTGATGCAGTAGCTGCAAAGCATTATGAGGGAAGCCACCAAGGTATTTCAGCCTCATTTGGCAATTTTCGGTCGATTAACACAAATCAAACTGCAAATTGTATGAATTTGCCTAGGCCTTCAATTTTTATAAAAATTCAACACGAATTTGATTCATATCGAATCAATTCACTGATCTCTACAATTTAGGCATATATAATTTCTTCAATAGTTTTTAGTTTTATATGTACTAATCAATATGGAAAAAAATGCACCATTTTGGTGTTAACATGTATTTAGTTACCAGATAGACAGTTTCTTGATTAATATGTTGTTGCCCATTTATTAATTCAAATCTTTAGATTAATCCCAGTGGTGTGGATTTTAAGGAGCAAAGAGGAACAAAGTGTTGTACATCATAAATATGTACCGTACCTCTAAAAAGTCCTCCTTGGAATTATGATCTACTCTACAGTCATGTTATATTCACCATTCTTAGAAATGCTTTTGAAGAATAAAATCTAGATGCTGAATATAAGTAGTTGCTGAATTGTTTTGAACAGGCCATGATTATGCATTATTGTTGTCTAAATTGTTATGCCTGATATTGGCAAATTGTGGTTTCATCAAATTAATTACTACAATAGGTCTTGTAGCGCACCCGATAGCATTTTACAAGCACTCCCAAATTCGACATGCTCCATACACTGTGTAAATTTACTTCTGTATTTAAGTAATAAAGGCATTACTGACAGTAAATGCGGCCGGTGATTGCTTTGATATACTGGATATTTGCTGTTTTGAGTTGTTCTTCCTATGACATTAATATTTCTGGATACTAAGTGTTCAGGATTGTTTTACTGTTCCATTTTTAGTAGACTACAAATTTAATTTGGAGTTTATGCATCTGAAACCTGAACATTGTCTAACCTTCTTTCAGTCCTTGAGATATTCTAATTAATTAATTATAAAAAAAAAATCCTTGGTGCATGGTTAAATCTATTGATTAGGCAGGGTTATGTCATTCAGCCTTGACATACCATCTGCGAGCTGTGAAGTACTATTCCTACCAGGTCTGTGCAATATGTAAGTATTTTATAATACCTAGTCTAATATAATAATTCACTTTGTGACACTTTATAACACTCAGCCTAAGTACTATGGTCTTCTGTACATTGGCTCCTTCAATTTACAGTGACTAGATTTGCTATTTTTATATTAGTTCTCCAGGACTGAATAAATAAGAGTAAATTGAAATTGACATTGATGCTGGGTCTAACTAGAAAACTTTTAGGCCAAGTTTACACGATGTATCATATATTGAATTGAATATCAGCCACATGGCTAAAATTGGTGTTTTTCTTCTACACTATAAATAGAATCAAAATGGTCTTTATAATAATAATAATAATAAATTTTATTTCTATAGCGCCGACATATTCCGCAGCACTTTACATTTCAGAGGGGATTTGTACAGACAATAGACATTACAGCATAACAATAATCACATAGATCATAACAGATACCAAGAGGAATGAGGGCCCTGCTCGCAAGCTTACAATCTATGAGGAAAGAGAGAGACACGAAAGGTGGGTGGTAACAGTTGCCCTGATTGTATGGACCAGCCATAATGTTAAGTGTGTAACAGTACAAACACAAAGGGCTAATGGATGCATAAAGCATGTGGGAACATGATGCAGGAAATCTGGTTATGGTAAAACTTTTGGCTGTGCCACACATGGATAGATTAGGTTAATGTGTTGAGGCGATAGGCCAGTCTGAATAAATGCGTTTTCAGGGCACGCTTAAAATTGTGGGGATTGGGGACTAATCGTATTCACCTGGGAAGTGCATTCCAAAGAATTGGCGTGGCACGTGAAAAGTCTTGGAGACGGGAGTGGGAGGTTCTGACTATTGAGGATGCTAACCTCAGGTCATCAGCAGAACGGAGGGCGCGGGTAGGGTGGTATACTGAAACAAGGGAGGAGATGTAAGGTGGTGCTGAGCTATGGAGGGCTTTGTGGGTGAGGGTAATAAGTTTATACTGAATTCTGGAGTGGATGGGTAGCCAGGGTAATGACTGGCACAAGGTAAAGGCATCGGTGTAACGATTGGTGAGGAATATGATCCTGGCTGCAGCATTCAAGACAGATTGGAGAGGGGAGAGTTTGGTAAGAGGGAGACCGATTAGAAGAGAGTTACAATAGTCGAGACGAGAATGAATAAGAGAAACAGTAAGAGTTTTTGCAGAGTCAAAAGTAAGAAAAGGTCAAATTCTAGAAATGTTTTTGAGGTGCAGATGACAAGAGCGAGCCAGTGATCGAATGTGGGGGGCAAAGGAAAGCTCTGAATCAAGTATGACCCCAAGACAGCGGGCCTGTTGCTGGGGAGTAATAGTGGAACCACACACAGAAATGGCAATGTCGGGTATAGGTACATTAGTAGAGGGAGGAAACACCAGGAGTTCAGTCTTTGACAGGTTCAGTTTCAGATATAGTGAGGGCATGATGTTAGACACAGCGTTTAGACAATCGCCTGTGTTTTTTAGAAAGGCTGGCGTGATGTCAGGAGAAGAAGCGTATAATTGGGTGTCATCAGCATAGTCTTTGTTTTGTTGACCAATTTTGACAGGGATTCCACAGCTGAAATTACACAACAAACACATTATCAGTGGACTCTACCTAGCAGGCAGTTTTAGGCTCCATATATTGTAGTAAAGCATAAAACAATATTTTATCACTTGCAATGGATTTGTAAGTTCTGTATTAGTCACTGTAATTATATTAAATGATGAGAAGAAACTGAACACGCACTATCTTCTCTCCAGACATCATTGACTTTGATTATGCCAACATTGTTTGTGGCTCAAAAACTCCCAAATACTGATCAATATCTCAATAACGTTACTATTATAAATCAATGGGATCCATCACAGTTTTTTTAGAACCGCTTGAAAATAGATCGACCCTAAAGGACATGACTTCTTCAAAGAAGTAGTGTCTACCTTTTCATCTTTTACAGGATAGCTGATAAGTGTATGGTTGCTGAGGTGCAACTGATGAAGTTCCCACCATTACCAAAATTTGGATTCATGAGTTCCATTTTTGAATATAGCATTCTCTCTTATCTCCCTCAGTCCCATACACAATTCATTCCAACAAGGTGCCACAAGCCCTGTTATCACACACAGCGGGTATCCCAGCAGTAGGATCCCCAGCGATTTATCACCTGTCCACTGGATAGGTAATAAGTTACTATGATGGTCAATCTTTATAAGAACCAAGCCACAATGGTAGTGTCATCAGATGTCATTAGAAACTAGTACAGTTTGCTTGGTTGTAATCTTTGGGACCTTCATTAAACGCTATTTAGTTTTACCAGTTAATTTTAATATATAGTATATTTTGTATATCCGTAACCAGAAAATCTAGACAAAAAGCAAAAATTCGACATAGCACTCTAATTATGGCAAAAAGAGTGGTTTATTATTGTTATCACTGTGGGTTAATGAACCACTTTTTTGCCATTTTTTCAGTGCTACTTTCAGTTTTTGGTATCTATCTATCTGTCTGCCTCTCTATATGTCTATCTATCTATTAGACTGAGAATGGTTCTATTGAGTAAAAATATCCATTTTTCGGATGTAAGCAACTTCTGATGAAATTGTTCTCAAGAAGCTGTCAAGAACCGTTCTGATGAACAATTTATCTGATGAAAGTCATGCAAACTGCAACTGATCACAAAACTAGCAGTCCAATTTAAAAGTCCAAATGCCTAATAAGCTATAACAGCAGATCACTAGTTTGAATGCATTAATTTATAAGGAGAACAGATGGCAAGATTACAGTGGGCAAAAAACTGTAGAAATTGTATCACAAAGCGATGGAAAAAAAACCCCTCTCTGGTCAGATAAATCCAGATTCCTGTTGTCTCAATCTGATCACAATATTCTGAAAGCAGTATGACTCAATGAACCCTTGCTGTTAGATGTCAGCTATTCTGGCTACTGCAGGTAAAGCGGTGTTGGGAATGCTTTCTTGGCAGAGACTGGGTCCTCTGATATCTGTTGATGGATGTTTTGACAGTAGGACTTACCTATACTTTGTGGCTCACCAAGTTTATCTCTCATGGCATCTATTTAACTTTTGGTAAAAGGATTTTGTGCCTTAAGTTTTGTCTTAAGTATGTAACATGCATGTTTGATGGGGTTGAGATCTGGTGATTGACTTGGCAATTGCAGAGGATTCCAATGCTTTGTCTTACAAAACTGCTGGTTTGCTTTCGCAGTATGTTTTGGGTCATTGTCCATGTGTACTGTGAAGAGCTGTCCAATCAGCCTAGCTGCATTTGGTTGAATCTGAGCAAAAAAGTAGCAGAATTCATTTGTCTGCTTCTGTTTTCAGTCATGTCATCAATAAACACTGGTGACCAGTGTCATTGGAAGCCATCCATGCCCATGCCACCATACTGCCATCTACCATATTTATAGGGGATGTGGTATGCTTTGGATCATGAATCATCCCAAGGCGTCTACATAATTTCTTCTTCCGATCATTCTGGTACAGGTTGATCTCAGTTTCATGTGTGTAGTCCTCTGTATTTTCTCTCATAACATCTTGTCATTATGGTAGACTTAGATATTGAAACGCTTACCTCATGGAGAGTATTCTTCATTTGGGTTAATCGAGTGCCTATATACATATATTAAAGGGGTGTTCTTGGGTTATTAAATTGCTTTGGTTAGCAAGCATGAAAATGTAAGGTACTAAGCATCAACGCGGGATGCATTGACGGGCGCAAGTAGAGCAGGGGTTAACAGGTTTAATTGCAAGGGAAATTACTCCATGGAGGGAGATAAAAGAATTAATAATAACGGTACAAATATACGACAATTTGCATAAGAGGTATATTAGGAAGTCCTTACTCTGCAGCTTCTGCTGCGCACTCCATAGTGCTGACAACGGCGGGCGCTGCACCTCGTCCTGGAGGTCACTGTAAATGATGGTCCTTCTTCTGGTGACAGTGGTCGGTCTCCAGCACCTTCCACTGCCCATTGTCCATTTATTAACGTGGCTAATTAAAAGCACGGGCCACAGTTCTGTATGGGCCCAACGTGGTTCCTCAACTATTTCCACTAGTAACGTACGGTCAAAAATGTCAGGGCAACTATCTACTGACCCAGTCAGGGCGCAAGTGTCAGTCTGCTATACCGTCTCTCTTGTGCAGCACATGTGTGGTACTCATGGTCATGTAGGGCACAGCACCCAGTTCTCTGGCAGTCACTGGTCACGCACTGTACATCCCGCTTTCCCTGGTCCCCACTGTTGGCGGCGGGTGACGACGGACGCTGGTCCGCATGGCACTGCTCAGTGTGCACGGCCCTGCACAGCTCTGCACTCTCTGGCTCGTCTTTACACGGCTCTGCACTCTCTGGTTCGGCTTCACACGGCTATGCACTCTCTGGCTCAGCTTCACATGGCTGTGCACTTTCTGGCTCAGCTTCACATGGCTCAGCACTCTCTGGCTCGGCTTCACATGGCTCTGCTCTCTCTGGCTCGGCTTCACACGGCTATGCACCCTCTGGCTTGGCTTCACACGGCTCTGCTCTCTCTAGCTCGGCTTTACACGGCTCTGCACTCTCTGGCTCAGCTTCACACAGCACTGCACTCTCTGCACAGCGGTCCCTGTCTCTGTCTCTCTCATTGTGTGCAGCACTGCCTGTCACTGCCCCAAAACTCTCTTAGGGGAAAGGCAGGGCACGCCACTCACCATTCTCCCAGCTGCTATCAGCACAGCCCTCTGCACTCCAGTGTGCCGGCACCAGGCTCTGCAGCTTCGCGTGCTTTTCCCTTTATCCTGCTGACACTGCGCACTCTTTTCAGCTTCCCCCCGCCCTCCTGTCACTCCAGGGAGCTCCGTCTCCCTCAAGCTTCCCCGAGACTGCCGGGGATTGTCCGCCTCCCTAATCCTTCCTCCTGGGGATAGAAGATGCAGCCTCTCAAGTTCCAGACCCAGCATGCAGGTACCTGTGGTCTGGTCCATCCCCTTACAAATATAAAGAAAGTTTGCAGTTAACGTCCTTTTCTGTCTGCTGTCTTTCCAATGGGAATACTGGAACGAGAGCTTTTATCTTTCATAACGTATAGCTGGTTTCCATAGATCTCTGCTAGTGTCTGCCCCCACCCTGGCCAAGAGTGTGCAGAATTTATATTCATGGACAATGGTTAACTCCTAATATCTCAGCAACCTCTCTCTAGCTCATTGATTTCTATACAGCAGTTGATTGCTCACCTCCCTCCCCTTCTGTCTCAGCTTCTGATGTTCATCTGTTATAAATCATGTAAAATCAGCATTGAGCAGCATTGGCTGCTTCCAGAGCAGTTCTCCTAATAGCTTTCACTCTACTGAGCTGTGCACTTCTGAAAAGGCACTCTAATCTCTGTGTGTAAATACAGTCATGGCAGTGTAGACTCAGAATGAATCACTGATTGCTTAATGTGTTACAACAAAACTTGTACTGAGCTTTAGGCTGTGTTCACACGAAGCATTTTTTTTGCGCCATTTTTAAACGTGTGATTTTGCCGCGAAAACGCAAAAAAAAAAGCATCCCATGCAATCCTATGGGATTCTGCAATGCTGTGCTAATGCTGCGGATTTTTCCACGGCGGAATCGCATCACGGAGAAATACGCAGCATACTCATTAATTTTGCTGTGCCAACCATGCGAAAAGTAAGCAGAACATTTGCGAATGGTACCCAGGGGATGGAGGAGAGGAGACTCTCCTCCAGGCTGTGGGTACCATATCCCTGTAAAAAAAAAAAAGAGTTAAAAATAAAAAAATCAAGTTATATTCACCTTCCGGCATCCCGCCAGTCTTACCGATGCTCCCGCCAACTCCCGTTCCCAGTAATGCCTTGCGGCAAGGACCTGTGATGACGTAGCGGTCTCGCGAGACCGCTACGTAATCAAAGGTCTCGCAAGGCATCGCTGGGAACGAGAGCATCGCGATGATCGGGAACGCTGCGCGGGACGCCAGAAGGTGAGAAAAACGCCATTTTTTATTTTTTTATTATTTTTAACATTAAATCTTTTTACTACTGATGCTGCATAGGCAGCCTCAATAGTAAAAAGTTGGTCACACTTGTCAAACACTATGTTTGACGAGTGTGACCAACCTGTTAATCAGTTCTCCAAGCGATGCTACAGATCGCTTTTTAAAACGCTAGCATTCTGCAAGCTAATTACGCTTGCAAATCGCTAGTTTTTCTGCGGGAATTCTGCAACGTGTGCACATAGCCTTACAGTTCTCCTAAACCTGTAGCTCTGCTACTGACAGGCATTATGCCTCAAGGAAGAATACCTGACATGCCCGGTTCCAGGAAGTAGAGTTTAAGGAGAATACATGGTTCTGATCTACCTAAGAGACAACTTGAGAATACTTCTTTAAAAATTGTGTATTTTAGCTACACAATTAAAAATATAAATGAATCAACCGTAGTTTGAGTTATTATGGCATGAACATAGTTAGCATTTTTCAAAATTGCAATGCTCCCGGTTGTACTACAGGGCTAAATGACCATTTAAATTCAAAGTGTAGCTGATTTGTGAGCTAAGTAAATAATTAAGCTGGTGTGCATGGAAGAGATGACCTATGATAGATAATTACCATGATGAGAAGATTGAGAGTAGCATTTATGAATTAATTTTCAATTTTAGTTTCCAGTAGGACTTGTGTTGACCATGCATATTTGATGGTTCATCAGCAGTTAATTTCAAAATTCATAATATTCCGTAAAAAAAATATATTAAAACAGTCAATGAGATAAAATCTAATTAAGACATAGATCTAGATGCCTTGAAGGATTTTTTTTTTCCATAAATCTGTTCAAATGAACTTGAGCAATATAGGTAATGGGACAACTGTAAGAAAAAAGTGATTACGACATTATGAAATATCTAATTAGTGCCAATATTACTCTAGGTGATACAGAAGGTTTTTTGACCTTCGCAGTTTTATCATTATTTTGTATTTCACTAAATTGCATGGCATTGAATTTTGTATTGCATGGCTTTTGTATTCAATTTTTTGAGTACTTAATCTTTGTATTATGATAATCCATTAATTACTTAGCGACATGTAGGGCGCAAGTTGGTAGAGGGTGTATGAAGCAGGCTCACCAGATGAGCCTGACCCATACCCAGCAGATAATGGCTGAGACACACAGCCAGGACGTGCTTCTATCAGATGCAGACTTTTTACCCATTAAATGCTGCTGTCAAACTCTGACAGTGGCTTTAACAGTACGCTGGCATGGGAGCATATCATTCTATGTGGCCATCCGCATTCCCGTGAACCGATCATGCGGCACTAATGGGTTACTATTAGAGTTGAGCGACTTTTGTTTTTTTAGGGTTGAGTTTCGTTTCGTGAAACCCGACTTTTCCAAAAGTCGGGTCGAGCAAGATCGGCCGATTATAGGGAAAAGTCGGGGTCGTCCCGAAACACGAAACCCAATGTAAGTCAATGGGGAATAAAAGTCGGCAGTGAGAGGAGGACAGGAAACACACCTACAGTGCCCATTTGAATGCCAAAAGCATCAATTCTTCTTACTTAAGCTTGTCAACCTTAATTAACTTCATAATACAAGTTACGCACTGAAAATTGGGGGTTATTTGGCTAAAGTTGTGGGGGGTAGGGCTGGCTCCAGGTTTTCATGTGCCCTGGGCGAAAGAGCGCCCCTTTAACACATACCACAACTCATCATGCTCCGATACGGCAGAGAAATAGCGGTATAGTACAATGAAAAATACTTCACTTTTTACATCTCATGACGAGGCCCATCTATTTCTCCATACAGAATCATTGGTCCCATGTAATGTTTGAAACAGTATATGATGAGCTCCACATAATGCTACAGTATATGTTGGTCCCCATGGATGAAGCTCCACTGTCTTATGGGCCCAAATAATGCTCCAAACATAATGGGCCCCATTTCTAATGCTCTAGTGTATAATGGGCCCTGTAAATGCTGCTCCAGTGTCTGATGTCCACCTTTGGAATGTTCCAAATCATTCTCCAGAGTATAGTGCTCCCCAAAAATTGCTGTCCCAACATTGAAAACAATCAAATAAGTCTCCTCGCTAGGGAATCCCTGTACTAGTCTGGACTCCCCGTCGTCCCCATCTTCCATCTCACTGCACAGTATTTCAACCTTGCAAGTGCTGTGATCCTGAGCAAGCAGGGGGGCCCACTCGTTGGCGACGGCACTGGCACAGGGCCCCTGATAGTACGGTGGTGTGTCTGATGGTGGGTGGGCCGAACCTGCACTTTCATCTGCAGCTTCCTCTTTGTCACCGTGTAAGATGGAACTGTATATGGGAAGGGTAACCTGAGTTTCATCAGGGTCAGATTCAGGCCGTGTAGCGTGCGAGGGGAATGTAGTGGTCTGAGTCAATGTACCAGCAGATTCATCGAGCAGTGGCTGGGCATCAGTGCACTTGTGTCGCCCCCAGGAGTACGGTCGCCACAGTGGCATTACCTTCCTCCTAGGGAGTGTGATGTCATGCTTGGGAGCAACGAAGGATCTCTCTAGCAGGTTAACTGATTGGGCGGCGTTATTCCCACTAGTCATGACCCTCCAAACAGCGTTCATGAAGGCAAAGTGTTTGTTTTACGTGGGCAGTATGGTTGCAAAGCTGAACCTTAAAGGAATGTCCAGAAGGGCACCACCAGGAGTGGAGCCTACGGTTAAATTCGACTCCACCTGGGAAACCTCAACCATGCGAGCTACAGAACAGATGCACACATTGTAAGCTTAATTCCGTTAATGAACGAGACTCCGTCATGCCCCACGGTCCGAGTCCGGCTTACTAGAGGGACACGTGAGGCTCTGGCACATGAGATTGGCCAATAACTGGTGTGTCATGCCCTTACATGTCCGTGGCTGCATGTGCGCTACACTGAAAAGGCCAGCGTTTGTCGCTTACAGGTGCAGATAACCCGCTGAACAACGTTAGTGATGGGGATCACTGATTACAATTATTACCCGCGAACGATGATTTCCCAGTAAGTGCAGGTCAACCGCAGTTCTGGAATTAGGCCTAACCGTCATTCCTGAAAAAATGAAAAACTTACGTGTGCAAACCACAGGTGCTGTAGCTTGCTTAACAGCTCGCCAGCCGTTCTCACGCCCAGTATGGATTACACGTGATTGCACAAAGGTGAGAAAGGGTACCGTATCCCCGGATAACATGTATGGATAGCGTACACATTCAAAATATATGTCTATACATCAGGAGGCAGGCTCAGACGGTGTTAGGCCCAGTATGGCTTGCACGTGATTGCACAAAGGTGAGAAAGGGTACCGTATCCCCGGATAACATGTATGGATAGCGTACACATTCAAAATATATGTCTATACATCAGGAGGCAGGCTCAGACGGTGTTAGGCCCAGTATGGCTTGCACTTGATTGCACAAAGGTGAGAAAGGGTACCGTATCCCCGGATAACATGTATGGATAGCGTACACATTCAAAATATATGTCTATACATCAGGAGGCAGGCTCAGACGGTGTTAGGCCCAGTATGGCTTGCACGTGATTGCACAAAGGTGAGAAAGGGTACCGTATCCCCGGATAACATGTATGGATAGCGTACACATTCAAAATATATGTCTATACATCAGGAGGCAGGCTCAGACGGTGTTAGGCCCAGTATGGCTTGCACGTGATTGCACAAAGGTGAGAAAGGGTACCGTATCCCCGGATAACATGTATGGATAGCGTACACATTCAAAATATATGTCTATACATCAGGAGGCAGGCTCAGACGGTGTTAGGCCCAGTATGGCTTGCACGTGATTGCACAAAGGTGAGAAAGGGTACCGTATCCCAGGATAACATGTATGGATAGCGTACACATTCAAAATATATGTCTATACATCAGGAGGCAGGCTTAGACGGTGTTAGGCCCAGTATGGCTTGCACGTGATTGCACAAAGGTGAGAAAGGGTACCGTATCCCCGGATAACATGTATGGATAGCGTACACATTCAAAATATATGTCTATACATCAGGAGGCAGGCTCAGACGGTGTTAGGCCCAGTATGGCTTGCACGTGATTGCACAAAGGTGAGAAAGGGTACCGTATCCCCGGATAACATGTATGGATAGCGTACACATTCAAAATATATGTCTATACATCAGGAGGCAGGCTCAGACGGTGTTAGGCCCAGTATGGCTTGCACGTGATTGCACAAAGGTGAGAAAGGGTACCGTATCCCAGGATAACATGTATGGATAGCGTACACATTCAAAATATATGTCTATACATCAGGAGGCAGGCTCAGATGGTGTTAGGCCCAGTATGGCTTGCACGTGATTGCACAAAGGTGAGAAAGGGTACCGTATCCCAGGATAACATGTATGGATAGCGTACACATTCAAAATATATGTCTATACATCAGGAGGCAGGCTCAGACGGTGTTAGGCCCAGTATGGCTTGCACGTGATTGCACAAAGGTGAGAAAGGGTACCGTATCCCCGGATAACATGTATGGATAGCGTACACATTCAAAATATATGTCTATACATCAGGAGGTAGGCTCAGACGGTGTCAGGCACAGTATGGATTTGATGGCCCAGACTACACAGCGGAGGAGCAGGGAGAGGTAAAGATTGCAAAAGCTGGGGCCCTGCCCAAGCAAGGGGGGCCCACTCGTGGGCGTCGGTACTGGCACTGGGCCCCTCATAGTACGGCGGTGTGTCTGACGGCGGGTGTGCACCACCACCGTCAGAGACACTTGATTGCACTATGAGGGACCCTGTGCCAGTGCCCGCGCCCAAGAGTCGGCCTACCCACCTGTCCAGGGCAACGGCACTCGCACGGTGTCGTGCGCTAGGTGGTGACCCCGGCCATGGGGGGGAGGCAGCACAGTTAGGGAGTTTTAGAAAGTGGCATATGTTGATGTTGGACATTCAGCTGATGCAAAAGGCGAAATAGGTCAAGTCCCAGGAAGAGGTGGACCAAAGCAAGCCATTTTTCTGTCACCCTATGTGTCATCAGGGGAAGGTGGGACAAAATCCTTGGAAACCCATGCATGGTTCATTTTAATGAAGGTTAGATCATCCACATTTTGGGTTGACAGACGGGTCCTTTTTTCTGTCAGGATTGATCCAGCTGCACTGAAGACTCTTTCCGATAGCACACTTGCAGCTGGGCAAGCGAGCTCCTGTAAGGCATACTTTTGCCAATTCAGGCCAGGTGTCCAGTTTAGCGGCCCAATAGTCAAAGGGGAATGACCTGTGTGGGAGAACATCGATATGGGAGGAAAAGTAGTTTGTAACCATAGTTGACAACTGCTGTCTCCTGTCACTTTCCATCGATGCAGTATTACCAGTTGTGTGAGCGGTCCGTGAAAAATCAGTCCACAACATTATCATGAAACCCCTGTCTCCAACGCCACTTCTGCTGTGTGCACCATGAACACCTCTGCCAAGCTGCCTCCGGCCCGTACGGCTCGTGTGAGAACCATCACCGCTGCTGTGTGCTGGGAATGCCTCAAGCAACCGATTTACCAGAGTTGCTTGTTTATTAGCCAATATTAGGTCAAGGTTCTCCTGTGGCATGATGTTTTGTAATTTGCCTTTATAGCGTGGATCCAGGATGCTGGCCAACCAGTAGTCGTCATCGTTCATCATTTTGTCAATGCGGGGGTCCCTTTTTAGGATCTGCAAGGCATAATCTGACATGTGGGCCAATGTTCCCGGTGTCAATGATGCACTGCGAGTGCTGGGTGGAGGAGCACTTTCTGGCAAATCCACATCCCTCCAGTCACGCACAAACCCTGTACCAGACCTTGCCACGCCAACATTTTCACTTGCCCCACGAGATGCATCCTCCTCCCCTAAGTAATCATCCCCATCATCATCCTCCTCCTCCTCTTCTTCCTCCACCTCGTCCAGGAGAGGTCCCTGAGCAGACAATGGCTGAATGTCATCAAGGATTCCCTCCTCCTCTTCCTCCTCATCAACATTGGCTGCAGACGCCTGCTCCTTAAGGTGCGTCAAAGTTTGCATGAGCAGACGCATAAGTGGGATGCTCATGCTTAGGATGGCGTCGTCTGCGCTTACCAGCCGTGTGCATTCCTCAAAACACTGAAGGACTTTACAGAGGTCTTTCAGGTTCGACCACTGCACACCTGTCAACTCCATGTCTGCTCTCAAAGTGCCTGGCCGTGTATCCTCCCACAAATGCATTATGGCCTACCTCTGCTCGCACAGCCGCTCCACCATGTGCAGGGTGGAGTTCCACCTTGTTGCAATGTCGATAATGAGGCGGTGGTTGGGAAGGTGGAGCAATCGCTGCAGCTTCTGCATACGAACGGAGTGTACAGGCGACCGGCGGATGTGCGCGCACAGTCTTCGCACCTTCTGGAGCAGGGCTGTTAACTCCGGATAACTTTTGAGGAAGCACTGCACCACCAGGTTCAAGGTGTGAGCCAAGCAAGGTATGTGGCTGAGTTTTGAAAGGGCTATGGCTGCCACAAAATTACGGCCGTTATCACTAACTACCTTGCCTGCCTCAAGATGTACACTGCCCAGCCATGACTCAGTTTGTCGCTTCAAGTACTCGGCCAGCACCTCAGCGGTGTGTCTGTCGCCCAAACACATCATCTACAACACAGCCTGCTGACGCTTTCCACTAGCTGCTCGATAGGGGGACACCTCGTGTGCAACAGTGGCAGCTGCAGATGGAGTGCTCGTACGACTGCGTTCTGTGGACGAGCTTTCGCTTCTGGAGGAGGAGGAGGAGGAGGAGGAGGGTCGAACGCCTACAGCCAACTGTTTCCTATACCGTGGGCTAGGCAGCACTGTCCCACCACCGCTGTCCCCTGTGGACCCTGCATCCACCACATTAACCCAGTGCGCAGTGATGGACACGTAACGGCCCTGGCCATGCCGACTGGACCATGCATCAGTTGTGAGGTGCACCTTTCCACTCACTGACTGCTTGAGTGCATGGACAATGCGGTCTTTTACATGATGGTGGAGGGCTGGGATGGCTTTGCGAGAGAAGAAGTGGCGACTGGGTAGGTCATAGCGTGGTACTGCATAGGCCATGAGTTCGCGGAAAGCTGCGCTTTCCACCAACCGATAGGGCATCATCTCAAACGAGATTAGTTTGGCAATGTGGGCGTTCAAACCCAGTGTACGCGGATGAGAGACTGAGAACTTTCTTGACCTACTCATAGTGTCTGGGAGGGTGAGCTGGACTTGAGAGCTGCATATGGTGGAAGTAGCGGTGGACAGGGCGGACTGAGAGAGGGTTGATGATGGTGATGGAGTTGGTGTTCTTTCTGATGGCCTAGATTCAGTATTTCGTTGATATAACAGTGGGATTCCCTGACTGCTGTGGCCTTGCAACGACACCTCAACATTTGCTGCTGTGCTAACCGGTGGGCTTACAGTGGGGGAAACAATGTAGCGTTGTTGACTACCTTCTTTGTGATCAGTTGCACAAGTGGCACTTGAGGTTTGGTGTTGTGTCCATGCTTGCAAGTGCATGCTGGTTAAATGTCTAAGCATGCAACTGGTATTCAAATTTTTCAGATTTTTCCCTCGGCTAAAGGTCTTTGCGCACTTCTTACAGATAACCTTGGCCTGATCATGAGGATTTTGTTCAAAAAAGTGCCACACTGCACTCTTCCTAGTTTGGCAGACATTTTGCGGCCTAGCACGCTGTGATCTTTTGACCGTCTGGACAAGCTGTCCAGCAACTCTTTTGATTTTTGGAACCTGTCTTTGGAGTGCTCCGGGCCTGCCAGATAACAGCTGTTGCGATGTCGATGTCTGCTGTGGATGCTCCTCCTCATCTGAGCCATTGGAAGCAGCACCCTCTTCCTCCAATGGATGCCAATCTGGGTCAACAACTGGGTCATCCATCACCTCCTCTTCAATGTCATGTGCACCTTCCTCTGTGTCACCGTGTATGGTGGTATAGTGTGCGGGAAGGGGCACCTGAGTCTCATCAGGGTCAGAATCTGGCTGTGTACACTGCGAGGACAATGTAGTGCTCTGAGTGAATGTACCAGCAGAATCATCTATCAGCGGCTGTGCATCAGTGCACTCCATGTCAGATTCATCCTGGCCTGGGTAATTCACCATTTCACTTGATAATCCAGGCATGGTATGTGAAAACAGCTCCATGGAGTAATCAGTAGTATGGCCTGTGTCATCCTTCAATCTTGGTTGGGGTGAAGGACACAAGGAAAGGTGTGGTTCATGAACATGAGCCTCCAATGACGACTCAGTGCTTTTATTTTTTACAACTTCAGAAGAGGAGGCGATAGAGCTGGAGGCTGAGTCAGCAATGTAAGACAAAACTTTTTCCTGAAGCTCTGGCTTTAAAAGCGGTTTGCCAACTCCTAGAAAACTAAGCCTTCGAGGCCTTGTGGTGCCAGACGATGACGCAGGCTCAACACCTCCTGCATTCGGTCCTATTTTGCTTTTGCCACTACCATCAGATCCACCACCAACACCATCATTACCAGCTGCCAACCCCCGCCCAATTCCACGGCCTCTTCCACCAGCCTTCCTCATTTTTGGTAGAAATGTAGACAAAATCCAACAAACTATATAGTAATGTAAAACAAGGTACAAGGTGTCTATAGGACAGGGGAGATTTTGAATTTCTGCAGACACTAGTGGACACTGGACACTTTTGGATTGTGTGAGGCCCACTGAAAATCACAGCGCTATGTCACTGGCTCGATGTCGCAGGTGTGAAAAATGTCACTAGAGGATAAGGGAGATTTTGAATTTCTGCAGACACTAGTGGACACTGGACACTTTTGGATTGTGTGAGGCCCACTGAATATCAGAGCGCTATGTCACAGGCTCGATGGCACAGGTGTGAAAAAAGTGACTACAGGATAAGGGAGATTTTGAATTTCTGCAGACACTAGTGGACACTGGACACTTTTGGATTGTGTGAGGCCCACTGAATATCAGAGCGCTATGTCACAGGCTCGATGGCACAGGTGTGAAAAAAGTGACTACAGGATAAGGGAGATTTTGAATTTCTGCAGACACTAGTGGACACTGGACACTTTTGGATTGTGTGAAGCCCACTGAATATCAGAGCGCTATGTCACAGGCTCGATGGCACAGGTGTGAAAAAAGTGACTACAGGATAAGGGAGATTTTGAATTTCTGCAGACACTAGTGGACACTGGACACTTTTGGATTGTGTGAGGCCCACTGAATATCAGAGCGCTATGTCACAGGCTCGATGGCACAGGTGTGAAAAAAGTGACTACAGGATAAGGGAGATTTTGAATTTCTGCAGACACTAGTGGACACTGGACACTTTTGGATTGTGTGAGGCCCACTGACACTGTATGGTGTGAAAAAATGCACGCTCAGTACCTCAGCAGGACAAAAAAAAAATTGGGATTGCTTTTAAAAAAGCAGTTTGCAGAGCAGTGGGCAAACAGCAATGCAGCTGTCAGGAAGCCTTAGAAGGCAGCCTAACAACCAACACCGCTGATCCACCACAATATAGCCTCCCCTTGCACTGCACACACAGTGACTGGTGTGTTGTACAGGCAAAATCGCTAGCAGCAGAAGCAGTTTTTTTTTTCTTCTTCCCTGCCTAATGCTCTCCCTACAGAATCAGCAACCTCTCCCTATGCTAAGATAAGCAGAAGTAAGATGGCGGTCGGCGTGCACGCCCTTTTATAACCCCTGTGACGCCCACCAAAGCAAGCCAATCACTTGCATGCCCTTCTGAAAGATGGTGGTGACCCCTGTCTATGTCATCACGTTGCCCACAGTGTCCGTGGATCCTGATTGGCTGAAAAAGAGCGCAAAACAAACTTTTGAAACGCGACTTTGGCGCGTAAGTCGCCGCCCTCATGGCCGACCTCATCCTAGGGTCGGGTTTTGTTTCATGAAACCCAACTTTGCCAAAAGTCGGCGACTTTTGAAATTTTTCGACCCGTTTCGCTCAACTCTAGTTACTATGACAGCAGGATGTCTAATAAGGATCTCTATGCCTGTTATCAGGGAGCTACTTTGTAACCCAGCCTGTGGCCGAGCTTCAAAGGAGACCAGTAGCCATGATTTTTATTATACTGTGCTATTACTGTGAATATCACAAATGTTCAGGCGACGCAGGGTCAAATCCCATAAGGAGACTAATAAATGCAGTAAAAAGTAAAGAAAAAAAAAGTTTTGAAAAAAATACAAAAAACACAAAAGTTTGAACCATCCCCAGTTTCTGCTATTAAAAATAAATATAATAACAAAATACACATATGGGGTATCATAGCATGCAGAACAGTCTGATCTATCATGATATAAGAATAATTATCCAGATAGTTAAATACCATACATAACAAAAAAATCAGCAACCCAAAATTGTCTGCAAAAAATTGTGCAAGAAGCGGTAAATATCATATTTATTCCAAAATGGTATAAATAAAATCCTCACCATTAAAATTATATAAATAAATGGGCAATTTTGGTATCGCCATTATTGTACTGATGAGGAGAATCATATTGCCAAGTCATTTTTACCATGCAATGTATACTGTAAAAACAATTCCCAAAAAACTATCAAAATTTTGCTCTTTCTCTCACAATTTTGCAATTTTGATTTTTTTCCCCATTTCCCAGTACACTATGTGGTAAAACATATGCTGTTATTCAAAAGTACAACTTGTCCCCAAAAACAAGCCCTCATATCTATGTGGACAGAAATATAAAACGTTCGGGCTCTTGGAAGAAGGGAAGTGAAAAACGAAAACTTAAAAATGGAATTTGGCTACGTCAGGAAGAAATTAAATAGTAAGGCTTCTTTCACACATCCTGCTTTGTGTCTCCGGCGCCGTGCGGCGAAAAGCCGTAGGGGCGGATCCGGGATGTGCCGGAGACACCAGATGCCTGTGTGGCCGGATACAGTGGTGCCCACATTTAAAAGAGCAGCGCGAGACTCAGAGTCTCCGCGCATGCGCTGTGAGAAAAAACGGTTCGGCGCTGTCAAAAAACGTTGCAGCGATCGTTTTTTTGCAGATGCCGGACGGCTACTTCTTGCCGTTTCCGGCAAAATCGGATGCGCCGCATACCCATCCGGCACGGTGCGGCGACAATACAACTCTATGGGACAAAACCGGATCCGGTACCGGATCCGGTTGTTCCAAATTTCGCCACATCGTGCCGGATTCAAAAAGCCGGATGTGTGAAAGCAGCCTAAGTTGTAAAAATCACTGTTTTTTAATTAGTTACCTTTTTTGGGCATGTTTTACTTATGTTTTCATTTAATGCTTACTCCTCTTGCCTCCTTAATATGCAAGCCAACTATCTTTATAAATTCAACACATTCTATGAGGTTTGCATAATATTTTACTGGAATCAGTTCTAAAATAATCAATTTTACTACAAATGACACAAAAATATGGATCCAGAGAATCTAAAGTTTCGGGGATTTTATTTGCACAAATCCAGCAAAATGGCAGGCAGGCATCCATAATTTTGCTGGATTCTTAGGGCCAAGAATGGGCTAAACGTTAGTAAACTGTATATGCACTTGTCCTTGGTCCGCCTTATAATTTTTCTATTGATGCCTGTTGCTCCAATCACTTCTCTTTGGTCTTCTTTTCATACTTTAAAGACAACCTGTCACTTCATGTAATGCAATTATCCTCCTGATATATGATTATTATGCAGGTTAATAGTATTAGGCTGGGTTCACATTTGTGGTTGTGTCTGCAGTGTTTCTGACGCATACATCCGCATGCGTCATGTTTTCCTATCTTTAACTTTGTGGACGCACTTACATGTGTTTGTATGCGTTCGACCGTGTTTTTTTACGCATGCTTCATTTCGGGGTGTGCGGCAGGGTGCGGCTAACGCAACATGTTGCAATTTTGGAGGCAGCAAATTGCCGCCTCCAAGCACATGCGGATGCTTGCAGAAGGATTGCGTCTAAATAACGCATTACAGAGTATGGAAACGCATGCGTATGTGGGAGGAATGGCCCCCGTCGAGTGTCCGGGCCGGAACCAAGGGAGCCGTCATATGGGTTCCGGGGGAAACTGTCCCCGGGGGACAGAGTTCGTGGACGGACCATTGTGACAGACAGATGGGCTGGGGGAGGGACCAGTATAAAGGAGGTGGGGAATCCCCGGGACGATGAGTCAGCAGACCGACACAGAGACAGCAGGAGACCGTGGGAGCAGCTGAAAGTGAGAGCGACTCACCAGTGCCAGAGAGGACGCTCACCGAGGACTCCAGAAGGACGGTACCGAGGCAATCACCTGGTACTTACTGCCCCGCTCCAGCCCACGGCCACTGCGGCCCCAGTTCAACCTGCGGCCGCTGCCGCCTCCCTTCAGCCTGTGGCTGCGGCCTACCCGCGGTCACCCGCGGCCGCTGCCATCTCGCTCCAGCCCGCGGCTGCGGCCTGTTCCCTGCCACCCGCAGCCGCCCTGCTCTCACCAGTGGCCGCGGCAAGTACAGTGCCGCCGGTGGCCACCACTGTCCCGCTCCGGTCTGCAGCAGGGGCCGAGCCTCTGCTGGCCGCAGACTCCCCATCGCAGCCGTTAGCTGTGCAGGTGGTCTGTGATTCGCCACCCTACATCGCTGCCGCTTGCCCCAGTCCGGGGACTGCGGCCCACCCATCCAAGGGCTCCGCCGAGGCCTGTAGGGCTTCAGTGTCATCAGCGTGCTGGAGCGCACGAAGACTTCGCCAACGCCTCAACAACTGGGCCCAGCAACTACTACGCCGAAAGACCACCATCCCAAATGGCGAAGGACATCTGGACGGGTAAGTTGACTATATATTTACGGACCCGTAGACGGCCATACCGCGGCCCTATAGTGACCGGCTATTGCCGGAAGTAGTTGTGTTCTACCAGTTTGTGTTTGCTTGTTTTAGAGCCCCTGCGAGGGCAACCCGTGTTACCCCTTTTGGTGATCCAGCCGTGACTGAGGAAAGTTCCCTCTAGTCTTATAAACGTTATTATAGAAAGCACCAAATTGTCTCGTGACTCGTCACTGCATCCTGCGTACCTGCAATTACCACACGTACGCAAGCACATGCATACGCTTTGCATTTGCATACGCATGAATTTACATAAGACACACCCATAGGGCATGTCTTGTGTAAATTCAGAAATTGGCCGGGAAAATAGCACTTGCCAATCGTCCTCAACCGCAACCGCAAATGCATGTGCATGCATTTTTGCATGCATTTGCGGACGATACGCTGCGTACTCAACCGCAAATGTGAACCTTACCTTAGAAATGTACTTTATTCCTCCTTGGACCCTCTGACTTTCAGTCATACAGGTGTACCGACATGGTTGGAGTCACAGCTTACAGTACTGAGGGTGGCGGCCGTATGCATGCCCCGGCATTTGGATTGACAGTTGGCTCTGCAATGCTTTTTTGCAGGGTCAGCTGTCAGTGCAAATGCTGGGACATAGTTACAGCTGCAGTGACTGTAGCCAGGCATCTTTCAATTGATATTAACCTTCAGATAAATCCTATATCTGCAGGCTAATAGCATTGATAGGTTCCCTTTAAAGCAAACCATGGACATAAAATGATGCTTGACCATTCCTAGTAGCAACATATTTTATCATTTTAAAGGTCCAGCTCATTGTTGCTATTCCTGTCTAGATCAATTGCCGTGTAATGACGTTGGACTCCTTGACTCAAGGCTATGAATGCTAACATCATCAAACATATTTAGAAAGAAAAGAAAGACAAGACCCTATTGTATTAACTGGAAGTTTACTGCAGAAAAAAAAGTCATACACAACCTGAGCACGCAGCGTGTCAAAGGAATTGTGGAACATACACGTGCTACAGAAATTTATGCAAAAAGCAGAAGCCTAGTCTCAGGATGAGAAGCTTGGCAGCACAGATAAATTAAACAAGGTCTCCGGTGCGGCTTGGCAGCACAGATAGATTGAATATTCTTTAATTAGGAAATTTGTCCTTACAATTTAGGAAGACAGTCAAAATCTATTATTTTGCTTCATGATTTTTATTCTATATTATACATTCCCGTCACAATCCTGATAGTTCTCTGTTGCAGTTTTCCTATAATAAGATCATAGAAGGTGAGCTTTGGTCAACAAAAGTCTAGTTATGAGGTCAGTTTACTAAAATATATTGTAGCTAGGCCCAGAGCCATAACTTGAAGTTCTTAGATCTGAGTCAGAATCTAAAACAGGGCCCCTAAGTTACATTCAATTTCTAGTACTGGCTTCCTATAAAGGTCCAGAGGCAACTCCAACCTTTGCACCTTGTCAATAACCCTATCGAAATGCAGTGTGATACCGCTGCACAGAAATGATGGGTAATGCAATCTGTATCTCACCGCTAGCATAAATACTCAAAAGTCACAGGGCATGGATAATTAATGCGGTGAGATCATACTAAATAGATAATAAGCAATGAAATCTCTGTCTAGGGTTTAAGGGTATTCACAGTACAGGGGTACAACATATCGAAACGTTCAGACCACATAAGTTTACCCTAAGTCAAAGCCAGTTCATAAAGTATATGTGGCTCTCAAGAGGGAGCAGCTCCCATTTTCCCTCAATGTGCCGGCTAGTTTGTGACCCACAAATCACTAACATATAATGATATCACAGCAAATGGGAAATAGAGCCTGTAAGTCAAATCCAAGAGTTAATGAACACAGTAATGTCAAAATTTGCTAATTATTGCATAGTTTTGGAACAATGTATTCACAGTATATAGATAAGAAACATTGTGAAGCCATAGGGTTTGCTGATTATACCCACTATGGTACAGTATTAAATGTATGCACATTAGGTCATACAAGAACAGAGATCATAAAGTAAAAAATGGATAATAACCCCTGCATTATATTCGAAAACTGCACTTGGCAATGTAATGGCATTGGGGGGTAGATGGAGGTCACAGAAAATAGATATTTAATACAGTGTTGTTACAGCACAAGTATGATAAAAGCAATTAAAGAGAAACTATGCACGATTTTGTAATGTAGAGTAAAGACATACTTGTAAAGATGCTGCAATACTGATTACCTTGATAATATTTGGTGAAGAAATCAGCTTTGTGGTTCTTTTTTAATCATCATCTGAAGTTTTGTGCTAATTAAATTTTAGTGCACAAGGAAGGACTGAACTATACAATGGGTCTAATCCTCCTTGTCTATGATTCCCTGACCCCTCTATCTGCCTTCGGTCTATGAATTACACTGAGAGATCTGTAATATATTGATCACTGCTCATAGGCCAGGATGGTTCTCGGCAGTGCGAGTCCTGTTCACAAAGTACAATGTACTGCTGTGGACGATAATGTTTTTGTATCGCTTCACCGATGAGCAAGCGATTTGCTCATTTATCGGATGATCAGCAGATTGCTTATACTTAAGAACGCTCTTGTACTATTTTCTTTCAACGTAAATGGAGTTTAAACTCACACTGACAATACTCAACAATAATGAGTCCAAGTATTTGTTTGATTCGTTATGAAGTCACTAAAGTAGAAGGTCTTGGCACGGCAGTACCATGTAGATACTCCCATCACACAAATGCAATAATGAAGCAAAAACACATAGTAAAAGCAGCCTTAAAACACAGAAGAAATATGATCTTGAAAAATTCTATCTATGTAGAGGGAAAATGATTTTCCTGCTAAGTCGAATTTACTTCCATGCTCTAACTACTTGTGAAGAACCTTAATAATTGAGACTAAGGCATGATGTCTAAGTAAGGAATTTTCTGATTTATAGTTCTCAATTTGACCCTTAGCATGTAATGTTATTCCCATCTTCTACGTAGCTCTTGCATCGTGTCTAAATCACCTAACTATCCTTTCAAAATAGCAACAGATGCTGCAGACCCTAGGGAATCACCTATACAAATTGACAAAGATATATGATCCCTAATGGACCTCAACGAAATCACCCGTTGTTGTGCAATTAATAATGGAAGAGTACCTGGCATGAAAAAAGATGTCTGTGCATAAACACGCTGTTCTAGTGCTCTTAGAGTAATATATCCCAAATGACAAACTCCAAAACTAATGACTATGTCCATCTTATGCATGTGTCTAATGGTTGATTGACTCCCTAATCTTTGTTTACGTTCCTTAGTCTTTGCCTCTCCTCCATTGTAAAATAAAACTTTGAAGAATGCAGAATTGTTATAGCATAGATCTCTTGGTTGAACATTGCAAATAAGTGCAGTTGTTGAAATAATCATTGGATTTATGTGAAATTAGATTATTTGTGCCTTGGAAAAATGAATGGAAAGATTAATGGTACTCAGTTCAAACCTCTGGTCCAGTCTTATGTTGCAACCAGACTTCACTTCTGTTTCTGGTATCTTCTTTGAGACTCTTTCATTACACATTTTTCTGGTCCTAGCAACAGAGAAGCCTATGAAATCCCAGGCTGAGGATGATAAAGTGAAATGAGGACTGAACAAGTGGTCATAACTGTGTGTTGCTAATCTTTTTTTACTCTTCTCTAGTACACTGCATTATTTATTTAATAGAAAAATATACCTTATCATTCTGCTCATCATAAACTTACCTTACCATGATACTGTAAGAGAACAAACAGGAACGCAGGATGCAGTCATGGGAGGCAGGCAGAGCAGGGGTTGTGGCGCGCCCTTTTCTGTCTCTTCCCGTCCTTCTCCGTCCTCAGGAAGGCCCTCCTTGCTCAGGCTTCCCCCCGGGAACAAAGGATGCAGCCTTTCTAGTTCCGGACCCGGCATGCAGGTACCCATGGTCCGATCTATCTCCCTACATTCCCCCTCTCTTTTAACTCGCCATTCCATAGGCAAGGCTTCGTCGTAGTCCACGATGCTCTCCTGAGGGCCGACAGCTGCCCATAATTTTCGCAACTTCTCCTGCCTTTCTGGCTCCATCTTCTCCCAGTAAGGCTTGTAGAGGTTACTCCAACCTTTGAGTGAAGTGGTAGGGACTTTAGTCACTTTTGTCACATCTTCAGTCTCATCCAATATCTCTGCAACATCATTCACTTTCACACCTTTCTTCTTTTTCCTGTTCTTAGCTTTGCTGCCAGCAGACAGTTCGTCCTTTTCCTTGTCTTCTGCGGAAACCTTAGGGACTTCTTGCTCAGACTCCTCAGTCTGTGGACTAAGTACTGGCAATTCTTCTCCAAAGCATACCCTCTCTTTGACAGGCGCACTCCCGTCAGGACAGAAATTGGATGGATTAAGAACATGTAGACCAGGTCTTTCGTCGTACTCGCTGGATACTGCGAGCATCACTTCCCATTGCTTTTCAGCCACACTCTCTGCCTTACCCAGCTGCTTCGCCTCTTCCAACCAGTCAAGATCTCCAGGGCTATCAGGCGGCAAACTTTCCACTTCAGAGAGCAAAGCCAGTGGTTCTTCCTCTTCACAAATGGGAATCGTAGAAGGGGGCGTACTGGGAACACTTGGCACTTTTTCCCTTTCTACAGGTTCCCATACCAGGCAGGGACACGACAGGCTTCGGTGGATCATTCGATTAGACACCTTCTTTCCTTTCAGGTAGGTCTTCAGGGATGGCACTACAGGGGGACTCCAGGTTGGAGTGTCACCAGACTCGCCTCTTCATATTCTAGAGCTGCCGGATGTAATGTCTCAGGACCTTCTTCCTCTTTATAGTCTACTGTTTCTGGCGGGAGTACCTCAGGGGCACCTTGCAGGTCTTCCATCGGATCAGGGTCCCCTGAGCTGACGGCCGGCAAACTGTCCACTTCAGAGGACAAGTTAAGTGATCCTTCCTTCTCACAAACAGGAACTGTGGGAGTTTCAGGGACATCTGGCTCTTTCTCTTCTTCAGGCTGTCTCACAGACAGAACCTTCGGATCGAAGTTGGAGCTCCACCAGGCTCGCCTCCATGCCCCTGACCAACACTGACCCTGCACCATAGATAGTCGACCTCTTCTCCATCTCTTCTTGGCACCCGGCATTGTGGCTCTGTCTGGCTCTTGGTGCGGCTGCTCCCTTCTCGCTGTACCATTTCTCCCAGAGGCGGCGTTCTCTCCAACTCACAGGACCCTCAGAGGGATGAGCGGATCTTCTCCGTCGTCTGTTTTGGGTCAAGCTACTTCTGCACAAGTGTCCCATTCTTCCACACATCCAACATTTGTTTCTGCGCCTGTTTGGTGGGAGCTTCGGTCTGGATCGCCATCCTCTCCGGGAAGCATGCCCCCTCTGAATTCGTTCTTCACTCCACAATCTGAAAACAAACTTCGGGACAACTGCTGGGGTACCTCTGATGCTCCACACCTCTCCCCTAACTTCCTTTAGGTTTTGCTGCAAGTCACCTTGGGGGATGGCAAGGGACTCCAAGACAGCTGTAAGAGCTTCCTCCAGCTTTACAACTTTTTCCCAGACCTTCTGTATTCCCTGCCATAATGCACGAGTACACATAAGCTTTTCCTTGTTTGGATTGGGTACTCCGCAACACCAGACCATCCCTGTCAAGGCTGCAACCCCCTGCTCCTGTTCACCTATGCACGCCTCTGCCCCAATTTCTGCAAAAGTCATGTGTGGGCTAGCTCGCAGGCGCTCACGCAACGCCCGCCCAAGCAGCACATCTCTCAGGTCTGTCACCAACTGGTCACGCAGCACTATGTCGGAGGCTCCTATGCCATCTTTCTTAAGAATTGCAGTGTGCAACTCCTGTAGCACGTTCATGTACTGAGTCACAGTCTCCCCCTCTCTTTGAATACGCCTAAATAAGTGTATGTGTAACTCTCCTATGTCTGTGGGGTCTCCATGTGTCTCTTCGAGTATTTGCAGTACTTTGTCAAAAGTGTCTCGGTCAAGGGGAGGTTGTAGCATGATGGAATCCCTGGCCTCTCTGTCTAGAGCCATCAGGGAAACCTCCGCAACTGGCGCAGGAGTGATGGGGTACATTCTCATCCCCCTAACCTGCTCAGTTCAGCTAAATAACAGAACATTGCTCCATGTAAACTTGGGGAGCTTACTCAAAATTGTCCCCAGTGGTAAACTGGCCCTTGAAGCTCCCCCAACCGCTTGGTCTGCCACCCCTGTGCCCATACTGCATCCTGCTGATTACGCCAAATGTAATAGAACAAGCAGGAACGTGGGATGCAGTGATGGGATGCAGGCAGAGCAGGGGGTTAACAGGTTTATTTACAGGGGAATACTCCATGCAGGGAGCTAAAAGGTTAAACAATATAAATGACAATGGATTTTGCGAGGTGAGTTACAATGGTACAGTTAATGGCAGTTCAGTAGCAAGCATTTTAGGAAGTCCTAAATCTGAAGCTCCGGCTGCATACTTAATTGTGCCGACAGTGGCTGGCACAATGTCCATCCAGTGGGGCCAAGTAAATGACAATATCCCATCTTCTGGTGACAGTGGTCGGTCTCCGGTACCTTCCACTGTCCCTAGTTCTTATATTGTAGAGGCTAAACAACGGTAAGGGGCACAGTCCTGTATGAGTGCAGAGTGGCTCTGTATGTATACGAAGGCCAAGTCAAGTCACAAGTGTCTGGGGCCGAGATTTACTAGCACAGTCAGGGTGTAGGTTACGTTCACACTACCGGTCCCTTTCAGGCAGCACACGCATGATACTCACGATCCTGAAGTGTCTGGCTCCTGGCTTTATATCAATCACCGGGCACACACTGCCTGCCTCTCTCTCTGGTCCCCGCAGTTGGCGGTGGGCGACAGCGGTCACTGGTCTGTGGGGGGCTGGTGCTCCCTGGATAGAGCACTTCTCTCTCGCTGCTGCAACACCCTGCTCAGCTCTGCTCTGCTGACATGGCTCGGCTCTGCTGACATGGCTCTGCTCTGTTGACACGGTTCTGCTCTGCCTGTCGCCACACCCATAACCTCTGGTGAGAGAAGCAGAGCGCGCTGCTCACTGCGCTGCACACTGCTCCTTGCCAGACAGCCCCACATCGCACGCTTTTTCCTTTTATGCCTCTGCTGTGTGCCCTTTTCTGGCTTTCCCCGCCCTTCTCCGTCCCTACAAAGGTCCTCCTTGCTCAGGCTTTTCCCGGGAACAAAGGATGCAGCCTTTCTAGTTCCGGACCCAGCATGCAGGTACCCACGGTCCGGTCTCTATACAATACAGTAAACTCCTGATATCTCTTAATCTTTGCAGCAGGGTTGATGGTATGCGAAAGGCATTTATTTTTAAAAACTTTCCATGGGGCAGCCATATTTGGATTGTATTATTTCTTCTGTATCTGTATAGTGTGCTTTATAACAGCAGTAAAAAAGAGCGGTTCTTAACTTGCTTGTCCTTTAATGATGAGATGGCTCCGCTCACTGTGTCCCAATCTAGTGTAGCAAAGCTGACTAATGGGTTACATATAACAGGAAGAAAACATCCATTGGGTCTGTATAAAACATGTTAGTTTGAAGAGTAACATATTAAAAAAATTCTACTTATTAAAATTCTATAGAACCAGGCAGTTTGCAACCCATTTTGATATATTTTCTTCTACTTTCATGCAAGATGTCTAGACCCACATGGACCTTTCAGATATATCATACTGATACCGAACTAAATAAAACTTCAAAGGATTTTCACATTTTTTATATTTCATGCCCAATCACTATTATAAGTTTTGGAGAGCTGTAGAATGAACCTGTCAACTATTCCATCTACTGTATATCTTGTACTGCTTGTACTGCATCATTGCAATGAGCCCTGGTGTAACTAATACTTAACACAAACATTTTTTATAGAGACCTGCAATTGTATTGTGTCAGTATTAATTTCTTCTAAAAAACACCACCCAGTGTGTAAAACCAATAAATAGTGTTGAGATAAACAAAAGTAGGTAACAATACTAATAGATACTTAGACTGATAATATCCATCGAATAACCTAATGACTCCCTGGTCTAACCCTATCTGTTCACTTCCTAGCTGTAGTGGATGGCGCCTTAACTCTGATGACTTTCCCAATCTCTCCTTATTATTCCCTGTACTACACAGGTGGGAAACATATAGGTTAAAGATAAGATATGAAATATAGATATAATTATAATTATATTGCAGCAATATATTAGAGATAATCTTTTTTTATGACCAGGAAATAAAAAAAACCTTAAGGAATACCAAGGGCGATAAAAAAATTAGTTCACAAATGCACTGTATCCCTATAATAACCAACACCACAGGTATAATATCCCTGTGGAGTAAAAAAAGATTCCTTCTATGGGAAAAAAAAGGCATATAATAATGCAATCAATTCAAGGCCCATATATAAAAGGAAGTGTAACCTAATTCTTAAAGCTACAGACAGATAAGGCATACACAGCCTAATGGAAGGAAATAAATTAAAGCGACTTATCCCATGTAGGAGATCTCGCCTTGACGCATTTCCCAGTCCATGCGGTTCATCAGGAGGCCTGATAGAAACCTGGCTATGCCAGAGATAGAAGGTGCTCCAATGAGGAAAGTATACCCAAATAGCCTATGCTTAGGGGATTTATATATCCTTCCCAGAAAACAGGGGACCAATCAATGAAACAAGCAACACACCCACCTGAAAAAAATCAGAGGTACAAGCACTGAGTCTCTGTCTGCTTTCCTCCGGTAATCCGCCATGTTGGTGTAGCTTCAGAAAAGTGTGTGGCCGTATACTCATCGAGGAGGGGTGGCCCGATATCTACATGTTCTTAGAACGTAACACACATGTAGTGGTATCACAAGCTAATCACATTAAGCAATTTAGATGAGCGGTGTGTCACGCCAGTATGCGCTCCAAGGTGGAATGCATTGGACGTGCCAAGTACTTCCTGTAATATTACTGGGCACATGCATTTGGATATGCGTTCCATGCTGGAACGCATAACAACCATAGCTTATCTATGGACAATAAAGAAAGTGCGCAAGGGAAAACCTCAACATGACTAGAGTGCAGCCCAGTTTAAGAAGATTGCTCAGATTAACCATTGTTTTAATCATCCTGTATCAGCATTTTCAAAGAATAAAGAAGATGCACTGTAGAAAATTATAATATAGAAGAAACAGACATAAATCTGGAGTAGCGTGAAGCAACATTGCTAATTAGGCTACAGATAATAAATACTAGGATAAAAACCCTACAATGGAGAACCTAATAAATAACATATTGGGGAATACATATGGAGTACATTTAAACCCATATGGGTGGTTTCCACGTTATTGACTGGGTCAATTTTTACAATTCTGACCACTGTCCCTTTATGAGGTAATAACTTTAGAATGCTTCAACGGATCCCGGTGATTCTGACGTTGTTTTCTCGTGACATATTGTACTTCATGTTAGTGGTAAAATTTCTTCAATATATCTTGCGCTTGTGTAAAAAACGGAAATTTGATGAAAATTTGGAACATTTTGCAATTTTCAAACTTTTATGCCCTTAAAACAGAGAAATATGCCACAAAATAGTTAATAAATAACATTTCCCACATGTCTACTTTACATCAGTACAATTTTGGAAACAAATTATTTTTTTGTTAGGAAGTTATAAGGATTAAAAGTTGACCAGCAATTTCTCATTTTTACAACAAAATTTACAAAACCATTTTTTTAGGGACCACCTCACATTTGAAGTCACTTTTAGGGGTCTATATGGCAGAAAATACCAAAAAATGACACCATTCTAAAAACTGCACCCCTCAAGCTGATCAAAACCACATTCAAAAAGTTTATTAACCCTTCACGTGCTTCACAGGAGCAGAAGTAACTTGGAAGGAAAAAATAGAATTAGTCTTACCGGTAATTCGGTTTCTAGGAACCTTCCATGACAGCCATATCGGAGGACGTCTCCCTGCCCTAAAGGGGGACAGGAAATGCACAAAAGGTTAAATAACCCTACCCTTCCTGCTATATCCAGTGTTTTTTCTGGACACACTAGCATGTATAGTTACCACCAAGGTGTAGGAATCATCCAATAAGAGTATCAGATAGGGAGGGAAATTAGTGCTGTCGTGGAAGGTTCCTAGAAACCGAATTACAGGTAAGACTAATTCTATTTTCTCTAGTCACATTCCATGACAGCCATATCGGAGAAATACCAACAACTAATTTCTTATGGAGAGACAACAGCCTGCAGAACATATCTGCCAAACGTTAAATCCCTGTTGAAATTTAGTGTATAGTGTCTGGTGAATGTATGTACAGACGACCAGTTGGCGGCTCTGCATATCTGCTCAAAAGATGCGTTTCCTCTTCCTGCCCATGATGTTGATACTGATGAGCAGAGTGGGCTTTCAGAGATGTAGGAGTAGGAACGTTCTGTGACGAGTAGGTGAGGCTGATAGCTTGCCTGACCCAATTCGTGATTGTAATTTTTGCTGCCTTTTTGCCTTTATTCCAACCGGAAATTTGAATAAATAAAATCTGGTCAATCCTCCAACTCTCCGTCTGCTGGAGGTAGAAGAGAACTACTCTACAGACGTCGAGGGTGTGAAAGGCTTCTTCTTTCATGTTGGAGGGGTTTGAACAGAAGGAAGGTAATACAATGTCTTGGAACCTATGAAAGTTTGGGACTACCTTAGGCATAAAGGAGGGATTTAACCTTAGGAAGATGCCATCTTCCGTGATGGTCAAGTATGGCTCCTGTATTGAAAGGGCCTGTAATTCTCCTATGCGCCTTGCGGTAGTAATTGCTATCAAAAACAGTTTTTATTGTTAAGTTTTACACAGCCGTGGAAGACAGTGGGTCAGTGGTTCCCTGGTCGAGCCTTTGAGAACTAGGTTCAAGTCCCACAGAGAAACAGACTATGGAGTCTGGGATGGATTCTAGTTGCTGAGATTATGAATTGCTTGATCCAGCAATGGCTTGCCAGATCTTGATTGTAAAATGAACTAAGAGCTGATACCTGTACCTTTAGTGTACTAGGAGTGAGCCCTAGAACTAAGCCGTCTTGAAGAAATTCTAAGATTTGTGATATTAGGATGGAAGGGGTCCAGGGCACTTAGTGAACACCAAGATGAGAACATCTTACAAACCTTCCCGTAAACCTTACTCATGCTCAGCCTAGAATGGCCAGTGGCCCTGTAGAGTTTGGATCACTTCCTCGGAAAAGCCTTAAGCCATTAAAATTCCGGCTTCAGTAGCCAGGCCGCAAGGTTCATTCTGTGCGTGTCTGGGTGCAGTAGAGGGTCTTAGTAAAGGAGACTGGCCCTCTAGGGGCAGAACTATTGGGCCTTTCTGAGCCATGTTCCGTAGGGCTCCGTACCAGCTTTCCCCTGGCCACAAGGGAGTCACTAGGATTGTAGCGACTTGTTCTGCCCGTATCTTCTGCAGTGTTCTCGCTACCGTGGGAATCGGAGGGAAGGTGTAAGAAAGATTGAACTGCCATGGATGGGAGAAGGCAACTACTCCCCACGCTCCGTCGGTGGGACTGAGGGAAGAAAGTTTCCACCTTCGCGTTTTGACCGCTGGCGCAAAGGGTTCACATCGAGATTTCCCCACCTTGACACCAGAGGCAAAAAATACTGTTTGGCCTAGGCTCCATTCCCCGGAATGAACATCCTTCCTGCTGAGGAAGTTCACCTGCTGATATGGACAAGAGACGTTTCTCTGCCCAAGAAAAATTTCTTGCAGCTACCAGTTTTTTGGTTGAAGAATTTCGTGCCTCCTTGATGTCGGATGTAGGACACTGTAGTCGCATTGTCTGGGCAGACACGTACATAATGATTTGGACAAGGGTTGATGCTGCTTTCAACGCTTCCTCCACAGTTTTCAGTGCTCTCACATTTGAGGAGCTGGCTCTGACGTCTGGGGGCCATACCCCCTGGAAGTGTGATTTCTCCACTATAGCACTCCAGACTCTCTGACTGGCGTTTGTGGTGACAATTTCCAGGGAGAGCTGATCCCAGCTGACGTCCCGCTGGAGGTTCTGGTAGTCCAGCCACCATAGGAGAGACGCCTTCACATGACCAGGAAGAGGGGCTCACTTGGTCAGAGTATTCCGATACTTCTTTGAACACCGGAGTACATAGGACCGAGGGAACCGAGTATGGGCTTGAGCCCAGGAAACAGTTTGAATGCACGCTGTAAGCGAACCTAGGATGGACATTGAGTCTTAGGGTTGGTGCTCTGTGGTCTCCGACCTGGAGGACCTCTGAACAAGGTCGAGTTGTCATTCCCTGGGTAAGAAAGATGTTTGCATTCCTGAGTCCAGGAGTATCCCTAAGAACTTCTTCCCTGGCGAAGGAAGAAGGTCTGATTTCTCCAGGTTGGGGATCCAACCCAAGGACCGTAAAATTTCCAGGGACTTTCCTACGTCCGGGTTCAGGCAAGACATGGATGGAGCCATTATTAGAAGGTCATCTAGGTATGGGACAATGCAAATCCCCTGCTGGAAAATGAAGATCATTGCCTCTGCCATTATCTTGGTAAAGAAATAATTTTCGGATTAACCGTGCGCTGCTAAACAAAACGACTCCTTTCCAGATTGTGTACTTGTATACTTTTATTTTTCCCAACGCGTTTCGAAGTTTCAAACTTCTTCCTCAGGGGATGATATGTACAAACAGACAGAGTAGCTCCTAGTTTTATACATACAAATATCAAATATTGGCGCCAAAGGTCACATGTTACAGGGAAAGAATGTCAAAGGTCATCAGTAGAGTTGAGCGACTTTGGTCGGATCGGGTTTCGTGAAACCCGAATGAAACAAAATAAGTTTCAGATGAAACTCGTCCGACTAGAGCAAAAAAAGTTGGAGTTTCGTCCGACTTTTATTTCCCATTGACTTGCATTGGGGTCGGGTTTCGGACGAAACTCCGACTTTGTTTTGCTCTAGTCGGACGAGTTTCATCTGAAACTTATTTTGTTTCATTCGGGTTTCACGAAACCCGATCCGACCAAAGTCGCTCAACTCTAGTCATCAGTACCAAAAAAATGTACAAAAAAATGTTTAAAACTGCATTGTTTCTACCTTAATACATTCTCTTAAAATATTTATTTGCAGGTCATAAAAAGAAAAAGAAGAATAAACGAAAAACGCAATGAGAATATAAAATGATAGACCTGTGCTAGAACTTATAAAAAAAAGCAAGAAGGAGCAGTAAATCACAGCTCAAACCATCATCCTAAATGGGCAGACGAAAGAGAACGAGAAAAAGAAGAAAAGAAGAAAATGATGGATAATGATTACACTGGTCAACAGCATTTTTGGTGCCAAAGATATTTCATCGAATTTAGGGTATTTTTGGGGTGCTGATTCTGAATATGTCATCAGTTTTGCCAGATTGGCTCAAGTTTTTGAGATTTTTGGTATCTTATTTATAGCACTTGTTGGTAAATGCGACGCATCATCTCATTAATTTCTTTGGATTAGTACTTGAACTGAGCAGTTCTCAATATAGTTTTGTGTTAATTAGTGTTCTAAAAGTTTGTTCATAGCTTGATTTTTGCACTAACTTTATGTTGTTGTCTGTTTTCCAGTGAAAAGCATGAACTCATCAAGAAGAAGTTGTCTTAACGATCCAGACTCATTCTGTTACATTTGTGGTGAATACACACTGCCAAAACATAGAAGAAACATAACAGACTTCGTAAAAAAAGTGTATTTTGCCTATTTTGGGGTTATGCTTGGGGACCAAGACAAGTTTTGGGCACCACACATAGTGTGCAAAGCATGTATCGAATTATTACGAAAATGGAGCAAAGGACAAAGAAAAAGCTTCAAATTTGGTGTTCCAATGGTGTGGAGAGAGCCAAAAAATCATCATGATGACTGTTATTTATGGTAAACACAGGTACAGGCACATCTTCACAATGAGGGACAGGCCTTCTTGCAGATTCCATGTTACTCCCATTTTCGTTTCTTATGCTTATTGAATCCTTGCACTTGCACTGCACAGAAATAACAGTCATCATGATGATTTTTTGGCTCTCTCCACACCATTGGAACACCAAATTTGAAGCTTTTTCTTTGTCCTTTGCTCCATTTTCGTAATAATTCGATACATGCTTTGCACACTATGTGTGGTGCCCAAAACTTGTCTTGGTCCCCAAGCATAACCCCAAAATAGGCAAAATACACTTTTTTTACGAAGTCTGTTATGTTTCTTCTATGTTTTGGCAGTGTATATTCACCACAAATGTAACAGAATGAGTCTGGATCGTTAAGACAACTTCTTCATGATGAGTTCATGCTTTTCACTGGAAAACAGACAACAACATAAAGTTAGTGCAAAAATCAAGCTATGAACAAACTTTTAGAACACTAATTAACACAAAACTATATTGAGAACTGCTCAGTTCAAGTACTAATCCAAAGAAATTAATGAGATGATGCGTCGCATTTACCAACAAGTGCTATAAATAAGATACCAAAAATCTCAAAAACTTGAGCCAATCTGGCAAAACTGATGACATATTCAGAATCAGCACCCCAAAAATACCCCAAATTCATTAAAATATTTTGGACACCAGAAAAAAAAATTTTTTTCGTTGACCTGTGTTATACATATATATATTAAAAAGATTATTTTATTCAATATAATAAAAATGTTTTGAATGTTTTATATAAAAATATTCGCATAATATGTACTTAATAAAAAATATTAGAGATAAAAAAATGTTTTTATGTGTATTTTGTATTTAAAAATTTAACCAATTTAAAAAGTGATAGAGTTGAGCGACTTTGGTCGGATCGGGTTTTGTGAAACCCGAATGAAACAAAATAAGTTTCAGATGAAACTCGTCCGACTAGAGCAAAACAAAGTCGGAGTTTCGTCCGAAACCCGACCCCAATGCAAGTCAATGGGAAATAAAAGTCGGACGAAACTCCGACTTTTTTTGCTCTAGTCGGACGAGTTTCATCTGAAACTTATTTTGTTTCATTCGGGTTTCACGAAACCCGATCCGACCAAAGTCGCTCAACTCTAGTGATAGATTGATAAAAAACTGTAATATAGGTACACGTTTAAAAGTACTGGATGATAGGGGTTAATGAAAAAGGTTTGCAAAGACATCTGTGAAAACTCAATGGCTCACAGAAAAAGAAGACAGCTCACGAGGGAGGGAAGCACCCAGGGAAGACGGATCGCATCCAGGAGGGGGGGAGAGAGACTGGAGAAGACACCTGACCAAACCGCAAGACGTGTATACCGTCTTGCGGTCTGGTCAGGTGTCTTCTCCGGTCTCTCTCCCCCTCCTGGATGCGATCCGTCTTCCCTGGGTGCTTCCCTCCCTCGTGAGCTGTCTTCTTTTTCTGTGAGCCATTGAGTTTTCACAGATGTCTTTGCAAACCTTTTTCATTAACCCCTATCATCCAGTACTTTTAAACGTGTACCTATATTACAGTTTTTTATCAATCTATCACTTTTTAAATTGGTTAAATTTTTAAATACAAAATACACATAAAAACATTTTTTTATCTCTAATATTTTTTATTAAGTACATATTATGCGAATATTTTTATATAAAACATTTAAAACATTTTTATTATATTGAATAAAATAATCTTTTTAATATATATATATATGTATAATCATTATCCATCATTTTCTTCTTTTCTTCTTTTTCTCGTTCTCTTTTGTCTGCCCATTTAGGATGATGGTTTGAGCTGTGATTTACTGCTCCTTCTTGCTTTTTTTATAAGTTCTAGCACAGGTCTATCATTTTATATTTTTATATATTTATCTCATTGCGTTTTTCGTTTATTCTTCTTTTTCTTTTTATGACCTGCAAATAAATATTTTAAGAGAATGTATTAAGGTAGAAACAATGCAGTTTTAAACATTTTTTTGTACATTTTTTTGGTACTGATGACCTTTGACATTCTTTCCCTGTAACATGTGACCTTTGGCGCCAATATTTGAAATTTGTATGTATAAAACTGGGAGCTACTCTGTCTGTTTGTACATATCATCCCCTGAGGAAGAAGTTTGAAACTTCGAAACGCGTTGGGAAAATAAAAGTATACAAGTACACAATCTGGAAAGGAGTCGTTTTGTCTAGCAGCGCACGGTTAATCCGAAAATTATTTCTTTGATATCTGATGATTTATGGTCACGGAGTGGCCATTTGGATGTGCAGCAGCTTTGACTTCTATTCCTTTATGCCTCCAACTCTCCTGCTATTGGTGAGTATAATAGCTTGAACTATATCTCTTTTACCTGGGTAAGACCCTATTGCGCTCTTTCTCTTTTAGTTTTAACCATTATCTTGGTAAACACTGGAGGGCTGATGATACCCCAAACGGCAGGACGTTGAACTGGTAGTGGTTGGCCCAGGGACCCTGGAAAACCGCAAACCTGAGGAATTCTCTGTGGTCTGGATGAATCGGGACATGATAGTAAGCGTCCCTCAGGTTGATTGTGGCCAACACCCAATTTGTCCTATGAGGGGGATTGCCAACTTAACCGACTCCATCCTGAATCATCTGTACTTTACCACTTGGTTCAAGGGTTTTAAGTTTATTATAACCCTGCTTTCCTGAGAGTTTTACAATTATAAAGAGGCGAGAGTAGTGGCCTCTGCCTATCTCCTGTGGATTTGCTTGCTTGTCTCCCACTCTGGTTCCGGACCTGCTCCAAGCCGCCCAGCAATCGACACCCAACGGGAGCAGTCACGCACAGCGTGGACTGGGGAGATCACTTTGCAGAAGTGTCTTTATGTCTGACAGCAAGGATTTTTGGAGGTACGCCTGCAAGGACGTCATTCTTAGGCATTGCAGGGGAAGACTCTCGAACCTCAATCTCAGCCATTGTGAAAGGTGCAAATAACCCATTGGTTTGAGATGGATTGCAACAATCTATGAAATTCAAGGGTCGGCCCCCGACCAGAGAACCGTGAATTCTGGGAGGACTGGTAACAGCAAGGGAGACGAAAAAATCGTTTCCTAGGTTCCGGAAGAGACTTCTTTTTATCAGTTGCTTTCTCTAGGATATCATCCAGAGCTGGGCCACATAATAATTTCCCTGAAAGGGAAACGTATAGACGTTTGACATAAAGTCTCCTCCCCCAGCTTTCAGCCACAGAGTTCCCCTGGCTGAGTTGGAGAGGTAAATGCATGACCTGTGACCTGCGATTGCAGGCTGGTCTCCCATTTGGGTCCCAGCCCAGCCTCAAGCTGCTTAGCAGCCACCACCTGCGGAACCTAGAAGGGCTGGTTGACAACGCAGATTTTGCTGCTACCCGGACGGACTTAGCGGAAGCATCCGCTAGGAACCCTGTCGCTTTGTAATAGGGAAAGAGAGTCAAGGGTTTCTTCCCTGGAGGTACCCTGAGTGAGGTGATCCTCCGGTGTACGCCACCAGCAGACAGGGACCCAGCTACACATGTAGAGGCTATATTGGCCTTAAGCAAGGTTGTGGAGGCGTCCCAGGATTTCCTGAGCAAGCTTGCCATTGACAGTTGCCCTTAAATGGAAGAGCCGCTCTCTTGCATGTCCACTTTATGGACTTCCCATAAGGAGCCATCTCCGTCCAAGGGAAAAACCGATTCCTCAATTCTGAGGTGACACCAAGTCTCTCTCGGGAGGGGCCCATTACCAGCCGTGAAGGCTTCAGCCCCTCCAAACATCTCATCTTATATAGAGAATTCCACTTCCTCCTCCCGTACTAACTAATCTGGTCTCTCATTCCCGTCCTGGCCCAGCCTCAAGCTGCTTAGCGGCCGTGACAAATGTAGTCATGCTCAGCCTAGAATGGCCGGAGGCACCTTCGGAAGAGAGATAGTATTCCCAGATCTGAGGGTGGAAGTGGAACCCTCATTTTCCCAAGCATCCTCTGCGTTAGAGTTATCAAATTCACCCGAGTCAAATCAGATTACACAGGTGCTGATTTCCTCTTAGCAGGAGGGGGCTGTGGCTGGGAAAATGTCGTCATAGAAGATTGGACTTCTTGTCCGATGAGAGTTTTTATACTGTCCAGTAGGGAGGGCTGCTCTGTACGTAATACATCATCCGTGCAGGGCTGACAAAGCTACCCTATTTGAAGAGGGAGGCCTGGAACCACACCTGGTTTATTCTTTTTAGGGTCAGAGGCCCTGTCTCCCTATGAGAGAGAGAGAAGGCATACTAAGCCACCTCCGAGACTATTCTGGACAGAAAAGGGGGGACCCACCCCGCTACTTACAGTAGGAGGGTGACGCTGTGCCCGCAGTAGCTGGCAGTAAGGGTTTGTCGCCATCCATGGTCAGTCAGCCAGCCACAGTCACTGTACAGATAATGGCCTTACCTGGACGCACCCGGATCGGGATTAGAATAACCGAGGTCCATTCAGTGTGTTGTGTGCTCCTCCTCCCCTTGGTCCACGGGTGAGGGTCATTTCAATCACCTCTCCCAACAGCTGAATTCCCCAGTTGCTCAGCGGCTGCTCCTGCACACTCGGCGGTGCTCCATCCTCTGACGAGAGCAGCCACGCTCAGCCCAGAAGGGCCTGTGGCTGGGGCCCCGGACCGCGTCTGCAGTCGCGCATGCGTTCCCACCTGGCACACAGGTGGAAGGCAAACCGGAAGTTCGGCACGTGCACGCCCGGATCGCATGCCACATGGGGAGGAGGATGCCGGGGAGCTCCAGGAGGACCCCGGCCGCACAGCACCACCCCGCTTTACCCTGCTGAGGGGGCGCAGGAGGGGCGGGCAAGGGTCCCGAGTACCACCAAAGTGGAGATGGGAGCAGCATTCCTACGGAGGAGATCAGAGCCCCCGACCGTTGACTGCCCGGCGTTACAGATATCTGATGTTGAAGTGCCTCCGGTCGCTGGCCACGGCAGCACTATCAGGACCTCTTCATGCCCCATAGGGGACAGGAAAAACACTGGATATAGCAGGAAGGGGAGGGTTATTTAACCTCTTGTGCATTTCCTGTCCCCCATTAGGGCGGGAAGACATCCTCCGATATGGCTGTCGTGGAAGGTGACTAGAGAAATGAACATTTAACTTTTTAGTCACAAAAATGATCTTTTAGCAACAATTTTTTTATTTTCCCAAGGGTAACATAGTAACATAGTTAGTAAGACTGAAAAAAGACATTAGTCCATCCAGTTCAGTCTATAAAATTCTGTCAGAATAAATCCCCAGATCTATGTCCTTCTAAAGAACCTAACAATAACTGTAAGATACAATATTGTTACTCTCCAGGAAGACATCCAGGCCTCTCTTGAACCCTTCGACTGAGTTCACCATCACCACCTCCTCAGGCAGGGAATTCCAGATTCTCACTGCCCTAACAGTAGAGAATCCTCTTCTATGTTGGTGGAAAACCTTCTCTCCTACAGATGCAGAGAATGCCCCCTTGTGACCGTCACCTTCCTTGGTATAAACAAATCCTCGGAGAGATATTTGTATTGTCCCCTTATATACTTATACATGGTTATTAGATCGCCCCTCAGTTGTCTTTTTTCTAGACTAAATAATCCTAATTTTGCTAATCTCTCTGTGTATTGTAGTTTCCCCATCCCCTTTATTAATTTTGTTGCCCTCCTTTGTACCCACTCTAGTTCCATTATATCTTTCCCCAGCACCGGTGCCCAAAACTGTACACAGTACTCCATGTGCGATCTAACCAGAGATTTGTACAGAGGCAGTACAATGCTCTCATCATGTGTATCCAGACCTCTTTTAATGCAACCCATGATCCTGTTTGCATTGGCAGCCGCTGCCTGGCACTGGCTGCTCCAGGTAAGTTTATCATTAACTAGGATCCCCAAGTCCTTCTCCATGTCAGATTTACCCAGTGGTTTACCGTTCAGTGTGTAATGGTGATATTGATTCCTTCTTCCCATGTGTATAACCTTACATTTATCATTGTTAAACTGCATCTGCCACCTTTCAGCCCAAGTTCCCAACTTATCCAGATCCATCTGTAGCAGAATGCTATCTTCTCTTGTATTGACTGCTTTACATAGTTTTGTATCATCTGCAAATATTGATATTTTACTGTGCAAACCTTCTACCAGATCGTTAATAAATATGTTGAAGAGAATAGGTCCCAACACCGACCCCTGCGGTAACCCACTGGTCACAGCGACCCAGTTAGAGAATATACCATTTATAACCACCCTCTGCTTTCTATCACTAAGCCAGTTACTTACCCATTTACACACATTTTCCCCCAGACCCAGCATTCTAATTTTGTGTACCAACCTCTTGTGTGGCACGGTATCAAACACTTTGGAAAAATCAAGATATACCACATCCAATGACTCACCTTGGTCCAGTCTATAGCTTACCTCTTCATAAAAACTGATTAGATTGGTTTGACAGGAGCGATTCCTCATAAACCCATGCTGATATGGCGTTAAACATTTATTCTCATTGAGATAATCCAGAATAACATCCCTCAGAAACCCTTCAAATATTTTAACAACAATAGAGGTTAGACTTACTGGCCTATAATTTCCAGGTTCACATTTAGAGCCCTTTTTGAATATTGGTACCACATTGGCTATTCGCCAGTCCTGTGGAACAGACCCCGTCGCTATAGAGTCTCTAAATATAAGAAATAGAGATGAGCGACTGCCTTTTTTCGGGTCGAGTCGGGTTTCATGAAACCCGACTTTCTCAAAAATCGAGTTGAACGAAATCGGCCGGTTATCGTGAAAAGTCGAAGGCCGACTGACACACGAAACCCAATGCAAATCAATGGGGAACCAAGGTCGCCAGGGAGTGGAGGATAGGAAACACACCTACAGTGCCCATTTTAATGCCAAAAACATCAATTCTTATTACTTAAACTTGTCAACCTTAATTTACTTTATAATAATAATTAGGCATTGAAAACTGGGGGTTATTTGGCTAAAGTTATAAGGGGGGGTAGGGCTGGCTCCAGATTTTCATGGGCCCTGGGCCAAAGAGTGTCACTGGGCTCTTTTAACACATGCCACAATTCATGATCCTCTGATACAGCAGAGAAATAGTGGTATAGTACAATGAAAAATACTTCACTTCTTACATCTCATGACTGATATCCATTTTAAATTCTCCAATAGCTCCAAAAACGGACAGCATATTACTCCATACAGTATTATGGCCACCGCATAGTGCGCTATACAGAGTAATGAGGCCCACATATTTCTCCATACAGAATCATTGGTTCCATATAATGTTTGAAACAGTATATGATGAGCTCCACATAATGCTACAGGAAAACCGAAAAAATAATGGAAGCTCAAATACCATAAAAAATGGATTTTTATTTAGTACATGCAACAATGCAAATTTTACATATTTTCATAGTAAAAGACAAATTTTATTTAATAAATGCAACAATGCCAATTAAAAGCGGGTAACACCAATACAAAAAAATTGCTGCACAAATATCCTATGGTATAGATGGATGATGCATTCCCTGCATAAAAGTGTGCCCAGATAAAGATAAGCTTAATGGAGAATACAAAAAAGGTTATTTTACCAAAAAATGTCCAAAAGACTAGCCTACATGACCAAATCCTAGTGAAATGTTTATATATATATATATATATACTGTATATATTTATATATATCTATATATATATATATACGAAGGCTTGTACCAAGTATTAGAGAGACGTCTCTATAAATAGAGCAATGCAAGCATAACAGTAATGGAGTGAATAAGATGACTGTGCAAAAAAAGAACCAATTCCAGACAAATAGGTCTACAAAAGGGACAAGTCCATGGTCCTTAAGGTATATAATTAAATTGCTATATTAGCATTGCCCAGGATGAGTGAATAATCAAACCAATCAAGTCTAATTACCATGAGAAAGTACTACAATGAAACACTGGTTATGCAAAAGGTGCCCATGTAAGGAATCTGTGTCTATATCTGTTAGCAGCAATGACCCCAAAGCGCGTTTCGCACTTGGCTTTATCCAGGGGAGATGTTATCAAACTGCCATATATTGGCGCTTTTATATTGTGTCAAGATCATTAGTGGCAGCGGTGAAGTGACATCATGTCCGCCCGCAGCTCCAGAGTGACGCCCACCAAAAGCCGAGGCCCGCAAGGACACCACGCGTCTCCAAGCCCAAACGTCAGAGCAGGAGAGGCCGACACCAGAGCGGCGCGTTGCCATGGCGAGCAATATCACAATGGGGCACAAGCCTCGCCCACCCGTCCGACACGTCAGGGCGAGCGGGAGGGGCCAGACCCCGTTCGAGCGTCACCAAGGCAACTGTTGGAAAACGCCACCCCGGTGCCCAAACATCCCCCCCACCCCGCGCGCCAGGGTGAGGAGGAGGGTCGGACGTGAATGCAGCCATACAGCTTCTGTGGGCGGCACACTGCAGGAGATTGTTTACAACTGAAGTCTGAACTATGCAGATAAACCCAAATATAAGGACACAGGCTAGGAGCTACATGCCCAATCTACAGTGAACCACGTACCCAGGCTGAACAAAGTGGCTATACAAAAGATGTATCAGTGCAAAATGTGCAAAGAGTGAAATACAATATTATCTTATAAAAATACAGTGAAAGATACATAAATGTATGCAATAATAAGAAAGTATATTCATAAAACAATAGACAAAAAAGTGAAATACACTATTATATATACAAAATATAAAGCCAATTAATAAGGCTAAGCGTCACAGAAGTGCAAATACTGATGATACATGAAAAAAAGTGCTACATACAATAATATTACAATGACAGCACATAAGTGAATAATGTATACAAATGAGAATAAAGTGTATTTAAAATGCATAAAAAAGGTGAAAAAAGGGGGGCATACGATAAAAAGGGGAATTATCTTCTTCCTAGACTGTATACTTCATATCCGCCAGAAGAGAAAAAATGATGTCATTTTCGCACAATACAGGAAAACCGCAATACCTAAAAACACTATAATAAATAAAAAGAAAAAAGGTTAAAATCACAGAAATGTAACAATAAAAACAAAAGGCGAAACAATATTAAAGAAAAGGGGCATAGCTAAGAATCTCATTTAAGCCCATAGGTTGAATGGACCCAACTTTGGCGATCCACTTGGCCTCCAACTGGGCCAAATTTTTCCTCCAATTACCTCCTCTGAAATCAATATGGACTTTGTCAATGCCTTTGACCCTCAATGACTTCGCATCACAATTATGATGGATTTTAAAATGTTTAGGTATAGGTTTCAACAAATCCAAGTCATTAATGTCACAGGCATTAAGGATTTCGCGGTAGTGTTCTCTAGTTCTAATTTTGAGAGCTCGAGATGTTAGTATATGTTGGTCCCCATGGATGAAGCTCCACTGTGTTATGGGCCCAAATAATGCTCCATATATAATGGGCCCCATTTCTAATGCTTCAGTGTATAATGGGCCCTGTAAATGCTGCTCCAGTGTCTGATGCCCTCCTTTGGAATGCTCCAGTGTATGGTGGGCCTCATATATCATTCTCCAGAGTACAGTGCTCCCCAAAAATAGCTGTCCCAACATTGAAAACAATTAAATAAGTCTCCTCGCTAGGGAATCCCTGTACTAGTCTGGACTCCTTGTCGTCCCCATCTTCCATCTCACTGCACTTGGACTGTTTAGGCAGAGGACTACAGACGTGATGTCATCGCGCTCTCTGACCAGAATGTCACTGTCAGGAAACGCGGAAGACGTCACGGCGGTGGAGCAGGGAGAGGTAAGTATTTCAACTTTGCAAGTGCTGTGATCCTGAGCAAACGGGGGGCCCACTCGTTGGTGACGGCACTAGCACAGGGCCCATCATAGTACGGCGGTGTGTCTGAAGGCGGGCCCTCCCACCGGCAGAGACACTTTTGTGTACTATGAGGGGCCCTGTGCCAGTGCCGTCGCCCATGAGTATGCCCCCCCACCTGCTCAAGGAACCTGCACTTTCATCTGCACCTTCCTCTTTGTCACAGTGTAAGGTGGTATAGTATGCGGGAAGGGGAACCTGAGTTTCATCAGGGTCAGATTCTGGCTGTGTAGAGTGCGAGGGGAATGTAGTGGTGTGTCAATGTACCACCAGAATCATCTAGCAGTGGCTGGGCATCAGTGCACTTGTGGCGCCCCCAGGAGTACGGTCGCCACAGTGGCATTACCTTCCTCCTAGGGAGTGTGATGCCATGCTTGGGAGCAATGAAGGATCTCTCTAGCAGTTAAACCAACACACAACACAGTTCCCACTCCAGGCCAGCAGGGAAACCTCTGAACCTGACTACTGAGGAGCTGCTCTCTGTGGTCGGGAGGAGGTAAGTTAGGGCAGTCTGTGAAGGGAAGGGGAAGTGTGTGGACGTGAGAAGGGGAGCTGGAGGATGAGCAGAGTTAAGGCTCACTCCTAGCTGGAGCGCACGGTTGGGATTCCGGTCTCCGAGTTTGTAGGGACACTGACGGTCCTGCAGCAGAAACCGGAGGGAGTAGCAGCTGTAAATGCTCTGTTCCCAACTAAGGCTCGGAGGCCCCAGCAGTGACATGTTTGAGCCAGAAGGAAAAGGCTATGGCTGCCTGCCATACGAGAAAGTTCCAAAAGAGAGTCAACAGGGGGAACTTCAGTGAACTCAGTACTGCGAGTACCTCAGATAAGCGCTAGAACGGAGGCCACACTACCTATCTGCAGAGAGAGAATTCCAAATTTGCTTCCAGGCTGTCCAACACTTTCTCCATCTGTACTCTGGGTCTTGGACGGCACTTACCAAGTACAGGTAAAGGAACTGTACAACTGTGACTGTCATCTTTCTCCTGCGCCTGGGTCACGGCTCTGCTACATCCTGCACTGCACACCATCTACCAACTCTTTCAACTGCCCTGCGACTACGGCCCTACCTGTGCAGGGCTTCTACATCTTAGCTGCACCACAACATCTGTCCCAGAGAAGCGACACTGCAGCGCGGGTCAATCTGATCAGAAACCACAGGTGGCGTCACGTATCATTCACCTATAAACATTATTCACCCCTTTGCATGGACACGCAGGGCCACGGAACGGGTCATCACCACCAACGTGACACATCCCTCTGAGACACCGGCCGATACACGTACCGATTAACCCCACTGCCCTGGCTGGCCACCCACATTCCATGTCAGATTCATCTTGGACTGGGGAATTCATGATTTGACTTGATAACCCAGGCATGGTATGTGAGAAAGAGCTACATGGACTAATGTGATGTGTGGCCTGCTGCATCATTCACTTTTGGTGGGGGTGAAGGACACAAGGAAAGGGGTTCTTCCTGACCAGGAGCCAGCACTTGACGACTCAGTGCTTGCATTTTTTGAAACTTCAGAAGAGGAGGGCATATTTGCTGGAGTCTGTTTTGACAATGTAAGCCAAAACCAGTTCCTGATGCTCCGGCTTTAAAAGCGGTTAACCTACTCCCAGAAAAGGTAGCCTTCCAGGCATTCCAGAGCCAGACCATGACGCAGGCTCAACACCTCCTGCCTTAGCTGTTATTGTGCTTTTGCCACTACCAGCCCATGCACCACCACCATCAGCACCAGCTGGCCCGCCCACATCCGCGGCCTCTTCCTCCAAACTTCAAAATGTTGCAGAACATGAACCCAAAATAACATCAGATATATGGTACTGTATCAGAAGCGTACAGCTCTATACAGTCAAAGGATGATTGTCAATCTCCCTATATATACCATCAGTCACACAGAGATGCTCACAGGCTCAGTATGGATTAGACAAGAATATAAAAAGTAGAAAAAGTGTACAGTATCAACAGATAGCAGGTATATATAGTATAGTTTAAACATTCTAAATCTCTGTAGATATTTCAGGAGGCAGACACAGATGCTCTCAGGCTCAGTATGGATTACAACACAATATAAAAAGCCTTAAAACGGTAATGGATCTGAAGAGTACAGCTGTACACAGTGTAGGGGTCATTGTTTTCAATCTCAGTATTTATTTCCACAGTCAGAAAATAACTCTCACTTGGTCAGTTTGGATTAGACCAGAATATAAAAAGCAGTAAATGGGTAATGTATCACAAGTGTAGAGCTGTAAACACTAGTGTTGGGGTAATTTTTAAATGTACATCTAAATTGCAGGACTAACACACAGACTGTCACATGCTCAGGATGGATCACACCACAATATAACAAGAAGATCCGCAAGAAATAATCACACATGTGGGACAATGTTCCAGGTGTCAATGATACACTTAGAGTGGTGGGTGGAGGAGGACTTCCTGGCAGTAAGGGTACAGTATCACCAGATACCAGGTATATATAGCATAGTTTAAACATTAAAAATGTACGTCTATATATTCAGGAGTAGTGTTGAGCCACCCCGCTAGTGTTCCAGTTCGTTTTGGTTCGTCGAACACGAGGCAAGTTCGTCGAATGTTTGTCGAATGTTCGACGAACAACGTTGAACACCATTGAAAACAATGGCAGGCAAACACAAACACATACAAACACATAGAAAACAATTACAAAACACCTTAAAAGGTGTCCCAAAGAACAAAATGCTCAGAATACAAAAATAACATATGGAAAACGGCAACTACATATAGAAAAGAGGTGGAGGAGTAAATGGAGGAGGAGGAGACACAGATATAGGCATGTCATGCCCTTATGAAGTCAAGAAAGGCTGGAATAAAAATGTAAAATACCAAAAAACAGTAAAAATCTGAAATCGAAGACGATCATATACCGTCGGACTTCCCACCGTAAATTAGGCCAAATGCTGATCAGGCGGCGTTATTCCCACGAGCCTCCGTACAGCGTCCAAGAAGGCAAAGTGTTTGTTTTCCGGGGGCAGTATGGTTGCAAAGCTGAACCTTAAAGGAATGTCCTTAATTGGACTCCACATGGGCAACCTCAACCATGCCAGCTACAGAAAAGATTGACAGATTGCAAGCTTTGTTGATTTTGTGGGTGGTGGTGGATGTCCGTTTTTTGTTGTGCTAGTGATTTGTCAGCTTAATTCCGTTAACGAACGAGACTCCGGCATGCCCCCGCGGTACGCGTCAAGCTTACTAGAGGGACACGCGAGGCTCTGGCACGCGAGATCAATCAATAACCGGTCTGTCATGCCCTTACATGTCCGGGGCTGCATGCACGCTACACTGAAAGGTCCAGCGTGTGTCGCTTACAGGTGCAGATAACCTGCTGAACCCCGTTAGTGATGGGGATCTGGGATTACAATTCTTCCCCGCGAACGAGGAAGTGCAGGTCAACCGGAATTCAAGAATTAGGCCTAACCAGCATTCCAGAAAAAATTAAGTGTCCAAACCACAGGTGCTGTAGCTTGCTTAACAGCTGGGCTCCTATGCTGAGTAGCATGCAGTTCTTACATAAACAGGCGGCATAGCTTGGTTCACTGGTGGGCTCCTCTGTTGAATAGCAGACAGTGCTACAAGGCCCAAAAGGATTTTCTGGACAAGATGTGGTAAAAAATAATTAGAAACACACACGGTGTAGCTCCTTGACAGGTGTACTACACCACTTGCTACCACACACCGCTACTATGCCATGAAACAGTCTATTAACATTGAAAACCATTATTAATGTGAAAATGAAGTTACGCTTTTGGTGAACGAACCGTTCTCGAACGGAACCTCGAACAGCCGAATTTTAAGCAAAGTGTTCGAGTTCGACAAACGACTTGAACACTGCCCAAAACAGCTGGAATTTTAACTTGGCGAAAAGGTTGACTCGAACACTGCTCATCTCTAATCAGGAGGCAGACTCAGATGGTCTCAGGCCCAGTATGGATTCGACAAGATTGTAGAAAGTTGAGAAAGGGTACAGTATCACCGGATAACAGGTATATATAGCATAGTTTAAACATTAAAAATCTGTGTATATTTCCGGAGTCCGACAAAGACACTCACAGCCTCAGTATGGATTAGACAAGAATCTAAAAAGTAGAAAAAGGGTTATGTATTCGAAGCGTACACCAGTATACACTGTTGGGGTATTTTTCAATCTTCATATATATTTCAGTCTCAGTAAGACAGTCCAGACTCTCCTCAAGAGGAAACGAGATGGATACCAGTACAGATGGAAAGTCGAGTGATTGCAGAAATTTTAGAATTACTAATCACGGTAAAAACTCCCAGGAGAATTCTCAGAGGCGATGCTGACCCTCAATTACTTTGTCTGTGGAGACAGCGAAAACAGTTCTTGTGAATAAAGGTTTGCTGTATCGCAGTACCGTGGAACCCATCACCGTTACTTATCTTCATTAAATTGTGATCACAGGGACAGATGTAGACATTGTCCTCTCTGCCTATCATGATCTGTCAGGTAACTTTGGTGTGCAAAAGACACAAGCCACAGGCCGTTGGCGATTCTATTGGATTGGCATGAGAGGACACATTTAAAAATGTGGGCAGGAATGTCACACGTCTGTGAGTCGGAAAACCGTGAAAGCTGATGATAAACCACCACTGCATCTCATTGTGAGTCGACGTCCATAACAAATGGAAGCCATTGATCATCTGAAGATAGAGCCCAGCAGGACAGGGCATAGGTACATCTTAACCATCATCTATCATTTCACCAAATTTGTATTGGCAGTCCCAGTGAAGTATTTAACAGGCCAGACTACACAGTGGTGGAGCAGGGAGAGGTAAGTATTGCAAGTGCTGGTGTCCTGAGCAAGCAGGGGGGGCCCACTCGTGGGCGGCGGTACTGGCACAGGGCCCCTCATAGTATGCTGGTGTGTCTGACGGCGGGTGTGCACCCCCACCGTCAGAGACACTTGATTCTACTATGAGGGACCTTGTGCCAGTGCCGTTGCCAAAGAGTGTGCCCACCCACCTGTCCAGGGCAATGGCACTCGCACGGGTGCGTGCGCCAGGTGGTGACACCAGCCCTGTGGGGGAGGCAGCCCAGTTAGGGAGGTGGAAAAAATGGCATATGTTGATGATGGACATTCAGCAGCTGCAAATGGAGTAATTGGAGAAGTCCGCGGAAGAGGACGACAAAAGCAAGCCATTTTTCTGGCAACCTACGTGTCAGCAGGGGAGGGTGGGACAAAATCCTTTGAAACCCATGCATGGTTCATTTTAATGAAGGTTAGGTCATCAACATTTTGGGTCGACAGACGGGTCCTTTTTTCTGTCAGGATTGATCCAGCAGCACTGAAGACTCGTTCAGATAACACACTAGCAGCAGGGCAAGCGAGCTCCTGTAAGGCATATTGTGCCAATTCAGGCCAGGTGTCACGTTTACTGGCCCAATAGTCAAAGGGGAATGACCGGTGAGGGAGAACATCAATATGGGAGGAGAAGTAGTTTGTTACCATAGTTGACAACTGCTGTCTCCTGTCACTTTCGATTGATGTAGTATTACCAGTCATGTGAGCGGTACTTGAAAAATCAGTCCACAACATGGTCATGAAACCCCTGTGTCCAACGCCACTTTGGCTGTGTGCACCACGAGCACCTCTTCCATGTTGCTCCCTATGGCTCGTTGGAAAAATATCACCGCCGCTGTGTGCTGGGAATGCCTCAAACAAATGGTTTACCAGAGTTGCTTGTTTGTTAGCCAATATTAGCTCTAGGTTCTCCTGTGGCTTGATGTTTTGATATTTACCTTTATAGCGTGGATCCAGGATGCTGGCCAACCAGTAGTCATCATCGTTCATCATTTTGGCAATGCAGGGGTCCCTTTTTAGGATCTGCAAGGCATAATCAGACATGTGGGCCAATGTTCCAGGTGTCAATGATACACTGCGAGTGCTGGGTGGAGGAGCACTTTCTGGCAAACCAACATCCCTCCAGTCACGCACAAACCCTGTACCTGACCTTGCCACGCCAACATTTTTTCTTGCCCCCTGAGAAGCATCCTCCTCCCCAAAATAATCATCCCCATCATCCTCCTCCTCTTCCTCCACCTCATCCACAAGACTTCCCTGAGACAATGGCTGACTGTCATCAAGGCTTCCCTCCTCCTCTTCCTCCTCGGCTGCAGATGCCTGCTCCTTAATGTGCGTCAAAGTTCGCATGAGCAGACGCATAAGTGGGATGCTCATGCTTATGATGGCGTCGTCTGCGCTTATCAGCCGTGTGCATTCCTCAAAACAGTGAAGGACTTTGCAGAGGTCTTTCAGCTTCGACCACTGCACACCAGACAACTCCATGTCTGCCTGCAAACTGCCTGCCCGTGTATCCTCCCACAAATGAATTACAGCCTGCCTTTGTTCGCCCAGACTCTGAACCTTGTGCAGGGTGGAGTTCCAACTTGTTGCAACGTCGATAATTAGGCGGTGCTTGGGAAGGTGGCGCAATCGCTGCAGCTTCTGCATACGACTGGAGTGTACAGGTGACCGGCGGATGTGCAAGCACAGTCTTCGCACCTTATGGAGCAGGGGTGTTAACTCCGGATAATTATTGAGGAAGCAATGCACCACTAGGTTCAAGGTGTGAGCCAGGCAAGCTATGTGTCTGAGTTTTGAAAGGGCTATGGCTGCCACAAAATTCCGGCCATTATCACTAACTACCTTGCCTGCCTCAAGATGTAGACTGCCCAGCCATGACTCAGTTTGTCGCTGCAAGTAGTAGGCCAGTATCTCTGCGGTATGTCTGTTGTCGTCCACAAACATCATCTTCAACACAGCCTGCTGACGCTTACCACTAGCTGTTCGATAGTGGGACAACTCGTGTGCAACACTGGCAGCTGCGGATGGAGTGCTCGTGCGACTGCACTCTGTGGATGAGCTTTCGCTTCTGGAGGAAGAGGGTTAAACGCCTACAGCCAACTGTTTCCTATACCGTGGGCTAGGCAGCACTGTCCCACCGCCGCTGTCCTCTGTGGACCCTGCATCCATCACATTAACCCAGTGCACAGTGATGGACACATAACGGCCCTGGCCATGCCTACTGGACCATGCATCTGTTGTGAGGTGCACCTTTCCACTCACTGATTGCTTGAGTGCATGGACAATGTGGTCTTTCACATGCACTTGCAGGGCTGGGATGGCTTTTCGCAAAAAGAAGTGCCAACTGGGTAGGTCATAGCGTGGTACTACGTAGGCCATGAGCTCGTGGAAAGCTTTGCTTTCAACCAACCAGTAGGGCACCATCTCTAACGAGATTAGTTTGGCAATGTGGGTGTTCAAAGCCAGTGTATGCGGATGAGAGGAGGAGTACTTTCTTGTCCTACTCAGTCTCTGGTAGGGTGTGCTGGACTTGAGAGCTGCATATGGTGGAACTAGTGGTGGACATGGCGGACTGAGAGAGGGTTGGTGATGGTGAAGGTGTTGATGGTGTTGCTGATGGCCTAAATTCAGTCTTTCGTAGCAATAACATTGTGATTCCATGACTGCTTTGCCCTTGCGACGACACCTCGACATTTGCTGCTGGTGGTGTGCTAACCGGCGGGCTTACAGTGGGGGAAGCGATGTAGCGTTGCTGACTACCTGCTTTTGGAGCAGGTGCACATGTGGTACGTGAGGTTTGGTAGTCCGTCCACGCTTGCAAGTGCATGGTGGTTAAATGTCTAAGCATGCAACTGGTATTCAAATTTCTCAGATTTTTCCCTCGGCTAAAGGTCTTTGCGCACTTCTTACAGATAACTTTTGCCTGATCATTAGGATTTTGTTCAAAAAAGTGCCACACTGCACTCTTCCTACTATGGAAAACATTTTGAGATCTTGCACGCTGTGCTAATTTGACGATCTGGCCAAGCTGTCCTGCAACTCTTTTGGTTTTTGTAACACGTTTTTGGACTGCTACGGTCATGCAGGAAAACAGCTGTTGCGATGTCGTTGCCTGCTGCGGATACTCCTCCTCCTCTTCTGAGCTATTGGCAGCGGCACCCTCTTCCCCCAATGGATGCTAATCTGGGTCAACAACTGGGTCATCCATCACCTTCTCTTCACTTTCATGTGCACCTTCCTCTGTGTCACCGTGTAAGGTGGTATAAGCCTTGGATTACGTGAAGTTAACTCCGAGTAGGAATGGCTACACCTATGCTTTGACCATCGTGGACCATTACTCAAGGTTCTTGGCAGTTGTGCCTGTTAAAGACCAAACAGCGAAGACAGCAGCCAAGGCATTTCAGCAGCACTTTTGTCGACCGCATGGATACCCTGAACAAGTGCTCACCGATCAAGGTCCAGCCTTTGAGGCAGAAGTGTTTCAGGAGTTCTGTAACATGTACGGTTGCAAGAAAATCAGAATGACGCTGTACCATCCACAGACAAATGGCATGTGTGAGAAGATGAACCAGGTGGTCATTGATTTATTGAAGACCTTACCTCTGGAAGAATGAAACCATTGGCCAGAGAAGTTGCCAGATCTGGTAGATCTATATAATCATATACCGGTAAACTCCACAAATTTCACTCCGGCCTACTTGATGAGAGCAAGACCTGGCAAGTTACCTATTGACTTAGACATGGGAGTCTTAACACCTGAGACAACATCACCAGATGCAGACTGGGATACAGAGCAGCAGCAACAATACAGCAAAGTGCAAGAATGTGTGGAGAAAAGTTTGTCCCAAGCAAGACAGAGGCAGGAAAGAAATTACAACCAACACGCCCCTGCAGTTCCCTTGACACCAGGAGAGCAAAGTACTTAAAAGAAAGAGACATGTTCACAAACTAGATGACCAGTGGGAAGCAGAGCCATACACCGTGATACCTTCAGACTTTAATAAGACCAAAGTATGTATCATCAGCAAAGATGGAGGAGAAACCTTCGAAGCAGTCTCAAGAGATCATCTAAAGATGGGCCCTGATCTATTGAAGGACAAGAAAGAAGTCCAAGACACTTCCCAACCCATAGTAGAGGTGGAAGAATAGATTCTAACTATACTTGGAGAATTTCCTCAGACGTGGACACAAGTAAATCAGGCAATAGTAGAACCAGTACTAACCTTTCATCAGCCTACTGCACTAGATGAAGCAGAGACTCTAAATGAAATGGCTCCAGTAACAGATACCACATCTGCAGATGAATGCGGAAATCTGTCCCCTGCTAACAGCGAATCTGACAATCTCATGGTGAGTCTAGGAGTAGAGAGAAGGCAGTCTAGAATACCTATCTTACACAAGTCTACTTATAGCGTAGTGACTAATGCACCAACAGTAGACATCAGAGAACAAGTCAGGTCATCAGAAATACCTATACTGCGTAGATCCACTCGCAGTACTAGAGGTCAGATCCCTGCCCGTTACAGAGATTACGTGATGTAAATAAAGTAATAAGAATGTATAGTTGTAACCGTTAAGCATGAGAGCCTACAGAGACTTACTGTAAGAACCTTTTTAAGTATTCGCAATAAACAGTTAAAGGACAATTGGGCCACAGGACTATGTGTGGTCAGAACTGTATTTGTAAATAGTTACTCCAAAAAGGCCTTTGAAATAAGATGCCGGTGTGGTCAAAAAACAGGCCCATCTACAGGGTGCCCTGTAGCCATGCCCAAGTACGACACACAAAGTGGGTTAAGGCAGTTCCCACCAACTAAACTCCAGGTACAAGAACAAAGACAATTCCTCGACAGCAGCGTAATGACTGGTCGCTGCAGTAACTGTGCATTGTTTTCTTTTTCTTGTCTGGTTTTTGATAATTTTTACATTTTTAAGACTTTGTAGATTTGCATTAATTGTTGTTGTCAACAATTCTTGTTATATTTTTCCTCAGTCCAGGAGTACTGAACTTAACTGCAGGGGAATGTGACACCCCAGAGTCCGGTTGTCACATTGACATTGCCTCCCTCTAAGAGGTGAAGTCATGCTTGGAGGCAGAAAGGGACCCCATGCCAGGCAGCATAGATTTATCACAATTTCCTGCTGCAGGTCAGAAAAGGGAGATGCCTTATAAATTCTGGCCAGCATAGGGGGTTGGTGAGTCAGCTAGAAATCAGCTGAAGGGGTTGTCATGGAAACGAAACAGCTGTGAGCTGTGAGGAGAAATGACAGTTACAACGTGAGGAGTGAAGTAAAGAGATCTTTCTGGAAGATCCTGTCAGATGAAGACAGGGAGTGGATCTGAGAGGAGCTCGATAGGCAGAGCTGATCTGTGAAGAGGGAAAGGACAAGAGCAGAGACAGAGAGACTCTAGTGAAGCTAAAATACTGCATATAGCAGACCCCTGAGTGAAACGCTAATAAAGAGAAAAGGGACATCAGAGTCCTAGGCTGACAGGAACTGTACGCCCTGATAGCCGAATCTGAAAGTACAGGGGATTGTAAATTCCTGTGCACATTAATCACCTGAGGGCACGGCAGCGGATAAGGAGCCCGGGGCCGACGGTGACGAGAACGGTACCCGTGGAAGAGGCTCACGTGACAGCTGTACAGGTTAGTGAAACCATCACGAATAGACGGTCGCAGCATAGTTATATACAGCGGAGACCCACATACAAAGCGCAGAAAGGAAGGTCCTAAATCCCCACCTGGCAAGGTGGATCCCCTGAATGCCTCCAGGCGAGCCGGACTCATTCCATCACCTGTATGTGGTACTCCGGACTGCAACCTATTACCAGTAACAGGTAAAGAAACTGCACCTCTCTGTGTCTTTCTCTCATTTATCTGCACCCCAATGTTTACAGACACTTTTACTATTTATTTAACATCTTTGCCCTGGGACTACAGCCCTACCTGTGGAGGGCTACAACATCATAGCTGCACCCAACATCCATCCCAGAGAAGCAACACTGCAGCGCTGGTCATCTCTGACTAGAATACCACAGGTGGCGTCACGTATTTCACCATCTAATAACGTTATTTTCATTTTTTACCACATAAATACCACACAACTTTCCCCTATTCCATTTACTGGACGTCTCTGGGCCACGGACCGGGTCACCGCCGCCGTGACACCATCCCCCATGGAAGTCGACGGGCCCGGTACCGAGTACCCCCAGGCCCCGCGGGGCGCTCCAGACACAGTATGAGTAGCGATGTGAAAAATGTATGCAGACAGAGTATGGGGAGTGAGGGTGATGGGATGTGTTTTTTTTTCCTGTGTTAGTAGTTCCAATTCTCCTTGTTTGTTGCCCATGCTTTGTGCATTAGTATAGAAACATTTTAGTTTGTGATTGGTTTCTCTTTCTCCAATATTTTTATTAATTAGATTCTTTTGTCTTTGTTCTTCCTTTCCACTTCTAATAGCAGAGTTCTCAATAGCATTTGTCAGGTGATTGGCTTTTTCTGGTCTTTTGCTTCCCTTCCCATGTTGTTCTAGTTTAAAGCTCTCCTTACAAGTGTAGCAAGGCGACTTCCAAATACATGTTTTCCAGTCTTCGTAAGGTGCACCCCATCTCTAGCAAGTAGTCCATCGTAAAGGTAATTCACTCCGTGATTAGTGTTGAGCGATACCGTCCGATATTTAAAAGTATCGGATCGGATGGTTTCGGCCGATCTAAAAAAAATATCGGGTATCGCCGATTCCGATACCGGAAGTCCCATTCAAGTCTATGGGACTTCCGGTATCAGAATAAGAAAAACCCTATTTTTGCCTTGTACAGCCTCTCTGGGGTCTGTACGGGCCTTTCGGGGGGCTGTGCCAGCCTGCCGGGGGGTCTGTGCAGGCTCCGGTGGTCTGTGCCGGCCTGCCGGGGGGCTGTGCCGGCCTGCCGGTGGTCTGTGCAGGCTCCGGTGGTCTGTGCCGGCCTGCCGGGGGGCTGTGCCGGCCTGCGGGGGGTCTGTGCAGGCTCCGGTGGTCTGTGCCGGCCTGCCGGGGGGCTGTGCCGGCCTGCCGGTGGTCTGTGCAGGCTCCGGTGGTCTGTGCCGGCCTGCCGGTGGTCTGTGCAGGCTCCGGTAGTCTGTGCAGGCATCGTCCGATGGGACTACAAGTCCCATCGGGCGATGCCTGCTACCATGACAGTGATTGACACATTAGCCAATGATGGGACAGTAGTAGTCCCATCATCCGGCTAATGTGTTGAATGTAAAAAAAAATAAAAAAATTTACATGCTACATACATGCTACATACATGCTACATACATACAACATGCATACTACATATATACTACATGTAACATACATACTACATACATGCTACATACTACATGCATGCTACTTACTACATACATGCTACATACATACTACATACATAATACATATACACTCACTGGCCACTTTATTAGGTACACCTGTCCAACTGTGTGTTAAGACTTAATTTCTAATCAGCCAATCACATGGCGGCAACTCAGTGCATTTAGGCATGTAGACATGGTCAAGACAATCTCCTGCAGTTCAAACCGAGCATCAGTATGGGGAAGAAAGGTGATTTGAGTGCCTTTGAACGTGGCATGATTGTTGGTGCCAGAAGGGCTGGTCTGAGAATTTCAGAAACTGCTGATCTACTGGGATTTTCACGCACAACCATCTCTAGGGTTTACAGAGAATGGTCCGAAAAAGAAAAAAAATCCAGTGAGCGGCAGTTCTGTGGCCGGAAATGCCATGTTGATGCCAGAGGTCAGAGGAGAATGGGCAGACTGGTTCGAGCTGATAGAAAGGCAACAGTGACTCAAATTGCCACCCGTTACAACCAAGGTAGGCAGAAGAGCATCTCTGAACGCACAGTGCGTCGAACTTTGAGGCAGATGGGCTACAGCAGCAGAAGACCACACTGGGTACCACTCCTCTCAGCTAAGAACAGGAAACTGAGGCTAAAATTTGCACAAGCTCATCGAAATTGGACAGTAGAAGATTGGAAAAACGTTGCCTGGTCTGATGAGTCTCGATTTCTGCTGCGACATTCGGATGGTAGGGTCAGAATTTGGCGTAAACAACATGAAAGCATGGATCCATCCTGCCTTGTATCAACGGTTCAGGCTGGTGGTGGTGGTGTCATGGTGTGGGGAATTTTTTCTGGGCACTCTTTGGGCCCCTTGGTACCAATTGAGCATCGTTGCAACGCCACAGCCTACCTGAGTATTGTTGCTGACCATGTCCATCCCTTTATGACCACAATGTACCCAACATCTGATGGCTACTTTCAGCAGGATAATGCGCCATGTCATAAAGCTCGAATCATCTCAGATTGGTTTCTTGAACATGACAATGAGTTTACTGTACTCAAATGGCCTCCTCAGTCACCAGATCTCAATCCAATAGAGCATCTTTGGGATGTGGTGGAACGGGAGATTCGCATCAGGGATGTGCAGCCGACAAATCTGCGCCAACTGTGTGATGCCATCATGTCAATATGGTCCAAAATCTCTGAGGAATGCTTCCAGCACCTTGTTGAATCTCTGCCACGAAGAATTGAGGCAGTTCTGAAGGCAAAAGGGGGTCCAACCCCTTACTAGCATGGTGTACCTAATAAAGTGGCCAGTGAGTGTATACTACATGCATGCAACATACATACAACATATATACTACATGCATGCAACATGCATACTATATATATACTATATATACTACATGTAACATACATACTACATATATACTACATGCAACATGCATGCTACATACATGCTACATGTATGTAGTATGTAGCATGTATGTAGTATGTATGTTACATGTAGTATATATGTAGTATGCATGTTGTATGTATGTAGCATGTATGTAGCATGTATGTAGCATGTAATTTTTTTTTTTTTTCTTTTTTTTTACATTCAACACATTAGCCGGATGATGGGACTACTACTGTCCCATCATTGGCTAATGTGTCAATCACTGTCATGGTAGCAGGCATCGCCCGATGGGACTTGTAGTCCCATCGGACGATGCCTGCACAGACCCCCGGAGCCTGCACAGACCACCGGCAGGCCGGCACAGCCCCCCGGCAGGCCGGCACAGACCACTGGAGCCTGCACAGACCACCGGCAGGCCGGCACAGCCCCCCGGCAGGCCGGCACAGACCACCGGAGCCTGCACAGACCACCGGCAGGCCGGTACAGACCCCCGGACAGTCGGCACAGCCCCCCCGAAGGCCCGAACTGACGGCGCATCATGATGCGCACAGACAGCGCATCATGATGACGTCATTTCGGCAGCCAATCAGAGCCACAAAAGTGGCTCATTGTATTTTGGACTTCCGATTCCGGTATCCGATACGAAAAAAGTATCGGTACTCGGTATCGGAATTCCGATACGGCAAATATCGGCCGATACCCGATACTTGCGGTATCGGAAAGCTCAACACAATCCGTGATCCATAAATCCAAATCGCTGCTGACGGCACCATTGACGTAGCCAGTTGTTCACCTGCAGAATCTTATTCCACCTCCTTGTTCCATGGCCATCCACTGGGAGGATGGAAGAGAAGACCACCTGCGCTCCCAGTTCTTTCACTTTCTTGCCTAAGTCTTCAAAGTCTCTGCAGATGGTTTCCAGGTCATTTCTTGCGATGTTATTTGTCCTCACATGTAGTAGCAGGAATGGGTAGCCATCTGTAGGTCTGAAGAGTCCTGATATCCTGTCAGACACATCTTTAATTTTTGCACCTGGAAGACAGCACATTTCTCTTGAAGTTATATCCGGTCTGCAGATAGCGGCCTCTGTTCCTCTCAACAGGGAATCCCCCATGACCACCACTCTCCGTTTCTTCTTCACAACATTTTTCTTTCTCCATCCAGGAGGACTCTGAAGGCGTACAAGGTTGCTGTTTGTTGGCAAAGTTTTATCCTGATGTATTTCTTCATCGTTTTCCTGTGTGAGAGCCTGGTACTGATTCCTGAGCAGTATGGGTGCTGACTGCCTCCTGATCCTCCTGCTTCTCTGGGTCACATGTCTCCATTCCTCTGTTTCTTCAGGTGCACTTCGAATTTCTTCTCTTTCTGTAACATGAAGAGATAATTCTGCTCTGTCCAAGAACTCTTCACCTTCCTTAATGATCTTCAACGTAGCTAACCTCTCTTCGAGATTTTGCAACTTTTCCTCCAACAGGGACACAAGCGGTAAAATCGCGGAGAAATCGCGTGGAAAAAAACGCGCGATTTCTGGGAAGGAGTCCGGTTTTTAGTGTCCGGAAAAAAACGCTAGGTGGGCACATAGCCTTAATGTGGATTGTTTTTATGGTCAATTATTTTGTCAAAATTTAGACTTCCTAAAGGACCCTCTGATATTTTGGAAATGAGTCCAACACAGCTGTTTTTAGGGGGACTGCTAGGGAGGGCAAAAGATTTTTTTAACTTAGTAATATACAGGGTGGGCCATTTATATGGATGCACCTAAATAAAATGGGAATGGTTGATGATATCAACTTTCTGTTTGTGACACATTAGTATATGGGAGGGGGGAAACTTTTCAAGATGGGTTTAACAATAGAGAATTTCACAAGAAAAACAATGGTATATTTGGTTTTAACGTAACTTTATTCTTTCATGAGTTATTTACAAGTTTATGACCACTTATAAAATGTGTTCAAAGTGCTGCCCATTGTGTTGGATTGTCAATGCAACCCTCTTCTCCCACTCTTGGCACACTGTTAGCAACCCCATTGTTTTTCTTGTGAAATTCTCAATAAGTCTGATGTGTCACATGACCCTCTTCCCATTGGAAAAAATAACGTTGGATCCAAAATGTCCGACTTCAAAATGGTCACCACCCATCTTGAAAAGTTTCCCCCCTCCCATATACTAATGCGCCACAAACAGGAAGTTGATATCACCAATTATTCCCATTTTATTCAGGTGTATGGATATAAATGGCCATCCTGTATATCCCTTATTTAGTGTAGAACATCCAACCTTAGCTGACTCATTCAGACCACAATAGATAACAGATTTTTGTGAGACCTAGTGACTATTTTAACATTAGAAAGTATTAAAGGGAACATTTTTCGTGAGCAAATTCACAATGAAATTTACCGTAATAGACTGACAAAACCAAAATATTAATATTCCCAAACCAGCACCTTCATTGTGTAATGAAATAGAACTGCGGATTGTAATTTGGGCCAAATTAATTATTTGCTCAGATGAACTCTAGATAAGATTGCATTCTCTGATATATATCAGCCTTGTAATTTCAAAGCTGTAGACAGTTTATTAAACTAGCTGGCCTTTTGTATCTTATAGCTTCCTTTATTTTTTTTAATGCCACCTCTACAGATTTGAAAATGTACATCATGTTTAAAAAATCATTCGTGTTTTCATTGTATCAAATCAGCAATTTCAGAACTGTAAAAGCTTAACTCTCTTGTAGTAAAGACATTTAAGTGAATTATTTTGCTCATAGTTTTTGGTGGGTATCCTACTCAAGGGAGAATGGTAATTATTGGATATACATTTTTGCAAGTAATTAATAATAAGGAAAGGACAAAAGGGAACAGTCTGATAAAAAACATAGCTTAAACTAATGGAATCAAGAGTTCAAACAGGCAAGAATACATTTTCCCAGTAGCACCATACGTTACTAATTACATACCATATTTCAAGAGGAAGATTTTACAACTTTGGTTGTTCTCTTAAAGACAAATTGTAAAGTATATTAGTCATTGAACTGAATATGGGTAAAAGTAAAATGGCATAAATAGAAAATGGCTAAACTGACAATTTCAAGGGCAAAGTAAGCCATCCTAAATTTCTTTAAAGAGGTTTTCCACTACTAATTTAACCATCTTTTAATTCTTCTATCTCTTTCTAGCTAACACTTTTCTAATATACTTTTATTATTGGCCCTGCTCCTGTAAGCTCATCTCTCTGTGGGCCATACAGTATATCCTACTATTTTGATTCTGGCTTTTCTACTTTTGATCTGGGGATGGAAATCGGACAAACAGAGCAGGGCACTTAACTGGTGGGGGTGACCCTTCATCTCGGCGAGTGACAGCAGTTTGAGCAAGCATGCTCAGATCAGTCTTCTCTCCTCTCTGCTTGAATCCTGTTTTGAAGTGTCATTCATTCAGCTGACATGTCCTGCAATGTGCTGATCGTTAGAAAGTATTTCACAGGGCTTGTCAGCTGAGGGCAAAGTACTTCAATGCAGCACTCAGACAGGAAAGGTTGAAGCCTGACGTGTATTAAAAAAATGTTAATTAGGAAGCGTTAGTACAAATGAAAGATTATTAAAATAGTGTAAGGAATCCAGATGTTCCATGGAGCCTGTTTTGCCTTTTCCAAGATGGAGTCTGGTACTTCTTCCTATCCTTGAACTTCCTGTCTGTCCTGTTATTTAAGTCCGGGTTGGGAAACACTCTTTGCCTGAGTATATTGTGTGCTGCTGGCTCCTGAGCTATCTCCTGGCTTGCTTCTGTAGTTTCTACTGCTGCTCCTTACTTGGTGCACTGCCTCATCACTTCCAGCTGCATTCAACCATCTGTGCTGCTTCCTGATCCTGGCTGTGGTTACCTTTGTTCGGACGTCTAAGTGAAGAGTTATACTTTTCTGGAACTTCTGTGTCCGTAAGAACCTTTGACATTATCAGTGTACTAATTCTTGAACTGTGTCTGAGCAGGCTGCGGTGCTGGACTTTGCCAGACTTTTTCAGCCCTAAAATAGTACACTACAAATCCTCCTCATTGTTGAACATCACCTGCACATTTCTGGACTGCCATGAAAGTTGCTGGATAATTTCATTACGTATAAGTGCCGGTCGCACTCTGCTACATATAACACACTGTAGCTGCTGGACATTTTTGTTATGTATAAGTGCCGGTCGCACTCTGCTTCATATAACATAGTTGCTGGACATTTTCATTTTGTGCTGTTTGCACTTCGCTGTAAATTCAGGATATTCTCTGTTAGTTTATGTTGTACACCTTGCTTGTTAATACAGTTTATTTTGTCAAAACTTTGGTCTCAGATTCATTGTTATCCTATGCAATCATATTCCATAGTATCTTCATAATTGTTACAGGATACTCAGGCCACAATAAGGAATCTGCTGGGATAATGGCAACTGAGGCAAGGTTGGAACAGTTGTTCTCCATGATTAACTCTTTACAAGAGGACGTGGAGGCTCTACAAAGCAAGATTGCTAACTGGGAGGTTTGTTTCGGACAGGCTCTGGAGGACTTAAGTAATCAAATAACAGCACAGCTGCCTATACCTCCAGTGCAGCCACTGCCAATTAGCACACTAAAGCTACTGCCATTTAGATTTAATGGAGACCGCTACAAATTTTGTGGGTTTATTAATCAATGTATTTTGTATTTTGATGTGCATGCTGCCCACTTTCATACAGATCTGTCCAAGTTCCTATGTATAATCATGCTACTTACCTCATGAGTTCTCGCTTGGGCAAATCCACTTATTGAGACTCGTGACCCCCGTTTGAATAATTTAGACGATTTTCTAGCTGCAATGTCTATGATGTTTGATGTTCCTAATTGTCGCTCTACTGCTGAAACTGCATTGTTATTGTTACGTCAGGGTAAGCGCTCTGTTATGAATAAGCTACTGAATTTAGATGGCTAGCAGTGAATACGGTTTGGGACTGTTATGCTCAAGTACCCATTTTTTGGAGGGGACGTTATAGTATGGTTAAAGATGAGTTAGCCCATGTAGATGCTTCTCAAGAGTTAGAGGCGTTCATACAGCATTGCGTGCCCATTGACATACATAATACTGAATGTAGACAGGAGAAATTTGTGACCACTAATAGTGTTACTAACTCTCCCCTTTCTCCTAAAGAACCGGCAGGTAAATCCTCATGGGAAGTGGAACCAGTTCCCATGCAAGTGGATGCTTTACAGTGGCTTGAGTTTAATGAGCACAGAGAGCATCATTTTTGTGAGAGTTTGTGCTTCTACTGCGGTCAATCAGACCATTTTGTTATTAATTGTCCCAAGCAGCCTCGCAAGGTACTAGCCGTGGTAGGGGAGTATGAGGATCAGGATGCTGAATCTGTTATTTCTGGGTCCAGTTCTTCTTTGAATGCTGTCTTTCATTCTCTGTTGGTGACTACCTCTCCTAAAATATGGAAGGATAAAGATACGCATTGCTTGCTCCCAATTAAGATCTTGTTGTCAGGACAATGGATCTCCTGTGCAGCTAAGGTAGATTCTGGGGTGGGAAATAACTTTATGGACCTAACATGGCTTACAGATTCAACAGATAGCCACCCCAGAAACCATAAAAACAGTGGATGGTTCCGCTCTAGTTTCAGTACCGGTGGATCAGGAGACAGTACCTCTGGAGATTTTCATAGAACCCAATCTTCAGGAAGTGCTGTCCTATATGTTAATTTCTTCGCCACATTTCCCGTTAATTCTAGGAATTCCATGGCTGCAGTCGCAGAATCCAATGATCAACTGGGAGACCAAGGAGATCACTTTTCCACCAAGGGACACACCAGTAACAAGTCTGGCAAGTTCTCGGGATACCGAATGTACCACAAAGGTATCTATGTTATCATCCATTTATAATGAATTTTTTGATATTTGTGATACGAAAATGACAGATCAGATTCCTGCTCACAAACATTATGATTGTCCCATTGAATGACTTCTGGGGGCGGCTATTCCATTCAAGAATGTCTACCCACTAGCAGCTGCAGAGTTTCAGGCCTTAATTGATAAGAATCTGGCTAAGGGTTTCATTCACCGCCCCTCATCACTGACAGGAGCACACTTCTTTTTTGTAAAACAGAAGGATGGAACTCTTAGACCCTGTACTGATTATCGGGAGCTCAACAAGGTAACCATTCAGAACCTTTATCCTTTGCCGTTAATTCCTGAACTGCTGGAAAGATTACAACACGCTAAAATCTTAAGTTGGATCTTCGAGGAACTTATGACCTAATTTTGATCCGCTCTGGGGATGAATGGAGACAGCATTTAGATGTCGTTATGGGCATTTCGAGTACCTTGTGATGCCTTTTGGTCTGTGCAACACTCCGGGAATTTCTCTGAGATTGTTTGATCTATTACGCAACTAACCAAGAAGGAAAATACTTTCTTGTGGTCTACACAGGCTCAAGAGGCTTTTGATTGTCTCAAGTCCCGTTTTACTTCTGCACCTTTGTTGATTCATCCTAACCCAGCATATCCTTTCATCATGGAAGTGGATGCTTTGGATTGTGCTCTGGGAGCTATCCTCTTAATAATAATACTTTATTTTTATATAGCGCTAACATATTCCGCAGCGCTTTACAGTTCGCACACATTTTCATCACTGTCCCTGATGGGGCTCACAATCTAAATTCCCTATCAGTATGTTTTTTGGAGTGTGGGAGGAAACTGGAGTGCCCAGAGGAAACCCACACAAACACGGGGAGAACATACAAACTCCTTGCAGATGTTGTCCTTGGTGGGACTCGAACCCAGGACTCCAGCGCTGCAACGCTAACCACTGAGCCACCGTGCTACCCTCTTGCAAAGAACAGGAGAGAAAAGTCTGTTATATCCATGTGCTTTTTTCTCTTGTAGACTTTCTGCTGCGGAGAAGAATTATGATGTGGGAGATAAAGAGCTTCTAGCCATTATCGCTGCATTTAAGGAATGGAGGAACCATCTAGAGTGGGCAGCACAACAAGTTATTGTGCTCACGGATCATCGCAACCTGGAATTTCTTACATCTGCTAGATGTCTTTCTCCACGTCAGGTTCGTTGGAGTTTATTTTTGAATCAATTTAATTTTATCATTTCGTACCACCCAAATTAAACGTAATGGGAATGTTGATGCTTTGTCCCGAATCCATGCCATGGATTCCGTACCTGGGACCCCATCCAAAACCATTTTGTCTTATGACAACTTTGCTGGAGTCGTCCAGAATAAGGACATATGGAAGACTATTAAGGAGGCATACGACGCAGACCCATTTCTCGCTAACTGATGATATGAACTTGGTTCTTAAGTACGGTATGTGGGTCCTTGATTGACGTTTATACATTATGGAGGTCGTAAGGCTGCCAGTCCTCAAGCTTGAATCCAAGTTGGCTGGTCATCGGGGGTACAGAAGACACAGGAGTTCCTGAGCCCTTTCTTTTTGTGTTCGACGTGTCTGAGGGATGTAAAGAGCTACATTCTCTCTTGTGAGGTATTTGCACATTTTAAGACTCCTCGTGTATCACCTACTGGATTGCTGCAACCACTACCTATTCCTGCTCGCTCTTGGGGGTCCATTTCTATGGACTTTATAGTGGAATTGCCCACCTCTGGGGGATAGAACTCTATTCTGGTTGTAGTAAATCAGCTTCCTAAAGCTGCCCACTTCATTCCTTGTACTGGTCTTCCCTCAGCTAAGAAGATGGTAGATTTGGTCATTCAGAATGTGTTTCGGCTGCATGGAGTTCCAGATGAGATCATCTCTGATTGGGGAGTGCAGTTTACCTCCAGATTCTGAGAGGGATTTTTTTCTGCTTTTGGTATCAATGTCTGTCTTCAGTGTATTATCCTCAGACTAATGGGCAGACGGAGCAGACAAATCAGAATATGGAGCAGTATCTTTGGTGCTATATCAGTCACTCACAGGATGACTGGTTGGAGTTTCTTCCTCTAGCAGAGTTCTCTTACAATAACTCGCAGAATGCATCTACTAAGGTAACACCCTTCTTTGCTAACCAGGGTTATCATCCTAGTATTTTTCCAGATCCCTGAGCGATGCTCTGGTGCCTGCAGTAGGTGAGAGGTTGGCGGTGATGAAACGAAATCTGGAAACACTGAAGGAATTGCTATCTGCTGCACAGGAGAGATACAAAAAATCACCCGATAGGTTCTGGAGACCTGCACTCATGTTTAAGATAGGAAAGTCTGTGTGATTATCCACTAAGAGTTTGAAATTGAATGTTCTGTCACAGAAGCTGGGACAAAAATTCATAGGTCCATTCAAGATCTCTGGGATCGGGAGCTCCGTTGCCTGCCGTCTGAAGTTACCAAGGACCATGATGGTACATCCTGTGTTCCATGTCTCCTTATTAAAATCTGTATCTCTGAATACTTTTCAGGGTCGTATTACACCTCCTCCTCAGCCTAGCAAGAATAATTTGTTGTGGAGAAGTTTCTGGACTCCAGGATCCAGAGGAATCAGCTGCAGTACCTCATTAAGTGACAGGGATATTCATCTGAGGAGAACTCTTGGATGTTGGTAATATCTGAGCTCCTCAAAAGATTGCTCTGCTTCATCAGAAATATCCTGGAAATCCTGGTCCTGGACTGTCCTGAGGCCACTTCTAAGGTAGGAGTAATGCAAGGATTACGGATTGTCAATGGAGCCTGTTTTGCCTTTGTCCAAGATGGAGTCTGGTACTTTGTCCAGCCCTTGAACTTCCTCTCTGTCCTCTTATTTAAGTCTGGGTAGGGAAACACTCCTTGCCTGAGTATTTTGTGTGCTGCTGGCTCCTGAGCTACCTCCTGGCTTGCTTCAGTAGTTCCTACTGCTGCTCATTAGTCGTGCTCTGCCTCAGCACTTCCAGCTGCCTTCAGTCATCTGTGCTGCTTCCTGATCCTGGTTGTGGTTGTATGGGGAAGAAACTAACTAGGCATTTCTCCTCCGTGAAGGGTCCGGAACCGTCGGGGCTGTCACCTATATTGCAGGGTAGAAAGCTTGAGACTCCAGAACATACTCTGTTTTAAGGGAAAACGGGGCATGGCTAAGTTGACAGAGCTGCAGTGCGCGAATGACCAGACAGTTTGGGTGGGAACTTTGGGTGCACGGGATGCCTGTGAGGTTAAATCAGCTGAGAGGTGTCTCGGCAGAGCAGAGCCTGGGACAGCAGAGCGCTTTGACAGGAGACCGTCGACTGAGTACCACTCAGACACTGCTGTCCCAGCCAACATCACTACCCTCGCTGAGACTGCTGAAACAGCTAACATCGCTGCCACATCCACCCCTGCTGACAGTACTGACCGTGAGAGACAAGTTCTGTCCATTGTAAACTGTGTTTGGGCAGTGCAGCAAATCTCCATAGCGTTGGGACACTCACCGCTGAGGATGAATCCCTCTTCTTCACCTCATCTGCTGGACCCAAGACCAGCGTCAGGATCCCGAGGATTTTCCGCCATCATCAGGACCACGGGAGGATACCGCCAACATCAAAAGATACTACATCATTTACCTTAGTATTGTGACAGACCCCCACTGTGACCCAATCTAGGCAGCACCAGTCACAGAAAGAAAGTCAACTGTGACTGGCGCCTGAGTGATAAGTTATACTTTATTGTATTGTCGGCTTTACTTGTCTCTGTTCCTTAAGTTATCCCCATTAGCTTTTTGCTGTATTAGGGAATATTATCCCTCCGTTTTCTCCCTACGTGGAGTTTCTACTGTATGGTAAACCCCTTTCACCCTTGGTCTGTGTACAGTCCGTTACTGCATTCTACGTGCCTGCAGTCTCCTCACATGGTTACCTTTGTTCGGACGTCTAAGTGAGGAGTTAAACTTTTCTGAAACTACTGTGTCCGTAATTACCTTTGACATTATCAGTGTACTAATTCTTGAACTGTGTCTGAGCAGGCTGTGGTGCTGAACTTTGCGGGACTTTTTCAGCCCTAAAGTAGTACACTGCAAATTCTCTTCATTGCTGAACATCACCTGCATATTTCTGGACTGCCATGAAAGTTGCTGGACATTTTCATTATGTATAAGTGCCGGTCGCACTCTGCTTCATATAACATAGTTGTTGGATATTTTTGTTTTGTGCTGTTTGCACTTCGCTGTAAATTCAAGATAATCTCTATTAGTTTATGTTGTACACCTTGCTTGTTAATACAGTTTATTTTGTCACAATTTCGGTCTCAGATTCATTCTTATCCTATGCAATCAGATTTCTTAGTATCTTCATAATCGTTTCAAATAGTAGTGAAATATCTCTTTAACTTTTCTTCCATCAAGTTTATTGTAAGACATGAAGGTCTGTTGCAAGATAGCATGGATTCTCTCTTTATTGGTATTTAAAGGGCTTGTCGGGCTTTGGGTTACAAGTCTGCAGTTACTCTATATGACTATAGACTTGTGAATTCTGACATTGCCCACACTGCATGCTGCAAGGATTCTCTGGTGCCCGCACGTGCCAACTAGACGCAGTTAGAGTGTATTGCACAAGGGCAGAAACCTTCTAGTCGAGAAGTGTGCAAATTGCGGACAGGTGCCAACAAGACCTCATCTGGCCTCACTTACTGCAAGTGTATTGAGTTCGGACGGATAAAGTCTATTTGAAATGTGGTTGAAAGTATGCAAATCACATACTTGTGGTAACATGACTGCCCTCTCACGATGCTTTGTCATAAATTGGTCATTATAGTTCGGACATGAATGTTGTCCAAATGTGTTACATTTCAAGCTTGTTTTAATTTAACTAAGAATATCTGCATCTGCAATAGAATATACAAATGCACTAATTGTAATCACAAGCAAAAAGTGTCTGGATTTGCACTGAACTTTATAGTTAGAATTTTTATATTTTAGTTTTTACATGGTGCATCATTATTTTGTAAACCTATATACGGAGTCATGAATAGTGCAGGGACTGGGGAATGTAGTATATGACACATATTCAAAAAACCCTAAGGAGAGAATCCATGTATCTAGCAGCAATTAAGAAATAAAATATGGTGCACAATTACATCTAAACCACAATGAGGAGTAACAGGGGATTGAGATCTCCATTAATTATGAGGGTCCCAATGATAAAACTGTTCCCTTCTATCCTGTGAATAACTGATAAATGACTTTGGGGAAACCCTATAGAGTACGTTTTCTCCTAAAGTGGAATCATGCCATTTTAAAGTGACTCTGTTGGTAGGAGCTACCCTCCTAACTGCTAACGTTCCCTTTAATTTAAAATAACCTCTGGAGGCAAATTCTCAGGGAGATTAGTGTCCAGCCATCTTAAAAGCTCATTTACTTATTAAGAAAAATGTAGATTTCTCTCCAATAAGACATCGGAATGCAGATATCATTGTATCATTTTACTCAGCTTACTAGGACCTGCATGGAGAAAGAAAAATGTTGTGAAGAAGAAACGGAGAGTGGTGGTCATGGGGGATTCCCTGTTGAGAGGAACAGAGGCCGCTATCTGCTGACCGGATATAACTTCAAGAGAAATGTGCTGTCTTCCAGGTGCAAAAATTAAAGATGTGTCTGACAGGATATCAGGACTCTTCAGACCTACAGATGACTACCCATTCCTGCTACTACATGTGGGGACAAATAACATCGCAAGAAATGACCTGGAAACCATCTGCAGAGACTTTGAAGACTTAGGCAAGAAACTGAAAGAACTGGGAGCGCAGGTGGTCTTCTCCTCCATCCTCCTAGTGGATGGCCATGGAACAAGGAGGTGGAATAAGATTCTGCAGGTGAACAACTGGCTACGTCAATGGTGCCATCAGCAACGATTTGGATTTATGGATCACGGAGTGAATTACCTTTACGATGGACTACTTGCTAGAGATGGGGTGCACCTTACGAAGACTGGAAAACATGTATTTGGAAGTCGCCTTGCTACACTTGTAAGGAGAGCTTTAAACTAGAACAACATGGGAAGGGAAGCAAAAGACCAGAAAAAGCCATACACCTGACAAATGCTATTGAGAACTCTGCTATTAGAAGTGGAAAGGAAGAACAAAGACAAAAGAATCTAATTAATAAAAATATTGGAGAAAGAGAAGCCAATCACAAACTAAAATATGATGTCATTGGAATCACTGAAACTTGGTGGGACAATACACATGATTGGAATACAAGACTAGAAGGATACAACTTATTTGCAAGAAACAGACTTGATAAACGTGGAGGAGGTGTCGCATTGTATGCTAGAAACGCGTATATCTTCACAGAGATTGAAGCTTCAGAGACTGGGAGTTCTGTGGAAACTATTTGGGTAAGAATACAAGGACAGAACAATGGAAAGGACACCATTGTAGGCATTTACTACAGGCCGCCTGTGCAAGCTGAAGATATGGATGAACTCTTTATGCATCAAATGGCCAAGTTCTCCAAAAAATATGACATAGTTGTCATGGGAGATTTCAACTATCCAGACATTTGTTGGGAATCTCTCTCAGGCAAAACTAACAGGTCAAGGAAATTCTTATCCTCTCTTGCTGACAACTTTATCTTCCAAAAGGTAGGGGAGAAAACAAGGGGAACTTCTACCTTGGATTTAATCCTTATAAACAGGGAGGAAATTGTTGAGGAGGTAAAAGTGACTGGGACCCTAGGAGGTAGCAACCATGCTATTTTAGAATTTTGGATAACTAGAGGAGGAAGACCTGTGAAGAATCAGACGTCAAGGTTAGATTTCAGAAAGGCAGATTTTAAGGGATTCAGAAAGAGAATTGGAGGGATCCAATGGCTGGATATCCTTAAAGACAAAAATGTCCAGGAAGGATGGGAAATCTTGAAAAATGAAATTCTCAAAGCACAATTGTTAACAATTCTGAAAAGAGGGAAGAATAGGAAGCATTTAAGGAAACCAGGATGGATGAACATAGAACTTAAGCACATGCTAAAAAGGAAGAAAAAAATGTTTATAAAATGGAAAGAGGGAGGCATATCTAAAGAAGAATATAATGATGTCTGCAGAACCTGCAGGGCACAAATCAGATTAACTAAAGCTGAAAATGAATTGAGGCTTGCAAGAGATGTCAAAAGCAATAACAAAGGATTTTGGGGATATGTCAAAAGTAAAAGAAAAGTCAAAGATGCTATAGGATTTTTACAGGATGAAAATGATGAAGTGGTAAGACAGGATGTTGATAAGGCTGAACTTTTAAATTCCTATTTTGCATCTGTTTTCTCTCAGAAAGGAAATGTAACACCAACTGTTCTTCACTGTCCTATTAAGGGAATAGAAGAATCCAGGATATCTATAAACAGAAAGATAGTGAGGAAACACTTAGCTAACCTAAATGAATTCAAGTCTCCAGGTCCAAATGAATTACACCCCAGAGTACTGAAGGAGATAGCAGAAGAAATTTTTGAACCCCTCTCCATAATCTTTGAAAATTCTTGGAGAACAGGAGAAGTCCCAGAAGACTGGAGAAGAGCAAATGTTGTTCCTATCTTCAAAAAGGGGAAGAAGGTGGACCCAGGCAACTATAGGCCGGTGAGTCTGACTTCTATACCAGGAAAGATCTTTGAACAAATTATTAAATAACATGTATGTCAGTACCTGGATAAGAACGAAGTGATTAAACAGAGTCAGCATGGGTTTGTAACTAATAAGTCATGTCAGACTAACTTAATTTCCTTCTATGACGGAATCACTGATTGGGTGGATCAAGGAAATGCTGTAGATATAGTATATCTTGACTTCAGCAAAGCATTTGACAAAGTCTCTCATACAATCCTTATTGAAAAAATGACTAAGTATGGAATGGACAAGGCAACTGTTAGGTGGATTCATAACTGGCTTAGTGATCGGACCCAAAGAGTGGTCGTAAATGGCGGCACATCCAGTTGGAAGAATGTCTCAAGTGGGGTACCACAGGGCTCTGTCCTGGGCCCTGTATTGTTCAACATCTTTATCAACGATTTAGATGAAGGAATTGAGGGTAAACTGATTAAATTTGCTGATGAAGAACAGTTGATGTTACATTTCCTTTCTGAGAGAAAACAGATGCAAAATAGGAATTTAAAAGTTCGGCTTTCTCAACATCCTGTCTTACCATTTCATCATTTTCATCCTGTAAAAATCCTATAGCATCTTTGACTTTTCTTTTACTTTTGACATATCCCCAAAATCCTTTATTATTGCTTTTGACATCTCTTGCAAGCCTCAATTCATTGTCAGCTTTAGTTAATCTGATTTGTTCCCTGCAGGTTCTGCAGACATCATTATATTCTTCTTTAGATATGCCTCCCTCTTTCCATTTTATAAACATTTTTTTCTTCCTTTTTAGCATGTGCTTAAGTTCTGTGTTCATCCATCCTGGCTTCCTTAAATGCTTCCTATTCTTCCCTCTTTTTGGAATTGTTAACAATTGTGCTTTGAGAATTTCATTTTTCAAGATTTCCCATCCTTCCTGGACATTTTTGTCTTTAAGGATATCCAGCCATTGGATCCCTCCAATTCTCTTTCTGAATCCCTTAAAATCTGCCTTTCTGAAATCTAACCTTGACGTCTGAGTCTTCACAGGTCTTCCTCCTCTAGTTATCCAAAATTCTAAAATAGCATGGTCGCTACCTCCTAGGGTCCCAGCCACTTTTACCTCCTCAACCATTTCCTCCCTGTTTGTAAGGATTAGATCCAAGGTAGCAGTTCCCCTTGTTTTCTCCCCTACCTTTTGGAAGATAAAGTTGTCAGCAAGAGAGGATAAGAATTTCCTTGACCTGTTAGTTTTGCCTGAGATAGATTCCCAACAAATGTCTGGATAGTTGAAATCTCCCATGACAACTATGTCATATTTTTTGGAGAACTTGGCCATTTGATGCATAAAGAGTTCATCCATATCTTCAGCTTGCACAGGCGGCCTGTAGTAAATGCCTACAATGGTGTCCTTTCCATTGTTCTGTCCTTGTATTCTTACCCAAACAGTTTCCACAGTACTCCCAGTCTCTGAAGCTTCAATCTCTGTGCAGATATACGCGTTTCTAACATACAATGCGACACCTCCTCCTCGTTTATCAAGTCTGTTTCTTGAAAATAAGTTGTATCCTTCTAGTCTTGTATTTCAATCATGTGTATTGTCCCACCAAGTTTCAGTGATTCCAATGACATCATATTTCTTTTCCTGTGTTAGTAGTTCCAATTCTCCTTGTTTGTTGCCCATGCTTTGTGAGAAACAAAGAGAGAGGAGAGAGGATTCAAAAAGATATAAATAAACTGGAGAAGTGAGCAGCAACTAACAGAATGGTTTTTAACAGGGAGAAATGCAAAGTACTACATCTGGGCAATAAAAATGAAAAAAGCATATACAGAATGGGAGGAATAGGGCTAAGCAACAGCACATGTGAAAAAGACTTGGGTATACTAATAGATCACAGACTGAATATGAGTCAACAGTGTGATGCAGCACCAAAAAAGGCAAATGCAATTCTAGGATGTATTAACAGAAGCATACAGTCTAGATCACGTGAAGTCATTATTTCCCTCTACTCCTCTTTGGTCAGACCTCATCTGGAATATTGTGTCCAGTTTTGGGCACCACATTTTAAAAAATACATCAACAAACTGGAGCAAGTTCAGAAAAGAGCCACCAGAATGGTGACCGGTCTGCAAACCCTGTCTAATGAGGAAAGGTTGCAGGATTTGGGAATGTTTAGTTTGCAAAAGAGAAGACTGAGAGGAGACTTAATAGCTGTCTACAAATATCTAAAGGGCTGTCACATTGTAGAAGGATCAACTTTATTCTCATTTGCACAAGGAAAGACTAGAAGCAATGGGATGAAACTGAATGGGAGGAGACACAGATTAGATATTAGAAAAATTTTTTTGACAGTTAGAGGGCTTAATGAGTGGAATAAGCTGCCACGAGAAGTGGTGAGTTCTCCTTCAATGGAAGTCTTCAAACAGAGGCTGGACAGTCATCTGACTGGGATGATTTAGCGAATCCTGCTTTGAGCAGGGGGTTGGACCAGATGGCCCAGGAGGTCCCTTCCAACTCTACGATTCTATGATTCTATGATTCTATGATTATGTTCGCGATTTTGTCGCGATTTTCACGTGCGATATTCAAGCACTTTTCAAGCGATTTGAAACATCGCTTGGAAAGTGATTGACAGGTTGGTCACACTCGTCAAACATAGTGTTTGACAAGTGTTACCAGATTTTTACTATTGAGGCCGCCTATGCGGCCTCAATAGTAAAAGATAGAATGTTAAAAATGTTAAAAAAATAAAAAATCGGGGTATATTTACCTTCCGACGTCCCACGCAGTCTCAGCGGCGCTCCCGTTCCCAGCGATGCCTTGCGAGACCTGCGATGACGTTGGTCTCGCGTTGCTATAGCGGTCTCACGAGACCGCTAGAGTCACGTGAGACTCTGTCATCACAGGACTTGCTGCAAGGCATTACTGGGAGCGCTGAGGCTGGTAATGCAGCGCGGGACGTCGGAAGGTAAATATACCCTGATTTTTTATTTTTTATTCTTTTTTTCAGGGGTATGGTACCCAGGGCCTGGAGGACAGTCTCCTCTCCTCCACACCGTGGGTACCAACCGCATATGAGACGCTTAACTTCGCGCATGGTGGGCATAGCCACATGCGGGAAGTAAGCGATTCTCATGCATTCCTATGGGTGCGGAATCGCGGCAAATCTATGCGATTCCGCACAAAAGAATGATCATGCTGCGATTTTTCCACGATGCGACTCCACTGCGGAAAAAAGCGCAGCATTAGCACAGCATGTGCGGAATGCCATAGGAATGCATGGGGGTGGTCTGTACACGATATTTAAACATTTTCGCAGCGTTTTTGCTCTGAAAATTGCTGCAAAAACGCTTAAAAATCGCTACGTGGGCACATAGCCTAAAGCTGACTTTGGATTATTTGTCATTAGATTACTCACTGATTACTCAACTTTCTTTCAAAAATCTGTCTCAAACTTCAAGTTTGTGAGATCACAGCATTGATAATAGGATTACGTAATCCTTCACAGCCCCTCTTACAGTGAAAGTATTGTAAGTGCACGCATGCCGGTCTGGAAGTCACACTGCTACAGGCAACACACATAAAGGAGACCAAATCTGGAGTCCAAACATTTCCAAAAATTAGGAGCAGACATCAGGAAAAGTGGCATCAATTGACTCACAACACTAAAGAAATGTTATAATGGCACAAAAGCATGGACCATGCATGAGACAGGGTCTGCGCCAGCATTCACAGATTTGAATTTAAGAGGTGGGAGAAAGACCAGTGTGGGCCTGCTGTGCTGGTAGCTCTGATAACTCATGTAACAGCTCGAACTGCTCTTCAGCTCAGCCACACTAAGGTGGCAAAAATATCAGTTTCGTAGGCTAATAATGTTAGAAAAATTTAAGGATAGTAATATATGTATTTGATTAAAAGTAAGTGCATGCTTACTGGTCTGGGAACCCTACTGCTACAGGCAGCTCACATGAAGGAGATCCAACTTGGAGTCCAAACATTTCCAAAAATTAGGGACAGACACCAGGAAATGTGGCATCAATTGATCAACAGTAAACATTTTATAATGAGGCTCTGACACCCCTTCCACTACAGACAACCCACCAGATGGAGTCCCAATTTGGAGTCTACACATTTCAAAAAATTATTGCCAAACACCACTAAACTGGCATCAAATTTCCCAGAGCAGAAGTAGTATATTGGGGCTCTGAAGCCCCTTCCACTACAGGCAACCCACCAGATGAACACAGCAGCAGTAGAAACAGCAACCACAGAAGCCATGACACAGGTGTCACAGACTGCAATAATGCGAGATCAATGCAGCATACTATAAACTACAACATCGCCTAGCCTGCCCAGTCTGCAACTGGGGTGCAAAAGTCTTTGGAGATCCATGAATTGTTCACCTTGATGAAAGTTGGTTGGTCTACACTTTCAGGGGACAGCTGGATGAGCTTATCTGTCAGGACTCCACCAGTAGAGCTGAGGACACGTTCTGAGAGAAAGCTGGCTGCCAGGCATGACAAACCTCCAAGCCATGACAGGCGAGCTCAGGCCACTCTTCCATTTTTGAAGCCCAAAATGCAAAAGGGTCCAAATTGCCCCCCTGTTGAAATAGATATTGAGCTCAGGATACTCCTGCACCCTCCTACTCAGTCATTTACTGTGTGTCAGATTAGTATTCTGTTCTACTGGTGCATGGGCTGGTCTGAAGAATTTATGAAGCAACTCACAGAAATTGCTTCTGCCACTTACACTGCTGCTAATGTTTTTGCATTGATAACTTGACATTTCCATGGCTGGAAGTCTATAAATACATTGCACACTATTTGCCTCACTGATGTCTTACGGAAAATCACTCTTTTGATTCTATACAAGCATGTTTCGATACTCCAGCATGCATGCATCCCTTTCCAGGGGGGAAGCATCTGGCAATATTTACTCTTGTACAGTGGATCTAACAGAGTGGCAACCAAGTAGTCCACACTGTTTCTAATCCTAACAATACGGGCATCATGTAGAAGATGCTGAGGTCCAAGTCCATGGTGTGTTGGTGGTGGGGTAACCCTCAAGCTTGCTTCCTCCGCCCCCTCCTGCCAACCACAGACAATATAGAGGGGATCATTATCGTCTTCATCTCCTGACTGTTGTGCGTCCATCACCTCTTTCTCCTTATCCTCCTCCATTTGTTCCTCAGCTCCTTCACCTACACTAACAGTTTGTTTGGTACCATGAGCCTCCCTCTGTAATCCACCCTGACATGGCACCTGCCTGTGCGATGAAAGTTCGAAATTTAGAGATACTATTTTCCCTTCCGCATCCTCCTTTTCCTCTGGGATCACCACCTCCTCTCTCAGACTATTCAAAGTGTGCTCCAGCATCTAGATGACCGGAATAGTGATGCTGATGATGGCATCGTCTGCACTAACCATCTTAGGCTAGTTTCACACTTGCTTTTTTTTGCAGCGCGTTTTTCCCGCAAAAAAACGCATTAAAAAAACGCATACAAATGCATACAAACGCTGCGTTTTTTTCCAGCATTTTAATGCGCATGCAGGAAAAAAACGCAGCGTTTTTGCGCGTTTGTATGCGTTTTTAGTGCGTTTGCGTTTTTTTACAGATTTTGGAAAAACCCCACAAAAAAGAAAAAACAACCATTCAACAACACACAAGACCAATGGGACTTCATTGTGGGTGTGGTATGTTAATATATATAGACCCTGTCTACAGTATTCTTCACATTTGCTTGATTCTTCTCGTGACCATGGATCTGCGCTGGAAGAGTTTTCACTTCAACTTGGATTTGGACATCGCGATGGCTCAGGCGTATGCAGTTGCTTGCCATGAACAAAGGAAGAGAGAGAGGCAGCGAAGACGGCGGCGTATGTGGATACATCCGATTGTTGAACTCCGGGAGAGCCGTGGGGCATACCACACCCTCTACAGCGAGCTACAGGCAAACCCGGAGAAATTTACAGATTATATCCGGATGTCCCACGAAAGTTTCTTGGATTTGCTTGCTCGTGTCCAACAATCCATCCGGAGACAGGACACACAGCTCCGTCGTGCGATTCCTCCTGAGGAACGGCTACTGGTGACATTACGGTATGTTTTAAAAACCAAGGGGTGCGGTCTGATGGTTTTTTTTTAAATTTAGTATTCAAAACCTTGGGTAATTAGTTTTCGTGAATGTACTAATATTTTATTTTATAGTTTTTTAAAATAATATACATAAATATTAATTTTACTTCTTTGTCTGTTCACAGATTCCTGGCGACTGGAGAAACCCTATCTTCACTACACTTCCAGTACCGTATTGGAATCTCTACCTTGTCTGGAATTGTTGCTGACACCTGCCGGGCTCTCTGGAATGTTCTTTGCCCAGAATTTATGCCCCTGCCCACCGCTGAAAAGTGGATGGAAATTGCTGACAAATTCTGGACAGTATGCAATTTTCCCAACTGTTTGGGAGCTGTTGATGGTAAACACATACGGATCATCAAACCCCAAAGAACGGGATCTGAGTACTATAATTACAAAAAGTACTTTTCAATAGTACTCATTGCGATTGCGGATGCCGGATGTATGTTTGTAGCAGTGGACATTGGAGCATTTGGCCGTGGTAATGACTCACAGGCTTTTAAAAACTCAGACATGGGCCGGAGGTTGTATGGCAACCAATTTAATTTCCCTATGCCACGGCCTCTTCCTCACACCGAAGCTCCGCCACTGCCCTTTGTAATGGTTGGCGATGAGGCTTTTCAAATGTGCGGAAACTTACTGAAACCCTACTCCAGCCGGGACTTGGACCACACCAAAAAAATATTTAATTACAGGCTGACCAGGGCCAGAAGAACTGTCGAGTGTGCTTTTGGGATTCTTGTTTCCAGATGGCGAATTCTGGGCACGGCCATTAATCTTAAACTTGAAACAGTCGATGAGGTGGTGAAGGCCTGTGTGGTTCTACATAACTTTGTGATGGCTAAAGAGCACCCGACCTTTGAACTGGACGATGATGCTCCTAACCCATTGCCTGAATTCACTCAGCACACTCTCAGGTCATCCGTTGAAGTTGGCCAAATGAGGGACCAATTTGTGGCCTACTTTATTTCTGATGTAGGACGGGTGCACTGGCAAGATGAAATGGTGTAATGTTTTTGTTTGTTTATGGTAATAAAAAACCTTATTTGATACCATTACTGAGTGCACTATATTTTTTAAACTCCAATTTAATAAAAAACTTCCCATGTATAACTGAATTTTTTGATGTTCACACACCTGGGCAGGTAAATACACATATGAGTTAAAATGCAGCATTGCTAGTCTGCGTGAAATATATTGGAAAGAGCAAAGCTGCAGGCCATGAATCAGGAAACCATTTTTTTTTCAAGAGAAAGTTGTGCAACTAGTTGAAAACAAAGTATGTGATTTTCTCAAAACACAACCCTCAAAACCCAACCCCAATGAAAGTCCATGGGGAATACAAGTCAGCATTGAGTGGATGAATGTAATCTGCTCCATTCCAACTTACAAGTTATTACACTAGGCCTTGGAATGACTATACTAGTCCGTGGTATTTCAAATATGAGTATAGTAGGCCTTGGGCCTACTAGTATAGTCATATGTGAAATACCACGGCCTAGTATAGTCATAACAAGGCCTACTCGATTTTTACCAACTAGGATCTTGTTTCACAAAAAACAAACGGGTGAAACTTGACAAGTTTCAACAGTTTGTTTTTCATGAAACCAGATTCTAGTTGGTAAAACTAGAGTTATTACACTAGGCCTTGGAATGACTATACTAGGCCGTGGTATTTCAAATATGAGTATAGTAGGCCTTGGGGCTAGTAGTATAGTAATATGTGAAATGCCACGGCCTAGTATAGTCATACCAAGGCCTACTGTAATAACTCGATTTTTAACAATCTTGTTTCACAAAAAACAAACTGGTGAAACTAGAAAGATAATTATTTTTAAGACAAGTTTCAACAGTTTGTTTTTCATGAAACCAGATTCTAGTTGGTAAAACTAGAGTTATTACACTAGGCCTTGGAATGACTATACTAGGCCGTGGTATTTCAAATATGATTATAGTAGGCCTTGGGGCTAGTAGTATAGTAATATGTGAAATACCACGGCCTAGTATAGTCATACCAAGGCCTACTGTAATAACTCGATTTTTAACAACTAGCATCTTATTTCACAAAAAACAAACTGGTGAAACTAGAAAGAAACTTATTTTTTAGACAAGTTTCAACAGTTTGTTTTTCATGAAACCAGATTCTAGTTGGTAAAACTAGAGTTATTACACTAGGCCTTGGAATGACTATACTAGTCCATGTTATTTCACATATGACTATACTAGGCCTTGGGTTGGTTTTTAACATGTATTTACCCATCAGTGTGTGTGAGCGGCGCAAACAACATTAATGAAACTTAGTAATGGTGAACCACAAATGTAAATTTATTTTTTATCACAAAAATAAACCTAAAAATTATTTTTTACGGCGTTTGGGGGCAGATGGTTTCAATTTGGGGGTGTGCAGGGAATATGCAACACTTGCAGTTGAAGACGGTGTTTGAGGGGAAGGGGCAACAAAACTTGTGGGGGAAGGTAGTCCAGTTAAGGGAATTAAACTAGGAACACTTGTAGGAGAGGAAATCTGTTCAGGTACATTAGTTGTAATGGCATGTCGCCGTAGGCTTGTGTGCCTGGACCGACTTTGGCCCAATGCCCGCCTTGATTGATTTCGCCTTGAACTAGGGGCAAATATGGAATGTAGGTCCCCCGTCTGCTGGTATGGCTGCTGCTGCTGAGGTGGCGGCTGTTGCTGCTGAGGTGGCGGCTGCTGCTGAGGTGGCGGCTGCTGCTGAGGTGGCTGCTGCTGCTGAGGTGGCGGCTGCTGCTGAGGTGGCTGCTGCTGAGGTGGTTGCTGCTGCTGCTGAGGTGGCGGCTGCTGCTGAGGTGGCTGCTGCTGAGGTGGCTGCTGCTGCTGAGGTGGCTGCTGCTGCTCTTCATTGTCAGTGCTCGTCCTTGCAGGAGGACTGGTGGCGGCAGTGATGGTCCAGGTTTGCAGAGTGGTGGTGGCAGGGCTACTACATGTTGTTGTAGCGGCAGGGCTGTTCCATGTTTGCCTAGTGGTGGCTGAGCTCCACGCATGCATGGGATTGGCGGTGGTGCTCCAGACAGGAGCAGCGCTTGCCATGGTGGTGTCGGTGAAGTGACCAGCTGCACTCAGACTTGTGGTGGTGTAACGGTGGGTGTCCTGGCTTTGAATAGAGGTGTCCGTGCAGTGGTATGCAGCACAAGTAGGTAGTGAGGTGAAGCGAGTCAATGGTGGCACAGGTGGAAAGGACACCACTGACTGCTGACCGTACCGATTATGCTGCATAGCCTGCAAGAAAGCATTGTTGCAGGCCTGCAGCACATTCAGCTGTTGATCAGGACTAAGGTGTTCCGCCATGCCCTTTTCAATCTTACTAAAAAAATGGTGTGCTGGTCTGTTGAGGTCGGCCTCCAGACGGTCAAGGCGCTGTTCTACAGAATTGAAGCGGTGTTCAAAGTGGTTAAAACCACGTTCCATGAGTGCAAAACCGCTTTCAACTCTGTCGGACAGTGACTTGAGGCTGGAATTAAATGTCTCGCTCAAATGCATAAACTCGGGCAAGACATTCCTGTCCAAGGCCCTCTGCCGCTGGCGGGTAGTGCCCGCATAACCAGTGGCAGAGACCTGGGACAGGGGAACACCTGATGGCCCAGCTTCCTGGTCACCAGCTGTGTGTGTGGTTGACCTGCAAGGTGGTTCCTGGCTGTCGGATGGCTGGGACGGGTCAGAGGACGTCCGAGGAAGGACCGCTCCAGGGCCAGGTTGCAGGGTGCTGCTCCAGGTGCTGTGGAAGAAAGGAAAATCATTACTACCATGCCTTTACAAGAAGCATCAGCTGTGGATTAGAAAAACACAGATTAATAAAAATAAAAACCCAAAATGTATAATACTTACGATCTTGTGGCAAGGACCGGTCTTAGGAACTGCAACGCGTGATAGTGACGGTATCTAGTTCTGGTCCTTGACGCAGATCCACTGCGAACCTGGCCCTCAGCACGAACATCACTGTTGAAGCGGTCCTTGATCGAACGCCAACGTGTTCGGACTTTGTCCACTGTTGATAAAAAAAAACAGTGCCGTCAAGGACAACAGTCACTGCGGCACAATGTAGCAATACAATACTCAAAGCAGTCACTGTAGACCCCGATGACACTGTTGGGTTTCCTGCTAGAATACACCTAGCACGAAACCCAACAGTGCCGTCAAGGACAACAGTCACTGCGGCACAATGTAGCAATACAATACTCAAAGCAGTCACTGTAGACCCCGATGACACTGTTGGGTTTCCTGCTAGAATACACCTAGCACGAAACCCAACAGTGCCGTCAAGGACAACAGTCACTGCGGCACAATGTAGCAATACAATACTCAAAGCAGTCACTGTAGACACCGATGACACTGTTGGGTTTCCTGCTAGAATACGCCTAGCACGAAACCCAACAGTGCCGTCAAGGACAACAGTCACTGAGGCACAATGTAGCAATACAATACTCAAAGCAGTCACTGTAGACCCCGATGACACTGTTGGGTTTCCTGCTAGAATACGCCTAGCACGAAACCCAACAGTGCCGTCAAGGACAACAGTCACTGAGGCACAATGTAGCAATACAATACTCAAAGCAGTCACTGCAGACCCCGATGACACTGTTGGGTTTCCTGCTAGAATACGCCTAGCACGAAACCCAACAGTGCCGTCAAGGACAACAGTCACTGCGGCACAATACAGAGCAGGGAAATACTCACTAAACGCCTTTTTGGAGGATGCTGTGGCGCTGTCCCAGCCATCCATCAACGCTGCGGCCACCTCATTCCATAGCCGCCGGGTCACCACATTGTCCTTGTACAGCCGGTCACGGCTGTCCCACAACGGCGAACGCTCCTGGACCAGGCTGATGAGCTGCTCATTATCCAGGTAGACGTCTTCATCCCGTTGTGGAACCTAGACAAAACACATTCATTAGAATAATCAAATTAAATTGAATAAAAAGTTACAAAAAAAGAAACAAAAAAAAGAGTAAAAATAGAAGATAAAAAATAAAGAACATTACAAATCATTTGATACTTACATTCCGTATCACCACCGGGACTTGGCTTCGCTGCTCCTGCTCTTCGCCCTCACTAGTCCCGTCCGCAGATGATGATGACGATGTCTTAAGAAAGTTGAAAAAAACGTAAGAGATTTGGAGAAGCAGCAGATATACTTACCAGATGCACGAAAATAATCACCTCACGGTCTGCTTGCGCCAATTCCTGCCGCGATGGGGAATACTCGGATTCTGAAGACATACTGCATGTAAAAATAATAAAAATCATTAGTACATACATAATTTAAAAGGACAGGCATATAATGTAATATACTCACATTCTTCGCTGATATAATGGGTTCTTGGTTGACTGTCTGCTCTTCAATCTGTCAGTGTAGTAGTGGCAGAGTTTTGGCAGGCACCTCCTTTATATAGACTTTTTTTTTTTGACTTTAGAAGATTCTAACTAGGATAAAAAGTGGACACCACCCAAAAAACGCAGTGCTAAAAAAACGCATACCTGCGCATGCCAGTGCGCACGTATGCGCATCCATAGGCTATAATGGCCATTTTTAGCGCAAAACGTGCGCATACGTGCGCATGCGATTTTTTCCAGGGCCAAAAAATGCAACATGCTGCGTCTGGAAAATACCAACGCACACCCCAAAAAAACGCAGCGCATGAAAATCGCATACATGCGCTTACAAGCGCGCAGGTATGCGCACCCATGTTAAATATAGGGGAAAAATCGCATGCGCACGTATGCGTTTTTTTCCAGCGCTAAAAAACGCAAATGTGAAACCAGCCTTAGTAGCCATTTTGAAACTGTGCAGAAGGGTGCAGATGTCCTTCATCTGTGCTCGCTTCGCAAGTGTGATTTACACCATGTCCAAACTATGTTGGACCAGGCTATGCAATATGGCATACTGCATCAGGTCTTGCCATTGTTGCCAAATATGCTGCAACATGTGCAGAGTGGAATTCTACCTTGTCAGCACATTGCATATCAACCGCTTATCCGCTAGGCAAAAAGACCTCGGTAGCGATTCAAATTGATTACCCACGGGTTGCGAATGGCAGAAGTGAGTAAACTGCTTTCTGCAGTAGCGCATCCAGTTCGGGATAGTGTCTGAGAAATTGCTGCATTACCAATTTGAGAATGTGAGCCATGCAGGGCGCGAGTATAAGGTTGCCCCAGTGTAGGGGTGCCACCAGGTTTGCAACATTATCACACACAGCCTTCCCTGGCTCCAGATTTAGTAGACAGCCATTGCTCTAACTCGGCCTAGATAGCTGACCACATCTCTAGAGCTGCGTGACTGCGGCATATTAATTTAATCACTGCCTGACTGCGGTGAGATCTGTCTGCACAATATGGATGTGGGGGATTCTCTCTGCACTGTTGGAATGCATGTCTCATTAAGGGAGAGATTGAGGACGCAGGTGGAGGAGGCAGAAGCAGTGGCGGAAGCAAGCCGTGGGGATTCAAAGACTTGTAGAGCAGCCCTTTCCCTACCTGCCCCCACAGCCAACAGAGTCACCCAGTTCCCAGTCAGCGAAATGTAATGCCCCTGCCCATGGTTGCTTGTCCAGGTGTAAGTGGTGAAATGCACCCTGTCAGACATACAGTTTTTTAAAGAACAGGTGATTTTGTCTGTGACATGTTGTTGTAGCAGAGGCATAGCTTTCTTACTGAAATAATGGCAACTGGTCAACTGGTACTGGGGGACTGTGATGGCCATCATCTTTCCGAAACCATCTGTATCCACCAGGCAGAAAGGAAGCATTTCCGTGACCAACAGATTGAAGAAGGTGAAGGTCAAGCTCTTAGTTTTGCCACGTGTAGGAGGAAATAATCTTTTACGTGATCACAACTGCAGGACCGAGGGCTGGCTGCTGTGCTGAGATAGGATGGAGTAGGGTGAACCCGACAAACTGCTGCACTATGAGTGAGATGCAGGCGAAGATCTTATGGTGGATTGAGAAATATGTGGTTTGTTCGGTGTCTGAGATCGATCAAAAACAGCAGGCATGTCCACTTCTGTAACAGCTGATTGGCTCTCACTCACCCCAACTGTATCAGGCAAACAAGTGGAGACCTGTGTGAGAACACTTGCCACAGTGACGGAAGAGGAAGAAGCAGCAGATGTGGTTGATGGGGCAGCCGGTGGTTGGCGAGGTCCGCTAGGCCCATTTTAGCGCAGTGAGATTCACAGACTAGCGCATGCTGAATGCACATGTGCTGGCGCCTGAATATAGTATTATTGGAATTTTTGCCTCTACTAAGTCATTTTTACAAAGTTGGCAGATACCGTGAGTTGCGTTCTCAAATAAGTCCCAGGCTAGGCAACCCTTACCGCCCCTGCAAACTGCAGACCCACGGCTGCTGCTAGACACAGCCAGAATTATGCCTGAAGATGCAGTGCTTGTCATAGTTGCATCACTCCATATCTGTGTGGGAAGTCGGACCTTAACCTCCTCATCTTCCTCTTCTTACATTTTGTTTGCTAAGCTACTCAGGTGTGTGCTTCTGGGTTCACACCACGTGGGATCTACAACCTCATCATCATCCTTTCTGTTCCCCCACTCCTTGCTCTGAGTGTCACCCTCCTCCCTCTTCCTGCCCTGACAGTACAGTACAGTTCGCATGCACCTCTGGCATCTGAGTCTCATCAGGAACACCTCCACCTCTGGCAGTTAATGTAAGGACTCTGCTTGAACACTACTTCATCTGGCCCCGGACCCAACATTAAAAAATTTTGGGCATCAGAGCAGATGATTTCCTCATCTTGAGTGTGTGAATATTTGGAGCAGACCTTTGATGCCAATGGAATAGAATGTGTGAACAGCTCTGCAGACTTACCTATCTGTGGTTCCCAACAGTCAGTTGGGTGGTTGGAGTGTTGTGACTGCGGGGAAAACAAGGGTACAAGGGCAGTTGGAGTGCCACCTCTGTGGACTGTACTGTGTGTGATGTTTAGGTGGAGGAAGTGGAGGAGAGGCCACTTGATCCAACACTTGCCATTCACTGGAGCACATGCTCTTTCTGACCCTTAAGGTGTACCGCTGTGCGGCTGCCAAAGCAACGAATTTAAGCAGCCCATCCAGTAACAGAAGTTGTCAGTTGTCTTTGGATAGGACAAGCTGGTGTTTCATCAGTAGATCTTTCAGTAACATTAACACTTACCCCATGAACACCTCGAACACCAAGCCTATGCCCTCTTTCACCACGACCTCGCTTTTTCCCACTCATGTTGAATATATCCTTCCTCTTTATTAACTGTCTTTTTCTCAACTTTAGGCCTAGACCTTTCAGTCACATGTCACTAAATTAACAATAAGTATTTATTTGCTGAGATATTATGGCTGGAGAATTAGCACCAAAGATTTATATGCTATCTATCTATTCTCCCTACAGGTACGTCACTCAGCTTTCCACAAAGACTTCTTACCTCTGCACATAGCATTCACTTGGTATGTCACTCAGCTTTCCACAAAGACTTCTTACCTCTGCACATAGCATTCACTTGGTACGTCACTCATAGTGATGGGCGAGTCCTAAATTACTCGGAATCGCTTGACTCTAGCGAGTCCGAGCCCGGGACTCGCTACTCGTTGCGAGTCTAGCGAGTCCAATGTTAATGAATGGGGAAGCAAGTCTTAAGCTACTTTCACACATCAGGTTTTCGGCGTCAGGCGCGATCCGGCGTCGTGCCGGAACGCCGGATCCGGCAAATGTTTAGTAAAACCGGATGTGACAGATTCGGTTTTCTGCCGGATCCGTCTTTTTCTTGACAGACAAAACCGGATCCGTCTCATCCGGTTCATCCGTTTTTCTATCCGTTTTTCGATGGATTACGCCGGATCCGGTTTTTAAAATTGACCCTTGTGGCCTTCCGAACGGGATTGGCTACTGGAAAACTATATATAGAGTGTTCCTACAGCCCTTCTTTGACAGGTTGTCGAGGAGAAAGTGCAGGTTGGAGAGAAGAGCAAGTTACTGGCGAAGATGGATGTTGTCATTGGAAATATTTTGAAGAATTTGGCGGATTTTATAGCGGAGGCGAATCGTTTGAGGGTGATTGTTCTGGAGAAGGAGAGAGCGAGACAGCAGCGCATCAGGCATCGTAGACGACGTTTGTGGATTCACCCCATCACAGCCAAGAGAATGACGCGTGGGGTCTATTCTACACTCTGCATGGACCTTCGACGAAACCCGGATAAATTTTTTGGATATGTTAGGATGAAAATGGAGAATTTTGATTACTTGGTGGAGCGCATTGCACACCTCATAAGAAAAGCGGACACCTATTGCCGCTTCTCTGTTTCACCCGCAGAGCGTCTGATGGTGACTTTAAGGTAAGCCACATTTATTGGATGTGATCGCATCAGAGCACACTTTCACTGCAATCTTGTTGGTGGTAGTTTGTATCTCCAAGTGTTATAGCTCAGTTTTGGTATGTAATGCTGTGATTTAAAACTAATTTATTGTTTTTTAATTCCCCACAGATTTCTTGCAACTGGAGAATCCCTTTCGTCACTGCATTTCCAGTACAGACTCGGGATTTCCACCATATCTGGAATTGTGAAGTACACATGCCGTGCACTGTGGGACTCCTTAGCTGAAGAGTTTTTACCAGAGCCCACAACAGAGAGGTGGATTGAAATTGCTGACAAGTTTCAACAGATATGTCAGTTTCCCAACTACTTGGGCGCTGTGGACGGGAAACATATCCGCATTGTAAAGCCAGCTGGATCGGGATCGGAATATTTCAATTACAAGAAATATTTTTCAATTGTCCTCATGGCCATCGCTGACGCGGAATACAAATTTATTGCGGTTGATATTGGGGCCTATGGCCGCTCCAATGACTCTCAAGTTTTCAAACTGTCTGCCATGGGGCGTAAACTGTATGGAAACACCTTCCAGTTCCCACCACCTAGACCGCTGCCGCAAACATCTGGTCCACCTATGCCATTTGTCTGTGTAGGGGATGAAGCCTTCCAGCTGTCAGAACACCTTTTGAAACCGTACTCTAGCAGAGGATTGACAAGACCAAAACGCATTTTTAATTACCGCCTCACAAGAGCAAGAAGAATGGTTGAATGTACCTTTGGTATTCTGACAGCCAAATGGCGGGTCCTATTGACTGCGATCAACCTCAAGACAGAAACTGTGGACGAGGTGATCAAAGCGTGCGTGGTACTCCACAATTTTGTTATCTGCAAGGAACCCATTTCCATTGAGGACACCTCTGAAGAAACCACCTTGCAAGATTACCATGACATTACCACTAGAAGTTCTGTGACGGTTTCAGTAATGAGGGACAATTTTGCACTATACTTTATGTCACCTCAAGGCAGAGTACACTGGCAGGATGACAGAGTGTGAAAGATTTGTGCCCTAACCAAACTTGTGTACCTTCTGTACCAACAGTATATACCTTTGCCAACCAAAGTTGGCTATCTTGTCATGGTCTCTATTTTTAGCTTTAGGCCACAGGTGTGTACCTGGTTGTGTTTTATGCAAAGTATTTCACCTTTTAACAAAAGTTGTGTACATTGTTAGGAAATCACCAACAATAAACACAACTTTTTAGGTGAAATACTTTGCTTCAAACACAACCAGGAACACAACTGTGGCAAAAAGCTAAAATTTACCCACAGTTATATACCTGGTTTTGAATACCTTTTTACCTTTTAAATACCCTGTATTTAACCTTTTTTTAAACATATTTCGCCGCAGAAAGAAATGACAGACAACCAGTGTAAACAATAATTTAACTTTTATTTAAAATATTTTTTTTGTGTAAACTGTTTTTAAAGTTAAAAAAACTTTTTTAATAAAGGTTTGAAACCAACCAAATGGGCATTTTTATTACAAAAAAAACATTATAACTCGGTGTAGTGTGGGGTGGAAATACTGCTGGAGGGGCTGCGGGACACTTCGACAATGGGAGTGTGGAGAGAGGACTGGGATCGTGGTGGGGAAGGAACAGTTAGAGGTGATGGTGTGGAAAAGCTACAGAATGGGTGGACATGTGGGAGGCAGAAGAGGTGGTGGGCGGTGGAGTGGAGGGTTGGGCAGGGACTGTAGGAGCAGATGATGTTGATGGAAAGTTGTATGGGGAAGGAGTTTGGTACGGGGAAGGAGTTTGGTACGGGGAAGGAGTTTGGTACGGGGCAGGTTGCTGGAAGTGGGGAGATGTCTGGTACTGGGGAGGTTGCTGGTACTGGGAAGGTTGCTGGTACTGGTGAGGTTGCTGGTATGTAATAGGAGGGGGAGGATGGAAAGTGGCTGGAGGGGGTGCAGATGTAATAGGAGGGGGAGGATGGAAAGTGGCTGGAGGGGGTGCAGATGTAATAGGAGGGGGAGGATGGAAAGTGGCTGGAGGGGGTGCAGGTGGAGGAACTACAGTGGTGGGAGGTGGAGGTTGGGAGGTAACCTGCTGTAGAGCACCGTGGCACGAATGCATTACATGCATCTGCTGGGTAGGAGATAGTGTTGCCATGCGCTCCACAACAGACCTGAAAAAGGTGTGGTTTGGCGAAGATCTTGCTTCTGAATGCATGGTTTGCAGAAGTGTCTTCACCTCCAGAATGCTGGAGTTGATCTGCTGAAAGCCTGCGGAGATTTGCTCTGACAAGACTTTTAGACAGTTCTGGAAAGATGCATTCAGATGCAAGAACTCTGGCGCATAACTCTTTTCCTGACCCCTCTGCCGCTGCCGCCCAGTACCCGCAGGTGTACTAGAGGTGGCAGGGGCAGAAGGGTGGGGTAAAGGGAAAGCGATCTCCTCACCAGCAGCTTCATGTAATGTAGGCGGCCACGATGCTCCTGTGCTGGTGCTGGTGGATGGGACAGATGGGTCGAATGTGTGGGAAGGCTGGGAAGGTGCAGATGTACCAGGGCGGTCGAAGTGTCCCTCGGTGCCGGTCTCCTCAGGGATCGCCTCAGAAGGGTCCAATCGTGCAGGCTCCCGAGTGCTGCTCACCGTGCTGTGGAATAAAGAGAAAAAAAAACAATTAAAATAGTGACATGGTATGGCCCTGGCTGAAAAAAAAAAGTTACATGTAAACATTTTTTTGTCACATGTGGTGTGTAATATTTACCTTCTGGTGAGCATTGTCTCCCGGAGGAACGACAGGGCTCGTGCGTACTTGTACTTGCTCCTGCGTCCTCCAGATCCACTCGGGGCCCGCATCTCTTTATTGAACTCCTTCTTGAAATGATCCCTCACAGAAGCGCCACCGCTTCACAATTCTCTCCCCTGAAACGAGAAAGGACAAAGTGGTTAGTATACAACATCAGTGTTTCCCAAACTCCAGTCCTCATGGTCCCCAGGGGTCATGTTTTCAGGATTTCCAAAGTAAATAGAAATCCTGAACACATGATCCGTGGGGACCACGAGGACTGGAGTTCGGGAAACACTGGTTTAAATCAAGCAACCGGTACTGTATATACTTACGCTCTTTAATCTGGGCCCGAGCTTCGAGGTCCTCCCAGCGGTCCACAAGGAGCGAACAGATTTCCTCCCAGAGTCGTCGGGTAACGATCAGGTCAGCGTGGCGGCGGTCAGCCATATTCCAGAGCGGCTCCCTTTCTCTGACGAGATCGATGAGGCGGTCCACATCAATCCCTCCATCCTCACCGTCAGAGTCGGGAGCACGCTGTGAAGGCTGTTAAAGAAAAAGACAAAAATAACATAATTAGCCTCCACAAAAGAAATGAAATAAAAAGTGCAAAAAAAACAAAGCAAAAATATTTATACTTACACGCTGGTGACCGCCGCGTTGCTGTCGCCGACGACCCTGGGAGGCACTGCGAGGACCTCTTGGCCGAGCACCAGATTGGGAAGACTAGAGAAGAAAACAAAAAATGTTATGTCTTTGGATGTAGGCATTTGTTTGCTGTGTGTGGTCTGCAGAACATTGTTTTCTATGTGTTGTGTGTAGTGTGATGTTGTGTTTCTGCGTTTGATGCAAAAAACTTACCAATTGTGAGCCCACTCCAAGTGTCTGTCCACCCCTTCCTTCTTCTTCTGGGAGCTCCTCTTCATCTTGTGATTCCTGTTTTGAAATAAAAGGCAATGAATACACATATATTACAGAGATGATGGATTTTGGAAATAAAAACTTACCGTCAAACGCTGACGATGCGAGGGAGGGCTCCCAGAAGATGTGCTGTCTTCCTCATGGCCAGACTCCATGGCTGTGGGTGGTGTTTCTGCTGCTGCCATTGCTGCTGCTGCTGCTGCATCTATTGGGCAGCTGTTGAATAAAGAGAAACAAAGGGCCAATGAATATCTTGATATTCCATAGCCCTAGTTTGGAGGAATGGGGGATTTGATAATTACCGTCTCTCATCTGCTGCTGGACTCCCCTCCCGTTGTTCAGCATGCTGCTCCATTTGGGGTGGTGCTGATGGTGCTGCTGCTGCAGATGTCTGCTGCCTTCTCCTGCTCCTGGTTCTTGGCTTGGGTGGCATGTTGGGTGTGGCTGAGGGTCCCACTTTCTTGCTTTTATATATGTCCTGTTGGCAGAGCTACTGAGCATGCTCAGACCAAAGAAACCGGATCCGGCGCATTGCGGCACTCATAGGCTTTCATTGTATGAAAAAGCCGGACACGCCGGATCCGGCTTTTTCGCCGGAGACAAAAAACGTTACAGTAGCCGTTTTTTCCAGACGCCGGATCGCGTCACATTGCCGGATCCGGCGAAAATTGGATGAAACGCATGGCCATCCGGCTCGATCCGGCTCTAATGCAAGTCAATGGGGGGGAAACCGGATCCGGCATTGCATTTCGCCGGATCCAGTTTTAGTCAAAAGCGCCGGATCGCGCCTGACGCCGAAAACCTGATGTGTGAAAGAGGCCTTAGCGAGTAATGTGCGATTTACAAATCGCAGATGTGTCTTGGAAAGCGCTTGCATTGGCGATTTGTAAACCCCACTCGCAACAGTTTGTTGCTGCTGTGTCCGAGTCCAAACTCGCATTTGTTTGTCTTATTTAGCGCCCATGAGGCAAGGGAAGCGATTTTCTCTAGCACACACCATGCTTTGAGCAAACAGGAAATAATCCGAGTCGAGTTGACATACGCACACACACAGAGCAATACAGAGCAATCATGGCCCGTGTCACTGTCAACACGCTGCAGTTGATTGATCTGGTGGAGGCTCGGCCCCTGCTTTGGCTCCCCACTGACCCTGCCTATGGGCATAACATCCAGCGGACTACAGCCTGGAGGGAGATCGCTCAAGTGATGTTCCCTGCACTGCTACGGCCACGACCTCGTCCCTTTGCAACCTCTTTTTTGGGAAATTGTGGTTTTTGTGACATTGTTGACAAATGCACAGTCACCGAGATGGAGTTAGGTGGTGCTGTAGGCGTCACTTGCTGGCGGGGTAAGTGTGTGTGCTGACACCTAGCAGTGAAGCTGCACACTAGTCCCTGCACTGTGCACTGCACTGTAAGGCTTGATCCTCCCTGCCTGCCTGCCTACAGTCTACACAGTACTCCTCTGTCCTCCTGGTAGCTCTCAGAAGAGCTGTTTGGGTTTAATATAAGGAATCTTGAAGTTTCCCTACACTAACTGACAATCCCTATGATCTGCTCAAGCATCTACCTCACCCTGCTCTATCTCAGATCTCTCAGGAATGTAGAGGAAATGGCGGTGGAAAAGGCTTATATACAGCCTCGCCTCTCATACATGACATAGGCATCACGATGGACAGAAGCCAATCATAGTCCTGCCACAACCAACATTACTGAATATGATTGGCTAACATGCTTGTCCATCTAAAAAAGTTTTCTGACCTAACACGCTAGGCTGTCTCGGAAGCTTTGTAGGAACATAACAGATTGTATAGTTGCGAGTCCCGAATCCAGTATACAGGACTCGGGATTCGTAGACTCGCTCAGACTCGCTCACAATCGCTGTGTGTTGACATAGGCTGTCTTGGAAACTTGTAGGAACATAACAGATTCTGTATAAGCGAGTCCCGAATCCAGTATACAGGACTCGGAATCGTAGACTCGCTCTGACTCGCTCAGACTCGCTCAGACTCGCTGTTGACAGCGATGTGATATAGCGAGTCTAGCGAGTGAGAAAAAAAAAACGCTGACAAAACTAGGATTGCCATTGACTTGCATTGGACTCGTTACTGTGCGAGTAATCACTGGGAGACTCGCCGAGTAACGAGTCCAGCGAGTCCCTTACTATTCGCCGAGTAACGAGTCCTAGCGAGTAGACTTGCCCATCCCTAGTCACTCAGCTTTCCACAAAGACTTCTTACCTCTGCACATAGCATTCACTTGGTACATCACTCAGCTTTCCACAAAGACTTCTTACTTCTGCACATAGCATTCACTTGGTATGTCTCTCAACTAACCCCCTGCTTTACCCGAGTATTATTTATGACCTTGTTTACTTTTGCTTGATCATATGCATCTGTTCCACTCTTAATTATCTGACCAAGAGGAGCACAGACCACTCCTCTCCGCATCACACCTGAATGCACTTTGTAGCACATACAGTCATGGCCAAAAGTTTTGAGAATGACACAAATATTATATTTTCACATGATCTGCTGCCCTCTGGTTTTTATGTGTGTTTGTCAGATGTTTTTATCACATACGGAAATATAATTGCAATCATATTATGAGTTACATAAGTTTATATTGACAGTTAGAATGAGTTAATGCAGCAAGTCAATATTTGCAGTGTTGACCCTTCTTCTTCAGGACCTCTGCAATTCTCCCTGGCATGCTCTCAATCAACTTCTGGATCAAATCCTGACTGATAGCAGTCCATTCTTGCAAAATCAATGCTTTTATTTTGTCTGAATTCGAAGGTTTTTGTTTGTCCACCCGTCTCTTGATGATTGACCACAAGTTCTCAATGGGATTAAGATCTGGGGAGTTTCCAGGCCATGGTCCCAAAATCTCTATGTTTTGTTCCCTGAGCCATTTAGTTATCACCTTTGCTTTATGGCAAGGTGCTCCATCATGTTGAAAAAGGCATTGTTGATCGCCAAACTGCTCTTGGACGGTTGGAAGAAGTTGCTCTCGGAGGACATTCTGGTACCATTCTTTATTCATGGCTGTGTTTTTAGGCAAGACTGAGCGAGAGCCCATTCCCTTGGCTGAGAAGCCACCCCACACATGAATGGTTTCAGGATGCTTGACAGTTGGCATGAGACAAGACTGGTGGTAGCGCTCACCTCGTCTTCTCCGAATAAGCCGTTTTCCAGATGTCCCAAACAATCGAAAAGGGGATTCATCAGAGAAAATGACTTTACCCCAGTCCTCAGCAGTCCACTCCCTGTACCTCTTGCAGAATATCAGTCTGTCCATGATGTTTTTTCTGGAGAGAAGTGGCTTCTTTGCTGCCCTCCTTGAGACCAGGCCTTGCTCCAAGAGTCTCCGCCTCACAGTGCGTGCAGATGCACTCACACCTGCCTGCTGCCATTCCTGAGCAAGCTCTGCACTGCTGGTAGCCCGATCCCACAGCTAAAACACTTTTAAGAGAGGGTCCTGGCGCTTGCTGGTCTTTCTTGGGCGCCCTGGAGCCTTTTTGGCAACAAGGGAACCTCTCTCCTTGAAGTTCTTGATGATGCGATAGATTGTTGACTGAGGTGCAATCTTTCTAGCTGTGATACTCTTCCCTGTTAGGCCATTTTTGTGCAGTGCAATGATGACTGCACGTGTTTCTTTAGAGATAACCATGGTTAACAGAAGAGAAACAATGATGCCAAGCAGCAGCCTCCTTTTAAAGTGTCCAGTGGTATCATTCTTACTTAATCATGACAGATTGATCTCCAGCCCTGTACTCATCAACACCCACACCTGTGTTAATGGAGCAATCACTGAAACGATGTTAGCTGGTCCTTTTAAGGCAGGGCTGCAATGATGTTGAAATGTGTTTTGGGGGATAAAGTTCATTTTCTAGGCAAATATTGACTTTGCAAGTAATTGCTGTTAAGCTGATCACTCTTTATAACATTCTGGAGTATATGCAAATTGCCATTAGAAAAAATGAAGCAGTAGACTTTGTAAAAATTAATATTTGTGTCATTCTCAAAACTTTTGGCCATGACTAGAGTTGAGCGATACCGTCCGATACTTCAAAGTATCGTATCGGATGGTATCGGCCGATCTTTAAAAAAAGTATCGGTATCGCCGATTCCGATACCGGAAGTCCCATTCAAGTCTATGGGACTTCCGGTATCGGAATAAGAAAAACCCCTTCCTGCCCTTGTACAGCCTCTCTGGGGTCTGTACGGGCCTTTCGGGGGGCTGTGCCGGCCTGCCAGGGGGTCTGTGCAGGCTCCGGTGGTCTGTGCCGGCCTGCCGGTGGTCTGTGCAGGCTCCGGGGGGCTGTGCCGGCCTGCCGGGGGGCTGTGCCGGCCTGCCGGGGGGCTGTGCCGGCCTGCCGGTGGTCTGTGCAGGCTCCGGGGGTCTGTGCAGGCATCGTCCGATGGGACTACAAGTCCCATCGGGCGATGCCTGCTACCATGACAGTGATTGACACATTAGCCAATGATGGGACAGTAGTAGTCCCATCATCCGGCTAATGTGTTAAATGTAAAAAAAAAAAAAAAAAAAAAAAAAAAAAATTACATGCTACATACATACAACATGCATACTACATACATGCTACATTCATACTACATACTACACACATGCTACATACATACTACATACATACTACATGCAACATACATACTACATATATACTACATGCATGCTACATACATACTGCATGCTACATACATACCACATATATACTACATACATACTACATGCATGCTACATGCTACATACATAACACATATATACTACATGCATGCTACATACATACTACATGCTACATACTACATATATACTACATGCATGCTACATACATACTACATGCTACATACTACATATATACTACATGCATGCTACATACATACTACATGCTACATACATACTACATATATACTACATGCATGCTACATACATACTACATGCTACATACATACTACATACATACTACATGCATGCTACATGCATGCTACATACATACCACATACATAACACATATATACTACATGCATGCTACATACATACTACATGCTACATACATACCATATACATACTACATGCATGCTACATACATACTACATGCATGCTACATACATACTACATGCTACATACATACTACATATATGCTACATGCATGCTACATACATACTACATGCTACATACATACTACATATATACTACATGCATGCTACATACTACATGCTACATACATACTACATATATACTACATGCATGCTACATACATACTACATGCATGCTACATACATACTACATGCTACATACATACCACATACATACTACATATATACTACATGCATGCTACATACATACTGCATGCTACATGCATGCTACATACATACTACATACATACTACATGCTACATGCATACCACATATATACTACATACATACAATACATTCATACAATACATACATAGACATACAGTACATATAACATAGAGTAACATACTTACCAATACTTGTCACATTGTTCCCCGAAGCCATTGTCTTTTCCGGAATAAATATTAACATAACAAACCACAAAAATACTCACCCACGATCCGAAGCAGTCCACGAGTGTGTCCCACGACGATCTTGGGTAGAGAACTGCAGCATCAGCTGTTGCTGCCGTTCTCTACGGACTGCAGGAATCCAATGACGGAAGGTAGGTATCCTTCCGCACTGTATTCCTCCGCCACTTAAAAAAAAAAAAAGTCCCTAGTCTCACTTTATGCCATTGCTGTGTGGGAATTTCCCACGCAGCAATGGCATAAAGTGAGACTAGGGACTTTTTTTTTTTTAAGTGGCGGAGGAATACAGTGCGGAAGGATACCTACCTTCCGTCATTGGATTCCTGCAGCCCGTAGAGAACGGCAGCATCATCTGATGCTGCAGTTCTCTACCCAAGATCGTCGTGGGACACACTCGTGGACTGCTTCGGATCGTGGGTGAGTATTTTTGTGGTTTGTTATGTTAATATTTATTCCGGAAAAGACAACGGCTTCGGGGAACAATGTGACAAGTATTGGTAAGTATGTTACTCTATGTTATATGTACTGTATGTCTATGTATGTATTGTATGAATGTATTGTATGTATGTAGTATATATGTGGTATGTATGTAGCATGTAGTATGTATGCAGTATGTATGTAGCATGCATGTAGCATGTAGTATGTATGTAGCATGCATGTAGTATATATGTAGTATGTATGTAGCATGCATGTAGTATATATGTAGTATGTATGTAGCATGTATGTAGTATGTATGTGGTATGTATGTAGCATGTAGTATGTATGTAGCATGCATGTAGTATATATGTAGTATGTATGTAGCATGTAGTATGTATGTAGTATGTATGTAGTATGTATGTGGCATGTAGTATGTATGTAGCATGCATGTAGTATGTATGTAGCATGCATGTAGTATGTATGTAGTATGTATGTAGTATGTAGCATGTATGTAGTATGTATGTGGTATGTATGTAGCATGTAGTATGTATGTAGCATGCATGTAGTATATATGTAGTATGTAGTATGTATGTAGTATGTATGTGGTATGTATGTAGCATGTAGTATGTATGTAGCATGCATGTAGCATGCATGTAGTATGTATGTAGCATGCATGTAGTATGTATGTAGCATGCATGTAGTATGTATGTAGTATGTATGTAGTATGTATGTAGCATGTAGTATGTATGTAGCATGCATGTAGTATGTATGTAGCATGTAGTATGTATGTAGCATGCATGTAGTATGTATGTAGCATGTATGTAGTATGTATGTAGTATATATGTAGTATGTATGTAGCATGTAGTATGTATGTAGCATGCATGTAGTATGTATGTAGTATTTTTTTTTTTTTTTTTTAACATTTAACACATTAGCCGGATGATGGGACTACTACTGTCCCATCATTGGCTAATATGTCAATCACTGTCATGGTAGCAGGCATCGCCCGATGGGACTTGTAGTCCCATCGGACGATGCTTGCACAGACCCCCGGACATCAGCACAGCCCCCCGGCAGGCCGGCACAGCCCCCCGGCAGGCCGGTACAGACCCCCACAGGGTGCACAGACCACCGGCAGGCCGGCACAGCCCCCCGGCAGGCCGGTACAGACCCCCACAGGGTGCACAGACCACCGGCAGGCCGGCACAGCCCCCCGGCAGGCCGGTACAGACCCCCACAGGGTGCACAGACCACCGGCAGGCCGGCACAGCCCGCCGGCAGGCCGGTACAGACCCTGGGCAGTCCACACAGCCCCCCGGCAGGCCGGCACAGCCCCCCGGCAGGCCGGCAGAGACCCCCGGAAGGCCCGAAATGACGGCGCATCATGATGCGCACACACCGCGCATCATGATGACGTCAGTCTGTCAATCAACTTTGAACTTCCGATTCCGATGCCGAATTCCGATATTGAAAAAATATCGGAAGTCGGTATCGGAATTCCGATACAGCAAGTATCGGCCGATACCCGATACTTGCGGTATCGGAATGCTCAACACTAGCCATGACTGTATATTGCATAGCACAAGTCTGCCAAGACTTTAGTCTGCAGTGTGTATCCTAGAAGTGTGTATCTTAAAAGTGCGAGATGATATGAAAATATGAATTAATCCAGAATTGAACCAAAAGGGAACAGAAGGCAACTGGAAAGAGTCACTGTAAACAATGTTTTTGTTTGTTTCCACTCTAACCCCTATAATCCTTCACTTTCTGATAACCCCACTAATCCCTCCACCTAGTAAGGAACTGTTCATCTCTTCTTCAATCCTTCCAATCCATCTCGCCTCTTCCTCAGATCTGTTCCTCAACATACAATCCTCTGTCTCCAAACACATACAGCCCCCTCATGCCCTCTCCTGCTCCCACCTGCTAACACTCTCTCTGCTCCTCATCACTGCTGGCGATATCTCTCTAAATCCTGGTCCTCCTCACCACATTCCCACAGTCATTTCTACCTCCCATCCACACCCAATCACAACTTTCCATAACCACTTCAACCTTATGCACATTCGCCCAGCCCCAGCTTCCCCAGTCCCACTAACAGGAGCTCTGTGGAATGCTCGCTCTGTCTGCAACAAACTTTCTTTCATCCATGATCTTTTTATTACTAACAAACTTTCCATCCTCACCATCACTGAAACCTGGCTCACCTCCTCTGACACAGTCTCTCCTGCTGCACTCTCATATGGTGGATTCCACCTTTCCCACACCCCCCGCCCCAGCTGCAAGCATGGTGGAGGAGTTGGTTTTCTCCTGTCAGATAACTGCTCCTTCACCCCAATCCCACTGCCGCCCTCTGTTATAGAGCCCATGGAATAAATGATGCTATAATAATAAATAATAATAATAATAATATGCTGAAATGTGGACTGGTATCTGGACCACATAATTATCACAAAGGATTGAGATGCTGAAATGTGGACTAATATCTGAACTACACAATTAGCACAAAGGATTTAGATGCTAATATGTGGGCTGGTGTCTGAACCACACAATTAAAACAAAAGATTGATATGCTCGAAGGTCAATATGATACAGGATCCTATTTATCTGAACTAGCTGACAATAAATTACCTAGCTAACTATTTGACTACTTGCAGCATCAGCAGCCTCACTATGCTGCTACACTGATAAAATGGCGCTGAAACCATTTATCCACTGTTTATATGGAGAGGGACATGTAGCTTCGGCAGCCAATAACACAAGCCTTTGTGTCTGGATGTTGTGGATGGTTTCTGCACTCTGATTGGCTGCCGGAATCTCCCCACAATTACTTAATTAATTAGAAAAAAGAAAAGAATAACAGTCCGCCACTATTCTGATCTCTCCCCAACCCCTCCCCTCATCAAACACGTCCAACCCGCTCATCATACAGTACCCTTATCCACAATCCTAGCCAAAGCCCTAACAAAAGCATTAGTAGAAACTCGATCATTTACAGAACTTTGGCCGATTTTGAGGAAAATGCTCGGGAATCCGAACAGGAACCCGAGTGTGCGTTCCTGCCGAATTTGAGATTGGCGAATGTTTTCCTAACATGTTTGCTCATCTCTAATCATGACCAAGATCATTAAGGTTTGGTCCTGATAAAAAGGTTTGTAAACCTTGAAATGTATCTTTGAAGCTTGGGCAGTGCGGTCTCTGAACCATCATATTCCTCATTTATTGCAACTCTTAGAATGGTGACAGTTTGGCACTGCTGGGTTACTACAAAAATATCTTAACAACATACATCATCTCAAGTTTACACTGTGAAAGAGGCTTGTGGACGATGGTTAGTTATTGCCCTGCGCTGGTTCAGGTATCATATTTGCTAAAAAGTAAGGCTCTTTTGGGGAACATTTGGGAGTGTTCGGCGTTCTTTCTTCAATAACCTACATTTGGAAAAATCCGGAGCTTCCCACTCTTTTATTAATTATAAAGCACAGCCTCATATTGGTGATAGGTAGAGATGGACGAACCCAAACAATAAAGATTGGGGTCCATACCGAACACCTACTGTTTGGGCACGGACCCATAACATGGACTTCACTAGGAAGTCCATTTTACTGTTCAGGTTCGGCACCCCAAACACCGGATGTTTCTCGCAGATCTGATCGGCAGTAAAATTAATACCACTGGTCAGAGCACTGCGGTTTTCACTCTGCCAGATGACAGTGTGAGCCCGCAGCTGTGACTGGCGTTGGCTGATGGTACTATTTGTTATTATGGTTTTATTCACAAATAACTTTTGTGCATAATATACAATGAAAACAGCTTAGTTATGCTGGTTTCACATTTGCATCTGTTTGCGCAGCGTTTAATCTGCAGCAATCCGAATGCATCATGTTTACCTATCTTTAACCTGGTGAATGCAGGGGCATGTTTTTGCATCAGTTCGCATGCGTCAGCATACGCATGAGTTATTTTTCGGTGTGCGGCAGGGTCCGGCGAACGCAACATGTTGGATTTTTGGAAGCCGCAAAAATCCGTCAAATATGCGCATTCATGCGCATGCAGATGAGTGCATCAAAAAAAGCATTACTGTCTATGGGAAGGCATGCGTACGCATGTGTTTTTTTAATGAGTTGGTCCAGGAAGTGATTCAACAACCTGCTAATTAATAGCTCTATAAAAGGAAGTGTGGACACTGCAAGGCCATAACTCTCTTGACTCTGGACGATACCAAATCACTGGCGATGTAAGTATAGAACCTTAGAAAATTTCTGTCTCTCTCACTGCTGTTTGTATTTTGTACTAATTTTTTTTCTGTTTACTTTTAGATGTGTCGACTGTCCTGGTGCAGTGGTTGGCTCCTGATTGGCTCCTGGTGCAGCGGTTTTCTACTGTTCGTCTCCAGGTGCTTCTTTCTGTTGTGGTGAGGACAACACTGTCCATGTAAGTATAGAAGCTTTGTAAGTGTCTGTCTCTCTGAATGCTTTTTCTGTTCCTTGTAGACTGGTCGACTCTCTAGTGCAGTGGGTGTCTCCTGGTTGTCTCCTGGTGCAGCAGTTTTCTCCTGTTCATCTCCTGCTGCTGCTTTGTCTCGTGGTGAGGACAACACTGTCTATGTAAGTATAGAAGCTTTATAAATGTCGGTCTCTCTGAATCCTTTTTTTGTTCCTTGTAGACTGACTGACTCTCTGGTGCCGTGGGTGTCTCCTGGTTGTCTCCTGGTGCTATGGTTGTCTCCTGTTGCTGCCATCTGTCCCTGGCCTTTGCTGACTGCTGTGCTGTTGGACTACTGCCTGTAATGTAAGTATTTGTGTCCATTTTTTTTGTCTACATTGTTTTTGGATCTTTACAAGTTTAATTTTTCTTTTGGTTTATTTTTCTGTAGTGTTTCACTTGACTGCTGCCTGCTCTTCAAAATGTCCTCAAGTGAAGAATTGACATCTTTCCAGGGTGGACCCGACAAAGATTATGCAATCACATTTGCTATACTGATTGGTATATATTGACTGGCATTACTCCACATGTGTTAAATCATTTAATTTCTTTACAGGTACCTGGCAGTGATGAAGAGCAGGCGCAGTCGAGTGGAGATGATTCTTCCAGGGTCATCGGGCTCATGTGTCTCAGGAGGAAAAACGGGGTGTAAGTATTCTTTTCAGCAGAGTTGTAATACATTTTTTTTTCATTTTTACTTAAAATTCTTTTTTTTTATTCTATCTATAGATTTCACAACAGGAAGAAGCCACACTTGACATTGACAACAAGCAACTTATTCACCTTGTGCAAGAATGAATACCGTTGTGGGACACCCGTGACCGTCAGCACTCCAACAATGTGGTGATTCGATGGCTCTGGGAAGAAGTGGCAACATCTCTGCTGCCTGGTTGTGACCGTGCCACGCCAGGTGCCAGAACTGATTTTGGTAAGTACTGCAATGTGGTCTGAAACGGCAGTGAACCTGTGTATGGATGTGCATTGTTTTCTAATTATTATTTTTCTCCCTTCACAGTGAAGCGAATCAAAATCCGTTGGCGCTCGATGAAAGACCGCTTTAACACGGACATGAGAGAGGAGCTTCGAGTTCGAAGTGGTTCTGCTGTAAGGTTCCGCAAAATACAAATACCACCGGGACCTTGTCTTTCTGAGGCCTGCGCTTGCACAGCGAATGTAAGTATAAAATTTTTATTTCTTTTGACTAATGTTTAAATTTTTTCCACACACAAAACCTGGAGCAGCACAACACAAATTAGATTTTTTTCACTAATGTTTTTCTCTTTTCCACCAAGAACCTGGTGCAGCACCACACAACCCGGATCATCCTCGGTTGAAGCGACCCCTCATCTACCAGCCACTGAACAGATGCAGTCCCAGTCATCCACCAATGATGGAGCAAACTTGCAGGCTTCACCGGCTGGGGAAGAGGCAGCTGGTCCATCAGGTTTTCCCCTCTCCCAGCCATCTGCCGCTGCTTTTGCTGGGTCTTCTCATCAGCGGCAGAGGGCCTGGGAGAGGTCAGGCATTCCCGAGTTCATGCAATTAAGCTCGGTCTTCCAGGATGGGATTAGGTTGATTGCTGACAGAGTGAAAAGTGGGTTCAAAGAAGTCAACAAACGCCTTGACCGCATGGAAACCGTCCTTGAGAGACCGGCGCAACATTTTTTTTCAGCAATTGAGCGAAGCTTTTTGGAAAACCTTATGCCTCAACTCCAGCTGAACATCATGCAGGCCTGCCAGGCTGCTTACAGCCACGCATTGCAGCAGCAGCAGTCCCAGCAGCAGTCACAAACCTACAATCAACAGGCCGGAGGATATTACCAGCAGCCAATCTAATTTCCAGCTCCCACAGCACCGAACTATCCGCCACTCCAGTTCACCGAGCGACCATGCTGACAAGTTCATCAACCCTGCAGCCGGCAGCATCCACCATGCTCCAGAGTCCAGCACCCATGCAGCCAGCAGTATCAATGATGCTACCCAGTCCACCACCCCTGCCCAGTCCACCACCCCTGCCCACTACAGCACCCCTGCCCACTACAGCACCCCTGCCCAGTCCAGCACCCCTGCAGCCAGCAGTATCCACAATGTGGCCCAGTCCAGCATAATGCCAGATAACTGCTACAAAGGCCACCACTCCTACTCGGCCAAGAAAAGCGAGGTCCAAAAAAAATATTGCCACCAGGACAAAAAACAAAAGCCAAAAAACTATGCCCACATTGAACCCACCACCTCCACCCTCACCTACCAATTTGTCAATACCTTCCCTTGTGTCACTGTCTATTTGTCTGTTACTTCCAGATTGTCTATCGATTCTCATGATTCCACTTTATCATCTAACCCCAATGTCTTCACTGCCATTCCTGATCCAATCCTTCTATTTGTTGCCCCTTTCCCTGTAGACCCTTACCCTGTAACCTCTTCCTCATCAACTACCACCCAATCCTCACAGCTCCACACCCCCAAGGTCCACCCCATCTCACTCTCATGTAAACCATTAAGCCTTCTTTTTTGTTAAAGTTTTGAAAATAAAAGTTGTATTTCATTTGCACTATATTTTGTGTTATTTGTATCTTTATGCACCGCTGCCGACACAAACACACTTTATTTTTGAAGGAAGGCAGTTTATTATTTAACTCAGCAAACATTAGGGGTAAATTTTTACATTACATGTACATTTTAACATCACAGTTACATTTAAACATAACAGGTATGTAATTTTTACATTACAGGCAAATTTAAACATAACATGTACATTTTACTTAGCGGCTTAAATCATTTTATCTTGCCATGCTACACGTCCATTATCTGAAACAAAGTAAGCAACAAACTCATCCCTCATCTGGGCAACTTCCACTGTGATTCTCAGAGGGTGAAATTGGTAATCATGCAATGTAACGGGTTCCTCAGGTTGTAAGCTTGGTTGCACTTTTACCATGATGTAGTTGTGCAGAACAACACATACTTTCACAACCTCATCAGTAGAGTCAATTTTTAGATTAATGGATGTGCACAATATGCGCCATTTCGATACCAGCAATCCAAATGCACACTCCATGGTTCTTCGTGCCCTTGTCAGTCTGCAGTTGAATTTTTTTTTGTGTGATTTAAGTTCTGATTGAGTATGGTTTAATGAGGTTAAATACAAGGTGCAATTATGGGCGCACTCAGCTGTGCACAATAGCAACATCAATGATATGGCCAGGTGCCCCAGCAGTGGAATAATAACAATAGGAAAAAAAGAAAAGGAAAGAAAGCACCACTGCAAAAAAGCGCACACTGCACCAATTATAATTAAGACTGAAATAAGTAATTTTTATTGATAAAAAAGAGTTATACACAATGAAAACATGATAAAATCACAAAACTATGGCATCCATAGTACCCATAATACATATGAACACATAAATATCATACTTATTTCAGTCTTAATTATAATTGGTGCAGTGTGCGCTTTTTTGCAGTGGTGCTTTCTCTCCTTTTTTTTTGCCTATGGTTTAATGAGGTTGGCACAATTTGGAATGCCTCATCCCCAACAACAACAACAACAACAAAAGGCATTGGTGGTCCATCAGTGTTGGGCAGAGGTCATGGTGGCGGAAAATTAAAATCATTCCCATACAGACGTTGGCTAATGTCTGAGTTTTTGAACGTCTGTGAGTCATTGCCTCGTCCAAATGAGCAAATGTTCACGGCAACGAATCTACAATCGGCATCCGCAATTGCCATTAGAACAATGGAAAATTATTTTTTATAATTGAAGTACTCTGTTCCACTTCCAGCTGGTTTCATAATCCTAATATGTTTTCTGTCCACAGCCCCCACACAATTAGGAAAATTAAGTTTCCTGGAATTTGGAAGCATATTCAAGCCAGAGTTCAGTTGTGGGTTGGGGGAGGAATTCTTGATGCAGAATGTCAACTAAAGCACGACAAATGTCTTCAATAATCCCAGAAAGGGTGGATACTCCAATCCTGAATTGGAAATGTAATGACGATAATGTCTCTCCAGTAGCCAGGAATCTGCAGAAAAGAAAATGAGAAACAAAAAACAGTACACTGCATAGGCATAGGGTTAGGGATAGCGTTAGGGATGGGGTAGGGTTAGGGTTATTTGTGACAGGAGTTTCTTTTTCAACACTACATACCTCAGGATGACCAAGAGACATTCCTCAGCAGGAATTGCTCAATGGAGCTGTGTGTTCTGCCTGGCGATGGATCCTTGGACCCGTAGCAGCAAGTAATGGAAGATCTGTTATGACATCCTCGTGTAGTCAAAAAACTTCTCCGGGTTTTGCTGCAGCTCTGTGTACAAAGGGTGTTAGGCTCCACGGCTCTCTCGGAGTTCAAGGAAGGGGTGTTGCCAATAGCGACGATGACGTCTTCTCCATCTTTCTCTTCTTTGTCCTTGACAAGCAAAAGCAAAGGCAGCAGACAACTTCAGTTGTAAATCCAGATCTTCTAGGAAGCTGTCCAGGTCAAGATCCATCTTGCAGCTAGATACAGCAGCCAAAGACGAGGATTTCCTCAGTGCAGTGTGTCTATATACTGTATATTGGAATGCCTATGGAGTGTCTGATGTCAAGGAAAAGCTAATGCAAAACATTGGAAATTTCTAACGTATGCGCATAAACAACGCAAGCGCATGCAAATGCAGCGTTTTTTGGCATCATGCATTAGATGATGTGGATAAAAAATGCTGTGTAAACATGCATTTGAATGCATTTTTGAATGCGTTTGGGTATGCAGATGATATGCTGCGGACTCAAACGCAAATGTGAACCTTGCCTTAGGGATGTAATTATCAGTGGACATGGTTGTGTAGCTGTAAGGTGGACCCCTAGAATTGTTTTCCTTGGTAGGCCAAATCAACAATAATTGATAGGATATTTTTCCTGATTGTATCCATTAATATTAATTTATTTTCTATCAGCAATCCTGTTTCTGTACTCTAAACCTATTTATGTCATCTGCTGCCGATATTATTTTTTTGGGCAGTATTTACTCAAGAATAAGTATCATATTACTAATATATTTCAATATGTTAATTGAAGTGTTTACTTCCCTGAATTTCAAAGCCAGCGTTTTTAATTAGCTGTCGGCAACTTTGAAAATGCTGTTTTGAAATAAATCAGAGTACGTAATCTTCTATGTTGCCAAGATTTAGAAACTAATTAATGTATGCTATATTATAATACAGTGTTTCATTTGATCGCAGAAATGAAAGTAAAGAATTTGTAACGCTGGTGCTTCTGACCTTTCTTTCAATAAATGTTATCAACATACCAGCCAAGAGGAAAAAAAAGTTCCTAACATTGAACTAGTGGGGTAAATAAAAAAATGAAGCCCAAAGTAATCTACTGACATCAAATCAAATAAAAGCTACATCCATCGCTCCTTTAATGTTTCATATTTCTAAATAAAATAGGCTATGCTATTCATCATGTTGATAGAGACATTAAAAAGAAATGTTCTTTTTGTTGTTAGAAATATTAATCCATTTCTGTCATGTCAAAGGTATCACTGAGTTTATTTTCAAGAATGAAAAAGTACTAATTAGTTTCAAATCATACAATCTTAAATGTGTCAATTGCCTTTAATGTGTATATATATCAGCTACATTAAAGAAAATTGACTTTTACATAATACATTTTTGTCTCTTGAAAATTACACAAATTAGAATCTGCAGTTTTTAAAGCATCTAGCACTCCACCATAGGAGGGTACTGCAGCCCAGGATCACTAAGTATTCTGCATTAGACAAAATTGATAAATATGCCCTATTGCCTTTTGCAGCCTATATTAGAAAAATGATTCATGAAAACTAATGCTTTACATTCAGTACAGTCATGATGCTTGAGATTACACCTTCTAAAACTTCAAATGGTCAACATTAAAAAAAGAATAATGATGACCCATTTCATCATTTGTCAGTTCCTTTTTATGTCTTCTATTTGTTGATGTTTTTATATCAAATTCTTTAACCCCCTTCACCACCTTGGGATTTTACATTTTTGCATTTTTGTTTTTTGTTCCCCTTCTTCCCAGAACCATAATATTTTATTTTTCTGTTAATGTGGCTATTTGAGGGCTTGTTTTTGTGAGATGAGTTGTACTTTTGACACCATTGGTTTTACCATATAGTGTACTGGAAAAAGGGAAAATAAATTCCAAGTGTGGTGAAATTTCAATTCCACAATTGTTTTTTTTCTTGCCATGTTCACTAAATGCTAATATTGACCTGCCATTATGATTCTCTAGGTCATGTCAAAGTTACAGATACCAAACATGTAGTATAGGTTATTTTGTATTTAAGTGGTGAAAAAAAATCCAACATTTTTCTTTTTAAAAAAAGGCGTCATTTTCTGAGACCCGTAGTGTCATTATTTTTTAGGATCTGAGGCTGGGTGATGGCTTATTTTTTGTGCGCAGAGCTGTTATTTTTATCTATACCATTTTGGGATAGATACAATCTTTTGATTACCTGTTATTGCATTTTATTGCAGTGTTGCTGCGAACAAAAAAAGTAATTCTGGCTATTTTATTTTTTTTCTCCTTGCGCCACTCACTGATCGGATTAATTATTTTTATATTTTGATATATTGGGTGTTTCTGAACACAGCAATTCCAAATATGTGCATTTTTCATTATTTTATTGCTCTATTTTGAATGGGGCAAAAGTGGACTGATTTGAACTTTTATATTTTTTACATTTTAAAATATTTTTTAAAACTTGTTTTATTTTTCACATGCTTCAATAGTCTTCTTAGGAGACTAGAAGCTGTGATCATCTGATCGCTTGTGCTACACAGCACGGCTTGAGTCCTGCTATGTGTAGCATAATTGATCATCTGCTATAAGTGCTCATAACAGATGGTGATGGGTGGTGCTCATAGCAGATATGCAATGACAACCATGGGCATCTCCTACAGACCCTTGGTTGTTATGCCAACCCCTCGGTGCCCCGCCATCATGTGACAGGGGTTTTATGGGCAGGTTTGTGACATGCTTCCAGTGCGCGCATGTTACATGCCGCTATTAGAGATTGACAGCAGCATATAACATGTTAACAGATGTGGGTGGAACATGATTCCACCGGCGGCTGTTAGGAGCACATGACAGCTGACAAATCAGCTGTCATATGACTGAAAAGATGTTGGCTCAGCACTGGAGCCTGCATAAAAGAGGGGGAGGCGACTTATGATGTACTTTTACGTCATAGGTCATAAAGGAGTTAAAAAGTGTGCACATGGTTCATGAGATTTGCGCAAAATAAAAATGCACTTCAGCCTTTCAGTGCAAAAAGATGCATATGCTGTTAATTTGAAGTTGCACAAAACTTTAGAAACCTTTCAAATTGTTGTAATTGATGAATCAGCAGAAAACATCTTTAAAACCCCAAGACCCAGCCTCAATGATGAACATATGAATATAATAAAAAAGGAACACATATAAAATTATCTTTTAAAAAAAGCTCAAATTAAAAGAAAGAATAATAAACTGCAAATATAAAGCAGATGAAAAACACCAAAAATCTGACAAAAAATGGCGCAAATGCAATAATCAATTGTCCATGAGTGTTAAAAAGTAATTAATTTTATAAAATTTATAATAATGTACAGTCTAAAACATTTGAAAAAGCAATAGTAGAACCAGACACATTGTCATAAGTCAGATCAATTCCTCTAATGGAAAATCATTTAAGTTGCATGCTGACAACGCTTATGTAAGCTTTTATTGTGAAAACATCTGACTGTGGTCTGCTCTTGTGTAATTATTAGTGACTAGAGATGAGCGATTTTCCCTTTTTTCGGGTCGCGAGGGGTTCGGACCACCCGACTTTCGCAAAAGTCGAGTCGAACGCAATCGGCCGATTATCGTGAAAAGTCGAAGGCCGGCTGAAACACGAAACCCAATGCAAGTCAATGGGGAAGAAAAGTCGGCAGTGAGTGGAGGACAGGAAACACACCTACAGTGCCCATTTTAATGCCAAAAACATCAATTCTTATTACTTAAGCTTGTCAACCTTAATTTACTTTATAATAATAGTTAGGCATTGAAAACTGGGGATTATTTGGCTAAAGATGTCGGGGGGGGGGTAGGGCTGGCTCCAGATTATCGTGGGCCCAGGGCCAAAGAGTGTCACTGGGCTCCTTTAACACATGCCACAATTCATGATCCTCTGATACGGCAGCGAAATAGCGGTATAGTACAATGAAAAATACTTCACTTCTTACATCACATGACTGATATCCATTTTAAATTCTCCAATAGCTCCAAAAACGGACAGTATATTACTCCATACAGTATTATGGCCACCACATAGTGCGCCATACAGAGTAATGAGGCCCATATATTTCTCCATACAGAATCATTGGTCCCATATAATGTTCGATACAGTATATGATGAGCTCCACATAATGCTACAGTATATGTTGGTCCCCATGGATGAAGCTCCATTGTCTTATGGGCCCAAATAATGCTCCATATATAATGGGCCCCATTTCTAATGCTCCAGTGTATAATAGGCCCTGTAAATGCTGCTCCAGTGTCTGATATCCCCCATTTGGAAAGCTCCAGCATATGATGGGCCTCAAGGATGATGCTCTAGTGTACGATTGGTCCAAGTAATGCTCCATATATGATCTGCCCCATTTACAATGCTCCAGTATATGATGGGCCCCATTTCTAATGCTCCAGTGTATAATGGGCCCTGTAAATGCTGCTCCAGTGTCTGATGTCCACGTTTGGAATGCTCCAGTGTATGGTGGGCCCCATATATCATTCTCCAGAGTATAGTGCTCCCCAAAAATTGCTCCCAACCTTTAAAACAATTAAATAAGTCTCCTCGCTAGGGAATCCCTGTACTCTGTACTCCTCGTCGTCCCCATCTTCCATCTCTCTGCACTTGGACTGTTTAGGCAGAGGGTGTACAGACGTGATGTCATCGCGCTCTCTGACCAGAATGTCACTGTCAGGAAACGCGGAAGACGTCACGGCGGTGAAGAAGGGAGAGGTAAGTATTTCAACTTTGCAAGTGCTGTGATCCTGAGCAAGCAGGGGGGCCCACTCATTGGTGACGGCACTGGCACAGGGCTCCTCATAGTACGACGGTGTGTCTGACGGCAGGTGGGCCCTCCCACCGGCAGAGACACTTTTGCGTACTATGAGGGGCCCTGTGCCAGTGCCGTCGCCCATGAGTATGCCCCACCACCTGCTCAAGGAACCTGCACTTTCATCTGCACCTTCCTCTTTGTCACTGTGTAAGGTGGTATAGTATGCGGGAAGGGGAACCTGAGTTTCATCAGGGTCAGATTCTGGCTGTGTAGAGTGCGAGGGGAATGTAGTGGTCTGGGTCAATGTACCAGCAGAATCATCTAGCAGTGAATCATAGAATCATAGAATCGTAGAGTTGGAAGGGACCTCCTGGGCCATCTGGTCCAACCCCCTGCTCAAAGCAGGATTCGCTAAATCATCCCAGTCAGATGTCTGTCCAGCCTCTGTTTGAAGACTTCCATTGAAGGAGAACTCACCACTTCTCGTGGCAGCCTGTTCCACTCATTGATCACTCTAACTGTCAAAAAGTTTTTTCTAATATCTAATCTGTGTCTCTTCCCATTCAGTTTCATCCCATTGCTTCTAGTCTTTCCTTGTGCAAATGAGAATAAAGTTGATCCTTCTACAATGTGACAGCCCTTTAGACAGCTATTAAGTCTCCTCTCAGTCTTCTCTTTTGCAAACTAAACATTCCCAAATCCTGCAACCTTTCCTCATAAGACAGGGTTTGCAGACCGGTCACCATTCTGGTCGCTCTTTTCTGAACTTGCTCCAGTTTGTTGATGTCTTTTTTAAAATGTGGTGCCCAAAACTGGACACAATATTCCAGATGAGGTCTGACCAAAGAGGAGTAGAGGGAAATAATGACTTCACGTGATCTAGACTGTATGCTTCTGTTAATACATCCTAGAATTGCATTTGCCTTTTTTGCTGCTGCATCACACTGTTGACTCATATTCAGTCTGTGATCTATTAGTATACCCAAGTCTTTTTCACATGTGCTGTCACTTAGCCCTATTCCTCCCATTCTATATATGCTTTTTTCATTTTTATTGCCCAGATGTAGTACTTTGCATTTCTCCCTGTTAAAAACCATTCTGTTAGTTGCTGCCCACTTCTCCAGTTTATTTAAATCTTTTTGAATCCTCTCTCTCTCTTCTCTAGTATTAGCTATCCCTCCTAGCTTTGTGTCATCAGCAAATTTAATCAGTTTACCCTCAATTCCTTCATCTAAATCGTTGATAAAGATGTTGAACAATACAGGGCCCAGGACAGAGCCCTGTGGTACCCCACTTGAGACATTCTTCCAACTGGATGTGCAGCCATTTACGACCACTCTTTGGGTCCGATCACTAAGCCAGTTATGAATCCACCTAACAGTTGCCTTGTCCATTCCATACTTAGTCATTTTTTCAATAAGGATTGTATGAGAGACTTTGTCAAATGCTTTGCTGAAGTCAAGATATACTATATCTACAGCATTTCCTTGATCCACCCAATCAGTGATACCGTCATAGAAGGAAATTAAGTTAGTCTGACATGACTTATTAGTTAGAAACCCATGCTGACTCTGTTTAATCACTTCATTCTTATCCAGGTATTGACATACATGTTGTTTAATAATTTGTTCAAAGATCTTTCCTGGTATAGAAGTCAGACTCACCGGCCTATAGTTGCCTGGGTCCACCTTCTTCCCCTTTTTGAAGATAGGAACAACATTTGCTCTTCTCCAGTCTTCTGGCACTTCTCCTGTTTTCCAAGAATTTTCAAAGATTATGGAGAGGGGTTCAAAAATTTCTTCTGCTATCTCCTTCAGTACTCTGGGGTGTAATTCATCTGGACCTGGAGACTTGAATTCATTTAGGTTAGCTAAGTGTTTCCTCACTATCTTTCTGTTTATAGATATCCTGGATTCTTCTATTCCCTTAATAGGACAGTGAATAACAGTTGATGTTGCATTTCCTTTCTGAGAGAAAACAGATGCAAAATAGGAATTTAAAAGTTCAGCCTTCTCAACATCCTGTCTTACCATTTCATCATTTTCATCCTGTAAAAATCCTATAGCATCTTTGACTTTTCTTTTACTTTTGACATATCCCCAAAATCCTTTATTATTGCTTTTGACATCTCTTGCAAGCCTCAGTTCATTTTCAGCTTTAGCTAATCTGATTTGTGCCCTGCAGGTTCTGCAGACAGCATTATATTCTTCTTTAGATATGCCTCCCTCTTTCCATTTTATAAACATTTTTTTCTTCCTTTTTAGCATGTGCTTAAGTTCTGTGTTCATCCATCCTGGTTTCCTTAAATGCTTCCTATTCTTCCCTCTTTTCGGAATTGTTAACAACTGTGCTTTGAGAATTTCATTTTTCAAGATTTCCCATCCTTCCTGGACATTTTTGTCTTTAAGGATATCCAGCCATTGGATCCCTCCAATTCTCTTTCTGAATCCCTTAAAATCTGCCTTTCTGAAATCTAACCTTGACGTCTGAGTCTTCACAGGTCTTCCACCTCTAGTAATCCAAAATTCTAAAATAGCATGGTCGCTACCTCCTAGGGTCCCAGCCACTTTTACCTCCTCAACCATTTCCTCCCTGTTTATAAGGATTAGATCCAAGGTAGCAGTTCCCCTTGTTTTCTCCCTTACCTTTTGGAAGATAAAGTTGTCAGCAAGAGAGGATAAGAATTTCCTTGACCTGTTAGTTTTGCCTGAGAGAGATTCCCAACAAATGTCTGGATAGTTGAAATCTCCCATGACAACTATGTCATATTTTTTGGAGAACTTGGCCATCTGATGCATAAAGAGTTCATCTATATCTTCGGCTTGCACAGGCGGCCTGTAGTAAATGCCTACAATGGTGTCCTTTCCATTGTTCTGTCCTTGTATTCTTACCCAAACAGTTTCCACAGAACTCCCAGTCTCTGAAGCTTCAATCTCTGTGCAGATATACGCGTTTCGAACATACAATGCGACACCCCCTCCTCGTTTATCAAGTCTGTTTCTTGCAAATAAGTTGTATCCTTCTAGTCTTGTATTCCAATCATGTGTATTGTCCCACCAAGTTTCAGTGATTCCAATTACATCATATTTCTGTTCCTGTGTTAGTAGTTCCAATTCTCCTTGTTTGTTGCCCATGCTTTGTGCATTAGTATAGAAACATTTTAGTTTGTGATTGGTTTCTCTTTCTCCAATATTTTTAGTAATTAGTAGAGTTGAGCGATACCATCCGATACTTCAAAGTATCGTATCGGATGGTATCGGCCGATCTTTAAAAAAAGTATCGGTATCGCCGATTCCGATACCGGAAGTCCCATTCAAGTCTATGGGACTTCCGGTATCGGAATAAGAAAAACCCTTTCCTGCCCTTGTACAGCCTCTCTGGGGTCTGTACGGGCCTTTCGGGGGGCTGTGCCGGCCTGCCAGGGGGTCTGTGCAGGCTCCGGTGGTCTGTGCCGGCCTGCCGGTGGTCTGTGCAGGCTCCGGTGGGCTGTGCCGGCCTGCCGGGGGGCTGTGCCGGCCTGCCGGGGGGCTGTGCCGGCCTGCCAGGGGGTCTGTGCAGGCTCCGGTGGTCTGTGCCGGCCTGCCGGTGGTCTGTGCAGGCTCCGGGGGGCTGTGCCGGCCTGCCGGGGGGCTGTGCCGGCCTGCCGGGGGGCTGTGCCGGCCTGCCGGTGGTCTGTGCAGGCTCCGGGGGTCTGTGCAGGCATCGTCCGATGGGACTACAAGTCCCATCTGGCGATGCCTGCTACCATGACAGTGATTGACACATTAGCCAATGATGGGACAGTAGTAGTCCCATCATCCGGCTAATGTGTTAAATGTAAAAAAAAAAAAAAAATTACATGCTACATTCATACTACATACTACATACATGCTACATTCATACTACATACTACATACATGCTACATTCATACTACATGCAACATACATACTACATATATACTACATGCATGCTACATATATACTACATGCATGCTACATACATACTACATGATACATACTACATATATACTACATGCATGCTACATACATACTACATATATACTACATGCATGCTACATACATACTGCATGCTACATGCATGCTACATACATACTACATGCTACATGCATGCTACATACATACTACATACATGCTACATATATACTACATACATACTACATATATACTACATACATGCTACATATATACTACATACATACTACATATATACTACATGCATGCTACATACATACTACATGCTACATGCATGCTACATACATACTACATACATGCTACATATATACTACATACATACTACATATATACTACATACATACCACATACATACTACATGCATGCTACATATATACTACATGCATGCTACATACATACTACATGCTACATGCATGCTACATACATACTACATGCTACATGCATGCTACATACATACTACATACATGCTACATATATACTACATACATACTACATATATACTACATGCATGCTACATATATACTACATGCATGCTACATACATACTACATATATACTACATGCATGCTACATACATACTACATGCTACATGCATGCTACATACATACTACATACATGCTACATATATACTACATACATACTACATATATACTACATACATACCACATACATACTACATGCATGCTACATATATACTACATGCATGCTACATACATACTACATATATACTACATGCATGCTACATACATACTACATGCTACATGCATGCTACATACATACTACATGCTACATACATACCACATATATACTACATACATACAATACATTCATACAATACATACATAGACATACAGTACATATAACATAGAGTAACATACTTACCAATACTTGTCACATTGTTCCCCGAAGCCATTGTCGTCTACGGAATAAATATTAACATAACAAACCACAAAAATACTCACCCACGATCCGAAGCAGTCCACGAGTGTGTCCCACGACGATCTTGGGTAGAGAACTGCAGCATCAGCTGATGCTGCCGTTCTCTACGGGCTGCAGGAATCCAATGACGGAAGGTAGGTATCCTTCCGCACTGTATTCCTCCGCCACTTAAAAAAAAAAAAAGTCCCTAGTCTCACTTTATGCCATTGCTGTGTGGGAATTTCCCACACAGCAATGGCATAAAGTGAGACTAGGGACTTTTTTTTTTTTAAGTGGCGGAGGAATACAGTGCGGAAGGATACCTACCTTCCGTCATTGGATTCCTGCAGCCCGTAGAGAACGGCAGCATCATCTGATGCTGCAGTTCTCTACCCAAGATCGTCGTGGGACACACTCGTGGACTGCTTCGGATCGTGGGTGAGTATTTTTGTGGTTTGTTATGTTAATATTTATTCCGGAAAGACAATGGCTTCGGGGAACAATGTGACAAGTATTGGTAAGTATGTTACTCTATGTTATATGTACTGTATGTCTATGTATGTATTGTATGAATGTATTGTATGTATGTAGTATATATGTGGTATGTATGTAGCATGTAGTATGTATGTAGTATGTATGTAGCATGCATGTAGTATGTATGTAGCATGCATGTAGTATATATGTAGTATGTATGTAGCATGCATGTAGTATATATGTAGCATGTATGTAGTATGTATGTGGTATGTATGTAGCATGTAGTATATATGTAGCATGCATGTAGTATATATGTAGTATGTATGTAGTATGTATGTAGCATGTATGTAGTATATATGTAGTATGTATGTAGCATGTAGCATGTATGTAGTATATATGTAGTATGTATGTAGTATATATGTAGCATGTATGTAGTATATATGTAGTATGTATGTAGTATATATGTAGCATGCATGTAGTATATATGTAGTATGTATGTAGTATATATGTAGCATGCATGTAGTATATATGTAGTATGTATGTAGTATATATGTAGCATGTATGTAGTATGTATGTAGCATGCATGTAGCATGTAGTATGTATGTAGCATGCATGTAGTATATATGTAGTATGTATGTAGTATATATGTAGTATATATGTAGCATGCATGTAGTATGTATGTGGTATGTATGTAGCATGTAGTATATATGTAGCATGCATGTAGTATGTATGTAGTATATATGTAGTATATATGTAGTATGTATGTAGCATGCATGTAGTATGTATGTAGTATGTATGTAGTATGTATGTAGTATATATGTAGTATGTATGTAGCATGTAGTATGTATGTAGTATTTTTTTTTTTTTTTTTTTTTTTTTTTTAACATTTAACACATTAGCCGGATGATGGGACTACTACTGTCCCATCATTGGCTAATGTGTCAATCACTGTCATGGTAGCAGGCATCGCCCGATGGGACTTGTAGTCCCATCGGACGATGCTTGCACAGACCCCCGGACATCAGCACAGCCCCCCGGCAGGCCGGCACAGCCCCCCGGCAGGCCGGTACAGACCCCCACAGGGTGCACAGCCCCCCGGCAGGCCGGCACAGCCCCCCGGCAGGCCGGCAGAGACCCCGGGCAGTCCACACAGCCCCCCGGCAGGCCGGCACAGCCCCCCGGCAGGCCGGCAGAGACCCCCGGAAGGCCCGAAATGACGGCGCATCATGATGCGCACACACCGCGCATCATGATGACGTCAGGCCGTCAATCAACTGAACTTCCGATTCCGATGCCGAATTCCGATATTGAAAAAATATCGGAAGTCGGTATCGGAATTCCGATACAGCAAGTATCGGCCGATACCCGATACTTGCGGTATCGGAATGCTCAACACTAGTAATTAGATTCTTTCGTCCACTTTCATTCCACTTCTAATAGCAGAGTTCTCAATAGCATTTGTCAGGTGTATGGCTTTTTCTGGTCTTTTGCTTCCCTTCCCATGTTGTTCTAGTTTAAAGCTCTCCTTACAAGTGTAGCAAGGCGACTTCCAAATACATGCTTTCCAGTCTTCGTAAGGTGCACCCCATCTCTAGCAAGTAGTCCATCGTATAAGTAGTTCACTCCGTGATCCAGAAATCCAAATCGTTGCTGACGGCACCATCGACGTAGCCAGTTGTTCACCTGCAGAACAGTTGTTCACCTGCAGTGGCTGGGCATCAGTGCACTTGTGGCACCCCCAGGAGTATTGTCGCCACAGTGGTATTACCTTCCTCCTAGGGAGTGTGATGTCATGCTTGGGAGCAACAAAGGATCTCTCTAGCAGTTAAACCAACACACAACACAGCTCCCACTCCAGGCCAGCAGGGAGAGCTCTGAACCTGACTGCTGAGGAGCTGCTCTCTGTGGTCAGGAGGGGGGAAGTTAGGGCAATCTGTGAAGGGAAGGGGAAGTGTGTGGATGTGAGAAGGGGCGCTGGAGGATGAGCAGAGTTAAGGCTCACTCCTAGCTGGAGCGCATGGTCCGGATTCCGGTCTCCGAGTTTGTAGGGACACTGACGGTCCTGCAGCAGAAACCGGAGGAAGTAGCAGCTGTAAATGCTCTGTTCCCAAATAAGGCTCGGAGGCCCCAGCAGTGACGTGTGTGAGCCAGAAGGAAAAGGCTACGGCTGCCTGCCATACGAGAAAGTTCCAAAAGAGAGTCAACAGGGGGAACTTCAGCGAGCTCAGTACTGCGAGTACCTCATATAAGCGCTAGAATGGAGGCCACACTACCTATCTGCAGAGAAAGAATTCCTAATTTGCCTTCAGGCTGACCAACTCCTTCTCCATCTGTACTCTGGGTCCTGGATGTCACTTACCAAGTACAGGTAAAGGAACTGCATGACTGTGTCTGTCATCTTTCTCCTGCGCCTGGCACACGGCTCTGCTACATCCTGCACTGCACACCATCTACCAACTCTTTCATCTGCCCTGCGACTACGGCCCTACCTGTGCAGGGCTTTTATATCTTAGCTGCACCACAACATCTGTCCCAGAGAAGCTACACTGCAGTGCTGGTCAATCTGATCAGAAACCAAAGGTGGCGTCACATATCATTCACCTATAAACGTTATTCACCCCTTTGCATGGACGCCCAGGGCCATGGACCGGGTCACCACCACTGTGACACATCCCTCTGAGTCACCGGCCCGGTACCGATTAACCCCACTGCCTTGGCTGGTGACCCACACTCCATACCAGATTCACCTTGGACTGGGGAATTCACGATTTGACTTGATAACCCAGGCATGGTATGTGAGAAAGAGCTACATGGACTCATGTGAAGTGTGGCCTGCTGCATCATTCACTTTTGGTGGGGGTGAAGGACACAAGGAAAGGGGTTCTTCCTGACCAGGAGCCGGCACTTGACGACTCTGTGCTTGCATTTTTTGAAACTTCAGAAGAGGAGGGCATATTAGCTGGAGTCTGTTTTGGCAATGTAAGCCAAAACCAGTTCCTGATGCTCCGGCTTTAAAAGCGGTTAACCTACTCCCAGAAAAGGTAGCCTTCCAGGCCCTCCAGAGCCAGACCATGACGCAGACTCAACACCTCCTGCCTTAGCTGCTATTGTGCTTTTGCCACTACCAGCAGATGCACCACCACCATCAGTACCAGCTGGCCCGCCCATGTCCGTGGCCTCTTCCACCATACTTCCATGTTTTGGAGAAAATGTACCCAAAATAACATCAGATATACTGTATCAGAAGCGTACAGCTCTATACAGTCAAAGGATAATTGTCAATCTCCCTATATATTTCATGAGTCACACAGAGACCCTCACAGGCTCAGTATGGATTAGACAAGAATATAAAAAGTAGAAAAAGGGTACAGTATCATCAGATAGCAGGTATATATAGTATATTTTAAACAATCTAAATCTCCGTATATATTTCAGGAGGCAGACACAGACACTCTCAGGCTCAGTATGGATTACAACACAATATAAAAAGCCGTAAAAAGTTAATGGATCTGAAGAGTACAGCTTTATACAGTGTAGGGGTCATTGTCAATCTCAGTATTTATTTCCAGAGTCAGAAACAGACCCTCACTTTGTCAGACCAGAATATAAAAAGCATTAAATGGGTAATGTATCACAAGCGTAGAGCTATATACAGTGTTGGGGTAATTTTTAAATCTACATATAAATTGCAGGAGTAACCTACAGACTCTCACACGCTCAGGATGGATCACACCACAATATAAAAAGAAGATCCACAAGAAATAATCACACATGTGGGCCAATGTTCCAGGTGTCAATGATACACTTAGAGTGGTGGGTGGAGGAGGACTTTCTTGCAGAAAGGGTACAGTATCACCAGATACCAGATATATATAGCATAGTTTAAACATTAAAAATGTACATGTATATATCAGGAGTAGTGTTGAGCCACCCCGCTAGTGTTCGAGTTCGGTTCTGTTCGACGAACAGGAGGCAAGTTCGTCGAATGTTCGTCAAACGTTCGACGAACACCGTCGAACCCCATTGAAAACAATGGCAGGCAAACACAAACACATACAAACACATAGAAAACACATACAAAACACCTTAAAAGGTGTCCCAAAGCAGAGAAAATGCTCAGAAGACACAAATAACATATGGAAAAGGGCAACTACATATAGAAAAGAGGTGGAGGAGTAAAAGGAGGAGGAGGAGACACAGATATAGGCATGTCATGCCTTTATAAAGACAAGAAAGGCTGGAATAGAAATCTAAAATAGAAAAAAATCTAAAATTGTAAAATCGAAGACAATCATATACCGTTGGACTTCCCACCATAAATTGTGCCAACTGTCGATCGGGCGGCGTTATTCCCACGACCCTCCGAACAGCATCCATGAAGACAAAGTGTTTCCAGGGGCAGTACAGTATGGCTGCAAAGCTAAACCTTAAAGGAATGTCCAGAAGGGCACCACCAGGAGTGGAGCCTACAGCTTAATCGGACTCCACACAGGCAAGCTCAACCATGCCAGCCACGGGAAAGATGGACAGATTGCAAGCTTTCTCGATTCTGTGGGTGGTGGTGCATGGCCGTTTTTAGCTGTGCTAGCGATTTGTCAGCTTAAGGCTAAGTGCACACGTACCGGAACTCTCGCGGAAATTACCGCGAGAATTCCGGAATTCCAGTCCGCGGGAAAATCGCATTTTAAATTCCCGCGATTTTCCCGCGGAAAAACTAGCATTTTGCAAGCGTAATTAGCTTGCAAAATGCTAGCGTTCTCCAAGCGATCTGTAGCATCGCTTGGAGAACTGATTGACCAACTTTTTACTACTGAGGCTGCTTATGCGGCATCAATAGTAAAAGATAGAATGTAAAAAAAAAAAAAAATAGTGTTATTCTTACCTTCCGACGTCCCGCGCAGCCTTCCCGCCTCTCTCCACGCTCCCGTTCCCAGTAGTCCTTTGCGAAAATGCCAAGGACTTCCACCTTGTTGCAATGTCGATAATTAGGCGGTGCTTGGGAGGGTGGAGCAATCGCTGCAGCTTCTGCACACGACTGGAGAGTACGGGCGACTGGCGGATGTGCGAGCACAGTCTTCGCACCTTATGGAGCAGGGTTGTTAACTCCGGATAATTATTGAGGAAGCACTGCACCACCAGGTTCAAGGTGTGAGCCAGGCAAGGTATGTGTCTGAGTTTTGAAAGGGCTATGGCTGCCACAAAATTCTGGCCTCTATCACTAACTACCTTGCCTGCCTTAAGATGTAGACTGCCCAGCCATGACTCAGTTTGTCGCTGCAAGTAGTCGGCCAGTACCTCCGCGGTGTGTCTGTTGTTGCCCAAACACATCATCTTCAACACAGCCTGCTGACGCTTACCACTAGCTGTTCGATAGTGGGACACCTTGTGTGCAACACTGGCAGCTGCGGATGGAGTGCTCATGTGACGTCGCTCTGTGGACGAGCTTTCGCTTCTGGAGGAGGAGGAGAGTCGAACACCTACAGCCAACTGTTTCCTATACCGTGGGCTATGAGGCACTGTCCCATCGCTGCTGTCCCCTGTGGACCCTGCATCCATCCATGCCTACTGGACCATGCATCTGTTGTGAGGTGCACCTTTCCACTCACTGATTGCTTGAGTGCATGGACAATGCGGTCTTTCACATGCAGGTGGAGGGCTGGGATGGCTTTTTGAGAAAAGAAGTGCCGACCGGGTAGGCCATAGCATGGTACTGCGTAGGCCATGAGCTTGTGGAAAGCTTTGCTTTCAACCAACCAGTAGGGCATCATCTCTAACGAGATTAGTTTGGCAATGTGGGCGTTCAAACACAGTGTACGCGGATGAGAGGATGAGTACTTTCTTGTCCTACTCATAGTCTCTGGTAGGGTGAGCTGGACTTGAGAGCTGCATATGGTGGAACTAGCGGTGGACATGGCGGACTGAGAGAGGGTTGGTGATGGTGATGGTGTTAGTGGTCTTGCTGATTTCCTAGATTCAGTCTTTCGTAGCAATAACATTGTGATTCCCTGACTGCTTTGGCCTTGCGATGACACCTCAACATTTGCTGCTGTTGGTGTGCTAACCGGTGGGCTTACAGTGGGGGAAGCGATGTAGCGTTGCTGACTACCTTCATTCGGAGCAGGTGCACATGTGGTACGTGAGGTTTGGTAGTCCGTCCACGCTTGCAAGTGCATGGTGGTTAAATGTCTAAGCATGCAACTGGTATTCAAATTTCTCAGATTTTTCCCTCGGCTACAGGTCTTTGCGCACATGTTACAGATAACCTTTGCCTGATCATTAGGATTTTGTTAAAAAAAGTGCCACACTGCACTCTTCCTACTATGGAAGACATTTTGAGGTCTTGCACACTGTGCTAATTTGACCGTCTGGCCAAGCTGTCCTGCAGCTCTTTTGGTTTTTGTAACACGTTTTTGGACTACTACGGGCCTGCCAGATAACAGCTGTTACGATGTCGATGCCTGCTTCGGATCCTCCTCCTCCTCTTCTGAGCTATCGGCAGCGGCATCCTCTTCCCCCAATGGATGCTAATCTGGGTCAACAACTGGGTCATCCATCACCTCCTCTTCAATTTCATGTGCACCTTCCTCTGTGTCACCGTGTAAGGTGGTATAGTATGCGGGAAGGGGCACCTGAGTTTCATCAGGGTCAGATTCTGGCTCAATACACTGTGAGGACAATGTAGTGCTCTGAGTGAATGTACCAGCAGAAAAATCTAGCAGTGGCTGTTCATCAGTGCACTCCATGTCAGATTCATCTTGGACTGGGGAATTCACAATTTGACTTGATAACCCAGGCATGGTATGTGAAAAGAGCTCCATGGAGTAATCTGTAGTGTGTCCTGCCGCATCCTTCACTTTTGGTAGGGGTGAAGGACACAAGGAAAGGTGTTGTTCCTGACCAGGAGCCTCCACTGACGACTCAGTGCTTTTATTTTTTGAAACTTCAGAAGAGGAGGTGATAGAGCTGGAGGCTGTGTCAGCAATGTGAGCCAAAACTTGTTCCTGAAGCTCCGGCTTTAAAAGCAGTTTACCTACTCCCAGAAAAGGGAGCCTTCGAGGCCTTGTGGAGCCAGATGATGATGCAGGCTCAACACGTCCTGCCGTAGGTGCTACTGTGCTTTTGCCACTACCAGCAGATGCACCACCACCACCATCAGTACCAGCTGGCAACCCCCGCCCATGTCCACGGTCTCTTCCACCATACTTCCTCATTTTGGGGAAAATGTACCCAAAATACAACCAGCTATATGGTACTGTAAAACAAGGAGGCTGAACTATTATCTCAGGCCCACTATAGATTACACCTCAATTTAACATGCTGAAATTGGCTGGTGTATGACAAGGTACAAGGTGTATATAGTATTGGGGAGAATTTGAATCTCCCTAGAGACTTTAGGAGGCTGACAATGATGCTCTCAGTCCAAATATGGCAGCAGGCAGCCTAATAAGCAGGACTGCTGCACACAGCAGTGTGCAAACAGCAATGCAGCTATCAGGGATCCTTATAAGGCAGCCTAGTAACCAACAGAGCTGATGCACACAAATATATCCTCCCCTGTCACTGCACACACACTGTTGTGTTGTACAGTGAAAATCGCTACCAGCAGAAGCAGTTTTTTTTTCTCCTTCCCTGCCTAACCCTCTCCCCTATTAGGAATCATCAGCAGCAACCTCTCCCTATGCTAAGATCGGCAGAAGTAAGATGGCGGTCGGCGTGCATGCCCTTTTATAGCCCCTGTGACGCCACACAAAGCAAGCCAATCACTTGCATGCCCTTCTCAAAGATGGTGGTGACCGCTGCCCATGTCATCGCGTTGCCCACAGTGTGAGTCCTCCATCATTGGCTGAAAAAGGGCACTGGAAGCATAATTTGAAACGCGACTTTGGCACGCTGGTCGCCGACCTCATGGCCGACCTCACGCTATGGTCGGGTTTCGTTTCATGAAACCCGACTTTAGCGAAAGTCGGCGACTTATGAATTTGACCGACCCGTTTCGCTCAACTCTATTAGTGACTAGATGTGTGCCCGATGCTATCGCATCGGGAGGGCAGTAACATCATGATGGGGGCAGCTTTTTGGCACTGGGGGTGGCTGCCCATCCACCTCCGTGCAGTCACAGCCAGCAGGAAAGACGGTGTTTTGCGGCCTGTGCTGGAGATGGTGTGTGGCACCACCAGAGGGTGGCCGCACCCAATCTCCAACACAGGTCTCAAGCCGTGGTCTTTCCTGCCGGCTGTGACTGCACGGAGGTGGGTGGGCAGGCAGCGGCGGGATCTGGCACGTGTAGTCAGGCGGTGGGTCCTAGCGGGGGTCTGGCAGCAGCATCCCTCTCATTACACCCCCTCATTACACCCTCTCATTATACCCCCTTCATTACACCCCTCTCATAGCCTCGTGATCGCAGCGGCGGCCTGGATCCGAGCGGCAACTGGGATCCAAGTGGCGGCTGGGATCCAAGCAGCGGTCAGGATCCCAGCGGTGGTCGGGATCGCAGTAGCGTTCGGGATCGCAGTGGCAGCCTGGATTGAGATTGCAGCTGCGTTTGGGATTGCAGCTGCGTCCTGGATCCGAGCAGCATCACTTGGGTGTTCCAAAATGGCGGTCGGTGTATTTCTGGAGCGGCGCGGTGGATTGTGGGATTCGGGGACATCCAGACGGAAGTAGATGACAGACAATTTAAGGCAATTATATACATATAGATGAGTGAGTATACTAGTTGCTTGGGTCTTCCCGTGCATGCTTGGGTGTCCTCTGAGTATTTTGGCGTACTCGGAGATTTAGTTTCTGTCGATGCAGCCGCTTGATTTGTGGCTGCTGGACAGGCTGAATGCATGAAAGGATTGCCTGTTTGTTAGGAATTCCACACATGTATTCAAGCTGACAAGCAGCCACAAATCATGCAGCTGTGTCGACAAACAATAAATCTCCAAAAACGCTAAAATACTCAGAGGACACCCGAGCATGCTCGGGAAAACCCGAGCAACAAATATACTCGCTCATCACTAGTAGTTATTTCAAAGTCGCAGAGTTGTAGGAGAGATGAGCGCAACAAAGGAACTTATCCAAAGAGTATGGCAGGTGATAAAATCAAAATTTTACTCACCTTTTATTTATGAGTATCTGTAATGCATGTAATAAAACACATCAGCTGCAGTAGATCCACGGTTCAGTAAATGACCAAACCATATCCAGGAAAAAAAGGAGAGTTTTGTAAATGATTTCCGCACTTGCTGATTAATGATGAGACGTATATCCCAGAATGCCAAATGGAAAGTGGTTTATTCTACGCATTTCAAAGTACAAAAGATTTCGTCATCAGGAAAGACCACTAGTATCTATCTGGTCTTTATTGATGAAGAAGTCTTTTGTACTTTGAAACGCATAGAATAAGCCACTATCAATTTGACAATCTGGGATATAGGTCTCATCATTGATCAGCAAGCTTGGAAATCATCCACAAAACTCTCCTTTCTTTCCTAGTTATTTCAAAGACACTTTAGAGAAAATGTATTATTTTTCATAGACCAAGACGTATATATTATACCAGTAAAGGGCCCAGCATGGAGGACATTATACCTGGAAAGGGCACAGAATGGGGACACTATACCAGAAATGTGTCAAGGTTGTGGGGACATTATTACAGAAAAGCCCCATCATAGGGGACATTTTTACAGAGGCCCATGATGGGGACATTATTACAAGAAGAGGCTAGGATGAGGGACATCACTACATGAAAGGGGCCCATGATGAGGGACATTATTACAGGATGGGGACATTATCACAGGAGGGGCCCAGGATGGGTGACATTATTACAGAAAGGGGCCAGGATGGTGGACACACGTGTCATTATAGAACAGGGTTTAATCTGAATGCAAATAAGCATCTTTTATTTTCAGTAGAGTTGAGCGAAACGGGTCGGTCAAATTCAAAAATCGCAGACTTTAGCTAAAGTCGGGTTTCGCCGATCGAAACCCGACCATAGCGTGAGGTCGGCCATGAGGCAGCCGAGCCGAGCGCCAAAGTCGCGTTTCAAATAATGCTTCCAGCGCCTTTTCTCAGCCAATGATGGAGAACGCACACTGTTGGCAATGCGATGACATGGGCAGCGGCCGCCACATCTTAGAGAAGGGCATTGAAGTGATTGGTTGGCTTTCTGTGGCGTCACAGTGGGTATAAAAGGCCGTGACCGCCGACTGCCATGTTACTTCTGCCGATCTTACAATAGGGAGAGGTGCTGCTGCTGATGATTTTGAATAGGGAGTGCATTAGGCAGGGAAGAAGAAAAAAAAATTGCTTCTGCTGATAGCGCTTCTCACTGTACAGTTAGTTTACAGTGAAAGGGGAGGATTTTTGTTGTGTGCAGCAGCGCTGGTGGTGATTAGGCTGCCTTTTAAGGCTACCTGCTAGCTGCATTGCTGTGTGCACACTGCTGTTCAAACTGCTTTTTTCAAAGCACTCCAACTTTTATTATTTTGTTCTGGTGAGTTATCAAGCGTTCATTTTTTCACACACTGTATAGCGGTGTACGCTCCTCACACACTATCGTGTACCGGCTGGTATCACGGACAAATAGAAACTATCTGGGTGTGACTCTGGAAAAACAAGCCGAGGAGATTTTCCATTTTTCCAGACCTACACCTTAGAGAGCTGTCCGCTTTTCAAACAGTTCCGTATATCTGCTGTTTGATGACAGTCAAAACTAGACAGAGACAGCATGTGTCAGTCTGTATACAAATAGATGGAGATTGACAATTTTCCACACAGACACCGTATAGCGGTGTATGCTGTATGCTCCTCACACACTACCGTGTACCGCCTTGTATCACGGACAAATAGAAGCTATCTGTGTGTGACTCTGGAAAAACAAGCCGAGGAGATTTTCCATTTTTCCAGATCTACACCTTAGAGAGATGTCCGCTTTTCAAACAGTTTCGTACATCTGCTGTTTGATGATGGTCAAAACTAGACAGAGACAGTGTGTCAGTCCGTATAAAAATAGACAGAGATAGACAATTTTCCGTACAGACACCGTGTAGCGGTGTACGCTCCTCACACACTACCGTGTACCGCCTTGTATCATGGACAAATAGAAGCTATCTGTGTGTGACTTTGGAAAAACAAGCCGAGGAGATTTTCCATTTTTCCAGACCTACACCTTACAGAGCTGTCTGCTTTTCAGACAGTTTCGCATATCTGCCGTTAGATTATGGTCAAAACTAGACAGAGACAGCATATCAGTCCGTATAAAAATAGACGGAGATTGACAATTTTCCATACAGACAACGTATAGCAGTGTATGCTCCTCACACACTACCGTGTACCGCCTTGTATCACGGACAAATAGAAGCTATCTGTGTGTGACTCTGGAAAAACAAGCCGTGGAGATTTTCCATTTTTCCAGATCTACACCTTAGAGAGCTGTCCGCTTTTCAAACAGTTCCGTATATCTGCTGTTTGATGACGGTCAAAAATAGAGACAGCATGTGTCAGTCTGTATACAAATAGATGGAGATTGACAATTTTCCACACGGACACCGTATAGCGGTGTATGTTGCTTGCTCCTCACACACTACCGTGTACCGCCTTGTATCACGGACAAATAGAAGCTATCTGTGTGAGACTCTGGAAAAACAAGCTGAGGAGATTTTCCATTTTTCCAGACCTACACCTTAGAGAGCTGTCTGCTTTTCAAACAGTTTTGTATATCAGCTGTTTGATTGCAGTCAAAACTAGACAGAGACAGCGTGTGTCAGTCCGTATACAAATAGGCGGAGATTGACAATTTTCCATACAGACACCGTATAGCAGTGTACGCTCCTCACACACTATCGTGTACCGCCTTGTATCATGGACAAATAGAAGCTATCTGTTTGTGACTCTGGAAAAACAAGCTGAGGAGATTTTCCATTTTTCCAGACCTACACCTTAGAGAGCTGTTCGCTTTTCAAACAGTTTCGTGTATCTGCTGTTTGATGACGGTCAAAAATAGATAGAGACAGCATGTGTCAGTCCGTATACAAAGAGACGGAGATTGACAATTTTACATACAGACACCGTATAGCGCTGTCTGCTGTATGCTCCTCACACACTACCGTGTACCGCCTTGTATCACGGACAAATAGAAGCTATCTGTGTGTGACTCTGGAAAAACAAGCCGAGGAGATTTTCCATTTTTCCAGACCTACACCTTAGAGAGCTGTCTGCTTTTCAAACAGTTTTGCATATCTGCCGTTTGATTACGGTCAAAACTAGACAGAGAAAGCGTATCAGTCGGTATAAAAATAGACGGAGATTGACAATTTTCCATACAGACAACGTATAGCGGTGTACGCTCCTCACACACTACCGTGTACCGCCTTGTATCACGGACAAATAGAAGCTATCTGTGTGTGACTCTGGAAAAACAAGCTGAGGAGATTTTCCATTTTTCCAGACCTACACCTTAGAGAGCTGTCGGCTTTTCAAACAGTTCGGTATATCTGCTGTTTGATGACGGTCAAAAATAGAGACAGCATGTGTCAGTCTGTATACAAATAGATGGAGATTGACAATTTTCCACACGGACACCGTATAGCGGTGTATGTTGCTTGCTCCTCACACACTACCGTGTACCGCCTTGTATCACGGACAAATAGAAGCTATCTGTGTGTTTCTGGAAAAACAAGCCGAGGAGATTTTCCATTTTTCCAGACCTACACCTTAGAGAGCTGTCTGCTTTTCAAACAGTTTTGTATATCAGCTGTTTGATTGCAGTCAAAACTAGACCGAGACAGCGTGTGTCAGTCCGTATACAAATAGGCGGAGATTGACAATTTTCCATACAGACACCGTATAGCGGTATATGCTCCTCACACACTACCGTGTACCGCCTTGTATCACGGACAAATAGAAGCTATCTGTGTGTGACTCTGGAAAAACAAGCCGAGGAGATTTTCCATTTTTCCAGACCTACACCTTAGAGAGCTGTCTGCTTTTCAAACAGTTTTGCATATCTGCTGTTTGATTACGGTCAAAAATAGAGACAGCATGTGTCAGTCTGTATACAAATAGATGGAGATTGACAATTTTCCACACGGACACCGTATAGCGGTGTATGTTGCTTGCTCCTCACACACTACCGTGTACCACTTTGTATCACGGACAAATAGAAGCTATCTGTGTGTGACTCTGGAAAAACAAGCCGAGGAGATTTTCCATTTTTCCAGACCTACACCTTAGAGAGCTGTCCACTTTTCAAACAGTTTCATGTATCTGCTGTTTGATGACGGTCAAAAATAGACAGAGACAGCATGTGTCAGTCCGTATACAAATACACGGAGATTGACAATTTTCCACACGGACACCGTATAGCGGTGTATGTTGCTTGCTCCTCACACACTACCGTGTACCACGGTAAATGGGGCAGATCAGACACTGGAGCAGCATCTATGGGGCACATTATACACTGGAGCATTAGAAATGGGGCCCATTATATATGGAGCATTATTTGGGCCCATAACACACTGGAGCATCGTCCATAGGGACCATCAAATACTGTAGCATTATGTGGAGCTCATCATATATTGTATGGAACAATATATGTGACCAATTATTCTGTATGGAGAAATATATGGGGCTCATTATTCTGTATGGCGCACAATGTGGTGGCCATAACACTGTATGGAGTAATATACTGTCCTGTTTTTGAGCTATTGTACAATTTAAAATAGATCAGTCATGTCATGTAAGCAGTGAAGTATTTGTCATTGTACTATACTTATATTTCTGTGCCGTATCGGAGCATCGTGAGTTGTGGTATGTGTTAAAGGGGCGCACTGACACTCTTTGGCCCAGGGCACACGCAAACCTGGAGCCAGCCCTACCCCCCCACAACTTTAGCCAAATAACCCCCAGTTTTCAATGCGTAACTATTATTATGAAGTAAATTAAGGTTGACAAGCTTCAGTAATAAGAATTGCTGTTTTTTGCATTGAAATGGGCACTGTAGGTGTGTTTCCTGTCCTCCACTCTCTGCCGACTTTGCTTCCACATTGACTTGCATTGGGTTTCGTGTTTCAGTTGGCCTCCGACTTTTCGCTATAGTCGGCCGATTTTGCTCGACCCGACTTTTGCGAAAGTCGGGTTTCATGAAACCCGACTCGACCCTAAAAAAGGAAAAGTCGCTCATCTATAATTTTCAGATTATTATCGAACAAGTTGCCCATCATTATGTTTCTATCAGGTTATCTGTATGTGTCCACACAATACAATGATCATACCGTAATTGCCCTTCTTGTTGTATACAAAAACTCTGCATCATCTAGTTAACTGCAGTTTCATCCTTTCTTCATTCCAAGGATAGAGACTTTAGTAAGCCTTCAGCAACATTAAAAAAGCTTTTTTTTTCTAACTGAATATATGATCTTAACCAAAGCTATCTTTTGAAAATTATTAATGAGGGGAACATTATAATACCATGTTTCATTTGATCATTGCAATGAAAGGTCAGAATTTGAAAAGCCGGTTATTCCATCTTCTCTGTGTAGAGATGTTTTTATATTCAAGGAAGAGGAAAGTAAAAAGCATAAATGACTAAAGTAAATGAAATCAAAGTAAAAATTCTAGCATAGCATTAGCTCTGGTACGAAATGCCTCACCCCAAAAAGAGGTTGGAAGCATATGTAATAATTACATTTATCCTATCTATCTATCCATCTATCTATCTATCTATCTATCTATCTATCTATCTATCTATCTATCATCTGTTGTGATAATCTAATGTGTGTCAATATTTACATAAGTTTATTAGGTAGAAAAGATGAAATTGGTACCCAAGTTGATAGAAAAGATGGAAAGAAAAAAAATGATGCTATCTCTGTTGTAGTTAGCAAGCAATCACAATATATAGATATACTGTCACCTTCCTGTCTCACCACCTGTCAGGCCACTCTCACCTGGGGGCAGGACCCTGCACCTGATGTCACCACTTCCTGGGCCGCGGCCACTCCAGGGGTCCCTTCAGGTGCGCACGCGCACCTCTCGTACTTAGTTCCGTGGCTGCACATGTTGCTAGTGCGTATGTGCGCTCTTCTCGGTTCTAGCTGCAGCCTTGCCCTCTCTATGGTCATGGAGGACCCGACCAAGAAGTCCTAGCACTCATGCCCTATATCAGGTTACCTCTTCCTATGGGAGGTGCCTGATTATTGTTGTGCTTCCTGGCTTCCTGGCTTGGTCTGCTTGGTCCTTGCCTGGCTGTGCTCTGTAGTCGGGTCCTCTGCCTTGTGCTCAGTTCCTGTACTCTGCTTTGTGTTCTGTTCCTGATCTCTGCCTTGTGCTCCGTTCCTGTACTCTGCCTTATTGTGCATGATTGCACATGCTCTGCCTCTGCCATACTTCTTTGGACACACTCAGCTCCTACCTTGTTCCTGTCGTGCTCCTCAGCACACCCTCTGTCTTACCTTGCACCAAGGCATGCTCTCTGCGCATGCTTTGTCTAACTCTGTACTCAGACGTGCTCTTTCGCACACGCCCTGCTTTGCTCGTACCCGGGCGTGCTTGTCTGTGCACACCATACGTACTCTCGTGTACCCGCCTTGCACTATCCTATATCTAGCGCACTCCTGTGTACACACCTTGTATTGTCCTGTACTCTCTGTGCTCCCGTACACTCCCCTTGTATTGTCCTGTACTCTCCGTGCTCCCATACACTCGCCTTGTATTGTCCTATACCCTGCTTGTCCCTGTGTCCACGCTTTGCACACTCTTGTACTCTGCATGTTCCCTGTTGGTAGACACACTCACTCATGTCTCCTGTGAGCCAGCCACCTGGTTCCAGCATTCGTCGTATCTCACCCCCTGGGGCTTACCCCTAACACTGCTTGTATAGGAGGTGGTCCTCTCTAGGTCAGCTCGCCCTAGGTGGGTTGGTGCCATGACTCAGAGGGTCCACTCCAGGAGCTGTCACACTTATATAGTTATGCAAAAGTTTGAGTTGAACTCCACTGAGGGATTGTGAAGATGTGGTGGGAATAAATGCACAGATAGCATTGGCTTCCACTGGTGACATTCCAACCTGATCATCAGAGTACAAAATAAGTAGCTTTGTGAAAATGACAATGATCTTTGGCAAAACCTATGTATTGTGAATCCCATGATTGTTTTGTAATGCAGTATTCAATCACCATTACAAACCCTATCCATATTAGAATAGGAAACACTTAAGACGACAAGAAGAAACATATCATTCATGACAAAATGTAAATTTGATCGTTTTTCATCTCTCAGGCTAGTTTCACACTTGCTTTTTTTTGCAGCGCGTTTTTCCCGCAAAAAAACGCATTGAAAAAACGCATACAAAAGCATACAACTGCTGCATTTTTTTCAAGCATTTTTATGAGCATGCATGAAAAAAACGCAGCGTTTTTATGCGTTTGTATGCGTTTTTAGTGCGTTTTTACCGCGTTTGCGTTTTTTTCCAACATTAGTTGGCCCCTCACACTAACCCAAACCATGACTTTACTAACCCTAACCCTGACCCTAACCCTAACCCTGACCCTAACCCTAACCCTAACCCTAACCCTAACCCTGACCCTAACCCTAACCCTAACCCTGACCCTAACCCTTAACCAAACCATACTTAACCCTAACCCAAACCCTAAACCCTAACTAACCCTAACCCTAACCCTAACCCTAACCCTGACCCTAACCCTAACCCTGACCCTAACCCTTAACCAAACCATACTTAACCCTAACCCTGACCCTAACCCCAACCCTAACCCTGACCCTAACCCTTAACCAAACCATACTTAACCCTAACCCTGACCCTAACCCTAACCCTAACCCTGACCCTAACCCTTAACCAAACCATACTTAACCCTAACCCTGACCCTAACCCCAACCCTAACCCTGACCCTAACCCTTAACCAAACCATACTTAACCCTAACCTTGACCCTAACCCTAACCCTAACCCTGACCCTAACCCTTAACCAAACCATACTTAACCCTAACCCTGACCCTAACCCCAACCCTAACCCTGACCCTAACCCTTAACCAAACCATACTTAACCCTAACCCTGACCCTAACCCTAACCCTAACCCTGACCCTAACCCTTAACCAAACCATACTTAACCCTAACCCTGACCCTAACCCCAACCCTAACCCTGACCCTGACCCTTAACCAAACCATACTTAACCCTAACCCTGACCCTAACCCCAACCCTAACCCTGACCCTGACCCTAACCCTAACCCTAAACCCCTAAATTCCATGGTTAAAAAAAAAAAACGCATGTGCAAAAAAACGCATACATGAGCATGCCAGTGCGCATGTATGCGCATCCATAGGCTATAATGGCCATTTTTAGCGCAAAACGTGCGCATATGTGCGCATGCGCTTTTTTGCAGGGCCAAAAAATGCAACATGCTGCGTCTGGAAAATCCAAACGCACACCCCAAAAAAAGCAGCGCATGAAAATCGCATACATGCGCTTACCAGCGCGCAGGTATGCGCACCCATGTTAAATATAGGGGAAAAAACGCATGCGCAGGTATGCGTTTTTTTCCAGCGCTAAAAAACGAAAATGTGAAACCAGCCTCAGTTATGTATTATGCAATGTAATAATGTTGTTATTTAGTTATTTATACACAAAACCCTTGAAGTGAATTCCAGCCTCTTATCGGCATGTCATTTGTATGTCTTAAATTCACAGCTGATTGATTTCTTAATATATCTTTATGATGGTGGGGCTTCATCTTTCTGAAACAGAACTAACAAATATCACTATACCAAAAAAGAGAATGGACAGCACCTTCAAAAATCTTTTTTGTGCAAAACATGTAAGTATTCACTTAGAAGTATATTTTTGCATTTACTTATCAATGTACAGTATACATGCTTTTCTAGGTTTTGATATGGGACCTTTTCTGAAGAGCAAGGGATCAGCTAGCCTTGAAAAGGAGAATCACTGAAAATTTTTAAGAATTTTTTTTAAACATTAACTCATATCTATGTTTACCTTAAATGTGTTATATTGTTAAAAACATTACTATGTTTCTAGGCAGCATATTAGAGGATCAGTTTGGGATGTTTTGCCTACGACCCTTAAAATGATGATGGTATCTCACTCAAAGATGGCGCAGTGACTCACACAGGCCCAAAAGGTTTCAGAGAAATCAAATATTGCGGGTACAATAGTAACATTAACAGACTCTCAGCACTTGAGGCAGAGATATATATATATATATATATATAGTATATGCAGCCACTGCAGCTGATCAGTGGTCTAAACTGCAGGTGAGCCCTTAAAAAAACTACAGGATGGTCCTGAACTGTGTGCAACATAATGTATAGGCCTATGACCCTGGAAAACAAATAGAAGATTGGATTGCAATGCTCTTTGAATGGGAGGCAAGGCCAACTTTGGTGTGGTTTAGTGGCCCTAGTAGGTTGAGTTAAACAATAAATTTAACAGAAAGCAACATTATGTATACACATGTATACTATGTCCCCATGGAGGAAGAAGTAACAAAAAATGAGGAGAGGGGCAACTCCCACAATAGATGAATCCTACAAAAGATTTGGAGTGTTGTGCCCCCAAAATGTTATGTGAATGAAAATGGAGATCAAATTGTTTGAAACTTACAAAGTTTTATTTATCATACATATAAAAAATCTAAAGAATAAAAAAGACATAACAGATGGGTAAATGGTGATGAAAAGGGAAAAAGCGGCACCATGTAAAAATATTTGAAATCACTATACTAATTAGCTTGACGCTCAACCCAGCTTCAGCTAATTGCATGTCTTTTTGGAAACCAGAAATTGCTTTTGTGGAAATCAAGGAGTTGGGCAACATGTGCATACATAAAAAGTGTGTTCACAAGGACACCAAGTGGCATATCAGAATGAACATACAAAAAAAGTGCAAATGCCTGCAAATGAGCAAAGTGCTAAATATAGTGCTTACCCATGTGGGATAACAAATGGTGCACGCTGTAGTCCTTAGCCCCGATGCACGTTTTGCACAATAATTAGAGAAAACTTTGGCACTCCAATGATATATGCATTCATTTTAATCCTGACTTAGACTGACCCAATGAAAAAATAAGAAAACCAACATTTTGGCTACAATAAGCATTTTTCAAGGCATATTTAAATATAAGGTAAACAAATAAAAATAATAAAGAATCGATCATACTAATGAACATCACATCATAGCAGGCAAAATTAATAATTCAAACTAAAGTATATAGCAAAAATCATTGTGAAACATCACAATATGTTAGGCGTTGAGTGCCCGCCACTGCACAGGAGGAATCTCAAGCCATGTCCTCTGAGGTCTTCCATTCTTCTGCAGCCACAGAGGTTCCTGCTCAGTAGAGACATTGGTCCCAGCGTCTTGCTCAGGCTATTGCTATGCATCTGGTTGCTGCTGCCGCCCCAGTTTCAGCTATAGCATTCAGCATTAGTCAGCAGTGAGCAGATGCTCCTGAGACTAAGTCCTGCTTTCTTCCATCTGAGCATGCCTGTGAGATGACTGCTCATTTGTGATCGGAGGTCACATGCTCAGGTCCTCAAGCAGCTCGGATTGGGCCATCAGGAAGGTCCCAGAAGGCTGTGGCCATGCGCTAGTATAGACAATATGGAGTGAGTGTTGTATGCATGCATGAATTTCTCTGGTGACTGACTCATTATGAAACCTCTACTCTTGGTACGCATGTGTTGATCAGCCTTGCCAGGTAGTGCTGAGGCAGAGTCAGGGCCTAGCTTCAGCGTGACCGTGCACTTGGTCTGCACTCCACATGAGCCAGCATCTATTAGTGGTTTTCGCAGGTGCGACACCATGCGCCTAGTGGGTCTAGAGAGACTCTTACCCTGCATCCTTGGGGCAGAGCCTTGTGACTGTACACTAGTGCTTACTCAGCTGTGCTCTGTGACAGTTAACAGGGTACGGTATCTGTGTTATGCAGTACCATGACTCTGTGAAGCAACAGAGCCCGTCGCTACTACATAATGGGTGACATCTAACCCACGTGTATCCAGTGCGATACTGCCATTTAGTGTCTGCCATTACCGAGCAGCAGTTAACATCTTTGCACGGTGGACTCCGGGCTGTGAACGCACCTTATTACCATCTTTTAATATTTGGTGCATTCCGCCAGCCCTAACATTATACTAGCGCAAGGGGCCGGCTAGTAATGGCAGATGAACAGCGACTACATCGGCACATCCAGCAGCTGGAGGGAAGTTTGTCAGCTCTCGAGCGTACAACCTCAGCCATGGATGTTACTGCAGTAGCTGTTCAGGCTGCTAGCATGGCTGCAGCCAGTTTGTCCACTGCCATCCCTTTTCTGACCTTATTCCGCCTCCCGCTGCCAGATATGTTTACTGGTGATAGCAAGTCGTGTAGGGGGTTTGTGAGCCCGTGTGCTATATACCTTGAGCTCCTGGCTGCATGTTTTCCCTCAGAGCGGGCCAAGGTGGGATTCATAGTATCCCTCCTGTTGGACAGGGCGTTGGAGTGGGCAATGCTGCTGTTGGAACGTGACAATCATGTCATGTAGACTGCTCCGCGGTTCCTGAGCACTCTAAAACAGCACTTTTTGGGGCCTCAAGTCACCCATGATACGGTGCTCCAAATGTCGGCACTGACACAGGGCTCCTCCATGGTCAGCCATTTTGCCATCCACTTCCAGACTTTAGCATCTGAGCTGGAGTGGCCGGACAACCCTGTATTTTGGAGGGGACTGGCTGACCATGTGAAATATGCTTTGGCCACTAGGGAGATTCCCACCACACTGGAGGAGCTAATAGCTGTGTCAACTCGCATCGACCTTCGTTTTAATGAGAGGAGGTTGGAACGAGCCCAGTGTAGGCAGAGGTTTCAGCTGGCTCCCACCTTCACCGAACCTCTGGAATCTCCGGTCCAGGCGTCCAAGCTACATGAGGCCATGGAGGTGTCACGAACGGGAAGTCTCGGACCGCTTGTGCACTCAAGGTCTGTCATGTCTGCAGGCAGTCAGGACATCTTGCCTCCAGATGTCCTCAGCGGTTGGGAGAACTTCCCCATTTAGTGACCGCAGGAGATGGTTCACTGGACACAGTGGCACTTTGCTCCAAACTGTCCTTCAAGGGGACAATTGCCATTGACCCATCCACCGATATTGTAGAGCTTTGCGTGGATTCCGGGGCGAAGGGCAACTTTATGACTTCTGCCTTCGACCGATGGCACACAATTCCTCTGGTGATGCTCGCCAAACCAGTGACCATATGAGTGATAAATGGGTCGACACTGTCCTCACATATAATGCATCAGGCCATCCCATTTACTCTGTCTATGTCTCAATCCCATCAGGAGATCATCTCCCTGCTAGTCATTCCCGAGGGAATTGATGAGGTCCTCTTAGGGACACCATGGCTACACTACCACTCCCCTCATATAGCGTGGTCCTCAGGGGGAATTCTGGGATGGAGTAAATTCTGTGAGGGTAGATGTCAGAGGGAGTGCGTTCAGCTTGCTACTACAGAGGTACCCGCAGATCTTTCCTCTCACCCCAAACACTATTGGCCCTATGCGGACGTGTTCTCCAAGAAGGCTGCAGAGATTACATTCTGGCGCCGCTGGAGTGGCAGCCTGTTACAGTAGCTCCTTCTTTGCTCTCCTTTTTTCTCTATTTTTTCTATTTTTCCTTTCTCTTTTTTATTGTTACTCCAAAGGACATTGCACTATGGAAAACCATAAGAGGACCTGGACCTTCGATGGACTTTGTACCTTGTTTTTACTTGGATCTATTGTGATGGGAAATCCAGGAACTGAAAAAGACCCTATTGTCTACTCCAGAGAAGCTATACTGCTGCTTAGGGACACAACAAGGCAGCATGCTGCTAATAGACAAGAGGACATTCTACCAGAAATAAGGAGGACTAAGAGAAGAGGTTGCAGAGCTGGAGCCCTCAGGAAAGCTAGAAGAAGGCGCTATAGACCTGCTCTTCCCTCCGTCATTATGGGCAATGTGAGGTCACTCGGGAATAAGTTGGACGAACTGTCGGCGCTGACCAGACATCATCGGGGATTAAGGGAGTGCAGTATGTTGCTGTTTACAGAGACCTGGCCAACTGTTGTGAGTTCATTTTCCCCTTCACCATTGAAGTCTGATGAACTCCCTCTTCTGGTGAAGGAAGGTAGTGAGGCTGATTACCAAACAGCTGAGCAGAATGATGATGACTGGGTGACTGGAATTGCTGACTGGATATAAGGCAGCCGACGCCTTTCTGCCTTGCGGGTGATTTCTCTGAGGGATTCTTGGAGACCAGTCTGATTCCTGCTCCTCAAAAGCTAAGTTTTCTGCTCTTCTTTTTGCATTTTTGTTTTGGTGGATTTCTGCCATTCCCTGCTGGGGTGAGCTGAATTCCTTTTTGCTCTGTCTTCAGAAAATACCTGGGTACTGATATAGTCTTTTTGAAGTCTAGTGTCTTCAGGGCTTTTTTCCCTATCAGTTGGTTGGCTCTTGTTTCTATAGGGTTTTGGCGGATTGCAGACAGCAGCTTTTCTATTCTGTCCTATTTAGTTAGCTTGGCCCCATCATTTGCTCAGCCTATCTTTCTATCTGTGTGAGTGTTTTTTCATCTTGCTTCACCGTCATTATATGTTGGGGGCTGCCTATTGCTTTGGGGTCTGCTCTGGGGCAGTTTAGATTTCCCTTTCTGTCTTTAGGCTATGTAGTTCTCCGGCTGTGATCGAGGGGTCTAGGGCACCGTAGGAACCCCCCACGGCTACTGCTAGTTGTTGTTGTTAGGTTCAGGGGTCTGCAATCCGATAGCTGCCAACTTCTCTGGTTTTCTGGACTTAGCTAGTATTTCTGTTTTTGCCTCCTACAGTGACTCATTCATAACAGCTCACCGAAGGTACTCCGGACACTGTTGTCTCATTGGATGGCTTTAAACTCATTCGCGTGGACAGGAAAAGGGAGAACGGTAAGAGGAAAGGCGGAGGGCTGGCGATATTTGTGAATGATAGATGGTGTGACTCTAGGCACATCGTGGTCAAAGAGCAAACATGCTGTAAGGACATTGAGCTGTTACCTGTGGGCATGAGACCTTTTTATTTACCGAGGGAACTATCGCATGTAATCATGATAGCTGCATATGTCCCCCCTTCTGCGAAAGCTGATGCCGCCACTGAGGTCCTACAATCCACAGTGAGCATGATGCAGTCCCTTCACCCCCAAGCACTCCTTCTGGTTTCAGAAGACTTCAATCATGTGTCTCCAGCATCCATACTACCCGGTTGCACACAGTATGTTACCTGCCTCACTAGAGACAACAAAATATTGGACTTGTTCTTTGCCAATGTGAGAGGGGCATATGCCTCGTCAGCCCTACCGCCCCTTGGAAGATCGGATCACAACCTAGTGCACCTCCAACCCGTGTACAAGCCACTTGTACAGAGAGAACCTGCTGTCACTCGCACAGTGAGGATATGGACTGAGGAGAGTGATGATGCTCTGAGAGACTGCTTTGAAACAACCACTTGGGATGTGCTGCAAGATTCCTATGGTGATGACATGGATAGTCTCACACACTGTATAATGGACTACATTAATTTCTGTGTAGACAACACGGTACCCACAAAAGTAGTGAGGTGCTTCTCTAAGAATAAACCATGGATCAGCCCCGGAATAAAGGCTCTTCTCAAAGAGAAGAAGTTGGCCTTCAGATCAGGTGACAAGGGCAGGCTGAGAGAGGTGCAGAAAGATCTGAAGAATCTAATCAGGCAGGGAAAGGCTAATTATAAGAGAAAGATTGAGCTGAAATTGTCACAGAAAAGGATTCATGAAGTCTGGGAGGGTCTAAAGTCTATATCTGGGCATAGACAGACTGTCTCCAGGATGGAGGGGCTTAATGAACTTAATCTATTCTTTAACAGATTTAATCACACACTGGCTGCTCCTGCCCCTGCATACCATTCACACCTCTCTGCTACAATAACCTCACCCCCTGCTGCAACTTGTCAACTGAGCCAGGGTCTGTTCTTCACAAGTGCCCAGGTTGCAAAAGAACTTGGTAAGATCACAGTTTTGAAGGCTGCCGGTCCCGGCGGCATCAGTGCAAGGCTAATCAAAACCTGCGGGCACCAGCTGAGTGAGATCATTGCATATCTTTTCAATATGAGCCTGAGAATAGGTATAGTACCACAACTGTGGAAATTATAGTGTGTGGTACCAGTTCCGAAGAAACCTTATCCGAAAGACCTTAATGACTATAGACCTGTAGCATTGACATCACACCTGATGAAGGTACTAGAGAGATTGGTTCTCACACGTCTCCGTCCTCTAGTGAGCTCGGATATGGACCCTCTCCAGTTTGCCTACAGGCCGGGCATTGGTGTGGATGATGCCATTATCCACCTTCTAGATAGGACTCTCTCTCACCTGGAGAAACCTGGGAACACTGTGAGAATAATGTTCTTCGATTTCTCTAGTGCTTTTAATACCATACAGCCAGGTCTACTGAGAGACAAGCTGTGCCTTGTTGGCGTGGACCTCCAGCTCTCCACGTGGATCCTTAACTACCTCACAAACCGACCTCAGTTTGTAAAGGTTCGGGACAGTGTGTCAGACACGGTGATCTGCAATACAGGGGCACCTCAAGGTACAGTTCTTGCCCCTTTTCTCTTTACACTGTACACTGCGGATTTTAAGTGCAACTCATCTAGCTGCTACTTGCAGAAGTATTCTGATGACTCTGCAATAGTAGGCCTCATCACAGGAGGAGATGAAAGAGAGTACAGAGATACTAACTAAGCTTTTGTGGAGTGGTGTCAGATGAACCACCTAAGGATTAATTCTGGGAAGACCAAGGAATTGGTGGTGGACTTTCGCAAGGGAAAAAATCCACCAGTAGAGGTGAACATTCAGGGAAATGACATTGAGATAGTCGACACCTATAAGTACCTTGGTGTGATCCTCAATAATAAGCTTGACTGGGCCCATCACTTGGATGCAGTGTACAGGAAGGGCCACAGTAGGCTTTATCTGCTCAGAAGGCTGAGAGCCTTCGGAGTTAGGGGGGCACTCCTTGCATCCTTCTTCAACTCTGTTTTGGCATCAGTCATTTTCTTTGGTGTGGCGTGCTGGGGTAGTGGCATATCAACCAGGGACAGGAATAGGCTGGACAAACTGATTAGAAGGGCCAGCTCTGTCCTGGGATGCCCCCTTGATCCAGTTCAGGAAGTAGGCGACAGGAGGATACTGGCCAAGGTGAGCTACATGGTGCAGAATGATTCTCATCGCATGCATGAGACCGTGACAAAGATGTGCAGTACTGTCGGTGACTGGCTACTTCATCCTAAATGTGAGAGGGAGCGCTATCGAAAGTCCTTCCTTCCTGCTGCAGTTAGGCTGTATAACCAGCACTGTCCCAAACGGAGAACGACCCAAACAGTGAACTGATAGATCCAAAGTTGTGATGGTCCGGTTATATCTTTTTTTTTCGTATATGTACCTACCTACTGTCAATGAAATGTCTTTATGCATCTGTATCTGTACTTGTTCCTGCCTTGCTGCTGTAATGCTCTGAATTTCCCCATGGTGGGACGATTAAAGGATTATCTTATCTCATCTTATCATAGAGACCCTTCTGCCTCACCGCCCCTATGACTGCCCTATTGACCTCTTGCCCGGTGCTGAGCCTCCCCGCCGTCAAGTTTATCCACTGTCTCTCCTGGAGATGGAGGCAATGACTCTGTACATCCAGGAGAATCTGGCAAGAGGATTCATTAGGAAGTCAGTGTCACCTGCACGGGCGGGGTTCATCTTTGTGCAGAACGCAATCACCATTAAGAATTAGTACCCTCTGCCCCTGATATCTTAGCTATTTGATAGGTTGCGGGGAGCGAGGGTTTTTACTAAACTTGATCTACGGGATGCTTACAACCTTATTCGCATCTGTGAGGGAGACGAATGGAAGACGGCATTTAACACCAGGGTCAGGCACTATGAATACCTGGTGATACCCTTCGAGCTCTGTAAGGTCCCTGCCGTCTTCCAAGACTTTGTGAATGACATCTTCTGGGATATGCTCACCACCTCGGTCGTAGTCTATCTGGATGATATTCTCATCTACTCTCCAGATATAGACGCCAACCAGAGAGATGTTTGCAAAGTCTTCGACCTTCTACGGTCAAACTCCCTCTATGCCAAGTTGGAGAAGTGTGTGTTTGAGCAGGAGTCCTTGCCTTTCCTGGGCTATATCATCTCTGCCCAGGGATTGGCCATGGATCCTGCCAAGCTACAGGCGGTGATGGACTGGCAGGAGCCCCTTTCCCTCAAAGCGGTGCAGCGCTTTATGGGGTTCATTAATTATTATCGCTAATTCATTCCCCACTTCTCAACTTTGGTAGCTCCCTTGGTTGCCCTCACCAAGAAGGGAGCAAATCCCAAATTATGGTCGGAGGAGGTCTCCAAGGCCTTCCCCTCTATCAAGTCACACTTCGCTAGTGCTCCCATTTTACATCACCCCGATGTAGATAAACCATTTATTATGAAGGTGGATGCCGCACCCGTCGGTGCTGGAGCAGTCCTGTTCCAAATGGATGCTCAAGGTCGGAAGTATCCTTGCTTCTTCTTTTCTAAGACCTTCTCACTTGCGGAGAGGAACTATTCCATCGGGGATAGGGAGTTGCTAGCCATGAAGTTGGCCTTTTCGCAATGGAGACATTTCCTGGAGGGGCTCATTATCCCTTCCAAGTGTACACCGACCACAAAAATTTGGTTTACTTGCAAACCGCCCAGTGGCTAAACTCTCGCCAGGCTAGATGGTCCTTGTTCTTTTCCCAGTTCCACTTTACCCTCCACTTTCTTTCCGGGGAAAATAATATTTGTGCCGACGCTCTCTCCTGCTCCGCAGTGTCAGCAGAGGAGGAGGAGCCTCAGCTAATTGTCCCATATGAGAGCCTAAGGACCGTGGCCCCGGTTTCGCTTGAGTCTGTGTCCTTAGGCAAGACTTTTGTGCCACCTAATCTGTGACCAGAGGTTCTCACTTGGGATCACTTGTCCAGGGTGGGTGGACATTTTGGGACCAAGAGGATATCTGAGCTTCTGGCGAGGACGTACTGGTGGCCGCATATGGCCCGTGACGTCGAAGACTATATTCGGGCATGTGTCTCCTGCGCCAAGAATTTGTCTTCTCGACAACGGCCTGCTGGGCTACTTTACCCTCTGACGTGGCAGACAGGCCCTGGGAAATGGTCAGGATGGACTTTGTGGTGGGATTGCCCAAGTCTCGTGACTGCACTGTTGTCTGGGTAGTCACCAATGATTTTTCCAAAATGGTGCACTTGGTGCCTCTTTCCTGGGTACCTTCTGCACGGGCCTTGGCTGCATTGTTCATTAAGCACGTTTTTCACCTACACGGTATTCCTGGCAAAATTGTCAGTGACCGGGGTCCCTGCTTTGTGTCTCAGTTCTGGAGAGAGCTTTGTCGCCTACTCAGCATTGAGTTGAATCTCTCTTCAGCTTACCATCCCAAGATGAATTGGTTGGTAGAGAGGGCCAACCAGACCCTGGTCACGTATCTGCGACATTTTGTTTCAGCCAGGCTGGATGACTGGGCATTAGGCTGACCGCAAAAAATCGATGTCGGAATTTTGTCCGTCTGGACCCCACAAAACGATTCCCCTTTCCAGATATTGAGATAGCCAAAATTTGAGCTCGATCAAACGACGTTAACCCGTGCCGCTCGTTGCTCAAAGTTTGAAAAAATCCAAATTGAGGTATTTTAAGATTTAGGTATTTTGCATAGTCTGTTAGACTATAAAGAATGTGACAACAACATTGCAGAAATAGCCCTGACCAAATTTTCGAACCATTTGTGGTATTTGAATGCAGAGTTGGTGGGATTATCGTTTTTTGATCCCACCATTACAGACAATGAAAAGTTGTTAATGGCTAATAAATTGCTCAGTAGCACAGATGAACCATCAGAGCACGCTAGGGTTGTAAATCCAAAAGTTAGGAAAGACAAATTAAAAGAGGTAGGAAGTAACCGACTTTAACGACCTTCTGACAAAAGATGAAGAACAAAAGCAATATGTCCTGCAAGTTGTAAGCAAATGCCGAACATTATATTCTGACGTTTCAAAAACTACTTTAACAAAAGCTCTAGAATAGCTTAGATAACTATGTAAAATTATCAACTCATGTAGGTTAGCGTGCTCTGATGGTTCATCTGTGCTACTGAGCAATTTATTAGCCATTAACAACTTTTCATTGTCTGTAATGGTGGGATCAAAAAACGATAATCCCACCAACTCTGCATTCAAATACCACAAATGGTTCGAAAATTTGGTCAGGGCTAATTCTGCAATGTTGTTGTCACATTCTTTATAGTCTAACAGACTATGCAAAATACCTAAATCTTAAAATACCTCAATTTGGATTTTTTCAAACTTTGAGCGACGAGCGGCACGGGTTAACGTCGTTTGATCGAGCTCAAATTTTGGCTCTCTCAATATCTGGAAAGGGGAATCGTTTTGTGGGGTCCAGACGAACAAGAGTCTGACATTTTTTCCCCCCCATATGAGATCCGGTCACCCTACTGGGCATCCTTGCTACCGTGGGCGGAGTTTGCGCTGAACAACACTGTTGCCAATTCCACTTGACAAACCCCATTCCTCCTTAACTACATCCAGCATCAGTGGGTTCCTGTGCCAATGCCTGTGTCTTCCACCAACTCTAGGGTGGCAGATTGGGCGGTGGAGGCACATGACATTTGGGACCGCACACAGGATGCTATCCGGGCCTCCAAGGAGAGAATGAGGTTTTCTGCCAATGCTCTATGGTGCCCCACTCCGACCTTTGCTCCTGGCGACTTAATGTGACTCTCCGCTTGTAATATCAGGCTGCGAGTTGAGTCCACTAAGTTGGCGCCTCGCTTTATAGGTCCCTTCAAGGTCATGGAACAAGGTAACCCTGTGGTCTATCACCTGGCCCTTCCTCCACGACTAGGTATCAACGACACCTTTCATGTGTCCCTCCTAAAATCCGCTCAAAAGTCCCGGTTTTCTGAGTCATCTGCCGGGACATCGGGCTCATCTACGGACGATTATGAGCTGAGCGACATTTTTGGGTGCAAGGTGGTTCGTGGCAAAAAGTATTATCTGGTGGACTGGAAGGGTCATGGCCCATAGGAAAGGACCTGGGAACCTATTGAGCACATTCGTGCTCCTCAGCTCATTGCAGCTTTTGAGCATAGCGAGGCCCAAGAAGGGGGGGTAATGTTAAGCGTCGAGTTCCGGCCACTGCACAGGGAGAATCTCAAGCCATGTCCTCTGCAGTCTTCCATTCTTCTGCAGCCGCAGAGGTTCCTGCTCAGCAGAGACGTCAGTCCCAGCGTCTTGCTCAGGCTAATGCTATGCGTCTGGTTGCTGCTGCCACCGAAGGTTCAGCTATAGCATCCAGCATTAGTGAGCGGCGAGCAGACTCTCCTGGGACTAACTCCTGCTTTCCTCCATCTGAGCATGCCCGTGAGATGACCGCTCATTGGTGGTCAGAGGTCACATGCTCATGTCCTCAAGCAGCTCGGATTGGGCCATCAGGAAGGTTCCGGAAGGCTGCCTCACGGCCGTGCGCTAGTATAGACAATATGGAGTGAGTGTTGTATGCACGTATGAATGTCTCTGGTGACTGAGTCATTATGAAACCTCTACCCTTGGTACGCATGGGTTGACCAGCCTTGCCAGGTAGTGCCTAGGCTGATAGTGCAGGTAGGAGGCAGAGTCAGGGCCTAGCTTCAGCACCACTAGTGGCTTTGCCTGTATGCCACTGTGCACTTGGTCTGCACTCCACATGAGCCAGCGTCTATTAGTGGTGTTCGTAGGTGCGACGCCATGTGCCTACTGGGTCTAGAGAGGCTCTTACCCTGCGTCCTTGGAGCAGTCTTGCAACCGTGCACTAGCACTTACTCAGCTGTGCCCTGTGATAGTTAACAGGGTACGGCATCTGTGTTATGCTGTACCGTGGCTCTGTGAAGCAACAGAGCCCGTCGCTACTACATATTGGGTGGCGTTTAACCTACAATGCGATACTGCCATTTAGCATCTGCCATTACTGAGCAGCAGTTAACATCTCTGCACGGTGGACCCCGGGTTGTGAACGCACCTTATTACCATCTTTTATTATTTGGTGTGTTCCGCCTGCCCTAACACAATATATGAGTATATAGAAATTCAGTCCAGTCAATGCCTCCAGTCCACAAGATCCCATCCCACGATCAGTAGTTCGCTGGAACAGATGATACCCACAGTCTCCCGACTTACATTTGTCCCACAGCTTTTGGTATCTCCCGCTGGTATAGTCTGCAGTCACAGTCTATGTCCCTCCAGACGACGGATATCACCGTAGCACACATAAATTGCTTTACCTGGCAACAGATCTCCAATTGCCATTGGCCATCCATGCTTGGGCAGCAGGACCTCAGCAAAAGATCCTTTCTCCACTATGTCACTGAACCAACACCTCCCTAAACATGTGGTTTATTGTTTTCGCTCACCTGGGATCAACCTCCTGGATTGACAGAAGTGTTCACACCCTCCTCCTTAAACATTTGCACTTAGCTCAAAGAATGAAGAGCATTTCAGGAGCCCAGTCTCCAGCTTGTCCATAAGGCTGTGCACTACAGATGCCCCCTGCAGAGATGAACAAAGACACACATGCCCCCACCAGATGCAGGACAGAAATGCTAAGGTAGGCATAATATATCCATGAGATTCAGCCCACATGTACTTCTCCGCTTACTGTTACTGAATTGAAACACCGACTTGTTAGGCTGAACACTCTCCAGGAGAGATCGGTGCACCCCAAATGGAAGAGCAAGCAAATCTCCAATAAGCACAACAAAACGATTGAAATACTGGTGCTCTGTTCTGGAAAAAGTCTGTGTCCAGCTCCTCACATTATGTATAGCGCTGTACATAAGGAAAAAAAAATTGTCTCTGTCACTTGGCATCTGCATTTTACATGTCTCAAGGAAACCATGTGACATGTCATGTGATACATTGGGTGTTGGGGAGTCCATGCCCTCTAAACTACCCTGCGCCTTTGCTACTCTTAATCCGACATTTGTGATAATAATCCTAATATTATAACAATGATGGCTGAATAAACTTTATGGCTGTGTGCCCACGTAGCAATTTTTAAGCGTTTTTGCCGCGATTTTTGGCGCGAAAACGCAGCGAAAATGTTTAAAAATCGTGTACAGAACGCCCCCCATGCATTCCTATGGCATTCTGCACATGCTGTGCTAATGCTGCGCTTTTTCCGTTGCGGAATCGCATTGCGGAAAAAATCGTAGCATGCTCATTCTTTTGTGCGGAATTGCAAAGAATTGCCGCGATTCCGCACCCATAGGAATGCATGAGAATCGCTTACTTCCCGCATGTGGCTATGCCCACCATGCGGGAAGTTAAGCGTCTCATGTGCGGTTGGTACCCACGGTGTGGAGGAGAGGAGACTGTCCTCCAGGCCCTGGGTACCATACCCCTGTAAAAAAAAGAATAAAAAATAAAAAATCGGTGTATATTTACCTTCCGGCGTCCCGCGCTGCATTCCCGGCCTAAGCGTTCCCAGTAATGCCTTGCGGCACGGTCCAGTGATGACGTAGTCTCGCGTGACTCTAGCGGTCTCTCGAGATCGCTATAGCAGCGCGAGACCAACGTCATCACAGGTCTCGCAAGGCATTACTGGGAACGCTGAGGCCTGAGATGGCAGCGCGGGATGCCGGAAGGTAAATATACCCCGATTTTTTAATTTTTTTTAGCATTTTAACATTCTATCTTTTACTATTGAGGCCGCATAGGCGGCCACAATAGTAAAAACCTGGTCACACTTGTCAAACACTATGTTTGACAAGTGTGACCAACCTGTCAATCACTTTCCAAGCGATGCTTCAAATCGCTTGGAAAGTGCTTGAATATCGCACACGAAAATCGCGGCAAAATCGCGATAAAATCGCGGTGAAATCGCGCGGGAAAAAAACGCGCAATTTCTGGGAAGGAGTCCGGTTTTTGGTGTGCGTTTTAACATGCACCGTGGGCACATAGCCTAAAACTTTAAATAACTTGACATTACAAAAAATGTTTAAAGACTTTGACTGCCATAGATTTTTTGGAGGACAATATATAATTATGTAATACTGACCCTTGTGTTACTTCTTAGAATTAAAGATATACATACTGAAAATTCACTAACTCTTTAAATTTAATGCAATTTGACCCAGTCTAATCTACTGACATTGCGTTAAATAAAAATGACGGCAATGTTCTCTAGGTTCCAGAACAATAGGCTGTTTAATTTTTTCTAGCTAAAAGAAAAGTTGAAACGAAATATGCTTTGTGTTCCTTTTCTCCAGCCCCTGTCACTTCAATGGCAATGCTGCATTTCTTTTAGAGTTGAAAAGCTAATTAATTAACCTGCCACTTCTTGTGAAATGTAAAACAGCTTTGTAAGCTTGTATACAACATACACAGAGACATCTTTGAGGTGCCATTTTTTTCTATAAATTGAAAGAACTGCAATGCATATTAAGTAATTTATAGTAATAAGCATTTATATTGTTAGACCTTCATGAAATTTTAGACTTTTATGATACCTTTATGAGATTTGTTGTAGGAGAATCAAATGATACTTTTATAAGTTAATTTTACTTGGTTTCATGTTTATGTATTTATTTATTTTACTGTTCGACAACTTGGGAGTGGTTGACCCTGCACAGATTTTGTAGCCTAATTCATCAATTGTGATTTTTAAAAAAATTTAAATTAAACACACATCTTTACACACTTCAGTATAACACACACATCAATATGACACACACAGTAAAACTTACCATACTCCCTCATCTTCAGATCCTCCACATTGCCAGAGGGTGAAACACCTTTGTCATATGACCATGATTTCACCAAAGGTTTCTCTTGACGTCTATCCTCTGAAACTTGCAGAAATGACATTATCTGTGCAGTTTCTGACTTTTAAAGATGGGGGCACACAAGTGTATGTATGCTGAGATGGGGAGGAGGACAGCACACATCTGAGTGGGCCCTAACCATGTTTACTACTGTGGTGGTGCACCCAAATCATAATGGGTAAGGTGCAACCTCAGAGGTTGCAATATTGTTACTGAAATAAAAATCACTATACAAAGACCGAAGCCAATGTTACTGCCTTACAATGATCGGATAGTGGTAAAAATCAGTTCTGTAGAATATATTAACAGATTGCAATACAGTATTTTAAGTGATTTAATTCAACATAGTACATCATTCCAAACCAATATAACTACAAATAATTTAACTGCAAATATAAGGTGTAAGACTAATTTACAGTATTTAAGTGTTAGCAAATAAATTAATAAAAAATTCCTACCAACAAGACAAAGCACCACATACAAACAGTTATTCATTTATTAAATAAATATAAAAATGAACATATATTAAAATGTGACATACATTAAAAAATGGCGGAAACTCGACAGAGAGGGATGTGTATGCAAGGCAAAAAAAATAGATTAAATGTAAATAAGGTGCCAATTACACAAAGATCTGTATGCATGAATCAAGCATTTATCATGGTAAATATATTTATGGTAATATAGGCAAAATGAAAGAACAGCTGCATGTAATAAAGACGAAAATCAAACTTTTCAATTTCTAACATTGCTTACATTCTGTCTTCATAAAAAAAAAGCATAATAAATAGATAAAGACGCAAATGTTCATGGATAGTAATGTGGAAAAATATTCCACATATCCACAACAAATTCAAAGATCACATATATATCCATATAAAGTGCATCATCTTCAAATATTATCTTCATACATTATGTGGAGTAACATTAAATCCAAAAATAATAATCAAAAAGCTGCATGCAGGCCTGGCCTATTTGGTGGCAAGCTGTACGTGCGGTCATCATAAGTGTGTGAGTTCTTTTCTACTTTTCTGTTAGATGACTGTTTTTGTAGGTTGCAGATTGTGCAAGAGTAAACTAAACTCTGATTGTCCTGCCTTGTTTAGACTAGAGGCCTCATTACACACATCAATGTCCCAGCAATCCCACCAACGATCCAACTAGGATGGGATCGCTGGGACATAGTTAGCTGATCGCTGGTGAGCTGTCACATAGACAGACCCACCAGCAATCAGGAACAGCGAGCAAGCTGGTATCCAATGTAAACGCGCGGCTCTTAGTTACCTGCTGTTTACGTTGGATACCAGCTTCCAGCGTCGCTGATCGTTGCTCTCCCGCTGCCACACGCAACGATGCGTGCTGGCCAGTGAGAGACCAATGATCAAAAAACGTCCCAGGACGATCCTGCACGATCAGCAATACCTGTGGGGGCTGGTCGCTGATGCGTGCCACCCACAGCGAGATTGCTGTGGCGTAACAAAATCAGCGATCTCGATAGCGATCTCGCTGTGTGACAGGGCCTTAGAAACTACAACTCTCCTTTAACACATTAAGCAACATCACCTGTTATTTGGGAAAAGCAATCCGGGTAGCAACCAGAGCAATCCTCAAGTAGTCCTCCTCCTCATGGCCGTCGTTATGGGCTGTCAGGCTAGTCAGCTGCCTAAGGACCCCAGGTACAGAAGGGGGCCCCCTACTGTGATGGAGCTTGCATTTTAAGAAACACTAGGCAGTTCTTTGCTAAGTCAAAGAGGTAAAGATATTTGCTTCTGTTCTCCTGCAATATTCTTGCCTTGTGCTGCTCTGCCTAGTGTTATTTATACCTCCATTGGTGATTGCAGAGGCAGAAGCAATCAGGCGTGTACTACTGACCTGCGGCTGCGCTCTACATCTTCTCCTGTTCTGGCTTATAATCTATACTGTGTCCTGACAGCTGATTTTAAGTGTCAGAACCTTACTAAGTGACACATGACCACTGACGTAGTCCTGACGTTGCACTGCAGCGCCTGTCAGGACACAGCACAGTAGCTGTGCTGCCACCTAGGAGAAGTGTTCCCATAAACAATGTAATGTCCAATAAAAAGAAAAGACAGCACTCACCATTCCAGGTGCAGATCTTTATTCAGTTTTGTGCTAAGTGCACTTCCACGGGTCCAAAGGTTCCCATAAACAAAACTACAGTATTGGTCACTGGTGAGTCAAAAAGAAATGAAACAAAAAAGCAAAAACAAACATAAAGTGATATAAAAATAAAAGATACATGTTGTCACTCATTAGGATCCTGCACAGGCTGCACTGAGGTGTGCGCTGGCACCAGGAGTGATGACATCAGTGTGATCTCTATGTCACGTCTGCCATGTTTGTTTGTCTCAAGAACTCCTGGAGCGATGTGCATGCGCATGCTTTGTCTGCTGTCCTGCATGTCCCCTAGAGCAGTGTGCACACTCACCTCATCTCTGAGCTACAGGATGCCTGCGTTTCTGCTCTGCCTTCTGTGATCTTCTCGTCATGTCTGGAGTCCTTGATCATGTGACATTTCTTAAGATCCTGCACTGTCTGGTTCTGCAATCATCTCGTCATGTCTAGAATCCCAGATCATGTGTTCTTCCTAGGATCCTGCATTGGTTGGTTCGGTGATCATCTCGTCATGTCTGAAACCCTGATCATGTGACGTTTCCTAAGATCCTGCACTGTCTGGTTCTGCTATCATCTCGTCATTTCTAGAATCCCGGAAGTGCTCCCCTGGTCCTGACCTGGAGGAGGAGGTGCTGTGCCCTATATCAGGCCGCCCCTTCCTATGCTCAGTGCCTGATTATTGTGTTGCTTCCCTGCAAGGCTCTGGGTCTGTGGGGTTGCTCCCTCTATTCTGTGCCCTTGCACTTTGCTCTGTAGTGCGTCTCTGCACACGCTCCGTGCTCGTATTCCGCCTCTTGTCTTGTGCCATGTCTTGTGTTGTCTCTCGTGCCATGTTTGTCTTTGCCTTGCTTTGCCTTGTAGTCCTTCTGCTGTTCTTTGTCTTAGTCTGTTTTGCTATGTCTCGCCTTAGCTATGCTTTGACTTGTAGTCCTTCCTGTGTTCTCTGCCTCGCCTATTTTGCCATGTCTTGCTTTTGCTATGCTTTGACTTGTAGTCCTCCCTGTGTTCTCTGCCTTGCTATTCCTTGCTTTGTGTTCCTCCCTATGGTCTCAGTCTTTGCTTGCTCTGCCTCGCTCTCTCCTATGGTGCTCTGTAGTGCTCCCTGGCACACGCGCCATTTCTCCTCTCCTTAGTGCTCGTTTCTTTGTCTAGTCCCAAGGTCTTCCCTTGACCTGGCTCTGGGCTTCTGCCTACGCTCCGCTGCTAGACTCTGTCCTCGCTCTGACCTGGCTCTGTTTCTGCTTGTTCCTTGCCTTGTTCCCTGCCTTGTCCTTCCATTGAACCCCGGCGTGGGTTCCCCTTGGCCGTCTCCTGTGCCGTGGTAAGTGCCACGTGTTTGTGTACAGCCGTGTGCACTGGCCAGTGTGGCGTGCCCCCTGCGTGGCTCCTAGCACGCAGCCCTTCCTTGTGCCCTGGCATCGCTCCTAGCACGCACCCTGCCTTGAACCCTGGCGTCGCTCCTAGCACGCACCCTGCCTTGAACCCTGGCGTCGCTCCTAGCACGCACCCTGCCCTGAACCTGGCGTGGCTCCTAGCACGAAGGTTCCTTTGCCCCCTCCTGTGCCTTAGTCGTGCCTCGTGCTGGCATTACAGCCATGTGCATTGGCCAGTGAGGTGTGCGTCCCTGCGTGGCTCCTAGCACGCAGCCCTGCTCTGAACCCTGGCGTGTCTCTACACGCACCCTGCCTTGTACCTTGGCGTGTCTCTACACGCACTCTGTCTTACCTTGTGCCTTGGCGTGTCTCTACACGCACTCTGTCTTGTACCTTGTGCCTTGGTGTGTCTCTAAACGCACTTTGTCTTATCCTATGCTTTGGCGTGGCTCTACACATGCACCCTGTCTCGTTTGTGAACCCTGGTGTGTCCCCTACACACGCACCTCGCTTTGAACCTGGTGTGTCCCCTACACACGCACCTCGCTTTGAACCTGGCGTGTCCCCTACACACGCACCTCGCTTTGAACCTGGCGTGTCCCCTACACATGCACCTTGCCTTGAACCCTGGCGTGTCCCCTACACACGCACCTAGCCTTGGACCTTGGCGTGTTCCCTAAACACGCACCCTGCTTGGATATCTGTCGTGCCTCCTTGCCTGAACCCTGGTTTGCCTGCCGGATGCCCGGAATCTGCCGACCGTTGCCAGAGGTCCGGAACCAGATGGCTATGGCCTGATGTCCGCAGCCTGATCCCTGGACCCTGTCGGTTTGCCAGCAGTCCGGAGTCCGATGCCATCATGCCATTACCTGTGCCTAGGCGTGCCACCTGGGACGTACCATGTTATGGACCTTGGCGTGCCCATGCGCGCACCTTGCACGTTTTGCTTGTTTACACTGTATGTGATCCTGAGTTATTCTAATGAAGTTACCTTGCACCTACGTCTTGTCTCGTCTTGCTTCCTGCTCGTCCTTGTCATCAGACACTCGTCTAGTGTCCCCTGAGCCAGCCGTCTGGTCCCAGCAGTCGTGGTGACTCACCCCCTTGGTCTTGCCCCTGACACTCCCTGTATAGGGGGTGGATTCTCACAAGGTTAGCTCGCCCTCAGTGGGTGGGTGTCACGACCCAGAGGGTCCACTCAAAAAATGGGCTCAGCAGGAGCTGAGTCCGTCACAATCTAGCTACAGGACCATTGCGTTCTGTATAAAGGGTTGCTCACACAAGCGTATATTCTCTCATGCGAGAGAATCTGACTGATTATTCTAATGAAACTCGACACAAGCTCTCATCAGTCAGAATCGTAACACAGGTGAGCAGAAGATGGGGAGTTTAATTTCCATTTAATTTATGGTCCAGTTTGTGGAATCAATCGCAGCATGCTGTGATTGTTTTCTCATGCAGAATCACAAATCTGCACTGTTTCATACTGTATATTCCCCCAGTATTTCATAGTATTGTCTAAATGTTGTTACGTAAACATTATACACATTTGAACATGTTTTTTGTTCAGGAATGGAGTCTTGCATGGTGAACATATATACAGGCCATGGAGGTTGAGTTCATTACTTATTGTTTTCTTTGAAACAATTGTACCTGCTGATTCCAGTTCTTTCTGGAGCTCACCCTATATGGTCTTTGGACAACTCTTCTAATAATTCTTTTCACTCCTTTGCCTGAAATCTTGCAGGGAGCACCTCCTCGTGATGTACTTTCCAATTTCAGATTATGGCCCCAACAGTGCTCACTGGAGCCTTCACTAGCTTAGAAATTTTTCTGCAACCAATTCCATCAGAATGTTTTGCAACAAAAATGTTGCGAAGATCTTGAGACAGTTCACTGGTTTTACCCATCATGAGATGTTTCTTGTTTGCTACCTTGGTAATGAAACACTTTTCCATATGTCATCAGTAGAGATGGGTGAACCCGAACAGTAAAGTTTGGAAACCATACCAAACACCTAATGTTTGGGCACAGACACCGAACATGGACTTCACCAAGCTGTGTGTGTTTATTTACAATATAACTATAGGATTAGTATTTGATAGGCTTCTAATAGACACCTCTTCATTAATAAACCATGGGCTTGATGTCACCAGATAATATAACGGTGACATCAACCCCACAAATATGAACCCCACTTACCACCGCTACAGGGGAAGTGGAAAGAGCCAGGCAGGCAAAGCGCCAAAATTGGTGCATCTAATAGATGTGCCTTTTCTGGATGGCTGTGTGCGCTGCTATTTTTAGGCTGGGTAGGTGCCAATATCCATGGCTCCTTGCCAGCATGAGAATACAGCACCCATCTGTCTGCTTTAGCAAGGCTGGATGTCAAAAATGGGGGGACCACATGACTTTTTTTTAAATAATTTATTTAAATATTTAAAATAGCATGGGGATACTTCTATTCTTGATAACCAACCTTGCTAAAGCTGACAGCTGAGGGTTGCAGCCCTCAGCTGTCAGTTTTGCCTGGCTGGTTATCACACATATCTTTTTTTTATTATTTTTTTATAGCGCAAGCATCGGCTTATGAATACTCCCATCAGCCACTGCCTGCTCTCACTGTTATTAGCGGCAACAGGTATTGGCTGATGAGAACAGTAGTCCCTTGACAGCATGGCAAACACTGGATGTTTGGGCCCCCCATTCAAGTGAGTGGAGTCCGGGTTCAAGTCAGGGTACTGTTATGGGACCTGAGCCCGAACTTTTGCTATCTGTTCAGCCAAACCCGCCAGATCCGAACATCCAAGGGATAGCTCATCTCCAGTCATCAGTTGAACCATCTGATGTTATTTTTCAGAAAGTGGCAAGATTGATTTCTAATTACTGATAGATTTCAGCTTGTACCATGACTTTCCAAGGCTTTTTGCACCTGTTCATCATGTCTTCAATACTTTTTCACTGTGTCATTTCTCGATTAGAAGGCTAATGGATGGTTAGAATACCCTTGAAAACCCTTGTGCAAGTATGTTAGCACAACTGAAAACAGTTTGGCTGATTAGAGAAACTATAAACCTGACCTTCCTTTGAGCTAGTTGAGAATCTGGAGCATTACATTTGTTGGTTCCATTAAACTCTTAAAATGGCCAGAAAAAAAGAACTTTCATGTGAAACTCAACAGTCTATTTTTGTTCTTAGAAATTAAGGCTATTCAATGCGAGAAATTGCCAAGAAACTGAAGATTTCCTACAACGGTGTGTACTAATCCCTTCGGTGGAGAGCACAAACAGGCTCTAACCAGAGTAGAAAGAGAAGTGGGAGGCCCCGCTGCACAACTGAGCAACAAGAAATGTGCATTAGATTCTGTAGTTTGAGAAATCGATGCCTCACAGGTCCTCAACTGGCAGCTTCATTAAATAGTACATGCAAAACGCCAGTGTCAACATCTACAGGAAAGAGGGGACTCTGGGATGCTGGCCTTCAGGGCAGAGTGACAAAGAAAAAGCCATATCTAAGACTGGCTAATAAAAGGAAAAAAGATTAATATGGGCAAAAGAACACAGACATTGGACCGAGGAAGATTGGTAAAAAGTGTTATGGACAGACGAATCCAAGTTTGAGGTGTTTGGTTCACACAGAAGAACATTTTTGAGATGCAGAATAACAGAAAAGATGCTGGAAGAGTACCTGATGCCATCTGTCAAGCATGGTGGAGGTAATGTGATGGTCTGGGGTTGCTTTGGTGCTGGTAAAGTGGGAGATTTGTACAAGGTAAAAGGGATTCTGAATAAGGAAGGCTATCACTCCATTGTGCAACGTCATGCCATACCCTGTGGACAGCGCTTGATTGGAGCCAATTTCATCCTACAACAGGACAATGACCCAAAGCACACCTCCACATTATGCAAGAACTATTTAGGGAAGAAGCAAGCATCTGGTATTCTATCTGTAATGGAGTGGTCAGCGATGTCACCAGATCTCAACCCCATTGAGCTGTTGTGGAAGCAGCTTGACCGTATGGTATGCAAAAAGTGCCCATCAAGCCAAACCAACTTGTGGGAGGGGTTTCTGGAAGCATGGGGTGACATTTCTCCAGATTACCTCAGCAAATTAACTGCTAGAATACCAAAGGTCTGCAATGCTGTAATTGCTGCAAACGGAGCATTCTTTGACGAAAGCAAAGTTTGAAGGAGAAAATTATTGTTTCAAATAACAATCTTTTTTTCGAACCTTGTCAATGTCTGGACTAGATCTAAAATTCATCTGGTAACTCATTTGATTGATAAAAGTATGAGTTTTCATGGAAAACACAAAATTGTCTGGGTGACCCCTAACTTTTGAACGGTAGTGTATATATATATATATATATATATATATATATATAGTAGATGTAAGTCCTCACCAGAAATAATATATATATTGAATTTACTACTTATTGTTGAAGATTCAATGCAAAATAGGCAGTCATTTTTTTTTAGATTTTTAGCCAGCTCACATTTTAATTAAATATTTTTCTTGTGAAAAATGCATTCCATATACCTTCTGTACACAAATATATTTTTGTACTTTGCATTACATATTGGATAAACCTTTTCTAACAGAAAAAGAAAAATCCATAAGCTTTTGGATGCTAAAGCGTTGCTAACTTACAAATTATGGCAGCTTGCCATTCCTAGATACACTTTTCTTCTAATTAAAACCATAGGGAACAGCACATTTCTGGAAGACGAGAGAGACTTATATTTTACCTTAGAACTTGCAAACCTGCAAAGAAAGGTGCACGTATTACTGTCAGATGCAGAGCTACATAAAAGATTAATATGGTATAAAGGAAATGATTTGCTTTAATAATGATCTTGTTTGTAAAGTCAGGACTAGAGTTGAGCGAAACGGGTCGAAAAATTTCAAAAGTCGCCGACTTTTGGCAAAGTCGGGTTTCATGAAACGAAACCCGACCCTAGGATGAGGTCGGCCACGAGGTCGGCGACTTACGCGCCAAAGTCGCGTTTCAAAAGTTTGTTTTGCGCTCTTTTTCAGCCAATCAGGATCCACGGACACTGTGGGCAACGTGATGACATAGACAGAGGTCACCACCATCTTTCAGAAGGGCATGCAAGTGATTAGCTTGCTTTGGTGGGTGTCACAGGGGTTATAAAAGGGCGTGCACGCCGACCGCCATCTTACTTCTGCCGATCTTAGCATAGGGAGAGGTTGCTGATTCTGTAGGGAGAGCGTTAGGCAGGGAAGAAAAAAAAAAACTGCTTCTGCTGCTAGCGATTTTGCCTGTACAACACACCAGTCACTGTGTGTGCAGTGCAAGGGGAGGCTATATTGTGGTGGATCAGCGGTGTTGGTTGTTAGGCTGCCTTCTAAGGCTTCCTGACAGCTGCATTACTGTTTACCCACTGCTCTGCAAACTGCTTTTTTAAAAGCAATCCCAATTTTTTTTTTTGTCCTGCTGAGGTACTGAGCGTGCATTTTTTCACACCATACAGCGTCAGTGAGCCTCACACAATCCAAAAGTGTCCAGTGTCCACTAGTGTCTGCAGAAATTCAAAATCTCCCTTATCCTGTAGTCACTTTTTTCACACCTGTGCTATCGAGCCTGTGACATAGCGCTCTGATATTCAGTGGGCCTCACACAATCCAAAAGTGTCCAGTGTCCACAAGTGTCTGCAGAAATTCAAAATCTCCCTTATCCTGTAGTCACTTTTTTCACACCTGTGCCATCGAGCCTGTGACATAGCGCTCTGATATTCAGTGGGCCTCACACAATCCAAAAGTGTCCAGTGTCCACAAGTGTCTGCAGAAATTCAAAATCTCCCTTATCCTGTAGTCACTTTTTTCACACCTGTGCCATCGAGCCAGTGACATAGCGCTCTGATATTCAGTGGGCCTCACACAATCCAAAAGTGTCCAGTGTCCACTAGTGTCTGCAGAAATTCAAAATCTCCCTTATCCTGTAGTCACTTTTTCACACCTGTGCCATCGAGCCTGTGACATAGCACTCTGATATTCAGTGGGCCTCACACAATCCAAAAGTGTCCAGTGTCCACAAGTGTCTGCAGAAATTCAAAATCTCCCTTATCCTGTAGTCACTTTTTTCACACCTGTGCCGTCTAGCCTGTGACATAGCGCTCTGATATTCAGTGGGCCTCACACAATCCAAAAGTGTCCAGTGTCCACAAGTGTCTGCAGAAATTCAAAATCTCCCTTATCCTGTAGTCACTTTTTCACACCTGTGCCATCGAGCCTGTGACATAGCGCTCTGATATTCAGTGGGCCTCACACAATCCAAAAGTGTCCAGTGTCCACAAGTGTCTGCAGAAATTCAAAATCTCCCTTATCCTGTAGTCACCTTTTTCACACCTGTGCCATCGAGCCTGTGACATAGCGCTCTGATATTCAGTGGGCCTCACATAATCCAAAAGTGTCCAGTGTCCACTAGTGTCTGCAGAAATTCAAAATCTCCCTTATCCTGTAGTCACTTTTTTCACACCTGTGCCATCGAGCCTGTGACATAGCGCTCTGATATTCAGTGGGCCTCACACAATCCAAAAGTGTCCAGTGTCCACTAGTGTCTGCAGAAATTCAAAATCTCCGTTATTCTGTAGTCACTTTTTTCACACCTGTGCCATCGAGCCTGTGACATAGCGCTCTGATATTCAGTGGGCCTCACACAATCCAAAAGTGTCCAGTGTCCACAAGTGTCTGCAGAAATTCAAAATCTCCCTTATCCTGTAGTCACTTTTTTCACACCTGTGCCATCGAGCCTGTGACATAGCGCTCTGATATTCAGTGGGCCTCACACAATCCAAAAGTGTCCAGTGTCCACAAGTGTCTGCAGAAATTCAAAATCTCCCTTATCCTGTAGTCACTTTTTTCACACCTGTGCCATCGAGCCTGTGACATAGCGCTCTGATATTCAGTGGGCCTCACACAATCCAAAAGTGTCCAGTGTCCACTAGTGTCTGCAGAAATTCAAAATCTCCCCTGTCCTATAGACACCTTGTACCTTGTTTTACATTACTATATAGTTTTTTGGATTTTGTCTACATTTCTACAAAAAATGAGGAAGGCTGGTGGAAGAGGCCGTGGAATTGGGCGGGGGTTGGCAGCTGGTAATGATGGTGTTGGTGGTGGATCTGATGGTAGTGGCAAGAGCAAAATAGGACCGAATGCAGGAGGTGTTGAGCCTGCGTCATCGTCTGGCTCCATAAGGCTTCGAAGGCTTAGTTTTCTAGGAGTTGGCAAACCGCTTTTAAAGCCAGAGCATCAGGAAAAAGTTTTGTCTTACATTGCTGACTCAGCCTCCAGCTCTATCGCCTCCTCTTCTTCAGTTGTAAAAAGTAAAAGCACTGAGTCGTCATTGGAGGCTCATGTTCATGAACCACACCTTTCCTTGTGTCCTTCACCCCAACCAAGATTGAAGGATGACGCAGGCCATACTACTGATTACTCCATGGAGCTGTTTTCACATACCATGCCTGGATTATCAAGTGAAATGGTGAATTACCCAGGCCAAGATGAATCTGACATGGAGTGCACTGATGCACAGCCGCTGATAGATGATTCTGCTGGTACATTCACTCAGAGCACTACATTGTCCTCGCAGTGTACAGAGCCAGATTCTGACCCTGATGAGACTCAGGTGCCCCTTCCCGCACACTATACCACCATACACGGTGACACAGAGGAAGGTGCACATGACATTGAAGAGGAGGTGATGGATGACCCAGTTGTTGACCCAGATTGGCATCCATTGGGGGAAGAGGGTGCTGCTTCCAATAGCTCAGATGAGGAGGAGCATCCACAGCAGACATCGACATCGCAACAGCTGTTATCTGGCAGGCCCGGAGCACTCCAAAGACAGGTTCCAAAAATCAAAAGAGTTGCTGGACAGCTTGTCCAGACGGTCAAAAGATCACAGCGTGCTAGGCCGCAAAATGTCTGCCAAAGTAGGAAGAGTGCAGTGTGGCACTTTTTTGAACAAAATCCTCATGATCAGGCCAAGGTTATCTGTAAGAAGTGCGCAAAGACCTTTAGCCGAGGGAAAAATCTGAAAAATTTGAATACCAGTTGCATGCTTAGACATTTAAACACCATGCACTTGCAAGTGTGGACACAACACCAAACCTCAAGTGCCACATGTGCAACTGATCACAAAGAAGGTAGTCAACAAAGCTACATTGTTTCCCCCACTGTAAGCCCACCGGTTAGCACAGCAGCAAATGTTGAGGTGTCGTTGCAAGGCCACAGCAGTCAGGGAATCCCACTGTTATATCAACGAAATACTGAATCTAGGCCATCAGAAAGAACACCAACTCCATCACCATCATCAACCCTCTCTCAGTCCGCCCTGTCCACCGCTACTTCCACCATATGCAGCTCTCAAGTCCAGCTCACCCTCCCAGACACTATGAGTAGGTCAAGAAAGTACTCAGTCTCTCATCCGCGTACACTGGGTTTGAACGCCCACATTGCCAAACTAATCTTGTTTGAGATGGTGGAAAGCGCAGTTTTCCGCGAACTCATGGCCTATGCAGTACCACGCTATGACCTACCCAGTCGCCACTTCTTCTCTCGCAAAGCCATCCCAGCCCTCCACCATCATGTAAAAGACCGCATTGTCCATGCACTCAAGCAGTCAGTGAGTGGAAAGGTGCACCTCACAACTGATGCATGGTCCAGTCGGCATGGCCAGTGCCGTTACGTGTCCATCACTGCGCACTGGGTTAATGTGGTGGATGCAGGGTCCACAGGGGACAGCGGTGGTGGGACAGTGCTGCCTAGCCCACGGTATAGGAAACAGTTGGCTGTTGGCGTTCGACCCTCCTCCTCCTCCAGAAGCGAAAGATCGTCCACAGAGCGCAGTCGTACGAGCACTCCATCTGCAGCTGCCACTGTTGCACACGAGGTGTCCCCCTATCAAGCAGCTAGTGGAAAGCGTCACCAGGCTGTGTTGCAGATGATGTGTTTGGGCGACAGACACACCGCCGAGGTGCTGGCCGAGTACTTGAAGCGACAAACTGAGTCATGGCTGGGCAGTGTACATCTTGAGGCAGGCAAGGTAGTTAGTGATAACGGCCATAATTTTGTGGCAGCCATAGCCCTTTCAAAACTCAGCCACATACCTTGCTTGGCTCACACCTTGAATCTGGTGGTGCAGTGCTTCCTCAAAAATTATCCGGAGTTAACAGCCCTGCTCCAGAAGGTGCGAAGACTGTGCGCGCACATCCGCCGGTCGCCTGTACACTCCGTTCGTATGCAGAAGCTGCAGCGATTGCTCCACCTTCCCAACCACCGCCTCATTATCGACATTGCAACAAGGTGGAACTCCACCCTGCACATGGTGGAGCGGCTGTGCGAGCAGAGGCAGGCCATAATGCATTTGTGGGAGGATACACGGCCAGGCACTTTGAGAGCAGACATGGAGTTGACAGGTGTGCAGTGGTCGAAGCTGAAAGACCTCTGTAAAGTCCTTCAGTATTTTGAGGAATGCACATGGCTGGTAAGCGCAGACGACGCCATCCTAAGCATGAGCATCCCACTTATGCGTCTGCAAACTTTGACGCACCTTAAGGAGCAGGCGTCTGCAGCCAATGTTGATGAGGAGGAAGAGGAGGAGGGAATCCTTGATGACATTCAGTCATTGTCTGCTCAGGGACCTCTCCTGGACGAGGTGGAGGAAGAAGAGGAGGAGGAGGATTATGATGGGGATGATTACTTAGGGGAGGAGGATGCATCTCGTGGGGCAAGTGAAAATGTTGGCGTGGCAAGGTCTGGTACAGGCTTTGTGCGTGACTGGAGGGATTTGGATTTGCCAGAAAGTGCTCCTCCACCCAGCACTCGCAGTGCATCATTGACACCGGGAACATTGGCCCACATGTCAGATTATGCCTTGCAGATCCTAAAAAGGGACCCCCGCATTGCCAAAATGATGAACGATGATGACTACTGGTTAGCCAGCATCCTGGATCCACGCTATAAAGGCAAATTTCAAAACATCATTCCACAGGAGAACATTGACCTAATATTGGCTAATAAACAAGCAACTCTGGTAAATCGGTTGCTTGAGGCATTCCCAGCACACAGCAACGGTGATGGTTCTCACACGAGCCGTACGGGCCGGGGGCAGCTTGGCAGAGGTGTTCATGGTGCACACAGCAGAAGTGGCATTGGAGACAGGGGTTTCATGACAATGTTGTGGACTGATTTTTCACAGACTGCTCACACAACTGGTAATACTGCATCGATGGAAAGTGACAGGAGACAGCAGTTGTCAACTATGGTTACAAACTACTTTTCCTCCCATATCGATGTTCTCCCACACAGGTCATTCCTCTTTGACTTTTGGGCCGCTAAACTGGACACCAGGCCTGAATTGGCACAATATGCCTTACAGGAGCTCGCTTGCCCAGCTGCAAGTGAGCTATCGGAAAGAGTCTTCAGTGCAGCTGGATCAATCCTGACAGAAAAAAGGACCCGTCTGTCAACCCAAAATGTGGATGATCTAACCTTCATTAAAATGAACCATGCATGGGTTTCCAAGGATTTTGTCCCACCTTCCCCTGATGACACATAGGGTGACAGAAAAATGGCTTGCTTTGGTCCACCTCTTCCTGGGACTTGACCTATTTCGCCTTTTGCATGAGCTGAATGTCCAACATCAACATATGCAACTTTCTAAAACTCCCTAACTGTGTTGCCTCCCCCCCATGGCCGGGGTCACCACGTAGCGCACGACACCGTGCGAGTGCCGTTGCCCTGGACAGGTGGGTAGGCCGACTCTTGGGCGCGGGCACTGGCACAGGGTCCCTCATAGTGCAATCAAGTGTCTCTGATGGTGGTGGTGCACACCCGCCGTCAGACACACCGCCGTACTATGAGGGGCCCAGTGCCAGTACCGACGCCCACGAGTGGGCCCCCTTGCTTGGGCAGGGCCCCAGCATTTGCAATCTTTACCTCTCCCTGCTCCTCCGCTGTGTAGTCTGGGCCGTCAAATCCATACTGTGCCTGACACCGTCTGAGCCTGCCTCCTGATGTATAGACATATATTTTGAATGTGTACGCTATCCATACATGTTATCCGGAGATACGGTACCCTTTCTCACCTTTGTGCAATCACGTGCAAGCCATACTGGGCCTAACACCGTCTGAGCCTGCCTCCTGATGTATAGACATATATTTTGAATGTGTATGCTATCCATACATGTTATCCGGGGATACGGTACCCTTTCTCACCTTTGTGCAATCACGTGCAAGCCATACTGGGCCTAACACCGTCTGAGCCTGCCTCCTGATGTATAGACATATATTTTGAATGTGTACGCTATCCATACATGTTATCCTGGGATACGGTACCCTTTCTCACCTTTGTGCAATCACGTGCAAGCCATACTGGGCCTAACACCATCTGAGCCTGCCTCCCGATGTATAGACATATATTTTGAATGTGTACGCTATCCATACATGTTATCCAGGGATACGGTACCCTTTCTCACCTTTGTGCAATCACGTGCAAGCCATACTGGGCCTAACACCATCTGAGCCTGCCTCCTGATGTATAGACATATATTTTGAATGTGTACGCTATCCATACATGTTATCCGGGGATACGGTACCCTTTCTCACCTTTGTGCAATCACGTGTAAGCCATACTGGGCCTAACACCGTCTGAGCCTGCCTCCTGATGTATAGACATATATTTTGAATGTGTACGCTATCCATACATGTTATCCGGGGATACGGTACCCTTTCACACCTTTGTGCAATCACGTGTAATCCATACTGGGCGTGAGAACGGCTGGCGAGCTGTTAAGTAAGCTACAGCACCTATGGTTTGCACACGTAAGTTTTTCATTTTTTCAGGAATGACGGTTAGGCCTAATTCCGGAACTGCGGTTGACCTGCACTTACTGGGAAATCATCGTTCGCGGGTAATAATTGTAATCAGTGATCCCCATCACTAAGGTTGTTCAGCGGGTTATCTGCACCTGTAAGCGACAAACGCTGGCCTTTTCAGTGTAGCGCACATGCAGCCACGGACATGTAAGGGCATGACACACCAGTTATTGGCCAATCTCATGTGCCAGAGCCTCACGTGTCCCTCTAGTAAGCCGGACTCGGACCGCGGGGCATGACGGAGTCTCGTTCGTTAACGGAATTAAGCTTGCAATGTGTGCATCTGTTCTGTAGCTGGCATGGTTGAGGTTTCCCAGGTTGAGTCGAATTTAACCGTAGGCTCCACTCCTGGTGGTGCCCTTCTGGACATTCCTTTAAGGTTCAGCTTTGCAACCATACTGCCCACGTAAAACAAACACTTTGCCTTCATGAACACTGTTTGGAGGGTCAAGACTCGTGGGAATAACGCCGCCCAATCAGTTAACCTGCTAGAGAGATCCTTCGTTGCTCCCAAGCATGACATCACGCTCCCTAGGAGGAAGGTAATGCCACTGTGGCGACCGTACTCCTGGGGGCGACACAAGTGCACGGATGCCCAGCCACTGCTCGATGAATCTGCTGGTACATTGACCCAGACCACTACATTCCCCTCGCACGCTACACGGCCTGAATCTGACCCTGATGAAACTCAGGTTACCCTTCCCATATACAGTTCCATCTTACACGGTGACAAAGAGGAAGCTGCAGATGAAAGTGCAGGTTCGGCCCACCCGCCATCAGACACACCACCGTACTATCAGGGGCCCTGTGCCAGTGCCGTCGCCAACAAGTGGGCCCCCCCTGCTTGCTCAGGATCACAGCACTTGCAAGGTTGAAATACTGTGCAGTGAGAAGGAATATGGGGACGACGAGGAGTCCAGACTAGTACAGGGATTCCCTAGCGAGGAGATTTATTTGATTGTTTTCAATGTTGGGACAGCAATTTTTGGGGAGCACTATACTCTGGAGAATGATAGATGGGGCCCACCATACACTGGAACATTCCAAAGGTGGACATCAGACACTGGAGCAGCATTTACAGGGCCCATTATACACTAGAGCAGTAGAAATGGGGCCCATTATGTTTGGAGCATTATTTGGGCCCATAAGACAGTGGAGCTTCATCCATGGGGACCAACATATACTGTAGCATTATGTGGAGGTCATCATATACTGTTTCAAACATTATATGGGACCAATGATTCTGTATGGAGAAATAGATGGGCCTCGTCATGAGATGTAAAAAGTGAAGTATTTTTCATTGTACTATACCGCTATTTCTCTGCCGTATCGGAGCATGATGAGTTGTGGTATGTGTTAAAGGGGCGCTCTTTCGCCCAGGGCACATGAAAACCTGGAGCCAGCCCTACCCCCCCACAACTTTAGCCAAATAACCCCCATTTTTCAGTGCATAACTTGTATTATGAAGTTAATTAAGGTTGACAAGCTTAAGTAAGAAGAATTGATGCTTTTGGCATTCAAATGGGCACTGTAGGTGTGTTTCCTGTCCTCCTCTCACTGCCGACTTTTATTCCCCATTGACTTACATTGGGTTTCGTGTTTCGGGACGACCCCGACTTTTCCCTATAATCGGCCGATCTTGCTCGACCCGACTTTTGGAAAAGTCGGGTTTCACGAAACGAAACTCGACCCTAAAAAAACAAAAGTCGCTCAACTCTAGTCAGGACTATTCTTATGCTCTGTTTTCAAGTTAGTAAAACGTGTTTCTGTGAAGCTATCAATAAGGAGGATAAAAAATTACTCAGGTAAAGAGCAGGGTTTCTACTACTTTCTATTTTAGAAAAATATGCATTAAAATCGTGTTTTACATCCCAAGTTCACCTTTTCTGAAAGCAACTTGGAGCCAATTGGTCTTCAAATGAAAATTACACAGCTGTGGTCGCCCTTACCATTCCTCTTTGCTCAACCTGCCCTATCTAGAGATGTGTGCCATAAGATGACCATGATTTTTTTATCCTCATTCATTACTATGGGAGTAAAGGAAACAGTGTGACTCGGTCTCTCTCTGCTGTTTCCGAACCTTTAACTCCAGTGGTCGGAGCTTGAATGTTCTGAATCCTGGTGGCAAGTTCTTGAATTGTGATGACAACCATGAAATGTTATGTCAGGAACAAACATGTAAAATGAATCCATCAGCATCTATTTTTGATATGTGATCTGAAAGCAGCACTTCAAATCTTTTTTAATATCAGGAGGTCATATTGTGGAAGCAATATAATGTTTATAACTGGCTGTAAAGACAATTAAAAGACAATTTACTGTTTTTTTGAAAATCCCTGAAATTGGATATTGTGTGATGGGAAAGGGTCACATTTTTGCAAGTTGTTATTGGCAGAGCAATGTAAGTACAAAATCATATTAAAGAGAATCTGTTGACAGGCTTGTGCATGTTATGTAAATACAGAATGATGTAGAGGTTAAAACACTGAACTCAGGAGTGTGTCAATTATTAGGCTGTATGCTGTTGTTTACTTACAATGAAGATTTAATCACCAGGATATTATCACTGCTGGACTAGGTCTCATGCAGGTGCTAGACTGATCACACCCCCACCTATGATAGACAGCTCACTGTCAAAAGGCATTGTACATACAAAGCCTGGTGGGGACGGGGTTAGGTTTTTTAGCTCTGCTATATGCTACATCTAAGATCTCTGATTGTGTCATAGCTGCTGCACCCAGTATACTAAGTGATACATCATTGGAATCAGGGTCTCTCTTCCTACATCATGCTGCTTTCAGATGAGATAGCAAAAACCTTTTGGTATGGTAAACGGCATCATGCTCTCTCCCGCACCTGAAATCCGCTGCATCGGAGTAACTCTCGACTCTGCCCTGTCCTTCAAACCACACGTCCAATCTCTTGCCACCTCCTGTCACCTCCAACTCAAAAATATTTCCAGAATCGGTCCCTTCCTCAGTCCTCAATCTACTAAAACTCTTGTACATGCCCTAATCATCTCCCGCCTTGACTACTGCAACACTCTCCTCTGTGGCCTCCCTGCTAACTCTGTTGCACCACTCCAGTCTGTCCTCAATTCTGCTGCCCGACTAATCCACCTCTCTCCTCGCTACTCCCCTGTCTCCCCCCTCTGCAAATCCCTTCATTGGCTCCCAATTCCCCAATGAATCAAGTTCAAACTACTAACACTGACCTACAAAGCCATCCACAACCTATCCCCTCCCTATATCTCTGAACTAATATCCCAATATCTTCCCTCACGTAATCTTCGATCCTCCCAAGACCTCCTACTCTCCTCCACACTTATTCATTCCTCACACAACTGCCTCCAAGACTTCTCCAGAATATCCCCTATCCTCTGGAATGCCATGCCTCAACACGTACAATTATCCACCACCCTCGGACCCTTCAAACGGAACCTGAAAACCCATCTTTTCAGGAAAGCTTACAGCCTGCAATAACCATTCTGCCGCCTCCCCACCGCCTGAGCTGCCGCCTCACCACCACCAGAGCTGCTGCACCCCCGACCTTCTGTCTCTTCCCCACTATCCCGTAGAATGTAAGTCCGCAAGGACAGGGTCCTCTCCCCTCTGCACCAGTCTGTCATTGTAAATTTGTTTACTCTATCGATATCTATAACTTTGTATGTAACCCCCTTTCTCATGTACAGCACCATGGAATTAATGGCGCTATATAAATAAATAATAATAATAATAGCCTGCTGACAGATTTCTTTAAGAAAAAGGTTCCAAGCTAAAGTTTTCTTCCATTTTTAAAACTCTAATACAAACTGATTTCAATAAATCTTGAAGCTTTCAATAGTAAAGTTATCACAATAAGCTAGTAATATGTTTAGTGAACTGAGCTTTCCTGCATTTAAAATGCGAATCCACACATTGCTTGTTCGCATTCTTATTTAAATTGTGTGCTCCATCAGTTTTGTAGCAAGTCATTAAGATGCACCTCTTCTGCTATTTGTAATTAGGCATTGCAGTGTCTGTGTAGATAAGTATATATTGCTGGAAGTGCTGCATTAATTGTAAAACACAAGCAATGATTACTTAATGAGTTTGTCTTTTGAACTCTAGAAGTCTACACACACACACAAAAAAACTAAACAAAACAAACTAAAGTAAAAATAAAATAAAGTAAAATAAATAATCCAGCTCCGTTATTATTCACAGGATGTCACCGTTGTACAGTTTCCTAAAAAATTGGAACATCAAGCCACATTATGGCTGTCATCCTCTAGGGTGTCAGAGTGTCATGCATCAACATTACTTGCAATGTCTCTCTTTTACTGACATGAAAATAATTATTCAGCCTTTTCAAGTCCAAGACAAATTCTCTCGTGGTGCTAACATAATCTTTCAAGTTTAAATGCAGATAATTAACTATGTACGAGGACAAGCTAATTTAACTTCAGTATGTAGATTACATTTTTTTTTTTTTTTTTTTTTACAGATAAGGTCCCGTACCTTAGAATATTGTGAAAACCTGTGCAACATGAAGGTCATAATAGTTACTACATGCTTTTTTGTGGGAATTAATCTCATTAAGATTTGTGAAGATTTGAGCAGATTACATTCATCTTTTCTAAATGTTAAACATTTCATGTTCATTTGGTAATTACTGACTTTCAGATGTCGCAAATTGTCGTCATTTATGAAAAGAACTTTTAACGTAGTCAATTGCGTCCACTAATTAATTATTGCTTTGGCTTCTGTTTTATCATGTGTCCTTTTCAAATGTTACTTTTGAACCTTTCCTTTAATCCTTGATTGCATTTTTTAGATAAAATGTAGCGTATTTATCGGTGGGATTATTTTGTTGAATCTAAAAAAATAATTTCCCCAATGACATCTTTAAGAGTCTGCAATATGTTGATAACAGATTTGAAGGGAGATAATCAGATTAATCTGAACACCAATACCACAAATGCCCGTGGTCACCTTTATGGGCACAGTAATAATTTAAAAGCCGAAATTTAGTGCAAATTGGGATGATGGAACAAATACTGTTTCCAATTTTTGGTTCATGGTTGAAAAGCCTTTTTTTTGCATATTGTACTGTATTAGAATTTGATAAATAAAAGTACCAACTATATATCATGAAACATCCTGCTATTTCTAAAGTTGAATGTCAGTTATTAAAAACAGATGTAACAGAATAACAAATAGGCAGTACAATGTTAATACCAACTTTGATGCCATCAGTATTCATCCCTTCAACCAATACTCCTTATCTTCATTCCTAGTTAGCCACTGGAATTAGTTACTGTGATTGCATGATGACTAGACAAGAGTGAAAAAATTTGAGTGGAATTTAAGTTTTTTAAAAATCCACATGCAATTCACTTCTGTGCAGGTGTACCAACTGGCCACCATTTTTCTAAATCATAATGTACCATCAAGTGCTTAAAAAAGTTAAAAAAAAATACGTTATACTCACCTCTTACTTCTCTGGCCCCTCTGATGCTACACCTGGAGGGTTCTGCACAGCACATGGCGATCAATGGTATTATTACATCACTAGTGTGCCTTTGACCTTCTACACATCCTGCGCAGAACCTTCCCGGGTGCCGAGATGATTGAAGATTTCAACTTGAGCGGTGAAGGACCAGATGATGAAGTGGCAGTACATAAAGGAGAGGCTGGAGTTGAATGGAGTTGAGGATAATTTTTTTTTTTATTTTTTACGTATTATATCTTTCTAAACCCCAGAGCATGGAAAGGAATATTAAATTTGCAGAGGAAATTACAAGGCAAAAAATAAATTTATATACTGTATAAAGGATGATAGCGTTATTTATGAGAACTTAGTACAGTATGGCAGCATTATTAATATGTAGAGTAGAATGATATTATTTATACAGTTTAGTTGCATTAATTATGCTTTTCGTTCCCTCATCCCATGACAGGTTAAGAAGAGAGGACGGCCCATCCAGGACAGTAAACTTATAAATATAGAAAAAACAACCTCCCTTATTAATTCAGCAGTTTTCTGTCCTAAGTGTGAGGCCTATAGAACCGAGGTACTGCCTGGATAAACTTGGAAAACAGTTCCATCTTTTTTATAGTGGTTGTGATTACATAGTTGGGTACCGTATATACTCGTGTATAAGACGACCTGTGTAAAATCCAACTCCTCTAATTTTGCCACAAAAAACTGGGAAAACTTATTGACTCGCGTATAAGCCTAGGGTGGAAAATGCAGCAGCTACTGGTAAATTTCAAAAATAAAAATAGATACCAATAAAAGTAAAATTAATTGAGACATCAGTAGGATAAATGTTTTTGAATATCCATATTGAATCAGGAGCCCCATATAATGCTCCATACAGTTCATGATGGGCACCATAAGATGCTCCATACAAAATACACCCCATATAATGCTGCACAAAGGTTAATAATGCCACCATAAGATGCTCCTTATAGTAATATGCCCCATATAATTCTCCATAACGGTTATGTTCCCATAAGATGCTCCACAGATTATTCCCCCACAAGATGCTCCATAGATTATGTCCCATAAGATGCTCCATAGGATATGCCCCCATAAGATGCCCCATAGATTATGCCCTCATATGCTCCTCCATAGATTATGCCCTCATATGCTGCTCCATAGATTATGCCCTCATATGCTGCCCCATAGACTATACCCCCATAAGCTGCCCCATAGGATATGCAACCATATGCTGCTCCATAGAATATTCCCCCATATGCTGCCCCATAGAATATGCCCCATATGCTGCTTCATAGACTATTCCCCCATATGCTGCCCCATAGACTATGCCCTCATAAGCTGCCCCATAGGATATGCACCATATGCTGCTCCATAGAATATGCCCCATATGCTGCTCCATAGAATATGCCCCCATATGTTGCTCCATAGATTATGCCCCCATATGCTGCTCCATAGATTATGCCCCCATATGCTGCCCTCATAAGATACTCCATATATTATGCCCTCATATGCGGCTGCTGCAAAAAAAAAAATGCCATACTCACCTCTCCTCAGAACCTCAGATATTCACCTGTCCCGGGTCCATCACTGCTCAATGCTGTCTGCCACTTCCTGTGTCAGTGACTGTTCAGCCAGCAGAGGTTGTGGCGTGCACTAACCACGTCACTGCGCCCTCTGCTGCCTAAACGTCACTGACACAGTACGCAGCAGACAGTGGTGAGCAGTGATGGACCCCGGACAGGTGAATATTACTATACTTACCCCCTCCTGGCACGGTCTCTGCAGACTTGCTTCTCCACGGTCTCCCTTCCTGCCTTCAGTGGTCACATGATACCGCTCATTAAACTCATGAATATGCGCATATTCATGAGTTTAATGAGCGGTACCATGTGACCGGAAGGAAGGAAGACCATGGGAGAAGTGGGGAGGCGGCAGAGACAGCACCAGGGGGGGTAAGTATGATCTCTGACTCCCTGCTCCCCCGCTGACCCCCAGGTATATGACTTGTGTATAAGCCGAGAGGGGGACTTTCATGCCAAAAAAACGGGCTGAAAATCTCAGCTTATACACGAGTATATACGGTAATTGTCCTGGTGTCCCTACAGTCGAATCTAAAATGTTTTCTTCCCAGACGCTGACTCCACTAGTCATTCTTTTCCCTATGTTCATGCAGCCGGAGTTATTTTGGTTTATTCAGTTGTGAGTCCTATCGATGGCTTGACTTCTTGTATGAAGGACACTGGCACATTGAGCTTGATGCCTGAAAGTGCATCTGCATAGTTTTTGGTGCAGTGGTTCATGTGTAGACGCATGATTTTGGGTACCTGAATAGGGTAGGAGGAGCTTCTTGTGTTCCTCCCTCCATGCTATATATGAGAAACAGTGTACCAAAAATGAAAATGGACGCAGTGGGCTGAGTTCACAGCTCAATGTGTCCTCCAGATCTTATATGTTATATAGCAGACCATGGCTGAGGGGTTGTTTCACCTCGAGCTGCTCAGGCTCTTGAATTTCTATGGATAACAAATAGGTATCCTCTCTTTTCTGGCAAAGAAAGTCTTAAAGGGATGGGATTGTCCCCTGTTAAATAACTTGGTTCCTTTGTTATAGGAAAACAAACCTCACTTTACACATTTTCCCTTGGACCAGTGCTGAGTCTCTATTGCTGCTCCTGGTATATGTTAATGGATACTGCGCTAATGTCAACTTGGCAGCCAATCAGTAAGCTTAGCAGCTCTCCATGTAGATTTGACACGCTATCCTTAGGAACACTCAGCTTTCTGATTGGCTGTCTCGCTGACATGACATCTGCACTGTGTGTTACTGGTAGGCACGTGGGATGCAGTGACGAGTCGCGAGACGGTTTTGTGTTTTTGGTAATAACTTTTATAGGTTTGTAGGTACCTAGCCGCAGGGGTAGGCTAAGCAACCGAACAAATAACAAAACTTGTCCTCGCAAGAACTCAATACACACAAACACGGAGATATAAGAACATGACTAAGTCCGGCAAAAGCCAGTCACTATAGGGCCGCTGTATATTGCCGACTATGGGTCCTTAACTATAAAGTGTCAACTTAGCCATACTGACGTCCCTCAGCGTCCTGGACGATGGCTCCTCAGCGTAGCAGCCGCTGGGCCCAGCCTCTGAAGATCTTTCGTAGTCTTCGAGCGTTCCGACGCTCCGGTGTAGCAGGGGCACAACAAGCCCCGGGGGAGTTCTTGGACAGAAGGGCCGCAGCCCCCGGGTTGGAGCTCACAGCGGCGATGTGGGGTGGCGGTTGGCAAGCCACCTGCACAGCCAGCGGCTGCGACGGGGGTTTCATGGCGAGCAACGGCCCGGCCCTTGCCGCAGAATGGAGAGGGACAGTGGTGGCCGCCGACGGCGCTCAACTAGCCGTGGCCACGGGTGGAAGCGGGGTGGCTGTGGGTGGAGGAAGACAGGCCGCAGCTGCAAGCTGGGGAGAGGCGGCAACGGCCGCTGGTGGCTGCAGGCAGGCTGCAGCCGCAGGGCGGAGTGCAGCGGTAACGGCTGCTGGTGGCTGCGGGCAGGAGCGAGGCGGCAACGGCCACAAGACCGCGGGCAGGCCGCAGCCGGTCGTCTTGGCGCTATCTCACTGCTGTCCCGGGTGAGTGGCTCTCCTGCCTCTGTCCTCCTTTCTGGCTGCGGGAAGTCGCTTTGGCTTTCAGTCGCTCCCACGGTCTCCTGCTCCTTCCGTCCTGTTCTGCTGACTCCCCGTGACTCCCAATCCCCGCCGTTTTTATACCAGCTCCTCCCCCAGCCCATCTGTCAGTCTCACTGGTCCATCCCTGAATTCTGTCCCCCGGGAACAGTTTCCCCCGAAATCCAGGTGACGGTCCCCTTTATTCCGACCTGGACACTCGGCGGGGACCTTCTCTCCTACACTCCCCCACCCTGTATGCTCGCTAGTCCCCGGGCGAGGGCTTTAGTAGACTCGAGTTAGTCTTTTGAGACGCCAGTTTTTGTCACCATACGAACTGGTCCTGTTCGTAGCGTTCAGAGGGTTTGCCAGCTGTGGACAGCTCGGAGCGTCTAAGTTCGGGTGTGGTGGAGCTTTCTGGGGTGGTGGATGGTGGTCAGTTGGTAGATTCTGATGGGGTGGCTGGGTCCACTGCGAGTTCACTACTTAGATGGCCCGCGGATGAGGCTGGGGAGTCCTCTTCATCATCTAGGTCCCAGACCGTTGACGGGGGGTCGGGGACCTGAGAGGTCGGCTCAAATCGCAGGGGATCAGTGGATGCACACGGATGTAGCATGTTACGGTGTACGACACGAGTGACAGGCGTGCTGTTTTCTTCAGATTGTATTTCATACACAGGCCCATCGGGGCTTATTCGGCGCAACACTCAATATGGGTTTTCCTCCCAGCGGGGTTCTAACTTGTTCTGGGGGCGTTGATCTAGCACGTGTACCCTATCCCCTGTTTGAAAGTCAATAGGTGGCGGTAGCGCTCCCCCTGGTGTTCCAGGTCCTGGAGCTTTGTATGGACGATTCGGTGGAGGGTTTGTAGTCAGTGCCGGTGACTTCGGACCCAGAAGGATACCCCGGAACAAGGCTGGGGTTCCTCCGGGTTCAACTCCACTTCTGTGATTCCTTTGCCTTCTCGTCTAAACAGCAGTGAATAGGGGTATAACCGGTCACCCGGTGCACTCGGTTGTTGTACACCCACACCAGCTCAGTGACATACTCAGGCCAGCGGGCCTTTCGGTCACTCTCCAGGGTACGCAGCATTTGAATTAGTGTCCGATTAAATCGTTCGCAGGCCCCATTCCCCTGCGGGTGGTATGGTGTGGTCCGAGACTTATCGATACCGTAGAGATGATGTAATTCTTCCATGACTCTTCCTAGGAAGCATGCTCCCTGGTCTGAATGTATTTGTTGTGGGCAGCTGTACACTTAGATGAAATTTTTACAAATCGCATAGGCGGCCGATTCTGCAGTTTTGTCTCGGGTGGGGGTGACCACGGCGAATTTGGTGAAATGATCCACAATAACAAGACAATGTTTGTACGCCTGGTATGCGGGACCTATGGTCAGATAGTCCACCGTGAGGAGCTCGAGGGGAGCTGATGTTACGATTGTCTGTACCGGGGCTCGTTGTGCGGGCGATTTGGCAAGCTCGCATGGGCGGCAGGTTCGGCAAACTTCTTTCACGGCGGCATGCAAGCGCGGGTGGTAGACTATCTGCTGCAACCATTGCAAAGTCTTTTGAGCACCGAAGTGAGCCCCTTTTTCGTGGGCTTCAAGCGCCAGTTGGCCTAGGTGGGCTCCGGGCACGACCACCTGCCATGTTGTAGCCGACGTCGTCCGGGACATGGCCTTTCGATATAATAGCCCCTTTTTGATGACCAGTTTTTCCCATTGGCGCAACATTAGTAACATATCCTGGGTCAAAGTCTGTCTCTGTGTACCAGTGGGCAATTTGCCGGTGGCCACCCATCGGTGCAGGAGTCCAATTTCTCCATCTTCCTGCTGCTGTTGGATCCACCCATTGCATGGCTGTTCCAGCATCCCTTGGGAGGGTCTTGGATGGGGCACTTCCTGCACGGCAGCTGTAAGCGTGGCGGTGGTGAGGGCGAATGGCGTTTCTTCTCCTTCCAATTCGTCGTCTTGATTTTTCCCTGGGGTGGTGTGCCGGATCCTGGAGAGGGCGTCAGCATGCACGTTTTCAGCCCCTCTCTTGTAGATGATCTTATAGTTGAACTTAGCCATCCGAGCCACCCACCACTGCTCCAGAGCCCCCAGTTTGGCATTCTCCAAATGGGCTAGCGGGTTGCTGTCAGTCCGCACCACTACCTCGGAGCCCGCCAGCTCTATGAACAGCTCCATCATGGCCCACAGTACCGCGAGGAGCTCAAGCTTGAAGGAGCTGTAATTGTCAAGTTTGCGTTCGGAGTCATGCAGCGACCGGCTGCCATAGGCGATCACTTTTTCTCGGCCGTCGGTATGCAGTATGAACGGTTGCGAGAAATCCGCATACACCAACACCGGGGCTTCCGAGAGTGCAGCCTTAAGATCTTGAAATGCGTCCTCTTGCGGTTGCTGCCATCGGATTTTCCACCCATTCACCCCGGCAGGAGTCTCCTTTAGCAGGTCCTGCAGGGCTCGGGCTCGGCGTGCAACATTCTTCACAAATCGATGGTAGTAGCCGGCCAACCCCAGGAAAGCTCGAACGTCTTTCACTGTGTCAGGGGTAAGCCACCCCTGGATGGCGGCAACCTTTTCCAGGGATGGTCTAACGCCCTCTGCCGAGACGACATGCCCCAGATATTTGATCTGGGTGTGAAACAGGTGGCATTTCTGGGGCTTTTCCTTCAACCCGTACTTCTGCAGTCGGCCGAGCACCTACCCTAACTGCCGCAGGTGGTCCTCGAACGTGGCGGAATAGATGATGATATCATCCAGGTATATCAGCGTGGCTTCGAAGTTGAGATCTCCTAGACACTGCTCCATCAACCGCTGGAAGGTTCCTTGGGCGTTGGCTTACGATTGAACTCAAACAGCCCCATGGGAAGAATATATGCCGTCTTGGCTCTGTCTTCCTCTGATATCGGAACCTGCCAGTACCCACTGGCCAGGTCTAGGGTTGAGAAGTACGTTGCATTTCCCAAGGCGGACAGAGACTCTTCTATGCGGGGCAGTGGATATGAATCCTTGATGGTGCAGGCATTCAACTTTCGATAGTCCACGCAAAAATGCAGGGTGCCATCTTTTTTGCGTACCAACACAATGGGGGCCGCCCAAGGGCTCTGGCTTTTTCGAATAACCCCCTTCTGGAGCATTTAGGCTAGTAGAGTTTTCACCTCCTGGAATAGCTGTGGAGGGATTTGCCGATATCATTCCCGGATGGGGGCCACTCCTGCCGTAGGGATTCCATGCGTGATGACCGTGGTGCAGCCAAAGTCATCCTCATGGCTGGCTAAGACATTGTAATACTGTCCGAAAAGTGTCTTTACCTGGCGAAGTTGGGCTGGCGTTAGGCCGGAGAGTTCGGCCCGCATTCTCACCAGGATGGTTCGACCTTTCTCCTGGGTCGAGGATTCGGGAGTCTGTAGAGTCCGTATAGTTACTGCCCAAGGATCCTCGGGCTGCACCTTCAATTGGACCGTGGGGGCTGGAAGCACCTCCTCCAAAGTTCTTACTAGTTTGGCCATTTCGGCTCAGGGCTTCAAGACGATATCCTGGTCTTCCAGTTTGACGCAGCGCACCAGGAAGGTCCCTTCCCACACCATGGCCAGGGAGCGGGCTACCAGGATGCCAGGGTGCAGGCGCTCCGAGTAGCATGGCTCCACCTGCATCTCCACGCCCAATGGTATTGGGGCATGGATCGGCAAAGCCACCACCGTCTGTCCCGGGGGAAGCACGAGCGGGGGAGCCGTCGGGGTGATTACTTTGCCCAGCCCCTCACCCTCCTGGCCATCCTGGAGCACCCGCGCCTCCTGCACCAACCGCTGGAAGACCTGCCCTTGGGCCGAGCGGGAACCTCACTGGCTCAGGGTCTCCTGCGTGGGGTCATTGAGGAGTAAATTGCCAAACTCCCGTAGTATGTTCATGCCCAAGATAACTGGATGGCGGCTGTTAGTTTCTCCTTGGGTCAGGAACGGCGGCCAAGGGGTTTTCCACACAGCATCATTTGGAGCCATACCGCTCCGACGGGAACCGGCAGATGGTTTGCGGTTACCAGCTTTATCATGGACCCCCACTGGGGCCTTGCTGCCTCCGGGAAATGCTGCCGGAAGTAGGTTGCAGGCATGGTTGTTACTTGTGACCCTGTGTCCACTAGGCACTGTACAGCATGGCCCTCGACTTCTGCCCATACTACTGGGCACTTTGTGACCAGATCTTCAGGACTTCCACCACCCCTTGTTGTGGCTTCCAGCTCCTAGCGGCGTCCCCCCTGCCCAGAGCCCTCTAGTTTAATGCCCGTTGGGGTGGGTATCTCCCACGCCACGGACACTCTTGGCCCGGTTCTCCGCTCTCATAACACCGGGGCTGCGAGGCCCAGCCGCCCCGGGCATTGAAGCTAGGCCGCCCAGGCGTGGGCTGAGTCCTCTTCTTTATTTCGGCCAGCTCGCCTCGGATACTCTTCAGCTCCTGTCTCACTAACTCAATCCACTGGGGCTCTCCGACAGCGCTCACGGAGGCCTCCATGCCCCGGGCCTTCCCCACGGGGACCGTCATCCCCTGCTCCTGCTCTCGTACCCGGGCCTGACTCCCCACCTCAGAGAAAGCTATATGTGGGTTCACTCAGATCTGCTCCCGCAAAGCCTGTTTTATGAACGGGTTCCGGAGTCCAGACACTAACAGGTCACGTAGGGTGATGTCGATAGGTCCTGCCCTACTCCGTCCTTCTGCTCGATGGCTGTGTATAACTCGTGGAGGACGTTCATATACTGGGTGATGGTCTCCCCCTCCCCCTGCATTCGACTGAACAACCAGGTCCTCAACTCTCCCACGTTTGTTGGATCCCCATGGTTTCTTCCAGAATCCGCAAGACCCTAGCAAAGGTTTTGCGGTGTCCCGGGGGCCTCAACATTACTGAATTCCGGGCTTCCCCATCTAACGCCATGAGAGCTACCTCAGCTTCCAAATCAGGGGTCATTGGATGCATGCGGAAGAGCCCCCGCATGCGCTCTGTCCAGCTCCACAACAGAGTATTGGAGCCGGAAAACTGTGGCAGGTTGCTTAGCATAGCCCCTAAAGAGATGCTGAACCAGGGGCCCCCACTATCGGTGGTGCCTGCGGCCCCACTTTGGTCGGGAGTACAGCTGTCTGCGCTAGGAGACTGCATCCTGCCGACTGTGCCAAATGTGGTACTGGCAGGCACGCGGTATGCAGTGACGAGTCGCGAGACGGTTTTGTGTTTTTGGTAATAACTTTTATAGGTTTGTAGGTACTGTGAGGTAGTGCTGTCATTCCAGCAGGGGATCACTCGCTTGGCAGCGAACAAAACACATTCGGCACCAGGTTTTCATAAAACTATCACATAGTCTATGTGGTTTATTCCTCCTTCATAAACCCACAGCAGCAAAATACAACAGCTTATCGTCCATTACAGAGCTTTACGCTGGTTATCCTGTACTCACACAGGTTATGCACATGTCCATGGTGCAGGCTCTTCAGCTTCAGTGTTATCTCGCCCGTCAGGGTTCCTAATGCGACTTCATCATCCCGCACACGTTCGTTCCCTCCAGGGAACTCTCAGGCACACATTGCCATTGCTCACAGCCTCCTCACATGCTGTGAACCAAGAGACAACTCTCCTGGCGGGACCTTCCGCTCTGGACCAACCAGGTCCCTGTATTCACCATATGTGACCTACCCTGGCCACCATATATGGTCCGTAGCCACGCCCACCAGGTTACATGGCTATGACCTCATCACAGATCCTTCACACACTCACAGTCTTTTACTATAGTGTACTAAACACACCCCCTGGGTGGGTTTGTAGGTAACTTGGTCGGCCCATCTCCCTAGTTACCTGGAGACTTCTCCCTAAGGCTACTTTCACACATCAGGTTTTCGGCGTCAGGCGCGATCCGGCGTCGTGCCGGAACGCCGGATCCGGCAAATGTTTCGTAAACCGGATGTGACGGATCCGGTTTTTTGCTGGATCCGTCTTTTTCTTGACAGACAAAACCGGATCCGTCTCATCCGGTTCATCCGTTTTTCTATCCGTTTTTCGACGGATTACGCCGATCCGGTTTTTAAAATTGACCCTTGTGGCCTTCCGAACGGGATTGGCTACTGGAAAACTATATATAGCATGTTCCTACAGCCCTTCTTTGACAGGTTGTAGAGGAGAAAGTGCAGGTTGGAGAGAAGAGCAAGTTACTGGCGAAGATGGATGTTGTCATTGGAAATATTTTGAAGAATTTGGCGGATTTTACAGCGGAGGCAAATCGTTTGAGGGTGATTGTTCTGGAGAAGGAGAGAGCGAGACAGCAGCGCATCAGGCATCGTAGACGACGTTTGTGGATCCACCCCATCACAGCCAAGAGAATGACGCGTGGGGTCTATTCTACACTATGCATGGACCTTCGACGAAACCCGGATAAATTTTTTGGATATGTTAGGATGAAAATGGAGAATTTTGATTACTTGGTGGAGCGCATTGCACACCTCATAAGAAAAGCGGACACCTATTGCCGCTTCTCTGTTTCACCCGCAGAGAGTCTGATGGTGACTTTAAGGTAAGCCACATTTATTGGTTATGATCGCATCAGAGCACACTTTCACTGCAATCTTGTTGGTGGTAATTTGTATCTCCAAGTGTTATAGGTCAGTTTTGGTATGTAATGCTGTGATTTAAAACTAATTTATTGTTTTTTAATTCCCCACAGATTTCTTGCAACTGGAGAATCCCTTTCGTCACTGCATTTCCAGTACAGACTCGGGATTTCCACCATATCTGGAATTGTGAAGTACACATGCCGTGCACTGTGGGACTCCTTAGCTGAAGAGTTTTTACCAGAGCCCACAACAGAGAGGTGGATTGAAATTGCTGACAAGTTTCAACAGATATGTCAGTTTCCAAACTGCTTGGGCGCTGTGGACGGGAAACATATCCGCATTGTAAAGCCAGCTGGATCGGGATCGGAATATTTCAATTACAAGAAATATTTTTCAATTGTCCTCATGGCCATCGCTGACGCGGAATACAAATTTATTGCGGTTGATATTGGGGCCTATGGCCGCTCCAATGACTCTCAAGTTTTCAAACTGTCTGCCATGGGGCGTAAACTGTATGGAAACACCTTCCAGTTCCCACCACCTAGACCGCTGCCGCAAACATCTGGTCCACCTATGCCATTTGTCTGTGTAGGGGATGAAGCCTTCCAGCTGTCAGAACACCTTTTGAAACCGTACTCTAGCAGAGGATTGACAAGACCAAAACGCATTTTTAATTACCGCCTCACAAGAGCAAGAAGAATGGTTGAATGTACCTTTGGTATTCTGACAGCCAAATGGCGGGTCCTATTGACTGCGATCAACCTCAAGACAGAAACTGTGGACGAGGTGATCAAAGCGTGCGTGGTACTCCACAATTTTGTTATCTGCAAGGAACCCATTTCCATTGAGGACACCTCTGAAGAAACCACCTTGCAAGATTACCATGACATTACCACTAGAAGTTCTGTGACGGTTTCAGTAATGAGGGACAATTTTGCACTATACTTTATGTCACCTCAAGGCAGAGTACACTGGCAGGATGACAGAGTGTGAAAGATTTGTGCCCTAACCAAACTTGTGTACCTTCTGTACCAACAGTATATACCTTTGCCAACCAAAGTTGGCTATCTTGTCATGGTCTCTATTTTTAGCTTTAGGCCACAGGTGTGTACCTGGTTGTGTTTTATGCAAAGTATTTCACCTTTTAACAAAAGTTGTGTACATTGTTAGGAAATCACCAACAATAAACACAACTTTTTAGGTGAAATACTTTGCTCCAAACACAACCAGGAACACAACTGTGGCAAAAAGCTAAAATTTACCCACAGTTATATACCTAGTTTTGAATACCATTTCACCTTTTAAATACCCTGTATTTAACCTTTTTCGCCGCAGAAAGAAATGACAGACAACCAGTGTAAAATAATTTAACTTTTATTGAAAAATGTTTTTTTTAGTAAACTTTTTTAAAATTTTAATAAACTTGTTTAATAAAACTTTGAAACTATAAAACTGAAACCATAAAACTGGTCATTTTTATTTAAATACACACATTATAATTCTGTGTAGTGTGTGGTGGAAATACTGCTGTAGGGGCTGCGGGACACTTCGACACTGGGAGTGTGGAGAGAGGACTGGGATCGTGGTGGGGAAGGAACAGTTAGAGGTGAAGGTGTGGAAAAAACTACAGAATGGGTGGACATGTGGGAAGCAGAAGAGGTGGTGGGTGGTGGAGTGGAGGGTTGGGCAGGGACTGTAGGAGCAGATGATGTTGATGGCAAGTTGTATGGGGAAGGAGTTTGGTACGGGGCAGGTTGCTGGAAGTGGGGAGATGTCTGGTACGGGGCAGGTTGCTGGAAGTGGGGAGATGTCTGGTACGGGGCAGGTTGCTGGAAGTGGGGAGATGTCTGGTACGGGGCAGGTTGCTGGAAGTGGGGAGATGTCTGGTACGGGGCAGGTTGCTGGAAGTGGGGAGATGTCTGGTACTGGGGAGGTTGCTGGTACTGGGGAGTTTGCAGGTACTGTGGAGGTTGCTGGTACTGGTGAGGTTGCTGGTGCTGGGGAGGTTGCTGGTGCTGGGGAGGTTGCTGGTGCTGGGGAGGTGGATGGTGCTGGGGAGGTGGATGGTGCTGGGGAGGTGGATGGTATGTAATAGGAGGGGGAGGATGGAAAGTGGCTGGAGGTGGATGGTATGTAATAGGAGGGGGAGGATGGAAAGTGGCTGGAGGGGGTGTAGATGTAATAGGAGGGGGAGGATGGAAAGTGGCTGGAGGGGGTGTAGATGTAATAGGAGGGGGAGGATGGAAAGTGGCTGGAGGGGGTGCAGGTGGAGGAACTACTGTGGTGGGAGGAGGAGGAGGTTGGGAGGTAACTTGCTGGAGAGCAGCGTGGCATGAATGCATTACATGCATCTGCTGGGCAGGAGAGAGCGTTTCCATGCGCTCCACAACAGACCTGAAAAAGGTGTGGTTTGGCGAAGATCTTGCTTCTGAATGCATGGTTTGCAGAAGTGTCTTCACCTCCAGAATGCTGGAGTTGATCTGCTGATAGCCTGCGGAGATTTGCTCTGACAAGACTTTTAGACAGTTCTGGAAAGATGCATTCAGATGCAAGAACTCTGGCGCATAAGTCTTTTCCTGACCCCTCTGCCGCTGCCGCCCAGTACCCGCAGGTGTACTAGAGGTGGCAGGGGCAGAAGGGTGGGGTAAAGGGAAAGCGATCTCCTCACCAGCAGCTTCATGTAATGTAGGCGGCCACGATGCTCCTGTGCTGGTGGATGGGACAGATGGGTCGAATGTGTGGGAAGGCTGGGAAGGTGCAGATGTACCGGGGCGGTCGAAGTGTCCCTCGGTGCCGGTCTCCTCAGGGATCGCCTCAGAAGGGTCCAATCGTGCAGGCTCCCGAGTGCTGCTCACCGTGCTGTGGAATAAAGAGAAAAAAAAACAATTAAAATAGTGACATGGTATGGCCCTGGCTGAAAAAAAAAAGTTACATCTAAACATTTTTTTTCACATGTGGTGTGTAATATTTACCTTCTGGTGACCATTGTTTCCCGGAGGAACGACAGGGCTTCTGCGTACTTGTACTTGCTCCTGCGTCCTCCAGATCCACTCGGGGCCCGCATCTCTTTATTGAACTCCTTCTTAAAACGATCTCTCACAGACCGCCACCGATTCACAATTCTGTTCCCTGAAACGAGAAAGGAGTGGTTAGTATACAACATCAGTGTTTCCCAAACTCCAGTCCTCATGGTCCCGAGGGGTCATGTTTTCAGGATTTCTATAGTAAATAGAAATCCTGAACACATGATCCGTGGGGACCACGAGGACTGGAGTTCGGGAAACACTGGTTTACATCAAGCAACCGGTACTGTATATACTTACGCTCTTTAATCTGGGCCCGAGCTTCGAGGTCCTCCCAGCGGCCAACAAGGAGCGAACAGATTTCCTCCCAGAGTCGTCGGGTAACGATCAGGTCAGCGTGGCGGCGGTCAGCCATATTCCAGAGCGGCTCCCTTTCTCTGACGAGATCGATGAGGCGGTCCACATCAATCCCTCCATCCTCACCGTCAGAGTCGGGAGCACGCTGTGAAGGCTGTTAAAGAAAAAGACAAAAATAACATAATTAGCCTCCACAAAAGAAATTAAATAAAAAGTGCAAAAAAACAAAGCAAAAATATTTATACTTACACGCTGGTGACCGCCGCGTTGCTGTCGCCGACGACCCTGGGAGGCACTGCGAGGACCTCTTGGCCAAGCACCAGATTGGGAAGACTAGAGAAGAAAACAAAAAATGTTATGTCTTTGGATGTAGGCATTTGTTTGCTGTGTGTGGTCTGCAGAACATTGTTTTCTATGTGTTGTGTGTAGTGTGATGTTGTGTTTCTGCGTTTGATGCAAAAAACTTACCAATTGTGAGCCCACTCCAGGTGTCTGTCCACCCCTTCCTTCTTCTTCTGGGAGCTCCTCTTCATCTTGTGATTCCTGTTTTGAAATAAAAGGCAATGAATAGACATATATTACAGAGAAGATGGATTTTGGAAATAAAAACTTACCGTCAAACGCTGACGATGCGAGGGAGGGCTCCCAGAAGATGATGTGCTGTCTTCCTGGTGGCCACACTCCATGCCTGTGGGTGGTGTTCCAGCTGCTGCCATTGCTGCTGCTGCTGCTGCATCTATTGGGCGGCTGTTGAATAAAGAGAAACAAAGGGCCAATGAATATCTTGATATTCAATAGCCCTAGTTTGGAGGAATGGGTTATTTGATAATTACCGTCTCTCATCTGCTGCTGGCCTCCCCTCCTCAGCATGTTCTATTTGCTGCTCCATTTGGGGTGGTGGTGGTGCGGATGGTGCTGCAGTGGTCTCCTGCCTTCTCCTGCGCCTGGTTGCTGTCTTGGGTGGCATGTTGGGTGTGGCTGTGGGTCCCACTGTCTTGCTTTTATATATGTCTTGTGGGCAGAGCTACTGAGCATGCTCAGACCAAAAAACCGGATCTGGCTGCCGGATCCGGCTTTCGCCGGATCCGGCGCATTGCGGCGCTCATAGGCTTTCATTGTGTGAAAAAGCCGGACGCGCCGGATCCGGCGTGTCCGGCTTTTTCGCCGGAGACAAAAAACGTTACAGTCACCGTTTTTTCCAGACGCCGGATCGCAACACATTGCCGGATCCGGCGAAAACCGGATGAAACGCATGGCCATCCGGCGCGATCCGGCTCAAATGCAAGTCAATGGGGGGGAAACCGGATCCGGCATTGCATTTCGCCGGATCCGGTTTCTGTAAAAAGCGCCGGATCGCGCCTGACGGCGAAAACCTGATGTGTGAAAGAGGCCTAACACATTGACACCGCACCTCAGCAGTATCACACACGCATCAGTCTCCATCTCAAGGCCATCCACCTTGAGATACATAACGGTCCTTCCATATTCTGTCACTCATCCTCTCTCTTGGGACATCCACACAGCGCCCCCTAGTGGACACAGTGGTCATTACACCACTTACCTCCCCCTCTGTTCAAACCTGTGGGGTTGAACACACAGCATCACCCCAGGAACTCGAGACCGGGCACTCACTACACCTTAGCCCCCAGGTCGAGAGAACCATCTCCATCTGTCATACGCCTCATCTCTGCGTTAGGCCTCCCCCACCCTAGTGGTCAGCATATTGGCCTTGACCCTTGGCCCTCCAGTCACAGTCTGTCTGCGTCATCAGACACTGTTTAGTCACCACCCTCCTACAGTGCGCTTCGTCACCTGACGTCTCTCCCACTGACTGGTTCTCCCGGTTGGTACGGTCATCAGTCTTAATCAGGCCTACTGTCTGACCTGAGTCTGACCCATTCAGCGTCTCACAGGAACTAATGTCTCTCAGCCTCACACGGCCCGTCAAACTGTGACTTGCTGACAATCTTCGGCCACCTGCCATGTCCATACTTGGAGGAACCGTTCGGGTCCTTACATCTTGGATTGAAGGCGGCCGCCACCTGGTGTTCCGCACCTCTTTATTGATTCGCCGATGGTCCCGCCTCAACTGCTCAATCTCTTGCAGGTACCCCACTCGATACTCTACGAGCATCCAAAAGTCTCTCAGGCTCTCCACGGGGCCAACCACCATGATGGGAATCCTACCCACGTCACTGGATACCTGGTCTTCATCATCCAGAGGGATCCTCACCACACCGGAGATATTCACAAGGTCTTGAATTACCTTCCCAGATCTTCCAATGATTCTACCAATCAGAGCTTTGGGTACTGGAACCACATATTTCCGCAAACCTAGCCGAACCATAGCCTCCTTTGCTAACTCTAGGCGTCGAGTAGCCTTCATATTACTCCGCCTGACCAGCTGTTTGGCGTGGAGACATTGTAAATACATCTCTTTCAGGACAGCTACCCAGTTTGCTGTATCTTCCCTGGCTGATATAATCACCAACTGCCGAGTCTCAGGTGCCCAGTGCACCTTACACGCTTTGACTGCCTCCTTGAAAGCCTCATGCACACCTTCCTCAGCACAGGCTTCTTGCATGTCTTCTGGAACATCAATCACCGACTGGAAGGTCGCGGTCTTGCTCTCTTCCTGGACCGAAGGCTCTGGCATTACCACGAACACTTCCCTCACTACAGTTGACCCGACTGGGTGACTGTCTTCTTCAGTTCTTAACTCACAAACTTCACACAATTTGATCACTTCATGAATCTTTGCCATGATGGATACTGGCAGTTCTGTCTTATTATCACTCACGCTCACCCGCGGTAAGTCTTTGTCCAGCTTCTCCCGCAGAAGACTTTTTACTACGCCTCTGAGTTATTCCATCTCTTCCTTGAGGTTCTTGTTCACACTTTGCCAGGTGGACAGGTGACCTCTGAGCTCCAAGACTTCTTTCTCGAGCTCCTCGACCCTGTGCTCGGCCATTTGTCTCAGGACTCTTTCTCGTTTGACATGTTCATCCACCTCTTCTCTGGGGGCCTTATTCAGTCCTTGACACATTACCATGTGACCTTTGAGCTCAGAGACTTCTTTCTCTAGCCTTTCTATTCTGTGCTCCTTTTCATTCTCAGAGCCACAGCCACCCCGACCTGCCAAGTCATCCCTCCAGTTACTCACTAACCGTGTGACTACTTCAGCCGTCTTATCCACCATGTCAGCGTCAGTTTTGTTACGAGATGTCCAGTCCATCCGTTGGACTGACGTACCCCTTTTCCCGGTCACTTCCACCTCTGACCTCTCCACGTCAGGAACCGTCACCGTCTTCGTATGGGTTAGCCCAACAGTAGGAACGTCTCCACCCTCCTGGCATATATCATCAAAACTGACAAAGTCCACTCCAAGGCATACACTAAGTCTGATGGTATACTGCCCCCTTGGCACTCCCTGCCTCCGAGCCCCTCAAACATTATTCTATCTACCGCATAGTTCACTGTGACCCCATGTGTACAGCGAACTTGGACCATTTTTTCGGTCAGACAGAAAGTGATAGGAGTTCCTACCAGAGTCACCTGACTCTTTGAGTCCAACCATCCCGAGATCCCTTCCCGGTGTAGCATCACGGTACACACTTGCGGCCAGTCATCACCCGGAAAGAATATCCCACATTCTAGAAATGGCATACATGAACACTGCAGTTTCCCAGACATACCCACTGAGCCAACCAGTGCTGCCATTTCTTCAAACTTGGCCCCTTTCTGGACCACCACCCCAATTTGGGTCACCGCCTCCCTCTGGGACTCCACCCCCTTTTGGGCTACCACCCCGATTTGGGTCACCGTCCCCGTCTGGGACTCCCCCATGTCCGTTATACCGGTCTTCTCAGACCACAGTTCACACCACACAGTTTTATGTCTCTCACGATACCACACAAGTCCTTGTTGGCACCACCACAGCTCCTGCTGTCACCGAACACCGACACCACCAGCTGCCATTCACACACAGCTGCTGGAGTCCTCTTCGTAACCCCACCGAGTTACAGGAAGCCGCTTGTCCCCTTCGTAACCCCGCCGAGTTACAGTAAGCCGCCTGTTCCCTTCATAACCCCGCTGAGTTACAGCAAGCTGCTTGTCACCTTCTTGACTCCCACTGAGCCACCACAGGCTGAGTTGAGAAAAGAAGAAAAAAAAAACCACACCACATAAAACTCACGTGTCCTGACTGTGTGCTATTCAGGATGCTCCTGACTCCACCTGAGACCGTCCAACACACAGGGCGCACTGGGTGCGATTCAGGGAGCGACCCTCCTCCCAGGGTCTCCCCACACACCTGCCTCACCAGGTCCAGGGGCTCAACGGGTGCTCTTCAGGACATCTGTCTCCGCCTGAGACTGCCCAACACTCGTGCCTCACCAGGTCCAAGGTCACACCACGTGCTCCTGGGATACGACTCTTCTCCCAGGGCTGACCCTCCAGGGCCTTTCCTCACTGAACCCTCCAGGTACACCGTCTTCCTCACTGACCCAGGTCAGTACCACACGAACACCAATCCGTTACCTGTGTCGGCCACACGGGTCACTGTCTTACTCACTGACCCAGGTCAGTACCATACAAACACCTGTCCGTTACCTGTGTCGGCCACACAGGTCTTCGGATACCTCTTCTCCACAGAGGCACCCTAGGAATCACCAGTCTCTCTCCTGGGGAAGCGGCTGCACTGGGCTCACTGATCCAGACAGTGCCTTACTCACTAGGCCGCCCCACGGTTCCGGAACCACAGCCAGACAGTGGCTTTCCCTATTGCAGGCCGTCACAGGCTCTGCTCACACACGTGGCTGGTCAGCAGCACATCATACGGCTTTCTCGACCGTCAGCCCTCCTGGCTCAGCGTTGCTCTTACCCACCAAATTTTGCAGTCCTCTTCCGTTGCTCCCAGCAACAAGGCTACAATATTGCCCTTTGCAATCTCCACCAATTGTGAGGTAGCGCTGTCATTCCAGCAGGGGATCACTCGCTTGGCAGCAAACAAAACACATCCGGCACTGGGTTTTCATAAAACCATCACATAGTCCATGCGGTTTATTCCTCCATCATAAACCCACAGCAGCAATATACAACAGCTTAGCGTCTATTACAGAGCTTTACTCTGGTTATCCTGTACTCACACAGGTTAAGCACATGTCCATGGTGCAGGCTCTTCAGCCTCAGTGTTATCTCACCCATCAGGGTTCCTCATGCGGCTTCACCATCCCGCACATGTTCGTTCCCTCCAGGGAACTCTCAGGCACACATCGCCATTGCTCACAGCCTCCTCACATGCTGTGAGCCAAGAGACAACTCTCCTGGCGGGACCTTCCGCTCTGAACCAACCAGGTCCCTGCATTCACCACATGTGACCTACCCTGGCCACCATATATGGTCTGTAGCCACGCCCACCATGTCACATGGCTATGATCTCATCACAGATCCTTCACACATTCACAGTCTTTAATTATAGTGTACTAAACACCCTCCCTGGGTGGGTTTGTAGGTAACTTGGACCGCCCATCTCCCTAGTTACCTGGAGATTTCTCCCTGACACATTGACACCGCACCTCAGCAGTATCACTGCTGCTCAACACACGCAGTCTCCATCTCAAGGCCACCCACCTTGAGATACGTAACGGTCCTTCCATATTCTGCCACTTATCCTCTCTCTTGGGACATCCACACAGCACCCCCTAGCGGACACAGTGGTCATTACACCACAGTACCTATCCGCAGGGGTAGGCTAAGCAACCGAACAAATAACAAAACTCGTCCTCGCAGGGACTCAATACACACAAACACGGAGATATAAGAACACGACTAAGTCCGGCAATAGCCGGTCACTATAGGGCTGCGGTATGGCAGACTACGGGTCCTTTACTATAAAGTGTCAACTTAGCCGTCCTGACGTCCCTCAACATCCTGGATGATGGTTCCTCGGCGTAGCAGCCGCTGGGCCCAGCCGCTGAAGATCTTTCATAGTCTTCGAGCGTCCCAACGCTGTGGTGTAGCGGGGCAAATCAGGCCCCGGGGGAGTTCTTGGATGGATGGGCCGCAGCCCCCGGGTCAGGGCTCGCAATGGCGATGTGGGGTGGCGGTTGGCAAGCCACCTGCACAGCCAGTGGCTGCAACAGGGGTTCCATGGCAAGCAACGGCCCGGCCCTTGCCACGGACTGGAGAGGGACAGTGGTGGCCACCGACGGTGCTGAACTAGCCACGGCCACGGGTGGAAGCGGGGCGGCTGTGGGCAGAGGGAGACAGGCCGCAGCCGCGAGCTGGGGAGAGGCGGCAACGGCCGCTGGTGGCTGCAGGCAGGCTGCAGCCGTGGGGCGGAGTGCGGCGATAACGGCCGCTAGTGGCTGCGGGCAGGCCGGAGCTGCGGTCAGGAACGTGATGGTCCCCTTGGTTCCAACCCAGACACTCGGCGGGAACCTTCTCTCCTACAACTGCAATCGATACTGGACACAAGGAGCGGCACAGTGGTAGGCCAGGGACAGTTATTAAAGTATGGTTTGTTATTTATGATTTTAAAACAAAATACTGAACTGAAGCAATGCATATACATCAACTAACTATTCTATATCCATATAAGCATTGAAAATAGTGATGTATATGTGAACATGGAAGAATGGCAGACCAACCGGAATAAACTTTGAACCCAAAGAAAAAATCCTGAATATAGGTCAAGGGGTGTATGCAAATAAAGGATGAGTAAAACAAGAAACCTACATTAAAACACCTTTCTTAAAGAGACAAGGTGAATTGGTGGCACGACTAACAAGGGGTGCCTAGTACATACAAACAGCAAGAGTACATCATACGAGTCATACACTATAAACACATTATTAAAAACCGAAGTCGCTAAATAGTTAAATAACAAGGCCAGATTATAGGTATACAAAAAGGAGAATGTAGTATGCAAATATCAGAGTAAATGGCTAGGGGGCAGTAAATAAACTATCCAAGAATAGAGTGCTGAAGCGCTATAATATACAATGGGTACGGACAGTATTCAGACCTCTTTAAATTTTTCACTCTTTGTTTCATTGCAGCCATTTGGTAAATTCAAAAAAGTTCATTTTTTCTCATTAATGTACACTCTGCACCCCATCTTGACTAAAAAAACAGGAATGTAGAAATGTTTGCAAATTTATTAAAGAAGAAAAACTGAAATATCACATGTTCATAAGTATTCAGACACTCATATTTAAGTCACATGCTGTCCATTTCATTGTCATCCTCCTTGAGATGGTTCCACTCCTTCATTGAAGTCCAGCTGTGTTTAATTAAACTGACAGGACTTGATGTATAAAGGCACACACCTGTCTACATAAGACCTCACAGCTCACAGTGCATGTAAGACCAAATGAGAATCATGAGGTCAAAGGAACTGGCCAAGGAGCTCAGAGACAGAATTGTGGAAAGACACACATCTGGCCAAGGTTACAAAAAATTAATACAGAATTACAGAATAATGAGCCCTATATAATGCACCATACAAAATAATGGGCTTCATATAATGCTTAATTGCCCCATATGTTACTCCATACAGTGTAATGAGCCCCATATAATACCCCATACAGAATGGGTCCCATATACTGCACCATACAGAATAATATGCTTCATATAATGCTCCATACAGAATTGTGGTCCCATAAATTGCTCCATATAGAATAATGGACCCCTTATAATGCTCTATACGGAATGGACCCCATAAAATGCTCCATAGAGAATGGGCCCCATATAATGCTCCACAGAGAGTGGGCCCTATATAATGCTATACAGAATGGGCCCCATAGTGTGCTCCATACAAAATGGGCCCCATATAATGCTCCATAGAGAATGGGCCCCATCAAATGCTCCACACATTATGGGCCCCTTATAATGCTCTCTACAGAATGAACCCCATATAATGCCCCATACAGAATATACAGAATAGACCCCATATAATGCTCCATACAGATTTGACCCCATATAATGCTCTATACTGAATGGGCCCCTTATAATGGTCTATACAGAATGGACCCCATATAATGCTCCATACTGAATGGGCCCCATATAATGCTTTATACATAATGGGTCCCATATATTGTTCCATAGAGAATTAGCCCCATATAATGCTCCATGCAAACTGGGCACCATATAATGCTCCATGCATAAATAAATAATCAAATACTCACCTCTCCTCATTCACCGCTGGCTGCAGGTCTAGTCTCATCAGTATCTTCTGACCCTCTGCAATGATCAGCACAGAGGGCACGCTGTAGTGATGTCATCGCACCCTCTGCCCTGAGATAACACAAAGTTATAAGACACAGAAGAGACAGGACCTGCAGTTTAAAGCATGGGGGTCCAGTGCCCCCCTGACTTATTGGCTTCGTTGCATGCCGCTTGCTCAGGGCCCCAGCACTTGCTCGGGTACGCCCGGTGGTGATGCCGGCCATGGAACTAATTCTCACATTTTCAGTACCAGACATTATCTTTTAAAATTGCCAAAGCTCCCCACATTTTTACAAAAATGAATTCAGAAATTGCGACTCATGTAAAAGATACAGATATTTTTCTTATACCATATTCGGAGGATTTTTTTAATTATTACTCCATCAAGGGAAAGGTGCCTTCAATTCTTAAACAAGTAATCAACATACCTTCCAAATACTCAAGAAAAAGTCAAAGCTATCCCAACAGGTCTGGCAGCAGTTTCTGGGAGATCTCCAGGTCTCTCAGTCCTAAAAGGGTTTCTCAGGGTATATAATAATAAGATCTATAAAGAATTTGTAGTTCTTAGCATTAGTAGTTGATTTTTAAACCCTGTCATAAGTTATGTACTGTAGGTAGATTTGAAACTTTTCTCTTAGCTATGTAGAACTACACCAAGGAGGCAGCATTATGGCATTGCGAGTCTCCTTGCAATGTGTTTAGAGCAGGTAGAATCTAGAATGTAGTGAGAATAATGGCTATAAACTGTTGTTCATTGCCCCCACATATATTTATGAGTCTGACTATTTATACCTCAATGATGGCTCACAATGGATTTATCACTACTTTCAGTATAATAATTAGTGACCTCTTGTGTCAAAGGTATTAGGCAAAGCTGAGGGCTGTTGTCTCTGGTAGGTCAAGATGGTTGAATTATTGTTAAGCTGCTCTAAGTGTCCTTCATCAGTAACTAATTAGCAAGTGAATGACAATGGTAAGTGGCTATCAGGCTGCTGATGAAAAAGCCAACAAGGATGACAATCCCTTTGTACAATTTTGCACATTCAGTTTATTAGATAAATAACTGTAGTATGGATTTTATAGTCATATAACTGGGCAGAATTAGAGATTACATTTTTATAAAGCTAAGTTTGAAATTCTCACTATAAATCAGTTGTGCAATTTTAGGTTGTGCTACTTTATGTTGTCATAAAAATTATTTTGGGTGATTAAAGAACCTGACAGCATGTATCAGGTACTGGCTGTCTGAACTCAGCCAGGTATGTTTGACTTTGAAATGCTGTAGCATTTATGAGAACATTAAGAGCGGCCGGAGACCAAGCTGCAGTGTAGGCTAGTCTGACAGGTGAGTCACCATCAACTTCTTCCCATCCAGGAGAAGCTGTTGGGGACCCACCTATCTGACTACCTGTCAGACTAGTCTACAGTTCGGATCAATCCCTGGGGGTTTTTAAAGCATGTTCTTCGCTGAAATATGCCTGGCTGAATTCATACACTCAGTGCCTAAGGGTATGTGCACACGGAGTTTTTTGGATCTGCGGATTTTGTAGTGAAATCCGCAGATAAATCTGCAGGACTAAAGTACTGCGGTTTATCTGCAGATTTGCCCTGCAGTTTCACACCTCATAATGGATGAGGTGTGAAACCGCAGCGGTTCTGCACAAAAGAATTGACATGCTGGGGATAGTAAACCGCAGCAAAACCGCATGGAAAAATCCGCAGCATGTGCACAGCGTTTTTTTTTTTTTTTACATAGGAAATAAAGGTACTGTAAAATGCAGCAAAATCTGCTGTGGACCCGAAGAGCCAAAACCACTGCAGAATCCGCAGCGTGTGCACATACCCTAATACATTCTGAAAATGGATCAGGCAGCATAATAATAATGATCTTTATTTTTATATAGCGCCAACATATTCCACAGAGTTTTACAGTTTGCACACATTATCATCGCTATTCCCGATGGGGCTCACAATCTAAATTGCCTATCAGTATGTCTTTGGAATGTGGGAGGAAACCGGAGTACCCGGAGGAAACCCACGCAAAGTTGGGGAGAACATACAATCTACTTGCAGATGTTGGCCTTGGTGGGATTTGTACCCAGGACTCCAGCTCAGCAAAGCTGCAGTGCTAACCACTGAGCCACCATGCTGCAGCATGTACAGTTGTGCTCAAAAGTTTACATACCCTGGAAAATGTTTTGCTTTCTAGGCCTTTTTTCAGAGAATATGAATGATAACACCAAGCTTTTTTCTCCTCTCATGGTTAGTGGTTGGGTGAAGCCAGTTATTGTCATACTAATGTGTTTTCTCTTTTTAAATCATAATGACAGCCCAAAACATCCAAATGACCCTGATCAAAAGTTCACATACCCCATTTCTTAATACCGTATATTGCCCCCCCAACATCAATGACAGCTTGAAGTCTTTTGTGGTAGTTGTGGATGAGGTACTTTATTTTCTCAGATGGTAAAACTGCCGACTCTCCTTGGCCTCCGGTTTCTGTAAATTCCTGGGCTGTCTAGAATGAGCTGCACGCTTGAGTTCTCCCCAGTGTGGCTCAATGATTCTGAAGTCACGAGACTGAGGTGGCCACTCCAGAACCTTCACTTTGTTCTGCTGTAACCAATGACAGGTCAACTTGGCATTGTGTTTTGAATCATTGTCATATTAGAACGTCCAAGTACGTCCCATGCTCAGCTTCCGTGAAGATGATTGCAAAATTGCATCCAGTATTTGCTGATAAAGTGCTGCAATCATCTTTCCTTCAACTTTTACCAAGTTTCCTCTGCCTTTGTAGCTTTCACATCCCCAAAACATCAGTGATCCACCTCCGAGCTTTCTTTACAGTACGAATGGTGCTCCTTTCAACATAGGCATTGTTGACCTCTCCAAATGTTTATAGTTGTGGCCAAAATGTTAAAATTTTGTCTCATCACTCCAAATAACCTTTTTCTGAAGTTTTGAGGCTTGTCTCTGTGGTCTTTTGCATATTGTAGGCAAGACACTTTGTGGCATTTGCACAGTAATGGCTTTCTTCTGGCAACTTGACCATGCAGCCCATTTTTTTCTTCAAGTACCTCCTTATTGTGCATCTTGGAAAAGCCACACTGCTAGTTTTCAGAGAGTCCAGTATTTCAGCTGATGTTATTTGTGGGTTTTTCTTTGCATCTTGAACAATTTTACTAGCAGTTGTGGACAAAATTTTGTTAGTCTACCTGATCGGGGTTTTGTTTTTACAGAGCCCCTGTTAATCACATTTGTTAATCACAGTTTGAACAATTCAGACTGGCATTATCAATTCCTTGGATATCTTTTTTGTATCCCTTTCTTGTTTTATACAGTTCAACTAACTTTTCCTGTACACTGCGTGCAGAATTATTTGGCAAGTTGTATTTGAGAGGATTCTTTTTATTATTGAACTACGTTCTCAATCAACCCAAAAGACTCATAAATATCAAAGCTTAATATTTTTGGAAGTTGGAATGGTTTTTTTTTAAGATTTGGCTATCTTAGGACGATATCTGTTTTTCAGGTAAGTATTACTGTGCAGAATTATTAGGCAACTTAATAAAAACCAAATCTATACCCATCTCACTTGTTTATTTTCACCAGGTAAACCAATACAACAACACAAAATTTAGAAATAAACATTTCTGACATTCAAAAACAAACAAAAAAAATAAGTGACCAATATAGCCACCTTTCTTTACGATGACACTCAAAAGCCTTCCATCCATAGATTCTGTCAGTTTCCTGATCTGTTTACGATCAACATTGCGTGCAGCAGCCACCACAGCCTCCCTGACACTGTTCCGAGAGGTGTACTGTTTTCCCTCCCTGCAGATCTCACATTTTGTGAGGGACCACAGGTTCTCTATGGGGTTCAGATCAGGTGAACAAGGGGGGCCATGTCATTATTTTTTCTTCTTTTAGACCTTTACTGGCCAGCCACGCTGTGGAGTATTTGGATGCATGTGATGGAGCATTGTCCTGCATGATAATCATGTTTTTCTTGAATGATACCGACTTCTTCCTGTACTACTGCTTGAAGAAGGTGTCTTCCAGAAACTGGCAGTAGGTCGGGGAGTTGAGCTTCACTCCATCCTCAATCCGAAAAGGTCCCACAAGTTCATCTTTGATGATAACAGCCCATACCAGTACGCCACCTCCACCTTGCTGGTGTCTGAGTCGGAGTGGAGCTCTCTGGCCTTTACTTATCCAGCCTCGGGCCCATCCATCTGGCCCATCAAGAGTCACTCTCATTTCATCAGTCCATAAAACCTTAGAAAAATCAGTCTTAAGATATTTCTTGGCCCAGTCTTGATGTTTTATCTTAAGTTTCTTGTTCAAAGGTGGTCATTTTTCAGCCTTCCTTAGCTTGGCCATGTCCCTGAGTATTGCACACCTTGTTCTTTATGATACTCCAGTAACGTTGCAGCTCTGAAATATGGCAAAACTGGTGGCAAATGGCATCTTGGCAGCTTGACGCTTGATTTTCCTCAATTCATGGGCAGTTATTTTGCGCCTTTTTTATCAACACGCTTCTTGCGACCCTGTTGGCTATTTGCCATGAAACGCTTGATTGTTCGGTGATCACGCTTCAAAAGTTTGGCAATTTCAAGACTGCTGCATCCCTCTGCAAGACATCTCACAATTTTTGACTTTTCAGAGTCCGTCAAATCTTTCTTCTGACCCATTTTGCCAAAGGAAAGGAAGTTGCCTAATAATTAAGCACACCTTATATAGGGTGTTGATGTCATTAGACCCTCCTCATCACAGAGATGCAAATCACCTGATTTACATAATTGGCAGTTGGCTTTCAAGCCTATACATCTTGCAGTAGGACAACATGTGTAAAAAGGATGATGTGATCAAAATACTCATTTGCCTAATAATTCTGCACACAGTGTAGATCCGTTAACAATTCTTTTGCTTTCCCCATGACTCACAATCCATAAATGTCAGTGGCTGGATGAAAGATGCAAAAGTCTGCCAGGATCCCAGAAACTCACTCAGCTTTTATGCACACACACTGATTACAAGCAAACAGGTCACAAGTGAGGATGCTACCATTCGTAGTCATTTAAACCCATTTGTGTCAACTTCTATGCATGTTATCATGCCAAAAATCACCAGGGTATGTGAACTTTTGATCTCATTGATGTTAGAGGGGGCAATACACGGTATTAAGAAATGGGGTATGTGAACTTTTGATCAGCGTCATTTGGATGTTTTGGGTTGTCATTATGATTTAAAAAGAGAAAACACAGTAGTTTGACAATAAATGGCTTCACTCAACCACCAACTATGAGTGAAGAAAAAGTTTTGGTGTTATCATTCCTATTCTCTGAAAAAAGGCCAAGAAAGCAACAATTTTGCCGGGGTATGTAAACTTTTGACACAACTGTATTAGCTTTCAGGATCATTTTTTATAAAGGTTAAAAGTTGCCAAAATATTCTAATGGTGAAGATGGCTTTGTGTAAGTGATAAGCGTATTCCTGAGACTCTCAGTCAGTTTATTGTGCTATGCACTAAATCAAGAACACGTTCAGAGGGAAGATGTAGCGCATACACAGCTCCAAGTCTTCTTGGAGTGGGTATAAATTAATAGCGGTAGTACAGATGCCATAACCTTGAGAAAGAGGGATGGGTCTCTCGAAACGCATCGGGATTGGCCCTTGTACATGTCTGTCATTATGGGCAGGTGACTTCACCACTAACCACGACCCCTGCTCGCTACGCTACTGCATAGCGGTGCCTTCTGCCAAGGCTGACCACTGGAGCTTACAGACACGGGCAGGGGAGTAATTCTCTGGGAACGGGAGGATGCTCCCTAACTTTAAAGCATTTTTAAAGACTGCATCCCCAGAACCACTGGATAACTACAACTTTAGGCACATACAAGTAAGTGCCATTCCCGGACTATAGTTGGTTTTAGTGACTGTAGGGTAGCAGTCACAATGCTATTTGCTTATTGCTATCTGCTACTAGCACTGCAGCCCAGTTTGGTCCTCAAAATAGCAGTGGATGCAATACGACCCAGGAATCTCACAGAACCTTAAGAATTTTCCAAGGAAGAATGGATGAAAATCCGTCAAACAAGAATTGAAAGACATTTGGCTGGCTACAAAAAGCATTTACAAATTGTGATACTTGCAAAAGGTATGAGCCATGCAGGATTCCCAAACTTTTGCAACTGCCTATTTTCCTTTTTGTAATTTTTAAAATGTAAAAAATGACAATGTATTTTTTGACCTAAAATACAAAGTAAATGCGTCATCTTTAACTGTAGGCTTTTAGAGATCATTTCATCTTCAATTTGCTTTACTGTTCACAATAACAGTAATTTTGACCTCCATTAATAATAAAGGGATTATTGATTATAAAACCTTTTGGAAAAAAAGACAGAAGCTCAGAGATATTTCTGGTAGAGAAAATGAAAAGATAATAGGATGGATGTAAAAAAAGGGTGAATGAGAGGGCTAGCAAGTGACAGAGTCTCTAAGGGGGATGCGGAGACCAATGTCTTTGCTGAACAGCATCTACTGCAGTTGAGACTGAATGGGAGACTGCAGGAGAAGATAAGGCTTAGGATCTCCCCTGTGCAGAGGGAGAATCCCGACACCTAAAATTACCCCCTCCTAGCGCTCCCCCCAGCAAGCCTCGCTATGCTCGAAGGCGACAATAAGCTGGGGGGCACAAATGTGCTCAACCAGCTCCCAGGTCCTATCCTCCGGTCCATGACCCTTCCAATCGACCAGAAAATTTTTTTTGCCACACAACCTTGGAATCAACAATTGCGTTCACCTCAAAATTGTCTGAAGATGTACCCGAAGTTTCAGCAGAAGACTTTTGGACAGGTTTCAGGAGGGAGACGTGAAAGGTGTCAGTAATATTCAGATGCAGTGGAAGGGACAGGTGATATACTCAGGATTTACCTGTTCAAGGACCTTGAAAGGACCCAAATAGTGGGGGGCAACAGCTTGATATTGCGAGCCGAGAGCCACACTTAATCGCTGGGTGTGAAGACAGGAGCCGGGCTGCGATGCGCGTCAGGGGAGACCCTCATCATCTCCTTAGAGGCCCTGATGGCATCCTGTATGCAGTCCAAGATGTCACAAGCCTCCACAGCCCAGTCCACCACCCTAGAGTCAGAAGACAAGACAGGCATGGGAACAGGAACACACAGATGATGACCGTAATTAAGGAGAAACGGAGTCTGCCCTGTAGAATCGGCGACCGAGATGTTAAGAGCAAACTCTGCCCATGGTTTTAAGGATGCCCAGTCATTATGCCTGGCAGAAACAAAGTGCTGAAGGTATGTGACCAGAGTCTGATTGGCTCTCTCTACCAACCCATTAGTCTCGGGATGATATGCTAAAGAGAGATTAAGCTCAGTACTGAGCAGCCTACAAAGCTCTCTCCAGAACAGAGAAGTGAACTTGGGACCCCGGTCACTGACTTTCTTGTCAAGCATCCCGTAAAGATGAAGACGTGCCTTACAAATAGCACAGCCAGAGCCTGCACCGACGGTACATGGGGAAGAGAGACAAGATGAGCCATCTTGGAGAAATGGTCGGTGACTACCCAGATGACAGTATTGTTATGGAACTTGGGCAAGCCCAGAATGAAATCCATCCTGACCATCTCCCAGGGCCTGTCTGCCACCGGCAGGGGATGTAGCAAGCCTGTGGGCCTCTGCCGAGAAGGCCGATTCTGGGCACAAGAAACACAAGCCAGAACGTAGTCCCTAATGTCATGCGCCACCTGTGGCTACCAATATAACCTCGCCAGGAGCTCAGTAGTCCTCTTGATCCCGATGTGCCCACCCAACTTAGATGTGTGATCCCACGAGAGAACCTCAGGCCACAAGCTTGGTGGTACAATAATCTTACCCTCAGGAACCGACTCAAGCAAAACCGGAGCCACCATTTGCAGGCTCTCCGAAGGGATAATCAGCCGTGGCTCATCCTTCTCCTCGAAGGACACTACGGAACGAGATAAAGCGTCAGCACATAAAATTCTTCTCCTCCGATATAAAATATATGGTAAACTTGAATCGGGAGAAGAATAGAGACCACCTGACCTAGCGAGAGTTTTCAAATAAAGCAAATTTTTATGGTCAGTATAAACCTCAAAAGGATGCCGAGCTCCTTCCAGAAGGTATCTCCATTCGGTGAAGGCCAACTTCATGGACAATAACTCCCTGTCCCCAATAGAATAATTCTTCTCTGCCGGTGAGAAGGACTTAGAAAAGAAGAATCAGGGCCGTTTCCGACCGTGCGCATCCTGATACAACACAGCCCCCACAATGACGGAAGAAGCATCCACTACCATGATGAAGGGCTTATCCACATCTAGCCGATGTAATACAGGAGCCCTAGCAAAATGGGATTTTAGGGAGACGAAGGCCTCAGAAACCTCTTTGGACCATGACTTGGGGTTAGCTCCCTTCTTGGTGAGAGCTACCAAGGGAGCTGCAAGGGTATAGAAGTGGGGAATGAACTGGCGGTAGTGAATGTGAACTCAGTAATAATAATAATAATCTTTATTTATATAGTGCCAACATATTCCACAGCGCTTTACAGTTTAACAGTTTCAAAACACAAGTCATAAGTAACAACATTAACAATACAATAATTAAAGCAAAATAAGACGAAATAAGACGACCCTGGTCATGAGAGCTTGCAATCTACAATGAGATGAGGGAGATACAAAGTACAGGTGTGTATTTACAATTGTGTATTTACAATTAAGGTCCAGCCATCTTGAGGGAGTGAAGGATGGATGCAGATAGTGAATGGGCTACACACGCACACTTACACATAGAATGACTTTGATTAGTGAACGTGATAGGCTGCTCTGAACAAGTGTGTTTTGAGGGAGCGCCTAAAACTATGCAAATTGTGGATAGTCCTGATTTCTTGGGGTAGAGCATTCCAGAGGAAAGGAGAAGCACGGGAGATGTCTTGGAGCCGGGAGTGGGAGGTACGGATTAGAGCAGAGGTTAGTCGAAAGTCGTTTGCAGAGCGCAGCGATCGGCTAGGCCGATAGACAGAAATGAGGGAAGAGATGTAAGGGGGTGCTGCACTGTGGAGAGCTTTGTGGGTGAGAACAAGTACTTTGAATTGGATCCTATAATGAATGGGCAGCCAATGTAAGGACTGGCGGAGAGCAGACTCGTCCGAGTACTGATTAGCCAGATGGAAGATCCTGGCCGCTGCATCAAGTATGGACTGAGAGGGGATAGTCAAGTGACGGGGAGGCCAATTAATAGAGCGTTGCAGTAATCCAGGCGGGAGTGGATCAATGCAACAGTGAGGGTTTTTGTGGTTTCCATAGTGAGAAAAGGGCGGATTCTAGAGATGTTCTTTAGGTGTAAGCGGCAAGAGCGGGCAAGAGATTGTATATGGGATGTGAAGGAGAGATTGGTGTCAAACATAACACCCAGACAGTGCGCCTGCTGCCGGGGTGTTATTGTGGTACCACCCATGGAGAGGGAAATGTCAGATTTAGGGAGGTTAGTAGACAGCGGGAGCAGAAGAAGTTCAGTTTTAAAGAGGTTGAGTTTCAGATAGAGAGTGGACAAGATATTGGAGACTGCGGACAGACAGTCACTGGCGTTCTGTAGTACAGCGGGGGAAGACGTATATAGTTGTGTGTCATCAGCATAAAGATGGTACTGAAAGCTAAATCTGCTGATGGTCTGTCCAATTGGGGCCGTGTAGAGAGAGAAAAGAAGGGGGCCAAGGACTGAGCCCTGAGGTACCCCGACAGCAAGAGGAAGTGGAGATGACATGGAGCCAGAGAACAAAACACTGAAGGAGCGGTCAGAGATAGGAAGAGAACCAGGAGAGTGCAGTGTCCTTAATGCCTAGTGACTGGAGCCTAGAGAGTAGGAGATGGTGGTCAACAGTATCGAAAGCTGCAGATAGGTCAAGAAGAATGAGCAGAGAGTGGCTCTAGCTGGATTGAGCACTGGTCCACGAATCCCCTGCAAGCCTTACTATCCCCAGAGAACTTATCTGAGAGTGGAAAGTGTGGATAATACGGTGCAGGAGTCGCAGCTGAAACCCTAGTTGCGGCTTCACTGGCTGCCTGCGCCATTACTGCAGATGCACCCACAGCTGTGGTCGCTCGCTCTAAAGCAGACAGCTTGCTCTCCAGCTGCTGGATACTCCACAGAAGCTGCTGCTTGTCCGCCATTGCTAGCCAGACCCTGGCTCTAAAATACTGTTAGGGTTTGCGGATCGCACCAAATCAAAATTATGAGAAGGTGCGATCGCAACCCGGGGTCCACCGTGCAGTGATGGAGAAACTGTAGCTAGAGGACAATGGTGGAGCCTAGCTGCAAGCAAGCACCGTAAAAAGACCGAGTTAAACGTCACTCGCTGTGAACAGAGTGCAATGTGCCTGACTCTGTTACTCCACAGAGCAGTATTAAGACTAAGCTATGCCCTGTTAGACGTCACAGGAGCATAGAGGAATTGACGCTAGTGGGGTCCATATCACCACCTACTATGCTGGTGATTGAACCTACTCTGACACACGGTGGCTTTTGAGCCCACGCCCGAGGATGCCCGGTGCAGATGCTAAGTTCAAGCGGGAGTTCCCACCCTACACTGCCTGTCTAGAAATGCACTCGTAGAGCTATTAGCGGCACACGTGCCTACAGGGTGGTAACTGACCCACCAACACACATCACAAATATGAATGATCTTAGCACACCAACAGGCGCACCAAAGATCCTTTTATAGACATTGCCAATCAGACAGGACCTTGCTAGTGGACCAATCCGGAGCCGGCACTGGACCTGAGCAGCTGACGGCCGACCACAAATGAGAGGTCGCCACCTCACAAGCATGCTCAGTAGAACGAATCCTGGATTTAGTCTCAGGAATGACTGCTCGCTGCTGTCTATTGTTAGTTACCATAGCTGAACCTGGAGAGGCAGCAGTAACAAAGCGCACAGCCCGAGTCTGAGCAAGATGCTGAGACCGATGTCTTTGTCTACTGCGGTCGAGACTGAATGGGAGACCGCAAGAGAAGATAAGGGTTGGGATCTCCCCTGTACAGAGGGAGAATCCCGATGCCTATCACATGGAAGCGTATCTTTACCCTAACATGTAAATCATCTATCTTTTCCTGTTTTCATGAAGTCAGGAATAAAGTACTGTCTAGGTGGTATAGGGTCCTGATTAGAGATGAGTGAACCCGAACTTAAAAGTTTACAGTTCATATCGGATAGTTAATGTCTGGTGCTAAATGCTGACCATGGACATCAATTGCAATGATCGGAGTTCTGGGTGAAGTCTGTTGCACAGAAAGGGAGAAATTTCCAATTCAAAGGTTTATTTTCAATGGGGTTCAAGTTCTGGTTCAAGTTCGGGTAAGGTTCTGAAACCAAAACCGAACTTTGGAATAAAGTTTTGTAGGGTACAAGAACCCGAATTTCCACTGGTCCACTCAACCCTAGTCCCGGCTCACTTGCCCTCTATCTTTCTGGAGGTAAGTTGCTTGTGTTGGAGATGTGAGGAAGGGAGGGTAATATATTACGCATTTTATGGTCCTGCAGGCTTCTCTGTTCTCTTTTTGTGAGAAAGTGCAGCAAGTCATACATAAAATCACAAATCTCATTTCAAATCTTGACCCGGCATTTGTCCTTCTCCATCACTTTGACATCTCCTTTAAGACCTGTACGCATTCGATATTAAGACATTTAGTAGTGACTGCAAGAGGGTGCATTCTCCTGCTCTGGAAGAAAGATACTGCTTTGACAATCTTCCTCTGGTTCACTAAAATAAATGAGATGATGTTAATGGAAAAACTTATTGCTACAATTATAACTATTATGATCGTTTCTACAAAACCTGGTTTTATAGGATGGAATGTACAATGTCAGATTAGTATCTGGCTTTTATCGAGGAGAACTGGTTTGCGTTCTTTGAGCCCCATATGGAAACACCTTTTCATATTGCCTTTTGTCCCTTCCCCCCCTTTGTCCTCCTCTACTCTTTGTGTGCTTCTTCTTCTGCTGTTCTCCTTTCTGTTTTTTCTTTATTTTTCTTTCCTCTTTGTTAATTTCATTAAATATTTCTGTTTGGATTGCTATTCTCAGCCTAAACAACTATGGTTATATTTTTTCATATCTTCCTCTTTAATGCTTAAATGATGTTATCATTCTGAACAGCCCCCAGTTTTAGAGAAGATCGAACTCGAAGTTAAATGTTCGGGGTTTGTTCCAGACAGTTAGCTTCCGGTGCAAAATGCTGAACACAGAGTTCTTTCGGAAGTCTGTTGCAACATTTAAAGTTCCGGTGGAAGTCTGGGAGGAGAGATATAGAGAAACAGAATATTTTACAGCTCAAAAGTTAAGATTACCATTGTTTTCAATGAGGTTCAGGTTTTTGTTGAAGTTCAGGTACAGTTCTAGTACCTGAACCAAACTTTGGAATAAAATTCGGGTTGCGTACCAGAACCTGAACTTCCACAGGTCATCTAACCCCTTCTTAGGAGACGTAAAGTAACATAGGCTTTGAGAGAAAATAGGGGAAGACAACACCTCCAAGGAGTACTGTGTGTGGGGGTAAAGTAGGGTGACGTAGGTGGCAGGTCCTATAAAGGTGGAGGACAGGTAGAGCAAAGTGACTAAGAAAAAACATAAATAAAGCATACAACTGAAAGGGAAAATTCTGTCAACTGCTTTCTGCTTTTTCGACATAGATATATACCACTCTGGTCTCAGCCCAACTGCTCAGTTATTTATGGTCACTTTATCTTATACAAGATACAGGTTAGGTTTATTGGTGACTGTCATACAGACATAGCCTATATCTGAATGACAGCCAACTGTATTAACAAATAAGCATCTTCTTCTGCAGTGAAGAGAATTGCTCATTGGTTTCTCAACAGTATCTGTTAAAGCTCATGAAAATGCAGTTCAGGAAGGTGAACTGATTAAATATTTTACCAACAGTTAGACAAATCATTTCAGTAGATATACAAATGTTATCCCAATTTAGCACCAGATAAGTGTCTTCCTGACCGCTCGAGATGTATGGTTTATAATAAAGACTGTATCCTTTATTCCACGAATATCATGATTGGTGATAGCAGTGTGAGCAGGTTTCGGGATGCAGTGAAAGATAGGAGACAAAGAAAGGGTTAACTGGGCTTAATTTACAGTGGGATACTCCACACAGAGGTGGAAAGAGTTAAACAGGGGATGAAGCAGTTCAAATATAAAATTGTATTTAGGATTAAAGTACAGTAAGGGCAGTTCTTGTAGGGCTAACTTATCCTATATGCCGATCCTCAGGCCGTGGGTGTTGTGAAGCGGTGATGACGCCAACAACGACTGGCGCGATGCTTGTGTAGGTCCTGGAAATAACGGTCACCCGTCTTCTGGTGGCAGCGGTTGGTCTCCGTTACCTTCCACTGAGCCTCTAGTCCATGTACCAGTGTGGCTGAAAGGATGGAGGCCACAGCACTGTCTGAGCCCAACATGGTCTGGCAAAAGTATACTGGAGAAGCAGCGCAGATAACAGTTCCACCCTCAGTCTCTCTCAGGTGGCACATGCACGGTACTCATGGGCTCGGAGCGCTCAGTTCCTTGCTTAGTAATGATCAGTGAGCACACTGCACATCCTTTCTCACAATCTCTGCTGGCAGTGGCAGGGATGCTCCGGCGCAGGCCTGCATTGTGACGGTGCTTGAGAGAAGGAGCGCTCACTCCTGTCTGCTGCGCGCTGTCTCCTCCCATCAAGTCTGCCTGTTTCCACGCACGCTGTCATTTCAGAGCCTTAGCCACACCCCCTGCTTCTAAGTGCAAAGGTTGGTCTGGTTCACTAAGCTTTCCAGCTTTCCCCCAGATGACATAGGAGACAGCCCCGACAGTTCCGGTCCCGGCGTAAAACAGGTACCCCTGGTCTGGACCCTCTCCATACAGCAGCACACATCATACCACTTTTCTCTGTTGATGATGCTGTATGTCACCTGTATTTTTTACATGTCCAGGGGAACAGCAGCTGATGCATAGACTATTGTACATAGTCTCTTCAAAGATACTACACCATAGTGTGCCATATAATTTTTCAGAGTAAATAGAAAATTCCCACATGTCAACGTGTGCTGCGACATGCATCATTTTCGGAAGTATACACCTACTGGAGGGGGACACTCAGACACAGTCACCAGAGTGACTGCCTCCAGTAGGTGTATAAACCCAATAGAGATACATGACTGAGAACACGTTGACTCCGTTTACACCATTATAGTCAATAGCCTCGTTGACACATACTCACGAATCCCTTTCTGGCAGGGAGTCCGGACGTTTGCCCCAACAGAACCAACGGGACTAAAGAACGTAGTACAAAGCGCAGTGTGAAAGCAATTATGTGAATTATTGAAAAGTTTTCTTATTTAAAAAACAGCTTTGAAACGTTAAAAAGTTATGACTCTTGGAAGAAAGCGAGGTAAAAAAATAAAACACAAAAGAGAAAAAAAAATTGGCAACCACAGGAAGGAGTTAAATCTGTGTCAATATATTTGTTAGTTTCGTAAAAAAAGATGTAGGCTATACCATTTTTCTTTAAACAGTTAACCTATTTTGTAATTTTTTTTAAATAAATAATACATTTTTGTAAATCCATTTGATAGGCTAGACAAACAGTTTAAAATGAATGCTCTGTATTTTAAGATTTACTTTAGCCTTTAATAATTATAAACCTGAATGTCTTGCAATAGAGATTTATTATATTGCATTAGCTTTCCAAAGCATCTATGGATATATCACACAGGATTTTGGTGCCACAATGTGATTGCTATAACATATCATAAAGTAAAATATCTGTCAGTAGATATTTTGCAAAACCATGGAGGAGGAATGAAAGACAACACAGTGTTGTGTTACTAATGGGATGTAATTCATAATCTCTTCTTGACATTCTAAGCATTTTTAAAACAGCAAATCAACTTGTAGACAAGTATATGAACACATTAAATATCAAGGACAGATTTATTTCATATAAAAAAAAAATCCCTTTTATATATATATGAAAAATACAGTGGTTGAAAAAAAAATACTTCTCTCATCTTAGATTGTCTGGTAGGCATGCTAATTCCATAGACCCATTTCATCCTTCTCAGCAGCAAGTTCCAGTGCTTCATTTTCCTCTTTTTCCTAATCCAGCCTCTCTAATTCGTTTGTCCCACTAAGAAGAGAGGGGCATGACGTCTGGAGTTGATAGCATTCAGAAGCAATAGCACCAGCTCTGTACTTGTCTCCTGTCTGTCCATCAGGGAGAGAATGTTCTGCGTCCGCAGCTGGGGACCCTCCACATGAAGTATGTTTGGATACCGCAAGGAAGTTGGCTATTTGTGAGTTGTCCTGTGAAACAACATGGTCTCTGGATGCTGTTGTGAGAAATGATTTGGTATCACTGTTTAAACATTTTCTATGTCATCTTAGTAGCAGGGGAGCTTCAGCACCTCTTGGTGGAGACATGAATTTGTTATTATCTGGTCCTTCATTTTCATGGAACATGTTATCGTTGATAAAGAGCACAGTTTTTAAAGGGGCTTATGCAGGAGACCTAGGGTAGAAAACAAATGGAAATTGGCTCCAAAACTTTACAACCATGGTCTATGTCATTTGTCGGGTTGCTCTAAAAAAGAGAACAAAGCTTTTTGTTTATATTGACCCAACTTTCAGTGTAATGTAGAGCATAGTACCCATAGTTGTTTTCCCTTGTAGTGCTATGATGAAGGGCTTAGGTGTCAGTCATTTTGTGGGCCTGATGTTGCTTTGCCATGCAAGGCAACTGATTGCTGGTTACAATATAAACATGGAAGCAAGCTCATCTCTTTCCTTGGTGAAGGTAAAAGACCTGCAGTGGTAGGTTCAGGATTGAAGTCTGAGGCTTCATGTCCAAATGGAGTCTGTTGGCTCTTCAATGAGGGTTATGTCAGGTTCCTCTTATGTAAATTCTGGCATGGGTGCTTCATCTATGGGGTCTCTCAATGTATGGTCTATTGTTTCCGCCAATGTAGGCCATCTTCTAACCTGTGCTTTTTTGGTTCTGTTGAGGACATTAGTAAGCATTCACACAGTAAAGCTGTGTCTCAGTACTTTAGTAGCTCTAAAGCAAACCTGCTCACTAAAGGGTTAAGTAACTTTTTTTTTTTATTTCCCATGAGTCTTTGGCTGTGTTATTATTTGGTAATTTGTCCTCTGTGAACAAAGTAATTAAGGTAGCACAGCAAAAATAGCTCATTAGTTGACTAGTGTCACTTTATGTCTGGCCGATACGTTTTTCTTTTTCACCAGTATGGATCCTGTTCACACGCTTTGTGACCAGATGGCGAATTTGATGCAGATGGCTCAGGATATGGCTAGGGAATGCCAGAGTCTGGAGTCATCGCAATATCAGTTGCATGGTCAGATAAATAATTTGATGAAGACCCCCAATAGCCCTCCACTGCCAGCAGTGGCTGTGACATCAATACCCTCTGATGTACAGATGGTCTCCCCCAAACCTGGAATGGCCTTTCCTGATAAAAGTTTGGGAGAGAAAGACCAGTTTAGGGTATTTGTGGAGAGTTGGTTATGTTTTATCCTGTGCCTTCGGTTGTCAGGGGAGGAGTTGCAGCAGGTGGGAATAATCATGTCCCTACTGCGAGTGAGTCCTCTGACCTGGGCATTTTCTTTGTCCCCACAAGCCACAGAACGGTGTCCTGTTGATGCCTTTTTTGACAGGTTAGGTCTGATATATTACAAACCCAACAGGATCCAGGTCTCTGAGTCAAAGATAATGATCCTCCCACAGGGAGGTCGCACAGCTAAGGACTACTGTACCAAGTTCCCGCAGTGGTCCACCAAAGTTCTATGGAATGATGCTGCTCTCAGTTGCCAATTTTAAAAAGGCCTTTCTGAAACCGTCAAGGATTCTTTGGTCCTTCATGTCATCCCTTGTTCTCTGGTAGAGCCCATGACTCAGGCCATACGAATGGAACTCAGAATCCGTGAGAGACATGGTGAATAGCAGGCTGCTCGTTATACTTTCCCGGTAGAAAGTCCTCTGATAAAGTACTGATAAATACAATGTTGTCCTTGGAGGATAGGTGTTATCAACATTGTTGTTCATTGACTGTGGGTCTGCTGCTAACTTTATTGATTCGGGACTAGTTTTGAAGTTAGGGACAATTAGTTTAGAAAAAACATTCAAATAGATGCCCTTGAAAAAATCTGTTAGCCCACAATTTTGTAAAGAGGGCAATGGTGGATTTCGCTCTCCAAGTGAGAACACTCCACTCTGTCAGCGCCGGGATTTTTTCTCTAATCACCAACCTCGGGTAAAGCTCATTTAGAGCTTCTCTTACCTAGGATCCTAGGAATGGAGACGTAAAAAGAGAGACACAGGAGGCTTGTCTTTCAAGTTAATCTCTCCCCTTTATTAAGATGGGTACTTCTTTTATAGGATCACAAAAGAGGAAATAGACAAATATAGACAATTTCCGTAATATTATGTAACAATTGCGAAATGGTGGATAGTTGGCAAAAACAATAGTTATATAACAGATATGACAAAATGATATATTATGTGTCTAATTGGGGATGACGGGAATATGGCACTTCCTTGATATCAATTTAACAATTCGTGGAACTGCATCCGGTAATACTAATAGGCCAGAATACTTGGCCTTGACATTTTAGACATTATTCTAAGAAAAGAGAGAATTTTGGAACTGACCACTTGGCAGAATTGTCTAACCACGTAGACAGATGATAACAATTAAACTAGTGTCATGGGTTACAAGTTGTTTTTCAGTTATTTTTCTGTTCTATAGAAACTAAGATTAACCATTTCTTTGACAACTCCCCTCTTTTTATCATTCTGTCTACCTACCTCTATCTATCCTTGCCTTTATCTGAGGCCTGCAAGATAACCCTACTTCACAAAATACACGGCTTGTCCTATTTATATCATGGGAAACTAGTCCTGCTGCGTATCCATTCAGGTTATACCTGGAAATCAGACCTTCTTTCCCTACCTCTGTTCTACTTATTGCCCTATCTCAGAGGAATACAGATTTTATTGAGGGAAGTTATGTCTGTTTTGTGAGTAACGTGTTAACGAGACAGTAAATTCACAATTATGGTAATATATTGTAACATATATTTTGATATATTGATATGTATATATATATTTTATATCTTTATTCATTAGTAATTGTTAATCATTTAATCATTTGATGTCCATAATGCATGTAATCTTCATCGTTGTAGTTCTTCCTGAAGTTCTTCTCTTTATCTTTGTTCAAACCAGTGGTTTTCCACAATGCATACAATCAGCCAAGTCCACTGACGTTTGCTTGTTGCAGAATATACATTTACGCTGAACAGTGGTTATAAAGGTTGTCATCACTTGTGTTTGATTGATTCCTGAATTGGCCTCAATTTTGGCACTACCTTTTCCTGGAAAACATTTACAATTAGAACCAAGAATTTTCCTTATGAGCAGAACAAATAGTCTTATCATTACAGCAATAACCAATATTACAAAAACTGCTTGAATTAAAAAATGAATTATTCCTGATATCCATCCACCTATCCCCTTAAACAGATTTAAAGGATTTAACCATGCGAGCCATTCAGGAAAGGGCAAATCTTCTAAGGCATTAACCTTTCGTATTCCTTCCTTGATCAGCCTGGCTTGTTCTATATCATGAGTAACTCTCATCAATCCAGATGGATCGATATAGTGACAGCATGCGGGTCCCACTACCTGACAGAATCCCCCTTGAGATGCCGTAAGATAGTCAAGCACCATAGAATGTTGATTAGTTATAACTATGAGCTGTCTCATATAAGCAGATTCTACATTAATGGCATCAAATAGATACTCTGTCACATTATCAAAAATATCACCCAATTCTTCTATCATCTGAGCATTTCTTAAAGTTCCGAACATAACTCCCAAAGGACCAGTAAGAACCATCCCTGTCTTAAGGTACCATGGGGTATGCATTAGATGCTTAGGTGGCTGGGGTGAGGGTGCACTGCGTTTCGCTATCATGTGACCAGGAACATTTTTATAAGGAAAGTCATTCTCATTCCATACCCAGGTGGCTGGCTCTAATTTAGCTAGTGTACATGCACCTTCGGCTCCTTTAGGAATCCATCTATATGCATTACTTCCACAGACTACATAAACTCCTTTTGGTAATTCAAACTGAAATTCATTAAGGAAAGCTATCGCTATTGAAACCAACCGAGTAGTGTCAGTATAAAGGCACCAAGAATCATCTAAATCTGTAGTAACTGCCCTATAATATCGTAATGGTTGGCATTCCGGTTCTGTATTGAGGCTTATAGACATTTCAGCTGCTCCATCTCCATACTGACCTTCTCTGGTTTCTTCATCTACATGAACCGCCTCTCTTGCAGTGCACTGTGTTGTATTGCCATAAAGGAATGAATGATTCCGTGTCCAATTAGTATCATGTAGGAATCGTTCCAAACACACCTGGTCGCTGCAAATTTGTTTATCTCCCAGAGAAAAGGGAGTTTTTACTGCAAAGCTAAGTTTTAGCTCCTGATCGGGCACTTTCCCTATATAATTTTTATCAGTAGCCTTGTTTCCCCAGTTTCCATCATATTCCTTAAATTCGAATAGATTGATCGGTCGTTTATCTACAGGTTCCTGTCTCCTAGTGAGATTTATTTGAAACCATGGCTGCCTTGTCCAACCTGTAATAGGCAAGGCAGCAGAGGTCTGACTCTGTTGTTCAGCCAGATTAAGGGCCCGCATTTCCCAACACCCTCCCCTGAACAGCTCCTCCTCTGTTAGTGGAGTTACGAAATATGGCATAGTTTTTGCAGCAATGGGGGCATGAGAACAAATCCAACAATTGGATAAATTTCGGACCGGAGCAATATAGCTATGGTACTGGACAAATTTATTAGCCCACTGTTTTGATACATCACTATCCCATGGTTCAAAAACATCATTATCTTTTTTACATTGCATAGACGACATCACAGTGAGAAGCAAGAATGGATAGTACTTCCCAAATTCCATCCTTCTTAGTTTCTGTGGAACTTCTTGCAGTGAGAAGCGTGAATCCAGGTGGTTTTTCCCTCCAGCTTAACAGATGTAGGCGTGGTCAGCTGGACCTGGTAGGGTCCTTCAAAGCGAGGATCCAGACTTTTCCTTAGATGCTTTCACGTCACCACCCAATCTCCAGGCTTAAGATCATGTGAGCCTGATAAGGAGGCCGGATCTGGAAGGGAACTGAAAACACGCGCATGAATTTGCTGTAACACCTGTTGTAACGCGCCTACATAGGCCGTCATATTTGAATGAGAGGCCTGCATCTGCTGGGGAAAGTACAATCATGTCTTGGGAAGGCTCCCAAACAACACTTCATATGGACTTAAACTTGTCTTTCGGTTGGGAGTTACCCTAACAGTGTACAATGCAATGGGAAGACACTCAGTCCATGGTTTACCTGTCTCTGCCATTGCCTTTTGAATTTTCAATTTCAGTGTACCATTTAACCTTTCCACCCTGCCACTACTCTGAGGGTGATAGGGAGTATGAAAAGATTGTTCTATCCCTAAGGCTCGAGTGATTCCTTGGCACACCTGTGAAGTAAAGTGACTACCTCGGTCACTTTCGATTACCTCTGGTACTTCAAATCTGCAAACAACTTCTGATATCAACTTTTTAACCACAGTACGTGCATTTGCATGAGCACAAGGCCATGCTTCTGGCCAATTTGAGAAAAGATCCACACATACCAGCACATATTCATAGTTGCCTACCCTAGGAAGCTGAATGAAATCAATCTGCTGTCGCTGAAAAGGGTACAATGGCCTCGGGGTGCACTTTAGTGGCACCTTTACTGTTTTTCCCACATTGTGGCATGCGCAGATTACACATCCCTGTACGAATTTTGCAGCAGCATAATGGAACCCTGGTGCGACCCAACTTGCTTTTACCTGACTTACCATTCCATCCTTGGATTGATGGGTTATTCCGTGGGAGAGGGAGCACACCATAGGGTACAATGCCCTGGACAAACAATACCTATCATCCGCTCTCCACAATCCATCTTCTTCCTTCGCACCTGAGTGCCTTTGCCATCCCTCCTTTTCTGGTGCAGAGGCCTGATCTTGCAGGTTCTGAAGTAATTGTAGATCCACCTCCCCCGACACCTGTACAGTGTATGTTCCTGCGGGAAGAGGGAATAAAGCAGCAGCCTTGGCTGCAATATCAGCTCGGTTATTACCTTCAGCTTCCTTAGTGCGCTCCTTTGTGTGAGCTTGCACTTTTACTACAGCAACTTTCTTAGGCAGCTCCAATGCTCTAAGGAGCTGGGCCACCAATTCTGCATTTTTAATGGGTTTACCAGAGGAACCAACAAACTTTCTGCTCTTCCATATGGGACCATAATCATGGCATATGCCAAATGCATAGCGGCTATCTGTGAAGATATTTGCTGTCAAATGTTCAGCGATTACACACGCCTCAGCGAGTGCTTTCAATTCAGATTCCTGTGCAGACATTTCGGCTGGCAGTGCTTCACTCTTTACCACCTCATGCTGATCTACAATTGCATATCCTGTATAAGGTACACCATTTTGATAATACCGTGATCCGTCTACATACAACTCTAAATCTGCATTAGAAATTGGTGTCTCCGGCACATTGGCAAGTGGTTGTGTTTCTGCCTCCATAAGCTCAAAGCAGTCATGCTGAGCTTCAATTAATTCTGAATCATCAGTATCTGGCAGCAAAGTAGCGGGGTTCAAAACTGTACACCTGTTATGCGAGGCTTAGGTCGAAGGAGGCTGACAAAACCCGGGCCCCTGCGGAGTCCCTCAAACTAGGGAAAACCCTGTCTGACCCTCAACCCAGGGTTTTTGCTAAAGGTGCAAATGCCTGAGCCTCCAGCCTCTCCTTATCTCCTGCTCAGCCCTAAGCTGAACCCTCCACCCTCCACCCAGTGAGTTGTCAAACCACCAAAACCCACACAGTAATGACAGACAGGGAGAACTCAAACCACACCGCGCCGCAACCACACAGGACAATACTATAATGTGAACAGGGCAAAACAAAGCACAAATATAGGAAGACGAAAAGGTAACAACGGATCATACGACACCAGCTATGAATTTCTCTCTCCAACACCTCCACTCCAGACCGGAACCACTTGGCACAAAACACAAGCTATAATCGGCGACGCCCACAGGCCAGCACGACTATTTAAAGACCGTGGGCGTGACCAAACATCCCACCTGATTTCCAGCTAGATTAACCCCAGATAACCTGAGTAAAATCAAGCCGGCGCCACTGAGGCTATAGTGGACGGAGATGGAACTACCGCTGCCTGCCGGACGCTGTGGTGTGAACAGCGTCCGACATGACAGTACCCCGTCTTCTACGAGGGACCCCAGGGCCCTCAAGACTCATAGGACCCGGCTTGTCCGGATGACGGCGGTGAAAGGAACTGACCAGCCGCTCCGCATGTATGTCTGAGGCTGGAACCCAAGACCTCTCCTCCGGACCATACCCCCGCCAGTGCACCAAATACTGAAGAGTACGGCGCAGTACTCGAGTCCACCACTTTGGAGACTTCAAACTCTAAATTGCCATCCACCATGACTGGAGGTGGCATCGGCGTCGTGTCCACAGAGCCTACCACCTTTTTCAATAAAGACCTGTGAAACACGTTGTGTATCTTGTATACCGCAGGAAGCTCCAACCGAAAAGCAACCGGGTTTATGATGGCAGCAACCTTAAAAGGGCCAATAAACCTTGGACCCAATTTCAATGATGGAATTTTGAGTTTTATGTTTTTAGTAGCTAACCACACCCAATCACCCACACACAGGTCCGGACCTGGCACGCGTCTAGAGTCAGCCACACGTTTGTATCTTGCACTCATGCTCAGCAATCGCTGTTTCACACTCCTCCAGACCGATGATAGTTGAACTCCTAACCGGTCCTCCTCTGGGACGCCCCCAGAGCCCCCCTGATGCAAGGTACAAAATTGAGGATGGTGCCCATAAACACAAAAGAACGGAGACTCTCCCGATGATTCTTGGCGGTGATTATTTAATGCGAACTCGGCCAAGGGAAGGAACGTCGACCACTCCTCTTGGTTGTCAGACACAAAACATCGCAAATACTGCTCCAGATTTTGGTTCATGCGCTCAGTTTGACCATTTGACTGCGGATGAAATGCCGACGAATGAGACAACTTGATCCCCAATCGTGAGCAAAAAGCTTTCCAAAACTTTGCCACAAACTGGGTACCCCTATCAGACACTATGTCCGACGGAACTCCGTGCAGTCTGACCACCTCCTGCACAAAGACCTGAGCCAACGTCTTCGCGTTGGGCAAGGAAGGCAATGACACAAAATGCGCCATCTTCGAAAATCGATCAACCACCACCAGGATGACCGTGTTCCCCGCCGAGGCAGGCAAGTCTGTGATAAAGTACATGGAGATTTCTGTCCATGGCCTACTAGGTATCCCCAGAGGCTGTAGAGTGCCAGCAGGACGGGTTCTGGGCGACTTGGCCCTGGCGCACGTGATGCAAGCTGTCACGTAGGAAACCACATCCTGCCGGATTTTTGGCCACCAGAAGCGGCGCGATACCAGTTCCAAGGTGCCCCTATCCCCTGGATGACCGGCCAGGACCGAGTCGTGGTGTTCCCCCAACACTTTAAGACGAAGATGAAGGGGTACGAACGACTTATTAGCGGGAAGTCCTGGTGGTACCTCCTCCTGGGCCTCGGCAATCTCCGCCTCTACCTCAGTCGTGAGAGCCGAAACCAGTACACCTTCCTGGAGGATGGGTACCGGCTCTTCCCGAGGTTCTCCCCCCGGAAAACACCTGGACAAGGCATCCGCCTTGGTGTTTTTCGCCCCAGGACGGTAAGTCACCAGAAAGTTAAAACGTGTAAAAAACAATGCCCAGCGAGCCTGCCTGGGAGACAGACGCTTGGCCGACTCCAGATAGAGCAGGTTTTTATGGTCGGTGATGACTGTGACCTGGTGAGCTGCCCCCTCCAAGAAGTGTCGCCATTCCTCAAAAGCCAATTTGATGGCCAACAACTCCCTGTTGCCGATGTCATAATTCCGTTCGGCCGGCGACAGCTTCTTGGAGAAGTAGGCGCATGGACGCAAATTGCTCAAGGACGAGCCCTGTGACAGTACTGCCCCCACTCCCACCTCAGACGCATCGACCTCCACCGTAAAAGGTTTAGATACGTCCGGTTGCACCAGAATGGGGGCTGAAGCAAAACGGTTCTTCAGAAGCTCAAATTCACGCACCGCATCCTCAGACCAGATAGCGAGATTGGTACCTTTTTTCGTCATGTCCGTGAGCGGTTTGGCTATAGTAGAGAAATTCTTAATAAACTTCCTATAATAGTTGGCAAACCCAAGGAACCGCTGGAGCGCCTTTAGATTACCAGGCCGTTCCCATCGCAGCACCGCTTGCACCTTCGCGGCATCCATTTTAAACCCTGCGGCGGACACAATATATCCCAAAAAAGGCAACTCTTGAACAAAAAACACGCATTTTTCAAGCTTAGCATAGAGCTTATTCTCACGGAGCAGCTGTAACACCTGCCTGACATGCTCTAAATGAGTGTCCTGGTCGCTCGAATAAATAAGGATATCATCCAGGTACACAATCACAAATTTCCCCAGCAAATGAGCAAATACATCATTTATGAAATGTTGGAACACAGCAGGCGCGGTTGTCAACCCAAATGGCATAACTAGGCTTTCAAAATGACCCTCAGGGGCATTAAATGCCGTCTTCCACTCATCCCCCTGACGGACCCTTATGAGGTTATATGCCCCCCTGAGGTCAAGTTTGGAAAACCACTTCGCACCAGCCACCTGGTTGAACAAATCAGGGATCAGAGGCATCGGGTAGGGATCACGGACCGTAATCTGGTTTAACTCCCGGAAATCCAGACACGGGCGTAACCCCCCATCTTTCTTCTTAATAAAGAAAAACCCCGCTGCTACAGGTGAGGATGAAGGCCGGATGTGCCCTTTACTTAAACTCTCCGCAATGTAGTCCTTAAGAGCTTGTCTCTCCGGACCAGAAATACTAAACATCCTCGCCTTAGGCAATTTAGCCCCGGGTTTTAACCTAATTTGACAGTCATAGGCTCGATGTGGAGGTAGTTCTGAGCAACCCCTCTCAGAGAATACGTCCGCAAAATCCAGCAATGCCTCCGGAAGGCTGGACTTCACGGCGGACACACATGTGGCCAAGCAATTTTCCTGGCAGAAACTGCTCCACTGGACTATGTCCTGGGTTCTCCAGTCAATCACCGGGTTGTGCTTAGACAACCATGGGAAACCCAGGACTATTTGTGCTGGGAGATTATTGAGTACCTTACATGTAACCCACTCAGAATGTAGGACCCCAATGTGGAGTTTAACCTCAGCTACAAACTCAGTAATCTCCCCCTGTGGGAGGGGAGCGGCATTAATGGTAACCACGCGAATAGGATGAGGGAGTTTTTCGATCTTGAAACCTGCCATGCGTGCAAACTCCTCATCCATGAGATTGGTGGCTGAACCGCTATCCACAAACACTGATATTGGTAGCTCTCTGCCCGCAATAATAACCCTGGCAGGGAGCATACATTGAGATACCATCATGGAGGATATGCATACGCTCAGTTGGGCCTCCTCCATACCCTCTGAGCTTACCAGTTTTCCGCCGGTGCGACTTTCTTTGGTAGCACAGGACAAGCATTTACATAATGATCTCTTTTACCACAGTAAAAACATGCTCCATGCTTCCTGAACCCAGGAACGCGACGCTGCACATGTGATACCCCAGCGATTTGCATAGGTTCCGTGGGCTCACCTGCAGCAACCACACTGGCACCCCTGCTTTCCCCCAGAGGCAGCGTCTCCTGCGCCCCTTGACGCAAACGGCGATCAATACGGATAACCAAACTCATGGCAGATTCTAACGAAGCAGGAGTCTCATACATCAGGAGGGCCTGTTTAACTCTTTCTGAGACCCCATGAATAAACTGACTCCGCAGCGCTGGGTCGTTCCACTGTGTGTCTACTGCCCAACGGCGAAATTCTGAACAATAGTCTTCCGCCATACGTTCCCCCTGACGGAGGGCGCGGATCTTATATTCTGCTAAAGCCAATCTGTCGGGGTCATCATAAATGAGCCCGAGTGCTGAAAAAACATTCTCAACCGAATGAAATGTAGCAGAGTCGGCTGGTAAGGAAAACGCCCATGCTTGGGGGTCCCCACTCAGTAATGATAACACCAGACCCACCCGCTGAGCCTCATTACCTGAGGAGACCGGGCGCATGCGAAAGTATAACTTGCAGGCCTCCCGAAAGATGACAAATTTGCTGTGTTCCCCAGAAAATCGTTCAGGCAGCGGAATCTTAGGCTCTGCACCTGCACCAGCAGAAGCCGCCTGCACATTAGCTACAACCAGGCCCTGCTGCTGAACTGCCCCCTTCAACTCGGTGACCTGTACGGACAGCGCCGCCAACTGGCGGTTTATGGAAGTCATGGAATCCATGGAAAAATGTTGGGCCGATTATAATGTTATGCGAGGCTTAGGTCGAAGGAGGCTGACAAAACCCGGGCCCCTGCGGAGTCCCTCAAACTAGGGAAAACCCTGTCTGACCCTCAACCCAGGGTTTTTGCTAAAGGTGCAAATGCCTGAGCCTCCAGCCTCTCCTTATCTCCTGCTCAGCCCTAAGCTGAACCCTCCACCCTCCACCCAGTGAGTTGTCAAACCACCAAAACCCACACAGTAATGACAGACAGGGAGAACTCAAACCACACCGGACAATACTATAATGTGAACAGGGCAAAACAAAGCACAAATATAGGAAGACGAAAAGGTAACAACGGATCATACGACACCAGCTATGAATTTCTCTCTCCAACACCTCCACTCCAGACCGGAACCACTTGGCACAAAACACAAGCTATAATCGGCGACGCCCACAGGCCAGCACGACTATTTAAAGACCGTGGGAGTGACCAAACATCCCACCTGATTTCCAGCTAGATTAACCCCAGATAACCTGAGTAAAATCAAGCCGGCGCCACTGAGGCTATAGTGGACGGAGATGGAACTACCGCTGCCTGCCGGACGCTGTGGTGTGAACAGCGTCCGACATGACAACACCTTTTTATAGTCACATTTGGGGGTGTAAGCAGAGCCACTTCATACTTTGTTAACCTATTCATGGACAAATGTTTTGTCCTTGCCTGGAGCAGTAGCTCCTGCACAGAGTGTGGTACCAGAATTTCCAAGGGATTATCTAGCACCAAGTCTGCAACTTTTTCCTTCAGTATTGCACAAGCTGCGACTGCCCTGATGCATGTTGGTGCTCCCTGTGCTACTGTGTCAAGTTTGGCTGAATAATATCCTAGGGGGCGATGCTTCCCTCCATGTTGTTGTGTAAGCACCCCTTTAGCATGTCCCCCTGATTCATGACAGTACAAACGGAAAGGCAGGCCATAGTTTGGGATTCCTAGGGCCGGTGCAGAGACGATGGCTTCCTTCAGATTTTGGAACCCCTCTTTGGCTTCCGAGGTCAGCTGGTACGGCTGCCCTTTATTACATACGGATAACACGTCAAAGAGAGGCTGCATCATTTGCGATGCAGCAGGAATCCATTCTCTGCAGTAACCAATCAATCCCAAAAATGTTCTCAGTGCAGTATTTGAGGTAGGCTCAATGGCTTGGCTTATGGCCTTTTTCCTCTGTAAAGTTATATGTTTTAATTGGAATGAAATGCAATGTCCCAAGAAAATGACCTTTTCCTTCGCTATCTGTAATTTGTCTTTTGACACCTTGCATCCTTCATGATACAAGAATATCAGTAATGAAGCAGTTTCCTGCTAAAAAAAAAAAAAAAAAAAAAATTTAAAAACTAATATAGCATATGTTTAAAACATACTATGTGGAACACTCACCTCGGTCCCTCCGCACTTGTTGTTGGAGGCTGGTGAGGAGGTCTCTTGAGCGAAAGCGCAGATCCGCCAGTTTTTTCCTTATTTGCGTTGTGGTGCGCTCAACTCCGAAACGTCGTAACAGTCCTCGTCTGATCCTCTGCAACACAGCCCGCTTGTGTCTCATGGGGTGTGCATGCGCCTGTCCACACGCATAATCGCGCCTCTCCATCTCCTGTACCAGGAAACGCATTTCGGCCTCCCCCAAGGTGTAGCTCTCTGTCTACCAGCCATTGCTTCCTGTTTCGCTTTCACTACGCAGCAGGGACGCCCACAAGAACGTCGTGACGTCACGACGTTTTCGCGCCTCATTTGGTGACGCTACTGCGTTATTTAAGTTATGGTACTACTGCGCGCTTATCGGTGACGCTATAGCGGTTATAAAATGGCGTCTTAACGCCGATGCAACAGTGCTGATACTGTCGCAGGGCCATGTTCCCTTTTTTTTTTTTTCTTTTAAAAACCAGAAACACTTTGTAAAGTAGCAACTATTTGAATTTATTGTTGTTTTTATCACACAAGAATGAAATAAACATGTTAAATAAACACTTTTGCTGTCTAGATTTGATGCTGCCAAGTAACAGCACCAGGCCCATTAAAATATTGGCAGTATTGGTCCCTGCAGGCCTTTGCATCATCACGGTTTCTTCCCCTTGCCAGTGCTTGAAGTCCAGGTACTGCGGGATCATTGTCACGCCATCCACCAAGAAGAACCTGACCATTTGTAGTGTCAACAGAGTCCACAAAGGCAGGCGGAGTGTAATCATTCGCATCGCGGCGCCGCAGAAAATTGTGCAGCACGCAACAAGCCATAACGACCGAGTCAATGGATTCCAACTTTAGGTTTATGGGTGTGTGGAAAATCCTAAAGCGGCTGGCCATGATGCCAAACGCATTCTCCACAACCCTTCGTGCCCTTGACAAATGGTAGTTAAATATCAGTGTTTGCTCCGTCACACTTTTTTGGGGGGTACGGTTTCAGCAGATTGGCATGCAGCGGGAAGGCTTCATCACCGACAAAAACAAAGTTGAGGTTGCCGGTTGTCTCTGTGTTGGGAGGCAGGTTCAGGTCACAATTGGTCAATCGCTCTCCAAAAAGTGTATGTTCTAACACTCCCCCATCTGAAACCCTGCCGTTCATGCCTACATCAACATTTATGAACTCGTAGTTAGCATTAACAAGGGCCATAAGGATTACACTAAAATAGCCCTTATAATTGTAAAAATAGGATCCACTTTTCGGCGGTTGGGTGATCCTCACATGTTTACCATCCAAAGCCCCCCCACAGTTTGGGAACTGCCAAAGCCTCTGAAAATCAGAGGCAATATTTTTCCACTCCGCCTCTGTTTTTGGAAACTGGATGTAGCTCCTGAGGCTTTGAACTATGGCATTGCATGTTTCAGGAATCAAACTGCTGAGCAGTGACAAAGAAACGGCGTAAGAAAATTGCAGATCTTTCAGTGATCGTCCGGTGGCCAGGAATCTCAGCGTCACAGTCAATCGTTCGTCTACCGGCACAGCAGCTCGCATTTTGGTATTTCTCCTTTCAATCAATGGCGTCACCCTGGCTAGTAAAAATTTGAAAGAGTCCTCTGACATCCGCAGATAGTTCTTGAAATCCTGAGGATTGTTCTCCTGCAGTTCTCTTACGAGCTGCATGTGTGAGAATTCGGACCTCTTCGCCAGCCACTCTCTGGTCCACATGCGCCGCTTTCTTTTGGACCGCCTCTCTTGCATCTGTGCCTCTTCATGTAGCCGACCAGCCTCCAACACCAAAGCAGCAGCCACAATAGCACGCTCTGCGCCGTTCATGATATACAAACTGCAACATAAAATAAAATCATTAGACGATTTGGTAACAAGAGCTTCATTTGTAGAAAGCCAACACAATAATCAATAAAAGTATTACTCTAAAAAACACCTTGCATGGTACTATTGAAATACATACCTGGCAAACAGAGTTGTTCTTTGATGAATAAAATGAATCCACTAATAAAAGCGCAATAGCGATTGCAATAGGGACGCCGAAGCAACCGCGTTGTGAAAGCCGTTTAAATATTAACGCTGTAGCGACTCACACTGGAACGTTGAAGCCAAACCGGTTAACATCCACTATGCATGGGAACAAAGTGTTGAATGAGGCGCTCCAGCGTTGTCTTTTATACCTTTGTCAGATACATTTCGCACATTGTGAGTGCTGTAAAGACCAATAGGGCAGAGGAGGCGTGGCCGGTAAGTCACGCCTGTGTCGCTGAGCCATGCGTCGCTATCGACATCGCTCGTCGTTTTTAAGCTTCAAACACAACGATAATTACTGGACAGCGGGACGCCAGCGATGGAAAAATGTACCTGCACATTCGAGCACGATCAGCGATAGCCGACGGGGGGTCTGGTCGCCGCTACATTTCACACTTAGCGAGATCGCTAGCGTGATCGCTGTCGCGTCACAATATCGGTGACGCTTGAGCGATATCACTAGCGATCTCGCTTAGTGTAAAACCCCCTTTAGACACACTTGCCTATCTGGGGTACAAAGAAGTAAGTCATCCACGTACTGTATCAACTGCACATCTTCCCTTTCAGGGTGCCAAGAAAGAAGGATTCCTGCCATTGCCTCGGAAAATACAGAAGGGGAAGTAGCTCCCCCTTGAGGCAGTCGTGTCCAACAGTACTGCTTGCCAGCATGTGTAAAAGCAAACAGCATTTGGCTTTCTTCGTCAATTGGCACCGAGAAAAAGGCATTGCTTAGATCAATAACAGTAAAACATTTTGCATTACTTGGAATCTGATTCAACAAGGTATGAGGATTTGGCACAATAGGTATGTCCACTATCATTAGTTTGTTAATTTCCCTTAAATCATGTACCATCCGGTACACTGCAGGTTGCCCTGCCACAGTCTGCTTCTTCTTTATCGGAAAAAGAGGTGTATTAAAAATGGATTTTTTCTCCTTTAGTATACCTGCCTTCAGATAGGTGGATACCTGTGCAGAAATAGCCTCAGTTTGTTCTTTACTCAGCGGGTATTGTCGAATACGTACTGGTACAGCTCCTGGTTTCAACTTAATAGAAACAGGTGTTATTTTTAACAAACCCACATCTGTTTTATCTTTTACCCATAGTGCAGCTGGCATTTGCTCAAGCATCTGCAGTATCTCCTCATCTTGCTCAACCTGTTGTTTTTCCGCATCATGGACATCACCGTGGACATTGCTTCTTCCGATAAAGGGCCTGAAACAGTAATTCCCTTTTTCCCAAATTTAATGATTGCATTGACAGCATTTAAAATATCAGCTCCTATCAAATTCAGGGGGCATTTTTCTGATACTAACAATTGGGCACATAAGTCACTAGTTTGAGCTATTCGTACATTCATAGGATCTGTCTCATACAAAGGATGAACCACTCCCTCTGCTCCTATTCCCTTCACCGTTTTCCCTGTCATGAATCGTTGTGGCATATCTTGTTTTCTTATAATAGTACGGCTCGCCCCCGTATCAATTAAACATTTCAATTGCTTCCCATTGGGAAGTTGTAATTGAGTTGTGGCCCTTGGACCATCCCTAGGGGGAACCACTATTACAGAATCATATTGGGGGCTGCCAAGTTCCTAATCTGACAAACTTCCTGCCTCATCAGTTGCTACCAGTGAAACACGAGTCTGCTCTGGGTTAGTTGTTCTATTCCTGAAACAATTCCTTTCGAGGTGCCCTCTCTGGCCACATTCATAGCAAAGCCCTTTCCGTCTGCACTCCTCTGGGTCTATTACCCCATCTCTCCTTTTTCTGTCTCCTCCCGCAGCTCTGTTATGTATGCCTGATGCTTGGACCGCAGTTCTGACAGCATTATTAAAGGCATCAGGAGGTATATTTACCATGACAGGCACCGGCTTCTGCTGTTTTTTTACTTTGCGATTATTAATTTGGGCTTCTATCCCCCGGAATACAGGAAGAGAATTCTCCAAGGTAGCAAATACACATTCAGGTCTTACTTTCATCACTTCAGCTCTCAAGTCCTCTCTTAATCCAGTTATAAACATGCTTTTCAGAAACCTAGCTTCCCTAGGATTTGTCAGGTCATAGTCATGGTCTGTGAACGCTGCTGCACACCTTGCATGAAATTTGTCAATAGGTTCATCTGGTTCTTGAAATACTTCAGGCAACCCTGAGGTCAACTCTTCTGTTAGCTGCTTGGCTACTACATGTAACCTTGCTATAAACTGTCGCCCTGATTCTCTAGTTTTCTTATCCTCTGGAACTTCACGTATCGTATTAACATCTGCCGGGACTGCCCTCACCTTCTCAAGCAAAGGCACTCCAGCCGATATTCGACACAGTGGTTCCAGATCATTCCAAGCTGCGTCATAATTATCAGCTACCCCTTCTACTGCTCTATAGAATCCTAAGGGATTCTTGTAGGGATCGGGGAAGCTGGTTGCCATGGCTAACTGTTCAGATCTACTCCATGGCTTATACCACGTAGTGGTATCTACTTTTCCCTCATCCTCTCCGTCATCTGTTGGTCTGCTTGTAGTCTGAGTTATCACAGGGAAGCTGCTGACTGTGGCTTTTCTCTCAGCCCTACTGCAAGAATCACATTCTATCTTCCCTTTCTCCTGTGGCTTATTACACCTATTACAAATCCAAGTAAGGGATCTCATAGCTCTATTTGAATAACCCTGAGTATCCTCACTTTGCTGGTGTTTGTCCTCACATCTCCACTCATTTTCCCTAATCAACTTTAGCTTAGCCACCTGTGAACTACCTTGAGAGGGACTGGGTGTCATTTGCAATCTAAAATCATCCCCACTTCCCCCTGAAACCTCCCGTCCTCCCTGTCCAGAACTTTTTATTGGGGTGGAAAAACTATCTAGGGATTCCCTTGGAAGTGCAGGGTATTGATTTGTAACCGAATATGTAGGAGGAGAAGATTCAAAAGTAAAGGGGCTCTTTTGCCTCTGCATTGGAGATGCAGGAGGAATCATTCTCTCCCCCACATACTGAATAAATGGGGTCCCTGGTGTCTGATAAATCACTGGTATCTGACCAGAACGGAGTCCTGACATATGAAAATCTGGTGGAGACAAAAATGATGGTGAAGAAAAATAAGGCACAGTACTAGCCGTCGCTGCTTCAGTGGACATAGATTCTATGTCCTTTCCACTAATGATTCTTTCCCTTATAGGGCTACAACTACTTGTAACTTTTGAATCACTGACTGAGACTTCCTCTCTATCACTCAAAGGGGCGGAGGGAGCCGTGGACACAGGCTGTCGTTGTAAAGGAGGGGCTGTTGCTTGTCCCTGCGCTATTAGATTTCTCCCTCTTCTATTCTGGGCAAACTCACTCTCGTCATCATCATTATCAGTATTAAAATATGGATCATGCTGCTCAGCCGTTCTCATCCAAGCAGCCACTTGTTCTTCATAACCATGCCTCTCGATCCACTTATCATGCTCTTTGCTAAATCGTTTCCATCTCTCAACGTCTAAACACCCATTCTCCGGCATCCCTGCTTGCTTTAAAATTTTTGTAGCATTTTTAACCGCTTTTTGCCCATGTTCCAAGCGCACCAGGTCCCTCATTTTATATCTTGGATCTGTGTTTCGTCCTGGCCTGGTAAACTTAGTACCCATAGCAAAAAGCTATCTGAATCAGAAGCTGTCAAGGTCAGCCACCTCCTATCTTCAGCTCTGTCTGTCTGTTTCAGAAACTGTCATGGTCGGCTACTCCTATCTTCAGTTCTGACTATCTATATCGGAAACCGTCACGGTCAGCTACTCCTATCTTCAGTTCCGATATCTAGCAGGATCCCACTGGTTGATTATGATGTCCAGCAGTCTCTGCTTCTAAAGTAACAAGCTGAACTTGTACTTTCTCTTCTGCCCTGATTCTACTACACACCTTGTAGAACAGGTAACTATAAGTTGCTACAAACAATATTATTCCAAAAGCAAGCCCTACATATTCCTTATACATCAGAATCAGATCCTGAGTTTTCACTAGACTCTGAGCATGTCAAATCTATTCCTGAGTCTATTTCAGAGAGATCAAAATAGTATTCATGTGAGACTATATCTTGCCACCTTGGCATGTACCATCTAGTCTCTAAGATGTATGACCAACTTTTCAATAATGCATGAGGGTGTGGCACTATATGACAGGAAAATACTCGGTACAATTTATTTGCTCTTCTGTACTGATGAGGAACAACTGGCGTTAAATGTACTCTTTCCAAAAACCAATCAGACCTTACTCTTCTCACCCTTTCTTGACAAATCGTAACTGAACACAAACAACTTCCACACGGCATGTACAAGTAACACATACACTTCACAAACTAGTATTCATCTCAAAGTGTCTCAAAGCCACCGGACAGTAACTGGCTCCTGTACTTCCAAATCTTCGCAATACCTCTGCTATCTCACAATTGACCGGGGTATCTCGAGGCACTCTAAAATGAATATTTATAGTCAAAATATACACTCTCACAGATCCAAGCCAGGTTATGGCAGCCCACCAGCCAACTCCTCCCGTGATTTTCCCCTCAGTCTTCCAGTAACGTGGGGTCGCATCTGTCTGCAAACTCTTTATAACTATACTTTGAACACACTGATCACAGGACATTTATCAACCAATTCTTATCCTTTTACTACTTAGCTTATTCTTTCTACTACTTAGCAACTAGCAGAGCAACAAAAACACATAATAACATAATCCACCAACCAAAGAAAAACCAGAATAGCAATCAAAGTGAGAAGGGTGGAACATGTATAACACAACATTACTTTCTATTTTCAGTTCTGCCTTCTACATATAACACCCATTCAACTCACACCCCTTTCAAGATTTAAGATCATTCATGAGAAAAAATTTTTTTTTTTAGCAGCACTTTTGATCTGTTGCCCGGTCTTGTACTGGCAATGCAATATCAAGCACACAAAATTAGAATGTTAGGATGGTTAGTATTTTTAGACAGATAAACAAATATACAACCACAAACAATACAAACTACATTAAAGTCAAGAGACAAAAGATTAAAGCCAAGGAACCAAAGAAACAAAACAAGCAAAAAAAAAAATTAAAAAACTTAAAATAAAAAAAAATAAAACAAACCTTAATTTTTGTTACCCGAGGGGATTCCCATTCAAAGATCCAGACAGACTGACCTACCTACCCTGTCTTAGGGAGACAAGAAAGGATGCGAGCCAAAATGGCTCACGTACCCGGGTCTCCTTTCTGTTCTCCCCCCGACAGAGCAAGGCAATCCTTTTCAGTCCAAATTGATAGTTAAAGGGGAATTCAATCTCGCTGGGGCCTCCAAGTTTGTCAGCGCCGGGATTTTTTCTCTAATCACCAACCTCGGGTAAAGCTCATTTAGAGCTTCTCTTACCTAGGATCCTAGGAATGGAGACGTAAAAAGAGAGACACAGGAGGCTTGTCTTTCAAGTTAATCTCTCCCCTTTTTTAAGATGGGTACTTCTTTTATAGGATCACAAAAGAGGAAATAGACAAATATAGACAATTTCCGTAATATTATGTAACAATTGCAAAATGGTGGATAGTTGGCAAAAACAATAGTTATATAACAGATATGACAAAATGATATATTATGTGTCTAATTGGGGATGACGGGAATATGGCACTTCCTTGATATCAATTTAACAATTCGTGGAACTGCATCCGGTAATACTAATAGGCCAGAATACTTGGCCTTGACATTTTAGACATTATTCTAAGAAAAGAGAGAATTTTGGAACTGACCACTTGGCAGAATTGTCTAACCACGTAGACAGATGATAACAATTAAAATAGTGTCATGGGTTACAAGTTGTTTTTCAGTTATTTTTCTGTTCTATAGAAACTAAGATTAACCATTTCTTTGACAACTCTGAATCCATCTCCTGCTTTGTGTTAGATAATTTACCTGCTGGATTAGTACTGGGGTTTCCATGGGTGCAGATTCACAATCCTGTTATTGGTTGGTGTCAAAAGGAGATTGTGACATGGAGCCCCAATTGTTGCAAGAAATGTCTAAAAAATTGACAAATATGCTCCACTAGTCTAAAGGGTCTTCTGGGGTACCTGAAGGATTTCAGAGATGTGTTCTACCTGCTACTTCGGTCTCCTCAGCATCTTCTGACTCTCTGGTGCAACAACGTCACTACAGCACACCCTCTGTGTAGAGAATCAGAAGACACTGAGGAGATTGGAGCAGTGGGAAACGGGGAGAGGTGAGTATTTGATTTTTTATTTTTTAATGAATGTAGCAATAAAGGGTGCCCATTATACTGTATGGATCAATACGGGGGTCCCATTATACTGTATGGAGCAATATAATGTGCCGATTATACTGTATTGACTACTATATTGGGCCCATTATACTGTGTGGAGCAATATATGGGGCCATTATACTGTATGGAGCACTATGTGGGGCCCATTATATTGTATGGAGCCCATTATACTGTATGGAGCACTATAAGGGGCCATTATACTGTATCTAGCAATATATAGGACCAATATACTGTATGTATCACTATGTGGGGCCATCATACTGTATGGAGCAATATATGGGGCCCATTACACTGTATGGAGCAATATATGTGTCATTATATTGTATGCAGCACTATGTGAGGCCATACGGTATGGAGCAATATATGGGGCACATTATACTATATGGAGCAATATATAGGACCCATTATACTGCATACAGCAATATATGGGGCCCATTATACTGAATAGAGCAATATATTGGACTCATTATACTGTATGCAGTAATATATGGGGCCCACTATACTGTATGGAGTAATATATGTGACCTATCATACTGTATGGTTCACTATATGGGGCCCATTATTCTGTATAAAACACTAAGTGGGGCCCATTATACTTTATGGAGAACCATGTGAGGCCTATAATACTGTAGGGAGGACTACCTTGTGTGACTGCAGACTTTTGAATCCCCCCAGCACACAAACTGAGCTGCTGTAGAATTTACAATAGATATCACTCATGTAATGAAAGAAGTAAGTGAAATTATTGGCATTGTACTATACCTATATTTCTCTGCCATATCTGTGTATCATGAATCATGGCTTATCTTAAAGGGGCTTACTGAAATTCTTTCACCTAGGGACCACGAAAATCTGGAGCTGGCCATGAGTGCACTCTTTGTCTCATTTCCAGATGCTTTTACTTTGGGATCTGATCCAGGGAGCTTGTGTGAAAGGAGCCTTTTTCCAGTCTCATTTGTGGGTGTCGTTGAAAAGATGACCTGTTAGATTTGGTAAGGAAATCAGTTGTTTGGCTAAGTGGATGAGACATATCAATGCATGGGGAGGTTGCTTGAATTCAGCAGGTGGAAAGTTTCCAGGTAATGACAGCACACATTCAGTAGTCACTCTCGATTATTTGATGATCATGAATTATAACCTAGAAACAGAATAAAACTTTTTCACTAAACAAATATTAAAGAAATTATGAAACAGAAATGAATACGATAAAACATATACATATTTAATGTGCTAAATTCTTATTATAACTGGTCTATAGTGACCAGTAAAAAAAATAATAAGTAAATAAATTACTGAAATGCTTTTTAATATATTCATAAAACTTAGGGTGAATGTTGAATTGTCCTAAAAGAGTTAAAAATACAAGTAAAACCAAATTCACATAGTAAACATAACTTCATTCTGCACTTACAGCAAGAAAAACAGACTTTATCAAGAAATACGAAAAAAGTGTCACCCTGTCATTCATTTCAAAATTTTGTGTGACATAAAAAGCATCCATCATTTCAGAGACTTGAATACATCTGGATGGTTTTCACATGCAGAACATTTTAATTAGCTGAACAGAAACAGACACAGAAAATGAGAACTGTCACATAAAACTTGTTATATATCAGTAGTCTAATGATGAGCCGCAAAAGCATGCATTAGCAGTAATAACCAATTGTTTAATCAATGCTTCACTTGAAGACAACAAAATGATAACTACTCTAATAACTGCTAAATATATAATTCTAGATATAATTCTATCATTCTAAATGCTGAGAATTCTTTTGCATACAATCAACTTTTTTTCATGGTGAGTAAAAACCACTGTATTTTCTCATGACAACATGCATTTGCCAATCTGGATATGCAATTCACGATGCAGCATTTACATGAATGTATTGTTGATTGCTTAAGACATTGTTTCCCAAACCAATTGTTAAGAAACTCCAGCAGCTCATGTCTTGATGATTTTTTTTTTAGAATTGTACATATAGTTAAATTACTTTCACTAAATCCATAAATAGCAAATATGTTTTCTCCATGGAAACTCCTGAAGACATGAATTTGCTTGTGATAGGAGCCAGAACATTAATAGCAGCAAGTGTAGATGAAATGAAGGACTTATTATGAAGTGTCAAGATGGAAAGCTCGAACATGGGACTGCTACTCAACACAAAGAAGATAAAGATATTGAGATATTGACTACTGCCAGATATGACCGGAACATATTTGAGATGGAAAGTGACAATCGCTCACTCAAGAGGCAGCAACGACACTGCAAGTCAATAGGAGAATAGCTATGGAGAAATTAACAATGAAGTCACTGGACAAAGACTTCAACTCAAGAAACACTTTATTTGCAATAAAGCACCACTCACACATACAGTAGTTTGGTCTTTTCTGTGGTAACATACAAATTTGGAACCTGGATGATAAAGAAACAAGACAGAAGAAGAATCTGTGCCTTCAAAATGTGGTGCTGGAGAAGGATGTTGTCAATAACATGATTTGCCTACTTTGGACACATCGTACAAAGAAAGCAATCAATGGAGAAGGACATCAAGCTCGGAAGAATAGAAGGAACAATGGAAAGAGGAACACCAGCAAACCAATGGTTTGGCACTCTCAAGATAATAGCGGAGAAGACTCTGGTGGATAGGCTTGCACAAGATTGATTTTCCTACAGATTGTTCACCATGACTCAAAAACAAACCGAAAGCATTTTTAAAAAAATTAAAATCATTCGAACACATTTTTGTCTATCTGGAAACAAAGAACGTAAAGACAATGAACTGCAAACAACAAAACAAATAGGAGCTGATCTGAACTAATGGCTAATAAACAGTGTGATAGAGCTGTAGTATTTAGCTCCACCTAATGTTTACATCTGGCCTCATCAGATTTTGGAATAAATTCTTGGACTTTTGTGCGCTGCCAGATAAATTCACCAATCCAGTTTATGAGAAAGATTAATCCATTTATTTCCCAACGCGTTTCGAAATGTATACCATTTCTTCAAAAACGTGGAGAACCCAACCTTGCAGCGACACTTTCCGGCTCTCACTGCTCATCCGGGGACTGCAGACGCATGCTTGCGCCGCAAGCATGCGTCTGCAGTCCCCAGATGAGCAGTGAGAGATGCGTCTGCAGTCCCCGGATGAGCAGTGAGAGCCGGAAAGTGTCGCTGCAAAGTTGGGTTCTCCACGTTTTTGAAGAAATGGTATACATTTCGAAACGCGTTGGGAAATAAATGGATTAATCTTTCTCAAACTGGATTGGTGAATTTATCTGGCAGCGCACAAAAGTCCAAGAATTTATTCCAAAATCTGATGTTTCAAGCGGTCGCAGAACTGACCTTTGGACGTGCAGCAAGCAGACTACTGATCCCACATGCCTGAATCTCTCCTGAAAAGGGTGAGTAAATTCTAATTTATTTCTCCAGAAATAACCCGGATAAGACCCTATTGCGCTCTTTTGTTCCTTTAGTTTGAATACATTACATCTGGCCTCAGTCAGAGGTGTTTGACGGGAGTTCTTGGATGACGAACCAGTTTGTTCTAATATTGATGACCTATCACAAAGATCGGTTATTATTATTATAGTAATGAAAAACCCATTTAAGGGGAGAGACTTGGAGTTGGGGTAGGAACGAAAAATAAAGGAAAGGTAATGGATAAAATAAGGTAAACCCTAAATGCGTACAATAGTATGGAGGGTGAGGCAGCACTCTAGTGATAAAAGCTTGATGGAGCTGAAAAGCTAAATGAATGAATAGAAGACTTTTTTTTTTAGCTTGAAATGCTGCCTCACTCTCTTCAAGTTGTATATCTTGAATGGGTTAACCCACCAAACATATTGTGAATGAATGGAAACACCATGTGAAAATGAATCAATTTGCACTTAAACTTTATAAAAAACGATCATTTGTGCACTTTGAGATAATACATTGCTGTTAGCTATATTTGTGTGAATGTTGATAACTGCGTCTACCCACTACATTAAACAGTAGTGAAGCATGCACCCATCGTCTAGTTTGACAGGCTTGTTCTTGGGGCTATGCATTAATACTTTGTTGTGATGCAGCCATGTAATTTCCATATTTTTGTTGTCTACTTCTAAGAAAAAAAGCAGAGAACATCCTGCTCTTAGAACAAATAAATATGGATGTCAACCGACCTCTAGAGCTGTGGCTCGTTGATGTAGTGTGGGTCTATAAGAAAAAAATGCAGAATGCTGTATTATGAAGATATTCGCACTGGAAGCATTGCTTCGAGTAAGAAATATAGCGATTAAAAAGGCAGCATATGGTGGTACATATCAGGGCTACAAGTTAAAATGTGACTGTTGAATTAATAATAGCAGTGTTTGGATAAACATTTAGTTTTTTTATCTTTAACCCCTTCCTTACTGATGACGGAATAGTACGTCATCGGTAAAGATCCCCTGCTTTGAGGTGGGCTCCGGCGGTGAGCCCACCTCAAAGCCGCGACATGTCAGCTGTTATGAACAGCTGACATGTGCCCGCAATAGGCACGAGCGGAATCGCCATCCGCCCGCACCAATTAACTAGTTAAATCCAGCTGTCAAAGCTGACAGTGGGCATTAAAATAGCACTTCCGGCCGCCGGGCCGGAAATTAGCTCATCGCTGACCCCTGTCACGTGATCGGGGGTCGGTGACACATTGCCTGGACAACCACAGGTCTCATACAGACCTCTATGGTTGTTTCAGGCAGATGGCTTTGAGCGCTGCTTGGTGGTTGGCGCTCAAAGCACAGCAGTAAATCTGCTACATATGGGTGATCTGCTCATCGCCCATATGTAGCAGAGCCAATCGGGTTGTGAATGCTTCTAGCCTCCTATGGAGGCAATTGAAGCATGCCAAAAGTAAAAAAAAAATGTTTAAAAATAAAAAAAATTAAAAAAAACCTAAAAGTTCAAATCACCCCCTTTTTCGCCCCAATCAAAATAAAACAATGAAAAAAAATCCCACATACACATATTCGGTATCGCCATGTTCAGAATCGCCTGATCTATCAATAAAAAAAAAGCATTAACCCGATTGCTAAACGGCGTAGTGAGAAAAAAATTCAAAATGTCAGAATGTTTTTTTGGTTGCTGCGACATTGCATTAAAATGCAATAACGGGCGATCGAATGAACGTATTTGCACAAAAGTAGTATCATTAAAAACATTACCTCAGCCCACAAAATATAAGCCCTCACCTTACCCCAGATCATGAAAAATTTGACACGCTACGGGACTCAGAAAATTGCACATTTTTTGCAAATTTTGGAATTTTTTTTTACCACTTAGATAAAAGACAACCTAGAATTGTTTGGTGTCTATGAACTCATAATAACCTGGAGAAACATAATGGCAGGTTAGATTTAGCATCTATTGAACCTAGCAAAAATGCCAGTGTTGCAATTTCACCGTACTTGGAATTTTTTCCCCGATTTCGAGTACACGACATGGTAAAACCAATGGTGTTGTTTAACCCCTTTCTGACATCAGACGTGCTATCCTGTCCATGGGACCCGGGCCCCTATGCCCATGGACGGGATAGTACATCTAGCGCGATCAGCGGCGCCCACGTGGCGAGCGCCGCTGATCGCGGCCGGGTGTCAGCTGATTATCACAGCTGACACCCGGCACTATGTGTCAGGGGCAGTCACGGACCGCCCCAACACGTTAACCCCTTGCACACCGCAATCAAACACGATCGCGATGTACCGGGGGTTAAAGGGAAGCATCGGCAGGGAGGGGGCTCCCTCCGTGCTTCCCTGAGCCCCCCACAGCAGCGCAATGTGCAGCGCTGCTGCGGGTGGCTCTTTCCCTGCAGGTCCCCGGATCCAAGATGGCGACGGGGACCTTCGGGGGCCTGCAGGGAGCTGGCTTCCTCAGTGCCTGCAAAGCGCAGGCAAGGAGGAAACCTGCACACTGCCTGTGACAGATTGCTGATCTGTCGCAGTGATCTGGGTTGTGACAGATCAGCGATCTGTCACAGGACAGTGATGTCCCCCCTGGGACAACCTAATAAAGTTTAAAAAAAAAAAAGTGTAAAAATAATTTTTAAAAAATCGCTAAATAAATAAAAAAAATAAATATTCCCTAATAAATTCATTTTTTGGAAATAAAAAAAACAATAAAAGTACACATATTTGGTATTGCCGCGTCCGTAACGACCTGCCCTATTAAACTATCCCATTAGTTAACCCCTTTAGCAAACCCCTTAAAAAATAAAAAACGAAGCAAAAAATAATGATTTATTATCATACCGGCGAACAAAAAGTGCAATAATGCGCGATCAAAAAGACGCATACAGTACTGCTGAAAACGTCATCTTGTCCCGCAAAAAACGAGCCATGACACAGCATCATCAGAGAAAAAATAAAAAAAGTTATAGCTCGCAGAATAAAGCGATGCAAAACTAATTATTTTTCATATAAAATTGTTTTTATTGCATAAAAGCGCCAAAACATAAAAAAAGACATATATGAGGTATCACTGTAACCGTACTGACCCGAAGAATAAAACTGCTTTTCAATTTTACAGCATGCGGAACGGTGTAAGCGCACCCCCCAAAAGAAATTCATGAAACGCTGGTTTTTGTTCATTCTGCGTCCCAAAAATCGGAATAAAAAGCGATCAAAAAAGTCATGTGCCCGAACATGATACCAATAAAAACGTCAACTCGTCCCGCAAAAAATAAGACCTCACATGACTCAGTGGGTCAAAATACGGAAAAATTATAGCTCTCAATATGTTGTGATGCAAAAACTATTTTTACAATAAAAAGCGTCATTTAGCGTGTGACAGCTGACAAAAAAACCCCGCCATAAATAGTAAATCAAACCCCCCGTTATCACCCCCTTAGCTAGGGAAAAATAATAAAATTAAAAAAATGTATTTATTTCCATTTTCCCGTTAGGGTTAGGGCTAGGGCTAAGGTTAGGGCTAGGGCTAGGGTTGAGATTAGGGTTAGGGGTGTGTTGGGGTTAGGGTTGGAGTTAGAATTGGGGGTTTCCACTGTTTGGGCACATCAGGTGCTCTCCAAACGCAACATGGCGTCTGATCTCAATTCCAGCCAATTCTGCGTCGAAAAAGTCAAATGGTGCTCCTTCCCTTCCAAGCTCTGCCATGCACCCAAACAGTGTTTTACCCCCACATATGGGGTAACAGCCTACTTAGGACAAATTGCAAAACAACTTTTGGGGTCCTATTTCTCCTGTTGCCCTTAGGAAAATAAAAAATTGGGGGCAAAAATATCATTTTTGTGGGAAAAAAATATGATATTTTTATTTTCACGCCCGGGCGCTATAAACTTCTGTGAAGCCCTTGGGGGTTCAAAGTGCTCACCACACATCTAGATAAGTTCCTTAGGGGGTCTAGTTTCCAAAATGGTGTCATTTGTGGGGTGTTTCCACTGTTTAGGTGCATCAGGGGCTCTCCAAAGGCAACATGACACCCGCAGAGCATTCCAACAAAGTTTGCATTCCAAAACGTCACTACTTCCCTTCCGAGCCCCCACGTGGGCCCATACAGTAGTTTTCTCCCCCATATGGGGTATCAGGGTACTCAGGACAAATTGGACAACAACTTTTGGGGTTCATTGTCTCCTGGTACCCTTGGGAAAATAAAAAAAATGAAGACTAAATGATCATGCTTGTGGAAAAAATATGATTTTTTTATTTTCACGCCCGGGCATTATAAACTTCTGTGAAGCACTGGGGGAGTTCAAAGTGCTCACCACACATCTAGATAAGTTTCTTAGGTGGTCTAGTTTCCAAAATGGGGTCAGTTGTGGGGGGATTCCACTGTTTAGGTACATCAGGGGCTTTCCAAACACGACATGGTGTCCAATCTCAATTCCAGCCAAAAAAGTCAAATGGCGCTGCTTCCCTTCTGAGCTCTGCCATGCGCCCAAATAGTGGTTTACCCCTACATATGGGGTATCAGCGTACTCAGGACAAATTGCACAATAACTTTTAGGGTCCTGTTACCCTTGGGAAAGTAAGAATTGAGGGTGAAACGATCATTTTTGTGGAAAAAATATGATTTTATAATTGTACGGCTGTACGTTATAAACTTCTGTGAAGCCCTTGTGGGTTCAAAGTTCTCACCAAACATCTAGATAAGTTCCTTGGGGGGTCTAGTTTCCAAAATGGTGTCATTTGTGGGGGGTTTCCACTGTTTTGGTACATCAGGGGCTTTCCAAACGCGACATGGTGTCCGATCTCAATTCCAGCCAAAAAAGTCAAATGACGCTGCTTCCCTTCCGAGCTCTGCCATGTGCCCAAATAGTCATTTACACCCACATATGGGGTATCAGCATACTCAGGACAAATTGCACAATAACTTTTAGGGTCCTGTTACCCTTGGGAAAATAAAAATTGGGGGTGAAAAGATCATTTTTGTGGAAAAATATGATTTTTTAATTGTACCGCTGTACGTTATAAACTTCTTCCTTGGGGGTCTAGTTTCCAAAATGGGGTCACTTGTGGGGGTTTCCACTGTTTAGGTACATCGGGGGCTCTCCAAATGTGACATGGCGTCCGATCTGAATTCTAGCCAATTTTGCATTGAAAAATGCATTCCCTTCTGAGCTCTGCCATGCGCCGAAACAGTGGTTCCCCCCCACATATCAGGTATCAGTGTACTCAGGACAAATTGCACAATAACTTTTCCAGCCCAATTTCTCCTTTTACCCTTGGTAAAATAAAAAAAATTGAACCTGAAATATTTTTTTTGTGAAAAAAAGTCACTTTTGGGTATTTTCTATCATATAGACCCCTCAAAGTGGCTTCAAATGTGCTGTGGTCTGTAAAAATAAAATGGTGTTGTAAAAATGAGAAATCGCTGGTCAACTTTTAACCCTTATAACTTCCTAACAAAAAAAAAATTTGGTTCCAAAATTGTGCTGATGTAAAGTAAACTTGTGGGAAATGTTACTTATTAAGTTTTTTCTGTGCCGTATCTCTGTGATTTAAGGGCATAAAAATTCAAAGTTGGAAAATTGCAAAATTTTCAAAATTTTCACCAAATTTCCATTTTTTTCACAAATAAACGCAAGTTATATGAATGAAATTTTACCACTAACATGAAGTACAATATGTCACGAGAAAACAATGTCAGAATCACCGGGATCCATGGAAGCGTTTCAGAGTTATTACCTCATAAAGGGACAGTGGTCAGAATTGTAAAAATTGGCCCGGTCATGAACGTGCAAACCACCCTTGGGGGTAAACGGGTTAAAAGTACAACTCATCCCGCAAAAAATAAGCCACCATATGTCCATATTAACGGAAAAATAAAAAAGTTATGGCTCTGGAAACAAGGGGAGCGAAAAATGAAAACGAAAAATAAAAAAGAGCTCCGGGAGTGAAGGGTTTTAAGGTGTTTTTCCACAAACAAAGTACCGTATTTTTCACTTTATATGTATTTTTCACTTTATAAGACGCTCCGGATTATAAGACACACCTCAAATTTTGAGGAGAAAAATTAAGAAAAAATATTTTTTAATAAAAATGGTGGTGCTTCTTATAATCCATGCATCTTATTGCTTACTGGGGGTGGTGTCTGCGGTGAAGCCGGGTCCCAGGGTCGCTGCTGGAGGAGGCAGGAGTGGAGTGCTGCTGCAGGCCGCAGGCAGGGATGAGGGGGTGCTCCGATGTGCAGCGCACAGCTGCGGGGGTCTTGTGCTGGTGACAGGCGTCTCGTGCTGCTGCTGGGGAGCTTGTGCTGCTGCCAGGGGGGGCTTGTACTGCTGCTTGGGGGGTTTGTACTGCTGCCGGGTGTCTCCGGGGGCCCGACGGTGCTGGCCAGTGCTGTGGGTGTCTTCTCCGGTGCCCAGCAGTGTCTCCGACACTGCCCGGGGGTCTGCCAACATTTTGCTACAGGCCAGAGTGCCAGGGCACTTTCAAGGTTTCCTCTGTGTGGTGGACTCCGGCAATATGGCCACTGCCGGGGGAGGCGCATGCGCACATGGTGATCTCGGGTCTAAGAAATTTCAGCGCTGAGATCTCATCTCTCGAGATCTTAGTCCCGAGATCACCATCAGCACATGCGCGGCCCCCGGCGGCGGCCATATTGCCAGAGTCAATCACACAGAGGGAACCGAGAAAGTGCCCCGAGGCTCTGGCCTGTCGCAAAATATCGGCAGAGCCCCGGGCAGTGCTGGAAACACCGCTGGGCACCAGTGACACCGCTTGGCACCGGAGACACCCACAGCACCGTGGTGGAACCGGAGACACCCGAACACCCCTGCGGTCTACACCCGGTAAGGCATGTAAGCTTTGTAAGACGCACCCCTATTTTCCACCCAAGTTTTGGGGAAAAAAGTGCATCTTACAAAGTGCAAAATACAGTACATTTTAATCAATAGATCTTGGAATATTATTAGGTTGCACAATTGAATGTGTTGAAAAATGTTCTTGTGCTGAGACAATGTTATAAATGTGCTCCTTATAAATTTACTGTGTAATGGCTATGTCTGACCATATAGGAACATGGTTTGATCATACAACTAGTGATGAGCGAGCATGCTTGATGATACTTGGATATCATGAGTATCAGGGTGTTTGGATGTTCTTGGCACTCATCGAGCATTGGCTGGTGCTCGGACCAATCATCGAATGTTTGGCAGCTGTTACACAGTCAATAAACATGCGGTTATTGCTTGCCTGTCACTGTAATACCACAGCCATCTTGGTAGGGGCATTACTGTGATTGGCTGGCTGCATTACCTCATCAGAGGTAATAAAAGAACTGGCACCGCCACGCTCAGCACACTGATGCCATTGCACAGCTCAGGAACAGTTCTTATTGAAGGGAGAGAATAGTTGTCCAGGCCTGTGTGCACAGGTTTAGGAATCAAAGTCCCAACTTAGGGCTTTGCAGGCCATTGCTAAATAATATATATAGCTGCTGCAGGTGACCATATTTTTTTTGTGAAAAAATTGACTGTATTGTCATCCATACAGTTTAACCTGATTTGTGTGACATTACGGTGGTTTGAAATAAAAAAATTAACGCTTGGCATGTTACATGTGACAAAATATTTTTATTTCATAAATTGACTATTGTCATCCATACAGTTTAACCATCTTTGTGTGAATTTACAGTGGTTTGAAATTTTTAAAAACTGCTTGGCCTGCTACAGATGACTAAGTTTTTTTGTTCCAAAAATTGACTACAGTATTCTCGCCAGTACAGCTTAACCTGCTCTGTGTGAAATTATGGTGGCTTGAAATTTTTAAAAACCACTTGGCCTGCTACAGTTGCCCAAATCTTTTTATTATTAAGAAATCAGTTTCAATTAATCAAGGAAATTTGGTTTTCAGAGACCAAGCAATTGGGAAATGCATAAGGTGTGCAGTAAAGGACGGGGAAGTGCTGATGATGGTGCATGTAGATGGTGAGGACGTGATTGCGACTTTAGCACAAGCAACACACCCATCCATGACACATAACTTTCTGTCACACTTTGCAGGGAGGCACAGGGCACCACTTCTGAAACCACACCAGTGTGAACAGGTGGTCTGTTGGATAGTAGAAAATGTTTCTAGCAAGCTTGCCAGCACCACCTAGTGTACCAATGCCGAGGATTGCTGGCCCTACTATCATGATTTCCTCCACCTCCTACACCAGTCGCTACACCACCTCCTGCTCATCCTCACCCTCCATCTCCAATTTGGTAACTCAGATCATGTCATCCACATGAGCTGGAAGCTCTGCAGAACTGCCTTAGGGAAGCAGCAACAGGCTCTGTTGAAACTAATTTGTCTAGGAGAGAAATCGCACACCTCAGCAGAGTTATTGAAAGGAATAACAGTCAAGATACATCTGTGGCTTTGGATGATGAACATCTAACCAGGCAAGGTCATGTGTTATAATGAACGTAACATGGTGGCTGTAAAACTTGGCAAGATTCTTGTAAAGGTAACCACGTCAGCGCCCATTTCTGCAAACAACAGGTGTTGCTCTGGCATGCTGCAAAAGCACATGTGTCACGTCGCCGTCAGACTCGGGGCCTGCTGTTCTGGCCTCGGACGCTAGGAGGCGCCGGACTGTCATGTCGCCGTCAGACTCGGGGCCAGCTGTTCTGGCCTCAGCCACTAGGAGGCGCTGGACCGTCACATCGCTGTCGGTCTTGGGGCCTGCTGTTCCTGCCTTGGCCACTGGGAGGCGCCGTGGTTCGACCCCGAGTGATGGCAGCAGCAGAGAAGGGGTTCCTGCGCAGGCATCTGATGGACGCAGGCTCCGCTCCTCAGTCGGTCATGGAGGGGTTGGTGCATCGCCATCTGGCCTGGTCCTGAGGGCGGTCCTGATGACATCAGCAGTCCGGGAGCCTGTGAGGGATGACCTGATCCCTCAAATACTTTGGGACTGGTCTTGCAAGCCACCGGATATAGTCTTGGTTTCCCCAGTGTGCTAGTTCTTATTTGCTATCTTTGATTCTGACCCCTGCCTTGATTCTGACTCTGCTACTGCCTAACGATTCTGTACCTCTGCTGTCCTCCTGGTTTATGACTCCGACCTTGGCCTGAATTTGACTCTGCTACTGCCTAACGATTCTGTACCTCTGCCGTCCTCCTGGTTTATGACTCTGACCTTGGCCTGAATTTGACTCTGCTATTGCCTGCTATTTTTTTGTACCTTTGCTGCCCGCCTGGTTAAGACTCGGTTTCCTGATTACGCTTTTGGTCCTGTTTTTTAACCCCTCTCTGGTGACCGTCCTGCTCTGGCCCGTTGCTCATATTCAGACAGCGCCTCCTGGGCTCTGATGTAAATCAAGATCCCTGTATAGGGGTAAAGAGTATCGGGGTTGCTTGGGGTGCTGTCTTACTGCAGCCCAGACTTGCAGGTGGACATCACATTATATCTGGCCATAAATTAACTGCTTCTTGTGCATATATCCAACATACACAAAAGCAGTCTCCCTTTTTTTTTTTCCCTTCCTTCTCCTGACTGAGCTGATTTTTGGCCTGAACACCTGTTGCAGTATACAGCCTGGAAGATCACTCTCATTTTCCTGCACCAGCATGCTGCAGTCTGGAGACTTCAGGGAGAAAGCTGAACGTCAGAGATCCATTCTCTTGGGACACCAGCCTCTGGGCAGCTCTGGCTATGGTTTCCCAGGGGCTCAGGTACTGCCCGCAGATGCGGCTAAAGTTTTATTACCTATTTCTCTTTCATTTGGTCAGAAATCTCAGTGTTTAAAAGTCTATGCGGATTGTGGATCTGAAGGAAATTTTTCGGATTCTCTGGCTGCGTAAAAACTCGGTGTACCGCTATTAAAGCTTAATGTCCCTATTAAAACTACAGCTATTAATGGCACATCCATTGTTCAGGAGGGGGTTAAATTTGTTACTGACAAAATTGCTATGTCTGTGGGTGCGTTGCATACTGAGCTTATGTCATTTTTTGTGATGGATAATTTATCTGCTGCAGTCATTTTGGGAATGCCATGGCTACACCTGCACATTCCAGTCATCGACTGGCACCTGGGTGATGTTGTACGCTGGAGTTCGCACTGTCAGGATAACTGCATATCATTAGCAGTAAACCAAGTTAAAATTAAAAACCCCCTCATACCATTTGCGTTCAGAGACTATGAGGATGTCTTTTTTGTTGTAGAATCTGAGAAGCTACCCCCTCACAGAGAGTATGATTGCCCTATAGACCTGATTCCAGATACCCGTCTCCCAAAAGGGAGAATAATTAATCTCTCTGGTCCAGAGCGTCAGGCCATGAATGAGTATATAGCAGATAGCTTAACAAAAGGGTTTATTAGACCATCCATTTCACCGGTTGGAGCCGGGTTCTTCTTTGTAGAGAAGAAAGATGGTGGTCTCAGACCCTGCATTGATTACCGGGAATTGAACGCAAATCACTATAAAGAACCAGTATCCGCTTCCACTCATCCCTGATCTTTTTAATCAGTTAATGGGAGCCCATTGGTTTACTAAACTTGACCTCTGGGGGCATATAATCTGGTCCGTATAAGAGATGGGGATGAGTGGAAAACCGCCTTTAATACACCCGTTGGCCACTTTGAGTACCTTGTAATGCCGTTCGGACTCAGTAAGGCACCTGCCGTGTTCCAGCACTTTGTAAATGATATTTTCAGAGACATTTGTGGGGTGTATGTCGTGTATTTAGATGACATTTTGATTTACTCTGCTGACCCTGTGACACACGCTCAACACGTCTGTTCTGTACTGCAGAGACTGTGAGAACACTCCTTGTTTGCTAAACTGGAGAAATGTGTTTTTTTTTTTTTTTGCTGAGGAAGTACAGTTTTTAGGGTACATGGTTTCAGGCAAAGGCTTCCGCATGGATCCTGCCAAGATCCAACCTATTAAAGCTTGAGTGCAACCCAAGTCACTAAAAGCACTGCAGCGATTTTTAGGGTTTGCGAATTACTACTGTAAGTTCATCAGGGATTTCTCCGAAATTGCCAAACCACTCACGGATTTGACCCGAAAAGGGGAAGACGTGACCAATTAGAACCCTGAGGCAATTCAGGCTTTTTTCATGCTAAAAGAGTGCTTTGTGGCCAACCCAGTTTTGGTTCAGCCTGATCTGGACCGCCCATTTATTGTAGAAGTGGATGCCTCTGAGGTCGGAGTGGGAGCAGTGCTGTTGCAAGGCACTGCATCCCTCACTCAGCTTCGTCCATGTGCTTTTTTTTCCCGCAAGTTCTATGCCACTGAGAAAAACTATGATATGGGTAATCGGGAATTATTGGCAATCAAATGGGCCTTCGAGGAATGGCGCCACTTCCTCGAAGGCGCCAAACATAAGATCACTGTAATTACTGATCACAAGAACCTGACCTACCTGGAGTCAGCCAAAAGACTAAATCCTAGACAGGCAAGGTGGGCCTTGTTCTTCTCTAGGTTTGATTTTTTAATCACCTTTCGCCCTGCTACTAAAAATGTGAGGGCCGATGCCCTCTCTCGCAGATTTTGCCCATCACAAACCGAGGACTGTGAGCCTGTCCCAATATTGGCCAATGGGATTGTTGTGTCAGCAGTGTCTTTGGACCCTCTGGAGGAGATCCGTAGCTTCCCAGAACAAGCTCCTGACACCACGCCCCCCAAAAAATTGTTTGTCCCGGCTACGTTTCGCCTACAAGTTCTTAAAGAATCGCATGACTCTGTTCTGGCAGGCCATCCTGGTCTCAATAACAAAACCAGACTGGTAACTAGGAACTTTTGGTGGCCGACGGTGGTTAAGGACTGTAAAGACTATGTGTTAGCGTGTGAAGTCTGTGTCCGCGCCAAGTCCCCCCATAATCGCCCTGCCGGCTTGATCCAGTCCTTGCCCACCCCTGAGAGTCCATGGACCCAGGTCTCCATGGACTTCATTACGGACCTGCCGCCCTCAGATGGGAAAACGTGTATCTGGGTGGTGGTGGACAGGTTCAGCAAACAGTGTCACTTTGTCCCCCTGTCTGGGCTGCCTAACTCAGAAACCTTGAGTAAACTCTTCATTGTGCATGTAGTACGCCTTCATGGTGCTCTGGTGAATATTGTGTCTGACAGAGGTACCCAGTTCATCTCAAAATTCTGGAGAGTGTTCTGCAAACGCATTGGGATTGAGCTGTCTTTCTCCTCTGCCTACCACCCCGAGACCAATGGTCAAACCGAACGTACCATCCAGGCACTGGAGCAATACCTCCACTGTTATGTGTCAGAACATCAGTCTGATTGGGTGGAACATCTGCCACTAGCTGAGTTTGCCCTAAATAATCAATACCAGGACTCAATTAAGACTACCCCCTTTTTCTGCAACCATGGACTGCATCCGTGTTTTGGTTCTTTCTCGGCCAGGATGTCGGAGCTCCCTGGGGTGGAGGAAAATATACATCGCTTAAAGAGGATTTGGTCTGAGGTAAACTCAAACTTGAAAGGGGCCCAGGTTAAACAGGCTTATGGCGATCTAAGGGGCCGCACCTGGGAGTTGGAGACAAGGTTTGGCTCTGTACCAAAAACATCAAGCTTAAAGTGCCATCTGCCAAACTGGGTCCCAGATTTATTCGCCCATACGAAATTATTGAGGTAGTTAACCCGGTATCCTTCCGTTTAAAACTTCCTCAGTCTTTTAAGTTGCCCAACGTGTTCCACAAGTCTCTCCTCAAGCTGTATCGCTCCCCAATTCACCCTGTCCAGTCCCCTCCTCCTCCTGTTTCGGTCGGGGGAACCTTGGAGTATGAAGTCCAGGGTATCCTTGACTCCCGCCTTATGAGAGGCTCCTTACAGTATCTTGTACACTGGAGGGGCTACGGCCCGGAGGAGAGGTCCTGGGTTCCCGCAGGGAACATCCATGCCAAGGCATTAATTAGGAGATTTCATCTCCTTCATCCTGACAAACCGGGTTTTGAGGGTCCTGAGGCCCCTCTTAGAGGGGGGTACTGCCATGTCGCCGTCAGACTCGGGGCCTGCTGTTCCAGCCTCGGCCACTAGGAGGCGCTGGACCGTCACATCGCCGTCGGTCTTAGGGCCTGCTGTTCCTGCCTCGGCCACTGGGAGGCGCCGTGGTTTGGCCCCGAGTAATGGCAGCAGCAGAGAAGGGGCTCCTGCGCAGGCATCTGATGGACGCAGGCTCCGCTCCTCAGTCGATCGTGGAGGGGTTGGTGCATCGCCATCTGGCCTGGTCCTGAGGGCGGTCCTGATGACATCAGCAGTCCAGGAGCCTGTGAGGGATGACCTGATCCCTCAAATATTTTGGGACTGGTCTTGCAAGCCGCCGGCTCTGGCCCGCTGCTCAAATTCAGACAGCGCCTCCTGGGCTCTGCTGTAAATCCAGATCCCTGTATAGGGGTAAAGGGTATTGGGGTTGCTCGGGGTGCTGTCTTACTGCAGCCCAGACTTGGAGGCAGAAGTCACAACATGCAAGTGCCATCTCACTGACTGGTGTGTGATGTGACCACGTGCTGGAACTCTACACTGTACAAGATGGCAAGGCTTTGTGAGCAGCAGAGGCTAGTCGTTGAATACCAGCTCTAACACACCCAACGGTATTCTGGTCAGCCTCTGTACATAACAACTGAAGAGTTGGCATGGATGTATGACATTTGTGCGGTTTGTCCAAGACTTTGAGGACTCTACAAATATGGTGAATAGCAAAGACATTGTAATCTCCTTCCCCACCATCCTGTAGATTGTATGCCCGCAAGGGCAGGGTCCTCTCCCCTCTGTATTAGTCTGTCATTGTTAGTTTGTTTACTGTAAGTGATATCTGCAATTTGTGTTTCCCTTCTCATGTACAGCACCATGGAATCAATGGTGCTATATAAATAAATAATAATAATAACAGTGCAAATATCTTGCTTCTGTGCCTACTTAGGCTGTGTGCACACGTAGCGATTTTTAAGTGTTTTTGCCGCGATTTTCGGCGCGAAAATGCTGCGAAAATGCTTAAAAATCGTATACAGAACGTATACATGCATTCCTATGGTATTCCGCACATGCTGTGCTAATGCTGCGCTTTTTTCCGCGGCGGAATCGCATCGCGGAAAAAAATCGCAGCATGCTCATTCTTTTGTGCGGAATCGCAAAGAATTGCCGCAATTCCGCACCCATAGGAATGCATGAGAATCGCTTACTTCCCGCATGTGGCTATGCCCACCATGCGGGAAGTTAAGCGTCTCATGTGCGGTTGGTACCCACGGTGTGGAGGAGAGGAGACTGTACTCCAGGCCCTGGGTACCATACCCCTGTAAAAAAAAGAATAAAAAATAAAAAATCGGGGTATATTTACCTTCCGGTGTCCCGCGCTGCATTCCCGGCCTAGCGTTCCCAGTAATGCCTTGCGGCAAGGCCCTGTAATGACGTAGTCTCGCGTGACTCTAGCGGTCTTGCGAGATCGCGATAGCAACGTGAGACTACGTCATCACAGGTCTCGCATGGCATTACTGGGAACGCTGAGGCCCGGGAATGCAGCGCGGGACGCCGGAAGGTAAATATACCCCGATTTTTAATTTTTTTTTTAGCATTTTAACATCCTATCTTTTACTATTGAGGCCGCATAGGTGGCCTCAATAGTAAAAACCTGGTCACACTTGTCAAACACTATGTTTGACGAGTGTGACCAACCTGTCAATCACTTTCCAAGCGATGCTTCAAATCGCTTGGAAAGTGCTTGAATAACGCACGCGAAAATCGCGGCAAAATCGCGATCATAATCGCGGTAAAATCGCGGTGAAATCGCGCGGAAAAAAACGCGCGATTTCTGGGAAGAAGTCTGGTTTTTAGTGAGCGTTTTAAAACGCTACGTGTGCACATAGCCTTAAATAGCCGCTGCTCTGAATGAAACATGAAATTTTTGCATGCAGACCAAGTAGATATGGAGGGAGACATAAGACGGAGATACTACCCAGCCTCTTCTCATTTGCTCAGCGTGGATTGGGTAACGATGAGGAAGTGGATGCTGAGGAGGAGGAGGAACAGGAGCTGGTTGTTGATGAAACAGAGGCTAGTACCTACACAAGGTTGATCCAGTCTCTCCTACATGAATGGGCTGAGGAGGGGAAGAGGAGAAAGAGAGGGAGGAGGAAGAGGATGAGATGGATAGTTGTCATCATGGTGGAGACAGGGAAGTGTTGGCTGTAGGCACCTCGGCAGATGTGGCAGACATTATGAACCACTGCCTTTCCCATTACCATTGTGTTATATTCATGTTGGCCAACAAAGAGTATGGGCTGTTCACCCTGCTACACCCATGCTACAAGGAGAACCTTGCATCTCTCCTCCCTTAGTTGGAGAGGTCTCCTAAATTAGTGCTATACCAGAAGGCCATTGTAGAAAATATGCTGAAAAAATTCCCATCAGGCAATGCTAGCTGCAAGGGGTAAGCTTCCTTGCCCAACCAAGGAGGAGAGGCAAGGGAGGTACACACCAGGTACAGCAGAGGAAGCAGTACACTGTCAGAGGCCTGGGCCAATTTCATAACACTCTCCTAGTGTGCATATCCTGATGACTGGGTATTTTTGACAAGGAGGGAAAAGTTTTTAAAGGTGGTCAAGCCATATATGGCCGACTAAACCAGCGTACTCCCTAATTCCTCTGCAACCTTCAACTATTGAATCTCAAAGCTGGACACCTGGTATGAGCTGCCCTGCCACTAGCATCTTGTCTGAGTTGGTTTTCAGTGTCACCGGGTGGGTCAAAAGAGACAATAGCTTTTTCTTGTCAACAAAAAATGCTGACAGGCTCGCTCTGATAAAAATGAACAAAGCCTGGATTAGGCTCAACTTTTCCACACCATCAAATGACAGCAGCACATAAAGTATTAATCTTCAATATTTGAATGAGACACTCCAGTTGTTACCTTCAATGGTGTATGAATGACTCTCCTTATAATTTTTTTCTGGCATTGCACTGTGTGCAGAGCCTTTATGAGTGTAGATATACCACAACTACACTTTGTTAATATTTAAATGAGGCCCTCCAGTTGTTGTCTTCAAGAGTCTATGAATGACCCTGCTTGTAATGTTTTAAAGATTTTGCACTGCATGCCAAGCCTTTATAAGTATAGAAATACGATAACTGCACTTTCTTAATATTTGAATGAGGCACCCCAGTCAGTGCCTTAAAGGATGTATGGATGACCCTGCTTGTAATTTTTTCTGGCTTTCCACTGTGTGCAGAGCTTTTATGAGTGTAAGAGTATCACAGCTACAATTTGTTCACAATATTTGAATGAGGTACTACAGATAATGCCTAAAAGAGTGTATGGATGACCCTGCTTGTAATTTTTGGCAGGCTTTGCACTGTGTGCAGAGATTTTATTTTTGGAGTGCAGGAGTATCAATAATTGACAATTTGAACAGAATGAGTATGAGGCCATCCGTTATGTCTAATACAGGGTTTATATGAGTCCGTCTTCTATCTCATTTATGCCAGTTCTTGCTTCCATCATAAATTACGCTGAAATTTCCAATTTTTTTTTTTTAAATTAATTTTGGTCTACTTAAATTATTATTTTTATTTTAAATCATTTTAAAATGTTGCCTTATGTACAAGCCATCATACAGGAAAGAATGTTTCTAAACTCTTTTTCCTGTAAACTTCAATTTCTCCTCAATTTTGAATGTTTTATCATCAGTCTTTAAAGTGGAGTAAAAGAGTGACACCATTGTTTTCAGCAGCGATCTGGGTGTCAGAGATGCTTCTAGGGGTCTTCTCCTTGATGTTCTCCTTCCATTCAGCACTTTTTCCATCTATTTCAACATTTTCACAGCCCCCCAGACCTTCTTATATGGTCTGCTTTATAAATGCTTAGATTTCTAATTGACTTCCATTATACTCATTACTTTAAACAATCATCCGAGCATTAGGAATTGCTCGGTTCGAGTACAGAACATCTGAGCATTTTATGCTTGCTCATCCCCACATATCACAGCTCCTGGCTAGTGGAGAACGCAAAAGAAAGTATACAGACTGGACAATATGGGATTATATCTGTATCTTTCTGTGAAGGAAAACATTTTCCTGCCTATTTTTAAGCGCATTTTACCTCACAGAAAGGAGCAGCTGCAATTCTGTGCTGTCCTGTCTGTATACCCTCTTTAGTTTCATTGCCTGCCCAGGAAACGTGGTATGATTAGACTATGTTCCTGTATGGCCAGACACAGCCAATACACAGTACACAGCAAGGGTACATTTACAAGATTATCTCAACACAGGAGCATTCTTTTTTAACTCATCCAATTCTGGAACTTATTATTATTCCAAGATCAATTGATTAAAATGTACTTTGCGGAAAAACCCCTTAAAGAAAATATTAAAATTATTATGGAGGCTTGCAATAGTTTTTTTTTTTTTCATCCAAAGACCTAAAGAAGCCTTAAGGTTTAGGCACACTCTAAGCACACATAATATTAAAGATTTGCAAAGCCTTTCAGAAATATAGAAACTTCAAAATTTACTACCAAATTAAATTCTTCTCTGCTCCTGAACTGTTACGTGTGGTGATGGCACCCCCAGACCCTTACTTCCTGTTACAGAGCGTTCAAAGGAAAAAGCATGGAGATTTCCTGTCTGTGCTTAGAATGGCTTAGGCCTGTTTCACACATCCATTTTTCCGTTCTACCGCAAACGAATGCAAACGGATCCGTTTTTTTGATGGAAGTCTATGGGACCAAAAAAAGGATCCTCCAAAAAAATGGCGGATCCGTTTTTTAACCGAAAGCGACGGATTTGGACGGATTTTAAAAAACGGAAGTGTGATCCAGGCCTTAGAGAGCAGCTCTGCACTGTGCACTAATTGTTGATGTCAAAGGGGGTGTGAACTGTGATTCTCAGCAAATTTAGAGTGACTGGGGATGTTCATTGGGAGAGAGGGAGAACAGTCCATTAAAGCCATCACACAGAACAAGAAATCTTATCAGCTTGTGACTTAAACCATACGGGATGGAGCTGGTAATTTCAGAGTGCTAGTTTACATTATAAGAGTCACAAAGACCGAGGTGTTTTGTTTTGCGACTCGAGGCACTAGTGACATAGGTTCCCTTGGGTGTGTGATGTTATTCCGTTCAGATGTTTCCCACTCAGACTTCATACCCTCGGATGATACTTAAAGCTAAAGACAGTAAAAGAAAGTAAGAGTTCTGTCCCATTTATAAAATTCCAATTAATTTGACTGTTACAACTGGTGAAATATACAGTATATTCATTAGATAGCAGGGATAAAGCTTAGCTTTCACATCATCTGTTTTACACAGAGGTGCAGGCAAAATGGTCACATGTGGCATCACTTCACTTGTTAGCAACAACATTTCAGCAATACAGTATAGGTGACTGCACAAGGTGGGCACAGGTATGCTATTGAGTGGAGCATTCATCCCATGATTTATCTAATTGCCCTATTTGGTCACATATTCTCCATTTTGCTTTTTTTTGTACATTGTTATCCTTTCCCTATGTATTGAGATCTTAGGCCTCTTTCACACATCATTTTTTTGCCATCAGTTGCAATCCAGCAGTTTTGGAAAAAAACAGATCCGTCGCAGATTGTGAAAAACTGATGCGACGGATCCGTTTTTTTGCTGGATCCGACTGCCCTACCTGGTAATACTAATTGGAGCATCAGTTTAAAAAAAGGAATCCGTCACTGGATTCCGTCATTTGACGGACAGCGACGGATCCTGCGCTCCTAGGCTTCCATTATAGCCAATGATGGATGGTGCTGGTTCCGTCACTGTCCAACTTTTCGATGGAGACAAAAACGTTACTTTGTCCATCGTCTCCACCCGTTCATCGCTAATACAAGTCTATGAGAAAAAAAACGGATCCAGCGTCATGAGTTGCTGGATCCGTTTTTTTCTAAAAACGACGGATTGCGAATGATGGCAAAAAACTGATGTGTGAAAGAGGCCTTACCCTTTTTATTCACTCCTTACCATCTTGACTCTGCGGTTATTATTGTATTAGTAGTGCTGTTTATGTTCTTCTGATGTTCTCTTCATCCCTATATTTTCTTCTCTATGAGAGTCACCACACCCCTTGCATTCCTCTGTATTCTACTATCTACCATACCTCCAGCTCTAAGTTCTCCTGCTGTATTGAGGTTCTTCCTACCTTAGGCAGATTCCACCAACCCAATTTTTACTCCTCCTACCCCTCTTTTATGTTGCAATTAATGTTATCAATATCAAGGTTAACAGCAACTTTGTCTAAGTTTTTAATTTTGGACCATTGTGTATTTGAGCTGGTCTAGACAGTGCATACTAGGTGAAGTAGGGGAATGTTAGGAAGAAGAAACTGTGCAGAGAATTATACATTTTAGGACCGTATTGGAGTGTCAGCATGGTGCTTTGTAGTTTGAGCGGGCAGGCACCAAGGGTGGACGTGTGTTAGCTGTGGAAAAAATTCAGCACTACCTCTTAGGAAATATGGTCTAAATGCACAGAAGGAGATCTGGTAAGTTCAGGGTGTAAACACTAACAGACCACAAGGATGACTGCAGGGGACGGAAGAGGAACTTAAAAAACAAAAATAAAGGTAACGAGATGTTTGGTGATCCATTCGGGACAGCCAGATTGGCCATTTTTTTGTGCACGAAAACCCCTTTAATCCAACCCTGAAACAGCACAATGATATTTGTGGGCAAACATCTATAATAAATGAGATTTTACCCCAAAGCAAAAATACATTTAGTACTGCATAAATATGAAGATCTGTGGAGAGCTGTGTGACAGCTTACTTTGAGTTATCCTTAATGGCTGTGGAAAAATGGCTGAATGAAATATCATAGAACATTGCACAATAGAAATTCAGATTCCCAGTCGTTCTTGTACCACTGATTCAGCACTCAAGATGCACTCTCATTTTTTCTAATATCAGAATATAACAGTAGCATTGCAAATGCAACAAAGTAAAAGCCGTTTATGTTCCACACTATTACCATAAGTGTTGTACAAAACTATTACCCATGTTTCCTAACGAAAACAGTATGTCACATTAACAAAATATGTTGTACAACATTTTATCTAAACCATTTCCTCACAAGAGAACAGTTACTTCCATTGGAAAAAAAAAGTCATATTACATACTCATTTCATGTTTGCAACTGGACTGAGCTAACGAGCACATAATTAGGCTTTGTAAGTTTAATTTAAACTCACTGAGCGTATCATTGCCGTTAAGCTCTCATTTCTGAAGTCACATAGCAGCATCGATTTAATAACTTTCACAGTGGATACCCTTATATTAGCACTGCCAATGACTACATATTTTAGAGCCTGTTGTTCATTGTTTGCAGAAATTTGTAAAATTTTTGTTCAATTCCAAAATGGTATTAAAACTGTAATTCTGTAATTACAGCCACCATTGCATAATAAGAAATTCTCTCTCCTGTGTCCACAGACTTTTTACAATTATTTTATTGCGTTCAATATAGTAAATTAAAGATTACTTATTATTCTATAGGAATTTATGCAATTTTTATGGCTTTCAGAATCTCTTCTTGTGTTCAGCAAATTAGATCTTTGATTGTTTACTTATTTAGAAGACTGAAATCTGTCGTAGTAAAGTGCTGCACACGCAGATGACCCTTTATCACAAAGAGCTTGGATGTAGCTATGCACCAGTCGGTATAAGTAACAGTAAGGGTATGTGCACATGTTGCAGATTTGCCTGCAGAATTTTCTGCACAGAGTCTGCATCTCTTTGCAGAAAACGCAGGTAAAAATCTGTGTTTTTGCTGCGTTTTTTCCATACTGATTTGTATGCGTTTTTGTAAGCTAAATAAAGATCTATTATTTAACAAAAAAAAGAGTTCGGATGTAATTTCTTTGTCCAACCTCTTATTTTGCATTAGCCATTACACACACAGATAGATAGATCTATAGATAGAAAGATAGATAGATAGATGGATAGATCTATTGATAATTTTGAAAAAAAAGGGAAAAAATATGGCATGGGCTCCTGCGCAATTTTCTGCGCCAGAGAGGGAAAGCCGAGATCATGGAGGGACAATCATTAACTGGACTACGGCGGAAAGGTAAGTAGTATAGGTTGGTTTATTATTTTTATCTTTATTACAGGAGATCAATGGCTTCGGGGAATTAGGTGTATATGGTGAGTATGTACTCTATGTTATATATTGTATGTACTGTCTATAATGTATGTTATATGTATGTACTGTATGTTCCGTATTTTTTTTTAATTTTATTACTACTGAACACATGCATTGTCTGATGGGAATGCTTTCCCATCATCAGCAATACTATCACTGTGAGCGTTCATTGCCGGATGGGAGCAGTAGTCCCATCAGACAATGGCTGCTTAGGCCGGTTTCACATTCGTGCTTTTGAGCGCAGCGATGGCCTGCGCATGGCTGCCGCTAAGCCCCGCCCCCTGCCCCGCCTCCACCAGCATCTCCGCCTCCGGGCGCATGACGTTGCATGCGTCGTGCGTCCCCTATCTTCATCACAGAGGGCGCAGGCCAAACGCAACCTGTTGCATTTTGGTTGTGCTCGGCGCACCGTCAAAAGGACGCATGCGCCGCCAAACGCAGACTGTGCGCAGACTGCGCACGGCCTGCGCCCTCTGTGATGAAGATAGGGGACGCACGACGCATGCAACGTCATGCGCCCGGAGGCGGAGATACTGGTGGAGGCGGGGCTTAGCGGCGGCCGTGCGCAGGCCGTCGCTGCGCTCAAAAGCGCGAATGTGAAACCGGCCTTACATAGACTTGCACACACATACACACAGACCCCCGCACACACAGACACGCCCACATAGTCTCTGCCCACACTCCGTCCACACACTTCCCTCCTCCCAATCTGCAGCATTTATCGCACCCACATCCACAGCAAATCCGCAGATTGTACATCAGTGCCTGACTCAATGGAAGTCAATGGGTGCAGAAACGCTGCAGATCCGCAAAAAGAATTGACATGCTGTGGAAAAAAGCACCAAATCTGTGCAGATTGTTCCGCAGCATGTGCACAACTAATCTCCATTTCCCATAGATTAACATTGGATGTGCACTACACTGCTGATTTGATGCGAATCTGTGTGGCCAAAAACGTTGCTGATCCCCATCTAAATCGCAACATGTGCCAACAGCATTATAATGTTTCTAATTAGTGACTGGAGACAGAGACTTTGAAAATCACCCACGCTGTTTTTTTTTAAATTATTTATTTAGCGCGCAGGAGTCTGCTCATGAATACTCCCATCAGCCGCTCCTGCTATCGCTGTTATTAGCGGCATCAGGTGTCAGATGATGGGAGGTGTAGTCCCATCAGCTGACACCAGTGACTGGAGGTAAACTTTATACCTTCGATCACAGCTGAGAGCTCAGCAGGAACCGCAGCTCTCTGACCGGTGGGGATGATTTCACTGCCAATCAAAAGCAGTGTTTGCCACACTGTCATGCACATGACAGCATGACAAACGCCCTCTGTTCAGGCAGCCAAACCTGAACAGTAACATGGACTTCCTGGTGAAGTCCTTGTTCGGTGTCTGTGCCCAAACAGTAGGTGTTTGGTATGGATACCAAACTTTACTGTTTGGGTTCGCCCATCTCTAATGATAATTAATACATCTGCAGGTTCCTCTCAGCTTGAGCTTCCACAGGAAGAGGGGTGTAATATTGCTGCAATATAGCAGAGCTATAAAGCTGCAAAAAAATGTGTTTGTAAGAAAACAAATTTCAGTTCTCCTGTTCTGTATTAGTTACTTGTCTCATATTGATAACTACCTCTTCATGTAAAATAAGCACTGGAGTCTGAGTAAGGCCGGGGTCACACTAACCAACGCAAAATACGGTCAGTATTTTACATGTGTAATACGGATGAATAGCCCCTGAACAGTGCTCCGTATGTCATCCGTAAGCAAGGTGTGGTCGCGTATTTTGCGCATGTAAGCATCCGTATGTAATCCGTATGGCGAGATTTTCTCGCAGGCTTGCAAAATGGACATATAATGGAGCCCTATGACAGGGTTTATAACACAAACCAAAGAATAGATATAGACACATAGAATACATATATATATATATATATGTATTCTATGTGTGTATATCTATTCTTTTGTGTCTTTATTAAACCTGTCAGTGTGAGTTTACTGTATAGCGCACTGAAGTGCCGGCTTTGCTAAAAGACACCGAGTGCGTATTTCTCGCAGGTCATATGTGTGGTCCGTGTGTAATCCGTATTTTTTGCGCACCCATAGACTTGCATTGGCGTACTACGGCCGTAGTACGCTGACAATCGCAGCATGCTGCGATTGGCACGGACCGTAGAAAACAGATGAGAAATATACGGCTGGTGCGACGGACCCCATAGAGAATCATTTGTCCGTGTCTAATGCGTGCTTTTAGCACCTCTCACTCGGCCGTATTCCTCGCCAGTGTGACCCCGGCCTTATCTTCCAAGTAGCGTCCTCCCCATAGCCTGGAAGAGGTCTTTTACTTAAAGTGATAAAAGATGAATTATCTAGAACAAGTCATCTATGAGACACACAGTTATCACTGGTTTCAGCATTCTATAGCCTGTATGCTCATAAATAATTTAGGTAGGTCAAATGTGGTTACAGATTCCCTATAAGCTCTTAACCGCGTCCCGGCCGCCCACAGTAGTTAAACGTCGGCGCTAGCTGGGCTTTGTGCAGCGCCGGCGTTTGTCTATGGTGGGTGGTCTCGCAGCACTCAGGACCCCCAGGAGCCTGCAAGCACTGCGATTCCTGTGCAGAGCTATTCCTCTGACAGGTGACATCATCGGGACCTGATTAGATCAGGTCCCAATGATGTTAACCCTTTGCTATCTTCTAGATGCCACGATTGCGGCATTTAGAAGATAGCAGGAGGAGAGCCCTGCTATTTTTACCTGTAAGACGCCCCCTGCAGTCATATCAGCGTTGCCTGGCAGCCGGAGGTCACATGATGTCATCTGGCTCTGTCAGCTATGGTGGCTTGTTAGGCTCAGTCTGCAGTTGAGTCTAAAGGTACTGTCACACTTAGCGATGTACCAGCGATCCCGACCAGCGATATGACGAGGCCAGGATCGCTGGTACATCGCTAAGTGGTCGCTAGTGAGCTGCCACACAGGCAGATCTCACCAGCGACATCACTGGGGATGGGGTCGCTACTTACCTGTCACACTAGGCGATCCTGTGTCCTCCTGCCTGGCTCCACGCTCGTCGCTCGTCTCTCCACAGGAAGCGCCACAGGAAGCTGACGACGAGAAGCGGTCCAGGACGTTCTCGCGCGATCAACGATAACCAGCGGGGGAGCTGGTCGTAGGTAAGTATCAGACACAGCGATGTCGCTAGCAATATCGCTATAACGTCACAAGTTATAGCGATATTGCTAGCGATATCGCTTAGTGTGACAGTACCTTAACAAGCGATCTTCCTCTGCAGCACTGACAGGTCTCTTGCAATGCAATACATGTGTATTGCATTGTAAGAGACCAGTGATCAGACAAATGAAAATTGAAGCCTCATCCAGGGACTAAGTAAAAAAAAAGAAAAAAATATTTTAAAACTATTAAAAAAAAATCACAAAATAAATTTAAAAAAAAGAAAAAATATTAAACCAATAAATACATATATATATATATTTTTAAAAACAAAAAAAGTACACGTATTTGGTATTGCCGCGTCCGGAAGAAGCCAGCCTATAAAACGGTCACACTTGTTCACGCCTTCGGTGCACATCATAAAAAGAATAAAAAAAGGAGGAAAAACCTTTGCTTTTTCATCACGTCGCCACGCAAAAAGTGGAATACAATGCAATCAAAAAGTCATATCAAAATAAAAATGGTAGCAATGAAAACGTCATCTTGTCCCGCAAAAAACAAGCCACTATCCAGCTCCAACAACGGAAAAATAAAAAAGTTATAGCTTTCAGAATAAAGCGATGCAAAAACAATTATTTTTTCTATAAAATAGTTTTTATTGTAAAAAAGCGGCAAAACGTGAAAAAAAAAAAAATAAATGTGGTATCACTGCAATTGTACTGACCTGAAGAATAAAGCTGCCTTATTAATTTAACTACCCACAGAACGTTATTAAAAAAAAAAAAAAAAATTTCCAGAATTCCTGGCGTTTGATCATTCTGTCTCCCAAAAATCGGAATAGAAAGCGATCAAAAAAATTTTCATGTGCCCGAAAATGGTACCAATAAAAATGTCAGCTCATTCCACAAAAAACAAGCCATCACATGACTCTGTGGGCCAAAATATGGAAAAATTATAGCTCTCAAAATGTGGTGATGCAAAAACTTGCTTTCGCAATCAAAAGCATTTTTTTAGTGTGTGACAGCTGCCAAACATAAAAACCCGGTATAAATCTAGTATCGCTGTAATTGCACTGACTCGAAGAATAAAGTCACCTAATCACTAATACCGCTCAAGGAACGGCATAAAAAATAAATAAAAAACTACTTCTACACAGGCTATTGGTTTTTTCATTCTGCCTCCCAAAGATTGCAGTATGGCTTGGCGCACATTTATCCTGCGCTCTGCGCTGAGCGCTTATACCAGGGTTTCTGTGTAAATCTCTGATTTGGCACATCAGGGGCTCTCCAAACGCAACATGATGTCCGCTGTCGATTCCAGCCAATTTTGCATTCCAAAAGTCAAATGGCGCTCCTTCCCTTTCAAGCTCTGCCGTGCGCCCAAACAGTAGTATTGTCCCACATATAGGCTATCAGCATGCTCAGGAGAAATTGCTCAACAAAATGTATGGAGCAATTTCTCCTGTTACCCTTATGAAAATGCAAAATATGAAGCTAAAACAATTTATTTGTGAAAAATGTTGCTTTTTTTATTTCCACGGCTCTATGTTATAAACTTCTGTGAAGCACCTGTGAGTTCAAGGTGCTCAATACACATCTAGATAAGTTCCCTAAGGGGACTAGTTTCCAAAATGGGGTCAATTGTTCGGGGTTTCCACTGTTTAGGCATGTCAGGGGCTCTCCAAACGCAACATGGCGTCCGCTGTCGATTCCAGACAATTTTGCATTCCAAAAGTCAAATGGCGCTCCTTCCCTTTCAAGCCCTGCTGTGCGCCCAAACAGTAGTATTCTCCCACATATGGGGTATCGGCATGCTTAGGAGAAATTGTAAAGCAAAATGTTTAGTCCATTTTCTCCTGTTATCCTTGCGAAAGTAAAAAAAAAAAAAAAGGTCTAAAGGAAAATTTTTGTGAAAGAAAAGGAGATGTTTCTTTTTTCCCTCCACATACCATTCGTTCATGTGAAGCACCTGAAGGGTTAATAAACTTCTTGAATGTGGTTTTGAGTACTTTGAGGGGTGCAGTTTTTAGAATGGTGTCACTTTTGGGTATTTTCTGTCATGTAGGCCCCCCAAACTCACTTCAAATGTGAGGTGGTCCCTAAAAAAATGGTTTTGTAAATTTTGTTGTAAAAATGAGAAATTGCTGGTCAACTTTTAACCCTTATAACTTTTGGTTCCAAAATTGTGCTGATGTAAAGTAAACATGAGGGAAATGTTACTTATTAAGTTTTTTGTGTGCCATATCTCGCTGATTTAAGGACATAAAAATTCAAAGTTGGAAAATTGCAAAATTTTCTACATTTTCGCCAAATGTCCGTTTCTTTTCACAAATAAACGCAAGTTATATGAATGAAATTTTACCACTATCATGAAGTACAATATGTCACGAGAAAACAATGTCAGAATCAGCAGGATCCGTTGAAGCATTCTAGAGTTATGACCTCATAAAGTGACACTGGTCAGAATTGAAAAAATTGGCCCGGTCACAAAGGCAAAAACAGGCTCTGGTGCGAAAGAGTTAAGGAGAGTGTTTCTAAACTTTCCACACTCTTATACAGAGATAAAGCTAATGCCAACCTTAGAACTTTCTAAACAATGATTATGAGTTTTTAAGTGCCTCAATTGCAACTTTGACAATTTTTTACATTTCAGTTATCTAAAATAAGATTCAATGTACCTTCATAATGAAGATTTAATTGATTCAGTATTATACATTTTGGAAAAAAAACAACCTAAAGGACATAAATTCAAAACCAGAAACCAGAAAAAAACAGCCTTACCAACACCAGTTCAGATCACAAATGTGCAAGCAGGATGCATCAGACCCAAATTATAAAGGCAGGGGAAGCACAGGTGAAAACTACTGATGAATGCAGCCACTCACAACCCTACCAATTTATGGAGGGCTACCTCCACTCACAACCCTACCAATTTATGGAGGGCTACCTAGTAAAAAAAAAATGCACACAAATGAGGCTTGAATAGAATGCCAGTCACACAGATACGTGTGATGCACAGTGTCCTGCTATCATATACGTTATGAAAAATAACGTATATGATAAATACATAACATGAGGTATCGGTTGATATTTTGGCCAAAATAGACAAGGTCGCAACCCACGTCAAGGGTCCTCTCGCTTGCAAGTCCTAACACCAATTTCAAAAAAGACAACCTAAAGGACATAAATGCAAAACTTTTTTTTTCTATTTTGTAGTCTAGCATCTGATTTTATAGAACTTCGAGTAGCCTAAAAATCCAATAATTACTAATTGTTTTGGGATCTTAGCTCATTAATACCAGTGGAAGAGCAAGAGATTATGTCAGCAAAGACTGAAATCCACAGTGATTCTTTGGCATATTTACATCAAAATCAACATGTACTAATATATGCCTTAAGTTTTTGCAGAGAAATAAATTGCTATTTATTCATGGAAGCATAATTATATCCAACTTTCAATACATGGAGCTCACTAACAACAGTGAAATGTTACGTACTTTTATATAACTTCTTATGCACAGCTTTGTCTTATACATGAGGCCTAACGTTTTAGGGTCTTGCTAGTTTTCACTGAGTAAATTGCAGCTAGTGTATGGATTCTTACAGTCAATGATCCATAGAAGAAACATATTCAAATTAGCTATCCTCCAGGTGAAAGAAAATGGTTTAATTAGTGCCATCCTGACAATGCTTTCTCCATAAAAGAGCCTTGAATCATGAAAAATAGTAGAGGAAGATGATATCACTTTGAATCAAAATGATTCCTTACTGACCAAATGTGTTTGGCGCTGGACCGGTGCTTTTCTCAGTGCATACTTGTTTTTTTTTTTACTTTGAACAACTTTGAATGAGGTTCTATCCTTTAAATGCAAAAATTAAATAGTCATCTGCTTCTTTCTTAATATATATAATATATATGGCACTTCTTCCCTTCCTTCCTTCTCAATGAACTCATCATGCACTCAGAAAAATCAGCCTAATTCCAATTTGGTCAAAGTAAGACAGACCACCAGAACAATGATATATAGCATATTGAAATCTAACGAGAGTTGTGAAGTAAGGAGAAATGAGGAGCACTCAGTAAAATGAGAGACAGTTCAGACTTAGGCAGTTCAAGCTGTAGCATCTAGCAAATGTATTATTTCAGTGCTGGATTCACAGCCACACTGTTTAATACTGCTGTATAATTTAATCTACGATACTGCTGCTTCTGTTGTGTGTTGTATAGAAAGATGACTATGAATCTGTCTCTATGTGTGTATTGTGTATGGGAGACATCATAGCACATAATTTCCACCCACCAGCTCAGAGAGAACTTAAAATTAGAGAGAAAACATGCAGAGTAGAAAACTGAGGAAAATGCAGGATACAAATCGCGTAATGGCCAGAAATGGTGAAACGTTATCTAAAGTGATTGGTATACTTTAAAAATCAACTCCACTACTGAATAAAAACAATGTGAAAAATTGAGCTTGGTATTTGCCTAGAAATGTAACACTCGTGCATGATTTATGGTGTGTGTCTCTCATACTAGGTGCAAATGATCAAGAAAATAGTATGGGTTTTCATGGTAATGAAAATCACAAAAGCAGCTTTTTAGGTCCTCCAGGAGGTTGTTTAGACTTTTATTTTGCTGAATAGTGTGTGTATGCCATATGTTTGCTTTTTGTCTGTTGAATAATTTATGGTCTGTGAAAAAAGCTATATGTGCCCAATTTATTACAATGATATGAACTGACATTGCTTCATGGAATTGACCTTGTGTGAGGAAATGAAAATGGAGATTGGTTACCAAAGTTTTATTAAGAACACATAAATGAAAACAAAATGCATAAAAACCCATGAGTAAATAATGATTTAATGGAAGGATAATAGCATAGGTGATCTTCTAGTAACATTCTCCCTTGTTCTTCTAGCAAGATTTACTCTACGGAATCAGTCAATCTGGCGTGAAAGCGCTTCATTAGTAACCTAATGTGGTATATATATTCCATGCATACACATTTATAAAAAGCACAACTGCGGCTTTTCTACCTAGGGCAGATAACAAGACCCTGTCACTTCTGTGATCAGTCAATTTTTTTTTTACTAAAGGACAATTATTTTTAAATTGAAAAACAAATTATAGATTTATAACATCAAAATAATATACCGTAGTTTCAGCAATGTTATTGCTTAATATCTCACAGGAAATGAAGATATGAATTACAGTTTGATAAAATCTTGAACGCTTAATGTATAACTGTGTGTAGAATTCTGAACAGGTAGTTTATGGCTTGAATTCAACTCTAGTTTAATTTGGGCGAAAGGCTTATCGGCTCATACTCTGCAGCCACGTCACAACACAGGTTTGGCATCAATTTTGCTGAAAACCACACCAATATGTGAAGTGACGCAGTCTGGAAATGACAGCAGCTAAATGCACATTCATTGCAAAAAAAAAAAAATACCAATAATAGAGAAGTTTCCCAGTCATTCTTTCTATCCAGGGCACTAATAACAGTAATGTTTCATTCTCACTACCATATTTTCAGTCCAAGTCCTGTCTGCGGAAAAAAATGAAATCACATGGACTGCTGTGAGACCCATGTTACTCAATAGACCTGGTTTTTTAAAAATTTTTTTCTGTTTTCTTCATGCGGACAGAATGACCATGATAAAAAGATTGCATCATGCAGTAGGCTTTTCTGTACTTGAGTTGAGACTCTCTCATTCAAGTCTATGGATCCCATATGGATGAACGATATGACATCTGATTGTTGTGGATATATTGCAATTTATATAATGGGAAACTGTTTTGGGTGAACTTTACTGCTGGTGTTTAAAAATGAATGTCCTACAGATGTCATGCGGATGGTATATGGATGGTATGCAGATGTTAATACAGATGGAAAGTCATATGTACTTTTTCAGTGGGAAATGGGACAATATTTTATACACTTCTGTGAATTTAGCCTAATGCCCCTTTCACACTGCGTTGTTCTCCATGTTAAAGGGTCCTATTGGAGTTTACGCCAGTTACAACCACCCACAAAACAGGACTTGGGTGTATGCGCCATCGGGGTGGCCATTGACTAGAATGGTGCAGGTGGAGTCACTGTATTCTCTGTCATGCTTCATTTTTTAGTGTATACGCCTAATGCAGGCGGATAACCATAAATACTAGACTGCATCCGGGCTTCCGCCTCCAGTAGGTGTTCAGTGGGGCAAAAAAGTATTTAGTCAGTCAGCAATAGTGCAAGTTCCACCACTTAAAAAGATGAGAGGCGTCTGTAATTTACATCATAGGTAGACCTCAACTATGGGAGACAAACTGAGAAAAAAAATCAAGAAAATCACATTGTCTGTTTTTTTTTCATTTTATTTGCATATTATGGTGGAAAATAAGTATTTGGTCAGAAACAAGCAATCAAGATTTCTGGCTCTCACAGACCTGTAACTTCTTCTTTAAGAGTCTCCTCTTTCCTCCACTCATTACCTGTAGTAATGGCACCTGTTTAAACTTGTTATCAGTATAAAAAGACACCTGTGCACACCCTCAAACAGTCTGACTCCAAACTCCACTATGGTGAAGACCAAAGAGCTGTCAAAGGACACCAGAAACAAAATTGTAGCCCTGCACCAGGCTGGGAAGACTGAATCTGCAATAGCCAACCAGCTTGGAGTGAAGAAATCAACTGTGGGAGCAATAATTAGAAAATGGAAGACATACAAGACCACTGATAATCTCCCTCGATCTGGTGCTCCACGCAAAATCCCACCCCATGGGGTCAGAATGATCACAAGAACGGTGAGCAAAAATCCCAGAACCACGCGGGGGGACCTAGTGAATGAACTGCAGAGAGCTGGGACCAATGTAACAAGGCCTACCATAAGTAACACACTACGCCACCATGGACTCAGATCCTGCAGTGCCAGACGTGTCCCACTGCTTAAGCCTGTACATGTCCGGGCCCGTCTGAAGTTTGCTAGAGAGCATTTGGATGATCCAGAGGAGTTTTGGGAGAATGTCCTATGGTCTGATGAAACCAAACTGGAACTGTTTGGTAGAAACACAACTTGTCGTGTTTGGAGGAAAAAGAATACTGAGTTGCATCCATCAAACACCATACCAACTGTAAAGCATGGTGGTGGAAACAGCATGCTTTGGGGCTGTTTCTCTGCAAAGGGGCCAGGACGACTGATCCGGGTACATGAAAGAATGAATGGGGCCATGTATCGTGAGATTTTGAGTGCAAACCTCCTTCCATCAGCAAGGGCATTGATGATGAAACATGGCTGGGTCTTTCAACATGACAATGATCCAAAGCACACCGCCAGGGCAACGAAGGAGTGGCTTCGTAAGAAGCATTTCAAGGTCCTGGAGTGGCCTAGCCAGTCTCCAGATCTCAACCCTATAGAAAACCTTTGGAGGGAGTTGAAAGTCCGTGTTGCCAAGCGAAAAGCCCAAAACATCACTGCTCTAGAGGAAATCTGCATGGAGGAATGGGCCAACATACCAACAACAGTGTGTGGCAACCTTGTGAAGACTTACAGAAAACGTTTGACCTCTGTCATTGCCAACAAAGGATATATCACAAAGTATTGAGATGAAATTTTGTTTGTGACCAAATACTTATTTTCCACCATAATATGCAAATAAAATGAAAAAAAAACAGACAATGTGATTTTCTGGATTTTTTTTTCTCAGTTTGTCTCCCATAGTTGAGGTCTACCTATGATGTAAATTACAGACGCCTCTCATCTTTTTAAGTGGTGGAACTTGCACTATTGCTGACTGACTAAATACTTTTTTGCCCCACTGTATATGGCCAAAAAAGGTTCATGACAGAGCACACAGTGACTCCGTCTGCACCAGTCTAGTCAATGCCAAGGAGGGGTAGAAAGAGTCAGCTCACCAGGTCTTGCGTCATTGTAATTCAGTGGAGACATCGAATGGAGCCACCAGGTCAGAGCTGCAGAAGCTGAATGACAATGAAAAGGATCCTCTAGTGATGAAGCAGGGTAGGTTTAAAACGTCACATTTATTAGTACAAATTATAATTGTAAATAATCAAAGAAACCTCATGTACCACACTCATGAGTAAGGCTCCAGGCCAAAACGCGTTGGTTTAGTGTGCTACATGAGGTTGCCACGATCATTTATGATTTTAATATCTGCTATTTAATGTGAAGTGTTATACCTACCCTGCTTCATCACTGGAGTATCCTTTTCATTTTCATTATAGTCAATCGCCCAATGGCGCATACTCGAATAAGAAAGAAGTAAGAAAATCCAGTATCAGCAGCCATGATAAGAATATTAAAACATGACTTTTAATAGCATCATTAAAAAATATCTAAGATCAAAAAAAATAATGAATCAGAAAAATGAAAATGAAAAGGGGGGGTGAAAGGAAAAAAAGGGGGACACACGATTTGGGCTCAGAAGCCCTTAGTCCTGACAATGAGTGCGTCCATGTCAGGGAGATTTATAGGAAAGGGAAAAAATGAGGACAAATGAGACTTCAGACGTAATGAGACACAGGCCATGAATAATTACAATTAATGAGCACACAGGCACCTATTATACAGACTAGGGGTAATCTTTTTACTCTTAGACCTGAGATGGTGAAAAGGGGGCATCCTCTACGTCTGGAGGAAAGAAGGTTTAAGCATACTCACAGACGCAGATTCTTTACTGTAAGAGCAGTGAGACTATGGAACTCTCTGCCATATGATGTTGTAATGAGTGATTCCCTACTAAAATTTAAGAAGGGACTGGATGCCTTTCTTGAAAAGTATAATATTACAAGGTATATACGCTAGATTCCTTGATATTGCGTTGATCCAGGGAGCTACTCTAATTGCCGTATGTGGAGTTGGTAAGGAATATTTTACCCCAATGTTAAGCTTACTGTTTGCCACATGGGTTTTTTTTTTGCCTTCCTCTGGATCAACATGTTAGGCTATGGGTTGAACTAGATGGACTTAAAGTCTTCTTTCAACCTTAAAAACTATGTTACTATGTATGTAAATAACACATGACAAAGAACTACAGTGTGAATACAAGGCAATACAAAATCAAAAAGTAAAGCTTGAATAGTTAACAATGAACATGACAGATGTCAAATGCAGAATGTATAGGGGGCTAGTAAGTGCAATAAATCAGTTTTAAGCTGTGTGCCCACGTTACATTTTTTTTAAGTGTTTTTGAAGCGTTTGTGCAGGATCAGACGCTTCAGAAACGCTTAAAATAAGCATCCCATTCATTTTAATGCATTTTTGTTCCAATTGATGCGTTTTATTCCGCATAGGAAACGCTTAGCGGCAGAAAACGCAGCATGTTCATTATTTTCCGCTTCAGTCCACGTTTTTAGCCGTTTCCTATGAGTCCAGAAGATGCGCGAAAAGAAACGCATGTAAAACACGTGTATTTTTTTAAAAAAAATGCGCGGAAAAAGACTCGCATTTTCTGGGAAGGAGTAGTGTTTTCTATCAGTTTAAAAACGCTAACGTGGGCACATAGCCTTACAGTTAAGGCCTCAGGGTATCTTGTGTTCAGTCTTAAAATCCAGTGTGCCTCATATTTCAAAATTGTTTTCTTCCAGTCACCCCCTCTAGGGTGCCGATTAACTTTCTCAATGCCAGTAGCTATAAATGAAGAAGTATTGCCCTGATGTATGTCCAAAAAATTGTCTAAGCCTTTAATTTTAATAGGATTATAAGCAGCATCATGGATGTGTTCTGCTAAACCAACTTTTAACTTACGGGGAGTGCAGCCCACATTGTCACGTCACCGTCAGACGCGAAGCCTGCTGTCCCGTCCTCAGCCACCAGGAGGCGACAGACTGTCACGCTGCCCTCGGGCTCGGGGCATGCTGTCCAAGCCTCGGCCACCAGGAGGCGCCGGACTGACACATCAATGTCGAACTCAGGGCCTGCTGTTCCTGCCTCGGTCACTGGGAGGCGCAGTTGGTTCACGCCCGAGTGATGGCGGCAACAGTGAAAGGGCTTCTGCGCAGACGTCTAGTGGATGCAGACTCCGCTCCTCTGTCAGTCATGAAGGGGTTGGTGCATCGTCATCGGGTCTGGTCCTGGGGGCGGTCCTGATGACATCAGCAGGCCGAAAGCCTGTGAGAGATGACCTGATCCCTCAAATACTTTGGGACTGGGCTTGCAAGCCGCCGGATATATTCTTGGTTCCCCTGCGTGCTACTTTATGATTTACTATAGTTGATTCTGACCTTTGCCTGGATTTCTGACTCTGCTCTGCCTAATGATTCTGTACCTCTGCCGTCCTCCTGGTTTATGATTCTGACTTCGGCCTGAATTTGACTCCGCTATTGTCTGCCGCTTTTGTACTTTTGCTGCCCGCCTGGTTAAGACTCGGATACCTGACTTCGCTTTTGGTCCGTTTTTTACCCCTCTCCGGCGACTGTCCTGCTCTGGCCTGCTGCTCATATTCAGACAGTGCCTCCTGGGCTCTGCTGTAAATCCAGATCCCTGTATAGGGGTAAAGGGTATCGGGGTTGCTCGGGGTGCTGTCTTACTGCAGCCCAGACTTGCAGACGGACGTCACACACATATTGTTTGGCACATATTTTACATTCGGTCAAATAAACAACATATGTTGTGTTGCAGTTTATGAATGTATTTATGTAATACTGTGTAAGAGAGCTTAGGATACAAAAGTCGATGTTTTAGACATACAGTATATTTGTATAAACTGCATTTAAGTAGGTCATATCTGAAATTACCTGTAAGATATGCTACTATATTACCTGTAAGAATTTCAAACATGAACAGTTCCACAAAAAAGGTTAGGAGAGAGCATGTCTCCTTGAGGTCTATCTTGGGATGCAGAATGTCTCACACCATGCATCACAATATTAGCCAATTGGTCATCTTGAAAAAGGATTGGAAGATTCATATTAAAAATGGAGGTAATGGCCTGATAGTCAGTGCTAAAAGACGCTACAAACGTGACAGTATCTGATGTATTCTTGTGCGAATGCGAGGATGAATTATTGAGAAGATCGCACTGTGGTTTAGATGCTGCTATACATTGTGCCGGGATTAAGGTTGGTTTATTATACCCTCTGGGTGTTAATCTCTTGTTAATGTTAACACATTCATGTCCAAAGGAAAAATCTTCAGAGCAAGTTCAACAGGCTCTGACAAACTCACCCTGTACAGTCCAGTGTCGATGGTATTACTAACAGGATTACCTGTGAGAGACATCAAGAAAAGATGTGTGCATGCATGTAAAAAAAAGGCGTTGTGAACTACAGAAATAAATATAAAAATGGACAACATGGCAAGCAATGAGAACCTGACAACAGAGGACACTAACATAAAAAGTAGAGAAAGAGAGGATGAGGTGGCTCCCTGGATATAGGAGTTGTCTGTCTCTGACAGTCGCTCTCTATGGGTGAGATTCACTGTCATCCTTCCTTGATCGACATGGCTGACATCTATGTCATCCTTGCTCTGTTAAATTCTTGCACCTGTACAGGAAAGAACAGGAGCTGCTCAGGTGCAACAGACTGTGGGTGACATAAGAGGGCAACAATTGTGGGGTCAAAGGAGGCACTGAATATGGTACAATACTCATCAGACTGGGCGCTGCTGATTAGCTTACGGCGTGGGAGAATGATACAAGATATTTTTCTTAGGTTTGCCAGGTGGATGGGATTTTTTCAGGATGACTTTTAGGTGCAGCTGAAAGGTAGTGGTTATAGTTTATATAGGCTAAACCTGCTGACATGTTCCCTTTAATCCCTTCCCAACATATGACCTACAGTTACTTCTTAGGTAGCCTCTATGCCTTAAATGCGGGCTCACACCCAGAACCCACATCTTTTCCAGCAGATAATGGCAAAATTATTTTAATAAAGGCATTTTACTCAACAGAGGCTTCATAGTAGATATGAGCCTAGGAGTATAGGGAGCACAACATTCTTCAATTCCTTTATATCCCCCATGTTTTTACGGAAACACTGTGTCTGTGACTGTCAAGAGTGAGGGGGGCCTCAAGCTGTCCCTAGAACTGGGACCCTTACTATCCCTGCTCCAGGTGTACTTTTGAAGGTAAAGAGGCCTTAGTCTTCAAACTTACTATGCTCTTGTTAAATCATATTGAGTCCACTCCCCCATCACATGAAGCATGGGACAGAAATGTAAGGTAAACAAGACACAGAGGCAAAACAGGGATAATAGAAGACCACTATGATGCAAAAAGCACTCACCCAAAATGGGAATGAGGATAGGGACAGGGAGGAATAAATTGAATAGGAATTGGACAAGGAGATAGCACTTAGCACAGAAAGAAGATTCTTTCACCTGCAAGGAAAAAAATGCCCAGAGGCAGTATATGTAGGGAGTAGAGATGATTAGCAGCAGCAACAGCTGTGTGCACAAAAGCTGAATGTTCCCCACCAGCATGGATAGCATCCTTAACCTCTTCAAAGCTGAAGGAAATGAAATGCATTTAAAATAGAACACAAATCACCCATTGTGACCTTCTAACTCCAGGTCTCCCAGGGGGATATGACACCCTCTTGACACATGCTGGGACCAACGTCTCTGCTGAGCAGGAACCTCTGAGGCTGCAGAAGATTGGGAGACCGCAGAGGACATGGCTTGAGATTCCCCCTGTGCAGTGGTGGGAACTCAACGCCTAATATATATACAGTATATACTCTGGTATGATCACTGCCAAGCTCAGCAATAACCCAAGTAAACTAGCTGCTACCACCAATTGTTTATGCACACCGATTGGACACCATTTACAGGTAGTGCATGGCTTGGGGTTTGCAGTTTATAGAGCAAGAGGTACAAAGCTATTAAATTTTATAGATTTAATCTGAAAAGTAGGCAGTAAATATATTATCAAGAGTACAAAATAATACGTAGTGTACAATTACATAAAATAAAAGTACGAAACCTGTGTCACAAAAATGGCGCAGATGTTAGTGGAGGGAAGGTCTTTTTTTAGGAAAATCTGTATTTATATATAAGATAAAAGTCTTGCCCACATACCTCTTCGCATGGCCTTAAGTTGGGGTTGGTCAATGGGATGCGGCTAGGGACCAAACAATATGGAAACCCCGATTTTGAGGATATCTTCTCACCTGGAGTTCCCAGGCGGAAGATATTTTTACCATATTTCCTATCAAGATTTTAGCTTTCCACAGATAGTAAACATGGCATAAATATTGTTATCCATGTGTCTGATATTAATTTAGAGCTGATGTTCAGGCTGCCCCTGTCAGTAAGTGCATTACGTATGCCACTTCGTCACAATGCAGAAAATATTTCTCCCATAAACATATGACCTATGACATTCACAAAAAAACAATATTCAACTGGAATTCAGTGTACTAATGTCTGATATTATTGGCAAAATGTGGCTTTTAAGAGAGGAATCTTATTTCCCCAGGCAGAAATGTCATACTCCCCGCCAACCTCTTATATATACTGAGCCCTAGACTTCTTGTCTGCTCTTCAGAAGAGAACCCACTTTAGGTAACTAGTCACAGCAGGAGGTCATAAAGCAGGTGAAGTGTTAGCTCTTGTTGCTTTTCCAAGTTATGATTAAGCCATGCTTAAATCCTCAGTATGAGGGTGACATGAATGCTTTTATAGATTTTACCATTACATTTATGACATATGCTATGTAGCCAATATAAAGACACATACATACATAATGGGTCAGCACACAGTGATTAATGAATACATGAAGTTCAATATTGCTGTAAACGTTAAAAACATAAGGTACTTAATTAATATTATGTGCTTGTATGGCTTATGCCCTTTTGGTAAAAAAAAGTTAACTAAGAACCTTATGTTTTTATTGCTAGTGTGATCATGAGTTACTCATCTTTCCATGCTCCATTGATACATTTCTTAAACTGCTCTTGTGTTTTCGCACTAGTGGTATTCTCAATATGGCTAACACATGCTGACTCGCTGTCACTGCTAATACAAGTTAGGGCTAATTGCAACCTGCAGTCTTCCCAGTGGCAGCGAATCAAAACCATATTTATTTTACTCACTTATATAGTGCCATTCATTTCACAGCGCTTTACAGACATCAGCAGTCATATATGATTTACTGACTTTTCTAAAACAATAAAATTAATGGAGCTGAATTAGGTTGAGACGGTTGGTTCGGCACTCCATGACAGTTCCACTTTCTTATGTGGTCCCTTGGGAAAATTAATTGCTCATCCCTAGTCAACTGCATACAATGGTTGCCGGCTTTCCTGATTTCCTGGAACACCCGGGCTGATAAAGGAGTAAACCTATAAACCCTAACCCACAGTGGGGCATGGGGCAAAGTTTGGCATTAACCTGAGGGGCAGAATGGGATTTTGGGTGGGACATAACCACTCCATAAATAATGGCAACTATAGTATGAATATATGTGTAACATAACAATTAGTACAATAATAGTAAAAGTAAAAATGAAGTTGGTAAGTGTCCCCAGACTTATCACTACCATACTATACAGTGATCAGAAAAATCCTATTGACTTATCATATTACATCAAATATATGCCTAAATATGTGGTCAAAAGGAAACCCCAGTTCCCTAAAGGCTTTGCACTCTGGAAATGATGGAGTTAGAAATTTCCACATTCTACATGCATATCTGTAATTGATCTCCTTGACCTTATTAGTATGTTTTTTAATGCTTTTCTTTCTAGAATTCTCAACTAAGAGGGCGCAACCGCACATTACCAATTATGCTGGGAACATGCAGCTTAACAATATGTCAGAGAAAGCTGGTCATTCAGAAAGCGAAGTCATACATCGGAAATCATATATATTTTATACATGACAAATGTCCACAAACATTTTAAATATATTTATTATCCCACAGGATATGCCATAAACGCTGTTTTGTTGGCCATACACTTCAGTGGAGAGGTGATTACTGGAAACAAACAAATCTTTTAAAATTTGAATTAGCCAAGTCCTCTCCGCATCCCGATTCACTTTTAAAAGGATGATGCATTCCCTGCCTCTGCTTTTATACAAGCTATGATAGTACCTCCAGATTGGCTGGCTACACCATGTGATGTAATAGCTGGAACACTTTATAAAGCAATAGGCCTAAGGTCATGTGAGCCTTCACTGATTCATTCAGTCTTCTGTAAATTTCTGGAATTTTCCTGGTTTAATGAATTTCTTAATATTCGACATAAAATCAATTTCCGTCAAATCTATTCACTCATCTCTAATGACCACACTTTTATACTGAAAGGAAAAGAACTCTGATTTGCACCTGTCACATACACAGTAGATAAATGCCTAAAATGGAAATACTTTTTATTCACTATAATTACTTTGTTATGTAAACAATACACAATTTTATTGAAATTAGGTGTTTCCAACATGACTCTTTCAAAACTCTTTTTTGAATATAATATAAGTATGAGGCTGTGAATTAGCCAGTTGCTTTCAAATTTCCTAACCACAGATGAATACCTTCAATTAGCTGGAAATCTCTACTGCTGGCTCTTTTTTCATTTTCATCCTTCTGAGGTTTATAGCCAATGCAAAATGAAATGAGCTGCTTCAATAAAAAAAAAAGTTTGTTCAAACATAAATTTTTCAGCACCCATTCGCTCTGTCAACTTCAGTAAATTTGACTTGGTTCACTGAAGCGGTAAATGCGTTTCACCTCTATCACAGGTATGACCTCTGATGAACATCTGAATGTTTTCCCTTCATTTACTCTCTTAAACCCGTTTCCAAATTTTGACAATATCTAATTGGGAGCACAACATTTATAAAGTTGTAAGAAATGTTACATGATGTTACTCTTTAAAATGGCTACTTATCACAACTAATTTTTTAGTACATAAATAACACTATCCTACTAGACAGGAACAGAGCAAATAAATTATTATTATTATTATTATTATTATTATTATTATTATTATTATTTATACACAATTAAAATTCAATACATATAGTTTTAACAGTAGCTATCTAATGCTGAAAAATGTCTTTGCTCCAAAGAGGGATCACTATAGTTAAGTGCTTTTTACAGTTTCATACTGTAAATAGTATAGTATAGAAGTATAATTTAAAAGTATTGGACCTCAATTTAAAATCTATAACAAGTCCAGTTTTATAAGTTTTGTCATAGTTTTCTTCATAAGCTATAAAACAGCATTGTAGCGCTTAAGCTTTCAAAAACAGAAAAAATAAGGGTGGAGATCTGATACAACATTCTGTCCCATTGCTGTTGGGTATGGAGTTATGCCCATTGTTGTAGGGAATGTGTAGGAGGAGGTAGATCAGCACCAACTAGTGTTAGTACCAGACCTAATTCCCAACCATAGCATTTTCTCCTCCTCTCCTGTTCCTGTGTTCATCACTGCAGCTCAAATACACAGAATTAATGGATCGTGGAAGACACGTACTGTATCCATCCATCATTTCTATGTCATGTGTCAACAGTGCAATGCCTTTTCAAGCTCATTGACAAGTCCAGTAAATGGCCCATCTTCTCACGCAAAACTATACTTGAGAACACAGAGCATGTAACCCATTCTGTGAGAAATAATGGTGGCTGGGTATCTTCCATCAAATCTGAGTGCATGCAATAATTTGATAAAAGACAGATGAACACCATCTGCTAAATGGAACACTATCAACTAGACCAAGAACAACTTGACTGGATGGGACTTGAGTTGGGACACAAGCTGAATATTAGGCATCTATCATTGTTTCTTGGTCACTTACTCAGGTATTGATGTCTGACGGTGTGGCGGAATAGAAGTAGGCTTAGTTTTCAAAGTACAACAAGTATTAACATGTTTCCCTTAGAATAAGACCTACCACAAAAAAAGCCCTAGTATGATTTTCAGGATTTTTTGAGCATGCTTGAAATATAAACCCTATTCCAGAAATAAACCCCAGTTACTGTCAGGGATGACATTAGGGGAAGACAGACTGAGCAATCGCCCAGTGATCATTCTAGCGCCATTGTTCTTCTTCAGCATATGTAAAATGTGGTTTGACATATATTGAACAAGGAAATAGGATCTCAAAAAACTAATGATGGAATTCAGGATCTGGTGTTATGTTGATGTTTCAGAATGTGATGACATGATTATGTTTTAATGTGTTCAAGAATAAATGTGGATTGTTGTTCAGGAAAAAATAACACATTCTCTAAAAATAAGCCCTAACCCATCTTTTGGAGCCAAAAATAATACAAGACCCTCTCTTATTTTAGAAGAAACATGGTAGATGATGATAATGTCACCGGACTAATGCTACTTGAGGATTTGGCCTGTACACCAGAAAGATGACTATGAGCAGAAGGGTTAGAAGAACAATTTGAACCTTTTTCATATTGCTGGTCAGCTTGAGCAGGTGATGTTGCTTGATGTGCTCATGAGAGCTAAGGTTCCTAGTCGATATGTGCCAGGATGTTCATGGATTATTTTCATCCTTCCTGCAGCAGAGCTTGCACACTGCAAAAGATTCATTTGCTCACCACTAAAACAACCATGACCAGAGCTTTTAGGCAATTTTGAGCCTTCTCTTCCAACACCAGTTGTGACATCATATGCTCTTGAGCTGCCCTCAAAAGAAGCAGATGTGTGCCCAAAAGATCTTTCAGCTTTAGGCTGACTCTTCTGATGATATAATCTCTATAATCTCCTAATTACACTGAGCTAGTTTCCAGATCCTGTCCATTACAAAATTATTATCATCATCATTATTCTTTACTGAGCTAACATTTGTCTTAGTGTGGGAAATGACATAAGCTCCTTTCCTTCCCTCGAATTTTCTCACCTCTAGAATTATCCTGATTTAGGCCTCATTGAGAAATCAATATTTTTCATGTAAGCAAATAAAATAAATGGTATTGGTGTCATCAGTGCTTTAGATCCATGTTTCACCAGTATTTTTCATGTATAAATAAATTAATAAATAAATGACAAAGCTTCTCCTATTCTTTGCAAACACAGACAACACATGGACGGCACATGGATGCATGTTTTTCATAGATTTGTATTAGCACTTACATATCATCCATATTGCCTGAAAAAAACAGGCATGTCGCCATGAATTTTTCTCATGCACTGTGTTTGTGCCCTTAGCTGAAAGTGTATTTTGGAAGTTTTTTTACCTGACAAATAATTTAACAATACTTTATGCCACCATATACTTGTGTCTGACAGATATTTGTCTGCAAATCATTTATTTAACTATATGGGAAAGTGTAGAAGACATTTCCTCTACACAGTGGCACACTAATATTTGTACACTTTGCAGTAAATGGATGGGACAGTAAATGGATCTGACATGGATGGGATCACTGGGACATCGTTAGGCTGATCGCTGGTGAGCTGTCACATAGACAGCCCCTCCAGCGATCAGGACCAGCGAGCAAGCTGATTTCCAATGTAAACAGCGGGTATCTAAGAGCCGCGCGGCTTCTAGATACCCGCTGTTTACATTGGAAACCAGCGTGCAGCGTCGCTGATCATTGCTCTCCCGCTGCCACATGCAGTGATGCGTGCTGGCCAGCAGGAGACCAAGGATCAAAAAATGGCCCAGGACGATCCTGCATGATCAACGATAACCGGCAGGGGGGGCGGTTGCTGATCCCCGTCACACACAGCGATATCGCTGGCGAGATCGCTGTGGCGTCACAAAATCAGCGATCTCACTGGCGATATCACTGTGTGTGACGGGGCCTTAAGATGGAAGGATGCCTAGAAATCCCACTAAACTGTGGCCACTGCAGGACATACACCTTCTGGAATGCATCCTTTAATTGTCTACATTAGTACAAACTTATTACCCTCACCCACAAAGCCCGCCATGGCTCAGCACCACCCTACATCTCCTCCCTTGTTTCAGTATACCACCCTACCCGCACCCTCCGTTCTGCTGATGACCTGAGGTTAGCATCCTCAATAATCAGATCCTCCCACTCCCGTCTTCAAGACTATACACGTGCTGCGCCAATTCTTTGGAATGCACTTCCCAGGTCAATACGATTAGTCCCCAACCCCCACAATTTAAGTGTGCCCTGAAAACGCATTTATTCAGACTGGCCTATCGCCTCAACATATTAACCTAATCTATCCCTGTGTGGCACAGCCAAAAGTATTACCATAACCAGGTTCCCCGCATCATGTTCCCACATGCTTTATGCATCCATTAGCCCTCTGCATCCGTACTGTAACACACTTAACATTATGGCTGGTCCATACAATCAGGGCAACTGTTACCACCCACCTTTCATGTCTCCCCTTTTTTTCCTCATAGACTGTAAGCTTGCGAGCAGGGCCCTCATTCCTCTTGGCATCTGTTATAATCTATTTGATTATTGTTATGCTGTAATGTCTATTGTCTGTACAAGTCCCCTCTGAAATGTAAAGTGCTGCGGAATATGTCAGCGCTATAGAAATAAAATATATTATTATTATTATTATTAGTGGGGACTAAGCTGAGAGCTCCTATTGATGTGAGCATGACATGCCTGATTGATATGCAATTTTCACCTGAGAAAATATTTGTTATATTTGTTACATACTCTTACAATATGGCATGAGAATCTATACAACTTAGAAACATTTATTATTATTCTTTGCAAATACTACATTGTACAACATACCCTGGAATAAAACTGATCCTTGAATAACTTTCACATGTCTATGAATGCTTTTTTTATAACAATGGTTCCATTTCTTTACAAATATATTGTGCTTGGCAATCCTTATTAATTATTCACAGGTTTAGTGGTCCAAGGAGGATGTGCATTTCTCAACAGAATTAACTGTAGACATTAACATTAATCACACATGCCACTTGAGACTAGAGTGCATTATGTCTCCCTGGAATCAATGCGCACCAGTACAGATTACTTTGTTACTGTCTGTGAAACATGCGGACACTCATTTTATGCATGGACACATTGGCAGAGAAGTATCAATGTTGTTTTCTCCAGTTTTATGCATATAGTGAAAAGTTGCAGGATATTAGCTCATGAGATCTCCATCTTCTGGGCAAGACGGTTGAATGAACATTCACTCCAGCACTGTGATTTTTTTTTTTTCAAAACCATATGAAACCAGCTTTATTATGGCATTACACAGCAAACTAAGTGTTGCGAAATATTTTATCACTATAGAAATAAAATTATTGTTTTTATTCTCTTCAATAGGAGGTGGTCTTCAGTGTCTCGCAGGGGCCACTATACAGTATACCAAGTTGTAGTGTTCCACTTAACAAACTGTGCCTGGTGTTGAATCCCCACCGATCTTATATTGATCACATAACTAGTTGTTATTAAGAGTTTACATACCCCGGCAGAAGTTTTGCTTTCTTGGCCTTTTTCAGAGAATATGAATGATAACGCCAAAACTTTTTCTCCACTCATGGTTAGTGGTTGGGTGAAGCCATTTATTGTCAATCTTCTGTGTTTTCTCTTTTTAAATCATAATGACAACCCAAAACATCCAAATGACCCTGATCAAAAGTTCACATACCCCATTTCTTAATACCGTGTATTGCCCCCTCTAACATCAATGACAGCTTGAAGTCTTTTGTGGTAGTTGTGGATGAGTCTCTTTTCTCAGATCATAAAGCTGCCCTCTCTTCTTGGCAAAAAGCCTCCAGTTCCTGTAAATTCCTGCGCTGTCTAGCATGAACTTCATGCTTGAGATCTCCCCAGAGTCCCTCAATTATATTGAGATCAGGAGACTGAGATGGCCACTCAAGAACCTTCACTATGTTTTGCTGTAGCCAATGACAGGTTGACTTGGCCTTGTGTTTTGGATCGTTGTCATGTTGGAACATCCAAGTATGTCCAACATTTGATGATAACGTGCTGCATTCATCTTTTCTTCAACTTTGATCAAGTTTCCTGTACCTTTGCAGTTCACACATCCCCAAAACATCAGCGATCCACCTTACAGTAGGAATGGTGTTCCTTTCATCATAGACCTTTTTGACCTCTCTCCAAATGTAACGTTTATGGTTGTGGCCAAAAAGTTCAATTTTGGTCTCAGCACTCCAAATTACCTTGCTCCACAAGCTTTGAGGCTTGTCTCTGTGCTGTTTTGTGTATTGTAGATGAGATACTTTGTGGCATTTATGTAGTAATGGCTTTCCTCTGGCGACTCGACCATGCAGCCAATTTTTTTTTACAATCCTTATTGTGCATCTTGAAACAGCCACACCGCTAGTTTTCAGAGAGTCCATTATTTCAGCTGATGTTAGTTGCAGGTTTTTTTTCATCCCAAACAATTTTCCTGGCAGTTGTGGACAAAATTTTTGTTTGTCTACCTGACCATGGATTTGTTTTTACAGAGCCCCTGATATTTCATTTGTTAATCACAGTTTGAAAGTTGCTGACTGACATTATCAATTTCTTGGATATCTTTTTGTATCCTTTTCCTGTTTTATACAGTTCAACTACCTTTTCCTGTAGATCCGTTGACAATTCTTTTGCTTTCCCCATGACTCACAATCCATAAACATCAGTTGCTGGATGAAAGATGCAAAAGTCTGTCTGGATCCCAGAAACTCACTCAGCTTTTATGCACACACACTGATTACAAGCAAACCTTTCACAGGTGAGGATGTTACCTTTAGTAGCCATTCAAACCCATTTTTGTCAACTTCTGAACATGCTATCAGGTCAAAATCACTTGGGTATGTGAACTTTTGATCAGGGTCAATTTGATATTTTGGGTTGTCATTATGATTTAAAAAGAGAAAGCACAGTAGTTTGACAATAAACGGCTTCATCCAACCACTAACCATGAGTGGAGAAAAAGTTTTGGTGTTGTCATTCACATTCTCTGAAAAATGGCGAAGAAAGCAAAAATTATGCCAGGGTATGTTACATTTTGAGCACAACTGTACATACATACACACAATTTGAGTTTTTAGAGTGACCTCACATGTTACTCTATGCCAGCTATTTTAAACTGACCCACTTACTGGACTCTTTTGTGGTCTGACCTGGCTTTTCTTGAAACACTTATTTGGACTACTGGATGTCCATTTGCTGGTTTGACCTAGTACCACCTGATCACTTTTGCTTATTTTTTATAGCTAACTTCTTGGATTCTGACCCTACTGCACTTTAATCACTGGCTTCAATCACCCAACCTTCAGACATAACACATGCATTGCCACTTCCTGTGGATGTATGTAATTTATCCGAAGGTGGGGAGAGTGACACCAGTAATGCTTAGCCGCAGGGATTGCGTGACATAACAATATCCCGCGATCCTGTGAAAGGCCAGTGCTGACATCACTGTAATGGTGCCAGCACCAAAAGTGAGTGTTGGGGTTATTATTTTACAAGGGAGAAAAATAAAGATTCAGAAGGGGTTGTTCAATTAGTGGACAACAACTTTAAATTGCAAGCTCTTGTAAGTTGAGTCCTTGTGTCTATTTTGTTTGATTAGTAATTTTTGATATTGTTGCTTTTCAATTATGATCCCTCAAAATTGTGCAGTATTGTGGAAAATAGTGCCACTATGTAAATAAAGATTATTCTTATTTCTATTGTGTTTGGTAGATAATGTTTTTTGCTGGATTGAATTGAAGAGTAATGGTAATAATCACATATATGTCAGGGTACATAGAGCTGCAAACACTACAAAATCCTCCATTGTTTATCCTGCTGATTACATTCAGCGAACTGCAAATAATACACAATAGTAAAACATGAATATTACAAAGTGGCTTTTCTTTTTTCATGACTAAATAGCTTCATTTACCGAAAGTTTACAGCTTACTGAAAAGAAAAGCGTCTTACTCTAAAGGAATGAGACTTCACAAGCACAAAACATAATCTCATACAAAAGTATTATTTTTTTATTTCAGCAGAGGATGATTGTATAACACTGTATGTTCATATAAGTTCAACCTGGTGTAGGGAAAGCTGGAAACCTTTGGGTAGATTTAAAGGGTTCTTCTCAGTTTTGTTGCTCAGGCATGCACCACCCTCCTGCCTTCTGGCTTTCTGCTTGCCCTGGACAGGTGGGGTGGGAATGCGCCAAGGCTTGACAGTTTGGACCAGCGGAATCATTGCTCATCAGGTCCAAACTGTGCATTCTCCAATGCTGCTAACAGGAGCAGTTTTCCTCTGCTACATTAGTAATGTGATATGGCAAAGCCAAGAATGGATATTTAGAGCAAAGTTCCCCTGTGTATGGACCCCCCTGTAAATGGTCTTCTACTTCAATTAGTTTTTGTGCTGATTGGTTTGCACTAGGAAAAAAGTAAAGACAGAATAATTCACCCTTTCCAGGACCAGTGATGTCTCTGCTACTTCTCAGTTTATGTTTACAGGCAGATACACATACAGTCATGGCCGAAAGTGTTGGCACCCTTGAATAGGCACATGTGACATTGCAGATATTAGGAGAATCACAGGGCTCTGTTTTCAACTGCCAATTATTACCAATATGGCTGCTGGACCAGGGTCTTACAAATGTTTTGTCTCAACTTAATATAGCCACATATTATGTCATTATTATTATTATACATTTATATAGCACCATTTATTCCATGGCACTTTACAGGGAAAAGGGGAAATATAGACAAGTACAATAGACATGTGCAAGACAAGGGACACATGAGTACAGAAGGAGAGAGGACCCTGCCCGCGAGGGATCACAGTCTACAGGGATGGGTAAGAATACACTAGGAGAGAGTAGAGCTAGTTGTGCGGTGGTTCAGTAGCTGTAGGCTAGTCGGAACAGGTGAGTCTTCAGGTTCTTATTGAAGGTTTCCGTTCTTGGTGAGAGTCTGATGTGTTGCGGCAGAGAGTTCCAGAGTATGGGGGAAGCACGGGAGAAGTCTTGTATGCGGTTGTGGGAAGAAGAGATGTGGGGGGAGTAAATAAGGAGATCTTGAGAGGATCGAAGGTTGGTGCGGGTAGGTACCGGGAGACCATGTTACAGATGTATGGAGGAGTCAGGTTGTGGATGGCTTTGTATGTCATGGTTAGGGTTTTGAACTGGAGCCTCTGGATAATAGGAAGCCAGTGAAGGGCCTCGCATAGGGGGGAGACCGGCGGAATAGCGGGGAGACAGGTGGATTAGTCGGGCAGCAGAGTGTAGGATAGACTGGAGTGGCTCCAGAGTGCTGGAGGGGAGGCAAGAGAGTAGGAGGTTGCGAGGTTGCAGTAGTCGAGGCGGGAGATGATAAGGGTGTGCACTAGTGTTTTTGTGGTTTCATGGTTGAGGAATGCGTGGATCCGGGAAATATTTTTGAGTTTGAAGCAGCAAGAGGAGGCAAGGGCTTGGATATGGGGTTTGAAAGAGAGGGCAGAGTCGAGGATCACCCCAAGTCACCGAGCGTGTGGGACTGGGGAAAGAGAGCAGCCATTGACACTGATGGATATGTCTGGTGGAGGGGTAGAGTGAGATGGGGGAAAGATGATGAATTCTGTTTTGTCCATGTTCAGTTTGAGAAAGCAAGCAGAAAAGAAGGCTGAAATAGCAGATAGACATTGTGGGATTTTGGACAGTAAGGAGGTGAGGTCAGGTCCAGATAGATAGATCTGCATGTCATCGGCATAAAGGTGGAACTGCAAGCCGTGGGATTCTATGAGCTGTCCCAGGCCGAAGGTGTAGATGGAGAAGACTAGGGGTCCGAGGACTGAGCCTTGAGGAACACTGACAGACAAGGGGAGAGGTGAGGAGGTGGTGTGTGAGAGGGAGACACTAAATGTTCAGTCTGTTAGGTATGATGAGATCCAGGATAGGGCCAAGTCTGTGATGCCAAGAGATGATAGAATCTGCAGCTGGAGGGAATGGTCCACGGTGTACAAGGCAGAAGACAGGTCCAGGAGAAGGAGAACAAAGTAGTGTCACTTGCTCTTGGTAGTTAGTAGGTCGCTAGTGACTTTAGTTAGGGCAGTTTCAGTTGAGTGATGTGGTCGGAAGCCAGATTGTAACCAGTCAAAGAGGGAACAGGAGGAGAGGTGGGAGGACAGTTCAAGATATACATGCTGTTCCAGTAGTTTTGAGGCATAAGGGAGAAGAGATATCGGGCGATAGAAACAGAGGATGGGTCGAGGGAGGGCTTTTTGAGGATGGGTGTGATTGAGGCATGTTTGAAGGATGAGGGAAAGACACCGTTTGTAAGTGAAAGGTTGAAGAGGTGTGTTAGAGTTGGGATGAAGACTGTGGCAAAGTTAGGGATGAGGTGGGATGAGAGCGGGTCAAGCGCACAAGTGGTGAGTTGTGATCTTGACAGGAGGGTGGAGAGCTGATCTTCTGTCATGGTGGAGAAGCTGGTTTTGGAAGAACAGGGCTGAGCGGCTAAGAGGGGCATTGGGGGCTGTGGGCCAAAGCTTTCTCTGATCGTATCGATCTTCTGCTTAAAGAAGGAGGTAAAGTCTTCAGCAGAAATGAAAGGAGATGGAGGAGGTGCTGTGGAACGGAGTAGAGAGTTGAAAGTGTGGAAAAGCTGTTTAGGGTTGTGAGACAGTGAGGATATGAGGGATGCAAAGTAAGTTTGCTTTGCGGCAGAGAGCGTGTACTTGAAGCTGGCAAGGGACTGCTTTCATGCGTTGAAGTGCTCGGTATTCCATCTCCGCTCAGCGGCACTGGAAACTTGTCTCAGTTCTTTGGTCAGGCTGGTCATCCAGGGCTGCCTGTTGATTGTATGAGTTTTGCTCTGCATGAGGGGGGTGGCTGAATCAAGTGTTGCTGTTATTGTGGTGTTATAAAAGTTGGCAGCAGCATCTGTGTCATGAAGGGAAGCTGTGTCTGTAAGAGGGAGAAGGGACTCAGAGAATGATTGTAAATTGAGGTGTTTGAGATTTCTGTGAGGGTGAGCAAGTTTGTGGAGTGGGGGTTGCGCAGTCGGAGAGGAGAGGGAAGAGAATGTCAGTAGGTTGTGGTCGGACAGGAGGAGGGGTGAGTTAGTGAGATTAGGGAGGGAACAGAGACGAGTGAAGATAAGGTCCAGCATGTGACCATCTTTGTGAGTGGCCGCAGAGGACCATTGAGTGAGGCCAAAGGAGGCAGTTAGTGATAAAAGTTTAGAGGCAGCTGAGGTGGAAGCGTCAATGGGGATGTTGAAGTTGCCCATGATGATGGTGGGGATGTCAGCAGAGAGGAAATGGAGCAGCCAGGTGGTGAACTGGTCGAGAAAGGTGGAGATGGCTAGTTATGGGGGGCGGTAGATGACATCCAGTTGGAGGTTGGAGGGGGAATAGATGCGGATGGAGTGCACCTCGAACGAGGGAAGAGTAGTGGAGGGTGGAAGTTGAATTGGGGTAAAGGAGCAGGTATCAGACAGGAGCAAGCCAACTCCTCCACCACGTTTGTTGCTGGGGCAAGGGGTGTGAGAGAGATGGAATCCGCCATAGGAGAGCACAGCTGGAGAGGCTGTTAGAAGGAGTGAGCCAGGTTTCAGTGATGGCAAGGAAGGAGACTTTGTTGTTGATAAAGAGGTCATGGATAAATGACAGCTTATTGCAGACAGAGCGTGCATTCCATAAGGCACCAGGTAAGAGGACGAGGGGAGTGGGGGCTGGATGAATAGGTATGAGGTTATCATGGTTGCATATCATGGAAGGGTGTTAGAAATGAGTGTGGGGATGTGTTGAGGAGGGTCAGGATTTGGGGATACGTCGCCAGCAATGAGGAGTAGCAGACAGAGTGTTAGAAGGTGGGAGAAGGATAGTACATGATGTGGCCGTATGAGTCTGGAGAAAAAGGATAGTATGTGAAGGAACAGTTCTGAGGAAAAGTTTAGGTGGCTGGGGAGGATGGAGGGGGAGATGACAAGTTCCTTACTAGGTGGGGGGATTTCAGGAGATTGTACAAAATATAGAAATATGGGGGTGAAAGTGAGAAGAAACTGAAACATTGTTGTGGTTACCAATTCTGTTACCTTTCAGTCAAATTCCAGTCCAATTCTAGTCTAATTCACAGTTGTGTAATAATTAGAAAGCTGTAATTTGAAAGATGGATTTTGAAAGATGCATGGTCAGTGTTCTGTATTACCTCATGGTACCTATGTATTACCTCATGTTACTGTGTATTGCAGACTATCTGTATTTTTATGCTTTGTGCAGTTATATATTCTGAAATGCTCCTGTTAATGCATCCTATAGTTTCACCCCTTCCTGTCACATCTGCAATCAATAAAAGAAGGTTACAATTTTACAGCCTCTTTTCTTAAAGAAGACAGGGGGGGTTTAGCTACATATCTCATTGCACACCCTGCTAACATGTATGAGGACAGTATAGTCAGACATGTCTGGTCAGATGTATGGTCCTGAATATATGTGCAAGTGAGAGGGGTCAGCTGTGAGGAGGTTGTGGGCGTGATTGCCCAGACCACATGTTCTGGCTCAAAGAGAGGTGATAAAAAAGGGGGGAGGGATTGACTACTCAGGTATGCATGGAAGACACAAGAGGAATGAATACATTATGGATACAAAAGCAGTGCGATACCAGGGTAGGATTATATGCAATTCATCCTTGCAACTAAATTGTAAAGTGATAATTTACTGCTTGATTCTGCCACTTTAATACTTTTATTTTCAGCTTTGATTTATGACGATATACTGTACAGTCATGGCCAAAAGTATTGACACCCCTGCAATTCTGTCAGATAATACTCAGTTTCTTCCTGAAAATGATTGCAAACACAAATTCTTTGGTATTATTATCTTCATTTAATTTGTCTTAAATGAAAAAACACAAAAAGAATTGTCCTAAAGCCAAATTGGATATAATTCCACACCAAACTTAAAAAAGAGGGTGGACAAAAGTATTGGCACTGTTCGAAAAATCATGTGATGCTTCTCTAATTTGTGTAATTAACAGCACCTGTAACTTACCTGTGGCACCTAACAGGTGTTGGCAATAACTAAATCACACTTGCAGCCAGTTGACATGGATTAAAGTTGACTCAACCTCTGTCCTGTGTCCTTGTGTGTACCACATTGAGCATGGAGAAAAGAAAGAAGACCAAAGAACTGTCTGAGGACTTGAGAAACCAAATTGTGAGGAAGCATGAGCAATCTCAAGGCTACAAGTCCATCTCCAAAGACCTGAATGTTCCTGTGTCTACCGTGCGCAGTGTCATCAAAAAGTTTAAAGCCCATGGCACTGTGGCTAACCTCCCTAGATGTGGCCGGAAAAGAAAACTTGACAAGAGATTTCAACGCAAGATTGTGCGGATGTTGGATAAAGAACCTCCACTAACATCCAAACAAGTTCAAGCTGCCCTGCAGTCCGAGGGTACAACGGTGTCAACCCGTACTATCCGTCGGCATCTGAATGAAAAGGGACTGTATGGTAGGAGACCCAGGAAGACTCCACTTCTTACCCCGAGACATAAAAAAGCCAGGCTGGAGTTTGCCAAAACTTACCTGAAAAAGCCTAAAACATTTTGGAAGAATGTTCTCTGGTCAGATGAGACAAAAGTAGAGCTTTTAGGGCAAAAGCATCAACATAGAGTTTACAGGAGAAAAAAGAGGCATTCAAAGAAAAGTACACGGTCCCTACAGTCAAACATGGCGGAGGTTCCCTGATGTTTTGGGGTTGCTTTGCTGCCTCTGGCACTGGACTGCTTGACCGTGTGCATGGCATTATGAAGTCAGAAGACTACCAACAAATTTTGCAGCATAATTTAGAGCCCAGTGTGAGAAAGCTGGGTCTACCTCAGAGGTCATGGGTCTTCCAGCAGGACAATAACCCAAAACACACTTCAAAAAGCACTAGAAAATGGTTTGTGAGGAAGCACTGGAGACTTCTAAGATGGCCAGCAATGAGTCCAGACCTGAATCCCATAGAACACCTGTGGAGAGATCTAAAAATGGCAGTTTGGAGAAGGCACCCTTCAAATATCAGGGACCTGGAGTAGTTTGCCAAAGAAGAATGGTCTAAAATTCCAGCAGAGCATTGTAAGAAACTCATTGATGGTTACCGGAAGCGGTTGGTCGCAGTTATTTTGGCTAAAGGTTGTGCAATCAAGTATTAGGCTGAGGGTGCCAATACTTTTGTCCGGCCCATTTTTGGAGTTTTGTGTGAAATGATCAATGTTTTGCTTTTTGCTTCATTCTATTTTGTGTTTTTTCATTTGAGACAAATTAAATGAAGATAATAATACCAAAGAATTTGTGTTTGCTATCATTTTCAGGAAGAAACTGAATATTATCTGACAGAATTGCAGGGGTGTCAATACTTTTGGCCATGACTGTATATAAAGGAATGCTAGATACAAGGTCACATTTCTAATTTGCCACTTTATGATATGCGACACATTTTTTTGATCTAAGCTCTATAAGCAGATATATTTCAAAAATTCAAATTTGACGGTTTCATGAATTTTTCCAAAAATTGGATGTGCTACAAATAAAAAGTGCTTTAGTTCCCCTATATGGCAGGTAGGTACTAACTAAGGAACATGCCTCTGAATGTGGATCCCCTATAAACAAAGCAAGATGAATACCATTCAGTGCCCAATTCCCCCCTCCCAACTACTCCCACAGGTGATGCACTAATTGGGACGCCAAACCAACCAATGGAGGTAAAGAAGAAGGGGCATCTGGTGAAGCCACGCATTGATGTGATGGAGGCCGCAGCGCCGAGGAAGGTGAGAGTACCCCCGGCACCACCAGTGCCTCCGCCAGCGGTCCTCATCATTCCGCCGCAGCACGCTGCCCCCTGCGCACCGGAAGGCCTTGGTACTTCGGGCCCGGTGGTGTATGCAGAGTTGAGCGAGGCCCCTGCTCAAGTCCCTGAGGTACCCCGCCTGGAGCCGCCAGTGCGGAAGTCATCCAAAGAAGACGCTGCTGCGTTCCCCCTGCTGATAGCAGCTGCGTTGTTGGAACCGGCCGTTACTCCGGCTCCATTGGAAGTAGTGGATGCGGCCTGTCCTGAGGCCGCGGTTATGCCGCTGCTGGAGTCGACTGCGGCCGACTTAGTGGGCCCTGTGATTCCAGCCTCCGAGGACCCGGTTGTCCCCATTTGCCACCTGGCCCCAGCGGCTGTTGAGCCGCAAAAATCATCGGCCGCCTCTGATCCACGCCCTTCCTCGGTTAAGTCCCGCCCACCGGACTCCAGGGCTCATGCCGGACCCTCTGTTTGGGTCGCAGGAGTTATAGAGAAGAAGAGGGCCAGGGGGCAGGAAGTCTGGAACCTGCTCCGTGAGAGGGGAGAGGCTGGCATGGCGGCTGCATGACCCCCGGGACGGCTCGTTTATACTAACTTGCAGAAAGGGACACTTCTTGCATCCTGGGAGCTCCACGGTTGTGGGGTCCCATACTACTGACCACCGAAAGGAGGATTGAACTGTCAGGAGTTCGTTGCACCGTTGTGCAGGTCAAAAGGACAGTTCACGGTCAGATTTAAAAAAAAAAAAAGAAATGTTTATCTGTGATTTTTATGTCTGTTTTTCTATGTTCCTCTTACAGGATAGTTTGTGTTTACTTGTTAGACTGACAGAGCGGGGATACTTAGAAGAGAGGGAGTGTCCATGTCCAAGGAAGGGGGGAGAAAGAAGACATGCAATGTTATGATTGTTATATTTTGGTTTTAAAAGCAAGAGAAAATGAAAAAAAAATTATAAAAATGGGTACTTGTGCTATTATAAAGTTGTTTGATGTATATTATGCCAAGGTAATATGCAACAGGTCCGGGTAAGGGAAGGTCTGCGGGACCAAAGGAAAGTGTGAGATCCGGTAGGGATCTAAGAGTTGAGGATGTCTGGGAGACCGGGACGCCGACCATGACATGTTATTGAAAGAAAGGAAAGTGAGTTGGAAGATGTGAGGAAGATAGCCGTCCTAGGTCAGGTCCCCAACACCACGGACACCCCTGAAGGAGGAAGGCGGGCGCTGGTAATGATCTGGAAGGTAAGAGACCTCGATCATGGCGTACCGAATAGTGGAAGGTGACAGTAGGGGAGAGTAGGGGAAGGTACACGCCATAGAGAGAGTATGGGTGTACCTAGCCCAATTTGAAAGACGTTGTCTTGTGGCGTGCGCGCTGGTGAGTAGCAGTAGGCTGCTCAGAGCATAGTGCTCCCAGTATGGTTCGGCCTCCCGCAGATAGTGGGCTTGGCTCAACAGCTGGTCCGACAACAGAATGTAGGTGTAGCTTCAGAACGACAAAGGCAGGGATGACGATTGTCGAGGACGACAATGGACAAAGGAAGGGAGAGTGTAGGGAAGGTGACCTGATGGACGGACGGACTAGTCAGAGTGAAGAAGGAAAGGTTTGCACAGTGTAGGTAGGTGTCGGTTATTACAGTGGGGAAACAGCTAGGAAATTGTAGTGGACGTGCAGTACCTTGGGTTGACCATTAGATGGCAGGGAGGAGTGTGAGCAAAGGACTTGACATCAGCTTAGGGCTTTAGAAACCGTTGGTCATGGGGGGCGTGGTGACAGTGACAGTTTCAAGGAACCGGGTTAGCCATAAATACTGAGGGAGGGTTCCAGAAAGTTCCAGTCCCCAGGGGGAGCCGCAGTGACAGGAGGACTGCGACGGTCTGTGCGCTGTGAGGTGAATCCAGACCAGGGGGACTGAGGAGAGAGAACAACAGGGGGGTGGTCCTGACAGATAGACTGCAACAGAGACGAGATAAAGGGAATAGGCACACCGTGTAAAGTACGACATCTGACCAGTGAACAGACTGTTGGTGATTTGGCTTAGGGCAGCCACAGTGTCGGAAGCTGTAACTACGTCAGGAAAGGAGAAAGGACAGGACGTATATATATATACGTCCCCAGCGAGAAACACGGTGTGTGAAGCGGCTCTGGATATAGAGGGCCATGAGTGAGGTACTGTGCTGTGTCGTGAAGCGGCTCTGGATGCAGAGGGCCGAGAGAGAGCGATATGGCGATGTGTTGCGAGGGCCGTCAGATGGACGGCACACAGAAATAAACTTGGACCTGTTGTCCCCAGTACCTGCCTCCATCTTGTCTCTGTTTCATCTCTGCGCGTTAAGAAGAGGGACCACCCCCCCAGCTCGCACTACCGACCCTACAGATATAGGCCATGTATGGCCAACCTATGGGTCCTTATTTCCTATAGTAAACTTATCCTTCCAGGGGTCTTTCAGGAACACAAACGTGGCGGCATAGAAGTCGCTGATGCGGCTGCTCTGGCGCCTTGATATTCAGGGATGATTGGGCTCGACAGGCCCTGAAGGATCATTGCCGTTGGGGCACAACAGGCTCTGAAGACTCTGTGCTGTTGGGTTGCAACAGGCCCTGAATGATCTGTGCTGTTGGGGTGCAACAGGCCCTGAAGAATCTGTGCTGTTGGGGCACAACAGGCCCTGAAGGATCTGTGCTGTTGGGGTGCAACAGGCCCTGAAGAATCTGTGCTGTTGGGGCATAACAGGCCCTGAAGGATCTGTGCTGATGCTGTTATCGCAGTCGCTCAGGTGACCATTGACCAGCCTTTGCTCAGGGTCCCTTTGTGGATGGGACGTGGGCCTCTGCTGTCGCCGAACAGTGAGAAGGTGTCCACTGAGGCCGGTGATGGAAGGGCCGCAGATGTGGGCGGAGACAGGGAGGTAGTGTCCAGGCCGCCAATGCCTGTCGATGCGCAGTTACAGCAGCGGCTCGGGGCCGCGGACCAGCCGCGACGTGACGAGGGAGAGCGAGCCCGGCTGTTTCTGAACGTGAATGGCGGGTGGCTCCCGGTGGGGGTCGGGCACATGTAACTTGACGGTCCTTCGGTCGCTTACCCTTCACAGACCCCTGATGGCCTCTCAACACCACTACGCCCGTTACACTATTTTCCTCTGTCAAGCACGGAGTCTTGTCTCTTGTCAGCCTCTCTGCCAACTGCCTCCTGAGCGTGCCCCCTGCTCCTTTTATCCCTGCCCTGCCCTCAGTCGCCCGGCAACCTTCAGTCATCTCTCTCCCTTCGTTGCCCCCCTGATGTCGTTTCTTCAGAAACCCTGATGGTGGTCCCCTTAGTTCCGGCCCAGTCACCCTATGGGAGTCCTCCTCCCCACAATTGTGATAACCAAGCCAAAACTTTATGTCATTAAAATACCCTTATGAGGTTCCTTAATTAGGTGAACTCCAGGGGAGATAATAGTGCACTGTGCATGGTTAATATTATATGAAGAAAGCAGTTGAATCAAAATAAACCATGAGGACGCAAAAACTACTCTCGACTCTGCACCTCTGTTGCATAGCCAGGTGACTCCCCCAGATATTGAGACTGAGTCTAATACATGTTTATTGGTATTGCGTTTTTTAAAATATTTTGATATGTTCGTGTATGTTTTTTGTATTGTCTTGTATTTTTTATTATGTCAGTAAACTATTATTTAATTTAGCCATTGCATGTGAATCTAATGGGCATTGAATCTTGGAATCCAGTGTAAAACACCAATTCTCCAAGAGAATCTACGAGACTCTCAAAACACACAGGAGGATTTCAGAAACCTCCTAGACATAAGCTCTATGGTGGAGTGAATAACTATAAGTCCCCTAACTCTTCACTTACTTCGATAAACTACGGGATGCTGAAGTTCTGGACTTACTGGGGGATAACTTGTAGCATGATGCTTTCTCATCTTTGTGCCAGATTCATTTGACACAGACTGCAAGAGGGAAGGTGACAGACTGCACCGTCGCACACTGAGGAAAAAATTATATTGTGTGGAACACTATTAATATCTAGAGGGCACTATCACTATTGTGAGGGAAACATGCTTTTGTAGGGATGTGCTAACATTAGTGTGGGAGAGAAAAAAAGAGAGAAAAGTTTACAAAAGGTCATAGATTATAAGGTAGAGGAAGTTCAGGGGAGGTGAAGGGTTGCTAATCACCTGACCAGGTTGTGCATATCACAACCCATAGTTTGCCCATAAAATATACAGCTGCTAAGGTCATTCCCATGGATAGAAAGAAATCTCCCTCTGCATATATTTTGAGGCGTAAAGGGAGATTGACATTTCTGGTTAAAGGGGCTGTTGCTGGAAAAGTAGTAGCTCCATGCTGTGGTACTATTTAGTAGCTTTATTATGGGTTTCAAGTTTGTACCAAATTCTTTTGGGGAGGCATTAATAATACTGTGGGGTTACTAATACTATTTGTGGGTACACTAATAGTATTGCAGGGAGGCATTAATAATAATGTGGGGCACTGACAATATGTGATTGACTAGTATTACTATTCTAGGGACAGTAATTGGGACATTACTGTGTTGTGACATTATTATTTTTGTGGGGGCACAAATGAGGAAAATTAATATGTCTGGGCACAATTATTATATAAATGTAATAAAGAGGCACTATTACTTATGTAATAACATAGTGAGTCCATTATAACTTTGTGGGTCACAGTCACAGTGGGGCGCTGTAACTGTGTAGAGGTGTAGAAGAGGCAATGTTACTGTTGGAGGCACTATTATTGTATAGAGACTTTACAACAGCTCCAGGCTCTTTGGATGAGTTCAGCACTTGTGCAGTGGTGAGTAGAGTTGAGCGAAACGGGTTGAAAAAATTCAAAAGTCGCCGACTTTTGGCAAAGTCGGGTTTCATGAAACGAAACCCGACCCTAGGATGAGGTCGGCCACGAGGTCGGCGACTTACGCGCCAAAGTCGCGTTTCAAAAGTTTGTTTTGCGCTCTTTTTCAGCCAATCAGGATCCACGGACACTGTGGGCAACGTGATGACCTAGGCACGGGTCACCACCATCTTTCAGAAGGGCATGCAAGTGATTGGCTTGCTTTGGTGGGCGCCACAGGGGGTATAAAAGGGCGTGCACGCCGACCGCCATCTTACTTCTGCCGATCTTAGTATAGGGAGAGGTTGCTGCTGATTCTGTAGGGAGAGCGTTAGGCAGGGAAGAAGACAAAAAAACTGCTTCTGCTGCTAGCAATTTGGCCTGCACAACACACAAGTCACTGTGTGTGCAGTGTAAGGGGAGGCTATATGGTGGTGTATCAGTGGTGTTGGTTGTTGGGCTGCCTTTTAAGGCTTCCTGACACGCTGGCATTGCTGTTTACCCACTGCTCCGCAAACTGCTTTTTTAAAAGCAATCCAATCTCCCTTATCCTCTAGTCACTTTTGTCACAGCTGTGCCATCGAGCGTGTCACATAGCGCTCAGATATCAGTGGGCCTCACACAATTCACAAGTGTCCAGTGTCCAAAAGTGTGCGCAGAGATTCAAAATCTCCATTATCCTCTCGTCACTTTGGTCACAGGCAGCTGTGCCATCGAGCGTGTCACATAGCGCTCAGATATCAGTGGGCCTCACACAATCCACAAGTGTCCAGTGTCCAAAAGTGTACGCAGAGATTCAAAATCTCCATTATCCTCTCGTCACTTTGGTCACAGGCAGCTGTGCCATCGAGCGTGTCACATAGCGCTCAGATATCAGTGGGCCTCACACAATCCAAAAGTGTCCACTGTCCACAAGTGTGTGCTGAAATTCTAAATCTCCCCTGTCCTATAGACACCTTGTACCTTGTTTTACATTACTATATAGTTTGTTGGATTTTGTCTACATTTCTACCAAAAATGAGGAAGGCTGGTGGAAGAGGCCGTGGAATTGGGCGGGGGTTGGCAGCTGGTAATGATGGTGTTGGTGGTGGATCTGATGGTAGTGGCAAGAGCAAAATAGGACCGAATGCAGGAGGTGCTGACCCTGCGTCATCGTCTGTCTACATAAGGCCTCGAACGCTTAGTTTTCTAGGAGTTGGCAAACCGCTTTTAAAGCCAGAGCATCAGGAAAAAGTTTTGTCTTACATTGCTGACTCAGCCTCCAGCTCTATCGCCTCCTCTTCTTCAGTTGTAAAAAGTAAAAGCACTGAGTCGTCATTGGAGGCTCATGTTCATGAACCACACCTTTCCTTGTGTCCTTCACCCCAACCAAGATTGAAGGATGACGCAGGCCATACTACTGATTACTCCATGGAGCTGTTTTCACATACCATGCCTGGATTATCAAGTAAAATGGTGAATTACCCAGGCCAAGATGAATCTGACATGGAGTGCACTGATGCACAGCCGCTGATGGATGATTCTGCTGGTACATTCACTCAGAGCACTACATTGTCCTCGCAGTGTACAGAGCCAGATTTTGACCCTGATGAGACTCAGGTGCCCCTTCCCGCACACTATACCACCATACACGGTGACACAGAGAAAGGTGCACATGACATAGAAGAGGAGGTGATGGATGACCCAGTTGTTGACCCAGATTGGCATCCATTGGGGGAAGAGGGTGCTGCTTCCAATAGCTCAGATGAGGAGCATCCACAGCAGACATCGACATCGCAACAGCTGTTAACTGGCAGGCCCGGAGCACTCCAAAGACAGGTTCCAAACATCAAAAGAGTTGCTGGACAGCTTGTCCAGAGGGTCAAAAGATCACAGCGTGCTAGGCCGCAAAATGTCTGCCAAAGTAGGAAGAGTGCAGTGTGGCACTTTTTTGAACAAAATCCTCATGATCAGGCCAATGTTATCTGTAAGAAGTGCGCAAAGACCTTTAGCCGAGGGAAAAATCTGAAAAATTTGAATACCAGTTGCATGCTTAGACATTTAACCAGCATGCACTTGCAAGCGTGGACACAACACCAAACCTCAAGTGCCACATGTGCAACTGATCAAAACGAAGGTAGTCAGTCAGCAACGCTACATTGTTTCCCCCACTGTAAGCCCACCGGTTAGCACAGCAGCAAATGTTGAGGTGTCGTTGCAAGGCCACAGCAGTCAGGGAATCCCACTGTTATATCAACGAAAGACTTATTCTAGGCCATCAGAAAGAACACCAACTCCATCACCATCATCAACCCTCTCTCAGTCCGCCCTGTCCACCGCTACTTCCACCATATGCAGCTCTCAAGTCCAGCTCACCCTCCCAGACACTATGAGTAGGTCAAGAAAGTACTCAGTCTCTCATCCGCGTACACTGGGTTTGAACGCCCACATTGCCAAACTAATCTCGTTTGAGATGATGCCCTTTCGGTTGGTGGAAAGCACAGCTTTCCGCGAACTCATGGCCTATGCAGTACCACGCTATGACCTACCCAGTCGCCACTTCTTCTCTCGCAAAGCCATCCCAGCCCTCCACCATCATGTGAAAGACCGCATTGTCCATGCACTCAAGCAGTCAGTGAGCGGAAAGGTGCACCTCACAACTGATGCATGGTCCAGTCGGCATGGCCAGGGCCGTTACGTGTCCATCACTGCGCACTGGGTTAATGTGGTGGATGCAGGGTCCACAGGGGACAGCGGTGGTGGAACAGTGCTGCCTAGCCCACGGTATAGGAAACAGTTGGCTGTAGGCGTTCGACCCTCCTCCTCCTCCTCCTCCTCCAGAAGCGAAAGCTCGTCCACAGAGCGCAGTCGTACGAGCACTCCATCTGCAGCTGCCACTGTTGCACACGATGTGTCCCCCTATCGAGCAGCTAGTGGAAAGCGTCAGCAGGCTGTGTTGCAGATGATGTGTTTGGGCGACAGACACACCGCCGAGGTGCTGGCCGAGTACTTGAAGCGACAAACTGAGTCATTGCTGGGCAGTGTACATCTTGAGGCAGGCAAGGTAGTTAGTGATAACGGGCGTAATTTTGTGGCAGCCATAGCCCTTTCAAAACTCAGCCACATACCTTGCTTGGCTCACACCTTGAACCTGGTGGTGCAGTGCTTCCTCAAAAATTATCCGGAGTTAACAGCCCTGCTCCAGAAGGTGCGAAGACTGTGCGCGCACATCCGCCGGTCGCATGTACACTCCGATCGTATGCAGAAGCTGTAGCGATTGCTCCACCTTCCCAACCACCGCCTCATTATCGACATTGCAACAAGGTGGAACTCCACCCTGCACATGGTGGAGCGGCTGTGCGAGCAGAGGCAGGCCATAATGCATTTGTGGGAGGATACACGGCCAGGCACTTTGAGAGCAGACATGGAGTTGACAGGCGTGCAGTGGTCGAAGCTGAAAGACCTTTGTAAAGTCCTTCAGTGTTTTGAGGAATGCACACGGCTGGTAAGCGCAGACGACGCCATCCTAAGCATGAGCATCCCACTTATGCGTCTGCTCATGCAAACTTTGATGCACCTTAAGGAGCAGGCGTCTGCAGCCAATGTTGATGAGGAGGAAGAGGAGGAGGGAATCCTTGATGACATTCAGCCATTGTCTGCTCAGGGACCTCTCCTGGACGAGGTGGAGGAAGAAGAGGAGGAGGAGGAGGATGATGGGGATGATTACTTAGGGGAGGAGGATGCATCTCGTGGGGCAAGTGAAAATGTTGGCGTGGCAAGGCCTGGTACAGGGTTTGTGCGTGACTGGAGGGATGTGGATTTGCCAGAAAGTGCTCCTCCACCCAGCACTCGCAGTGCATCATTGACACCGGGAACATTGGCCCACATGTCAGATTATGCCTTGCGGATCCTAAAAAGGGACCCCCGCATTGCCAAAATGATGAACGATGACGACTACTGGTTGGCCAGCATCCTGGATCCACGCTATAAAGGCAAATTACAAAACATCATGCCACAGGAGAACCTTGACCTAATATTGGCTAATAAACAAGCAACTCTGGTAAATCGGTTGCTTGAGGCATTCCCAGCACACAGCAGCGGTGATGGTTCTCACACGAGCCGTAAGGGCCCGGGGCAGCTTGGCAGAGGTGTTCGTGGTGCACACAGCAGAAGTGGCGTTGGAGACAGGGGTTTCATGACAATGTTGTGGACTGATTTTTCAAATACCGCTCACACAACTGGTAATACTGCATCGATGGAAAGTGACAGGAGACAGCAGTTGTCAACTATGGTTACAAACTACTTTTCCTCCCATATCGATGTTCTCCCACACAGGTCATTCCCCTTTGACTATTGGGCCGCTAAACTGGACACCTGGCCTGAATTGGCCCAATATGCCTTACAGGAGCTCGCTTGTCCAGCTGCAAGTGTGCTATCGGAAAGAGTCTTCAGTGCAGCTGGATCAATTCTGACAGAAAAAAGGACCCGTCTGTCAACCCAAAATGTGGATGATCTAACCTTCATTAAAATGAACCACGCATGGGTTTCCAAGGATTTTGTCCCACCTTCCCCTGATGACACATAGGGTGACAGAAAAATGGATTGCTTTGGTCCACCTCTTCCTGGTACTTCACCTATTTCGCCTCTTGCATCAGCTGAATGTCCAACATCAACATATGCCACTTTCTAAAACTCCCTAACTGTGCTGCCTCCCCCCCCATGGCCGGGGTCACCACCTAGCACACGACACCGTGCGAGTGCCGTTGCCCTGGACAGGTGGGTAGGCCGACTCTTGGGCGCGGGCACTGGCACAGGGTCCCTCATAGTGCAATCAAGTGTCTCTGACGGTGGTGGTGCACACCCGCCGTCAGACACACCGCTGTACTATGAGGGGCCCAGTGCCAGTACCGACGCCCACGAGTGGGCCCCCCTTGCTTGGGCAGGGCCCCAGCATTTGCAATCTTTACCTCTCCCTGCTCCTCCGCTGTGTAATCTGGGCCGTCAAATCCATACTGTGCCTGACACCGTCTGAGCCTGCCTCCTGAGACATATATTTTGAATGTGTACGCTATCCATACATGTTATCCGGGGATACGGTACCCTTTCTAACCTTTGTGCAATCACGTGCAATCCATACTGGGCCTAACACCGTCTGAGCCTGCCTCCTGAGACATATATTTTGAATGTGTACGCTATCCATACATGTTATCCGGGGATACGGTACCCTTTCTAACCTTTGTGCAATCACGTGCAATCCATACTGGGCCTAACACCGTCTGAGCCTGCCTCCTGAGACATATATTTTGAATGTGTATGCTATCCAAACATGTTATCCGGGGATACGGTACCCTTTCTAACCTTTGTGCAATCACGTGCAATCCATACTGGGCCTAACACCGTCTGAGCCTGCCTCCTGAGACATATATTTTGAATGTGTACGCTATCCATACATGTTATCCGGGGATACAGTACCCTTTCTAACCTTTGTGCAATCACGTGCAATCCATACTGGGCCTAACACCGTCTGAGCCTGCCTCCTGAGACATATATTTTGAATGTGTACGCTATCCATACATGTTATCCGGGGATACGGTACCCTTTCTAACCTTTGTGCAATCACTTGCAATCCATACTGTGCCTGACACCGTCTGAGCCTGCCTCCTGAGACATATATTTTGAATGTGTACGCTATCCATACATGTTATCCGGGGATACGGTACCCTTTCTAACCTTTGTGAAATCACGTGCAATCCATACTGGGCCTAACACCGTTTGAGCCTGCCTCCTGAGACATATATTTTGAATGTGTACGCTATCCATACATGTTATCCGGGGATACGGTACCCTTTCTAACCTTTGTGCAATCACGTGCAATCCATACTGGGCCTAACACCGTCTGAGCCTGCCTCCTGAGACATATATTTTGAATGTGTATGCTATCCAAACATGTTATCCGGGGATACGGTACCCTTTCTAACCTTTGTGCAATCACGTGCAATCCATACTGGGCCTAACATCGTCTGAGCCTGCCTCCTGAGACATATATTTTGAATGTGTACGCTATCCATACATGTTATCCGGGGATACAGTACCCTTTCTAACCTTTGTGCAATCACTTGCAATCCATACTGTGCCTGACACCGTCTGAGCCTGCCTCCTGAGACATATATTTTGAATGTGTACGCTATCCATACATGTTATCCGGGGATACGGTACCCTTTCTAACCTTTGTGAAATCACGTGCAATCCATACTGGGCCTAACACCGTCTGAGCCTGCCTCCTGAGACATATATTTTGAATGTGTACGCTATCCATACATGTTATCCGGGGATACGGTACCCTTTCTAACCTTTGTGCAATCACGTGCTATCCATACTGGGCCTAACACCGTCTGAGCCTGCCTCCTGAGACATATATTTTGAATGTGTATGCTATCCATACATGTTATCCGGGGATACGGTACCCTTTCTAACCTTTGTGCAATCACATGCAATCCATACTGTGCCTGACACCGTCTGAGCCTGCCTCCTCAGACATATATTTTGAATGTGTACGCTATCCATACATGTTATCCAGGGATACGGTACCCTTTCTAACCTTTGTGCAATCACTTGCAATCCATATTGGGCCTAACACCGTCTGAGCCTGCCTCCTGAGACATATATTTTGAATGTGTACGCTATCCATACATGTTATCCGGGGATACGGTAATCTTTCTAACCTTTGTGCAATCACGTGCAATCCATACTGGGCCTAACACCGTCTGAGCCTGCCTCCTGAGACATATATTTTGAATGTGTACGCTATCCATACATGTTATCCGGGGATACGGTACCCTTTCTAACCTTTGTGCAATCACGTGCAATCCATACTGTGCCTGACACCGTCTGAGCCTGCCTCCTGAGACATATATTTTGAATGTGTACGCTATCCATACATGTTATCCGGGGATACGGTACCCTTTCTAACCTTTGTGCAATCACGTGCAATCCATACTGGGCCTAACACCGTCTGAGCCTGCCTCCTGAGACATATATTTTGAATGTGTACACTATCCATACATGTTATCCGGGGATACGGTACCCTTTCTAACCTTTGTGCAATCACGTGCAATCCATACTGTGCCTGACACCGTCTGAGCCTGCCTCCTGAGACATATATTTTGAATGTGTACGCTATCCATACATGTTATCCGGGGATACGGTACCCTTTCTAACCTTTGTGCAATCACGTGCAATCCATACTGTGCCTGACACCGTCTGAGCCTGCCTCCTGAGACATATATTTTGAATGTGTACGCTATCCATACATGTTATCCGGGGATACGGTACCCTTTCTAACCTTTGTGCAATCACGTGCAATCCATACTGGGCCTAACACCATCTGAGCCTGCCTCCTGAGACATATATTTTGAATGTGTACGCTATCCATACATGTTATCCGGGGATACGGTACCCTTTCTAACCTTTGTGCAATCACGTGCAATCCATATTGGGCCTGACACCGTCTGAGCCTGCCTCCTGAGACATATATTTTGAATGTGTACGCTATCCATACAAGTTATCCAGGGATACGGTACCCTTTCTAACCTTTGTGCAATCACGTGCAATCCATACTGGGCGTGAGAACGGCTGGCGAGCTGTTAAGCAAGCTATAGCACCTGTCCAGACAAGTACAGGGATTCCCTAGCGAGGAGACTTATTTGATTGTTTTCAATGTTGGGACAGCAATTTTTGGGGAGCACTATACTCTGGAGAATGATAGATGGGGCCCACCATACACTGGAACATTCCAAAGGTGGACATCAGACACTGGAGCAGCATTTACAGGGCCCATTATACACTAGAGCATTAGAAATGGGGCCCATTATGTTTGGAGCATTATTTGGGCCCATAAGACAGTGGAGCTTCATCCATGGGGACCAACATATACTGTAGCATTATGTGGAGCTCATCATATACTGTTTCAAACATTATATGGGACCAATGATTCTGTATGGAGAAATAGATGGGCCTCATCATGAGATGTAAAAAGTGAGGTATTTTTCATTGTACTATACCGCTATTTATCTGCCGTATCGGAGCATGATGAGTTGTGGTATGTGTTAAAGGGGAGCTCTTTCGCCCAGGGCACATGAAAACCTGCAGCCAGCCCTCCCCCCCCACAACTTTAGCCAAATAACCCCCATTTTTCAGTGCGTAACTTATATTATGAAGTTAATTAAGGTTGACAAGCTTAAGTAAGAAGAATTGATGCTTTTGGCATTCAAATGGGCACTGTAGGTGTGTTTCCTGTCCTCCTCTCACTGCCGACTTTTATTCCCCATTGACTTACATTGGGTTTCGTGTTTCGGGACGACCCCGACTTTTCCCTATAATCGGCCGATCTTGCTCGACCCGACTTTTGGAAAAGTCGGGTTTCACGAAACGAAACGCGACCCTAAAAAACCAAAAGTCGCTCAACTCTAGTCTTTCTTCATCTCTATCTGGTCTTCATGCAAAGATTCATGTTTAATTGTCAATAGCGACGGTTTAAGTAGGCACATAAGCAGGATTGTTGCTCTGATTATGGCATCTTCGCCCCTCACCATCTTTGTGGAGTCCTTTAAAGCCTTGGAGAAGCAGACAAACATCAGAAATTAATGCCCACTCTTCAGTTGCTATGTGCTGAGGCTGACTAGATAGAATACCAATGGGTGTGTGGAAGCTTGTACCAAACCACTGGCCTCTGCTGCTAACAAAGCCTTGCCAGCATGCCCAGTGTGGAGTTCCAGCGCTTGTAGCTAACTGGCGGAAAAAGGCATTGGCATGGCGTACATTGGCCAAAAGCACTGGCAAATATGGATAGGTTTTCGGAAACCACTGAACTACCAAGTTGAGCATGTGACCCAAGCATGGAACATGTGTGAGCCTGCCAAGCTTCACAGTCACCACCAGGTTACAACCATTACCACATATGAAAATGCCTGGTTGGAGGTTCAGTGGCAAAAAACACATCTGTTGCATGTTGCATTTCGGCGCACACGGCGCACCGTCAAAAGTGCGCAGCACGCTACTTTCACACTGGCAGCGCATGATCACATCTGTTGCATGTTGCATTTCGGCGCACATGGCGCACCGTCAAAAGTGCGCAGCACGCTACTTTCACACTGGCAGCACATGATCTGCGCACCTTATGCTAAAGATAGGGTGCGCCGATCGCAGGCGTGCAAATGCGATAGTAGGCGGTGATCCCGGATGGGGCGGGCAGGGAGCCGGATCGGGGCGGGGCTTACTGACGCAGTGCGCAGCGTTGTTTCAACGCTAATGTGAAATCAGCCTTATATAGCAACAAAATGTACTCCAGACCACGGAATAGTCTTTAGGTGAGCAATATAATACAATTAAATCTTTGAACAAGTTTTTGATGTTTATATGCCAAATTAAATCTACCCAAGAACACGTAATTCTGTATGGATGGGCAAAATAATTACAATCAATTTTTTAAAGCATTTTTACAGGTTTAGATAGCACCCAAGAAGACATAATACCCTATGGATGAGCAATATAATACCGATAAATGTTTATACACATTTTTTGAGGGTTATATAGCAACTAAATGGATCCATGAAAATGTACGAGTTAGCAATATAATACAGATACATTTGTGTACAATTTTTTGGTGGGTTAGATACCACCGAAATGTACCTAGGAACATGGAATACTTTATGGATGAGTAAAATAATACAGAAAAAAATTTGAACTATTTTTTTGGATAGTTAGATACCATCAACATGTACCCAAGAACATGTAATAGTCCATGGATAGCCAATACAATATAATGCTGAAAATATTTTGAACATTTTTTGGGGGTGGCTAGATACCTCCAAAATGCATAATACCCTATGGATGAGCAATATAATACTAATAAATTTTTAAACAAGTGTTTTGAGGGCTATATGCCAATTAAATGTACCCAAGAACACGTAATACTGTATGGATGAGCAATATAATACGAATACATTTTGAAAAAGTTTTTTGAGGGTAATATAATAAGAAATGTATCCCAGAAGACAGAAAATTGTATGGGTGAGATATCATAAAAAATGTACCCCAGAACATGGAACAGTATTTTGGCAAGAAACGCAGCCAGCTTAATTTTTAACACATTTTGGGAGTGTAATATATCATAGAAGTGTACCCAAGATCACATAATACTTTATGGCTGTGACATTTAATCCAGCAAAATTTGTTAACACTTTTTTTAGAGTGTTATATATGAAAATAATGAACCCCAGATCACAGAATAGTGTATGGGTAAGAAGTGTAACCCATCAAAATTTTTAAATGCTTTTTTGGACTGTTATATACCATGAAAATGTGACAGAAAGCACATAATACTCCCTGAATAAGTAATCTAATCCAGAAATAATTTTCAACTTTCAATTTTTGTGAGTTTTACATACCACCATAATGCAATAATAACTGTGTTAAACTGTATGGATGACTCATTGAATACATAAAAAAATTAGAATGTAAATATTTTGAAAGTGTAGTTAATGCAGCAATACAGACCTATAGGCTTTGCAGAAAGTGCAAAAGCCAGTCAATAATTATAAGGATGGTCATCCATAGATCCCTGAAAGGTCACAACTTGTGGGCCTCCTTCAAAAATTGAATATTAAAAACACTTTATGTACTGCTGTCATTTGGTGGTGTGAGTGAATTAAAAACATGCTCAGACAAGACAACAGCAGACACTTCCAAATCTTAGAAGGACAGTTCATGCCAGGTGTCCAGCTTTGAGACCCAATAGTTGAAAGTTGCAGAGAAAGTAGGGAGTATGCTGGTTTGCTTGGCCAGGTATTGCTTAATGCCACATCTGGAGAAAAAGTGGCAGCTGTGGATCGAGTACTAAGGGACGGCTGCCACCATGAGCCAGCAGAAAACCTCTATGTCAACAAGCTGAAACGGCAACATTTCCATGGCAAGCAGCCTGGAAATGTGTCTGTTTAGCCTTTGGACCTGTGGGTGGTTGGCTGCAAACTTTCTCTTTTGTTCCAAGGCCTGGTGTTGTGAGTTCTTTTTCCCCTTCATTACTGAGGCCCGAGGAACTCCCTCTTCTGGTAAAGAAAGGTAGTGAGCCTGATTATCAAACACCTGAGGCTGATGATGATGACTGGCTGAGTGGAGTTACTGACTGGATATAAGGCTGCCGACGCCCTTCTGCCCTGCGGGTGATTTCTCTGTGGGATCCTTGGAGACCAGTCTGAATTCCTGCTCCTCTAAAGCTAAGTTTGCTGCTCGGCCTTTTGCTTTGGTGCTTTGACTTTGTTTTGCTTTGTTTTTCTGTATTTCTGCCATTCCCTGCTGGGGTGTGCTGAATTCATTTAGCTCTGTCTTCTGAAAATACCTGAGTGCTGATTTAGTTTTTGAAGCCTAGCTGCTTCAGGGCCTTTTTCATATCAGCTTGTTGGCTTATTCTTTTGATAGGGTTTTGGCAGATTGCAGACAGCAGCCTTCCTGTCCTTTCCTATCTAGGTAGTTTTGGGCCCCGTCTTTGCTCAGTCTATCTTTCTGTCTGTTAGTATTTTCATCTTGCTTCACCGTCATTATATGTTGGGGGCTGCCTATTGCTTTGGGGTCTGCTCTGGGGCAGTTTATTTCCCCTTTTCTTTCTTTAGGCCTATGTAATTCTCCGGCTGTGATCGAGGGGTCTAGGGCATCGTAGGAACCCCCCACGGCTACTGCTAGTTGTGTTGATAGGTTCAGGGGTCTGCAATCTGATAGTTGCCAACTTCTCAGGTTTTCTGGACTTAGCTTGTATTTCTGCTTTTGCCTCCTACGGTGACTCATTCATAACAGAATCACCCGCCATACTGCAGATTCTAGGGTACTCAATAGCAGGAAAGAATTGTAAAAAAAAAAAAAAAAAAAAAAAAATGTGTATATTTTTTCCTCTATATCTCTGAGGGGGAATTTTTTTTTCTCTCAATGGAGATAAAGCAATTGTCTGATCGTGTGGAGCAGCTCGCTGCGGAAGTGCGGGGAATTTCCGCCTACCTTGCTCATTCACATGCTGCTGAACCAAAGATTCCTACACCTGATGTATTTTTTGGGGATCGGTCTAAATTTTTGAATTTCAAAAATAATTGTAAATTATTTTTTGCCTTGAAGCCTAACTCGTCAGGGAGCTCCGCGCAGCAGGTTAAAATTGTCATCTCTTTGCTGCGTGGCGATCCCCAGGATTGGGCGTTTTCTTTGAAACCAGATGATCCTATTCTGACTAATGTGAACGCATTCTTTCAAGCTTTGGGGTTGTTGTATGATGAACCTAATGCCATTGATCAGGCTGAAAAGACCCTGCTGGCATTGAGCCAGGGTCGTGATTCTGCAGAATTGTACTGTCAAAAATTCCGAAAGTGGGCAGTACTTACTTCCTGGAATGATAATGCCTTGGCTGCTCTCTTTCGGAAGGGGTTGTCAGAAGCCGTAAAAGATACTATGGTGTGATTTCCTGTTCCCTCTGGTCTTGACGATTCTATGTCATTAGCCATTCAGGTTGATCGGCGTTTGCGCGAACGCAAAGCTGCACGAGAGGTGTTGCCACCTGTTGAACAAATGTCTGAACCTATGCAATGTGATAGAGTTTTTTCCAGAGAGCAGCGTCAGGAGTTCAGAAGGCGTAATAAGTTGTGTTTTTTCTGTGGAGATGCCTCGCATATTATTTCTGTCTGTCCTAAACGAGAGAAACGCTTTGCACACACGTTTTCTGTTGGGGGTGTTCAACCTAAGTTTCTTCTGGCTATTACTCTGATCTGCTCCCTGTCCACATTTTCCGCCAAGGCTTTTGTGGATTCGGGAGCAGCCCTAAACCTAATGGACTTGGATTTTGCTAAATGTTGTGGATTTCCGATGACACCTCTGCAGACGCCTATCCCTTTGAGGGGGATTGATGCTACTCTTTTGGCTAAAAATAAACCCCAGTTTTGGACCCAGGTGGTAATACGGGTCGCCCCAGACCATCAAGAAAATTGCAGATTTTTGGTGTTGCATAATCTGCATGATACTATTGTTCTGGGGTTTCCCTGGTTACAGATTCATAATCCAGTTTTGGATTGGAAATCTGTGTCTGTGGTAAGTTGGGGTTGTCGGTGTGCCTTTAGTGAGGCTCCGGTGTTTTCCACCTCTCCTCAGTCGCATGATGTTCCTGATTATTTGGCGGACTTTTATGATGTATTTAGTGAGAATGAGTCTGCGTCTCTGCCTCCTCATAGGAGTTATGACTGCAATTGAACTGAGCCCGGGGTGTAAATTTCCCAAGGGTCGGCTCTTCAATTTATCTGTACCCGAGCACGAGGCTATGCGATCCTATATTAAGGAGGCGTTGGAGAAGGGTCATATTAGACCATCCTCGTCACCCTTAGGTGCCGGTTTTTTTTTTGTAGCCAAAAAGGATGGATCATTAAGACCTTGTATTGATTATCGTGCCCTCAACAAAATTACTGTTAAATATCAGTATCCGTTACCCCTGATTTCTGATCTATTCTCCAGAGTTAAAGGTGCTTGCTGGTTTACCAAGCTTGACCTCAGGGGGGCGTATAATCTTATTCGCATTAAGCATGGGGATGAATGGAAGACGGCGTTTAATACTCCGGAGGGACATTTTGAGTACCTGGTGATGCCTTTTGGGCTCACTAATGCCCCTTCTGTCTTCCAGTGCTTCATGAACGATATTTTCCGAGATTTTGACGATAAATTTTTGATTATCTATCTGGATGATATTTTGATCTTCTCCAAGGATTGGGATTCTCATGTGGAACATATTCGGACTGTGTTCCGGATCTTGAGGGAGAATTCCCTGTATGTCAAAGGATCTAAATGCCTTTTTGGAGTACAGAGGATTTCTTTTTTGGGATTTATTTTGTCCCCGTCAACTATTGAAATGGACCCGGCCAAGGTACAGGCCATTCACGATTGGGTTCAGCCCACTTCTTTGAAGGCCCTCCAGAAGTTTTTGGGTTTTGCTAATTTTTATCGGAAATTTATAGCAAAATTTTCTAGTATTGCCAAGCCATTGACTGATTTGACTAAGAAGGGTGCTGATGTGTTAAATTGGTCTCCGGAGGCTGTTTCTTCCTTTCAGGAGCTGAAGCGAAGATTCACCTCCGCCCCGGTTTTGCGGCAACCTGATGTCTCACTTCCATTCCAGGTAGAGGTGGATGCTTCTGAGATTGGTGCAGGAGCTGTTTTGTCCCAAAAAGATCCTGTAACATCTAAAATGAATCCCTGTGCTTTCTTTTCCCGAAAGTTCTCTCCAAGCGGAACGTAACTATGATGTGGGGAATAGGGAACTGTTGGCCATGAAATGGGCATTTGAGGAGTGGAGACATTGGTTGGAGGGAGCTAAGCATCAAGTTGTGGTCCTCACTGACCACAAGAATTTGATTTACCTAGAGTCGGCTAAGCGCTTGAACCCTAGACAGGCTAGGTGGGCCTTGTTTTTTACACGTTTTGATTTTGTGGTTTCTTTTCTTCCTGGAACAAAGAATGTCAAGGCAGACGCCCTCTCTAGGAGCTTCTTTGCTGATTCTCCTGTGGTGACCAAGCCTGCTACCATCTTAGGCGAAGGGGTAGTTCTTTCTGCCATCTCGCCCGATTTGAGACGTGCTCTGGAAGAGTTCCAGGAGGACAAACCTGAGCGTTGCCCCAGTGGAAAGTTGTATGTTCCTGACCAGTGGAAGAAGAGAGTGATGTCTGAAGTTCATTGCTCTGCTTTGGCTGGTCATCCAGGTATTTTTGGTACTAGAGATCTGGTGAGTCAGTTTTTTTGGTGGCCCTCCTTGTCTCGTGATGTCAGGAATTTTGTGCAGTCCTGTGGGACGTGCTCCCGGTCTAAATCGTGTTCTCGCTCTAGTGGGTTGTTGATGCCTTTGCCTGTCCCCAAGAGGCCATGGGCCCATATTTCAATGGATTTCATCTCTGATATGCCTGTCTCTCAGAGGATGACTGTTATTTGGGTGATTTGTGATAGGTTCTCTAAGATGGTTCATCTTGTACCACTCCCAAAGTTGCCATCTTCCTCTGATTTGGTGCCCCTGTTTTTACAACAGGTGGTTCGTTTGCACGGGATTCCTGAGAACATTGTATCTGACAGAGGAGTCCAGTTTGTGTCTAGATTTTGGAGAACTTTCTGTTCCAGGCTGGGAATTCAGTTGTCCTTCTCCTCTGCTTTTCACCCTCAGACCAATGGGCAGACAGAGAGAACAAACCAGACCTTGGAGTCCTATTTGAGATGTTTTATTTCTGCTGATCAGGATGATTGGGTTTCATTTTTGCCCTTGGCCGAATTTGCTTTAAATAATAGAGCTAGTTCTGCCACTTTGATGTCACCTTTTTTTTGTAACTTTGGGTTTCATCCTCGATTTTCTTCAGGGCAGGTGGAGCCCTCTGCCTGCCCAGGTGTTGACACTGTGGTGGAGAGAATGCACCAGATCTGGGACCAAGTGGTGGATAAGTTATCTCTCTCCCAGGAAAAGGCCCAGCGGTTTTCCAACCGACATAGGACCATTGGTCCCCAGTTTAAGGTTGGTGATATGGTGTGGTTATCATCAAAAAATATTGCTATGAAGGTGGCTTCTCCTAAGTTTAAGCCTAGATTTATTGGACCTTACAAGATTGTGGAGATTATTAATCCGGTCTCTTTTCGTTTGGCTCTTCCTGTCACATTTAAAATCCATAATGTGTTCCATAAATCTTTGTTGAAGAGGTTTGTTGAACCTGTTGTTCCGGGGGTGGCACCTCCAGACCCTGTATTGGTTGAAGGTAACATGGAATATGAGGTAGAGAAAGTACTGGATTCCCGTCTGGCTAGACAGAGACTCCAGTATTTGGTTAAGTGGAAGGGTTATGGTCAGGAGGATAATTCCTGGGTCTCTGCCTCTGATATTCATGCCAAAAGATTGGTGCGTGCCTTTCATCGGGCTCACCCTGATCGCCCTGGTGGCATAGTTGAGGGTTCGGTGACCCCTCCTCAAGGGGGAGGTACTGTTGTGAGTTCATTTTCCCCTTCATTACTGAGGCCCGAGGAACTCCCTCTTCTGGTAAAGAAAGGTAGTGAGCCTGATTATCAAACACCTGAGGCTGATGATGATGACTGGCTGAGTGGAGTTACTGACTGGATATAAGGCTGCCGACGCCCTTCTGCCCTGCGGGTGATTTCTCTGTGGGATCCTTGGAGACCAGTCTGAATTCCTGCTCCTCTAAAGCTAAGTTTGCTGCTCGGCCTTTTGCTTTGGTGCTTTGACTTTGTTTTGCTTTGTTTTTCTGTATTTCTGCCATTCCCTGCTGGGGTGTGCTGAATTCATTTAGCTCTGTCTTCTGAAAATACCTGAGTGCTGATTTAGTTTTTGAAGCCTAGCTGCTTCAGGGCCTTTTTTATATCAGCTTGTTGGCTTATGCTTTTGATAGGGTTTTGGCAGATTGCAGACAGCAGCCTTCCTGTCCTTTCCTATCTAGGTAGTTTTGGGCCCCGTCTTTGCTCAGTCTATCTTTCTGTCTGTTAGTATTTTCATCTTGCTTCACCGTCATTATATGTTGGGGGCTGCCTATTGCTTTGGGGTCTGCTCTGGGGCAGTTTAGATTTCCCCTTTTCTTTCTTTTGGCCTATGTAATTCTCCGGCTGTGATCGAGGGGTCTAGGGCATCGTAGGAACCCCCCACGGCTACTGCTAGTTGTGTTGATAGGTTCAGGGGTCTGCAATCTGATAGTTGCCAACTTCTCTGGTTTTCTGGACTTAGCTTGTATTTCTGCTTTTGCCTCCTACGGTGACTCATTCATAACAGCCTGGGGTACGAACAGCTGAATGCTATGCTGGGACAAGGATTTGGAATTGCCTGATGATGGTAAGTCAGAATGTGCAAGGATAGTTGCAGGGTAGAGGGCATCTGCGCCAGTGTTTTGGACAGGGGATTGGGAAGCACCAGAATATAACATCACTAATTGATCGCTGTGAATGTTTGAATGGCCTGGAATTACACTATCAGAATGAAGAGGCCACAGCAATTTGATGCTATGTAGTAGATCCCTTCATAATATTGGAAAGCAGAAAAGTGGAAAAGATGAAAAGCTCTCCCCGAGATTGCAATATTCATGTCTTATATGGACTGCGCATTGATATTAGCTGGAAATTTGTAATGCTTCATTTCTTATGTGACGGTATTGGTGGAAAAATAAAACTAACTAATTTTTGCACAGAGGTGGGATGCCCTGTGATCAGTCTATTATTGTGATATCCTACTAATAACAGAAAAAGCTCTGTCCATAGTGTGGTAGTTTCGAGCAAACAGTGTATGTGGCTAGGGGTAATTCTAGAGATGTTTTGTGGCTTACTAATCACAGAGACCCCCAGAAGCACCAAAGAATCATTGTACCAAAGGCTGATGCTATCCAGTGAATTAACACCTAGGAGGGTAATTTTGAGGCAAGGAGTAGACTTCTATAGACACAAAGCCACACAGAAAATTAGAATAATAATAATAATAATAATAACAACTCACTGTTATAGTGGCAACATATTCAGAAGTTCTTTACAATTGAGCCGGTTCATGTACAGACAAAATCATCTTTTTCATTTGTAGTTTTGTAGAATGTAAAAATACAACAAAAGGTTTCCTAATATGCATAATACGCTTAAGTTCACTGAAAAAAATAAGAGTAGAGAAATAATAGTTCTAAAGAAACTTTTCATTTCTGTTCTGCACATGTATAGGAAATTATGTATCTCTTTGTTTTTAGTATGGCACCTTTTCTTATTATTTGACTCCAGAAACTTTTAGCAACTAACCTCAGTATTCAGTAGAGAAAACACTTTCTTTTATTGTACTGAGACAATTAAATACTGATCAGCAAGACAGCTAATGTACTTTTTTACATCTTTACTTTCAAAAGAGCTTTATTTCAGGTACGGAAAATAGAGCAAAAATAGCTTGAAACAGTACAACACAAAAAAGAAATCTCCACTATGAAGGCTGTAGAATAATATAAAGCATTAAAAGGAGGAAAGGGCACACGTATGTGTTTTATGTCATGTTCTATATTGCTATATAGCACATGAGTATATTAGAGATGAACGGATCGATACGTGGAGAATTGTGTTTGAGTCAAATTTCCTGAAATCCAATCTTACATGAATTTGGACGAGCATTCTGCACACAGGATAGGGACAGATAAAGGCCCAATGCAATTTTGGTGTACTACTTTTGTGCTGATGTACCTTTTGAAAATGGGAGTAATAGTCTCAGCCAAGCGATTTGCTGTACAGTAAACTGTTGTAGCAGTCTCATCATCACCATTCAGTGTGTGACTGTGAATTAATATATTTGTAATATACTGCAACAGCTCTTTTTTTCCTTTTTATTTTCTCACATTGACAGTAAGCAATCGCACAACTAAATCATTTATTGCAGATTTTACAACTAAATCTGAATTCAAAGGTTGCTTCTGTTGGTAAATGCAAGTACGATACCTGTGTTTAGAGATCTGCCATTTTTCTCCAAAATCCTCAACGTTAAGCACAAGTGTTAACCTACCAAAGTGTGCACGTTGATTAAACTAATTTTTTGAGCCCGCTTCATTGCTCCAATTAGTCTAACATTAGACATGTTCACATGCAACCCGAATATAGCGGCGAGTTACACATGCTTGCTATTGGGATGTGTTTCTACCTAGATTTACTGGTCCCATTCTATTTGGTAAAGGCAAAATTACCAGTTACCTTATTTTTTGCTTTTTAAGACGCACCTAGGTTTTAGAGGAGAAACAAAAATATATTGAGACAAAGAGTGTGCTAAAACATTTAATAAAATGCTGTACATATGAGTGTACTCTTAAAGTGCACCTGCCACCTGTTTTGGCCGCTATAAGATGTGGCCACTGCTTTTCAGGGCTTACCTACAGCATTCTATAATGTACTAAATATGACTACAATCCCCATTGTCCTTCAGAATACACCCATTTGTTACCATATATTCTGAAGGATGATGGGGGTTGTTATATTGCGCCTCCCAGATCTGTTACTGAGCTTCCATTCAGCTTAGCTAATTAAATAAAGATAGTAGATCTTGATAAAGATAGTAGATCTTTATTAAAGGGGGTTTTACACATAGCGATATCGCTAGCAATATCGCTAAAGCGTCACCGATTTTGTGACTCAGCAGCGATATTGCTAGCGATATCACTACATGTGATACTTACCTCTGACCGGCTCCCCCGCTGGTTATTGGTGATCGCGCGAGATCGGCCTGGTCCATTTCTCGTCGTCGGCTTCCTGTTGGTGCCGACGAGCGAGCTGTGGACGCAGGCGGAAGACGGACACCCTCGTCACGTCTGAAAGGTAAGAGCGACCACCGAGCATCGCTGCGTCACTAGTGAGATCTGCCTGTTTGGCAGCTCACTAGCGACCATTTAGCGATGCACCAGCGATCCTGACTGGGTCATATCGTGGTCGGGATCGCTGGTGCATCGCTAAATGTAAAGGGGCCCTAAGGCTCACACGATTCTCCATATGGTCACAATTTTGTCAGGGACGGATCACTGATTGGTGGAGGCAGCTTGGCAGCAGTATGGTCCACCAATCAGTTCCCAGCCCTTCAGAGTGGCCGATCCTGCCCCATGCTTCCTGTGACTGCCCTCCCTACGATTCCCTGCCCCCCTCAGATGGCTGGCCTGCCGCATGCTTGACATGACTGTGTAACACACCCTTCTACTGCCTAGTTGCCGCAAGCGTCCACAGGGCCACAGTGAGTGCGCTTTCATGTAAATGTGTGTCATAATGCAGAATAAGGCTTTATTCACTTTAAAAGATGGACTGAATTTTTCCTCTCACTTTCGGGGAAAGAAGTGCATCTTATAAAGTGAAAAATACTGTTAGTGTGTGCTTTGCTTAAATTGTTGAGCCCTCGTCATTGGAAAGTGATTCTACCTTCATTTTCTGGTCCCAATCTATTCTGTAAAGGTAGGAGGCCTTTTTAATTCAACTTTAATTTAAAAGGTCTTTTTATTTTTGGAATACCTGTTTTAATTATCTACTCTAGATACCATACACACCACAGTCATTCTGCCATTATTGCCAGATATTTGTTACTGGTTGTGAACCTACGAGTAGCAACTTCGCAACCTAGCATTTTATGTTTCATTAACTTACTTTTCATTTTAGATCAATGTCATTATTTTAAAAAAATTAACCAAAGGAAAAAATAACAACAAGAGGTTAAGGTTTTACCCATGTCTTACTAGTAGCATTTAGTATTCATAGCCATCACAACAATACATAATTTTGTATGTTTGTGCTTACATACTGAGTTCTTTATTTAGGGTTACACTTTTTTTCAAGCCTGGAAGAAGTTTAAACCAACCATTGGATGTGACAGGGCGATAAAAATACTAATATCACAAAGAATTTGTTTGCCGCTTGCAGCAGCTCTAACATCACCAGAAGTGTTGGCAGCAATTTCCATTCCATCAATGACCCTTGTTCTATTGTTCCCCAAAGTCGCATAACCCACAGCACACTGGGAGCTAAGGAACATAGCACACCAGAAATACTTCTCCCAGCTGATATTTTGGAAGACATGAACTCTTTGTTCTCAGAAGACAAGGTGCCAGAGGAGACAAACAACATGATTCTAATTTCAATCTGTCTTGCAGGCTTTGTGAGCTGGGATGGTAGGGATACTATACGTGATAGTAGCATCCTGAGCCAGGCCAAACCACGAGCTTGAAATCAGGTGGGGGTCAAGGAGTGCTGGCCATTTCACACACACAAAGGCAACTGTCAGCCTAATTATGGAGGAAGATGATGATTATGATGATGATGAAGATTCTGTGTTGAACAATACCTGGGAACCAGACAGGAGTAACAAGGAGTTGAGGGTTTTAGAGGAGGAGTTAGTTGGCATCTGATATTCACAACGCGACGTGCTTGAAAAATATCTTATGGGGGCAACTCAGCTTTTTGTGCAGTAAACTGCATGTTCTGTTGGCAGAGGAGGCTACACAGTGCCAATAATGTCTTGTCATGGTTGAAGCTTCTTGTATGGGAATTCTTTTCCATGTTGGAAGAGGGGCAATCTATTACAATCTATTACATTGTGCAGGCTGTGCTGTTGGAAAAAAAGGCTGGGTACATCCTGACACACATCATATAGGAGCTACATCAATCACATGAAACTGCATCACTTGCTCATGTGAAGAAAGCAACTTGACCAGCAAAATGAGCAAGGTTCATGCTGTCCTCCTTCCTCGTCACATGACCATCTTTCTGGAAACCAGTCTGCATCTGCAAATAGTGACTTGTCGTTGCCATCAGACCCATGATCATCCTCATTTACTGCTTTCCGGAAACTTCCCCTTCTAGCAATTACATGGAAAAAAATATTTTCCCATATGTCAAAGTTCATCACAATTGATGACACACCATTTGGACTGTTCTCAGGCTCAATGGAGCATACCTTGCCACCATTATTTATTGTACCAAAAAAAGTCCCTGCTGTGTTTGGACATAAAATGCTATTTTTTTTTTAGCCAAAATGTTTTGAATTACATACATGAATTTTTTGATACAACAAAGTCATTTTCTTCAAATTTTGAGTGACTTTAAATATTATTGTGACTGTGTTTGGGTTGATTTTTCCTGGTAGCACCCTGATCAGGATTATGAAAAATTGTTTAAAATTATCCAACCAAAATTGTTTAAAGTTCATAAGTCTCTTTTAAAAAATATATATTTCAACTTTTGCCAAAATTGTTCAGGTGTATTTGGGGAGTTGGAATTGGCAGATTAGCAGGACAATCTGTGTTTCTTAATGGGTAAAGCTTTTGCACAGTGGACACTTGCCAAGTTGCCATGCCAACTGCACGAATAACCAGATGACCACTATGTACGCTCCCTGCAGAGTCGACACTTCTCTGTGGATACAGCCTCTGTGCAGAGCAGGTCAGAGATGGAAAACATTAAAAATTGTTTTTAAAATTATTAAACCAAATTTCTTTGAATTCCTTGAATGAAATTTTCTGCCTTTTTTGTCTGGTTTTCTGAGCGGTTTATGCAGTCTAAATAAACAGCCTGGACATTTTAATGAAACCGCTTCCTGTGCCCACCTCAACCACAGTTAAGGGAGTACAAAACCTTACAATGTGTACAAGGGCCAAATAAATATCAATGACTATAACAGTAGCTAATAAATAAATATTAATCAATAATGAAGTGATTAGTGACTGATCAGTTATTAAATATGACAGGAGATATTATTATTATTATTATTTATTGTTATAGCGCCATTTATTCCATGGCGCTTTACATGTGAGGAGGGGTATACAGTACATAATAAAAACAAGTACAATAATGTTAAACAATACAAGTCATAACTGGTACAGGATGAGAGAGGACCCTGCCCGCGAAGGCTCACAATCTACAAGGGATGGGTGAGAATACAGTAGGCGAGGGTAGAGCTGGTCGTGCAGCGGTTTGGTCGATCGGTGGTTACTGCAGGTAGATATGAATCAATATTAATAATAAGACACCCATAGAAATTAATATAAAAGATATAATAATGCTAAGAAGTCAACACCTTTGTGAAAATTGATCAAAGCTGGATGAAATACAATGAATTCATCAATAAAATTTGGTTGGTGGCCAAAATAAAAAAGATAAAAACACTAACCCAATTGCATTATTTGACCTTCTCTACTCCACCATTCCATGCATTTTGTTATGTTGTTTCATCAGGGTGTGAAGTACCAAGGCAGAATGCAGTCAATATATACTATAAGGATACTGTATGTATAATGGCTGAAGAAATAAAAACAAGGGGTGTATCATCTTATAGGGTGGTGGAGGTCAGGTGTGCAGGAAATGACATGAAGCACTGGAAATGCTATCCGCATCAATGAAATGCTGACATTACACAGTTGAGATCAACCCCAAAACATTACCCCAATTGCCAATGGAGCAGGGCAATCAGGAAGAGCTGATGATAAGTGCCAGAATTGGTGGATCTAATGGATGCACAATTTCTGAGGTGGCTGAGGGTTCGTGTTAATAGTCTTGGACAGGGCCTATATCCATGGACTCTTCCCAGCCTATTAATATCAGGTTGCAGCTGTCTGCTTAGTCTTTGCTTGTTACTAAATGTAGGGGGAGCCCAGATCATTTTTGGGGGTCCCCCTTTTCAATAACCAGTAAAGACTATGCAGACAGCTGTGAGCTGTTATTAATAGCCTGGGAAGGTTCATGGATATTGGCTCCTTACCAGAATAATAGCACCAGCTCCCAGCTGTCTGCTTTCCCTCATCTGGTTATTAAAAATAAGGGGGACTCATGCCATTTTTTTCTCCTATTTATTAGCTAAATACAAGAACAGTAAACTATACATGCAAAGCACTAATTTTATATCTCGCTGACATATTTATTTCCATTATCTATGTATCTATCTATCTGTATATGATTGCTTTATTTGTTAGAAAACTAGCTTGAAATGACATACAGTAATTCTCTATGTAAAGGTTGGTGTTAATAGGTTCTTGACTTATTAGATGTTCATTGTTTAAATAGGGAAAATATGGCACTAAGATACACCATGGGAAGAATAGAAATTGATACTGGCATGGTAATTCCCAGGGCAAGATTTTACTAGAAAACCTGGGTCTCGATATTCATCTTGATGTTGCCTTCTGTAGTGCTATTGCCGACACCTCTGCACAGTATCCCTTTCCTCCACCATGCATGGACGCTAGCTTACTCACTGCTCCGGTCCTCAGCGCAGTCCCCGACGTCCTCCTGCTTCCCTGTCACTTCTGGTCTGAGTGTGCGCCACACACCTAGTATGCACATGCCCCTGCTTTCCCATTGTTAAAGGAGCAGCACATGCGCATTTTGCTAAATGCAGCCAGCCCTGTTCCCAAAGTCCCCCAGTCCTAGAATGGCCAGTCATGAACATTATCTCCAAGTGCATGTGTCTCCAAACCCTGATCCAGTATCCTAGTCCGGCCCTAAATCCGTGGCAGCGTACTTGACCCCTAGGGTCAGCAGCTGCAGTGCCGGGTTCTGCCCAGGAGTGGTACATGGCAGCTACCTGCTGCACAAGCCTGACCTCACCACTAGAGGCTCCAGTGAACACCAAGATAGCTGCTTAATTGTGCCCCTTCCTGGGTAGGCCTGACACTGTGGCAAAATGGGTCCACAAATATACGTGGGCCATGGCTGAGTGTAACAGTCTGCTCGGCCCAGCCATGGCTGCAACACCTTGATATGTAGAATATATATCAATAATGTTTTAGATTAATTGCAGTTCTTAAAGGGGTTTTCCTCTTTCAGGAACATAAACTTCAGATGCATTAAAATAGCTAAAACAAGAAATAAAGCAGGTACGTCATCAGCGAGAATCACTGCTGTAGCCAATGACTATGCATGCATGATTTACCACAAAGTTGTCATGGATCACATAGCATGACTCTTCTAGCAATCATGAAAACCGGCTGTTAAATTACAAGTTTGTGTCTTTATAAAGTCGAGATAAAAAAATAATTGCATTTTATAGAAGTACTCAATCAATCATTCCTGTTCTTAAAGGGGTTGTCTCATCTCAGAGAGAAGCAGAGCACTTCTGCAGTCTCATGGCTTCCTGCTTTCTGGAGATGGCGTCTGCCTACTTCATTGATGGTTTTGATGAGTGGCAATGTTGTACTGCTTGCCCAAATGGTGCACTCCTCCAATTCTGTAAAGTCAAAGCGGCTTCATAAAACAGCATCAAAGGAGCACAGAGGCAAAGAAACTGTCAGGATAGAGAGCTAACAGAACTCTCTAGGGCAGTGGTCCCCAACCTTTTTTGCACCAGGGACCGGTTTCAAGCAAGACCATTCTTCCATGGCCCGGCAGGGTGGGGATGGAGGTGTGGCAGGGGCGGGGCTTTGGTCATAAGGGGGCGAGGCTATGGATGCAGTTGTAGTGTAGCAGTGCATACTTATAATTAAATAACATTTATAATGTGACTCAACTCACCATAGGTTTTGAATGAGTGCTCCATCACCCCCTTCTCCTCATCATTGCCTTCACCCCATCACTGCTGTCTCCCCATCATTGCCTTCACCCCATCATTCCCTTCTCCCCATCATTGCCTTCACCCCATCACTCCCCTCACCCCATCATTGCCTTTACCCCATCATTGCCTTCACCCCATCATTGCCTTCACCCCATCACTGCCGTCTCTCCATCATTGCCTTCACCCCATCACTGCTGTCTCCCCATCATTGCCTTCACCCCATCACTCCCCTCTCCCCATCATTGCCTTCACCCCATCACTCCCCTCTCCCCATCATTGCCTTCACCCCATCACTGCTGTCTCCCCATCATTGCCTTCACCCCATCACTCCCCTCTCCCCATCATTGCCTTCACCCCATCACTGCTGTCTCCCCATCATTGCCTTCACCCCATCACTCCCCTCTCCCCATCATTGCCTTCACCCCATCACTCCCCTCTCCCCATCATTGCCTTCACCCCATCACTCCCCTCTCCCCATCATTGCCTTCACCCCATCACTGCTGTCTCCCCATCATTGCCTTCACCCCATCACTCCCGTCTCTCCATCACTCCCCTCATGGCCTTCTCCTCATGTCCCCATCTCCTCCAGGGCCAGGCTACACACACACACACACACACACACACACACACATACACACACACACACACACACACACACGGCCAGGATACACACACACACACACACACACGGCCAGGCTACACACACACACACACACACACACCACCTCTCTCCTCTCACCTGTCCGCAGCATCGCCCGCGCTTCCTCGCTCTGACACAGCAGCGGCCGCGCTCCTCTCTGTGTCAGTCAGAGACAGGAAGCGCGGGCGGCGGGCAGGAAGCTGGACGCAGTGGACGGGTCCTTGCAGCTCCGCTCCTGCTATTCCCTCTTGCAGGCAGCGGAGCTGCTTGGATCGCTCCCTGGCCGCCGCTAAGAACTGCTGCGCGCCGCCCCAGCCCCCGCTACGCCACTGACCGCCCCTGGCTCCCCTTTTGTCCGCGGACCGGCAAGGGCACTGCAGCGGCCCGGTGCTGGGCCGCGGACCGGCGGTTGGGGACCCCTGCTCTAGGGAACCTGCAAGCTTTAGACTAGTGTTTACAAAACTTTTGTCCAAAGATCGGTTCTGGTTCCAGAACTGTACCCGAATTAGAACCAGAGCCCAAACTCCATAGAAATCAATGGGGGACCCAAATTTTGGAGCTGGAAGATCTCTCTCTCAAATTGGAAAACGGACTTGCATGGGAAATCCATGTTCAGAGTTCAGCACCGGACCAGTGACCTGTTCAAACGTCAAACTTTACAGTTCTGGTTTGCTCATCTCTACTTGTAAGCACTGCACGTGTTCAGCCATCACTGATAGACTGCAGCAATAGCCGGTAACTAAATAAATATCACTCTGGTCTTGAAAATGGTGAGGATTTTTAAGAAAAAATTTATTGCATGGTTGCTTCTTGTTACAAGCCCTTTGTAATTTTACTAATAAAAGTGATTTAGAATAACCCTTTCATATAGCATGCACAGAATATGACACAACTACTTAAACCGGAATATACAAATTGTCCTGGTAAATATTTGCTTATCTCTAGTACCTGATATCATTTACAGCTATTTTTCTGTGTGAGAAAAAGCAACAATTCAATAATTACTATTTTATTATCATAAAATTCTTTTAAAAAAGACTAGAATAAGTTTGGTAGTAGTAAATTTTGCTTGCAATATTTTGGTAGCATTGTTGAGTTTGTGCCGTCACTAATTATAATGACAATTTCGAAAAGTGGAGTTTATAAATGTGTCACAATTTATCTAGGAGAATAAACTGAATGTTTTTCCTCATTTTTATATTATATCCAAACATTTCTAGGAATACTGAACAGCATCATTAAATGGAGTTATATTTGCATGTAGGATACATAACCTTATCCATTTTCTTTTGGGTGTTTGCAATCTATAAGGGTCAAATTAAAGGGAGTTGAAAGGTGTATATTGACACTTTAAAGGTCAGACTATTGATTGCTTTGTCAGTAAAAGATTTATTTCAAAGTATCAACGTTCTTAATCCTTTAATAATAAACATGTAATAAATAAGTCAAAGGCAACATCAAACAACATCATAGGAGAATTTGGCTTCTTTTGTATCTCAGCGGGATGGAAAATATCATAGCATTTTCTATTTCACATACAGTATTTAAAAGCAGCTTGTGCAACATTATACTGGTAATATTGATAAATAATAAAATAATAAAAACCTGAAAGTATTTCACAGGGTGTACATTCTAAAGTTGTTAAAAAGTTTATCGGATTCTTAACTGTGATTGCTAGAAAAATTAGTGAAGTAAATTCTATGATATCTGGCACCACATACTGTATATAAACCACAAAATAAGTTGTCTCAAAGGTACCCTTCAACCATTAATTCAGTATTCCATCACCTCTGTCTATTTATCTATGTACATACTGTATATATATGTACAGTATATCTATATATATATCTATGTCTATACTATATATATATATATATATATATATACAGGCGCTTCTCACTAAATTAGAATATTATCACAAGTTAATTTATTTCAGTTCTTCAATATAAAAAGAGAATCATAAATGCAGGTCAGTTTTAGCATTTAGTGAACATGAAAAAAAAACAAGTGTGGGATTACACTTTTTTTGCAATTTCACCGCACTTGGAATTTTTTTCCCATTTTCGAGTACAAGACATGGTAAAACCAATGGTGTTGTTCAAAATGTACTTTTTGAACAACAACGAAAAAAAAGTTGTACACTTGTCCTGCAAAAAACAAGCCCTCACATGGCCATTTTCACCACAAATTAAAAAAGTTATGGCTCTGGGAAGAAGGTGAGAAAAAAATGAAAATGCAAAACCAAACATACCTCTGGTCGTTAAAAGGTTAAAATCTCAAAATGTCAAAATGTTGGCCTACTGAAATGCATGTTCAGTAAATAATTGGTCGGGGCTCCTTTTGCATCAATTACTGCATCAATGCAGCATTTCATGGAGGCGATCAGCCTGTGGCACTGCTGAGGTGTTATGGAAGCCCAGGTTGCTTTGATAGCAGACTTCAACTCGTCTGCATTGTTGGGTCTGGTGTCTGTCATCTTCTTCTTGACGATACCCCATAGATTCTCTATGGGGTTAAAGTCAGGTAAGTTTGCTGGCAATCAGCACAATGATACTGTTGTTTTTAAACCAGGTATTGGTACTTTTGGCAATGTGGCTGGTTGCCAAATCTGCTGGAGAATGAAATTTCTATCTCCAAAAAGCTTGTCTGCAAAGGGAGGCATGAAGTGCTCTAAAATTTCCTGGTAGATGGCTGCGCTGACTTTGGTCTTGATAAAACACAATGGACCTACACTAGCAGATGATATGGCTCCCCAAACCATCACTGATTGTGGAAACTTCACACTAGACCTCAAGCAGCTTGGATTGTGTGCCTCTCCACTCTTCTTCCAGACTGTGGGACCTTGATTTCTACATGGAATGCAAAATTTACTTTAATCTGAAAACAACACCATGGACCTCTGAGAAACAGTCCAGTTCTTTTCCTCCTTGGCCCATGTAAGGCACTTCTGGCATTGTCTATTGGTCATCAGTGGCTTGACACAAGGAATGCGACAATTGTAGCCCATGTCCAGGATATGTCTATGTGTGGTGACTCTTGAAGCAATGACTCCAGCAGCAGTCCACTCCTTGTGAATCTCCCCCAAATTTTTGAATGGCCTTTTCTTAACAATCCATTCAAGGTTGCAGTTATCCTGGTTTCTTGTGCACCTTTTTCTACCACACTTTTTTCTTCCACTCAACTTTCCATTAATATGCTTTGATACAGCATTCTGTGAACAGTCAGCTTCTTTAGCAATGACCTTTCATGACTTACCCCTTCTTGTGGAGTGTGTCAATGACTGCCTTCTGGACATCTATCAAGTCAGCAGTCTTCCCCATAATTGTGAAGCCTACTAAAACAGACTAAGTGATCTTCTTAAACACTTAGGAAGTAGTGTTGAGCATTCCGATACCGCAAGTATCGGGTATCGGCCGATATTAGCGGTATCGGAATTGCGATACTGACTTCCGATACTTTTGTCATATCGGATACCGGAATCGGAATCGGAAGTTCCCATCATGCTATGAGCCTGCTTGCTTTGATTAAGCCAATGGGAATCCTCCGAAGTGTGGGCACATCCTGTTAGGCATGTAGGCATGTTAACTATTGGCATGGCCGTGATTGGCTACCGAAATGATGTCATGATGCACTATAAAAGCCACCGCAGCCGCCATTTCTGGTTCACTCTGCTGTGAATTCAGTTAGGGACAGGCTGCTGTAGAAGACTGTGAGGGACAGTTAGAAATAGCGATTCCACCAAACATCTAGTGCTTTACCCAGGCTACATAAACCACCACTGTAGCCTTCTTTGCCCTAGCAGCAGTGTTCACAGCTGTCTGCAAGGGCTGTGTGAGTGCAGCTCACGCTGTGGAGTGGGTCCTGCAGCCACGTCAGGTTGTAGGCTGCCCAGCGTGCCTCACTGCTGCCTCATACATCTTTTAATTTTTGAGCTGCATTTTTTACATAATTTCAATCTAGTGTGCTTCCATCCGTATCCATATACGTTGGTTGCAAACACTAGTAGTAGACAGCGGAGCCTTTCTGCAGCCTTTCAGTGCTAGTGTCCACTTTGCTGCACTGTTCACGGCTGTCTGAGAGGTCTCTGACTGTGTGTGAGTGCAGCTCACGCTGAGTAGTGTGTCCTGCAGCTACGTCTGGTTGTAGGACGCTCAGCGTGTCACTGCCTCACACATTTTTCTTTTATTGCAGCTCATTTTTTCTTCTATTAGTGTGCATCCATCCGTCTCCATCTACGGTGGTTGCAAACACTATATAGGAGTACACAGCGGAGCCTTTCTGCAGCCTGTCAGTGCCAGTGCCCACTTAGCTGCACTGTTCACGGCTGTCTGAGAGGTCTCTGACTGTGTGTGAGTGCAGCTCACGCAGAGTAGAGTGTCCTGCAGCTACGTCTGGTTGTAGGACGCTCAACGTACGTCACTGCCTCACACATATTTGTCTTTGAGTGCAGCTCATTTTTTCTTCTCCTATTAGTGTGCATCCATCCGTATCCATCAACATTGGTTGGTTGCAAACACTATATAGGAGTAGATAGAGGAGCCTTTTTTTCTGGCTTGTGCCCTGCCGGCGCAGCCAGATTAGTATTACCCAATTTTTTTGGAGCCTCATCTTTTGCATTGTAGGTTACCTGCCTGCATTGTAATAGCTCCAAAAAGTTGGTGATACTATCAGTTTCAATTCTTTGTTCACATACTTTGAGTTTGTTTCCAACAAAGAAACCACAAAAAAAGTTCACCAAACACTACATTTGGAACTTGTGTAGGCCACATCAGCTCCTATTAAAGTGTAGTCCACACACACACACTTCATAAAATTAGTGTTTCTTGTACCTGTAACCAGCTGTTCAGGAATAAGCACTAGAGTTGAGCGAAACGGGTCGAAAAATTTCAAAAGTCGCCGACTTTTGGCAAAGTCGGGTTTCATGAAACGAAACCCGACCCTAGGATGAGGTCGGCCACGAGGTCGGCGACTTACGCGCCAAAGTCGCGTTTCAAAAGTTTGTTTTGCGCTCTTTTTCAGCCAATCAGGATCCACGGACACTGTGGGCAACGTGATGACATAGGCAGGGGTCACCACCATCTTTCAGAAGGGCATGCAAGTGATTGGCTTGCTTTGGTGGGCGTCACAGGGGGTATAAAAGGGCGTGCACGCCGACCGCCATCTTACTTCTGCCGATCTCAGTATAGGGAGAGGTTGCTGCTGATTCTGTAGGGAGAGCGTTAGGCAGGGAAGAAGACAAAAAAACTGCTTCTGCTGCTAGCGATTTGGCCTGCACAACACACCAGTCACTGTGTGTGCAGTGCAAGGGGAGGCTATATAGTGGTGTATCAGTGGTGTTGGTTGTTGGGCTGCCTTCTAAGGCTTCCTGACATTCCTGCATTGCTGTTTACCCACTGCTCCGCAAACTGCTTTTTTAAAAGCAATCCCAATTTTTTTTTTTTTGTCCTGAGAAGAAAAAAAAACTGCTTCTGCTGCTAGCAATTTGGCCTGCACAACACACCAGTCACTGTGTGTGCAGTGCAAGGGGAGGCTATATTGTGGTGTATCAGTGGTGTTGGTTGTTGGGCTGCCTTTTAAGGCTTCCTGACAGGCTGGCATTGCTGTTTACCCACTGCTCCGCAAACTGCTTTTTTAAAAGCAATCCAATCTCCCTTATCCTCTAGTCCCTTTTGTCACAGCTGTGCCATCGAGCCTGTGAAATAGCGCTCAGATATCAGTGGGCCTCACACAATCCAAAACTGTCCACAAGTGTCTGCAGAAATTCAAAATCTCCCTTATCCTCTCGTCACTTTTGTCACAGCTGTGCCATCGAGCCTGTCACATAGCGCTCAGATATCAGTGGGCCTCACACAATCCAAAACTGTCCACAAGTGTCTGCAGAAATTCAAAATCTCCCTTATCCTCTCGTCACTTTTGTCACAGCTGTGCCATCGAGCCTGTCACATAGCGCTCAGATATCAGTGGGCCTCACACAATCCAAAACTGTCCACAAGTGTCTGCAGAAATTCAAAATCTCCCTTATCCTCTCGTCACTTTTGTCACAGCTGTGCCATCGAGCCTGTGACATAGCGCTCAGATATCAGTGGGCCTCACACAATCCAAAACTGTCCACAAGTGTCTGCAGAAATTCAAAATCTCCCTTATCCTCTCGTCACTTTTGTCACAGCTGTGCCATCGAGCCTGTGACATAGCGCTCAGATATCAGTGGGCCTCACACAATCCAAAACTGTCCACAAGTGTCTGCAGAAATTCAAAATCTCCCTTATCCTCTCGTCACTTTTGTCACAGCTGTGCCATCGAGCCTGTGACATAGCGCTCAGATATCAGTGGGCCTCACACAATCCAAAACTGTCCACAAGTGTCTGCAGAAATTCAAAATCTCCCTTATCCTCTCGTCATTTTTGTCACAGCTGTGCCATCGAGCCTGTCACATAGTGCTCAGATATCAGTGGGCCTCACACAATCCAAAACTATTCACAAGTGTCTGCAGAAATTCAAAATCTCCCTTATCCTCTCGTCACTTTTGTCACAGCTGTGCCATCGAGCCTGTGACATAGCGCTCAGATATCAGTGGGCCTCACACAATACAAAACTGTCCACAAGTGTCTGCAGAAATTCAAAATCTCCCTTATCCTCTCGTCACTTTTGTCACAGCTGTGCCATCGAGCCTGTCACATAGAGCTCAGATATCAGTGGGCCTCACACAATCCAAAACTGTCCACAAGTGTCTGCAGAAATTCAAAATCTCCCTTATCCTCTCGTCACTTTTGTCACAGCTGTGCCATCGAGCCTGTGACATAGCGCTCAGATATCAGTGGGCCTCACACAATACAAAACTGTCCACAAGTGTCTGCAGAAATTCAAAATCTCCCTTATCCTCTCGTCACTTTTGTCACAGCTGTGCCATCGAGCCTGTGACATAGCGCTCAGATATCAGTGGGCCTCACACAATCCAAAACTGTCCACAAGTGTCTGCAGAAATTCAAAATCTCCCTTATCCTCTCGTCACTTTTGTCACAGCTGTGCCATCGAGCCTGTGACATAGCGCTCAGATATCAGTGGGCCTCACACAATACAAAACTGTCCACAAGTGTCTGCAGAAATTCAAAATCTCCCTTATCCTCTCGTCACTTTTGTCACAGCTGTGCCATCGAGCCTGTCACATAGCGCTCAGATATCAGTGGGCCTAACACAATCCAAAACTGTCCACAAGTGTCTGCAGAAATTCAAAATCTCCCTTATCCTCTCGTCACTTTTGTCACAGCTGTGCCATCGAGCCTGTGACATAGCGCTCAGATATCAGTGGGCCTCACACAATCCAAAACTGTCCACAAGTGTCTGCAGAAATTCAAAATCTCCCTTATCCTCTCGTCACTTTTGTCACAGCTGTGCCATCGAGCCTGTGACATAGCGCTCAGATATCAGTGGGCCTCACACAATCCAAAACTGTCCACAAGTGTCTGCAGAAATTCAAAATCTCCCTTATCCTCTCGTCACTTTTGTCACAGCTGTGCCATCGAGCCTGTCACATAGCGCTCAGATATCAGTGGGCCTCACACAATCCAAAACTGTCCACAAGTGTCTGCAGAAATTCAAAATCTCCCTTATCCTCTCGTCACTTTTGTCACAGCTGTGCCATCGAGCCTGTGACATAGCGCTCAGATATCAGTGGGCCTCACACAATCAAAAACTGTCCACAAGTGTCTGCAGAAATTCAAAATCTCCCTTATCCTCTCGTCACTTTTGTCACAGCTGTGCCATCGAGCCTGTCACATAGCGCTCAGATATCAGTGGGCCTCACACAATCCAAAACTGTCCACAAGTGTCTGCAGAAATTCAAAATCTCCCTTATCCTCTCGTCACTTTTGTCACAGCTGTGCCATCGAGCCTGTCACATAGCGCTCAGATATCAGTGGGCCTCACACAATACAAAACTGTCCACAAGTGTCCGCAGAAATTCAAAATCTCCCTTATCCTCTCGTCAATTTTGTCACAGCTGTGCCATCGAGCCAGTCACATAGCGCTCAGATATCAGTGGGCCTCACACAATCCAAAACTGTCCACAAGTGTCTGCAGAAATTCAAAATCTCCCTTATCCTCTCGTCACTTTTGTCACAGCTGTGCCATCGAGCCTGTGACATAGCGCTCAGATATCAGTGGGCCTCACACAATACAAAACTGTCCACAAGTGTCTGCAGAAATTCAAAATATCCCTTATCCTCTCGTCACTTTTGTCACAGCTGTGCCATCGAGCCTGTCACATAGCGCTCAGATATCAGTGGGCCTCACACAATCCAAAACTGTCCACAAGTGTCTGCAGAAATTCAAAATCTCCCTTATCCTCTCGTCACTTTTGTCACAGCTGTGCCATCGAGCCTGTGACATAGCGCTCAGATATCAGTGGGCCTCATACAATACAAAACTGTCCACAAGTGTCTGCAGAAATTCAAAATCTCCCTTATCCTCTCGTCACTTTTGTCACAGCTGTGCCATCGAGCCTGTCACATAGCGCTCAGATATCAGTGGGCCTCACACAATCCAAAACTGTCCACAAGTGTCTGCAGAAATTCAAAATCTCCCTTATCCTCTCGTCACTTTTGTCACAGCTGTGCCATCGAGCCTGTCACATAGCGCTCAGAAATCAGTGGGCCTCACACAATCCAAAACTGTCCACAAGTGTCTGCAGAAATTCAAAATCTCCCTTATCCTCGCGTCACTTTTGTCACAGCTGTGCCATCGAGCCTGTCACATAGCGCTCAGATATCAGTGGGCCTCACACAATCCAAAACTGTCCACAAGTGTCTGCAGAAATTCAAAATCTCCCTTATCCTCTCGTCACTTTTGTCACAGCTGTGCCATCGAGCCTGTCACATAGCGCTCAGATATCAGTGGGCCTCACACAATCCAAAACTGTCCACAAGTGTCTGCAGAAATTCAAAATCTCCCTTATCCTCTCGTCACTTTTGTCACAGCTGTGCCATCGAGCCTGTGACATAGCGCTCAGATATCAGTGGGCCTCACACAATCCAAAACTGTCCACAAGTGTCTGCAGAAATTCAAAATCTCCCTTATCCTCTCGTCACTTTTGTCACAGCTGTGCCATCGAGCCTGTGACATAGCACTCAGATATCAGTGGGCCTCACACAATCCAAAACTGTCCACAAGTGTCTGCAGAAATTCAAAATCTCCCTTATCCTCTCGTCACTTTTGTCACAGCTGTGCCATCGAGCCTTTGACATAGCGCTCAGATATCAGTGGGCCTCACACAATCCAAAACTGTCCACAAGTGTCTGCAGAAATTCAAAATCTCCCCTGTCCTATAGACACCTTGTACCTTGTTTTACTTTACTATATAGTTTGTTGGATTTTGTCTACATTTCTACTAAAAATGAGGAAGGCTGGTGGAAGAGGCCGTGGAATTGGGCGGGGGTTGGCAGCTGGTAATGATGGTGTTGGTGGTGGATCTGATGGTAGTGGCAAGAGCAAAATAGGACCGAATGCAGGAGGTGTTGAGCCTGCGTCATCATCTGGCTACATAAGGCCTCGAACGCTTAGTTTTCCAGGAGTTGGCAAACCGCTTTTAAAGCCAGAGCATCAGGAAAAAGTTTTGTCTTACATTGCTGACTCAGCCTCCAGCTCTATCGCCTCCTCTTCTTCAGTTGTAAAAAGTAAAAGCACTGAGTCGTCATTGGAGGCTCATGTTCATGAACCACACCTTTCCTTGTGTCCTTCACCCCAACCAAGATTGAAGGATGACGCAGGCCATACTACTGATTACTCCATGGAGCTGTTTTCACATACCATGCCTGGATTATCAAGTCAAATGGTGAATTACCCAGGCCAAGATGAATCTGACATGGAGTGCACTGATGCACAGCCGCTGATGGATGATTCTGCTGGTACATTCACTCAGAGCACTACATTGTCCTCGCAGTGTACAGAGCCAGATTCTGACCCTTATGAGACTCAGGTGCCCCTTCCCGCACACTATACCACCATACACGGTGACACAGAGGAAGGTGCACATGACATAGAAGAGGAGGTGATGGATGACCCAGTTGTTGACCCAGATTGGCATCCATTGGGGGAAGAGGGTGCTGCTTCCAATAGCTCAGATGAGGAGCATCCACAGCAGACATCGACATCGCAACAGCTGTTATCTGGCAGGCCCGGAGCACTCCAAAGACAGGTTCCAAACATCAAAAGAGTTGCTGGACAGCTTGTCCAGAGGGTCGAAAGATCACAGCGTGCTAGGCCGCAAAATGTCTGCCAAAGTAGGAAGAGTGCAGTGTGGCACTTTTTTGAACAAAATCCTCATGATCAGGCCAAGGTTATCTGTAAGAAGTGCGCAAAGACCTTTAGCCGAGGGAGAAATCTGAAAAATGTGAATACCAGTTGCATGCTTAGACATTTAACCAGCATGCACTTGCAAGCGTGGACACAACACCAAACCTCAAGTGCCACATGTGCAACTGATCACAACGAAGGTAGTCAGTAACGCTACATTGTTTCCCCACTGTAAGCCCACCGGTTAGCACAGCAGCAAATGTTGAGGTGTCGTTGCAAGGCCACAGCAGTCAGGGAATCCCACTGTTATATCAACGAAAGACTTATTCTAGGCCATCAGAAAGAACACCAACTCCATCACCATCATCAACCCTCTCTCAGTCCGCCCTGTCCACCGCTACTTCCACCATATGCAGCTCTCAAGTCCAGCTCACCCTCCCAGACACTATGAGTAGGTCAAGAAAGTACTCAGTCTCTCATCCGCGTACACTGGGTTTGAACGCCCACATTGCCAAACTAATCTCGTTTGAGATGATGCCCTTTCGGTTGGTGGAAAGCACAGCTTTCCGCGAACTCATGACCTATGCAGTACCACGCTATTACCTACCCAGTCACCACTTCTTCTCTCGCAAAGCTATCCCAGCCCTCCACCATCATGTGAAAGACCGCATTGTCCATGCACTCAAGCAGTCAGTGAGCGGAAAGGTGCACCTCACAACTGATGCATGGTCCAGTCGGCATGGCCAGGGCCGTTACGTGTCCATCACTGCGCACTGGGTTAATGTGGTGGATGCAGGGTCCACAGGGGACAGCGGTGGTGGGACAGTGCTGCCTAGCCCACGGTATAGGAAACAGTTGGCTGTAGGCGTTCGACCCTCCTCCTCCTCCTCCTCCAGAAGTGAAAGCTCGTCCACAGAGTGCAGCCGTACGAGCACTCCATCTGCAGCTGCCACTGTTGCACACGATGTGTCCCCCTATCGAGCAGCTAGTGGAAAGCGTCAGCAGGCTGTGTTGCAGATGATGTGTTTGGGCGACAGACACACCGCCGAGGTGCTGGCCGAGTACTTGAAGCGACAAACTGAGTCATGGCTGGGCAGTGTACATCTTGAGGCAGGCAAGGTAGTTAGTGATAACGGCCGTAATTTTGTGGCAGCCATAGCCCTTTCAAAACTCAGCCACATACCTTGCTTGGCTCACACCTTGAACCTGGTGGTGCAGTGCTTCCTCAAAAATTATCCGCAGTTAACAGCCCTGCTCCAGAAGGTGCGAAGACTGTGCGCGCACATCCGCCGGTCGCCTGTACACTCCGTTCGTATGCAGAAGCTGCAGCGATTGCTCCACCTTCCCAATCACCGCCTCATTATCGACATTGCAACAAGGTGGAACTCCACCTTGCACATGGTGGAGTGGCTGTGCGAGCAGAGGCAGGCCATAATGCATTTGTGGGAGGATACACGGCCAGGCACTTTGAGAGCAGACATGGAGTTGACAGGCGTGCAGTGGTCGAAGCTGAAAGACCTCTGTAAAGTCCTTCAGTGTTTTGAGGAATGCACACGGCTGGTAAGCACAGACGACGCCATCCTAAGCATGAGCATCCCACTTATGCGTCTGCTCATGCAAACTTTGACGCTCCTTAAGGAGCAGGCGTCTGCAGCCAATGTTGATGAGGAAGAAGAGGAGGAGGGAATCCTTGATGACATTCAGCCATTGTCTGCTCAGGGACCTCTCCTGGACGAGGTGGAGGAAGAAGAGGAGGAGGAGGATGATGATGGGGATGATTACTTAGGGGAGGAGGATGCATCTCGTGGGGCAAGTGAAAATGTTGGCGTGGCAAGGTCTGGTACAGGGTTTGTGCGTGACTGGAGGGATGTGGATTTGCCAGAAAGTGCTCCTCCACCCAGCACTCGCAGTGCATCATTGACACCGGGAACATTAGCCCACATGTCAGATTATGCCTTGCGGATCCTAAAAAGGGACCCCCGCATTGCCAAAATGATGAACGATGATGACTACTGGTTGGCCAGCATCCTGGATCCACGCTATAAAGGCAAATTACAAAACATCATGCCACAGGAGAACCTTGACCTAACATTGGCTAATAAACAAGCAACTCTGGTAAATCAGTTGCTTGAGGCATTCCCAGCACACAGCAGCGGTGATGGTTCTCACACGAGCCGTACGGGCCGGGGGCAGCTTGGCAGAGGTGTTCGTGGTGCACACAGCAGAAGTGGCGTTGGAGACAGGGGTTTCATGACCATGTTGTGGACTGATTTTTCAAATACCGCTCACACAACTGGTAATACTGCATCGTTGGAAAGAGACAGGAGACAGCAGTTGTCAACTATGGTTACAAACTACTTTTCCTCCCATATCGATGTTCTCCCACACAGGTCAATCCCCTTTGACTATTGGGCCGCTAAACTGGACACCTGGCCTGAATTGGCCCAATATGCCTTACAGGAGCTCGCTTGCCCAGCTGCAAGTGTGCTATCGGAAAGAGTCTTCAGTGCAGCTGGATCAATCCTGACAGAAAAAAGGACCCGTCTGTCAACCCAAAATGTGGATGATCTAACCTTCATTAAAATGAACTACGCATGGGTTTCCAAGGATTTTGTCCCACCTTCCCCTGATGACACATAGGGTGACAGAAAAATGGCTTGCTTTGGTCCACCTCTTCCTGGGACTTCACCTATTTCGCCTTTTCCATCAGCTGAATGTCCAACATCAACATATGCCACTTTCTAAAACTCCCTAACTGTGCTGCCTCCCCCCCCATGGCCGGGGTCACCACCTAGCGCACGACACCGTGCGAGTGCCGTTGCCCTGGACAGGTGGGTAGGCCGACTCTTGGGCGCGGGCACTGGCACAGGGTCCCTCATAGTGCAATCAAGTGTCTCTGACCGCTGTACTATGAGGGGCCCAGTGCCAGTACCGATGCCCACGAGTGGGCCCCCCTTGCTTGGGCAGGGCCCCAGCATTTGCAATCTTTACCTCTCCCTGCTCCTCCGCTGTGTAAACTGGGCCGTCAAATCCATACTGTGCCTGACACCGTCTGAGCCTGCCTCCTGAGACATATATTTTGAATGTGTACGCTATCCATACATGTTATCTGGGGAAACGGTACCCTTTCTAACCTTTGCGCAATCACGTGCAATCCATACTGGGCCTAACACCGTCTGAGCCTGCCTCCTGAGACATATATTTTGAATGTGTACGCTATCCATACATGTTATCTGGGGAAACGGTACCCTTTCTAACCTTTGTGCAATCACGTGCAATCCATACTGGGCCTAACACCGTCTGAGCCTGCCTCCTGAGACATATATTTTGAATGTGTATGCTATCCATACATGTTATCTGGGGAAACGGTACCCTTTCTAACCTTTGTGCAATCACGTGCAATCCATACTGGGCCTAACACCGTCTGAGCCTGCCTCCTGAGACATATATTTTGAATGTGTACGCTATCCATACATGTTATCTGGGGAAACGGTACCCTTTCTAACCTTTGTGCAATCACGTGCAATCCATACTGGGCCTGACACCGTCTGAGCCTGCCTCCTGAGACATATATTTTGAATGTGTACGCTATCCATACATGTTATCTGGGGATACGGTACCCTTTCTAACCTTTGTGCAATCACGTGCAATCCATACTGGGCCTGACACCGTCTGAGCCTGCCTCCTGAGACATATATTTTGAATGTGTACGCTATCCATACATGTTATCCGGGGATACGGTACCGTTTCTAACCTTTGTGCAATCACGTGCAATCCATACTGGGCCTAACACCGTCTGAGCCTGCCTCCTGAGACATATATTTTGAATGTGTACGCTATCCATACATGTTATCCGGGGATACGGTACCCTTTCTAACCTTTGTGCAATCACGTGCAATCCATACTGGGCCTAACACCGTCTGAGCCTGCCTCCTGAGACATATATTTTGAATGTGTACGCTATCCATACATGTTATCCGGGGATACGGTACCCTTTCTAACCTTTGTGCAATCACGTGCAGTCGATACTGGGCCTAACACCGTCTGAACCTGCCTCTTGAGACATATATTTTGAATGTGTACGCTATCTATACATGTTATCTGGGGATACGGTACCCTTTCTAACCTTTGTGCAATCACGTGCAATCCATACTGGGCCTGACACCGTCTGAGCCTGCCTCCTGAGACATATATTTTGAATGTGTACGCTATCCATACATGTTATTCGGGGAAACGGTACCCTTTCTAACCTTTGTGCAATCACGTGCAATCCATACTGGGCCTAACACCATCTGAGCCTGCATCCTGAGACATATATTTTGAATGTGTATGCTATCCATACATGTTATCTGGGGATACGGTACCCTTTCTAACCTTTGTGCAATCACGTGCAATCCATACTGGGCCTAACACCGTCTGAGCCTGCCTCCTGAGACATATATTTTGAATGTGTACGCTATCCATACATGTTATCCGGGGATACGGTACCCTTTCTAACCTTTGTGCAATCACGTGCAATCCATACTGGGCCTAACACCGTCTGAGCCTGCCTCCTGAGACATATATTTTGAATGTGTACGCTATCCATACATGTTATCCAGGGATACGGTACCCTTTCTAACCTTTGTGCAATCACGTGCAGTCGATACTGGGCCTAACACCGTCTGAGCCTGCCTCCTGAGACATATATTTTGAATGTGTACGCTATCCATACATGTTATCTGGGGATACGGTACCCTTTCTCACCTTTGTGCAATCACGTGCAGTCCATACTGGGCCTAACACCATCTGAGAATGATAGATGGGGCCCACCATACACTGGAACATTTCAAAGGTGGACATCAGACACTGGAGCAGCATTTACAGGGCCCATTATACACTAGAGCATTAGAAATGGGGCCCATTATGTTTGGAGCATTATTTGGGCCCATAAGACAGTAGAGCTTCATCCATGGGGACCAACATATACTGTAGCATTATGTGGAGCTCATCATATACTGTTTCAAACATTATATGGGACCAATGATTCTGTATGGAGAAATAGATGGGCCTCGTCATGTAAAAAGTGAGGTATTTTTCATTGTACTATACCGCTATTTCTCTGCCGTATCGGAGCATGATGAGTTGTGGTATGTGTTAAAGGGGCGCTCTTTCGCCCAGGGCACATGAAAACCTGGAGCCAGCCCTCCCCCCCCACAGTCTGTAGCCAAATAACCCCCATTTTTCAGTGCGTAACTTGTATTATGAAGTTAATTAAGGTTGACAAGCTTAAGTAAGAAGAATTGATGCTTTTGGAATTCAAATGGGCACTGTTGGTGTGTTTCCTGTCCTCCTCTCACTGCCGACTTTTATTCCCATTGACTTACATTGGGTTTCGTGTTTCGGGACGACCCCGACTTTTCCCTATAATCGGACGATCTTGCTCGACCCGACTTTTGGAAAAGTCGGGTTTCACGAAACGAAACGCGACCCTAAAAAAACAAAAGTCGCTCAACTCTAATAAGCACACTAAGGCCCCCCTTTGTACTTTTCTGCCTATCTTAAGCAGTCTGGCAAGATGAAGAAGGCAGGGAGTAAGGCGCGTGGGCGTGGGCGTGGAGTTTCAGCAGGGAGAGGACGTGGGGATTCTGCAGGGAGAGGACGTGGGGATTCTGCAGGTAGAGGACGTGGGGATTCTGGGCCTGCTGCGGGCACCAGTGGATCAGCATCCCCCAGTTTTAGCAGGCAACAGTCCTTTATGCGCAGCTTTGTAGGACCTCAACGTACCCCACCGCTGCGGGAGGAATAAATTGAAGCCGTTGTCGGATGGATGGCAGCTAACGCATCGACTTCAATTACTTCCATAGCCTCTCAGGACCAGAGCACCGAAGAGCAACCATCTGTCTCTTCACCACCTGCCAAAGTGCCCAGGCAGTCAGAGAGACATGGACAGGAGCCATCACAGTCTCTACTTCTGTTCTCGGAATCTGTTGGCTTGGAAAGAGGGGGCCAGCCAAGCAGCATTCCTGAATGTGAAGAAGAGGGAGTATGCAGTGATGCGCAACTTCTTTGTCCCTCTGAATCTGAAGAGGCGGGTGGGCCAGTGCCTATGGTCAGCACACCTCAGTACGCATCAGATGATGATGAGACTCAGTTGCCACTTTCTGGTGCGTACGGTGCTGGTGAGACAACCCCGGAGAAGCAGCTGTTTGAAGAGGGGAGGGAAGATGATGAGGTCCTTGACCCATCATGGCGTGAGGAACAGGAAGGTGGTGGGAGCAGCTCGGAGGAAGAGATTCCCCTACCGGCCAAAACAGGAGGCAGAGGGAGGGGGAAGACTTGGTTGCCTGTACCCTCCACTTCGGCACCCGTTAGGAGCATTCCTCATTCCAAAGGCAAAACGGGCGCTCCCAAGACTTGCAGTGCATGGTCCTTTTTTGACACAGTTGCAGATGACATTTGCTTTGTCAAATGCAAGCTGTGTCATCAGATAGTCAAAAGAGGGAGAAATGTCAGCAACCTCAATACCACAAATATGTGGAAACATGTGCGCACCAAGCACGAGTTGGAGTTGCAGAGACACCCTGAAGACGTAGGCCAACGTACTGCACCACCTACCACCTCTTCAGTTCGTGTTGGGGCCTCTTCCTCCAGCTCACACACTGCTGGTTCGGCTTCCTCACAGGATCGCCAAGGAAGAACCTCTGCCACTGTTGTCCGGAGACCCTGTCAGATTCCACCCATAGCAGCACGTTCCCATCCATCACAGCCATCGGTAGCACAGGCATGGGATAAAAGGTGCCCTTACTCGGCAAACCATCCCCGAGCACAGTCTCTGAATGCTGGCATTGCCAAACTTCTGGCAGTTGAAATGCTGTCATTCAGGCTGGTGGACACTGACACCTTCCGGGACTTAATGGCATTGGCAGTCCCCCAATACAACGTGCCCAGCCGCTTTTTTTTCAGCAGGCGAGCCGTCCCTGCCCTGCAGAAACATGTTGAGGGCAAAATAAAACATGCGCTACTAAACGCCGTTAGTAGCAAGGTCCACCTGACCACCGATGCGTGGACCAGTAACCATGGACAGGGACGATACCTTTCCCTCACTGCCCACTGGGTCAATGTTGTGGAGCCGGGTACAGATCTGGAGAGTGGCGCTGTACGTGTTCTTCCAACGCCACGGATTGCAGGACTCCAGTCTGTACACATAGACTCCTCCTCCTACGCAAGTTCCTCAGAAACAGCAGAGCAGGAGCCTGTTACGACCGATATGAACACAGCCATGGCCAAACGTCAACAGGCTGTACTCAAATTAATTTCTTTGGGGAATCGAAGCCACACAGCGCAGGAGCTCTGGAATGCTATCAAGCAGGAGAGCGATGTGTGGTTTGGGCCAGCGAATCTCCAGCCGGGCTTGGTAGTGTGTGACAATGGCCAAAATCTGGTGGCAGCTCTTGGCCTAGGCAACCTCACACACATCCCATGTCTGGCACATGTGCTTAACTTTGTCGTGCAGAGCTTTCTGAGGGACTATCCGGATCTTGATGCACTGTTGCACAAGGTCCGCATAGAGTGCGCTCACTTGCGGCGTTCCAGCACGGCAAGATCGCGCCTCGCTGCTCTGCAGCGACGATTTGGCCTTCCGGAACATCGCATCATATGTGACCTACCCACCCGGTGGAATTCAACGTTACATATGTTGGAGCGGTTGTGTGAGCAGCAGGCAGCAGTCATGGAGTACCAGCTGCATCAGGCGCAAACAAGTCGCACTGTGTGCCGTTCACACTTCAGCACCATTGAGTGGGCCTCTATGAAGGACATCTGCCTCGTTTTGCGTGCCTTTGATGAATCCACGCGGATGGCGAGTGCAGATGATGCACTAGTCAGCATGACTGTCCCCCTTATCTGCCTGCTTCAACAAACACTGCAAGCACTAAGGGATGAGGTTTCGGAAGAGGTGGAGGATGAGGAGTCCCAAATGCCATCTGCTTCTGGACAGTCTGCGCTACGTGTTTCCTCACAAAGGCCTAGGCAGGGGACACTTTGTGAGGAGGATCAGGAGGAGTCGATGGAGGAGGAAGACATCTCTCCAGAGGAGGGAGGTACACAAACCTCTACTCAGTATGTACAGCGAGGGTGGGGTGATGCAGAGCAGGCCGAGGTCACGCCTCAAACAGGGGACAGCGGTTCTTCGGCAGTTGGGAGTCTGCAGCACATGGTTGATTTCATGCTGCAGTGCCTGAGAAACGACCGCCGCATCGCCCACATTCTCGTCTCGGCTGATTATTGGGTGTACACCCTCCTAGATCCTTGCTACCGGGACAGCGTACAAAGGCTCATACCAACGTTGAACCGGGAGCGTAAACTGCGGGAGTACGAAGAGTCACTGGTGCAGTCCATAATGTTTTCCATTCCACCCGACAGCATTGTTGCTAGTGCTTTACAAAGCAGCTCTGTGCGTCGAGGCAGTGGAGGAAACTCTGCACAAAGAGGGAGCAGAGGCAGCGCCGCAGCACAAGGCAAGACCACTATGGCCCAAATGTGGCAAAGTTTTGTGTGTCCACCACAATTGTCTACACCATCAGCGACGCCTCGAGTCAGCAGGAGGCAACGCTTCCGTCAGATGGTGTCAGACTACATGTCTTGCCCTGTCACTGTACTCCCAGATGGCTCTTCCCCCTTCAAGTTTTGGGTCTCTAAGCTGGATACATGGCCAGAGCTTAGCCAGTATGCATTGGATGTGCTGGCTTGCCCTGCTGCCAGTGTATTATCGGAACGTGTCTTTAGTGCCGCAGGTGGTGTACTAACAGACCGTCGCATGCGACTATCTTCCGATAATGTTAACCGGCTGACTTTTCTGAAAATGAACAAGGCCTGGATCTCCAAAGACTTTGCCATTCCTCTTACACACTAAATTAGTGGTTGGCAACTGTATCCAGGTCTGCTGGTGTGTTCATTTTTCTACCACCTGAACTATAATCCCTGTGCTTCAACACAGCCAGTTGTCGCTCAGATGTGTCGTCTGCACAGAGAAACACACTAGCTCCTGTGTTAGTGGGGTTCAGTAACGTCAGCTGATCCCCTGCTGTGTGGATGGCAGTCTCTCCTGCTGTCACCACATTCCAAATACAGTAGGCCTCTGCCTACACCCTCCTATTTCCTGGGCTTCAACACAACCAGTTGTAGCTCGGAAGTGCCGTCCACACGGAAAGAGACACTTGCTCCCGTGTCTCAGTGGGGTTCAGTAACGTCAGCTGATCCCCTGCTGTGTGGATGGCAGTCTCTCCTGCTGTCACCACATTCCAAATACAGTAGGCCTCTGCCTACACCCTCCTATTTCCTGGGCTTCAACACAGCCAGTTGTAGCTCGGAAGTGCCGTCCACACGGAAAGAGACACTTGCTCCCGTGTCTCAGTGGGGTTCAGTAACGTCAGCTGATCCCCTGCTGTGTGGATGGCAGTCTCTCCTGCTGTCACCACATTCCAAATACAGTAGGCCTCTGCCTACACCCTCCTATTTCCTGGGCTTCAACACAGCTAGTTGTAGCTCGGAAGTGCCGTCCACACGGAAAGAGACACTTGCTCCCGTGTCTCAGTGGGGTTCAGTAACGTCAGCTGATCCCCTGCTGTGTGGATGGCAGTCTCTCCTGCTGTCACCACATTCCAAATACAGTAGGCCTCTGCCTACACCCTCCTATTTCCTGGGCTTCAACACAGCCAGTTGTAGCTCGGAAGTGCCGTCCACACGGAAAGAGACACTTGCTCCCGTGTCTCAGTGGGGTTCAGTAACTTCAGCTGATCCCCTGCTGTGTGGATGGCAGTCTCTCCTGCTGTCACCACATTCCAAATACAGTAGGCCTCTGCCTACACCCTCCTATTTCCTGGGCTTCAACACAGCCAGTTGTAGCTCGGAAGTGCCGTCCACACGGAAAGAGACACTTGCTCCCATGTCTCAGTGGGGTTCAGTAACGTCAGCTGATCCCCTGCTGTGTGAATGGCAGTCTCTCCTGCTGTCACCACATTCCAAATACAGTAGGCCTCTGCCTACACCCTCCTATTTCCTGGGCTTCAACACAGCCAGTTGTAGCTCGGAAGTGCCGTCCACACGGAGAGAGACACTTGCTCCCGTGTCTCAGTGGGGTTCAGTAACGTCAGCTGATCCCCTGCTGTGTGGATGGCAGTCTCTCCTGCTGTCACCACATTCCAAATACAGTAGGCCTCTGCCTACACCCTCCTATTTCCTGGGCTTCAACACAGCCAGTTGTAGCTCGGAAGTGCTGTCCACACGGAAAGAGACACTTGCTCCCGTGTCTCAGTGGGGTTCAGTAACGTCAGCTGATCCCCTGCTGTGTGGATGGCAGTCTCTCCTGCTGTCACCACATTCCAAATACAGTAGGCCTCTGCCTACACCCTCCTATTTCCTGGGCTTCAACACAGCCAGTTGTAGCTCGGAAGTGCCGTCCACACGGAAAGAGACACTTGCTCCCGTGTCTCAGTGGGGTTCAGTAACGTCAGCTGATCCCCTGCTGTGTGGATGGCAGTCTCTCCTGCTGTCACCACATTCCAAATACAGTAGGCCTCTGCCTACACCCTCCTATTTCCTGGGCTTCAACACAGCCAGTTGTAGCTCGGAAGTGCCGTCCACACGGAAAGAGACACTTGCTCCCGTGTCTCAGTGGGGTTCAGTAACGTCAGCTGATCCCCTGCTGTGTGGATGGCAGTCTCTCCTGCTGTCACCACATTCCAAATACAGTAGGCCTCTGCCTACACCCTCCTATTTCCTGGGCTTCAACACAGCCAGTTGTAGCTCGGAAGTGCCGTCCACACGGAAAGAGACACTTGCTCCCGTGTCTCAGTGGGGTTCAGTAACGTCAGCTGATCCCCTGCTGTGTGGATGGCAGTCTCTCCTGCTGTCACCACATTCCAAATACAGTAGGCCTCTGCCTACACCCTCCTATTTCCTGGGCTTCAACACAGCCAGTTGTAGCTCGGAAGTGCCGTCCACACGGAAAGAGACACTTGCTCCCGTGTCTCAGTGGGGTTCAGTAACTTCAGCTGATCCCCTGCTGTGTGGATGGCAGTCTCTCCTGCTGTCACCACATTCCAAATACAGTAGGCCTCTGCCTACACCCTCCTATTTCCTGGGCTTCAACACAGCCAGTTGTAGCTCGGAAGTGCCGTCCACATGGAAAGAGACACTTGCTCCCGTGTCTCAGTGGGGTTCAGTAACGTCAGCTGATCCCCTGCTGTGTGGATGGCAGTCTCTCCTGCTGTCACCACATTCCAAATACAGTAGGCCTCTGCCTACACCCTCCTATTTCCTGGGCTTCAACACAGCCAGTTGTAGCTCGGAAGTGCCGTCCACACGGAGAGAGACACTTGCTCCCGTGTCTCAGTGGGGTTCAGTAACGTCAGCTGATCCCCTGCTGTGTGGATGGCAGTCTCTCCTGCTGTCACCACATTCCAAATACAGTAGGCCTCTGCCTACACCCTCCTATTTCCTGGGCTTCAACACAGCCAGTTGTAGCTCGGAAGTGCCATCCACACGGAAAGAGACACTTGCTCCCGTGTCTCAGTGGGGTTCAGTAACGTCAGCTGATCCCCTGCTGTGTGGATGGCAGTCTCTCCTGCTGTCACCACGTTCCAAATACAGTAGGCCTCTGCCTACACCCTCCTATTTCCTGGGCTTCAACACAGCCAGTTGTAGCTCGGAAGTGCCGTCCACACGGAAAGAGACACTTGCTCCCGTGTCTCAGTGGGGTTCAGTAACGTCAGCTGATCCCCTGCTGTGTGGATGGCAGTCTCTCCTGCTGTCACCACATTCCAAATACAGTAGGCCTCTGCCTACACCCTCCTATTTCCTGGGCTTCAACACAGCCAGTTGTAGCTCGGAAGTGCCGTCCACACGGAAAGAGACACTTGCTCCCGTGTCTCAGTGGGGTTCAGTAACGTCAGCTGATCCCCTGCTGTGTGGATGGCAGTCTCTCCTGCTGTCACCACATTCCAAATACAGTAGGCCTCTGCCTACACCCTCCTATTTCCTGGGCTTCAACACAGCCAGTTGTAGCTCGGAAGTGCCGTCCACACGGAAAGTGACACTTGCTCCCGTGTCTCAGTGGGGTTCAGTAACGTCAGCTGATCCCCTGCTGTGTGGATGGCAAAGTCTCCTGCTGCCTACACAGTCGTACTACTACTGATTTTTAACCGTGCTCCAATTAGGCCTGTGGCTCCACTGTCTCTCGTATTTCCCCTGTCCTCCAATCCTGCCAGTTACAGCTCCGAAGTGGCGTCTGCACAATCCACACTTGTTCCTGTGTTACAGGTGTTCAGTCCGGTCAGTTAATCCCCTGATGTGTGTCCGGCAATGTCGCCTGCTCTGTCCACATTCCCATAACTAGTTATGGGAATGTGGACAGAGCAGGCGACATTGCCGGACACAAATCAGGGGATTAACTGAACGGACTGAACACCTGTAACACAGGAACAAGTGTGGATTGTGCAGACGCCATTTCGGAGCTGTAACTGGCGGGGTTGGAGGACAGGGGAAATACGAATATCAGTGAAGCCACAGGCCTAAGTGGAGCTTGGTTAAAATTAGTAGAAGTCTACAACCGATCTTAAAATTTCTTCAATGCAGCCTCAGCCTGCTCCGTGCTTGTCCCTGGGCTTCAACACAGCCAGTTGTTGCTCGGAAGTGCCGTCTTCACAGAGTAAAACACTAGCTCCTGTGTTTGTGGGGTTCAGTAACGTCAGCTGTTCCCCTGCTGTTTTGATGGCAATCTGTCCTGCTGCCTCCCAATTGACAGCACATCAGGCCTCAGCCTGCTAAGTGCTTGTCCCTGGGCTCCAACATCGCCAGTTGCTGCTCATAACTGACTTTGGCACGGGTACTCCCTCCTGCCCAGCTTGGTTCCAGCCCTGCCTGCTGTTTCCGGGAAGTGTCAATGTCAGTTTGCCACCCCAAGTTGCCATGTCGTGTTGCGGTTGGGTTAGCCGAGGCTAAGGTGCCAGCAGTTTAGGTGCTTCCTATGTGGACTGCGGGTTCTGGTAAGAAAGGCTTGTTCCGTAGTGCCAGTAGGACAAGCACCCCCTGTAGGACTGTGTGATTCGGTAACTGCGGCCAGCTTGCGGCATGCCAACTTTGCTTTTCAGGGGTAACTTCAGCTGCCCCTCCGGGTTCCAGCACCGTCAGCTGGTTCTCATCAGAGCCTTTGGCCTAGGTGCCTCCATCTCGGTATCCGAGTTCCGGCAACATTTGCTGGTCCTTGGTAGTGCTTTGTAGCACAGGTACCTCCTGCTTAGTAACCGGGTTCCAGCACCATCAGCTGGTCCTCGGTTGTGCCATTGGCTCTTATTCCTTCTGCTGCCCCTCCGGGTGCCAGCACTGTCAGCTGGTCCTCGCTATTTCCATTTGCTCTTGCAGCTTATGCTACCCCTCCGGGTTCCAGCACCGTCAGCTGGTTCTCGTCAGAGCCTTTGGCCTAGGTGCCTCCATCTCGGTATCCGAGTTCCGGCAACGTCTGCTGGTCCTTGGTAGTGCTTTGTAGCACAGGTACCTCCTGCTTAGTAACCGGGTTCCAGCACCGTCAGCTGGTCCTCGGTAGTGCCATTGGCTCTTATTCCTTCTGCTGCCCCTCCGGGTGCCAGCACTGTCAGCTGGTCCTCGCTATTTCCATTTGCTCTTGCAGCTTATGCTACCCCTCCGGGTTCCAGCACCGTCAGCTGGTTCTCGTCAGAGCCTTTGGCCTAGGTGCCTCCATCTCGGTATCCGAGTTCCGGCAACGTCTGCTGGTCCTTGGTAGTGCTTTGTAGCACAGGTACCTCCTGCTTAGTAACCGGGTTCCAGCATCGTCAGCTGGTCCTCGGTAGTGCCATTGGCTCTTGTTCCTTCTGCTGCCCCTACGGGTGCCAGTACCGTCAGCTGGTTCAAGAGGACAAAGAACAGGAAGACAACCACCAAGATGCAGAACAACAAGAGAGAGAAGACAAAGAAGCATAAAAAAACAAAGCAGAAGAACATTAAGCATAAGACTAATACTCTGAGCAAATGATATTATCTTATTTATAAGCAGAAGAAGACTAAGCAGTGTATGGGGGTGAGTCCGTTCCTCCTCGTGGTGCCCCTGGAAAAGGCCTGCTGCTGCAGGCCAAACTGAACGCGGACAAATCCTGTTGTAAATCTTTTGTGACAGGCAGAACGGAAGGTGTAAACTTCTAACTTTTCTAGATAACAACTACAGGAATGCCTGACACAAACAAGAATATGATGAAGAAGAATAGGAAGAAGATGAAGAAGTTGAATATGTAGAATAATAATTGTTGAATAAGAAGAATATGAAGAATGTAAGAAAAGGAAGAAGAAGAATGTAAAAAAAGGAAGTAGAAGAATTTAAAAAAAGGAAGAAGAAGAATGTAAAAAAAGGAATAAGAAGAAGAATGTAAAAAAAGGAAGTAGAAGAATGTAAAAAAAGGAAGAAGAAGAAGAAGAAGAAGAAGAATTTAAAAAAAGGAATAATAAGAAGAAGAAGGTAAAAAAAGGAAGAAGAATAAGAAAGAAGAAGAAAGAAGAAAGAAGAAGAAGACATACATGTCTGGCAAAATATAAATGAGGCTTACATAGTCAATATCTTTGTAACTCCTAACGTCTTTAAAAAAAAAGTTTAATTCCTGCTATTCCATTTGATTGGGCTAAACCTCTATGGCTTTAATGTCTCCTCCACCTCCCACAATACATTCTACATTATTCTTAGTTGTTTTTCTTCATGTAGAATTAACCTACAAGGAAAGAAAGGGTTTTTTTTAATTCCGATATTTTGGCCCCATTGACTTGCATTGGTTCCCGGTATCGGAATCGGCGATACCGATACTTTTTTTTAAGATCGGCCGATCCATTCCGATCCGATATTTTCAAGTATCGGCTGGTATCGCTCAACTCTATTAGGAAGATTTTGCAGGTGTTATTTGCTAATTATTATAATTTACTGAGATAATGACTTTTGGATTTTCATTGGCTGTAAGCCATAATCATCAACATTTACAGAAATAAACACTTGTAATAGATCACTCTGTTTGTAATGAAGAACTGAAATAAATTAACTTTTTGATGATCTTCTAACTTCGTGAGAAGCACCTGTATATGTACATATATACAAGACATTTGTTTTCGCAATCTGATAAAGATGCATTACGGCATTGAAACGTGTTGTGAATAAAAAACCTTATTATCATCATCATTGTTGAAGAATCGCTTTACTCCAGCTGGATCCAGTATTTCTAGGAGGATTTATTCAACAGCCAAGGGACAGCAGCAGCTGTTTTTCTACATGCCTACATAGGAGTTGTGCCTGCACCAGGTGATCGCTGACAACGCAAATACCCACTCTCCCTCCATAGGGCATAAATCGATTGTGCGCTCTGTTTCCCACTTCTAGAAATATTCATATATGCAACAATCATGATCATAATTATGAATCATTAGCATAAATCCATGTAAAATCCAAGTATCATCATACATATGTTCAGCGAAGGTCAAAGCATACAAGCATCACAGTGCATATAATCAGCAGTGCAAAATACTTCTTTTAGTATATAAACATAGATAGATAGCCTGCTTGTCACAGCATAATGTTTCATGTTGTTTTCCATGGCATCCTTCATGTTGCTATACTGCTTTTTTCTTTTCCATGTTTATATCTGTCTGCATCTCTATGGCTCTGAAATTCCCTGGAATGTTGCAGCTCCTTCAAAAGTTTATTCTCGCACAGTGACCCTTCCATATGTGAGGCTATGCTTGATATTACTGCTCCATTCTGTCATGATCCGGTTTGGATCTGACAGTTTAAATTCACAAAGTGAACTTTTTTTCCTTTGGCTTGGTGCCAAAGTGGTGTGATTGCCCCCGGTGGCCATTAGAATTATTACAAGTGGTGTCATTCATTCTAAGTTGCCCCGGTGGTGGTGAGCAGTAGTGCACTTTAGTTTCTTTGGTTAATGTGCACGTAATTACAAATCAGGTGTTAGGCTCTATAAAAGAGAGTCAGGTGTGTTCAATCACTGTTGGTGATATTGTGTGTTCATTTGGCAAGTAAGCCTGGGGTGATGAAGGAGCTGAACATGAGTCCTGTGCAGCCCAGCCAGAGGGGATGAGTGGCAGCTATGTGGTCTGCAAGAAGGGCTGGCATGGCATGGTGGAGTCACAGTTTATGGTGTCAGCAGGAAGTGCTTGCATGGCTTGGTGGAATGGCGACTATGGAGAGAGTTGCACTCAGCATGTGGTACTTGGTTGCTGAGAGCTGGACTCAAGCATGCTTGACTTTTTGGGCCGGAGCTGAACTCATCTTTGGGACTCTGTTACTGGACTTCTGCAATTGGTGGTGGACTCTGCTCCAAGGCTGCACTATGGTGAAGGATCCAGTTATGGTGATGGATCCGGGTGGAGGAGAAGATGCATGCAGGTGGTGGGCTCTGTTGCTAGGAGCGTACGCAACAGAGCAAAGCTAAGTGGTGTTTCCCCTGTTTTGTCATCTTTCCTCATGTGTGTTTTAGTGCAGTGGTGGGATTAGTTTCCGCACTGACCAATTCCCTAGTGAGCGCTTAGGTCAGGGCGAGCTAGGGTTTTTAGGTTCCTGTTGCGCGCCCGGTGCGGAACCGGCATAGGGAACGTTAGGAGTGCAGGGACACTGGCTCAGGGGAGCTCAGGAGGTCTCCACTTCCCTATTCCCTATCGCAGGGCCCACCATTGTTAATGTTTCCCAGGTTTCCCTTATTGTTTAAATTCACCTTACTGGAGGCGGGGTTTTCAGACTTGTATATGCGTGTAATGTCTAAATTCGCCAGTTGGAGGCGGTGTTTCCAGCTGCACATGTTTATTATTTAAATTCGCCCCACTGGAGGCGGTGTATCCAGGGTCACGTGTGTCATATGGGTTCGCCTTGCGGTACTCGCTGCAACCAGACACGCGTGACCAAGACCCATTCAAGTTAATGCAGTTGAACTTAACAAATCGTACATTGCAGAAGCTATAGCGCTATGTAGTGTGCAAACAACCCTCTGCTATGCTAATCAATGAGTGCATGCCGATCTGCATAGTATGAGTTTAGGTGGGTTTACACTACCTGATATTGTAGAGTTAAATGATTGCTGATCGGTAAGTATTCACTGGTCATCAGTCGTTTAATTGCATAATTACACAGACAGACATTGCTTAATGATGAGCATTGAGCGATCTGGAAAACCAAAATAATCCCATGCACATTAGATCCCAGTAAGACAAAACCCACTGAGTTTCGTGGTATCAGCCAACCATATGATATGTACATAGGCCTACTGATTCTCCTCCCAACAGAATGTGTCAGGAGCAAAAAGAAACTTGGACTTTGAACCACTCATCCTTTTATTTTTAGGGGAAAAAAGCCAGTGCCATTGTCTTTAATTATGAAAATCCCTTTAATTCTTAAAGAGATCTTTTTTTGCATTTTTTTTGGCTGCTGAAACCTAAACTTGTTTTTCCAGCATTTCCATAAATATTTGTCAATGAGAGACAGCATATAAATAGTTAGCGATCACACTGTGAGTCCAAACTTGCTATTATAAACCGTCAGAAAGAATAAGCAATCAAAGGTAGAGGTGAACCTTCTTAAAAATCAAGCTTTACTTTGTCAGAGCTTAGCTCCTTACTGTCTTTGCTAGTGTCATCCCTCCGGGATTAGATATGTGACCTACTTGTAGCAGTATGTCTATAAATTTGTTTTCCTTATAGAAGATGTTGCTAGTTTATGACAGTTTGAGTGGCTGTGAACTAAATGCTGAAGGATACTGAATGAAGTCTGGCAGTTGTAATATGTTATTGTGAACAAATACTGTATACCTAAAACTTTTACTTTTACATAAGTCATGTTAACTCAGAAAACAAAATGTTTTTTTTTAAATATGTTGGGAACAAAACATGACAGTGTTTGCAAAGTTTGTCCCAGTTTCTTAAAAATGTGGTTCTATATTTTATATTTTGTTACTCAATTAAAGGTACATGTGGGAGAAAACATACATGAGAAAGCTTTGTAGAGCTGTACCACTATTTTATATATATTAACTATTTTTTTCTGCAATTTCCTTTTAGTTGAACAGGCATAGGGCACGGGCACACGGCCATAGATTTTTTCATCTCAGAGAGTCGGGGCCGATTATGCAAATTACACTTTGATCACACTCAGGTCAGAGTTTAATCAGAGTGTGATCACAGTGTCCTCCGATCAGGGTAGTATTTAGAGTTTATGCTGCCTTAGGCACTTTTAGTGCTGCCTCCCCCATTAGTGAGTATGACTAATGCAGACACTTTGGCAAAAATCGCTGATGTGAAAGTAGCCTTTCTCCCTAGTGCACCCATCTCCCCAGTGCACCCATCTCCCCAGTGCACCCATCTCCTCAGTGCACCCATTTCCCCAGTGCACCCATTTCCCCAGTGCACCCATCTTCCCAGTGCAGCCAACTACCCAGTGCATCAATCTCCCTAGTGCAGCCATGTCCTCTTTGCACCCATCTCCTCGTTGCGCCCATTTCCCCAGTGCAGCCATCTCCACAGTGCACCCATCTCCCCAGTGCACCCATCTCCACAGTGCACCCATTTCCCCAGTGCAGCTGTCTCCTCAGTGCAGCCATCTCCCCAGTACACCCATCTCCTCAGTGCAGCCATCTCCCCAGTGCACCCATCTCCCTACAGCAGCCATCTCCTCAGTGCACCCATCTCCCTACAGCAGCCATCTCCTCAGTGCACCCATCTCCCTAGCACAGCCATCTCCTCAGTGCACCCATCTCCCTAGTGCAGCATTCTTCCTAGTGCAGCCATCTCCTCAGTGCACCCATGTCCCCAGTTCAGCCATCTCCCCAGTGCAGCCATCTCCCAAGTGCACCCATCTCCACAGTGTACTCATCTCCACAGTGCACCCGTTTCCCCAGTGCACCCGTTTCCCCAGTGCAGCCATCTCCCCAAGTGCAGCCATCTCCCCAGTGCACTCATCTCCCTACTGCAGCCATTTCCTCAGTGCAGCCATCTCCCTAGTGCAGCCATCTCCCTAGTGCACCTGTTTCCCCAGTGCAGCCATCTCCCCAGTGCAGCCATGTCCCCAGTGCAGCCATCTCCCCAGTGCAGCCATCTCCTCAGTGAACCCATCTCCCCAGTGCAGCATTCTCCCTAGTGCAGCCATCTCCTCAGTACACCCATCTCCACAGTGTACTCATCTCCACAGTGCACTCGTTTCCCCAGTGCAGCCTTCTCCCCAGTACACCCATCTCCCCAGTGCAGCCATCTCCCCAGTGCACTCATCTCCCTACTGCAGCCATATCCTCAGTGCACCCATCTCCCTAATGCAGCCATCTCCTCAGTGCAGCCATCTCCCCAGTGCAGCCATCTCCCCAATGCAGCCATCTCCTCAGTGAACCTATCTCCCCAGTGCAGCCATCTCCCTAGTGCAGCCATCTCCCCAGTGCACCCGTTTCCCCTGTGCAGCCATCTCCCTAGTGCAGCCATCTCCCTAGTGCAGCCATCTCCCCAGTGCACCCATCTCCCCAGTGCACCCATCTCCCCAGTGCAGCCATCTCTTCAGTGCAGCCATCTCCTCAGTTCAGCCATCTCCCCAGTGCAGGCTCCACTCATTCCCCCCCAGAACTCATTCCCCCAGGTGCTCATTCTCCCTCCCCCCTGTATGCATGGCTCTGATCTCATTCCCCCCTGTATGAATGGCTCTGGGCTCATTCTCCCCCCCTGTATGCATGGCTCTGGGCTCATTCTCCCCCCCTGTATGCATGGCTCTGGGCTAATTCTCCCCCATTCATGGCTCTGGGCTCATTCTCCCCCCCTGTATGCATGGCTCTGGGCTCATTCTCCCCCCCTGTATGCATGGCTCTGGGCTCAGTCTCACCCCCCTGTATGCATGGCTCTGGGCTAATTCTCCCCCCATTCATGGCTCTGGGCTCATTCTCCCCCCCTGTATGCATGGCTCTGGGCTCATTCTCCCCCCCTGTATGCATGGCTCTGGGCTCAGTCTCCCCCCTGTATGCATGTCTCTGGGCTCAGTCTCCCCACCTATGCATGGCTCTGGGCTCATTGTCCCCCCTGTATGCATGGCTCTGGGCTCATTCTCCCCCCCTGTATGCATGGCTCTGGGCTCATTCTCCCCCCCTGTATGCATGGCTCTGGGCTCAGTCTCCCCCCTGTATGCATGGCTCTGGGCTCAGTCTCCCCCCTGTATGCATGTCTCTGGGCTCAGTCTCCCCACCTATGCATGGCTCTGGGCTCATTGTCCCCCCTGTATGCATGGCTCTAGGCTCATTCTCCCCCCTGTATGCATGGCTCTGGGCTCAGTCTCCCCCCTGTATGCATGTCTCTGGGCTCAGTCTCCCCACCTATGCATGGCTCTGGGCTCATTGTCCCCCCTGTATGCATGGCTCTGGGCTCATTCTCCCCCCCTGTATGCATGGCTCTGGGCTCATTCTCCCCCCCTGTATGCATGGCTCTGGGCTCAGTCTCCCCCCTGTATGCATGTCTCTGGGCTCAGTCTCCCCACCTATGCATGGCTCTGGGCTCATTGTCCCCCCTGTATGCATGGCTCTAGGCTCATTCTCCCCCCTGTATGCATGGCTCTGGGCTCAGTCTCCCCCCTGTATGCATGGCTCTGGGCTCAGTCTCCCCCCTGTATGCATGGCTCTGGGCTCATTCTCCCCCCTGTATGCATGGCTCTGGGCTCAGTCTCCCCCCTGTATGCATGTCTCTGGGCTCAGTCTCCCCCCCATGCATGGCTCTGGGTTCACCTGAGTCCTCTGTATCGCGCGGTCCCTGCACATGTAAGTTGTTTACCTCCTGCCAGCATGCTTCTTCCGGTGCGCGTGGTCATGTGGTACCGTTCATTAAGGTCAAGAATATGTATGCCACGCCTATTGGAGTGGCGTAGCATTCATATTCATTACTGTAATGAGCAGTACCACATGACCGCGCACACAGGAAGAAGCATGCCGGCGCCAGAGATCATCGACGCTTCAGGCACCGCTGGAGTATGATGTCATCGAGGGAGGGGGGAGGAGTGACAGGGAGGGGGAGGAGGGATGAGGGAGGGGGAGGAGGGAGGAGGAACGAGGGAGGCGGGAGGAGAGATGAGGGAGGAGGGATGGACAGACGCGGACAAAAAAACATTGCTCAGGTGCCGCCAACCCGCAGAGTCCCTCCCTAGGCATGGGCCCACGAGTGCCTAGTGGCAAATATGGCCCTGCCTCTGATATTCTCAGATAAGGAGAAGATGGAGAAAAAAACTGATCAATCTTCTCCATTCTGTCTGTGAGCGGAAATCGGACTGCACACAGATGTCATCTGAGTGCAATTTCCTGCTTTCCACGTAATCATTGACTTTCATGGTCGAGTGTGATCCGAATATCAGGTCAAACTCAGGCATGCAGCGAATATTTCCTTGGACAGGCGCTGTCCAAAGAAAAAATGTGTATGTCCCCATAAAATAACATTAGTCTTAGTGTGATCCAATGTTTTGTCAGATCGCACTCATACCGAAGATACCTGCCCATACAGTAAGTCTTCCTGTTTGGCATATTGAATAGTACCATAAATAAAGAACCCAAGAGTAATGAAATAAACAAAATCAGATATAATAAATATATTTTATTCAAAATAAAATTTAACGAGACACGATATCAATAAAAACAGCGTAAATGCAGGAGACAAGTCATTATCACAAGGAACCTGTCACCAGATTTCCCCAATATAAACTACAGCCACTACCTTTCATGCCTCTTTTACAGTATTCTAACAAGATGTTTACCAGCAAAAAGTCCGATCTCTTCAGCCAAGATTCACATAGGTGATCAGTGCCTCCGATATCAGTAAGATAACCAGGGGAAAAGGGGGGAAGGAATGGGAATTTAAAATTCAACCTTTATTAGTATTATTAAATAATTATAATTCCAATGACATATATTAAAAATACATAACCATACATCTATTTTAGATGTATATTGGATCACAGTGCGTCATTTGTTGTGTTATAAGCACCACTATGATCTATTAGTTCCCGATTGATTACTGAACGCTAATAAACACCTCTCAATTGCAAAAATACCATGCTGCTATACATGAATACAGACAGATGGCTGTGGAGGGCGTCCCCAGAGACAGCAACACATCAATTAAAGAGGGAGTAATGCCTATAAGAGCACTAAATGGTCCCCTACATTAATTCTCACTAGCAGACAGAAAACGGCTGAAATAGCCAGAAAATATGTAGACGGTATAGAATATAACTGTATGCAGGAGAATCCCCCCAGAGAATGTCCCAAGTGGGACAAGAAGATAGCAGCACAAGGATATGATTAACCCCGCGCAGTCCAGGCCAAAAATAATGGAGGAAAAACTCCCATATGAATCAAGAGTCCTGAATGGGATTACCAAAGTGAAGTTATCGCTTGGACGCACCGCCTGGCGGGGGGACGGGAGGTGGAGGAACAGGGCACAGGAGATGTAGGGGACCATTTAGTGCTCTTATAGACATTACTCCCAATTGAGAGGTGTTCATTAGATTATGTTTGTGTACACATGTATAGTTTGCACATAGAAGTCAAGTTTACGGTATTCTTCAATTGAGAAATGTTCATCAGATTGTGTATGTGCATACATGCATAGTTTGCACATAGAGTATAGTTCACAGCTGTCCCCTATTGGACATGGGCACGAATTGTTGGTTTTAATTGTTTTTAACCCTTGAGTGTTTTTTGTGATGTTAATAAAATTATACGTTTATGGATATTCAAGTGTGCACTGATTATTACTAGGCACTAGTTGATCATTAAATAGAAAGGCATTGTTTGCACCATTTATTAACTGCACTATCACACTATTGCGTATCTAGATCCCTGTATTGGTAAAAATTTGATCAATGGCCCATATGTTAAATTTAAACATAGCACTTATAATGGTAGATTCTCCTATGGTATATTAGAAAACCTGCAGCAATTTATTTATTTATTTAACTCATTTATATAGCGCCATTACTGTAATTCCACAGCACTTTACAGACATTGTTGGCACTGTCCCCACTGGGGCTCACAATCTAGAACCCCTATCAGTATGTCTTTTTGCAGTGTGGGAGGAAACCGGAGAACCCGAAGGAAACTCACACAAACACGGGGAGAACATACAAACTCCTTGCAGATGTTGAACTTGGTGGGATTTGAACCCAGGATCCCAGTGCTGCAAGGCTAACCACTGAGCCACCTTGCTGCCCACGACAATGTATCCTTGTGTGAGGCGTAGGATGAATTAAACATCCTGGTGGTGTATAAGAATTGATAAATCTTCACTGTGAGATTAGCATTGTGATTTGAAGACACCCTCATGGCGTATTAGATTCAGGGTGTTCAATTACTCTAATATACCAGAAGGGTGTCTACCCTACTCTATATGTATCCCACAGTGAGAATTATGAAGGCTAAGAAGAGACTTAATAGCTGTATACAAATATCTGAAGGGATGTCACGTTGTAGAGATATCATCCTTATTCTCATTTGCACATGGAAACATGAGAAGCAATGGGATGAAACTGAAAGGGAGAAGATACAGATTAGATGTTAGAAAAAACTTTTTGACAGTGAGGGTGATCAATGAGTGGAACAGTCTGTCACGAGAGGTGGTGAGCGCTCCTTCAATGGAAGTCTTCAACCAGAGGTTGGACAGACATCTGTCTGGGATGATTTAGTGAATCCTGCATTGAGCAGGGGGTTGGACCAGAAGACCCAGGAGGTCCCTTCCAACTCCAACCTTCTATGAGTCTATGATTCTATGATTGTGACGACAAAGAAGGTGCTGAATTAAAACCAGCGATGCTCATCGGAACGGACCGTGCCATATATGAAGATTATAAAAGGTATTTTTGGATTATGTGGAGGGCGTGTGGGACTTATATACATCTTGATAGAATAGTGTAAAAGAGGCATTAAAGGTAGAGAGCATGATTAGTGGATGGGACAGAGGTCATAAAAATAAACTAATGATGATACCATAGATAATGAAAGGACCAAACTAAAGTGCAAATTAGTGAGAATATAGGAACCTGACAATCACATGACTGGTTGGAATATTAGTGTAGCTCATGCTCCTCCAAGATGCATTAGAGGGGAAGATCAAGACTACAGAAAAAAACTGCAAAAATAGGGGGGAGTTTCAGTCTAAAAGACCAATCTGCTGCTCCAGGGTTCAACGTACACAAAACAATCAGACATTTCTTATGGTAAAAGCCTCCATACACATTAAATAGCTTTTCTCCCAGATCCTGTAATAACAGAATTACTTAGCTTGGCTGATTGTTCCTATGTTCTCAATAAGAGAGTTACTGACAAAGTCAAATGGCTATGGCTTATCTCTAGGAAAAACAAAAGAATCAGCTGTTGGAAGGGAGGACTTCATACTCAGAGTATTTGGCAGACCCGCCAATATTGGTGGGTTTGGCTGACATTAGTCTAAGGGTCACGTCTCACTTAGCGATGCACCAGCGATCACGACAACGATGCGACCTGGTTAGCATCGCTGGTGCGTCGCTACATAATCGCTGGTGAGCTGTCAAACAGGCAGACTCACTAGTGATCAGGACCAGCGAGCACGCTGGTATCCAGGGTAAACAGAGGGTAACTAAGCGCGCGCAGAGCTTAGTTACCCGCTGTGCACCCTGGATACCAGCGTGCTCGCCCTGGGAGCTGGTATCCAGGGTAAACAGCAGGTAACTAGGCGTGGCTGTTTGGCCACATGCACACGTTTGGAATTTGGTTAGTATTTTACATCAGTTTTTGTAAGTCAAAATCAGGAGAAGAATGCTTAAAACAAAAGTATAATAGAAACGAGTCACCACTTCTGCATTTTTTCCCCACTCCTGTATTTGACTTACAGATACTGAGGTAAAAAACTCACCAAATACTTAACGTGTGCATGTGGCCTAAGCAGATTCATCCTAGGGCATTTTAAGTTAGAATAATGAGAGCAGTACTGCGAATGTCCACAAAAGTGGGTTTCACTGATTGTCTTAAAAAAGTGCCAATCGACCAAACTTTGGTTCCTCAGTGTTTGAGAATAATCATGAACCCATTAGTATTCTAATGAATTAGTTCAAACTTTTATTCATTTTTTTAATCTATATACCACTATGATTCCTGCTGATCTTAGCCTTAGGCTGGAGTCACACACAACTTATAAAAATACAGTCCGTTTTACACGGATGAGAATCGCAGAAATGTTCCCTGAACAGTGATCCATATGTCATCCATGTGCAATGCGAGGATGCAATTCTCTCGCATCTAAGCATCCATGTGACATCTGTGTGACAGCCGTATGGTATCCGTATGGCAAGATTTTCTCTCTGGTTTGAAAAATGGACATACAATGGATCCATGGCCTCAGCTATTCATGAAAACATATATACAGTGTATGTATATATATATATATATATATATATATGTCTCACTGACCACTGACATATATATATAAATATATATACACTCACTGGCCACTTTATTAGGTACACCTGTCCAACTGTGTGTTAACACTTAATTTCTAATCAGCCAATCACATGGCGGCAACTCAGTGCATTTAGGCATGTAGACATGGTCAAGACAATCTCCTGCAGTTCAAACCGAGCATCAGTATGGGGAAGAAAGGTGATTTGAGTGCCTTTGAACGTGGCATGATTGTTGGTGCCAGAAGGGCTGGTCTGAGAATTTCAGAAACTGCTGATCTACTGGGATTTTCACGCACAACCATCTCTAGGGTTTACAGAGAATGGTCCGAAAAAGAAAAAAAATCCAGTGAGCGGCAGTTCTGTGGCCGGAAATGCCATGTTGATGCCAGAGGTCAGAGGAGAATGGGCAGACTGGTTCGAGCTGATAGAAAGGCAACAGTGACTCAAATTGCCACCCGTTACAACCAAGGTAGGCAGAAGAGCATCTCTGAACGCACAGTGCGTCGAACTTTGAGGCAGATGGGCTACAGCAGCAGAAGACCACACTGGGTACCACTCCTCTCAGCTAAGAACAGGAAACTGAGGCTAAAATTTGCACAAGCTCATCGAAATTGGACAGTAGAAGATTGGAAAAACGTTGCCTGGTCTGATGAGTCTCGATTTCTGCTGCGACATTCGGATGGTAGGGTCAGAATTTGGCGTAAACAACATGAAAGCATGGATCCATCCTGCCTTGTATCAACGGTTCAGGCTGGTGGTGGTGGTGTCATGGTGTGGGGAATTTTTTCTGGGCACTCTTTGGGCCCCTTGGTACCAATTGAGCATCGTTGCAACGCCACAGCCTACCTGAGTATTGTTGCTGACCATGTCCATCCCTTTATGACCACAATGTACCCAACATCTGATGGCTACTTTCAGCAGGATAATGCGCCATGTCATAAAGCTCGAATCATCTCAGATTGGTTTCTTGAACATGACAATGAGTTTACTGTACTCAAATGGCCTCCTCAGTCACCAGATCTCAATCCAATAGAGCATCTTTGGGATGTGGTGGAACGGGAGATTCGCATCAGGGATGTGCAGCCGACAAATCTGCGCCAACTGTGTGATGCCATCATGTCAATATGGTCCAAAATCTCTGAGGAATGCTTCCAGCACCTTGTTGAATCTCTGCCACGAAGAATTGAGGCAGTTCTGAAGGCAAAAGGGGGTCCAACCCCTTACTAGCATGGTGTACCTAATAAAGTGGCCAGTGAGTGTATATGTCAGTGAGACACACACACACACATATATATATATATATATATATATATATATATATTTCATACAGAGCTAGATAGCAGAATATCCGATATTTCAATTGTCGGCTTTTGTAAAATCATTACAGAAGCCGACAGTATATGAGACATGGTTTGCATACAGTAAACCATTGAATATCCGTAAGATTTATATATGTCCCTCACTAATAATGTTAGTAGTGTGTGTGTGACATTTTGGAGCTGTAGGTGTTAAATTAAAGGATTAATTCACGGAAAAAACTGGCGTGGGCTCCCGCACAATTTTCTCCACCAGAGAGGGAAAGTCAGTGACTGAGGGCAGATATTAATAGTCTAGAGATGGATTATGGTTATTGGCCCCCCTGGCTAAAAACATCTGCCTCCAGCCACCCCAGAAAAGGTGCATCTGTAAGATGCGCCTATTCCTGCACTTACCTTCTCGCTTCCCATTGCCCTGTAGCACGTGGCATATGGAGTAATAAGGGGTTAATGTCACCTTGCTATTGTATGGTGACATTAAGCCTGGTTAATAATAAGACACCTATCCATTATTATTCCAGTAGTCTGAAAGGGTTAAAAAACCACACACATTAAGAATAAAGACTTAATTAAATAAATAAGCACACATTTTTGCCATCTTCATTAAATTCCCAATCCAATTGAAGCCATTGTTCTCCTATAAAAAATCCAAAATAAAAAAGCAACAATATCCCATACCTATCCGCCGTACAGTCATGCCCCACGCTGCAATCCATCTCAAGGGGTTAAATAGTTTACAACCAGGAGCGGTGCCAATGTGACCGGCTTGGCTGTAAACCACGGAGGAATGAATGAAAAGCTGCCTGCACAGCCTCCCTGCCTGACCAGACATGAACTCATTACCGTGGGAAAGATTCTGAACATTTTCCCATGCTGTCAGTTCACCGCAGGTCAGGCGGGGAGTCTGCGCAGCCAAAGTAACATCAGCAGGAGCCTACGCCAGTTTTTTCCGTGAATTAATTAATGCCTTTACAGCTTTACACACACACTAACACACACTACTAACATTATTAGTGAGGGACATATATAAATCTAATCGATATGCAATGGTTTACTGTACGTAAACCATGTCTCATATCCTGTCGGGTTCTTTAATGATTTTACAGATGCCGACAATTGAATTATCACTAGAGTTGAGCGATACCATCCGATACTTCAAAGTATCGTATCGGATGGTATCGGCCGATCTTTAAAAAAAGTATCGGTATCGCCGATTCCGATACCGGAAGTCCCATTCAAGTCTATGGGACTTCCGGTATCGGAATAAGAAAAACCCTTTCCTGCCCTTGTACAGCCTCTCTGGGGTCTGTACGGGCCTTTCGGGGGGCTGTGCCGGCCTGCCAGGGGGTCTGTGCAGGCTCCGGTGGTCTGTGCCGGCCTGCCGGGGGGCTGTGCAGGCTCCGGGGGGCTGTGCCGGCCTGCCGGGGGGCTGTGCCGGCCTGCCGGGGGGCTGTGCCGGCCTGCCAGGGGGTCTGTGCAGGCTCCGGTGGTCTGTGCCGGCCTGCCGGTGGTCTGTGCAGGCTCCGGGGGGCTGTGCCGGCCTGCCGGGGGGCTGTGCCGGCCTGCCGGTGGTCTGTGCAGGCTCCGGGGGTCTGTGCAGGCATCGTCCGATGGGACTACAAGTCCCATCGGGCGATGCCTGCTACCATGACAGTGATTGACACATTAGCCAATGATGGGACAGTAGTAGTCCCATCATCCGGCTAATGTGTTAAATGTAAAAAAAAAAAAAAAAAAAAAAAAAATTACATGCTACATTCATACTACATACTACATACATGCTACATTCATACTACATACTACATACATGCTACATTCATACTACATACTACATACATGCTACATTCATACTACATGCAACATACATACTACATATATACTACATGCATGCTACATATATACTACATACATACTACATATATACTACATACATGCTACATACATACTACATATATACTACATGCATGCTACATATATACTACATGCTACATACATACCACATACATACTACATACATACTACATATATACTACATGCATGCTACATACATACTACATGCTACATGCATGCTACATACTACATACATGCTACATATATACTACATACATACTACATATATACTACATGCATGCTACATATATACTACATGCATGCTACATACATACTACATATATACTACATGCATGCTACATACATACTACATGCTACATGCATGCTACATACATACTACATACATACTACATATATACTACATACATGCTACATATATACTACATGCATGCTACATATATACTACATACATACTACATATATACTACATACATGCTACATACATACTACATATATACTACATGCATGCTACATATATACTACATGCTACATACATACCACATACATACTACATACATGCTACATATATACTACATGCATGCTACATACATACTACATATATACTACATGCATGCTACATACATACTACATGCTACATGCATGCTACATACATACTACATACATACTACATGCTACATACATACCACATATATACTACATACATACAATACATTCATACAATACATACATAGACATACAGTACATATAACATAGAGTAACATACTTACCAATACTTGTCACATTGTTCCCCGAAGCCATTGTCTTTCCGGAATAAATATTAACATAACAAACCACAAAAATACTCACCCACGATCCGAAGCAGTCCACGAGTGTGTCCCACGACGATCTTGGGTAGAGAACTGCAGCATCAGCTGATGCTGCCGTTCTCTACGGGCTGCAGGAATCCAATGACGGAAGGTAGGTATCCTTCCGCACTGTATTCCTCCGCCACTTAAAAAAAAAAAAAGTCCCTAGTCTCACTTTATGCCATTGCTGTGTGGGAATTTCCCACACAGCAATGGCATAAAGTGAGACTAGGGACTTTTTTTTTTTTAAGTGGCGGAGGAATACAGTGCGGAAGGATACCTACCTTCCGTCATTGGATTCCTGCAGCCCGTAGAGAACGGCAGCATCATCTGATGCTGCAGTTCTCTACCCAAGATCGTCGTGGGACACACTCGTGGACTGCTTCGGATCGTGGGTGAGTATTTTTGTGGTTTGTTATGTTAATATTTATTCCGGAAAGACAATGGCTTCGGGGAACAATGTGACAAGTATTGGTAAGTATGTTACTCTATGTTATATGTACTGTATGTCTATGTATGTATTGTATGAATGTATTGTATGTATGTAGTATATATGTGGTATGTATGTAGCATGTAGTATGTATGTAGTATGTATGTAGCATGCATGTAGCATGTAGTATGTATGTAGCATGCATGTAGTATATATGTAGTATGTATGTAGCATGCATGTAGTATATATGTAGCATGTATGTAGTATGTATGTGGTATGTATGTAGCATGTAGTATATATGTAGCATGCATGTAGTATATATGTAGTATGTATGTAGTATGTATGTAGCATGTATGTAGTATATATGTAGTATGTATGTAGTATATATGTAGCATGCATGTAGTATATATGTAGTATGTATGTAGTATATATGTAGCATGCATGTAGTATATATGTAGTATGTATGTAGTATATATGTAGCATGTATGTAGTATGTATGTAGCATGCATGTAGCATGTAGTATGTATGTAGCATGCATGTAGTATATATGTAGTATGTATGTAGCATGCATGTAGTATATATGTAGCATGCATGTAGTATGTATGTGGTATGTATGTAGCATGTAGTATATATGTAGCATGCATGTAGTATGTATGTAGTATGTATGTAGTATGTATGTAGCATGCAGTATGTATGTAGTATGTATGTAGTATATATGTAGTATGTATGTAGCATGCATGTAGTATGTATGTAGCATGTATGTAGTATGTATGTAGTATATATGTAGTATGTATGTAGCATGTAGTATGTATGTAGTATTTTTTTTTTTTTTTTTTTTTTTTTTTAACATTTAACACATTAGCCGGATGATGGGACTACTACTGTCCCATCATTGGCTAATGTGTCAATCACTGTCATGGTAGCAGGCATCGCCCGATGGGACTTGTAGTCCCATCGGACGATGCTTGCACAGACCCCCGGACATCAGCACAGCCCCCCGGCAGGCCGGCACAGCCCCCCGGCAGGCCGGTACAGACCCCCACAGGGTGCACAGCCCCCCGGCAGGCCGGCACAGCCCCCCGGCAGGCCGGCAGAGACCCCGGGCAGTCCACACAGCCCCCCGGCAGGCCGGCACAGCCCCCCGGCAGGCCGGCAGAGACCCCCGGAAGGCCCGAAATGACGGCGCATCATGATGCGCACACACCGCGCATCATGATGACGTCAGGCCGTCAATCAACTGAACTTCCGATTCCGATGCCGAATTCCGATATTGAAAAAATATCGGAAGTCGGTATCGGAATTCCGATACAGCAAGTATCGGCCGATACCCGATACTTGCGGTATCGGAATGCTCAACACTAATTATCACCTATTCTGCTATCTATATCTCTATGAAATATAAATATATATTTACATGTGTGTGTCAATGACATATACAGTATATATATATACCTTTACTATGTGTATACATGTATTCTATCTATTCTATTTTAACCTGTCAGTGTGATTTTACAGTATAGCGCACTGAATTACCAGCTTTTCTAAAGGACACCGATGCTTATTTCTCGCAAGTCACACGCATGGTACATGTGTAATCCATTTTTTCCTTGCATTGGCGAGTCTCGGGCGTAATACGGTGCAAATCGCAGCATGCTGCAATTTCTCTTGCATGTTTAATACGGTGAGAAAAAAATGGATGGTGGGAGCTGTCCCATAGATTAACATTGGTCCGAGTGCTATGCTATTTTTTCTCGTATAGCACTCGTCCATATTTCTCTCTAGTATGACTCAGGCCTTATGTTGAGGATTGACAATAGAAATCTTTACTTATGCAAGATGAATTAATGGGAATTATTTTTCTCATCTCATTAATCAAAGTAAGTGTAAGCTCACACCTGTGCACGCTATTATTATCAATGAAACTTGTTAGCTGTCAGACAACAAATATATACGGAAATGATTTATAAGAAATTAGAGAAAAATGCTTTTTTTTTACAACAGCAATTTCAATTGTGTGCAATGAGTTGTGAAATAAGGAATGTTTCCTAAACATTAATGTTTTCCACCTGCTTTGCAATATTACCTTATACATCACATGCTGTCAAGTGAGCATCACTAAATATTGTAAAAGCCTGCTGCGGTGTACAGGTAGTTACTTTTTATCAGTTGATTAGATTGGGGCTACATAATATGAAAACTGAGTGTGCATGAATTCTCATGCTGTGACATAAACCTTGTTTTATCACCAAACCCTGGAGGTTCTGGAGAAAATAAACTGCAGAAAAAGTACAACTAGAAGAAAAGAACAGAGAAAACTCTGAAGTTTGGAATGCTATTTATTTGTCAGATGAAGTTACTGCCATTGGCATATTCATTAAAAAAAAGTTCTAGAAGGTTTATGTAGGGAAGAAAATAGATTGAAAAGACTTATTTAGGATTAGAAAATCCAGATCACTTTCTTTTCAAACATCACCACACCTGTCTACGAGTTGTGAGTAGTATTGTAGCTCAGTTCCATTGTAGCAGATACTAAGGGCTCATTCCCAATTGTGACGCAATCGGATGAATGCAATCCGATAAAAAATCGGATTGCACTGGCCGCAATGTTACTCTATGCACCTCATAGCTGTGATTATTTTCTAATGCCGATTTGGCATGCAAAAACAATTGCAGCATGTTGCGAGTGCACCAGAGGATCTGTGTGTGAAACAGCACTGCACTCGGATATCACACAAGTGCAGTGCTATTCCCACTGAAGCTGGCAGCAGAGGAGATGGAGAAATTAATTTCTCTTTGCCCTCTGTAGTTGTACTGCGATCCTCTCTCTGAGAGAGGATCGGAGCACAGAGCATGGACACTCGGCTCCTGCTTTCAGCAGGGCAGGAGCCAAGAGTCATTAGCATATGTTTATAGCCTGGGAAGGGGGTAATACCCATGGATCTTCCCAGGCTATTAATATCAGCTCACAACTGTATATTTAGCTTTTACTGGCTATTAAAATGGGGGACCCCCCCAAGAAAAATGAAGTAGGATCCCACTATATTTAATAATCGGCAAAGGCTAGGCAGATAGTTCCCGGCTGATATTAATAGCCTAGGAAGGAGCTATGGATATTGGCCCCCTCCCAAACTAAAAACATCAGCTCTCAGCTACCCCAGAAATGACGCATCCATAAGACATGCCAAATATGACGCTTAGCCTCGCTCTTCCCACTTGCCCTGGTACAGTGGCAAGTGAGGTGATAGTTCTGGTTATTGATGTCACCTATGTGATATTGTATTAAAAAAACACACCCAGAATAAACTCCTTTAAGTGAAAGAATGACACAGACTCATTTAATTAACTTGAGTATGGTTTAGTATAAATTATCACCCAGTCCACTGAAGTCAGCATACACTACAAGTACAACATACATTACAGGAACCCTGTACAAACAGCATAGCCTACACATATATTGTTTACATCCTACATGCAAGCAACATACACTTTATGCATATTACATACACTATACACACAGCATACACCACAGGCACAACATACATTACAGGAATATTACATAAAAAGCATGAACTACACATATATTGTTTATATGCTACAAAAACAACACATGCTCTAACACATATTGCATACACTATACACACATCATACACTACAGACACAACACACTTTACAGCCATACTATACACACAACATAGACTATGCATATACTGTTTGCATGATACATGCACTATAGACACAGCATGCACAGTGCACACTTATTACATACACTACACATACAGCATACACACCATATACACATACACTCAATATACTTTAGACCAGGGGGTAGGCAACTTGAGGCAGAAATCTACTGTATTAACACAAAAGTTACTAAAGATCTACCTTGAAAATGTCCTGTTTTCACACATAAGACAAGCGACCATATTCAGGTCAGTCTAACACAAGGTAATCATTATTTGAAAAGTATTTTCCAGGGTGGGCCATTTATATGGATACGCCTGGGTGGGCCATGTATATGGATACACCTAAATAAAATGGGAATGGTGATATCAACATCCTGTTTGTGGCACATTGGTATATGGGAGGGGGAAAACTTTTCAAGATGGGTGGTGACCATGGTGGCCATTTTGAAGTCGGCCATTTTGAATCCAACTTTATAAATGGCCCACCCATGTGTATCCATATAAATGGCCCACCCTGTAGTTTAACAAAACCAAGATTTTTTCCGTGATTTTTGGCACATATATATTTTAAAAAGGAGCTTAGACTTTTTTTGCAGCATAATAACATCTTATCATGAAATAGCTTATTCACTGGAAAAAGGAGGAAAGGATGGGTCATTCATTTTGACAGCAGAGAGAGAAAAGCAGCTCCCAGTGAGACCTCAGTTTATCCAATACTGCCATATAGTAGGGTCTTTTGTCATCCATTATCACTGGTTTTTGGCGACTTATTGCTGTCATCCCTCTTTTTATTTGACACAAAATATGTGACTTTTTTCAGTTCTTGCTTGTTGCAGCTGTTGGTGATACAACAGATTTACACCTTCACTACAAGCCCAAGTCACAGATTAAAGTTTAGGCTGTCGATAAGTCTTAGGCCTGTTTCACACGTCCTGATATTTCCAGTACTGGAAAAAACAGTACCAGAGATATTCGTGTTGGTGTGTCCTTGTGTGTATTACTTGTGACATAAGTGTAGCAACCATGTGCCACCTGTGTGCCACGTCAGTACCACACATACAGGAACCAGGGAAACAGCGGTACTGTTAGTACTGTTTCCCGGCGCCGGGTGCTGAAGATCACTCTCATCATTCTCCCTTGCTCTGTGATCAGCGCAAGCAGGGGAGAATATTGAGAGTTATATTCTACTGATAACAGTGACAGTTGAAGTGGCGGCTGATGGGACTATTACTCTAGTCAGCCTACACCTGCTGCCACTAATAATAGTGAGAGCAGGCGGCTGATGGGAGGCAGCTGATGCCTGCTCTATAAATAAATAATTAAATGAAAAAAGTGGTGTGGGATCGCCTGTATTTTTGATAACCAGCCAGGTAAAACTGACAGCTGATGGCTGTAACCCTCAGTTGTCAGCGTCAGAAAGGCTGATTATCAAGAATAGAGGGGTCCCCATGCCTTTATTTTAAATTATTTAAATAAATAATTAAAAAATTGCATGTGTTCCTTCCCATTTTTTACAACCAGACTTGCTAAAGCAGACATCTGGGGACTGGTATTCTCAGGATGGTAAGGGTCCATGAATATTGCCCCCCCCAGCCTAAAAATAGCAGCCAGCAGCCGCCAAGAGAAGGCACATCTATTAGATGTACCAATTCTGGCACTTTGCCTGGCTTATTTCACTTGCCCTATAGCGATGGCAAGTGGGGTTCATATTTATGGGATTGATGTCACCTGGTGACATCAAGCTCACGGATTAGTAAGGGAGAGATGACTATAACACATATCCATTACTAATCCTATAGCTGTATGGTTCCATTTTAAATGCCTATCTATTTAATGCCATAATGTAATCTATTTTCTAATATACTTTAGTTAACAATTCCCAACCATTCCCTGACTACACTATCTAAGGGTCCCGTTTCACTTGGCGACGCACCAGCGATCCCGACAATGATATGACCTGGTAAGGATCGCTGGTGCATTGCTAAATGGTCACTAGTAAGCTGCCAAACAGGCAGATCTCTTCAGCGATGCAGCAAACATCCAGCGATCCTCGGCGGTCATTGGTACCTTGTCACACAGCAGCTTTTCTGAACGATTCCAGCCTGTGTCCCTGAGTTCTGCATCGCCAACAATGTCGTTCATTGGGTCAAACACAGCGATGCGCGCTGGCCAGCGGGACACCGACAGTGACAAAATGGCCCAGGAGCGCAAATGCTGACACCATTGGAATGGCACTGGCACGGGAGGTGATTAGAGTTGAGCGAAGCGGGTTGGCCCGATTCTGAATCCGCCAACTTTTGCTAAAGTCGGGTTTCGCTGATCAAAACTCGACCATAGCGTGAGGTCGGTCATCAGGTCGCCGACTTGAGCTCCAAAGTCGCATTTCCCACAAACCTTCCAGCGCCTATTTTCAGCCAATCATGAAGGATGCACACTGTGGGCAACGCGATTACGTCAGCAGCGGCCCCCACCATGTTAGAGAAGGCCATGCAAGTGATTGGCTGGCTTTGCGTGGCGTCACAGTACCTATAAAAGGCCGTGACCGCCAACCGCCATCTTACTTCTGCCGATCTTAGCATAGGGAGAGGTTGCTGCTGATCGTTCTCAATAGGGAGAGTGTTTAGGCAGGGAAAAAGTAAAAAAAAATGCTTGTGCTGATAGCGAATGTCACTGTAAAACACAACTGTATAGTGTGCAGTGACAGGGGAGGATATATTTGTGTGCAGCAGCTCTGTTGGTTATTAGGCTGCCTTATAAGGCTCCCTGATAGCTGCATTGCGGTTTTCACACTGCTGTGCAGAGTGCTTTATTAAAAGCAAACATTTTTTTTTCCTTTTCTCTGCACAGTTAGCAAGCGTTGATTTTTTCACACTTTTTTGTGCAGCAGCTCTGTTGGTGATTAGGCTGCCTTATAAGGGTACCTGATAGCTGCATTGCTGTGTGCACACTGCTGTGCAGACTGCTTTTTTTTAAAGAAAAAATCCTTTCATTCCTTTTTTTCTGCACAGTAGATACTGAGCGTAAATTTTTTCACACACCGTATAGAGGTGTACGCTTCTCACACACTACCGTGTACCGGCTGGTATCATGGACAAATACATGCTATATGTGTGTGACTCCGTAAAAAAAATACACGGAGATTAACATTTTTCCATACATACACCATATTGAGGTGTCCGATTACACAGGTCAACGAAAAAAATTTTTTTTTCTGGTGTCCAAAATATTTTAATGAATTTGGGGTATTTTTGGGGTGCTGATTCTGAATATGTCATCAGTTTTGCCAGATTGGCTCAAGTTTTTGAGATTTTTGGTATCTTATTTATAGCACTTGTTGGTAAATGCGACGCATCATCTCATTAATTTCTTTGGATTAGTACTTGAACTGAGCAGTTCTCAATATAGTTTTGTGTTAATTAGTGTTCTAAAAGTTTGTTCATAGCTTGATTTTTGCACTAACTTTATGTTGTTGTCTGTTTTCCAGTGAAAAGCATGAACTCATCATGAAGAAGTTGTCTTAACGATCCAGACTCATTCTGTTACATTTGTGGTGAATATACACTGCCAAAACATAGAAGAAACATAACACACTTCGTAAAAAAAGTGTATTTTGCCTATTTTGGGGTTATGCTTGGGGACCAAGACAAGTTTTGGGCACCACACATAGTGTGCAAAGCATGTATCGAATTATTACGAAAATGGAGCAAAGGACAAAGAAAAAGCTTCAAATTTGGTGTTCCAATGGTGTGGAGAGAGCCAAAAAATCATCATGATGACTGTTATTTCTGTGCAGTGCAAGTGCAAGGATTCAATAAGCATAAGAAACGAAAATGGGAGTAACATGGAATCTGCAAGAAGGCCTGTCCCTCATTGTGAAGATGTGCCTGTACCTGTGTTTACCATAAATAACAGTCATCATGATGATTTTTTGGCTCTCTCCACACCATTGGAACACCAAATTTGAAGCTTTTTCTTTGTCCTTTGCTCCATTTTCGTAATAATTCGATACATGCTTTGCACACTATGTGTGGTGCCCAAAACTTGTCTTGGTCCCCAAGCATAACCCCAAAATAGGCAAAATACACTTTTTTTACGAAGTCTGTTATGTTTCTTCTATGTTTTGGCAGTGTATATTCACCACAAATGTAACAGAATGAGTCTGGATCGTTAAGACAACTTCTTCATGATGAGTTCATGCTTTTCACTGGAAAACAGACAACAACATAAAGTTAGTGCAAAAATCAAGCTATGAACAAACTTTTAGAACACTAATTAACACAAAACTATATTGAGAACTGCTCAGTTCAAGTACTAATCCAAAGAAATTAATGAGATGATGCGTCGCATTTACCAACAAGTGCTATAAATAAGATACCAAAAATCTCAAAAACTTGAGCCAATCTGGCAAAACTGATGACATATTCAGAATCAGCACCCCAAAAATACCCTAAATTCGATGAAATATCTTTGGCACCAAAAATGCTGTTGACCAGTGTTATCAAACAGTATCGGATATCTGGTGTTCTTATTGCTGTCACATCTACACAGAGTCAGCGTGTGTGTGTGACACTCTGTAAATACATATACGGACATTTCCATTTCTTTATACACCGTATTGAGCAGTCCGATTATCAAACAGTATCGGATATATGGTGTTCTTATTACTGTCACATCTACACAGAGTCAGCATGTGTGTGACTCTCCATAAATACATATACAGACATTTCCATTTCTTTATACACCGTATTGAGCAGTACGATTGTCAAACAGTATCGGATATCTGGTGTTCTTATTACTGTCACATCTACACAGAGTCAGCGTGGGTGTGTGACATTCCATAAATACATATGAATCTGACATGGAGTGCACTGATGCACAGCCACTGCTAGATGAATCTGCTGGTACATTCACCCACAGCACTACATTGCCCTCGCAGTCTACTGAGCCCAAATCAGACCCTGATGAAACTCAGGTGCACCTTCCCGCATACTACACCACCTTACAGGGTGACACAGAGGAAGGTGTTGTGAGCTCAATTTCGGGTTTGCCTCTGGCTTCTGGTGAGGGTTATGGAGCTGGCTGTGCTGACAGAGGAGTAGTGAGTTCTCTATCTGGACTCCCTCTGTTGGTGAAGGGAGGTAATGAAGCTGATCTAAATGGCAGAGACCGGCCACCTGAGGAAGAGGACTGTGATTGGACATCTGGAATTTCTGATTGGATTTAAGGCAGCCGACTACCTAGTTTCTTGCTGGTGATTTCTCCTGACTCTGGCTTCTGGTTTCCAGTTTGGTTCCTGCCTTCTTAAAGCTAAGTTTTCTCTGCTATTGTTCATATGAGTTTTCGTCTGGTTTACTTAGTTTTTGTGTTCAGCCAGCCCTGGCTGGGACTGGGCTGAATCCCCATTTTGTCTCTGATCAGTTGATCTCTTTTGCTCTATCTTCAGAATAGAATATACCTGAGTGCTGATATAGGGAATTGAAGTCTAGCGACTTCAGGGCTTTTTTCTATCAGACGTGTTGGACATTTTTTGGCAGGTTTTTTTGCGTGATTGCAGACAGCAGCTTTTCTTTCCTGTCCTTTCTAGTTAGTGAGGGCCCTATCGTTTGCTCAGCCTATCTTTTTATCTGTGCTTGTGTTTTCATCTTGTTTCAACGACAATACATGTTGGGGGCTGTCTATTGCTTTTGGGTCTGCTCTGGGGCAGTTTAGATTTTCCCTTTCTCTCTTTAGGCTTATTTAGTTCTCCGGCCGTGACGAGGCATCTAGGACCACCGTAGGCACGCTCCACGGCTACTGCTAGTTGTGTGGATAGGATCAGGGGTCTGCAATCTGCTAGTTACCAACCTCTCCAGTTTTCTGGGCTTAGCTTGCTTTCTGTTTTTTCCTCCTCGGTGACTCATTCATAACAGGAAGGTACAGAGGAAGGTGCAGATGACATTGAAGATGAGGTCATGGATGACCCAATTGTTGACCCGGATTGGCATCCATTGGGGGAAGAGGGTGCTGGTGACAATAGGTCAGAACAGGAGAAGGATCCGCAGCAGGCATCGTCATTGCAGCAGTGGTTATCCGGCAGGCCCATAGCTGTCAAAAAACTTGGCAAGAAAACTAAAAGAGTTGCAGGACAGCTTGGCCAGACGGTAAAATTAGCAGTGTGCAAGCCCTGAAAATTTGTCCCATAGTAGGAAAAGTGCAGTGTGGCACTTTTTTGAACAAAATTCTACTGATGACGCAAAGGTTATCTGTAAGAAGTGCCGAAGGACCTTTAGCAGAGGGAAAAAATGTAAGAAATATGAATACCAGTTGCATGCTTAGACATTTAACCAACATGCACTTGCAAGCGTGGACAGACTACAAAAGCTCAGGTAGCATATGTGCACCTGCTCTGACTCAAGTTAGCCAGCAATGCTCCATCGCTTCCCCCACTGTAAGGCCACCGCTAAGCACATCACCATTAAGAAATGTTGAGGTGTCGTCGCTAGGCCAAACCAGTCACGCAAACACAATATTTTCGCAAGGAAACACTGAATCTAGGCATCAACACCCTCACCATCACCAACCCCTTCTCAGTCCGTCATGTCCAATGCTAGTTCCCCCATATGCAGCTCTCAAGTCAAGCTCACCCTATCAGACACTCTGAGTAGGACAAGAAAGTACTCATCCTCTCATCCGCATACACTGGCTTTGAACGCTTACATTGCTAAACTGATCTCATTAGGGATGATGCCCTTCCGTTTGATAAAAAGCAAAGCTTTCTGAGAGCTCATGGCCTACGCTGTCCCACGCTATGACCTACCCAGTCGCACTTCTTTTCTCGAAAAACCATCCCTGCCCTCCACCGGCATGTGAAAGACCTCATTGTTTTAATGCATGGACAATCAGTGAGTGGAAAGATGCACCTCACAACAGATGCATGGACCTGTAGGCATGGCCAGGGCCGTTACGTGTCCATCACTGTGCACTGGGTTAATGTGGTGGATGCAGGCTCCACAGGGGACAGTGGCGTTCGACACTCCTCCTCCTCCAGAAGCGAAAGCTCGTCGACAGAGCGCAGTCGCATAAGCACTCCATCCACATCTGTTAGTGTTGCACACGAGGTGTCCTACTATCGAACAGCTAGTGGTAAGCGGCAGCAGGCTGTTTTAAAAAGGATGTCTTTGGACGACAATAGACACACCGTGGAGGTACTGGCTGACTACTTGCATCGACAAACTGAGTCATGGCTGGGCAGTCTACATCTTGAGCCAGGCAAGGTAGTCAGTGATAATGGGCAGAATTATGTGGCAGCCATAGCCCTTTCAAAACTCACACACATACCTGTTGTGAACTCATTTTCTGGTCTACCAGTTGTGAGTTCTCCTTCCGGGCTCCCTCTGGTGGTAACAGGAGGTAGTGAGGTTGATTTAATTAGTAGAGATCTGCCACCTGATGATGAGGATAACGATTGGATCTCTGGAATCTCAGACTGGATTTAAGACAGCCGACGCTATATTCTGGTGCTGCTGATTCCTTCTGGCTTTTCAGGTCTTGGTTTTCTGCTCTGTTCCAGCCATCTCAAGCTAAGTGTTTTTGCTAATGTTCACACTTGATTTTGTTGGTCTATTCAGTTTTTTGTGTGGTCAGCCAGCCCCGGCTGGGGCTGTGTTGAATTTCCACTCTTATTTATCTGTATTTGCCAATTTGCTTTTTGTCCCTTAATAGATTGGCCTCTTTTTTGCTCTGTCTCAGAATATTTCAGAGTGCTGATATAGTGGGAGAAGTCTAGTGACTTCAGGGTTAATTTTGTTATCAGAAGTGTTGGACATTATTTTTGTAGGGCTTTTTGGGCATATTGCAGACAGTGTCTTTCCTTTCCTGTCCTTTCTAGTTAGTTTGGGCCCCATCGTTTGCTCAGTCTATTTTCCTGCCTGTGTTTGTGTTTTCATATTGTTTCACCGTCAATACAGGTGTGGGGGCTGTCTATTCCTTTGGGGTCTGCTCTGGGGCAGTTAGTTTTCCCTTTTTCTTGCTTTAGGCTTATTTAGTCCTCCGGCTGTGACGAGGCATCTAGATTCATTATAGGAACGCTCCACGGCTGCTGCTAGTTGTGTGGTTAGGATCAGGGGTCTGCAATCTGCATAGTTACCAACCTCTCTGGTTTTCTGTGACTTAGCTTGTTTAGTTTTCCTCCTCGGTGACCCATTCATAACACATACCTTGCCTTGCTCACACCTTGAACCTGGTGGTGCAGTGCTTCCTAAATAATTATCCTGAGTTAACAGCCCTGCTCCAATAGGTGCGAAGACTGTGCTTGCACATTCGTCACTCAAACGTCCACTCCAGTCATATGCAGAAGCTGCAGCGATCACTCAACCTCACCAAGCACCGCCTAATCATAGACACGGGAAGCCTTGATGACAGTCAGCCATTGTCTGGTTAGGGAACTGTCATGGACGAGGTGGAGGAAGAAGAGGAAGATGAGGAGGAGGATGAAGGGGATGATTATTTTGGGGAGGAGGATGCTTCTCAGGGGGCAAGAGAACATGTGGGCGTGCCAATGTCAGGTACATGGTTTGTACATGACTGGAGGGATGTGGATTTGCCAGAAAGTGCTCCTCCACCCACCACTGGCAGTGCAGCATTGACACCTGGAACACTGGCCCACATGTGTGACTGTAAGCACCGCAGACTGTGAGGCGGAATTACCCAGGAGTGGACCCTCTGGACCGTGGCACCGAGGGGCCCCGGACGAGCAACCTGGTGTTACCGACCCCTATACAGGGATCGTTAGGCGCAAGACCGGAGACTCGAATGCCACGGCAGCCGGAACCAAGAGGGGCGGCTCGGAGTGGATCACAGGGTGTGAGCAGGAACAGACACAGGGCTTGAACAGGCACGGATACCGGACTGGAGCGGGCACGGACACAGGACTGGAGCAGGCACGGACACAGGGCTGGAGCAGGCACGGAGACAGGACTGGAGCTGGCACGGACACAGGACTGGAACAGGCACGGACACAGGACTGGAACAGGCACGGACACAGGACTGGAGCAGGCACGGAGACAGGACTGGAGCAGGCACGGACACAGGACTGGAGCAGGCACGGAGACAGGACCGGAACTGCATGGACACAGGACTGGAACAGGCACGGAGACAGGACTGGAGCAGGCATGGACACAGGACTGGAGCAGACACGGACACAGGACTGGAGCAGGCACGGACACAGGACAGGAGCAGGCACGGACACAGGACTGGAGCAGGCACGGACACAGGACTGGAGCAGGCACGGAGACAGCACTGAGGCAGGCTGGAAGCAAGCACAGAGATTAGGCAGAGAGCCGGATTCCAGACGAGAACACAGGGCCTGAGGTGCGGTAAGAAACAACCACGGTCAGGCGCCTCCACTAGGGGAGGGCGGCCTGATATGGCTGCCGCTGTGCCCCCATTGGTCCGATGGTGCAATCGGGGCAGGGCACCGCCGGAGACCAGTTTAGCGGTGGAGGACCGGCCGCGACCTACCGCGCATGCGCGGGACCCGCGGTGACTAGAGTTGAGCGACTTTTGGTTTTTTAGGGTCGCGTTTCGTTTCGTGAAACCTGACTTTTCCAAAAGTCGGGTCGAGCAAGATTGTCCGATTATAGGGAAAAGTCGGGGTCGTCCCGAAACACGAAACCCAATGTAAGTCAATGGGGAATAAAAGTCGGCAGTGAGAGGAGGACAGGAAACACACCTACAGTGCTCATTTGAATGCCAAAAGCATCAATTCTTCTTACATAAGCTTGTCAACCTTAATTAACTTCATAATACAAGTTACGCACTGAAAAATTTGGCTAAAGTTGTGGGGGGGAGGGCTGGCTGCAGGTTTTCATGTGCCCTGGGCGAAAGAGCGCCCCTTTAACACATACCACAACTCATCATGCTCCGATACGGCAGATAAATAGCGGTATAGTACAATGAAAAATACCTCACTTTTTACATCTCATGACGAGGCCCATCTATTTCTCCATACAGAATCATTGGTCCAATATAATGTTTGAAACAGTATATGATGAGCTCCACATAATGCTACAGTATATGTTGGTCCCCATGGATGAAGCTCCACTGTCTTATGGGCCCAAATAATGCTCCAAACATAATGGGCCCCATTTCTAATGCTCTAGTGTATAATGGGCCCTGTAAATGCTGCTCCAGTGTCTGATGTCCACCTTTGGAATGTTCCAGTGTATGGTGGGCCCCATCTATCATTCTCCAGAGTATAGTGCTCCCCAAAAATTGCTGTCCCAACATTGAAAACAATCAAATAAGTCTCCTCGCTAGGGAATCCCTGTACTTGTCTGGACAGGTGCTGTAGCTTGCTTAACAGCTCGTCAGCCGTTCTCACGCCCAGTATGGATTGCACGTGATTGCACAAAGGTTAGAAAGGGTACCGTATCCCTGGATAACATGTATGGATAGCGTACACATTCAAAATATATGTCTCAGGAGGCAGGCTCAGACGGTGTTAGGCCCAGTATGGATTGCACGTGATTGCACAAAGGTTAGAAAGGGTACCGTATCCCTGGATAACATGTATGGATAGCGTACACATTCAAAATATATGTCTATACAGCATGAGGCAGGCTCAGACGGTGTTAGGCCCAGTATGGATTGCACGTGATTGCACAAAGGTTAGAAAGGGTACCGTATCCCTGGATAACATGTATGGATAGCGTACACATTCAAAATATATGTCTCAGGAGGCAGGCTCAGACGGTGTTAGGCCCAGTATGGATTTGACGGCCCAGATTACACAGCGGAGGAGCAGGGAGAGGTAAAGATTGCAAATGCTGGGGCCCTGCCCAAGCAAGGGGGGCCCACTCGTGGGCGTCGGTACTGGCACTGGGCCCCTCATAGTACAGCGGTGTGTCTGACGGTGGGTGTGCACCACCACCGTCAGAGACACTTGATTGCACTATGAGGGACCCTGTGCCAGTGCCCGCGCCCAAGAGTCGGCCTACTCACCTGTCCAGGGCAACGGCACTCGCACGGTGTCGTGCGCTAGGTGTTGACCCCGGCCATGGGGGGGGGAGGCAGCACAGTTAGGGAGTTTTAGAAAGTGGCATATGTTGATGTTGGACATTCAGCTGATGCAAAAGGCGAAATAAGTGAAGTCCCAGGAAGAGGTGGACCAAAGCAAGCCATTTTTCTGTCACCCTATGTGTCATCAGGGGAAGGTGGGACAAAATCCTTGGAAACCCATGCGTGGTTCATTTTAATGAAGGTTAGATCATCCACATTTTGGGTTGACAGACGGGTCCTTTTTTCTGTCAGGATTGATCCAGCTGCACTGAAGACTCTTTCCGATAGCACACTTGCAGCTGGGCAAGCGAGCTCCTGTAAGGCATATTGGGCCAATTCAGGCCAGGTGTCCAGTTTAGCGGCCCAATAGTCAAAGGGGAATGACCTGTGTGGGAGAACATCGATATGGGAGGAAAAGTAGTTTGTAACCATAGTTGACAACTGCTGTCTCCTGTCACTTTCCATCGATGCAGTATTACCAGTTGTGTGAGCGGTATTTGAAAAATAAGTCCACAACATTGTCATGAAACCCCTGTCTCCAACGCCACTTCTGCTGTGTGCACCACGAACACCTCTGCCAAGCTGCCCCCGGCCCGTACGGCTCGTGTGAGAACCATCACCGCTGCTGTGTGCTGGGAATGCCTCAAGCAACCGATTTACCAGAGTTGCTTGTTTATTAGCCAATATTAGGTCAAGGTTCTCCTGTGGCATGATGTTTTGTAATTTGCCTTTATAGCGTGGATCCAGGATGCTGGCCAACCAGTAGTCGTCATCGTTCATCATTTTGGCAATGCGGGGGTCCCTTTTTAGGATCCGCAAGGCATAATCTGACATGTGGGCCAATGTTCCCGGTGTCAATGATGCACTGCGAGTGCTGGGTGGAGGAGCACTTTCTGGCAAATCCACATCTCTCCAGTCACGCACAAACCCTGTACCAGACCTTGCCACGCCAACATTTTCACTTGCCCCACGAGATGCATCCTCCTCCCCTAAGTAATCATCCCCATCATCCTCCTCCTCCTCCTCTTCTTCCTCCACCTCGTCCAGGAGAGGTCCCTGAGCAGACAATGGCTGAATGTCATCAAGGATTCCCTTCTCCTCTTCCTCCTCATCAACATTGGCTGCAGACGCCTGCTCCTTAAGGTGCGTCAAAGTTTGCATGAGCAGACGCATAAGTGGGATGCTCATGCTTAGGATGGCGTCGTCTGCGCTTACCAGCCGTGTGCATTCCTCAAAACACTGAAGGACTTTACAAAGGTCTTTCAGCTTCGACCACTGCACGCCTGTCAACTCCATGTCTGCTCTCAAAGTGCCTGGCCGTGTATCCTCCCACAAATGCATTATGGCCTGCCTCTGCTCGCACAGCCGCTCCACCATGTGCAGGGTGGAGTTCCACCTTGTTGCAATGTCGATAATGAGGCGGTGGTTGGGAAGGTGGAGCAATCGCTGCAGCTTCTGCATACGAACGGAGTGTACAGGCGACCGGCGGATGTGCGCGCACAGTCTTCGCACCTTCTGGAGCAGGGCTGTTAACTCCGGATAATTTTTGAGGAAGCACTGCACCACCAGGTTCAAGGTGTGAGCCAAGCAAGGTATGTGGCTGAGTTTTGAAAGGGCTATGGCTGCCACAAAATTACGGCCGTTATCACTAACTACCTTGCCTGCCTCAAGATGTACACTGCCCAGCCATGACTCAGTTTGTCGCTTCAAGTACTCGGCCAGCACCTCGGCGGTGTGTCTGTCGCCCAAACACATCATCTGCAACACAGCCTGCTGACGCTTTCCACTAGCTGCTCGATAGGGGGACACATCGTGTGCAACAGTGGCAGCTGCAGATGGAGTGCTCGTACGACTGCGCTCTGTGGACGAGCTTTCGCTTCTGGAGGAGGAGGAGGAGGAGGAGGAGGGTCGAACGCCTACAGCCAACTGTTTCCTATACCGTGGGCTAGGCAGCACTGTCCCACCACCGCTGTCCCCTGTGGACCCTGCATCCACCACATTAACCCAGTGCGCAGTGATGGACACGTAACGGCCCTGGCCATGCCGACTGGACCATGCATCAGTTGTGAGGTGCAACTTTCCGCTCACTGACTGCTTGAGTGCATGGACAATGCGGTCTTTCACATGATGGTGGAGGGCTGGGATGGCTTTGCGAGAGAAGAAGTGGCGACTGGGTAGGTCATAGCGTGGTACTGCATAGGCCATGAGTTCGCGGAAAGCTGTGCTTTCCACCAACCGAAAGGGCATCATCTCAAACGAGATTAGTTTGGCAATGTGGGCGTTCAAACCCAGTGTACGCGGATGAGAGACTGAGTACTTTCTTGACCTACTCATAGTGTCTGGGAGGGTGAGCTGGACTTGAGAGCTGCATATGGTGGAAGTAGCGGTGGACAGGGCGGACTGAGAGAGGGTTGATGATGGTGATGGAGTTGGTGTTCTTTCTGATGGCCTAGAATCAGTCTTTCGTTGATATAACAGTGGGATTCCCTGACTGCTGTGGTCTTGCAACGACACCTCAACATTTGCTGCTGTGCTAACCGGTGGGCTTACAGTGGGGGAAACAATGTAGCGTTGCTGACTACCTTCGTTGTGATCAGTTGCACATGTGGCACTTGAGGTTTGGTGTTGTGTCCACGCTTGCAAGTGCATGCTGGTTAAATGTCTAAGCATGCAACTGGTATTCAAATTTTTCAGATTTTTCCCTCAGCTAAAGGTCTTTGTGCACTTCTTACAGATAACCTTGGCCTGATCATGAGGATTTTGTTAAAAAAAGTGCCACACTGCACTCTTCCTACTTTGGCAGACATTTTGCGGCCTAGCACGCTGTGATCTTTTGACCCTCTGGACAAGCTGTCCAGCAACTCTTTTGATGTTTGGAACCTGTCTTTGGAGTGCTCCGGGCCTGCCAGATAACAGCTGTTGCGATGTCTATGTCTGCTGTGGATGCTCCTCATCTGAGCTATTGGAAGCAGCACCCTCTTCCCCCAATGGATGCCAATCTGGGTCAACAACTGGGTCATCCATCACCTCCTCTTCTATGTCATGTGCACCTTCCTCTGTGTCACCGTGTATGGTGGTATAGTGTGCGGGAAGGGGCACCTGAGTCTCATCAGGGTCAGAATCTGGCTCTGTACACTGCGAGGACAATGTAGTGCTCTGAGTGAATGTACCAGCAGAATCATCCATCAGCGGCTGTGCATCAGTGCACTCCATGTCAGATTCATCTTGGCCTGGGTAATTCACCATTTCACTTGATAATCCAGGCATGGTATGTGAAAACAGCTCCATGGAGTAATCAGTAGTATGGCCTGCGTCATCCTTCAATCTTGGTTGGGGTGAAGGACACAAAGAAAGGTGTGGTTCATGAACATGAGCCTCCAATGACGACTCAGTGCTTTTACTTTTTACAACTGAAGAAGAGGAGGCGATAGAGCTGGAGGCTGAGTCAGCAATGTAAGACAAAACTTTTTCCTGATGCTCTGGCTTTAAAAGCGGTTTGCCAACTCCTAGAAAACTAAGCGTTCGAGGCCTTATGTAGCCAGACGATGACGCACCTCCTGCATTCGGTCCTATTTTGCTCTTGCCACTACCATCAGATCCACCACCAACACCATCATTACCAGCTGCCAACCCCCGCCCAATTCCACGGCCTCTTCCACCAGCCTTCCTCATTTTTGGTAGAAATGTAGACAAAATCCAACAAACTATATAGTAATGTAAAACAAGGTACAAGGTGTCTATGGGACAGGGGAGATTTAGAATTTCTGCACACACTTGTGGACAGTGGACACTTTTGGATTGTGTGAGGCCCACTGATATCTGAGCGCTATGTGACAGGCTCGATGGCACAGCTGTGACCAAAGTGACGAGAGGATAAGGGAGATTTTGAATCTCTGCGCACACTTTTGGACACTGGACACTTGTGGATTGTGTGAGGCCCACTGATATCTGAGCGCTATGTGACAGGCTCGATGGCACAGCTGCCTGTGACAAAAGTGACGAGAGGATAATGGAGATTTTGAATCTCTGCGCACACTTTTGGACACTGGACACTTGTGGATTGTGTGAGGCCCACTGATATCTGAGCGCTATGTGACAGGCTCGATGGCACAGCTGCCTGTGACAAAAGTGACGAGAGGATAATGGAGATTTTGAATCTCTGCGCACACTTTTGGACACTGGACACTTGTGGATTGTGTGAGGCCCACTGATATCTGAGCGCTATGTGACAGGCTCGATGGCACAGCTGCCTGTGACAAAAGTGACGAGAGGATAATGGAGATTTTGAATCTCTGCGCACACTTTTGGACACTGGACACTTGTGGATTGTGTGAGGCCCACTGATATCTGAGCGCTATGTGACAGGCTCGATGGCACAGCTGCCTGTGACAAAAGTGACGAGAGGATAATGGAGATTTTGAATCTCTGCGCACACTTTTGGACACTGGACACTTGTGGATTGTGTGAGGCCCACTGATATCTGAGCGCTATGTGACAGGCTCGATGGCACAGCTGCCTGTGACAAAAGTGACGAGAGGATAATGGAGATTTTGAATCTCTGCGCACACTTTTGGACACTGGACACTTGTGGATTGTGTGAGGCCCACTGATATCTGAGCGCTATGTGACAGGCTCGATGGCACAGCTGCCTGTGACAAAAGTGACGAGAGGATAATGGAGATTTTGAATCTCTGCGCACACTTTTGGACACTGGACACTTGTGGATTGTGTGAGGCCCACTGATATCTGAGCGCTATGTGACAGGCTCGATGGCACAGCTGCCTGTGACAAAAGTGACGAGAGGATAATGGAGATTTTGAATCTCTGCGCACACTTTTGGACACTGGACACTTGTGGATTGTGTGAGGCCCACTGATATCTGAGCGCTATGTGACAGGCTCGATGGCACAGCTGCCTGTGACAAAAGTGACGAGAGGATAATGGAGATTTTGAATCTCTGCGCACACTTTTGGACACTGGACACTTGTGGATTGTGTGAGGCCCACTGATATCTGAGCGCTATGTGACAGGCTCGATGGCACAGCTGCCTGTGACAAAAGTGACGAGAGGATAATGGAGATTTTGAATCTCTGCGCACACTTTTGGACACTGGACACTTGTGGATTGTGTGAGGCCCACTGATATCTGAGCGCTATGTGAAAGGCTCGATGGCACAGCTGCCTGTGACAAAAGTGACGAGAGGATAATGGAGATTTTGAATCTCTGCGCACACTTTTGGACACTGGACACTTGTGGATTGTGTGAGGCCCACTGATATCTGAGCGCTATGTGACAGGCTCGATGGCACAGCTGCCTGTGACAAAAGTGACGAGAGGATAATGGAGATTTTGAATCTCTGCGCACACTTTTGGACACTGGACACTTGTGGATTGTGTGAGGCCCACTGATATCTGAGCGCTATGTGACAGGCTCGATGGCACAGCTGCCTGTGACAAAAGTGACGAGAGGATAATGGAGATTTTGAATCTCTGCGCACACTTTTGGACACTGGACACTTGTGGATTGTGTGAGGCCCACTGATATCTGAGCGCTATGTGACAGGCTCGATGGCACAGCTGCCTGTGACAAAAGTGACGAGAGGATAATGGAGATTTTGAATCTCTGCGCACACTTTTGGACACTGGACACTTGTGGATTGTGTGAGGCCCACTGATATCTGAGCGCTATGTGACAGGCTCGATGGCACAGCTGCCTGTGACAAAAGTGACGAGAGGATAATGGAGATTTTGAATCTCTGCGCACACTTTTGGACACTGGACACTTGTGGATTGTGTGAGGCCCACTGATATCTGAGCGCTATGTGACAGGCTCGATGGCACAGCTGCCTGTGACAAAAGTGACGAGAGGATAAGGGAGATTGGATTGCTTTTAAAAAAGCAGTTTGCGGAGCAGTGGGTAAACAGCAATGCCAGCGTGTCAGGAAGCCTTAAAAGGCAGCCCAACAACCAACACCACTGATACACCACTATATAGCCTCCCCTTGCACTGCACACACAGTGACTTGTGTGTTGTGCAGGCCAAATTGCTAGCAGCAGAAGCAGTTTTTTTTGTCTTCTTCCCTGCCTAACGCTCTCCCTACAGAATCAGCAGCAACCTCTCCCTATACTAAGATCGGCAGAAGTAAGATGGCGGTCGGCGTGCACGCCCTTTTATACCCCCTGTGACGCCCACCAAAGCAAGCCAATCACTTGCATGCCCTTCTGAAAGATGGTGGTGACCCGTGCCTAGGTCATCACGTTGCCCACAGTGTCCGTGGATCCTGATTGGCTGAAAAAGAGCGCAAAACAAACTTTTGAAACGCGACTTTGGCGCGTAAGTCGCCGACCTCGTGGCCGACCTCATCCTAGGGTCGGGTTTCGTTTCATGAAACCCGACTTTGCCAAAAGTCGGCGACTTTTGAATTTTTTCGACCCGTTTCGCTCAACTCTAGCGGTGACGTCACCAGCCGCGGGCCGGAGGAAGAGAGAGGCCGACGCCGGGGCTGGAGGAAGCGAGGCTGCTGGAGGGAGCGCGGCTGCCGGGCGAGGTAAGTATAGCTGCGCGCACGGGGGCGCAGGGATGGGAGCGTGACAGGGGGATCGGGGGCCGTGACAGTACCCTCCCCCTTAATCCGCCCCCTGCTGCGATTGGCAAAATATCTCCTGAGAATGTGTGGGGCGTTGATGTTCTCCCGGGGCTCCCAGGATCTCTCCTCAGGACCAAACCCCTCCCAGTCAACAAGGAAAAAGGTCCTCCCTCTAACTCTCCTCATGGTGAGAATATCCCTCACCTCGAAAGTATCATCCGAGCCAACAGGCTGAGGGGCTGGAGTGGGTGAAGGATGGAATTGATTCAGGACCACAGGTTTCAGGAGGGAGACGTGGAAGGTGTTTGGGATACGGAGCGAAGCAGGCAACCTCAATTTGTAGGCGACTTTTTGACTCGATCCAGGACCTCAAAAGGACCTATGTACCGGGGGCCCAGCTTGTAAGAGGGTAGTTTTAATCGGATGTACTTGGATGAGAGCCAGACCTTATCCCCAATGTGAAACGGTGGAGGATCCAGCCTCCTCTTATCTGCGTGGTTCTTCATTCGCTCACTGGCCCTTTTGAGAGCGGAGTTGGTCTCGGACCAGATTTCAGAGAATTCCTGGAACAAGGAGTTGGCTGCCGGTACTTCGGAGGTTGGAGCGACAGGAAGAGGTATGTTAGGATGTTTGCCGAATACCACAAAAAACGGCGATTTAGTAGAGGGTTCGCCGGCATGGTTGTTGTAGGCGAATTCCGCCCAAGGAAGCAGATCAACCCAATTATCCTGGTGGCCGTTGGAAAAATGCCGAAGGTATGCAGTCAGGATCTGGTTAGTTCGTTCCGCTTGCCCATTGGTCTGTGGATGATAGGCAGAAGAAAAATCCAAGGAAATATCCAGAAGTTTGCAAAGCGCTCTCCAAAATTTAGCTGTAAACTGTACCCCACGATCAGAGACAATTCGTTCAGGTAGACCATGTAGTCTGAAAATCTGATGGACGAAGATCTTGGCTAATCCGGGTGCGGAAGGGAGGCCGCTTAATGGAATGAAATGCGCCATTTTAGAAAAGCGGTCCACTACCACAAGAATCACCGTACAGCCAGACGAGCGGGGCAGATCCGTGATAAAGTCCATGGCGATATTCTCCCAAGGCGACTTCGGTACCGGCAAGGGAAGTAGCAGGTCAAATGGAGGACGACGGGGTGTCTTATTCCTAGCGCAGGAGGAACAGGAGGCGACGAAGTCTGCCACATCCTGACGAAGAGTGGGCCACCAATAATACCGCGTAATGAGGGCCAGGGTCTTCCCAATTCCGGCATGACCAGCCAGTTTGGAGGAATGCCCCCACAGAAGAACTCTCCTCTTGAAGTCCTCTGGTACGAGAGTCTTGCCCGGAGGTGGAGAAAGCAGAGACAACGGAGCCACTGTGATTATCCTCGTAGGCTCGATAACATGGGAAGGCTCCTCCCCAGATTCAGTTGGTTGAAAGACTCTGGATAGAGCATCGGCTTTAGCGTTCTTGTCTCCAGGGCGGAAGTGCAGCTCGAAATCAAAGTGGGCAAAAAACAGGGACCATCTAGCCTGTCGAGGATTGAGTCTTTGGGTGGTCTGGAGGTAGGCTAGATTCTTGTGGTCAGAGTAAACAACAAAAGGGTGAACTGCTCCTTCCAGAAGGTGACGCCACTCCTCCAATGCCAATTTCATGGCCAGAAGCTCACGGTCGCCAATCGAATAGTTACACTCAGCTGGCGAAAAGGCTCTGGAGAAGAACCCACAAGGGCGTAGGCGGCCCGAACTGGTCCTCTGGGATAAGACAGCCCCGGCGCCAGTCGAGGAAGCGTCCACCTCCAACACGAAAGGCTTGCCGCTCTCGGGATGGATCAATACGGGAGCCGTGGAAAAGGCTTGTTTTAGCAACTGGAAGGCCTCTTCGGCTTCGGGTGTCCAGGAGTTGGCAGAGATCCCCTTTCGGGTAAGGGCCGAGATCGGCCTAGAGAGCGAGGAGAAGTGCGGAATGAACTGCCGATAGTAGTTCGCGAAGCCCAAGAAACGTTGAATGGCTCTTAAGCCAACAGGGCGAGGCCACTTGAGAATGGCGGACAGTTTCTCGGGATCCATCTGTAGCCCGGCATCGGAGATGATGTAGCCCAGAAAAGGCAGTGAGGTCTGTTCGAACAGGCACTTCTCCATCTTGGCATATAGACGATTCTCTCGAAGACGCCGAAGAACAAGGCGGACAGTCCTCCTGTGGGATGGAAGATCTGGGGAGAAGACCAGGATGTCATCCAGGTAGACTACGACACAGGAGTACAGGAGGTCCCGGAAGATTTCATTGACGAACTCCTGGAACACCGCCGGGGCATTGCACAGACCGAATGGCATCACCAAGTACTCATAATGACCATCACGGGTGTTAAAGGCGGTCTTCCATTCATCGCCGGCACGGATGCGGATGAGGTTGTATGCCCCCCTGAGGTCCAATTTGGAGAAGATGCGTGCCCCCCTGAGACGGTCAAACAACTCCGGGATAAGAGGGAGTGGGTACCGGTTTTTGATTGTGATGTTGTTCAATCCTCTATAATCGATACATGGGCGCAGCGAACCGTCTTTCTTTTTAACGAAAAAGAACCCGGCGCCGGCAGGAGATGAAGACTTCCGAATGAATCCTTTAGCAAGGTTCTCCGTGACGTATTCGGACATGGCTGCGGATTCTGCAGGGGACAGCGGGTAGATCCTGCCCCTGGGAGGAGTAGAACCGGGGATAAGCTCAATCGGGCAGTCGAAGGACCGATGCGGAGGGAGAACCTCCGACTCCTTCTTGTCGAAAACGTCTGCATAAGCCCAATAGGCTGAAGGAAGCCCAGAGAGATCCTGAGGTGGGCGAACGGGAACCACTGGCTGAATGGGGTTCAGACAGCGACCATGACACGGGTCTCCCCAGCGCAAGACCTCCCCGGTCGACCAGTTGAGTACCGGCTGGTGTGTCCGTAACCACGGGAGACCGAGGAGAATGGCATGAGACAAGTCGGGCAACACATAGAAGGCTTCTTTTTCACTGTGGAGGGCGCCGACTTGCAAGATTACCTCTTCTGTGACCGCGGTGATGGATTCCAATAATGGTCGGCCATCAACGGAAGCGATAATCCGGGGGTTCTTCAGGGTGACCACAGGAATCCGATATTTGTCCACAACTTCACGCTGGATGAAGTTGCCTGCTGAGCCCGAATCCACATAGGCCACCTCGGACCCACGCCTCTCCCCTGAAAGTAGAAGAACAGAAAGTGTGAGGGCCTGAGAGGAATCATAATCACCTAGGAAGGCCTCTCTTACATGGCCTAGGTGGAAGAGTTTCCCGGTCTCTCAGGACAAGAGCGGATGAAGTGGGATGCCCCTCCACAATAAAGACAAAGCCCTTGCTCCCGTCTCTCCCTCTGACGTCTCTCAGCCATCCGGACCCGATCTACCTGCATGGGCTCAGGGGGCGGAGTATGTACAGGACCAGGCGGGCGAGGATTAAAGGACCGGCTAGCGATCAGGGCCGGCCTAATGGGCCTCCTATCCCTCGCCGTTTCCCGGGCGCGCTCCTGGAACCGGAGGTCAATTCGAGTGGCCAGGGAGATGAGGTCCTCGAGGGTGGTGGGAGTATCGCGCCCCACCAACTCATCCTTAATTCTGCCCGACAACCCACGCCAAAAGGCCCCGACCAATGCCGCGTTATTCCAACCCAATTCGGAGGACATGGTGCGGAACCGAATGGCGTATTGACCAACAGTCAGGGTGCCCTGGTGAAGGTTGAAAAGTGATTCGGTAAGCGAGGCTACCCGTCCAGGCTCATCGAACACCTTACGAAAGGTGTCCAAGAAGAGCGGGATGTTAGAAACTATAGGATCGTCCCTCTCCCAGAGCGGATTCAACCAAGATAAGGCCTCTCCCTCCAGATGGGACATGATAAAGGCCACCTTGGCCCTATCGGAGGGATACTGATGAGGTTGAAGCTCAAAATGCAAGCCACACTGGTTTAGGAACCCTCTACACTGTTTGGGGTCCCCACCGTATCGGGGTGGTTTGGCAAGGCGAGGAGAGGGGAACGGAGCAGGACTGGGGATGGCGGCCGAGGCCGCAGTGGCGGACTGGAGATCTCCCAGACGGCTATCTACCGAGGCCATATACGACAAAATATGGGACTGAGTGTCCCGCTGCTGGCTCAACTCCTGCTGGAGGCCGGCCAGCTGAGCGGCATTCCCCGGATCGGCCGCCTGAAGAGCGGACAGGCGGGACTCCATGGCCTTCATGACCGACATAATGCGCCCCTGGTTCTCCCGTAAAAAGAGGAGCTCCTTTTGACCGGGAGCGGAAACACCGGCGGGATCCATGGCCTGACCGTACTGTAAGCACCGCAGACTGTGAGGCGGAATTACCCAGGAGTGGACCCTCTGGACCGTGGCACCGAGGGGCCCCGGACGAGCAACCTGGTGTGACCGACCCCTATACAGGGATCGTTAGGCGCAAGACCGGAGACTCGAATGCCACGGCAGCCGGAACCAAGAGGGGCGGCTCGGAGTGGATCACAGGGCGTGAGCAGGAACAGACACAGGGCTTGAACAGGCACGGATACCGGACTGGAGCGGGCACGGACACAGGACTGGAGCAGGCACGGACACAGGGCTGGAGCAGGCACGGAGACAGGACTGGAGCTGGCACGGACACAGGACTGGAACAGGCACGGACACAGGACTGGAACAGGCACGGACACAGGACTGGAGCAGGCACAGAGACAGGAGTGGAGCAGGCACGGACACAGGACTGGAGCAGGCACGGAGACAGGACCGGAACTGCACGGACACAGGACTGGAACAGGCACGAAGACAGGACTGGAGCAGGCACGGACACAGGACTGGAGCAGGCATGGACACAGGACTGGAGCAGGCACGGACACAGGACTGGAGCAGGCACGGAGACAGGACTGAGGCAGGCTGGAAGCAAGCACAGAGATTAGGCAGAGAGCCGGATTCCAGACGAGAGCACAGGGCCTGAGGTGCGGTAAGAAACAACCACGGTCAGGCGCCTCCACTAGGGGAGGGCGGCCTGATATGGCTGCCGCTGTGCCCCCATTGGTCCGACGGTGCAATCGGGGCAGGGCACCGCCGGAGACCAGCTTAGCAGTGAAGGACCGGCCGCGACCTACCGCGCATGCGCGGGACCCGCGGTGACGTCACCAGCCGCGGGCCGGAGGAAGAGAGAGGCCGACGCCGGGGCTGGAGGAAGCGAGGCTGCTGGAGGGAGCGCGGCTTCCGGGCGAGGTAAGTATAGCTGCGCGCACGGGGGCGCAGGGCTGGGAGCGTGACAGGGGGATCGGGGGCCGTGACAGTGACTATGCTTTGCGGATCCTAAAAAGGGACCCCCACATTGCCAAAATGATGAGGGATGATAACTAGTGTTGAGCATTCCGATACCGCAAGTATCGGGTATCGGCCGATACTTGCTGTATCGGAATTCCGATACCGACTTCCGATATTTTTTCAATATCGGAATTCGGCATCGGAATCGGAAGTTCAGTTGATTGACAGACTGACGTCATCATGATGCGCGGTGTGTGCGCATCATGATGCGCCGTCATTTCGGGCCTTCCGGGGGTCTCTGCCGGCCTGCCGGGGGGCTGTGCCGGCCTGCCGGGGGGCTGTGTGGACTGCCCGGGGTCTCTGCCGGCCTGCCGGGGGGCTGTGCCGGCCTGCCGGGGGGCTGTGCACCCTGTGGGGGTCTGTACCGGCCTGCCGGGGGGCTGTGCCGGCCTGCCGGGGGGCTGTGCTGATGTCCGGGGGTCTGTGCAAGCATCGTCCGATGGGACTACAAGTCCCATCGGGCGATGCCTGCTACCATGACAGTGATTGACACATTAGCCAATGATGGGACAGTAGTAGTCCCATCATCCGGCTAATGTGTTAAATGTTAAAAAAAAAAAAAAAAAAAAAAAAAAAAAATACTACATACATACTACATGCTACATACATACTACATATATACTACATACATACTACATACATACTACATACATACTACATGCTACATACATACTACATATATACTACATACATACTACATACATACTACATACATACTACATGCATGCTACATACATACTACATATATACTACATACATACTACATACATACTGCATGCTACATACATACTACATACATACTACATGCATGCTACATATATACTACATGCTACATACATACCACATACATACTACATGCATGCTACATATATACTACATGCATGCTACATACATACTACATATATACTACATGCATGCTACATACATACTACATGCTACATGCATGCTACATACATACTACATACATGCTACATATATACTACATACATACTACATATATACTACATGCATGCTACATATATACTACATACATACTACATATATACTACATGCATGCTACATATATACTACATACATACTACATATATACTACATACATGCTACATATATACTACATACATACTACATATATACTACATACATGCTACATACATACTACATACATACTACATATATACTACATGCATGCTACATATATACTACATGCTACATACATACCACATATATACTACATACATACAATACATTCATACAATACATACATAGACATACAGTACATATAACATAGAGTAACATACTTACCAATACTTGTCACATTGTTCCCCGAAGCCATTGTCTTTCCGGAATAAATATTAACATAACAAACCACAAAAATACTCACCCACGATCCGAAGCAGTCCACGAGTGTGTCCCACGACGATCTTGGGTAGAGAACTGCAGCATCAGATGATGCTGCCGTTCTCTACGGGCTGCAGGAATCCAATGACGGAAGGTAGGTATCCTTCCGCACTGTATTCCTCCGCCACTTAAAAAAAAAAAAGTCCCTAGTCTCACTTTATGCCATTGCTGTGTGGGAAATTCCCACACAGCAATGGCATAAAGTGAGACTAGGGACTTTTTTTTTTTTTAAGTGGCGGAGGAATACAGTGCGGAAGGATACCTACCTTCCGTCATTGGATTCCTGCAGCCCGTAGAGAACGGCAGCATCAGCTGATGCTGCAGTTCTCTACCCAAGATCGTCGTGGGACACACTCGTGGACTGCTTCGGATCGTGGGTGAGTATTTTTGTGGTTTGTTATGTTAATATTTATTCCGTAGACGACAATGGCTTCGGGGAACAATGTGACAAGTATTGGTAAGTATGTTACTCTATGTTATATGTACTGTATGTCTATGTATGTATTGTATGAATGTATTGTATGTATGTAGTATATATGTGGTATGTATGTAGCATGTAGTATGTATGTAGCATGTAGTATGTATGTAGCATGCATGTAGTATATATGTAGTATGTATGTAGCATGCATGTAGTATATATGTAGCATGCATGTAGTATGTATGTGGTATGTATGTAGTATATATGTAGTATGTATGTAGTATATATGTAGCATGTATGTAGTATATATGTAGCATGCATGTAGCATGTAGTATGTATGTAGCATGCATGTAGTATATATGTAGTATGTATGTAGCATGCATGTAGTATATATGTAGCATGCATGTAGTATGTATGTGGTATGTATGTAGTATATATGTAGTATGTATGTAGTATATATGTAGCATGTATGTAGTATGTATGTAGCATGCATGTAGCATGTAGTATGTATGTAGCATGCATGTAGTATATATGTAGTATGTATGTAGCATGCATGTAGTATATATGTAGCATGCATGTAGTATATATGTAGTATGTATGTTGCATGTAGTATGAATGTAGCATGTATGTAGTATGTAGTATGAATGTAGCATGTATGTAGTATGTAGTATGAATGTAGCATGTAATTTTTTTTTTTTTTTTTTTTTTTTTTACATTTAACACATTAGCCGGATGATGGGACTACTACTGTCCCATCATTGGCTAATGTGTCAATCACTGTCATGGTAGCAGGCATCGCCAGATGGGACTTGTAGTCCCATCGGACGATGCCTGCACAGACCCCCGGAGCCTGCACAGACCACCGGCAGGCCGGCACAGCCCCCCGGCAGGCCGGCACAGCCCCCCGGAGCCTGCACAGACCACCGGCAGGCCGGCACAGACCACCGGAGCCTGCACAGACCCCCTGGCAGGCCGGCACAGCCCCCCGGCAGGCCGGCACAGCCCCCCGGCAGGCCGGCACAGCCCCCCGGAGCCTGCACAGACCACCGGCAGGCCGGCACAGACCACCGGAGCCTGCACAGACCCCCTGGCAGGCCGGCACAGCCCCCCGAAAGGCCCGTACAGACCCCAGAGAGGCTGTACAAGGGCAGGAAAGGGTTTTTCTTATTCCGATACCGGAAGTCCCATAGACTTGAATGGGACTTCCGGTATCGGAATCGGCGATACCGATACTTTTTTTAAAGATCGGCCGATACCATCCGATACGATACTTTGAAGTATCGGATGGTATCGCTCAACTCTAATGATAACTACTGGTTGGCCAGCAACCTCGATCCACGCTATAAAGGCAATTTACACAACATCATGCCACAGGAGAACCTAGAGCTAATATTGGCTAACAAACAAGCAACTCTGTTAAACAGGTTGTTTGAGGCATTCCCAGCACACAGCAGCGGAGCTGGTTCTCCCACGAGTTGTAGTGGGCAAAATGGAAGAGGTGTTCGTGGTGCACACAGCCGAACTGACGTTGGAGACAGGGGTTTCCTGACCATGCTGCGGTCTGATTTCTCAAGTCCCGCGCACACGACAGCTAATACAGAATCGATTGCAAGTGACAGGAGACAGCAGTTGTCAACTATGGTTACAAACTACTTTTCCCATATCGAGGTTCTACCTCACAGGTCATTCCCCTTTCATTATTGGGCCTCAAAACTGGACACTTGGCCTGAATTGGCACAATATGCCTTACAGGAGCTCGCTTGCCCTGCTGGTAGTGTGCTATCTGAAAGAGTCTTCAGTGCTGCTGGATCAATCCTGACAGAAAAAAGGACTCATCAGTCGACCCAAAATGTTGATGAACCATGCATGGTTTTCAAAAGATTTTGTCCCACCCTTCCCTGATAACACATAGGTTGCCAGAAAAAAGGCTCACTTTCATCCTCCTTTTCCTCTAATTTCTCCAATTCCTCCATTTGCAGCAGCTGAAAGTCCAGCCTACACATCAACATATGCCATTTTTTAAACCACCCGAAATGGGCTGCCCCCCCACCTCAGGCCTGGGGTCAACATCTGCCATGCCCAGGCAAGTGCTGTTTCCCCTTAACAGATGTGTGGCCCAACCCTTGGGCGATGGCACTGGCACAGGGCCTCTCATAGTACAATAAATTCTCCTGATGATGGGGGGGCCCACTCGCCGTCAGACACACTGACGTACTATGAGAGCCCTGTGCCAGTACCGGTGCCCATGAGTGGGTTCCCCCTGCTTGCTCAGGGACACAGCACTTGCAATACTTACCTCTCCCTGCTCCACCGCTGTGTAGTCTGCCCAATTGAATCCATCACAGGAATTGCCACTACAAATTTGGTGTACTGATCGATGATGGTTAAGATGTAGCTATGTCCTGTCCTGCTGACCTCTACCTTAAGATTACCAATGGCTACCATTTGTAATGGACGTCAACTCCCAATCGGATGCAATGGTGCTTTATGATCACCTTTCACATTTTTCATAGTCACTGACGTGTGACATTCCTGCCACCATTTTTCAATGTGTCCTCTCATGGCAATCCAATAGAATCCCCTACGGCCTGTGGCTTGTGTGTTTTGCACTCCAAAGTGACCAGACAGATCATGATAGGCAATGAGGACCATGTCTACAGCTCTCCCTGTGATCACAATTTGATGGAGACAAGTTACGGTGATGGGAAACTGCGATACAGCAACCCTTTCTTCACTAATTTGTGTTTTAGCTGTATCCACAGTTAAAGTTATTGAGGGTCAGCATTGCCTCTGTGAATTCTCCCGAGAGGTTTTCCTGTGATTACAAATTCAAAAACATTTAAAATCACTCGACTTTACATCTGTACTTTTATGCATCTACCTTCCTCTAGCGGAGAGTCTGGACTGGCAGACTGTCACTGAAATATCAACAAAAATTTCAAAGTACTCCAACACAGACCAACTCATTCTCTAACTGTACTCTGTGTCCTGGACAGCACTTACCAAGTACAGGTAAAGGAACTGCATGACTGTGTCTGTCATTTCTCCTGCGCCTGGCGCACGGCTCTGCTACATCCTGCACTGCACACCATCTACCAACTCTTTCATCTGCCCTGTGACTACAGCCATACCTGTGCAGGGCTTCTACATCTTAGCTGCACCACAACATCTGTCCCAGAGAAGCGACACTGCAGCGCTGGTCAATGTGATCAGAAACCACAGGTGGCATCACATATCATTCACCTATAAACATTATTCACCCCTTTGCATGGTCGCCCAGGGCCACGGACCGGCTCACCACCACCGTGACACATCCCTCTGAGACACTGGCCCGGTACCGATTAAGCCCACTGCCCTGGCTGGCCACCCACACTCCATGTCAGATTCATCTTGGACTGGGGAATTCACGATTTGACTTGATAACCCAGGCATGGTATGTGAGAAAGAGCTACATGGACTAATGTAAAGTGTGGCCTGCTGCATCATTCACTTTTGGTGGGGGTGAAGGACACAAGGAATGGGGTTCTTCCTGACCAGGAGCCTGCACTTGATGACTCAGTGCTTGCATTTTTTGAAACTTCAGAAGAGGATGGCATATTAGCTGGAGTCTGTTTCGTCAATGTAAGCCAAAACCAGCTCCTGATGCTCCGGCTTTAGAATCATAGAATCATAGAATCGTAGAGTTGGAAGGGACCTCCTGGGCCATCTGGTCCAACCCCCTGCTCAAAGCAGGATTCGCTAAATCATCCCAGTCAGATGTCTGTCCAGCCTCTGTTTGAAGACTTCCATTGAAGGAGAACTCACCACTTCTCGTGGCAGCCTGTTCCACTCATTGATCACTCTAACTGTCAAAAAGTTTTTTCTAATATCTAATCTGTGTCTCTTCCCATTCAGTTTCATCCCATTGCTTCTAGTCTTTCCTTGTGCAAATGAGAATAAAGTTGATCCTTCTACAATGTGACAGCCCTTTAGATATTTGTAGACAGCTATTAAGTCTCCTCTCAGTCTTCTCTTTTGCAAACTAAACATTCCCAAATCCTGCAACCTTTCCTCATAAGACAGGGTTTGCAGACCGGTCACCATTCTGGTCGCTCTTTTCTGAATTTCCTCCAGTTTGTTGATGTCTTTTTTAAAATGTGGTGCCCAAAACTGGACACAATATTCCAGATGAGGTCTGACCAAAGAGGAGTAGAGGGAAATAATGACTTCACGTGATCTAGACTGTATGCTTCTGTTAATACATCCTAGAATTGCATTTGCCTTTTTTGCTGCTGCATCACACTGTTGACTCATATTCAGTCTGTGATCTATTAGTATACCCAAGTCTTTTTCACATGTGCTGTCACTTAGCCCTATTCCTCCCATTCTATATATGCTTTTTTCATTTTTATTGCCCAGATGTAGTACTTTGCATTTCTCCCTGTTAAAAACCATTCTGTTAGTTGCTGCCCACTTCTCCAGTTTATTTAAATCTTTTTGAATCCTCTCTCTCTCTTCTCTAGTATTAGCTATCCCTCCTAGCTTTGTGTCATCAGCAAATTTAATCAGTTTACCCTCAATTCCTTCATCTAAATCGTTGATAAAGATGTTGAACAATACAGGGCCCAGGACAGAGCCCTGTGGTACCCCACTTGAGACATTCTTCCAACTGGATGTGCAGCCATTTACGACCACTCTTTGGGTCCGATCACTAAGCCAGTTATGAATCCACCTAACAGTTGCCTTGTCCATTCCATACTTAGTCATTTTTTCAATAAGGATTGTATGAGAGACTTTGTCAAATGCTTTGCTGAAGTCAAGATATACTATATCTACAGCATTTCCTTGATCCACCCAATCAGTGATACCGTCATAGAAGGAAATTAAGTTAGTCTGACATGACTTATTAGTTAGAAACCCATGCTGACTCTGTTTAATCACTTCATTCTTATCCAGGTATTGACATACATGTTGTTTAATAATTTGTTCAAAGATCTTTCCTGGTATAGAAGTCAGACTCACCGGCCTATAGTTGCCTGGGTCCACCTTCTTCCCCTTTTTGAAGATAGGAACAACATTTGCTCTTCTCCAGTCTTCTGGCACTTCTCCTGTTCTCCAAGAATTTTCAAAGATTATGGAGAGGGGTTCAAAAATTTCTTCTGCTATCTCCTTTAAAAGCGGTTAACCTACTCCCAGAAAAGGTAGCCTTCCAAGCCTTCCGGAGCCAGACCATGACGCAGGCTCAACACCTCCTGCCTTAGCTGCTATTGTGCTTTTGCCACTACCAGCAGATGCACCACCACCATCAGTACTAGCTGGCCCCCCCACACCCATGTCCGCGGCCTCTTCCACCATACTTCCAAATTTTGGAGAAAATGTACCCAAAATAACATCAGATATATGGTACTGTATCAGAAGCGTACAGCTCTACACAGTCAAAGGATAATTGTCAATCTCCCTATATATTTCATGAGTCACACAGAGACGCTCATAGGCTCAGTATGGATTAGACAAGAATATAAAAAGTAGAAAAAGGGTACAGTATCATCAGATAGCAGGTATATATAGTATAGTTTAAACATTCTAAATCTCTGTATATATTTCAGGAGGCAGACACAGGCGCTCTCAGGCTCAGTATGGATTACAACACAATATAAAAAGCTGTATAACGGTAATGGATCTGAAGCATACAGCTGTATACAGTGTAGGGGTCATTGTCAATCTCAGTATTTATTTCCACAGTCAGAAACAGACTCTCACTTGGTCAGTTTGGATTAGACCAGAATATAAAAAGCAGTAAATGGGTATTGTATCACAAGCATAGAGCTGTATACAGTGTTGGGGTAATTTTTAAATCTACATATAAATTGCAGGAGTAACCCACAGACTCTCACACACTCAGGATGGATCACACCACAATATAAAAAGAAGATTCGCAAGAAATAATCACACATGTGGGCCAATGTTCCAGGTGTCAATGATACACTTTGAGTGGTGGGTGGAGGAGGACTTCCTGGCAGAAAGGGTACAGTATCACCAGATACCAGGTATATATAGCATAGTTTAAACATTAAAAATGTACGTCTATATATCAGGAGTAGTGTTGAGCCTCTCTATTAGTGTTCGAGTTCGGTTCGGTTCGTTGAACAGGAAGCAAGTTCGTCGAATGTTCGTCGAACGTTCAACGAACACCGTCGAACCCCATTGAAAACAATGGCAGGCAAACACAAACACATACAAACACATAGAAAACAATTACAAAACACCTTAAAAGGTGTCACAAAGCAGACAAAATGCTCAGAAGACACAAATAACATATGGAAAACGGCAACTACATATAGAAAAAAGGTGAAAGGAGGAGGAGGAGACACAGATATAGGCATGTCATGCCTTTATAAAGTCAAGAAAGGCTTGAATAAAAATCTAAAATAAAAAAAATCTAAAATTCTAAAATCAAAGACGATTATATACCGTCGGACTTCCCACCATAAATTATGCCAACTGCCGATCAGGCGGCGTTATTCCCACGACTCTCCGAACAGCGTCCATGAAGGCAAAGTGTTTGGTTTCCGGGGGCAGTATGGTTGCAAAGCTGAACCTTAAAGGAATGTCCAGAAGGGCACCACCAGGAGTGGAGCCTGAGGCTTAATTGGACTCCACACGGGCAACCTCAACCATGCCAGCCACAGAAAGGATGGACAGATTGCAAGCTTTGTCGATTCTGTGGGTGGTGGTGCATGGCCGTTTTTAGTTGTGCTACCGATGTGTCAGCTTACTTCCATTAACAAATGAGACACCGGCATGCCCCCGCGTCCAGATTAATAGAGGGACACACAAGGCTCTGGCATGCGAGATCGAGCAATAACAGGTCTGTCATGCCCTTACATGTCCGGGGCTGCATGCGTGCTACACTGAAAGGACCAGCGTGTGTTGCTTACAGGTGCGGATAACCCGCTGAACCCCGTTAGTGATGGGGATCTGGGATTCCAATTCTTCCCCGTGAACGAGGATTTCCCAGTAAGTGCAGGTCATCCGGAATTCCGGAATAAGGCCTAACCGGCATTCCAGAAAGAATGTGAAAAAATTAAGTGTCCAAACCACAGGTGCTGTAGCTTGCTTAACAGCTGGACTCCTCTCCTGAGTAGCACGCAGTTCTTACATAAACAGGCGGCACAGCTTGGTTCACGGGTGGGCTCCTCTGATGAGTAGCAGACACAGTTGCTAGGCCCAAAGTATTATCTGGGCTAAATGCAGTCAAAAACTGGTTCTTTCATAAACAGACGGCATAGCTAGGTTAATGGGTGGGCTCCTCTGCTGAGTAGCAGACAGTGCTACAAGGCCCAAAAGGATTTTCTGGACAAGATGCGGTAAAAAATTATTAGAAACACACATGGTGTAGCTCCTTGACAGGTGTACTACACCGCTGGGTACCAGACACCGCTACTATGCCATGAAACTGTCTAATAACATTGAAAACCATTATTAATGTGAAAACAAAGTTACGCTTTTGGTGAACGAACCGTTCTCAAACGGAACCTCGAACAGCCTAATATTAAGCAAAGTGTTAGAATTTGACGAACGGTTCGAACACCGCCCAAAACAGCTGGAATTTTAACTTGGCGAGTAGGTCAACTCGAACACCGCTCATCTCTAATCAGGAGGCAGACTCAGACGGTCTCAGGCCCAGTATGGATTCGACAAGATTGTAGAAAGTTGAGAAAGGGTACAGTATCACCGGATACCAGGTGTAATAGCATAGTTTAAACATTAAAAATCTATGTTTATATATCAGGAGTAGTGTTGAGCGATACCGTTCGATACCCAAAAATATCGTATCGGATGGTATCGCCCGATACGAAAAAAATATCGGGTATCGCCGATTCCGATACCGGAAGTCCCATTCAAGTCAATGGGACTTCCGGTATCGGAATTAAAAAAAGGCCTTTATTTCCTTGTTGGCTAATTCTACATAATTGAAAACAAATAAGAATCATGTAGAATGTATTGTGGGAGGTGGAGGAGACATTAAAAGCATAGTGGTTTATTCAAATCACATGGCATAGCATTAATTCCAATTTTTTTTTTCAAGACGTTCGGAGTTAAAAAGATATTGACTATGTTAACTTTTTTATATTTAGTCAGATATGTATGTTTCACAACTTCCATGCTCTTCACCTTCTTTTGTACTTCTCCCACACTTTCTCCTTCATGATCCGCAGCAGTAGCATTTTTTTCATCAACTTTTTCTTCACCTTATTCATCTTCTTCTTCTTCACCTTCTTCCCATTAATTTTTTTTTTCCATTCTTCATATTCTTCTTATTCAGCTATTATTAATTTTCATATGCTATTTCTTCATCTTCTTCCTATTCTTCTTTTTCTTCATTTTCTTATGGTGACAGGCATTCCTGTAGTACTTATCTATAAAAGTTATAAGATTACACCTTACGTTCTGCCTGTCACAAAAGATTTACAACAGGATTTGTCCGCGTTCAGTTTGGCCTGCAGCAGCAGGCATTTTCCAGGGGCACCACAAGGAGGAACGGACTCACCCCCATTTACTGCTTAGTCTTCTTCTGCTTATAATTTTGATTTCTTCTATGCTGATTTTTTGTCTTATGCTTAATGTTCTTCTGCTTTCTGTTCTTCTGCTTTTGCTTCTTCTGCTTCTTGTTCTTCTGTCTTTTGTTCTGTATCTTGGTGGTTGTCTTCATGTTCTTTGTCCTCTTGGTCTTATTATTTAGGGTCATATTTCTGGTCTTCTTTGGTGTGGTCTTCAGGGTCGTCATCATCAGGGTCATCGTCATGGAGATCAATAAGGATTACCAAAGACAATTTCAAAAAGCTTGATCTTGGAAATGTAGCAGAAGGTACAAGAAGGCTGAGAAACTGGCGAGAACCAGCAGACAGTGCTGGCACCCGGATGGGTAGCAAAAGGAACAAGAGCCAATGGCACTACCGAGGACCAACTGACGGTGCTGGACCACGGTTACTAAGCAGAAGGTACCTGTGCTAAAAAGCACTACCAAGGACCAGCTGACGGTGCTGGACCTCGGATACCGAGATGGAGGCACCTAGGCCAAAGGCTGTGGCGAGAGCCAGCAGAAAGTGCTGGCACCCGGATGGGTAGCAGAAGGAACAAGAGCCAATGGCACTACCGAGGACCAACTGACGGTGCTGAACCACGGTTACTAAGCAGAAGGTACCTGTGCTAAAAAGCACTACCAAGGACCAGCTGACGGTGCTGGACCTCGGATACCGAGATGGAGGCACCTAGGCCAAAGGCTGTGGCGAGAACCAGCAGACAGTGCTGGCACCCGGATGGGTAGCAGAAGGAACAAGAGCCAATGGCACTACCGAGGACCAACTGACGGTGCTGGACCATGGTTACTAAGCAGAAGGTACCTGTGCTAAAAAGCACTACCAAGGACCAGCTGACGGTGCTGGACTTCGGATACCGAGATGGAGGCACCTAGGCCAAAGGCTCTGGCGAGAACCAGCAGACAGTGCTGGAAACCGGGTGGGTAGCAGAAGGTACCCATTGAAAGCAAAGTAGCCAGGCCGCAAGCCGGCCGCAGTTACCGAAACCCACAGTCCTACAGGGGGTCCATGTCCCATTGGCACTACGGATGCAGCCTTCAGTGCCAGTTCCCGCAGCCCACATAGGAGTCACCTAAACTGCAGGCACCGTAGAGTCGGCTAACCCGGCCGCAAGACGACAGGACAACGGATTGGTGGCATAGTGACCTTGACACTACCCGGAAACAGCAGGCGTGCTGGAACCAGGCTGGGCAACAGGGAGTCCCCGTGCCAAAGACACTGCCGAGAACCAGGTGATGGTGCTGGAACCCAGATGGGTAGCAAAAGCTACAAGAGCCAATGGCACTACCGAGGAACAGCTGACAGTGCTGGACCACGGTTACTAGGCAGGAGGTACCTGTGCTAGAAAGCACTACCAAGGACCAGCTGACGGTGCTGGACCTCGGATACCGAGATGGAGGCACCTAGGCCAAAGGCTCTGGCGAGAACCAGCAGACAGTGCTGGAACCCGGGTGGGTAGCAGAAGGTAACCATTGAAAGCAAAGTAGCCAGGCCGCAAGCCGGCCGCAGTTACCGAAACCCACAGTCCTACAAGGGGTCCATGTCCCATTGGCACTATGGATCCAGCCTTCAGTGCCAGTTCCCGCAGCCCACATCGGAGTCACCTAAACTGCAGGCACCGTAGAGTCGGCTAACCCGGCCGCAAGACGACAGGACAACGGATTGGTGGCATAGTGACCTTGACACTACCCGGAAACAGCAGGCGTGCTGGAACCAGGCTGGGCAACAGGGAGTCCCCGTGCCAAAGACACTGCCGAGAACCAGGTGACGGTGCTGGAACCCAGATGGGTAGCAAAAGCTACAAGAGCCAATGGCACTATCGAGGAACAGCTGACGGTGCTGGACCACGGTTACTAGGCAGGAGGTACCTGTGCTAGAAAGCACTACCAAGGACCAGCTGACGGTGTTGGACCTCGGATACCGAGATGGAGGCACCTAGGCCAAAGGCTCTGGCGAGAACCAGCAGACAGTGCTGGAAACCGGGTGGGTAGCAGAAAGTACACATTGAAAGCAAAGTAGCCAGGCCACAAGCCGGCCGCAGTTACCGAAACCCACAGTCCTACAGGGGGTCCATGTCCCATTGGCACTACGGATCCAGCCTTCAGTGCCAGTTCCTGCAGCCCACATAGGAGTCACCTAAACTGCAGGCACCGTAGAGTCGGCTAACCCGGCCGCAAAACGACAGGACAACGGATTGGTGGCATAGTGACCTTGACACTACCCGGAAACAGCAGGCGTGCTGGAACCAGGCTGGGCAACAGGGAGTCCCCGTGCCAAAGACACTGCCGAGAACCAGGTGACGGTGCTGGAACCCAGATGGGTAGCAAAAGCTACAAGAGCCAATGGCACTACCGAGGAACAGCTGACGGTGCTGGACCACGGTTACTAGGCAGGAGGTACCTGTGCTAGAAAGCACTACCAAGGACCAGCTGACGGTGCTGGACCTCGGATACCGAGATGGAGGCACCTAGGCCAAAGGCTCTGGCGAGAACCAGCAGACAGTGCTGGAACCCGGGTGGGTAGCAGAAGGTACCCATTGAAAGTAAAGTAGCCAGGCCGCAAGCCGGCCGCAGTCACCGAAACCCACAGTCCTACAGGGGGTCCATGTCCCATTGGCACTACGGATCCAGCCTTCAGTGCAAGTTCCCGCAGCCCACATAGGAGTCACCTAAACTGCAGGCACCGTAGAGTTGGCTAACCCGGCCGCAAGACGACAGGACAACGGATTGGTGGCATAGTGACCTTGACACTACCCGGAAACAGCAGGCATGCTGGAACCAGGCTGGGCAACAGGGAGTCCCCATGCCAAAGACACTGCCGAGCACCAACTGGCGTTGTTGGAGCCCAGGGACAATCATGGTGTAGGCCGAGGCCTACTTGGTGGTAGTTTTAGATTGTTTGTAGGCTACAACAGACTGTCAACGTGCTCCAATTAGGCATCTGTCTCCACTCTGTTTCCAGGATTTCACGTGACTATCAGCACCGCCAGTTTATGCGTACAGTAGCCGTCTTCCCAATCCACACGTGTTCCTGTGTTACTGGTGTTCTGTAATGTCAGCAGATCCCCTGATGTTTGTCTGCCAATGTCTCCTGCTCTGTCCACCTTCCCACCGCTTGCAGTGGGAAGGTGGACAGCGCAGGAGACAGTGGCGGACACACATTGGGGGATCTGCTGACGTAACAGAACTCCAGTAACACAGGAACACGTGTGGAATGCGTGGACGGCAACTGTGAGCAGGAACTGGCGGTGTTGGAGGTCAGGGGAAATACTAGAGACAGAGTGGAGACAGAGGCCAAATCAGAGAATGTTTAAATCTGAAGTAGTTACAATTTGGAGGCAGCAGCAGTTTGCCCTCCACACAGCAGGGGAGCAGCTGACGTTACTGAACCCCACTTTCACATGAAGGAGTGTGTTTTTCTGTGTGGACAGCACTTCCGAGCACCAACTGGCGGTGTTGGAGCCCAGGGACAATCATGGTGCAGGCCGAGGCCTACTAGGAGCCAGGTGTAAAGCTGAGGTATTTTGACTTTGGAGGGAGCAGGACACTTTGCCCTCCACACAGCAGGGGATCAGCTGACGTTACTGACCCCCACTTTCACATGAACGAGTGTGTTTTTCTGTGTGGACAGCACTTCTGAGCACCAACTAGCGTTGTTGGAGCCCAGGGAGAACCAGGGTGCAGGCCGAGGCCTACTTGGTGGCAGTTTTAGATTGTTTTTAGGCTACAACAGACTGTCAACGTGCTCCAATTAGGCATCTGTCTCCACTCTGTTTCCAGGATTTCACGTGACTACCAACACCGCCAGTTTATGCGTACAGTAGCCGTCTTCCCAATCCACACGTGTTCCTGTGTTACTGGTGTTCTGTAATGTCAGCAGATCCCCTGATGTTTGTCTGCCAATGTCTCCTGCTCTGTCCACATTCCCACCGTTTGCAGTGGGAAGGTGGACAGCGCAGGAGACAGTGGCGGACACACATTGGGGGATCTGCTGACGTTACAGAACCCCAGTAACACAGGAACATGTGTGGAATGCATGGACGGCAACTGTGAGCAGGAACTGGCGGTGTTGGAGGTCAGGGGAAATACTAGAGACAGAGTGGAGACAGAGGCCAAATCAGAGAATGTTTAAATCTCAAGTAGTTACAATTTGGAGGCAGCAGCAGTTTGCCCTCCACACAGCAGGGGATCAGCTGACGTTACCGAACCCCACTTTCACATGAACGAGTGTGATTTTCTGTGTGGACAGCACTTCCGAGCACCAACTGGCGGTGTCGGAGCCCAGGGAAAATCAGGTAGTAGGCCGAGGCCTACTTGGAGCCAGGTGTAAATCTGAGGTTGTTTGACTGTGGAGGGAGCAGGACACTTTGCCATACACACAGCAGGGGATCAGCTGACGTTACCGAACCCCACTTACACATGAGCGAGTGTTTTGTCTGTGCGGACAGCACTTCTGAGCACCAACTGGCGGTGTCGGAGCCCAGGGAAAATCAGGTAGTAGGCCGAGGCCTACTTGGTGGCAGTTTGCGATTGTTTCTAGACTACTACTAACTGTCAACGTACTCCAATTAGGCCTCTGTCTTCACTCTGTTTCGAGTATTTCCTCTGGCTTCCAACCACGCCAGTTGCTGCTCTGAAATGCCGTCTGCACAACCCACACTTGTTCCTGTGTTACTGGGGTTCTGTAACAGCAGCTTCTCCCTAGAGGTGAGTCAGTCAATGTCTCCTGCTCTGTCCACATTTCCACTACAAGTAGTGGGAATGTAGACAAAGCAGGAGACATTGCCGTGCTCAATTCTGGAGATGAGCAGATGTTACAGGACCCAGGTACCACAGGAACAAGTGTGGATTGTGCAGACGGCACTTGAGAGCAGAAACAGGCGGTGTTGTAGGCCGGAGGAAATACTCAAAACAGAGTGGAGACAGAGGGCAAATCAGAGAACATATTAAATCAGAGGTAGTCAGAAGTTGTAGGCAGCAGGAGAGTTTGCCGTACACACAGCAGGGGATCAGCTGACGTTACCGAACCCCACTTACACATGAGCGAGTGTTTTGTCTGTGCGGACAGCACTTCTGAGCACCAACTGGTGGTGTCGGAGCCCAGGGAAAATCAGGTAGTAGGCCGAGGCCTACTTGGAGCCAGGTGTAAATCTGAGTTTGTTTGACTGTGGAGGGAGCAGGACACTTTGCCATACACACAGCAGGGGATCAGCTGACGTTACCGAACCCCACTTACACATGAGCGAGTGTTTTGTCTGTGCGGACAGCACTTCTGAGCACCAACTGGCGGTGTCGGAGCCCAGGGAAAATCAGGTAGTAGGCCGAGGCCTACTTGGTGGCAGTTTGCGATTGTTTCTAGACTACTACTAACTGTCAACGTACTCCAATTAGGCCTCTGTCTTCACTCTGTTTTGAGTATTTCCTCTGGCTTCCAACCACGCCAGTTGCTGCTCTGAAATGCCGTCTGCACAACCCACACTTGTTCCTGTGTTACTGGGGTTCTGTAACAGCAGCTTCTCCCTAGAGGTGAGTCAGGCAATGTCTCCTGCTCTGTCCACATTTCCACTACAAGTAGTGGGAATGTAGACAAATCAGGAGACATTGCCGTGCTCAACTCTGGAGATGAGCAGATGTTACAGGACCCAGGTATCACAGGAACAAGTGTGGATTGTGCAGACGGCACTTGAGAGCAGAAACAGGCGGTGTTGTAGGCCGGAGGAAATACTCAAAACAGAGTGGAGACAGAGGGCAAATCAGAGAACATATTAAATCAGAGGTAGTCAGAAGTTGTAGGCAGCAGGAGAGTTTGCCGTACACACAGCAGGGGATCAGCTGACGTTACCGAACCCCACTTACACATGAGCGAGTGTTTTGTCTGTGCGGACAGCACTTCTGAGCACCAACTGGCGGTGTCGGAGCCCAGGGAAAATCAGGTAGTAGGCCGAGGCCTACTTGGTGGCAGTTTGCGATTGTTTCTAGACTACTACTAACTGTCAACGTACTCCAATTAGGCCTCTGTCTTCACTCTGTTTTGAGTATTTCCTCTGGCTTCCAACCACGCCAGTTGCTGCTCTGAAATGCCGTCTGCACAACCCACACTTGTTCCTGTGTTACTGGGGTTCTGTAACAGCAGCTTCTCCCTAGAGGTGAGTCAGGCAATGTCTCCTGCTCTGTCCACATTTCCACTACAAGTAGTGGGAATGTAGACAAATCAGGAGACATTGCCGTGCTCAACTCTGGAGATGAGCAGATGTTACAGGACCCAGGTATCACAGGAACAAGTGTGGATTGTGCAGACGGCACTTGAGAGCAGAAACAGGCGGTGTTGTAGGCCGGAGGAACTACTCAAAACAGAGTGGAGACAGAGGGCAAATCAGAGAACATATTAAATCAGAGGCAGTCAGAAGTTGTAGGCAGCAGGAGAGTTTGCCGTACACACAGCAGGGGATCAGCTGACGTTACCGAACCCCACTTACACATGAGCGAGTGTTTTGTCTGTGCGGACAGCACTTCTGAGCACCAACTGGCGGTGTCGGAGCCCAGGGAAAATCAGGTAGTAGGCCGAGGCCTACTTGGAGCCAGGTGTAAATCTGAGTTTGTTTGACTGTGGAGGGAGCAGGACACTTTGCCATACACACAGCAGGGGATCAACTGACGTTACCGAACCCCACTTACACATGAGCGAGTGTTTTGTCTGTGCGGACAGCACTTCTGAGCACCAACTGGCGGTGTCAGAGCCCAGGGAAAATCAGGTAGTAGGCCGAGGCCTACTTGGTGGCAGTTTGCGATTGTTTCTAGACTACTACTAACTGTCAACGTACTCCAATTAGGCCTCTGTCTTCACTCTGTTTTGAGTATTTCCTCTGGCTTCCAACCACGCCAGTTGCTGCTCTGAAATGCCGTCTGCACAACCCACACTTGTTCCTGTGTTACTGGGGTTCTGTAACAGCAGCTTCTCCCTAGAGGTGAGTCAGGCAATGTCTCCTGCTCTGTCCACATTTCCACTACAAGTAGTGGGAATGTAGACAAATCAGGAGACATTGCCGTGCTCAACTCTGGAGATGAGCAGATGTTACAGGACCCAGGTATCACAGGAACAAGTGTGGATTGTGCAGACGGCACTTGAGAGCAGAAACAGGCGGTGTTGTAGGCCGGAGGAACTACTCAAAACAGAGTGGAGACAGAGGGCAAATCAGAGAACATATTAAATCAGAGGTAGTCAGAAGTTGTAGGCAGCAGGAGAGTTTGCTGTACACACAGCAGGGGATCAGCTGACGTTACCGAACCCCACTTACACATGAGCGAGTGTTTTGTCTGTGCGGACAGCACTTCTGAGCACCAACTGGCGGTGTCGGAGCCCAGGGAAAATCAGGTAGTAGGCCGAGGCCTACTTGGAGCCAGGTGTAAATCTGAGTTTGTTTGACTGTGGAGGGAGCAGGACACTTTGCCATACACACAGCAGGGGATCAACTGACGTTACCGAACCCCACTTACACATGAGCGAGTGTTTTGTCTGTGCGGACAGCACTTCTGAGCACCAACTGGCGGTGTCAGAGCCCAGGGAAAATCAGGTAGTAGGCCGAGGCCTACTTGGTGGCAGTTTGCGATTGTTTCTAGACTACTACTAACTGTCAACGTACTCCAATTAGGCCTCTGTCTTCACTCTGTTTTGAGTATTTCCTCTGGCTTCCAACCACGCCAGTTGCTGCTCTGAAATGCCGTCTGCACAACCCACACTTGTTCCTGTGTTACTGGGGTTCTGTAACAGCAGCTTCTCCCTAGAGGTGAGTCAGTCAATGTCTCCTGCTCTGTCCACATTTCCACTACAAGTAGTGGGAATGTAGACAAAGCAGGAGACATTGCCGTGCTCAATTCTGGAGATGAGCAGATGTTACAGGACCCAGGTACCACAGGAACAAGTGTGGATTGTGCAGACGGCACTTGAGAGCAGAAACAGGCGGTGTTGTAGGCCGGAGGAAATACTCAAAACAGAGTGGAGACAGAGGGCAAATCAGAGAACATATTAAATCAGAGGTAGTCAGAAGTTGTAGGCAGCAGGAGAGTTTGCCGTACACACAGCAGGGGATCAGCTGACGTTACCGAACCCCACTTACACATGAGCGAGTGTTTTGTCTGTGCGGACAGCACTTCTGAGCACCAACTGGTGGTGTCGGAGCCCAGGGAAAATCAGGTAGTAGGCCGAGGCCTACTTGGAGCCAGGTGTAAATCTGAGTTTGTTTGACTGTGGAGGGAGCAGGACACTTTGCCATACACACAGCAGGGGATCAGCTGACGTTACCGAACCCCACTTACACATGAGCGAGTGTTTTGTCTGTGCGGACAGCACTTCTGAGCACCAACTGGCGGTGTCGGAGCCCAGGGAAAATCAGGTAGTAGGCCGAGGCCTACTTGGTGGCAGTTTGCGATTGTTTCTAGACTACTACTAACTGTCAACGTACTCCAATTAGGCCTCTGTCTTCACTCTGTTTTGAGTATTTCCTCTGGCTTCCAACCACGCCAGTTGCTGCTCTGAAATGCCGTCTGCACAACCCACACTTGTTCCTGTGTTACTGGGGTTCTGTAACAGCAGCTTCTCCCTAGAGGTGAGTCAGGCAATGTCTCCTGCTCTGTCCACATTTCCACTACAAGTAGTGGGAATGTAGACAAATCAGGAGACATTGCCGTGCTCAACTCTGGAGATGAGCAGATGTTACAGGACCCAGGTATCACAGGAACAAGTGTGGATTGTGCAGACGGCACTTGAGAGCAGAAACAGGCGGTGTTGTAGGCCGGAGGAACTACTCAAAACAGAGTGGAGACAGAGGGCAAATCAGAGAACATATTAAATCAGAGGCAGTCAGAAGTTGTAGGCAGCAGGAGAGTTTGCCGTACACACAGCAGGGGATCAGCTGACGTTACCGAACCCCACTTACACATGAGCGAGTGTTTTGTCTGTGCGGACAGCACTTCTGAGCACCAACTGGCGGTGTCGGAGCCCAGGGAAAATCAGGTAGTAGGCCGAGGCCTACTTGGAGCCAGGTGTAAATCTGAGTTTGTTTGACTGTGGAGGGAGCAGGACACTTTGCCATACACACAGCAGGGGATCAACTGACGTTACCGAACCCCACTTACACATGAGCGAGTGTTTTGTCTGTGCGGACAGCACTTCTGAGCACCAACTGGCGGTGTCAGAGCCCAGGGAAAATCAGGTAGTAGGCCGAGGCCTACTTGGTGGCAGTTTGCGATTGTTTCTAGACTACTACTAACTGTCAACGTACTCCAATTAGGCCTCTGTCTTCACTCTGTTTTGAGTATTTCCTCTGGCTTCCAACCACGCCAGTTGCTGCTCTGAAATGCCGTCTGCACAACCCACACTTGTTCCTGTGTTACTGGGGTTCTGTAACAGCAGCTTCTCCCTAGAGGTGAGTCAGACAATGTCTCCTGCTCTGTCCACATTTCCACTACAAGTAGTGGGAATGTAGACAAATCAGGAGACATTGCCGTGCTCAACTCTGGAGATGAGCAGATGTTACAGGACCCAGGTATCACAGGAACAAGTGTGGATTGTGCAGACGGCACTTGAGAGCAGAAACAGGCGGTGTTGTAGGCCGGAGGAACTACTCAAAACAGAGTGGAGACAGAGGGCAAATCAGAGAACATATTAAATCAGAGGTAGTCAGAAGTTGTAGGCAGCAGGAGAGTTTGCTGTACACACAGCAGGGGATCAGCTGACGTTACCGAACCCCACTTACACATGAGCGAGTGTTTTGTCTGTGCGGACAGCACTTCTGAGCACCAACTGGCGGTGTCGGAGCCCAGGGAAAATCAGGTAGTAGGCCGAGGCCTACTTGGAGCCAGGTGTAAATCTGAGTTTGTTTGACTGTGGAGGGAGCAGGACACTTTGCCATACACACAGCAGGGGATCAACTGACGTTACCGAACCCCACTTACACATGAGCGAGTGTTTTGTCTGTGCGGACAGCACTTCTGAGCACCAACTGGCGGTGTCAGAGCCCAGGGAAAATCAGGTAGTAGGCCGAGGCCTACTTGGTGGCAGTTTGCGATTGTTTCTAGACTACTACTAACTGTCAACGTACTCCAATTAGGCCTCTGTCTTCACTCTGTTTTGAGTATTTCCTCTGGCTTCCAACCACGCCAGTTGCTGCTCTGAAATGCCGTCTGCACAACCCACACTTGTTCCTGTGTTACTGGGGTTCTGTAACAGCAGCTTCTCCCTAGAGGTGAGTCAGGCAATGTCTCCTGCTCTGTCCACATTTCCACTACAAGTAGTGGGAATGTAGACAAAGCAGGAGACATTGCCGTGCTCAACTCTGGAGATGAGCAGATGTTACAGGACCCAGGTACCACAGGAACAAGTGTGGATTGTGCAGAAGGCACTTGAGAGCAGAAACAGACGGTGTTGTAGGCCGGAGGAAATACTCAAAACAGAGTGGAGACAGAGGGCAAATCAGAGAACATATTAAATCAGAGGTAGTCAGAAGTTGTAGGCAGCAGGAGAGTTTGCCGTACACACAGCAGGGGATCAGCTGACGTTACCGAACCCCACTTACACATGAGCGAGTGTTTTGTCTGTGCGGACAGCACTTCTGAGCACCAACTGGCGGTGTCGGAGCCCAGGGAAAATCAGGTAGTAGGCCGAGGTTCTAGTTCTATGATTCTATGATTCTATGAGTTTGCGATTGTTTCTAGACTACTACTAACTGTCAATGTACTCCAATTAGGCCTCTGTCTTCACTCTGTTTCGAGTATTTCCTCTGGCTTCCAACCACGCCAGTTGCTGCTCTGAAATGCCGTCTGCACAACCCACACTTGTTCCTGTGTTACTGGGGTTCTGTAACAGCAGCTTCTCCCTAGAGGTGAGTCAGGCAATGTCTCCTGCTCTGTCCACATTTCCACTACAAGTAGTGGGAATGTAGACAAAGCAGGAGACATTGCCGTGCTCAACTCTGGGGATGAGCAGATGTTACAGGACCCATGTACCACAGGAACAAGTGTGGATTGTGCAGACGGCACTTGAGAGCAGAAACAGGCGGTGTTGTAGGCCGGAGGAAATACTCAAAACAGAGTGGAGACAGAGGGCAAATCAGAGAACATATTAAATCAGAGGTAGTCAGAAGTTGTAGGCAGCAGGAGAGTTTGCCGTACACACAGCAGGGGATCAGCTGACGTTACCGAACCCCACTTACACATGAGCGAGTGTTTTGTCTGTGCGGACAGCACTTCTGAGCACCAACTGGCGGTGTCGGAGCCCAGGGAAAATCAGGTAGTAGGCCGAGGCCTACTTGGAGCCAGGTGTAAATCTGAGGTTGTTTGACTGTGGAGGGAGCAGGACACTTTGCCATACACACAGCAGGGGATAAGCTGACGTTACCGAACCCCACTTACACATGAGCGAGTGTTTTGTCTGTGCGGACAGCACTTCTGAGCACCAACTGGCGGTGTCGGAGCCCATGAAAAATCAGGTAGTAGGCCGAGGCCTACTTGGTGGCAGTTTGCGATTGTTTCTAGACTACTACTAACTGTCAACGTACTCCAATTAGGCCTCTGTCTTCACTCTGTTTCGAGTATTTCCTCTGGCTTCCAACCACGCCAGTTGCTGCTCTGAAATGCCGTCTGCACAACCCACACTTGTTCCTGTGTTACTGGGGTTCTGTAACAGCAGCTTCTCCCTAGAGGTGAGTCAGTCAATGTCTCCTGCTCTGTCCATATTTCTACTACAAGTAGTGGGAATGTAGACAAAGCAGGAGACATTGCCGTGCTCAACTCTGGAGATGAGCAGATATTACAGGACCCAGGTACCACAGGAACAAGTGTGGATTGTGCAGACGGCACTTGAGAGCAGAAACAGGCGGTGTTGTAGGCCGGAGGAAATACTCAAAACAGAGTGGAGACAGAGGGCAAATCAGAGAACATATTAAATCAGAGGTAGTCAGAAGTTGTAGGCAGCAGGAGAGTTTGCCGTACACACAGCAGGGGATCAGCTGACGTTACCGAACCCCACTTACACATGAGCGAGTGTTTTGTCTGTGCGGACAGCACTTCTGAGCACCAACTGGCGGTGTCGGAGCCCAGGGAAAATCAGGTAGTAGGCCGAGGCCTACTTGGAGCCAGGTGTAAATCTGAGGTTGTTTGACTGTGGAGGGAGCAGGACACTTTGCCATACACACAGCAGGGGATAAGCTGACGTTACCGAACCCCACTTACACATGAGCGAGTGTTTTGTCTGTGCGGACAGCACTTCTGAGCACCAACTGGCGGTGTCGGAGCCCATGAAAAATCAGGTAGTAGGCCGAGGCCTACTTGGTGGCAGTTTGCGATTGTTTCTAGACTACTACTAACTGTCAACGTACTCCAATTAGGCCTCTGTCTTCACTCTGTTTCGAGTATTTCCTCTGGCTTCCAACCACGCCAGTTGCTGCTCTGAAATGCCGTCTGCACAACCCACACTTGTTCCTGTGTTACTGGGGTTCTGTAACAGCAGCTTCTCCCTAGAGGTGAGTCAGTCAATGTCTCCTGCTCTGTCCATATTTCTACTACAAGTAGTGGGAATGTAGACAAAGCAGGAGACATTGCCGTGCTCAACTCTGGAGATGAGCAGATATTACAGGACCCAGGTACCACAGGAACAAGTGTGGATTGTGCAGACGGCACTTGAGAGCAGAAACAGGCGGTGTTGTAGGCCGGAGGAAATACTCAAAACAGAGTGGAGACAGAGGGCAAATCAGAGAACATATTAAATCAGAGGTAGTCAGAAGTTGTAGGCAGCAGGAGAGTTTGCCGTACACACAGAAGGGGATCAGCTGACGTTACCGAACCCCACTTACACATGAGCGAGTGTTTTGTCTGTGCGGACAGCTCTTCTGAGCACCAACTGGCGGTGTCGGAGCCCAGGGAAAATCAGGTAGTAGGCCGAGGCCTACTTGGAGCCAGGTGTAAATCTGAGGTTGTTTGACTGTGGAGGGAGCAGGATACTTTGCTATACACACAGCAGGGGATCAGCTGACGTTACCAAACCCCACTTACACATGAGCGAGTGTTTTGTCTGTGTGGACAGCACTTCTGAGCAACAACGGGCATTGCTGTAGCCCAGGAAATAAAGTTCAGGTCATAGAAACATGAACACAACAGGAGACCTGGATCCTGTTGCCAGCCAATTATTTATTCTGGAAGAGGACTGGCAAATTCAGGTGAGATCCAGGCCTTCTTCATTTTCACAAAAGTAAGCCGGTCAACATTATCAGCGGATAGTCGCGTGCGACGGTCTGTTACCACACAACCTGCAGCACTAAAGACACGTTCCGATTATACACTGGCAGCAGGGCAAGCCAGCACCTCCAATGCATACTGGCTAAGCTCTGGCCATGTATCCAGCTTAGAGACCCAATACTTGAACGGGGAAGAGCCGTCTGGGAGAACTCTAACAGGGCACGACAAGTAGTCTGTCACCATCTGATGGAAACGTTGCCTCCTGCTGACTCGAGCCGTCTGTGATGGTGTAGCCGATTGTGGCGGTCCCACAAAACTTTTCCACATTTGGGCCATACTGGCCTTGCCTTGTCCTGCGGCACTGCCTCTGCTACCTCTTTGTGCAGAGATTCCTCCACTGCCTCTACCCACATGGCTGCTTTGAAAAGCACTACCAGCAACACTTGTGGGGGGAATGGAGAACATGATGGCCTGCACAAGTGTTTCTTGGTACTCCCGCATTTTTCGCTCCCGGTTCAACTGTGGTATGAGGCTTTGTAAGTTGTCCCGGTAGCGAGGATCTAGGAGGGTGTACACCCAATAATCAGCCGTGTGGAGAATGTTGGCGATGCGGCGGTCATTTAACAAGCACTGCAGCATGAAATCAACCATGTGCTGCAGACTGCCAACTGGACCGGAAACGCTGTCCCCAGCTTGAGGCAGCATCTCTGCCTGCTCAGCATCACCCCACCCTCGCTGTACACACTGACTACTAGAGCCTTGTGTACCTCCCTCCTCTGGAGAGATGTGTTCCTCCTCCTCCATTGACTCCTCGTCATCCTCCTCACTAAGTGTCCCCTGCCTGGGCCTTTGTGTGGAAGCACGTTGCGCAGACTTGCCAGAAGCAGATGGCATTTCTGACTGCTCATCCTCGACCTCTTCAAAAACCTCCTCACTTAGTGCTTGTAAGGTTTTTTGAAGCAGACAGATGAGGGGGACAGTCATGCTGATTAGTGCATCATCTGCACTGGCCATCCGCGTGGAGTCATCGAAGGCACGCAAAACTTGGCAGATGTCCCTCATAGTGGCCCACTCAGTGGTGGTGAAGTGTGTCCGGCGCACAGTGCGACTTGTTTGCGCCTGATGCAGCTGGTACTCCATTACTGCTGCCTGCTGCTCACACAACCGCTCCAACATATGTAACATTGAATTCCACCTGGTGGGGAGGTCACATATGATGCGATGTTCTGGCAGGTGGAATCGGCGTTGCAGAGATGCAATGCGCGATCTTGCCATGCTGGAACGCCGCAAGTGAGCACACTCTAGGCGAACCTTGTGCAGCAGTGCATCAAGATCCGGATAGTCCCTCAGAAAGCTCTGCACGACCAAATTGAGCACGTGTGCCAGACATGGTATGTGAGTGAGGTTGCCTAGGCCCAGAGCTGCCACTAGATTTCGGCCATTGTCACTCACTACCAAACCTGGCTGGAGATTCGTTGGCACAAACCACACATCGCTCTCCTGCTTGATGGCATTCCAGAGCTCCTGTGCTGTGTGGCTCCGATTCCCCAAAGAAATTAATTTAAGGACGGCCTGTTGACGTTTGGCCACACCTGTGCTCATATCTGGCCTAACAGGCTCACGCAGTGCTGATTCCGAGGAACTAGAGTAGGAGGAGGACTCAATGTGTACAGACTGCATTCCTGCAATCCTTGAAGTTGGCAGAATACGTACAGAGCCACTCTCCAGATCTGTACCCGGCTCCACAACATTGACCCAATGGGCAGTGAGGGAGAGGTATCGTCCCTGTCCATGGCTACTGGTCCACGCATCGGTGGTCAGGTGGACCTTGCTACTGACGGCATTTAGTAGCGCATTTTTAATTTTTCCCTCCACATGCTTTTGCAGGGCAGGGACAGCTTGCCTGCTGAAATAAAAGTGGCTGGGCACATTGTATTGTGGAACTGCCAATGACATAAAGTTCCGGAAGGTGTCAGTCTCCACCAGCCTGAATGACAGCATCTCAAGGGCCAGTAGTTTGGCAATGCCGACATTCAGAGCCAGTGCTCGGGGATGGTTTGCCGAGTATGGACGCTTTTTCTCCCATGCCTGTGCTACCGATTGCTGGTGAGTGGCCTGGGAGTGTGCTGATAACTACGAACGTGGTTCAGTGGGTGGAATTTCACTGGGTCTCTGGACAACAGTGTCAGTGGTTCTTCCATGGCGTTCCAGTGAGGAAGCCGAACCAGCTGTGTGTGAGCTGGAGGAAGAGGCCCCAACACGAGCTGAAGAGGTGGTAGGTGCTGCTGAAGGTTGGCCTACATCTTCAGTGTGTCTGTGTAACTCCACCTCGTGCTTGGTACGCACATGTTTCCACATATTTGTGGTATTGAGGTTGGTCACATTTTTCCCTCGTTTCACTTTCTGATGACACAGCTTGCATTTGACAAAGCAAATGTCATCTGCAACTGTGTCAAAAAAAGACCACGCACTGCAAGTCCTGTGAGCGCCCGTTTTGTGTTTTGGAAGAGGATTGCTCCTCACGGGTGCCAAAGTGGAGGCTACAGGCAACCAAGTCTGCCCCCGCCCTCTCCCTCCTCTTTTGGCCGTTCGGGGAATCTCTTCCTCAGAGCTGCTCCCACCACCTTCCTGTGGCTGACGCCATGATGGGTCAAGGACCTCATCATCTCCACTCCCCTCTTCAAGCACCGGCTGGTCCTGGGTTGTCTCGCCAGCACCGTACGCACCAGAAATTGGCAACTGAGTCTCATCATCATCTGATGCATACTGAGGTGTGCTGACCATAGGCACTGGCCCACCCGCCTCTTCAGATTCAGAGGGACAAAGCAGTTGTGCATCACTGCATACTCCCTCTTCTTCACGCTCTAGAATGCTGCTTGGCTGGCCACCTCTTTCCAAGCCAACAGATTCTGAGAACAGAAGTAAAGATTGAGATGACTCCAGTCCAGGGCTCTCAGACTGCCTGGGCAATTTGGCCGGTGGTGAAGAGACAGATGGTTGCTCTTCAGTGCTCTGGCCTTGGGAGGATGCGGAAGTCATTGAAGTGGATGCGTTAGCTGCCATCCATCCAACAACGGCTTCAATTTGTTCGTCACGCAGCAGTGGGGTACGGCGAGGTCCTACAAAGCTGCGCATGAAGGACTGTTGCCTGGTAAAAGTGGGGGATGCCGGGTCACTGGTGGCCGCAGCAGATACCGAATCCCCACGTCCTCTCCCTGCTGAATCCCCCCGTCCTCTCCCTGCTGAAACTCCACGGCCAAGACCACGTGCCTTACTCCCTGCCTTCTTCATCTTGGTAGACTGATAAAGATAGGCAGAAAAGTAAAAAAGGGGTGGCTTAGTGTTCTTATTCCTGAACACCTGCTAACCAGTATAAGAAACACTAATTTGGCTAAGAGTGTGTGTACTACACTTTAATATGATCTAATGTGGCCTAGACAACTGTAAAGTGGAGTGTTTGGTGAACTTTATTTCCTTTTTTTTGGGTGGGGGGAAAGGAAAGGATGTGACCAAAGTTTGAAAGCTATAGTATCACAAACTTTTTGGAGCGATTACAATGCAGGAAGCTAACCTACAATGCAATTGATGAGGCTCCAAAAAATAGGGTGATACTAGCCTGGCTGGCCCTGAAGGGCACAAGCCAGCAAAAAGGCTCCTCTATCTAATCCTATATAGTGTTTGCAACCAACCAATGACAATGGATGCGGTTGGAAGCACACTAATATAGGAGCAAAAATCTGGCTAAATTAGCTGCAAAAAAAGGACTATGTATGAGGCAGTGACGCACGCTGACCGGACTACAGCTAGCGGTGGCTGTAGAACACACTGCAACGTGAGCTGCACTCACACACAGAGAGACCTATCAGACAGCCAAAAACAGTGCAGAGAAATGGGCTATAGCACTGAAAGGCTGCTGAAAGGCTCCGCTGTCCACTCCTTTAGTGTTTGCAACCAACGTATATGGATACGTATGGAAGCACACTATACAGGAGAAAAAAAAAGCAGCAATAAAAGAAAAATGTGTATTAGGCAGAGCCACACGCTGGCCAGCCTACAAGCAGACGTGCCTGCAGGACACACTACACAGCGTGGGTCTGCACTCACACAGCCCTTGCAGACAGCTGTGAAAACAGCACTGCTAGGGAAAAGCAAGCTACAGTGGTGGTTTATGTAGCCTGGGTTAAGCACTATATGTTTTGTGGAATCGCTATTTCTAACTGTCCCTCACAGTCTTCAACAGCAGCCTGTCCCTAACTGAATTCACAGCAGAGTGACCAGAAATGGCGGCTGCAGCGCTTTTTATAGTGCATCATGACATCATTTCAGCAGCCAATCACAGCCATGCCAGTAGTTAACATGCCTACATGCCTAACAGGATATGCCCACACTTCTGAGGATCCCCATTGGCTGAATCAAATCGAGCGGGCTCCTAGCATTATGGGAACTTCCGATTCCGGTATTCGATATGAAAAAAGTATCGGAACTAAGTATCAGAATTCCGATACAGCTAATATCGGCCGATACCCGATACTTGCGGTATCGGAATGCTCAACACTAATCAGGAGGCAGACTCAGATGGTCTCAGGCCCAGTATGGATTCAACAAGATTGTAGAAAGTTGAGAAAGGGTACAGTGTTGTGAGTTCATTTTCCCCTTCGTCACTAAGGTCTGGTGAACTCCCTATTCTGGTAAAGGAAGGTAATGAGCCTGATTATCAGGCACCTGAGTCTAATGAGGATGACTGGCTGAGTGGAGTCATGGACTGGATATAAGGCTGCCGACGCCCTTCTGCTCTGCGGGTGATTTCTCTGTGGACTTCTAGGACACCAGTCTGATTCCTGCTCCTCTAAAGCTAAGTTTTCTGTTTTGCCTGTTAGCTTTTTTGTTTTGTTTTTTGTTGTCCTTGCTTTTCTGTATTCTTCCATTCCCTTCTGGGGTGAGCTGAATCTCCTTTTGCCTGTAGCACTGTCTTCAGAATATTCCTGAGTACTGACATAGCTTTTTTGAAGCCTAGCGTCTTCAGGGCCTTTTTCACTGTCAGTCTGTTGGCTCTTATTTTCATAGGGTTTTTCACGGATTGCAGACAGCAGCCTTCCTGTCCTTTTCTATCTAAGTTAGCTTGGGCCCCGTCTTTGCTCAGTCTATCTTTCTGTCTGTGTTAGTATTTTCATCTTGCTTCATCGTCATTATATGTTGGGGGCTGCCTATTGCTTTGGGGTCTGCTCTGGGGCAGTTTAGATTTCCCCTTTCTTTCTGTAGGCCTATTTAATTCTCCGGCTGTGATCGAGGGGTCTAGGGCATCGTAGGAACCCCCCACGGCTACTGCTAGTTGTGTTGATAGGTTCAGGGGTCTGCAATCCGATAGCTGCCAACTTCTCTGGTTTTCTGGACTTAGCTAGCATTTCTGTTTTTGCCTCCTACGGTGACTCAATCATAACAGAATCACCCGCCATACCGCAGATCCTAGGGTACTCAATAGCAGGAAAGAATTGTGTTTAAAAGAAAAAAAAGGTGTGTGTATATTCTTTCCTCTATATCTCTGAGGCCGTAGGGGGAATTTTTTTTTTTCTTTCTCAATGGAGATAAAGCAATTGTCTGATCGTGTGGAGCAGCTCGCTGCGGAAGTGCGGGGAATTTCCGCCTACCTTGCTCGTTCGCATGCTGTTGAACCAAAGATCCCTACACCTGATGTATTTTTTGGGAATCGATCTAAATTTTTGAGTTTCAAAAATAATTGTAAATTATTTTTTGCCTTGAAGCCTAACTCGTCAGGGAGCTCCGCGCAGCAGGTTAAAATTGTCATCTCTTTGCTGCGTGGCGATCCCCAGGATTGGGCGTTTTCTTTGAAACCAGATGATCCTATTCTGACTAATGTGAACGCATTCTTTCAAGCTTTGGGGTTGTTGCATGATGAACCTAATGCTATTGATCAGGCTGAAAAGACCCTGTTGGCATTGAACCAGGGTCGAGATTCTGCAGAGTTGTACTGTCAAAAGTTCCGAAAGTGGGTGGTCCTTACTACCTGAAATGATAATGCCTTGGCTGCTCTCTTTCGGAAGGGTTTGTCAGAAGCCGTAAAAGATACTATGGTGGGATTTCCTGTTCCCTCTGGTCTGGATGATTCTATGTCATTAGCCATTCAGGTTGATCGGTGTTTACGTGAACGCAGGATTGCACGAGAGGTGTTGCCACCGGTTGAACAGACGTCTGAACCTATGCAATGTGATAGAGTTTTGTCTAAGGCGCAACATCAGGAGTTCAGAAGGCGTAATAAGCTGTGTTTTTTCTGTGGAGATGCCTTGCATATTATTTCTGTTTGTCCTAAATGAGAGAAACGCTTTGCACACACGTTTTCTGTTGGTGCTGTTCAACCTAAGTTTCTTCTGGCAATTCCTCTGATCGGCTCCCTGTCCACATTTTCCGCCAAGGCTTTTGTGGATTCGGGAGCAGCGCTAAACCTAATGGACTTGGATTTTGCTAAACGTTGTGGATTTCCGATGACACCTCTGCAGATGCCTATCCCTTTGAGGGGGATTGATGCTACTCCTTTGGCTAAAAATAAACCTCAGTTTTGGACCCAGGTGGTCATGCGGGTCGCCCCAGACCATCAAGAAAATTGCAGATTTTTGGTATTGCATGGTCTGCATGATGCCGTTGTTCTGGGGTTTCCCTGGTTGCAAATTCATAATCCAGTTTTGGATTGGAAATCTGTGTCTGTGGTGAGTTCGGGTTGTCGGTGTGCCTTTAGTGAGGCTCTGGTTTTTTCCACCTCTCCTCAGTCGCATGATGTTCCTGACTATTTGGCGGACTTTTATGTTGTATTTAGTGAGAATGAGTCTGCGTCCTTGCCTCCTCATAGGAGTTATGGCTGTGCAATTGAACTAAGCCCGGGGTGTAAATTTCCCAAGGGTCGGCTCTTCAATTTATCTGTACCCGAGCACGAGGCTATGCGGTCCTATATTAAGGAAGCGTTGGAGAAGGGTTATATTAGACCATCCTCTTCACCCTTAGGTGCCGGTTTATTTTTTGTGGCCAAAAAGGATGGTTCTTTAAGGCCTTGTATTGATTATCGTGCTCTCAATAAAATTACTATTAAATATCAGTATCCGTTACCCCTGATTTCGGATCTATTCTCTAGAGTTAGAGGTGCTTGCTGGTTTACCATGCTTGACCTCAGGGGGCGTATAATCTTATCCGCATTAAGCAGGGGGATGAATGGAAGACGGCGTTTAATACTCCGGAGGGACATTTTGAGCACCTGGTGATGCATTTTGGGCTCACTAATGCCCCTTCTGTCTTCCAGTGCTTCATGAACGATATTTTCCGAGACTTTGTCGATAAATTTTTGATTATCTATCTGGATGATATTTTGATCTTCTCCAAGGATTGGGATTCTAATGTGGAACATATTCGGACTGTGTTCCGGATCTTGAGGGAGAATTCCCTGTATGTCAAAGGATTGAAATGCCTTTTTGGAGTACAGATGATTTCATTTTTGGGATTTATTTTGTCTCCGTCAACTATTGAAATGGACCCGGCCAAGGTACAGGCCATTTATGATTGGGTTCAGCCCACTTCTTTGAAGGCCCTCCAGAAGTTTTTGGGTTTTGCTAATTTTTATCGGAAATTTATAGCAAAATTTTCTAGTATTGCCAAGCCATTGACTGATCTGACTAAGAAGGGTGCTGATGTGTTGAATTGGTCTCCTGAGGCTGTTTCTTCCTTTCAGGAGCTGAAGCGAAGATTTACCTCCGCCCCGGTTTTGCGGCAATCTGATGTCTCACTCCCGTTCCAGGTAGAGGTGGATGCTTCTGAGATTGGTGCAGGAGCTGTTTTGTCCCAAAAGGATACTGTAACGTCTAAAATGAATCCCTGTGCTTTCTTTTCCTGAAAGTTCTCTCCATCTGAATGTAACTATGATGTGGGGAATCGGGAACTGTTGGCCATGAAATGGGCATTTGAGGAGTGGAGACATTGGTTGGAGGGAGCTAAACATCAAGTTGTGGTCCTCACTGACCACAAGAATTTGATTTACCTAGAGTCGGCTAAACGCTTGAACCCTAGACAGGCTAGGTGGGCCTTGTTTTTTACACGTTTTGATTTTGTGGTCTCTTTTCTTCCTGGAACTAAGAATGTCAAGGCAGACGCCCTCTCTAGGAGTTTCTTTGCTGATTCTCCTGTGGTGACCAAGCCTGCTACCATCTTAGGCGAAGGGGTAGTTCTTTCTGCCATCTCGCCCGATTTGAGACTTGCTCTGCAAGAGTTCCAGGAGGACAAACCTGAGCGTTGTCCCAGTGGAAAGTTGTATGTTCCTGACCAGTGGAAGAAGAGAATCATAGAATCATAGAATCGTAGAGTTGGAAGGGACCTCCTGGGCCATCTGATCCAACCCCCTGCTCAAAAGCAGGATTCGCTAAATCATCCCAGATAGATGTCTGTCCAGCCTCTGTTTGAAGACTTCTATTGAAGGAGAACTCACCACCTCTCGTGGCAGCCTGTTCCACTCATTGATCACTCTGTCAAAAAGTTTTTTCTAATATCTAATCTGTGTCTACTCCCATTCAGTTTCATCCCATTGCTTCTAGTCTTTCCTTGTGCAAATGAGAATAAAGATCATCCTTCTAAAATGTGACAGCCCTTGAGATATTTGTAGACAGCTATTAAGTCTCCTCTCAGTCTTGTCTTCTGCAAGCTAAACATTCCCAAATCCTGCAACCTTTCCTCATAAGACAGGGTATGCAGACCAGTCACCATTCTGGTCACTCTTTTCTGAACTTGCTCCAGTTTGTTGATGTCTTTTTTAAAATGTGGTGCCCAAAACTGGACACAGTATTCCAGATGAGGTCTGACCAAAGAGGAGTAGAGGGCAATAATGACTTCATGTGATCTAGACTGTATGCTTCTGTTAATACATCCTAGAATTGCATTTGCCTTTTTTGCTGCTAAATCACACTGTTGACTCATATTCAGTCTGTGATCTATTAGTATACCCAAGTCTTTTTCACATGTGCTGTTGCTTAGCCCTATTCCTCCCATTCTGTATATGCTTTTTTCATTTTTATTGCCCAGATGTAGTACTTTGCATTTTTCCCTGTTAAAAACCATTCTGTTAGTTGCTGCCCACTGCTCCAGTTTAATTATATCTTTTATCCCTCCTAGCTTTGTGTCATCAGCAAATTTAATCAGTTTACCCTCAATTCCTTCATCTAAATCGTTGATAAAGATTTTGAACATTACAGGGCCCAGGACAGAGCCCTGTGGTACCCCACTTGAGACATTCTTCCAACTGGATATGCAGCCATTTACGACCACTCTTCGGGTTCGATCACTAAGCCAGTTATGAATCCACCTAACAGTTGCCTTGTCCATTCCATACTTAGCCATTTTTTCAATAAGGATTGTGTGAGATACTTTGTCAAATGCTTTACTGAAGTCAAGATATACTATATCTACAGCATTTCCCTGATCCACCCAATCAGTGATTCTGTCATAGAAGGACATTAAGTTAGTCTGACATAACTTATTAGTTACAAACCCATGCTGACTCTGTTTAATCACTTCATTCTTATCCAGGTACTGACATACATGTTGCTTAATAATTTGTTCAAAGATATTTCCTGGTATAGAAGTCAAACTCAGAACATGATGTCTGAAGTTCATTGCTCTGCATTGGCTGGTCATCCAGGTATTTTTGGTACTAGAGATCTGGTGGGTCGCTCTTTTTGGTGGCCCACCTTGTCTCATGATGTAAGGAATTTTGTGCAGTCCTGTGGGACTTGCTCCCGGTCTAAATCCTGTTCTCGCTCTAGTGGGTTGTTGATGCCTTTGCCGGTCCCCAGGAGGCCATGGACCCATATTTCAATGGATTTCATCTCTGATATGCCGGTCTCTCAAAGAATGACTGTTATTTGGGTGATTTGTGATAGGTTCTCTAAGATGGTTCAACTTGTACCACTCCCTAAGTTGCCATCTTCCTCTGAGTTGGTGCCCCTGTTTTTGCAACAGGTGGTTCGCTTACACGGGATTCCTGAGAACATTGTATCTGACAGAGGAGTTCAGTTTGTGTCTAGATTTTGGAGGATCTTCTGTTCCAAGTTGGGAATTCAGTGGTCCTTCTCCTCTGCTTTTCACCCTCAGACCAATGGGCAGACAGAGAGAACAAACCAGACCTTGGAGTCGTATTTGAGATGTTTTATTTCCGCTGATCAGGATGATTGGGTTTCATTTTTGCCCTTGGCCGAATTTGCTTTAAATAATAGAGCTAGTTCTGCCACTTTGATGTCACCTTTTTTTTGTAACTTTGGGTTTCATCCTCGATTTTCTTCAGGGCAGGTGGAGCCTTCTGCCTGCCCAGGTGTTGACACTGTGGTGGAGAGAATGCACCAGATCTGGGACCAAGTGGTGGATAAGTTATCTCTCTCCCAGGAAAAGGTCCAGCGGTTTTCCAATCGACATAGGACCATTGGTCCCCAGTTTAAGATTGGTGATATGGTGTGGTTATCATCAAAAAATATTGCTATGAAGGTGGCTTCTCCTAAATTTAAGCCTAGATTTATTGGACCTTACAAGATTTTGGAGATTATTAATCCAGTCTCTTTTCGTTTGGCTCTTCCTGTCACATTTAAAATCCATAATGTGTTCCATAAGTCCTTGTTGAAGAGGTTTGTTGAACCAGTTGTTCCTGGGGTGGAACCTCCTGACCCTGTATTGGTTGAAGGTAACATGGAATATGAGGTAGAGAAAATACTGGATTCCCGTCTGGCTAGACGGAGACTCCAGTATTTGGTTAAGTGGAAGGGTTATGGTCAGGAGGATAATTCCTGGGTCTCTGCCTCTGATATTCATGCCAAAAGATTGGTGCGTGCATTTCATCGGGCTCACCCTGATCGCCCTGGTGGCGTGGTTGAGGGTTCGGTGACCCCTCCTCAAGGGGGAGGTACTGTTGTGAGTTCATTTTCCCCTTCGTCACTGAGGTCTGGTGAACTCCCTATTCTGGTAAAGGGAGGTAATGAGCCTGATTATCAGGCACCTGAGTCTAATGAGGATGACTGGCTGAGTGGAGTCACGGACTGGATATAAGGCTGCCGACGCCCTTCTGCCGTGCCGGTGATTTCTCTGTGGACTTCTAGGACACCAGTCTGATTCCTGCTCCTCTAAAGCTAAGTTTTCTGTTTTGCCTGTTAGCTTTTTTGTTTTGTTTTTTGTTTTCCTTGCCTTTCTGTATTCTTCCATTCCCTTCTGGGGTGAGCTGAATCTCCTTTTGCCTGTAGCTCTGTATTCAGAATATTCCTGAGTACTGACATAGCTTTTTTGAAGCCTAGCGTCTTCAGGGCCTTTTTCACTGTCAGTCTGTTGGCTCTTATTTTCATAGGGTTTTTCACGGATTGCAGACAGCAGCCTTCCTGTCCTTTTCTATCTAAGTTAGCTTGGGCCCCGTCTTTGCTCAGTCTATCTTTCTGTCTGTGTTAGTATTTTCATCTTGCTTCACCGTCATTATATGTTGGGGGCTGCCTATTGCTTTGGGGTCTGCTCTGGGGCAGTTTAGATTTCCCCTTTCTTTCTTTAGGCCTATTTAATTCTCCGGCTGTGATCGAGGGGTCTAGGGCATCGTAGGAACCCCCCACGGCTACTGCTAGTTGTGTTGATGGGTTCAGGGGTCTGCAATCCGATAGCTGCCAACTTCTCTGGTTTTCTGGACTTAGCTAGCATTTCTGTTTTTGCCTCCTACGGTGACTCAATCATAACAGTACAGTATCACCGGATAACAGGTATATATAGCATAGTTTACACATTAAAAATCTATGTCTATATATCATGAGGCAGACTCAGACGGTCTCAGGCCCAGTATGGATTCGACAAGATTGTAGAACATTGAGAAAGGGTACAGTATCACTGGATACCAAGTGTATATAGCATAGTTTAAACATTAAAAATCTATGTTTATATATCATGAGGCAGACTCAGACGGTCTCAGGCCCAGTATGGATTCGGCAAAATTGTAGAAAGTTGAGAAAGGGTACAGTATCACTGGATACCAAGTGTATATAGCATAGTTTAAACATTGAAAATCTCTGTGTATATTTCTGGAGTCTGACAAAGACTTTCACAGCCTCAGTATGGATTAGACAAGAGTCTAAAAAGTAGAAAAAGGGTAATGTATTCGAAGCGTACACCAGTATACACTGTTGGGGCATTTTTCAATCTTCATATATATTTCAGTCTCAGTAAGACAGTCCAGACTCTTCGCAACAGGAAACGAGATGGATACAAGTACAGTCGGAAAGTTGAGTGATTGCACATATTTTGGAATTACTAATCACAGGAAAAACTCCCGGGAGAATTCTCAGAGGCGATGCTGACCCTGAATTACTTTGTCTGTGGAGACAGCGAAAACAGTTCTTTGTGAAAAAAGGTTTGCTTTATCGCAGTACCGTGGATCCCATTACTCATCTACATCAAATTGTGATCACAGGGAGAGATGTAGACATTGTCCTCACTGCCTATCATGATCTGTCAGGTAACTTTGGAGAGCAAAAGACGGAAGCCACATGTCGTAGGCGATTCTATTGGATTGGCATGAGAGGACACATTTAAAAATGTGGGCAGGAATGTCACACGTCTGTGAGTAGGAAAACCGTGAAAGCTGATGACAGACCACCACTGCATCTCATTGTGAGTCGACGTCCATAACAAATGGAAGCCATTGATCATCTGAAGATAGAGCCCAGCAGGACAGGGCATAGCTACGTCTTAACCATCATCTATCAGTTAACCAAATTTGTATTGGCAGTCCCAGTGAAGGATTTAACAGCCCATACTACACAGCGTTGGAGCAGGGAGAGGTAAGTATTGCAAGTGCTGGGGCCCTGAGCAAGCAGGGGAGGCCCACTTGTCGGCGGCAGTACTGGCACAGGGCCCCTCATAGTACGCCGGTGTGTCTGATGGTGGGTGTGCACCCCCACCGTCAGAGACACTTGATTGTACTATGAGGGACCCTGTGCCAGTGCCGTTGCCCAAGAGTGGGCCCACCCACCTGTCCAGGGCAACGGCACTCGCACGGGTGTGTGCGCCAGGTGGTGACCCCGGCCCTGGGGGGGAGGCAGCCCAGTTAGGGAGGTTGAAAAAATGGCATATGTTGATGTTGGACATTCAGCAGCTGCAAATGGAGGAATTGGAGAAGTCCGAGGAAGAGGAGGACAAAAGCGAGCCATTTTTCTGGCAACCTACGTGTCAGCAGGGGAAGGTGGGACAAAATCCTTTGAAACCCATGCATGGTTCATTTTAATGAAGGTTAGATCATCAACATTTTGGGTTGACAGACGGGTCCTTTTTTCTGTCAGGATTGATCCAGCAGCACTGAAGACTCTTTCGGAAAGCACACAAGCAGCAGGGCAAGCGAGCTCCTGTAAGGCATATTGTGCCAATTCAGGCCAGATGTCCAGTTTACAGGCCCAATAGTCAAAGGGGAATGACATGTCAGGGAGAACATCGATTTGGGAGGAGAAGTAGTTTGTAACCATAGTTGACAACTGCTGTCTCCTGTCACTTTCAATCGATCATAATAGTTTCATGAAAAAACACCCCATTTATATAAGTAAAGTAAAAACATACAAGTATATCACTACATGGATGGGTATTACAGTGGACAAAATAGGACAATAGCAAATATATATATATGAAAAATATGTGAGAAAAAATCACAAAAAAGGTCCCACACAACAATCTTTACAAAATTACCAAACTGATTTTATTAGGATATAACAGGAATACAGGAAAAAGGTGGTATAAGAATCAATTGTGACCAAAAATAGCACAAGGGCAAGAAACATGCGGTACACCATAGGTAATGGACAAAGGGATATAGATAATTTTATCAATGCATAGTACAAGAATTAAATATTCAATTTTAACCCATATTGATAAAGAATACCAGTCGAGGTATACTAGATAAAAGCACAAGTATGGCTGTCACAAATAGTGGAGCCTGCCACCAATGAGGATGAATACAAGAAATAGTAGTCACACCATATAAGTTCACAGCGTAATGTTACCTTTAGACTGGTCGATAGTAAGAGTCCACCCAGGAGTACCCTCCCCGAAGCACGTTTCGGCTAAATGACCTTCATCAAGGGGTGACAGGAAGTAGGAAACAGGAAGTATTTAAGATACAAGACCACCAATCAAATTGTGAGAATTATGCACATGATCAGAACCAAATCAGATCATGTGACATATTTATATAATGTCCCTCCCATAAAATGGCATCCATCACCATAGAGAATAAAAACAGACCACCACAGGTTTATTTAAATATCAAAGAAAAAAGAGAAACAATATATGTCAATGTCTCCACACATCCCCATTATGCTGTAGCAAGCCGCCTACCACTATACCACACAAAAAAATCACCAAATACGACCAATCAAAGTCAGTAACGTCAAGTAGCCATAGTAACCCAGGCCAAACAAAATCACTAGCACGCTATATACTCAGGAGGCCATCACATCCGCCCCACATAATGTGGGTGTAGTCACAGACAATCAGTGCGCCAAGAAGTATAGACGGCGAGCAGCCAATGATGTCATCGTCACATGATAGTTCACCCGGTACCACCGCATGAGATAGGCCAGACAGGCGCGCCTCTCTAGATTACAAAGGTGGCGCGCCATGAATGTGAGAGCGCATCGACCGCGTCTTGTCCCCCCTCTCTCTGACGCGCGCGTCACTGCAGTAACCAAGACGCGGGACGGCGTCGGCGTCACATGACCGGTGACGTCATGGTCGCGTGACCGCTCACCAGGCAACTGAAGATGACGAGAACCACCCCGAGTACAGGAAGCAGCAGCGCACGCGCGTACCAGGAGGACATGAACCGCTCTAGGGGATAGTCGCAAAAAAGAGAAGGTGGATGAAAAACAAATATGGATAGAGAAATGTATATACATAAAATTACCAAGAGATTCAGTTGTCAACAGAAAATAACACATTTGCAGTAAAAAAATGATGAAACAACTTACTAAAAAACATAGTTAATTATTTAAGGAAATGAAACATATGGTGGAAGGACACACAGAATACATTATCAAGACCTAGAAGATCGCAATAATATACAATACAAGAGGTAATGATAACCATGACAGATATGTAAGTATACAAATCAGCAGGAATAAACATTTTACTAAGATCTATGTGACAATCTTCCTATCTTATAATAAAACTACACACCAAGTAAATATAATTCCTGGGACCTTCACAAAGATACAAGAAATATCATAAGGAAAAATACAATATATATAATATCTTCATCCACTTGAAGGTCAGATTATTCCTAGCTGGATTTTCTTTTAGCATATATCCAAGGTCATGGACAGGAGGAACGAGGAAACATCAGTGGACAAACACTAAAACAAAATAAGACAATAAAATATTAAAAACAAGCCCATAGGCAAAGAATGGTCAAAAGATGTTTAAAGCCGTGAAAGATGGTTACAGCGGATAAAGGAGGAAACGTTGTCAAATGGCCAAAATCACTTTATGAACAGGAAGCTTTTAGGCAGCTTAATAATAAGACCTGTTACAAGCGTCTGACTTATAATCCCCTTTCGTCCTATATGATACAACTGACAAAAATCTTGAATCTGGCTGTTCAGAATAGTGTCATCACAAAAGATTTAGCTTTGGCCCTTCAGGTATAGGAATCAACAATCTCTACTTTCTACCTGTTACCTAAGGTACATAAGAGCCTTCAGGCCCCTCCAGGATGTCCAATTATTTCAGGGTCTGGTAATTTCTTGGAAAAAGTGAACCGTTGGATAGAGTCTAAACTACATCCCTTGGTTGAAAACTTACCCTCATTCATTTTGGATACGGGGGAGTTTCTCAAGCATGTTGATGGCCTTCATGCTGGCCAGGACATGATGCTGGTGACAGGTGATGTTGAATCCCTTTACACCAGCATCAGGCATACAGATGGGTTGGCGGCCACTAGATATTTCCTTCGGATGTCGAACCTGCCAGGGGAGATCATTCAGCTCATTCTTGAGCTTCTTGAGTTCTCCCTGACGCATAACTTTTTTGGGGTCCTTCTACCTGCAGCTCCAGGGTACCGCGATGGTGGCGTCCTTTGCCCCCTCATATGCTAATTTATTCCTGGGGCTGTGGGAGAGGGACCTCCCCCTGTCAGATCAATGTCTGTCGATGGACCGCATCCCATTTTGGGTGCGGTACATCGACGACATTTTTCTAATCTGGCAGGGGAATGTTTCACAGCTATGCAATTTTATTGCAGGTGTTAACTCTAATGATAGGAACATCCATATTACATACATTTATGATGTAAACAAAATTAGTTTTTTGGATGTTACTGTATGGAGAGATGGGGATGACAATCTTCAAACCAGCATCTTTAGGAAAGAAACATCTTCCAATATGCTCTTGCATGCCACATCTCCACATCCCAAACCAATGATAAATGCTATCCCGGTAGGGCAATTCCTGCATCTTGGCAGGATTTGTTCTACCAAACGAGATTTTGAGATACAGGCCAAAGAACTTTCTGATAGGTTCCGAGAGAGAGGGTACAGCGGGCGATCAATTAAGAGATGGTCTACACGCCAGTCTCTCCTATTTAAGAGGAAGGAGATCAAATCTGATAATAAGATAAGATTTATTACTAATTACCATGCACAATTTTCTCGCATGAAAGATTGCCTTAAAGGTGCCTGGCCGATTCTTCAGACGGACCCGATTCTAAATCAGATTCTTCCCTCAATGCCTAGCATTACGATTAGACGGTCAAAAAACCTTCGTGATCATCTTGTTCACAGTCACTACTAGTCTGAACCGAAGACTACTTTCCTGGATGCTGGCCATCCTGGGTGTGGTTGTGCTCCTTGTGGCCACTGTGTTGCCTGCCCCAACATTGACCGTACTAATGAGTTCTTTAATTCTTCAGGAACTAGGAGATATGATATCAGGAATTATATCACTTGTATGTCACGTTACGTGGTGTACTTTGCTGTATGTCCATGTAACCTAATTTATGTTGGAATGACCACTCGACAATTAAAAACAGGAGTTCGCGAACATGTGTTGGGGATACAGGCGGCAGCTGACCATGAGAACCTGACCACATTCAGGACGTTACCAAGGCATTTTAAATTAAAACATAAATGTGATAGCTCATTGCTTCGGGTATGAGGTATTGATATAATTAAACCTGGCATTCGTGGTGGTAATCTGACTAAGAGATTATCACAATGTGAAACTCGTTGGATTTGGACCCTAGACACCGTACAACCAAAAGGACTGAATGAAGCTATTAGCTTTGCTCCATTCCTGTAACCATCTTTCACGACTTTAAACATCTTTTGACCATTCTTTGCCTATGGGCTTGTTTTTAATTTTTTATTGTCTTATTTTGTTTTAGTGTTTTGTCCACTGATGTTTCCTCGTTCCTCCTGTCCATGACCTTGGATATATGCTAAAAGAAAATCCAACTAGGAATAATCTGCCCTTCAAGTGGATGAAGATATTATATATATTGTATTTTTCCTTATGATATTTCTTGTATCTTTGTGAAGGTCCCAGGAATTTTGTTTATTTGGTATGTAGTATTATTATAAGATGGGATGATTGTCACATAGATCTTAGTAAAATGTTTATTCCTGCTGATTTGTATACTTACATATCTGTCATGGTTATCATTACCTCTTGTATTGTATAATATTGCTATCTTCTAGGTCTTGATAATGTATTCTGTATGTCCTTCCACCATATGTTTCATTTCATTAAATAGTTAATTATGTTTTTTAGTAATTTGTTTCATCTTTTTTTACTGCTAATGTGTTATTTTCTGTTGATACCTGAATGTCTTGGTAATTTCATATATATATACATTTCTCTATCCCAATTTTTTTTTTTTCATTCACCTCCTCTTTTTTGCGACTATCCCCTAGAACGGTTCATGTCCTCCTGGCATGCGCGTGCGCTAATTCTTTCCTATATTCGGGGCGGTTCTCGGCATCTTCAGTTGCCTGGTGAGCGGTCACGCGACCGTGACGTCACCGGTCATGTGACGCCGACGCTGTCCCGCGTCTTAGTTACCGCGGTGACGCGCGCGTCAGAGAGAGGGGGACATGACGCGCTCTCACAGTCATGGAGCGCCACCTTTGTAATCTTGACAGGTGCGCCTGTTTGGCCTATCTCGTGCTGTGGTACCGGGTGAACTATCATGTGACGATGACGTCATTGGCTGCTCGCCGTCGATACTTCTTGGCGCACTGATTGTCTGTGACTACACCCACATTATGTGGGGCGGATGTGATGCTCTCCTGAGTATATAGCGCACTAGTGATTTTGTTTGGCCTGGGTTACTATGGCTACTTGACGTTATTGACTTTGATTGGTCGTGTTTTGTGATTTTTTTGTGTGGGATAGTGGTAGGCGACTTGCTACAGCATAATGGGGAAGTGTGGAGACATTTATATATATTGTTTCTCTTTTTTATTGATAGTTAAATAAACCTGTGGTGGTCTGTTTTCATTCTCTATGGTGATGGACGCCATTTTATGAGAGGGACATTATATAAATATGTCACATGATCTGATTTGGTTCTGATCATGTGCATAATTCTCACAATTTGATTGGTGGTCTTGTATCTTAAATACTTCCTGTTTCCTACTTCCTGTCACCCTTTGATGAAGGCCATTTAGCCGAAACGTGCGTCGGGGAGGGTACTCCTGGGTATACTCTTACTATCGACCAGTCTAAAGGTTACATTATGCTGTGAACTTATATGGTGTGACTACTATTTCTTGTATTCATCCTCATTGGTGGCAGGCTCCACCATTTGTGACAGCCATACTTGTGCTTTTATCTAGTATACCTCGACAGGTTGTTCTTTATCAATATGGGATAAAATTGAATATTTAATTCATTGATAAAATTATCTATATCCCTTTGTCCATTTACCTATGGTGTACCCCATGTTTCTTGCCCTTGTGCTATTTGTGGTCACAATTGATTCTTATACCACCTTTTTCCTGTATTCCTGTTATATCCTAATAAAATCATTTTGGCAATTTTGAAAAGGTTGTTGTGTGGGACCTTTTCTGTGATTTTTTTCTCACATATTTTTCACTTTCAATCGATGCAGTATTACCAGTCGTGTGAGCGGTACTTGAAAAATCAGTCCACATTATGGTCATGAAACCACTGTGTCCAACCCCACTTCAGCTGTGTGCACCATGAACACCTCTTCCATGTTGCCCCCTACAGCTGGTGGGAGAACCATCACCGCCGCTGTGTGCTGGGAATGCTTCAAACAAACGGTTTACCAAAGTTGCTTGTTTGTTAGCCAATAGGTTCTCCTGCGGCATGATGTTTTGGAATTTGCCTTTATAGCGTGGATCCAGGATGCTGGCCAACCAGTAGTCATCATCAATCATCATTTTGGCAATGCGGGGGTCCCTTTTTAGGATCTGCAAGGCATAACCACACATGTGGGTCAATGTTCCAGGTGTCAATGATGCACTGCGAGTGCTGGGTGGAGGAGCACTTTCTGGCAAATCAGCATCCCTCCAGTCATGCACAAACCCTGTACCTGACCTTGCCACGCCAACATTTTCTCTTGTCCCCTGAGAAGCATCCTCCTCCCCTAAATAATCATCCCCATCATCCTCCTCCTCCTCCTCTTCCTCTTCTTCCTCCACCTTGTTCCCTGAGCAGACAATGGCTGACTGTCATCAAGGCTTCCCTCCTCCTCTTCCTCCATGGCTGCAGATGCCTGCTCCTTAATGTGCGTCAAAGTTTGCATGAGCAGACGCATAAGTGGGATGCTCATGCTTATGATGGTGTCATCTGCGCTTATCAGCCGTGTGCATTCCTCAAAACACTGAAGGACTTTACAGAGGTCTTTCAGCTTTGACCACTGCACACCAGACGACTCCATGTCTGCCCTCAAACTGCCTGCCCGTGTATCCTCCCACAAATGCATTACAGCCTGCCTCTGCTCGCACAGCCTCTGAACCAAGTGCAGGGTGGAGTTCCACCTTGCTGCAACGTCAATAATTAGGTGGTGCTAGGGAAGGTGGAGCAATAGCTGCAGCTTCTGCATACGACTGGAGTGTACGGGCGACCGGCGGATGTGTGAACACAGTCTTTGCACCTTATGGAGCAGGGCTGTTAACTCTGGATAATTTTTGAGGAAGCACTGCAACACCAGGTTCAAGGTGTGAGCCAGGCAAGGTATGTGTCTGAGTTTTGAAAGGGCTATGGCTGCCACAAAATTCCGGCCGTTATCACTAACTACCTTGCCTGCCTCAAGATGTAGACTGCCCAGTCATGACTCAGTTTGTCGCTGCAAGTAGCCGGCCAGTACCTCCGTGGTGTGTCTGTTGTTGCCCAAACACTTCATCTTCAACACAGCGTGCTGATGCTTACCTCCAGCTGTTCGATAGTGGGACACCTCGTGTGCAACACTGGCAGCTGCAGATGGAGTGCTCGTGCGACTGCGCTCTGTGGACGAACTTTTGCTTCTGGAGGAGGAGGAGGAATGTTGAATGCCTACAGCCAACTGTTTCCTAACTGTTTCCTATAACGTGGGCTAGGCAGCACTGTCCCACCACCGCTGTCCCTTGTGGACATTGCATCCACCACATTGACCCAGTGCGCAGTGATGGACATGTAACGGCCCTGGCCATGCCTACTGGACCATGCATCTGTTGTGAGGTGCACCTTTCCACTCACTGCTTGCTTGAGTGCATGGAAAATGAAGTCTTTCACATGCAGGTGGAGCGCTGGGATGGCTTTTCGAGAAAAGAAGTGCCGACTGGGTAGGTCATAGCGTGGTACTGCGTAGGCCATGGGCTCGCAGAAAGCTTCACTTTCAACCAACCGGTAGGGCATCATCTCTAACGAGATTAGTTTGGCAATGTGGGCGTTCAAACACAGTGTATGCGGATGAGAGGATGAGTACTTTCTTGTCCTACTCAGAGTCTATGGTAGGGTGAGCTGGACTTGAGAGCTGCATATGGTGGAACTAGCGGTGGACATGGCGGACTGAGAGGGGGTTGGTGATGGTGATGGTGTTGGTGGTCTTGCTGATGGCCTAGATTCAGTCTTTCGTAGCAATAACATTGTGATTCCCTGACTGCTTTGGCCTTGCGACGACACCTCAACATTTGCTGCTGGTGGTGTGCTAACCGGTGGGCTTACAGTGGGGGAAGCGATGTAGTGTTGCTGACTACCTTCATTCGGAGCAGGTGCACATGTGGTACGTGAGGTTTGGTAGTCCGTCCATGCTTGCAAGTGCATGGTGGTTAAATGTCTAAGCATGCAACTGGTATTCAAATTTCTCAGATTTTTCCCTCGGCTAAAGGTCTTTGCACGCTTCTTACAGATAACCTTTGCATGATCATTAGGTTTTTGTTCAAAAAAGTGTCACACTGCACTCTTCCCACTATGGAAGACATTTTGAGACCTTGCACGCTGTGCTAATTTGACCATCTGGCCAAGCTGTCCTGCAACTCTTTTGGTTTTTGCAAACCGTTTTTTGGACTGCTATGGGCCTGCCAGATAACAACTGTTGCGATGTCGATGCCTGCTGCAGATCCTCCTCCTCCTCTTCTGAGCTATTGGCAGCAGCACCCTCTTACCCCAATGGATGCCAATCTGGGTCAACAACTGGGTCATCCATAACCTCCTCTTCAATTTCATGTGCACCTTCCTCTGTGTCACTGTGTAAGGTGGTAGAGTATGCGTGAAGGGGCACCTGAGTTTCATCAGGGTCAGATTCTGGCTCAGTACACTGCGAGGACAATGTAGTGCTCTGAGTGAATGTACCAGCAGAAAAATCTAGCAGTGGCTGTGCATCAGTGCACTCCATGTCAGATTCATCTTGGTCTGGGGAATTCACGATTTGACTTGATAACTCAGGCATGGTATGTGAAAAGAGCTCCATGGAATAATCTGTAGTGTGGCCTGCTGCATCCTTCACTTTTGGTAGGGGTGAAGGACACAAGGAAAGGTGTTGTTCCTGACCAGGAGCCTCCACTGACGATTCAGTGCTTTTATTTTTTGAAACGTCAGAAGAGGAGGCGATAGAGCTGGAGGCTGTGTCAGCAATGTAAGCCAAAACTTGTTCCTGAAGCTCCGGCTTTAAAAGTGGTTTACCTACTCCCAGAAAAGTGAGCCTTCGAGGCCTTGTGGAGCCAGATGATGACGCAGGCTCAACACCTCCTATTGTGCTTTTGCCACTACCAGCAGATGCACCACCTCCACCATCACCATCAGTACCAGCTGGCAACCCCCGCCCACTTCCACGGCCTCTTCCACCATACTTCCTCAGTTTTGGAAAAATGTACCCAAAATACCACCAGCTATATGGTACTGTAAAACAAGGTACAAGGTGTATATAGTATTGGGGAGAATTGAAAGCTCCCTAGAGATTTTAGGAGGCTGAACTATTATCTCAGGGCCACTATAGATTACACCTCAATTTAACAGGCTGAAATAGACAGGTGTATGACCAGGTACAAGGTGTGTATAAAGTATTGGGAAGAATTGGAAGCTCCCTAGAGATTTTAGGAGGCAGAACTATTATCTCAGGTCCACTATAGATTACACCTCAATTTAACAGGCTGAAATAGGCAGGTGTATGACCATGCACAAGGTGTGTATATAGTATTGGGGAGAATTGAAGCTCCCTAGAGATTTTAGGAGGCTGACAATGATGCTCTCTGTCCAAGTATGGCAGCAGTCAGCCTAATAAGCAGGACTGCTGCACACAAAAGTGTGGAAAAATGAATGCTTGGTAGCTGTGCAGAAAAGAGGAAGAAAAGTATTTTTGCTTTTAAAAAAGCAGTTTGCACACCAGTGTGCAAACAGCAATGCGGCTATCAGGGAGCCTTATAAGGCAGCCTAATAACCAACAGAACTGATGCACAAAAATATATCCTCCCCTGTCACTGCACACAAACTGTTGTGCTGTACAGTGGAAATCGCTAACAGCAGAAGCAATTTTTTTGTTTTTCTTCCCTGCCTAATGCTCTCCCTTATTCAGAATCAGCAACTACAACCTCTCCCTAATGCTAAGATCAGCAGAAGTAAGATGGCAGTTGGCGTTGCCACCCTTTTATAGCCCCTGTGACGCCACACAAAGCAAGCCAATCACTTGCATGCCCTTCTCAAAGATGGTCGTGACCGATGCCTATGTCATCGCATTGCCCACAGTGTGCGTCCTCCATCATTGGCTGAAAAAGGGCGCTGGAAGCATCATTTGAAACGCGACTTTGGCGCTCTGGTCGCCGACCTCGTGGCCGACCTCACGCTATGGTCGGGTTTCGTTTCATGAAACTCGACTTCAGCGAAAGTCGGCGACTTATGAATTTGATCGACCCATTTCGCTCAACTCTAATTACAACTATATTCTATGTAACTGTAATGCAGTCCAAATTTCATATATTCAATATATGCATATATCTCAGCGCTTACATAATGTTGCTGTATTATTTTGTTTCAATATCTATGAGCAAAGTGTTATTTATTGATATAAATACTATGTAAATATATACATAACTAAAATGTGTATCTCTGCAAATATATGCTAAATGTTCTTTTCATTAATAAAATTTTAGCTTATGTACTAACCCTATTTCTTGGTACCATTGTATTCCTAAGGCTGCTAACACACTCCCAGCATGCCTTTCAAATTTATTTTACAACCAAAAAGTGTGCATTATTTTTTTGCTACTTAGACTTGATTTCAGTCTGACATTTGGTGGGCTCATACTGCATTTTTTAGCTCTCTGTGCAGTAGTCATCATCAATTATTTATATGCAGAAGGCAGCTTATCAATCTTCCCATTCTTGGTAACTAAAAGATAGCAATGAGCTGCTCTTTTCCTGCTCGGTGATTATACAGTGTTCTAAGTATATATACTGACCAAATAAAAATAGGAAAAAGTAACTTTACAAATGCTTTTATAAATTTAAAAATATGCTGCGTCCGCAATAAAGCATAAAATATTTCTTTTCCGTGGGACTGCGATGCACAAGTCAGAAAATATTGCTCCTAATGCCAGAGAAGTTCATTATATATTTAGCTGTGCATACAGGATGCATTCTGCTCTGCTGTCTAAGCTGCTTGCTGCTTAAAGTGATACAGTATTTAAAGGGAACCTATGATTAAATTCATACAGTACAAACCATGAGCAGCATGAGTCAAAAGCTGGCTACTTGACTGCTTCCAGGTAGGTTTTGATCTGAAATGTTTCTTTTTTTCAGAGAAAACATAGGTTAGGACGACAGCTGGGGACTATAGAAAAAGACCTGACTAGTGTGGTAACATTCCCAGAGAGCGTCACCCCCACCCCACTCCAATTGATTGACAGATCTCTTCCATGTACATGTTAACTAGATTGGGGTAGGGAGAAACTGAACAGTGACATCATCGTACTAGTTAGGTCTCTTCTATAGTCCCTAGCCAGCTGTTCAAACTATGTTTTCTTTGAATTATGGTAAAGTTTCAAAGTGAAATACACCTGTGTGCCATCACACAGCCAAGCATCAATTCATGCTGCCCATGGTTCAGGTAACATGAATCTAATAACAAGTTCTTTTTAAGGATGCAGCTATTTAGGTCCTTGAGTTCACAGTGTTTTTTCCCCATTTTTTTATTTATCACTGCATTTTGAGAGCCATAATCTCTACTTGTACATACTTTTACATACTTGTACATACTTTTACATACTTGTACATACTTTTACATACTTGTACATACTTTTGTGTCAACATATTCTGTCTCATGACAGAGATTTTTGAGAATTGCTTTTTTTAATTCATGACAGTGATGCTCTTTTGTTATAGCAAAACGGTTTAGCTACAGTGTAGTAAGTGATAATAGGGGTTTCATGTAAAGGCACGTCTCTATTAAAAGAAACTTTGGGGACACATGAAACTCAATGGTTGAATTGAACTGTCAGAAACTCATCTTACTGCAATATAATGTAATTTGTAAGTGATTCCCCCTGCTCTCTTCTCTGTAGCAAGGTCAACAAGGATATTTGACAGTGCATGCACAGTGCACACAGCCATTGAGCAAGCAAAGAAGTGAACACTATATCTGGTATTGTCATAAGCTCTTTCTGGTAACTCTAGTGGTTGATACTGTCTACTTTGGTTGTCATTTTATATCATTTACCTCATATTTGACTAGTGTTAAATATGTCTTTTAGGAACATTTTAAGAGTTGACATACAGTCATGGCCGAAAGTTTTGGCATTTTTCAAATTGTTCCAGAAAATGAAGTATTTCTCTCAGAAAATTATTGCAAAATGGACATAATGTCACCTAAAACCCCCAAAATATGCCGGACAAAATAGCTGCCACTCTCAATTTAATATTTGGTTGCTCAGTGACACCCATTGAAATATATAACAGCAATCCATGGCTTCCTATAACCATCAACAAGCTTTATACAACATTACAACTCTCAACTGAAATTTTGGACCAATCTTCTTTCGTAAAGTGCTTCAGGTGTCTCATATTTGAAGAGTGACTTCTCCCAACAGCAATTTTAAGATCTTTCCGCAGGTGTTAAATAAGATTTTGATCTGGACTCATTGCTGGCCACTTCAGAAGTCTCCAGGATTTTGTTTCTATTCATTTCAGCCTGCTTCTTGAAGTATGTTTGGGGTCATTCTCCTGCTGGAAGACCCATGACCTAGCTCGCAAACCTTGCTTTCTGACACTGGGCACTACAATGCGACCTAAAATCTTTTGGTAATCTTCAGATTTTATAATCACATACACAGTCAAGGCAGAGGCAGCAAAATAACACCAAAACAACTTTGAACCTACACTATATTTGACTACAGGTACTGTGTTCGGTAAACAGTAGAATGATGTGCTTTACCAAAAACCGCTATTTTGGTCTCATCTGTCCACAATATGCTTTCTCAGAAGGATTTTGGCTTACTCACATACATTTTGGAAAACTGAAGTTTAGCTTTTTTTATGTTTCTGTCTCAGCAGCGCGGCCTTCTCCAGTCTCCTGTTACAGTGTTCATTTTTTCAAAAGTAGATGCACTGTTCACACTGACACTGATGGACCAGTAGCCTGCAGGACAGCCTGAATTTCTTTGGAACTTGATTGGGACTGCTTATCCATCATCCAAACTATCCTATGTTGCAACCTTTCATCATTTCTTTCTCTGCTATGTCCAGAGAAATTAGCTACATTGCCATGAGTTGTAAACTGCTTGATTATGTTGTGCACCATGGACATAGGAACATCAAGATTTTTAGAGATGGACTTATAACCTTGAGATTGTTTATATTTTTCAACAATTATTCTTCTCAAGATCTCAGGCGTTCTCTTCTTTTCTTCAGTTTTCAATGCTTAGTGTGGCACGCACAGCCACACAATGCAAAGATTGAGTCAACTCCCCTTTTTATCTGGTTTCAGGTGTGATTTTCATATTGCCCTCAGTTGTTACTTGCCACATTTGAGTTTGAATGAGCATCACATGATTAAAACAAAGTTATTTACCCACATTTTTGTAAAGATGTCAACAATTTTGTCCATTGTATTTTGGGGGTTTTGTGTGGAATTAAATCCAATTTGCCATTTTTTCAGTTTTTTTGTTTTGTTCCAAAATACACAAAGGAAATAAACATGTATATCTAAACGTGTAATTGCTATAATTTTCTGGGAGAAATACTTCCTTTTCTGAAAAAAATTCAAGGGTGCCAACCCTTGTGGCCATGATTGTACCTCTATAACACACAACATTCTTTTTGGCTTACTTCTAACATTGTTACTTAGGGAATTACTTGCCAAATGACTATCATGCTCCTTGAGCTCTGGGGCTAGCAAAATAGTGAAACCCTAATTGAAGTCAGGGATAAAGAACATTTTATAGGTGACAACAGCTTTAACCCCTTCGCGACCCAGTCAGTTTTTACCTTTCTGACCTGGCCAATTTTTACAATTCTAACCACTGTCTATTTATGAGGCAATAACTCTGAAATGCTTCAACAGATCCCACTGATTCTGAGACTGTTTTCTTGTAATATATTGTGCTTTATGATAGCAGTAAAATTTGTTCGATATGACCTGCTTTTTTGTGAAAAAAAACAGAAATTTGGTGAAAATTTTGAAAATTTCACAATTTTCCAACTTTTAATTTTTATGCCCTTAAATCTGAGCCATATCACACAAAATAGTTAATAAATAACATTTCCCACATGTCTACTTTAAATCAGCACAATTTGGAACCAAAGTTTTTTTTTATAAGGAAGTTATAAGGGTTAAAAGTTGACCAGCGATTTCTCATTTTTCATCAAATTTTACAAAACCATTTTGTAGAGACCAGATCACATTTGAAGTCACTTTGAGGGGTTTATATGATATAAAATACCTAAAAGTGACACCATTCTAAAAACTGCACCCCTCAAGGTGCTCAAAACCACATTCAAGAAGTTTATTAACCATTCAGGTGCTTCACAGGAATTTTGGGAAAAAATGAACATTTAGCTTCTTTTCACAAAAAAATTTACTTCAGATCCAATTTGTTTTATTTTACCAAGGGTAACAGAAGAAATTGGACCCCAAAGTTGTTGTACAATTTGTCCTTAGTATGCTAATACCCCATATATGCAGGTAAACCACTGTTTGGGCACATGGCAGAGCTCGGAAAGCAAAGGAGCGCCGTTTGACTTTTTCAATGCAAAATTGGCTGGAATTGAGATCGGATGCCATGTCGCATTTGGAGAGCCCCTGATGTGCCTAAACAGTGGAAACCCCCAACAAGTGACACCAGTTTGGAAAGTAGACCCCCTAAGGAACTTATCTAGATGTTTAGTGAGCACTTTGAACCCCCAAGTGCTTCACAGACATTTATAATGTAGAGCCGTAAAAATAAAAAATCTTATTTTTTTAACAAAAATGATCTTTTACCCACAATTTTTTATTTTTACAAGGGTAACAGGAGAAATTAGAACCCAAAAGTTGTTGTGCAATTTGTCCTGAGTATGTTGATACCCCATAATATATGGGGATAAATCACTGTTTGAGCGCATGGCAGAGCTCGGAAGGGAAGGAACGCCGTTTGACTTTTCAATGCAAAACTGGCTGGAATTGAGATCAGACATCATGTCGCGTTTGGAAAGCCCCTGATGTGCCTAAACAGTGGAAACCCCCCAATTCTAACTCCAACCCTAACCCCAAAACGCCCCTAACCCTAATCCCAACCCTAACCATAACCCTAGCCACAAACCTAACCCTAACACACCCCTAACCCTAATCTCAACCCTAAACCTAATCCCAACCCTAACTCTAACTTTAGCCCCAACCCTAACTTTAACCCCAACCCTAACCCCTAACCCTATCTTTAGCCCCAACCCTAACCCTGACTTTAACCCCAACGCTAAACCTAACTTTAGGCCCAACCCTAACCCTAGCTTTAGCCCCAATCCTAACTTTATCCCCAACCCTAACCCTAACCCTAATGGGAAAATGGAAATAAATACATTTTTTTATTTTATTATTTTTCCCTAACTAAGGGGGGTGATAAAGGGGGTTCAATTTACTATTTATAGTGGGTTTTTATGTTTGGCAGCTGTCACACACTAAAAGATGCTTTTTATTGCAAAAAATAGTTTTTGCAGGACGCAGAATGAACAAAAAACAGCAATTCATGAATTTCTTTTGGGTGCGTTTATACCATTCCGTGTGTGGTAAAATTGATAAAGCATTTTCATTCTTCAGGTCAGTATGATTAAAGCGATACCTCATTGATATCATTTTTTATGCTTTGGCGCTTTTATTCCATAAAAACTATTTTATAAAAAAAAATTATTTTTGCATTGCTTTATTCTGAGAGCTTTAACTTTTTTATTTTTCCGGTGATGGAGCTATATGGCAGTTTTGTTTTTTTGTTTTTGGGTATTATTCCACTTTTTGTTCTGCGTTATGATGATAAAGCATTTTTTTTTGCCTTGTGTTTTTTAATGGTGTTCACGAAATGGGTTAACTAGTGGGATGGTTTTATCGGTCAGGTCGTTACGGATGCGACGATACCAAATATGTGTACTTTTATTGTTTTTTTATTTACATAAATAAATGTATTTATTGGTAAAATATTTATTTATTTTTTTTTCTTTATTTGGGGATTTTTTTTTTTTTTAATTTTTACATATTATAATTTCTTTTTTTTACTTTATTACATTGCCCCAGGATGGGACATCATTATATTACATCAGATTGCTGATCTGACACTGCATAGCACAGTGTCAGATCAGCAATATGACAGGCAGTTTAGGAGGCCTGAAGGACTGAAGGACCTAGAAGGACCCCGCAGCCATCATGGAGCTGGTGGTCTCCATGGAGACCACAGAAATAACGCAATCACATTGCGTTGTTCTGGTGGGAGAGCGCAGGGAGCTCCCAGCGCGATTGTTCTCTATGCCACTGTCAGTACTGACAGCGGCATCAGAGGGGTTAAATGCCCACGATCGGTGCTAGCACTGATTGTGGGTGTTGCTGCGGGGTGTCAGCTGTCACATACAGCTGACACCCGCACCCGATCACCACGGTGCTCAGCATGAGGCCATGGTGATCGTACCGCTGCACTAGTACTGCTCTGGACGGAAATGCAGCTCTCGCAGAGCTGTACTAGTACGGGGAAAGTCGGGAAGGGGTTAAAGAATAAAGATTTTTTTATCTGCTATAACAGGAAGAAACTTGTCCTACAGTGCAACATTAATGTTGAAGAAACTAGCTGACTTTGTAGACGCTATTGTAGGAGTCTAGGCATGGAGGAAACCACACCTGCCCTGTATAGTACAACAAAGTCCATAGAAGAAAAGTCCTCCAGTAATATTCCAGATTAAAAGGTTAATATTATACAGCATGATTAAGAGAATGAAACCGCTGTGAGTATTATCCAGTGTAATAATTCAATCCTTTTTCCTATGCGTTTCAGACTACAACCAATCTTTATTCATGAATAGTGCACATAAAAAAGGAGTCTAGTAATATGTGCTGTCAAGCTAAACATTACTGCATCTCATTGCGAAGGTATAGTAATTCTAAAAACTTTACCTTCATCATAAAAATGTTTTTGAAAGGATAAATGTAATATTTCTTTTTGACTCCACCACTTAAATATTCTTAGTTTCAGCTTTCAATTAGCTTTCAAGAAGGGGATATCCAAGAATGATGTAGGAAATGCCAAGTACAAAGTTACTTGTGCATTACACAGACACTGGTTTTGATTTCAGAAAGGTTTATGCGCAGACCTCACCTGGACTATGATAGGGATATAAAAGTTAAGAATATAGAACAATTTAGTCCAAATATAAATCCAGGATGAAAAGTCTGCTCTCATCTGGGCCTACAAGACATTAAAACTCCCCTGCTTTAAAACATGGAGGTGGCTGAGTAGAATTGAAGTTTATTATTCTTATGAAAAAACCTAAGACAGAAACATAATGAACATAGACCCTGCTGTAAGTAAATTAATTAAAGCAAAAGTGCATTAAAATGACATAGGGTACTTTGTAAGCATAGTTTTTTATCTCATACTCCAGTTTCTTTTTTTTTTGCTAAATTCAAGGTTTCTGCACCTAGTGCAGGTAAAGGTGTGGCCTCCCTTTCTTTGGGCTAGATATTATGTTTCTATAGCTTCCCATTTGCTGGGCATTCATATTCAAGGTCCATTACTGCTTGTTCCTTATTCACAATTACATCACTTTGACAAAAGTAAGTGTCATGCAGTGCCTTGGGACTGTGGGCGCTAACTAGGTCCCTAGAACCAGGGGCACCCTAGTCCATCCCTGTTACCTGGGTTACTCCTGAAGGTGGAGATGCTGGGTTCACATGCCTTGCTTTGCTCCTATATCAACCCTCATCTGTCCACTCCCACACCCAGGGAGGTATGAAGCCAAGGTGTATAGGATAACACTACCCAGAAAACCATGGGAAGACGGCCAGGGAGAAATGAAAAAAACAATCATACAAAATACACTCACCAAACAACAGAGTGGAACACAGGTGAGTTATAGGAAGGAAAAACAAAATAGGAAAGGATGTGCATACAAGCAAAACTCCAAGCAACAGTCTCCAGAACAAATCTCCAACAACAAACTACACCTCTAACTTCAAACCAGGCAGTAAGAACTAACACTGGCAATTTCTAAGTTGTCTTAGGTGAGCATATATAGCAGAGTGCAGTGTCCATCACTGAACAGCTGATTCAATCCAGGTAAGAATATTCCAGAAGTGTCACGTCTGCCATGTCTGTTTGTCTTAAGAACTCCTGGAGCGATGTGCATCCGCATGCTTTGTCTGCTGTCCTGCATGTCCCCTAGAGCAGTGTGCACACTCACCTCATGTCTGAGCTACAGGATGCCTGCATTTCTGCTCTGCCTTCTGTGATCTTCTCGTCATGTCTGGAGTCCTTGATCATGTGACATTTCTTAAGATCCTGCACTGTCTGGTTCTGCAATCATCTCGTCATGTCTAGAATCCCAGATCATGTGTTCTTCCTAGGATCCTGCACTGGTTTGTTCGGTGATCATCTCGTCATGTCTGAAACCCTGATCATGTGACGTTTCCTAAGATCCTGCACTGTCTGGTTCTGCCATCATCTCGTCATGTCTAGAATCCCAGAAGTGCTCCCCTGGTCCTGACCTGGAGGAGGAGGTGCTATGCCCTATATCAGGCCGCCTCTTCCTATGCTCAGGGCCTGATTATTGTGTTGCTTCCCTGCAAGGCTCTGGATCTGTGGGGTTGCTCCCTCTATTCTGTGCCCTTGCACTTTGCTCTGTAGTGCATCTCTGCACACGCTCCGTGCTCGTATTCCGCCTCTTGTCTTGTGCCATGTCTTGTGTTGTCTCTCGTGCCATGTTTGTCTTTGCCTTGCTTTGCCTTGTAGTCCTTCTGCTGTTCTTTGTCTTAGTCTGTTTTGCTATGTCTCGCCTTAGCTATGCTTTGACTTGTAGTCCTTCCTTTGTTCTCTGCCTCGCCTGTTTTGCCATGTCTTGCTTTTGCTATGCTTTGACTTGTAGTCCTCCCTGTGTTCTCTGCCCTGCTATTCCTTGCTTTGTGTTCCTCCCTATGGTCTCAGTCTTTGCTTGCTCTGCCTCGCTCTCTCCTATGGTGCTCTGTAGTGCTCCCTGGCACACGCACCATTTCTCCTCTCCTTAGTGCTCGTTTCTTTGTCTAGTCCCAAGGTCTTCCCTTGGCCCGGCTCTGGGCTTCTGCCTACGCTCCGCTGCTAGACTCTGTCCTCGCTCTGACCTGGCTCTGTTTCTGCTTGTGTTCCTTGCCTTGTTCCCTGCCTTGTCCTTGCATTGAACCCCGGCGTTGGTTCCCCTTGGCCGTCTCCTGTGCCGTGGTAAGTGCCACGTGTTTGTGTGCACTGGCCAGTGTGGCGTGCCCCCTGCGTGGCTCCTAGCACGCAGCCCTTCCTTATGCTTTGGCGTGGCTCTACACACGCACCCTGTCTCGTTTGTGAACCTTGGCATGTCCCCTACACACGCACCTCGCTTTGAACCCTGGCGTGTCCCCTACACACGCACCTTGCCTTGCACCTAGCCTTGAACCCTGGCGTGTCCCCTACACACGCACCTAGCCTTGGACCCTGGCGTGTCCCCTACACACGCACCTAGCCTTGGACCCTGGCGTGTCCCCTACACACGCACCTAGCCTTGGACCTTGGCGTGTTCCCTAAACATGCACCCTGCTTGGATATCTGTCGTGCCTCCTTGCCTGAACCCTGGTTTGCCTGCCGGATGCCCGGAACCTGCCGACCGTTGCCAGAGGTCCGGAACCAGATGACTACGGCCTGATGTCCAGAGCTGACGTCCGCAGCCTGATCCCTGGACCCTGTCGGTTTGCCAGCAGTCCGGAGTCCGATGCCATCATGCCATTACCTGCGCCTAGGCGTGCCATCTGGCACGTACCATGTTATGGACCTTGGCGTGCCCACGCGCGCACCTTGCACGTTTTGCTTGTTTACTCTGTATGTGATCCTGTGTTATTCTAATGAAGATACCTTGCACCTACGTCTAGTCTCGTCTTGCTTCCTGCTCGTCCTTGTCGTCAGACACTCGTCTAGTGTCCCCTGAGCCGGCCGTCTGGTCCCAGCAGTCGTGGTGGCTCACCCCCTTGGTCTTGCCCCTGACACTCCCTGTATAGGGGGTGGATTCTCACAAGGTCAGCTCGCCCTCGGTGGGTGGGTGCCACGACCCAGAGGGTCCACTCAAAAAATGGGCTCAGCAGGAGCTGAGTCCGTCACAGTTAATCAGGCCTTGGACTCTGCTGGTACCTCGGCTACCCGTCTGATGACCCGTCTGTTATAGAATCTGATCTGCTCTGTCTCCTGGACTCTCCTGAATATGGCGGTACCCCGGCCACTCTTCTGATGTAAATCAGACCCGGCCCTTGACCTCTGGACTCATTTGGAAATGATGGCAGCCAGAGTAAGAAGACTTGCTTGTCTACCTGCAGTCCTCCCCACTGGATTCCCTTGTCTCGTCCACGGCTCCTGTGTCTTGACCGGCGCAGGTGTCCATTTCAGATGTCGGATCAACATTGTTGGAGTGGTTTGTACTAAACTCTGGTTTCTGCCGAAGAAAATTTTTTTTTTTTTCTTTCCAGCCCCGGTGAGAGGGGGCTTAAAGAGGGGGGTACTGTCACGTCTGCCATGTCTGTTTGTCTTAAGAACTCCTGGAGCGATGTGCATGCGCATGCTTTGTCTGCTGTCCTGCATGTCCCCTAGAGCAGTGTGCACACTCACCTCATGTCTGAGCTACAGGATGCCTGCGTTTCTGCTCTGCCTTCTGTGATCTTCTCGTCATGTCTGGAGTCCTTGATCATGTGACATTTCTTAAGATCCTGCACTGTCTGGTTCTGCAATCATCTCGTCATGTCTAGAATCCCGGATCATGTGTTCTTCCTAGGATCCTGCACTGGTTGGTTCGGTGATCATCTCGTCATGTCTGAAACCCTGATCATGTGACGTTTCCTAAGATCCTGCACTGTCTGGTTCTGCCATCATCTCGTCATGTCTAGAATCCCGGAAGTGCTCCCCTGGTCCTGACCTGGAGGAGGAGGTGCTATGCCCTATATCAGGCCGCCTCTTCCTATGCTCAGGGCCTGATTATTGTGTTGCTTCCCTGCAAGGCTCTGGATCTGTGGGGTTGCTCCCTCTATTCTGTGCCCTTGCACTTTGCTCTGTAGTGCGTCTCTGCACATGCTCCGTGCTCGTATTCCGCCTCTTGTCTTGTGCCATGTCTTGTGTTGTCTCTCGTGCCATGTTTGTCTTTGCCTTGCTTTGCCTTGTAGTCCTTCTGCTGTTCTTTGTCTTAGTCTGTTTTGCTATGTCTCGCCTTAGCTATGCTTTGACTTGTAGTCCTTCCTGTGTTCTCTGCCTCGCCTATTTTGCCATGTCTTGCTTTTGCTATGCTTTGACTTGTAGTCCTCCCTGTGTTCTCTGCCTTGCTATTCCTTGCTTTGTGTTCCTCCCTATGGTCTCAGTCTTTGCTTGCTCTGCCTCGCTCTCTCCTATGGTGCTCTGTAGTGCTCCCTGGCACACGCACCATTTCTCCTCTCCTTAGTGCTCGTTTCTTTGTCTAGTCCCAAGGTCTTCCCTTGGCCCGGCTCTGGGCTTCTGCCTACGCTCCGCTGCTAGACTCTGTCCTCGCTCTGACCTGGCTCTGTTTCTGCTTGTGTTCCTTGCCTTGTTCCCTGCCTTGTCCTTGCATTGAACCCCGGCGTGGGTTCCCCTTGGCCGTCTCCTGTGCCGTGGTAAGTGCCACGTGTTTGTGTGCACTGGCCAGTGTGGCGTGCCCCCTGCGTGGCTCCTAGCACGCAGCCCTTCCTTATGCTTTGGCGTGGCTCTACACACGCACCTTGTCTCGTTTGTGAACCTTGGCATGTCCCCTACACACGCACCTCGCTTTTAACCCTGGCGTGTCCCCTACACACGCACCTTGCCTTGCACCTAGTCTTGAACCCTGGCGTGTCCCCTACACATGCACCTAGCCTTGGACCCTGGCGTGTCCCCTACACACGCACCTAGCCTTGGACCCTGGCGTGTCCCCTACACACGCACCTAGCCTTGGACCTTGGCGTGTTCCCTAAACACGCACCCTGCTTGGATATCTGTCGTGCCTCCTTGCCTGAACCCTGGTTTGCCTGCCGGATGCCCGGAACCTGCCGACCGTTGCCAGAGGTCCGGAACCAGATGACGGCCTGATGTCCGGAGCTGACGTCCGCAGCCTGATTCCTGGACCCTGTCGGTTTGCCAGCAGTCCGGAGTCCGATGCCATCATGCCATTACCTGTGCCTAGGCGTGCCATCTGGCACGTACCATGTTATGGACGTTGGCGTGCCCACGCGCGCACCTTGCACGTTTTGCTTGTTTACTCTGCATGTGATCCTGTGTTATTCTAATGAAGATACCTTGCACCTACGTCTAGTCTCGTCTTGCTTCTTGCTCGTCCTTGTCGTCAGACACTCGTCTAGTGTCCCCTGAGCCGGCCGTCTGGTCCCAGCAGTCGTGGTGGCTCACCCCCTTGGTCTTGCCCCTGACACTCCCTGTATAGGGGGTGGATTCTCACAAGGTCAGCTCGCCCTCGGTGGGTGGGTGCCACGACCCAGAGGGTCCACTCAAAAAATGGGCTCAGCAGGAGCTGAGTCCGTCACAAGAAGCTTTTCCAATTTATACTCCAGTTCATTTTTTTCAGTTGAGTTGCAAGTTTCTGTACTTGGAGCAGGTAAGGCCTCCCTTTCTTTGAGCTGGACATTATATTTATATAGCTTCCCATAGCTGGGTATCCATATTCGAGACCCAGTCCTGCTCAACCCTCATTCACTTTGACGTCACTTTGACACATGGTAAGGTTTTAATACTAGAAGTTAGGATCATCCCGATTTGGGTATAACTTGACACTGTTGGGATGGCTTTTACGCTTTTTTCAAATCAAAAACAGTGTATACAAAGTACCCTATATTATTGATATGCACTATTCCTTTTACTTATTTACTTACAGCAGGGTATATGTCCATTGTGTTTCTGTCTTAGGTTTTGTCTGTTTAATGGCCAGTGTGAACATGCATCTATTTTGCATGCATACCAACTTACTATCTAGTTCATTTTTTCAGTTATGTTTGTTATTACTGTATGTAGCTACTGATAATAATCTTTATATAACGCTAACATATTTCTCAGCGCTTTACAGTTTGCACACATTATCATTGCTGTTCCTGATGGGGCTCACAATCTAAATCTATCAGTAGGTCTTTGGAATGTGGGCGGAAACCCACGCAAACAAGGGGAGAAGATACAAACTCCTTGCAGATGTTGTCCTTGGTGGGATTCGAACCCAGGAATCCAGCACTGCAAAGCTGCAGTGCTATCCACTGAGCCACCGTGCTGCCCGATAGTTGATAATTGTCATAGAAAAATTAAAATCCATAAAATATTCAGGAGAAAGAATTGACAATCCAAACACCCTTTAGAAGTAGGACCACATGTTTAACACATGGTAAAATAGTAAATTAAGTATAGCTAAGAAGTGAGAAACACTAACTAAAATCCCTTTTAAATCAGTGGCTCCTGAAGTGTCCAGATAATTGAAACAGGATATCTATTGTAGGAAACAGACATAGAGTCTTCAAGAGGCAGAAGCTGCTGTGATGAAAGAATCTCTTCTGACGTGGTGTCTCTGATGGTCAGATATGGATACTGGGATTTGTGTCCATCCAATATTTATGGGACATAGATTTTCAATGTTGTTACGAAGGGTCGGACTTGATGCATTAACTAAAATCAGTGTATGGCCAAAAGAATCCCTCCAATTGAATAAAGAACTGAAACATGGGGCTATTGTGGGGCATTGGCTCCAGCAGAACAAAGTGAAGGTTCTGGAGTGGCCAACTCAGTATCCTGACCTCAATATCATTGAAACACTCTGGGGAGATCTCAAGAGCACAGTTCAAGCTAGTCAGCCCAGGAATTTACAGGAACTGAAGGCTTTTTGCCAAGAAGAGTAGACAGCTTTACCATCTGAGAAAATTAAAAACCTCATCCACAACTACCACAAAAGACTTCAAGCTGTCATTGATGTTAGAGGGGGCAATACAAGGTATTAAGAAATGGGGTATGTGAACTTTTTATTAGGGTCATTTGGATGTTTTGGATTGTCATTATGATTTAAGAAGAGAAAACACAGTAGTTTGACAATAATTTACTTCACCCAAACACTAACCATGAGTGGAGAAAAAGTGTTGGTGTTATCAGTCATATTCTCTGAAAAAAGGCCAAGAAAGCAAAAATTCTGCCTGGGGTATGTAAACTTTTAATAACAACTGAACCATATACATTATAATAGGTTGTATGTATACAATATGCTTACTGTGAGTTCCCCATTAATCAGCCTGGTAGAGGAAACAGACGCAGACTCCACTGTTAATTCACAGTCAACTGGCGTAATTGTCCTGACGATAGGGGGCAGCAGAGGTCTGTTCGTGCCAAAAAGATTACAGTGGATGAGTCTGCGTTGCCCCCTGACTGTGATCTTTGACAATAATATATTTTGATATATCTTTTGCTATCTTGTATCTTTTTATCTTCTTAAACTGTTATGTAATTTTTCCATTGTGTGTTATTGTGTGCTAATCCATTTAGTCTTGCATTTTTGTATCCATTATAAAACATTTGGTGGTAGTGGTGGGATGCATGAATAACTAGTTACAAAATGAGGAAAGGGTAGCAGTGATCTAATACCTTTTTTTCTGAGTTAGTTTACATTCAGACCATTCATTGGATATGAATGTGTTTTAGCTGTTCTGAATCCCAGCAACTTTCATAGATGGAATTAAATTAGTTCTGGACTCTAAACACCTATAAAATGGAATGTGAGCAACAGCGGTTTGCAAGACCTTGGCAAATTGTTGTTCAATGAAATCTCTTAAGCAGTATAAGTTGTAAAGAGGAGCTGCTTGTGAGACAATGAAGAAATTTATCCAAGCTTGTAACTGGCAAGAAGTTACACGAGATGTATTTAAGCCGTAAATAGAAACAGAATATATGTGAGGCTGGAGTCACACTTAACGTATGGAAAATCGGTCCGAGTCTCCCTGCCGAGAGTTGCACGAGTGTTCTCCGTATGGTCATACGTGTGTAATGCATTTGCAATTCGATGATGCTATTTTCTCCAACCCATCTATCTGTATGACATCCATATTGCATCCACATATCGTGCATTTACATTTCTCTCTGACTTTCCACATTAAATTAAATGGCTCAATGGGCTTAAATGAATGAAAACCTAATCAAGGAGCCTATATATTGGCTCCACAAAAAGTTCCCTCTTCCAATCTTTCAAATAGATGCCCTGCTGGTGTATTGGTTTTGTTGGTTTGTGTCAAACATGTGTGACAGGCTAACCTTCATCACAACTGAGCGGGTTCTTTTCCAATGGGTCTTGTCTCAGCGTTTTCGAGATCCTTACCCATTGATTGTTAATCTGAGGAGGTGAGTACATCCGCTTCTGAGGCAGCGGCTGACTAAAGGTCATTTCCAGCTACTGTATGGTTCTCTAGGAAGCCATCCTGACAAGTTCTATTAGTACTGTTGGATGAGCCTGGCTACATTTGACCGTCTTCTAGAGGCTGTGCACCCCGGCATAACCTTCAAGGACACCAAGATGCGCAAATGTGTTTTGGCAGAGGAGCGGCTTAATACGGTATGTATTCATCGCATATTTGAGTCATAGTCATATTAAATGTCTTTTGCTTTTGCAACCCACTCTGCCCTTCCTTTTTGTCTAAATATTTTCTGTATATTTCTTTCATCTTAACTTAAATTGCTTCAGCACATTTTGTCATTTTCACTCCCGGATGTTTGTCATAATGATCTGTTCCTTAGCATTGAATAGTGTTGTGTCTTGTTGAGGCAAGGCTTAGTTTTCTATTTAGCTTACTTTTATAATGGCCTACACTGCTAAGATGCGTGGAGATATCAATTTCAAAATTTTAGTTGGTTTCTTAATAATTTTAGATTTCTAACCACTGGTCTCTCCTATACGCCACTTCATCTGGAGTTTTTGATTGGGAGATCCACCATCTCAGGTATTGTACATTCTACTTGTACAGAAATATGGTCCCGCCAAAATAGACTGGCTTAAGATAGCCCATGACTTTGAGGAAATGTGCCAGTTCCCCAACTGCATAGGATCACTGGATGGGACGCACATCCATGATCGTAAGCTGCCAAACTCAGGGTCCCAATATTACAATATTACAATATTACGATATTTTACAATATTACAATATTACAATATTACGATATATTTTACAATATTACAATATTACGATATTTTTCTGTAGTGCTGTTGGCCCTGGTCGACAGCACATACAGGTTTATAACTATCGATATTGAGGTCTATGGAAGAATTGGAGACTCTAGAGTCTTCATTTCTTCCATAAGGGGTCGGCAGCTGAGAAGTAATGATTTGGACATCCCACCACCACGACTCCTGCCAAGGTCAAGTTTGAAAGCGATTTCCTTATATCATGGTTGCTGATGAGGCCTTTCAATTGAACCACAATGTCATAAGGTCATATCCATGGAGAGCCCTGGACCAATCGCGCCGAATATTTAATAATCGGCTATCCCACGCACAACAATTGGTGGAGTGCACCTTTGGAATCCTCTCTGAAAAATGGTGGATCCTGATGTCAGCCATACAACTAAGTGAAGCAAATGTAAATGGTGTAATTAAAGTCTGTGTCATCCTTCACAACTTCACGAGGATCCATGACTGTCCATCAAATTATGCTGGTGATGGAGTCGATGGAAATAATGGCATGGCTACAACACATGTTCATAATCAACATCGTCAACCCTCTGGCTTTAAAGTGCAAGACATGTTTACTAATTATTTTGTTTCACCAGAGGGATTTTCTCCATGGCAAGACAATGCTGTCTATGTTATGATATGCTTTGTTTTTTATTTTAATTAAACATCTGTTAGTGAATAAACTGTGTGATGTTATTTTGCTTAAAAAAATAAAAATGGGAAATCATACACATTCACTATATATTGTTAAAATCATAAACCACACAATGAAATAACAGTTTAATTTTGTTACAATGTTTTTGGCACAAACAAAATCATATTCAAAACATATGGCAACCTAGGTTACTATTACAGGGCAACATGAAACTTGAAAACAACAACTTTAGCCATTAAGAGACACTTTTTTACAAATTCTGGTATGAAGGTGGAGGTGATGACGGGAGGCCAGCAAGAGTGGTTTGTGGATTTTGAGGTCCTACCTGATTGGGCCCCTGATATGTGGATGAGGCTGGATTCTGGACCAAGGGAAAGCTGGTACTGGCCACTTTGGCAATGATATCCATACTCATGTTGATTTGTGTTTGCCATTTTGGTAAACCCCCCAGAATAGCCATGTCAAATATACCCTTGTTGTGACCACTTTCCTACAGTTGGTATGTGCAAATGGCCATTTTGGGCAGGTGCAGCTGGATTTAAGAATTGCGCATGTTGTGGGTTGTGTTGGTATGGAGTTTGATGGGGCAGTGGTGATGGGATCCGTGGTGGAGGTGGTTCTGGGAGTGCCATTGTCTGCACACCCTGGCTTCCAGGCATGTGTAGGTGGTTTTCGGTAGACATCTGCCATCTTTCAAGGAAGTTGAACACGAGACTTGATTAGGTTCGATGCATGAATCAGTCACAATTTATAGTGCACCTCTGGCATGCAGCCTCACCTCACATGGAATTGTGCGCATATACCATGCAAGACTCAGACAATATGTCTCCTCACCATCATTGTTAACATTAACAGTCCAAAACACCAAGGTTTACTTGGCACCTGTTACCGGTGGTTGGAAGTTCTCTCCTTCACCCGGGCCCCGTCGTGGGAGGGCCACAGCTTGTGGTGAGGTATCCAGGTGTAAAACAGGCTGGATATTCCAAAGAACATCATGTAGGATAATGTTATCTTATTTTGTTGGGGCCTTTTTACTTAATTAATATTGTAATGTTTTTACTTAACGTACTAATTTCCTGCTGGACGTGTACTTTCACCATAATTAGGGAACATCTGGCAGCATATGCATCTCCAAGCTGCATCCTTTCTATGGTGGTCCACATAATTTGCATCATTTTGGTCCCATATTTCAGGCCTCTCCTGCACCAGAACAATCAGCATTTCTACAATAATATGTCTGGCCATGTTGCTAGTGTCAGTGGATGCGTGTTCCTGGCTTTTTTATAGGTTGCCAGGAAAATTTGCATGCTAAGCATCCTCTTCTTGGCTGATGCAATTTCCTGTCAACTGAAAAATGTGTGCATATTTGTTGCAAACTACTCGGATGGTCCGTGTGGCGTCCAAGTTTTTATCGCACCAATATGCTTGCATTGGCAAGTCTCAGATGATATATGCGTACAATCGCAGCATGCTGCAACTTTACACGCACGTAGAATACGCCTGAGAAAAAAAATGGTGATGTGAGCTGCCCCATAGATTAACACTGGTCTGAGTGCTATGCAATGTTTTCTGGCATAGCACTTGTCCATAGTCTACGGTAGTGTGACTACAGCCTTATTCTTAGTCTCAGAACAATGAGTTTATTATCTCTGTTGAGTCAGATGGGTTCTGATGAGAAAAAAAGTTAATTACATTAATATATGTATTTGAAGTGAAATGTGTAAAGAGGGAAGATTGCAAATGTATATAGTTTTTTTGGCTTGCACAGTGGATAGCGAAGGTCCCTTTATCAGGGATGTCAATCTCATATACACAGAGGTGCAAAAGTAAAAGCTTGGACAAAGCTAAAATTGATACTTATTAAAAAAGTCTAAAACTGAGGTAGTTTTTCCTTAAGAAATATAATGATGAACATTTTCATATGGAAGCAAACTTAATCCCCATACAGCCCTCCGTACAGTGTTATTGACACAAAAAATGCTCCATGAAGTATAATGGGCTCAACATAGTCCTCTCTACAATACAATGGGGTCCTGAATTGCCTTTCATGAAGTATAATGCAGTCTGCTCATGATGTCTTCACATCCTCTGCAAATCTCCGTACAACGGGAGAGATGTAATGATGTCAACACGCCAACTTCACTGAGATGTCAGAATCAGAGGGGTAATGATGGGAGAGGGAGCGAGGGAGCATCAGCTAATGCTCCCTTCTCCATCATTGTTTTCAATTGGATCAGTATCTAGATTTCAAATATAGTTGAAAGTGCGATGCTGGGCGATGGACCCACCCAGCCCGGCTTTGGGGGCCATATATACTCGAGGAACCTGTCCCGTGTCACAGGCTAAATATACTCAAACTGATGGCCAGATTTGGCCTTCGAACCAGAGTCCTTTACAGGAACTGACAGGTGGCAGTAAATGACTTCTGTTCAGCTACTTGCTTGGTGATCAGCAGAAATTTAGTAGCCTGTTTACACAGACAGGTTGCTCTTAAGCTTTGCACTAAACAATCTGTAATAGATCATTCAGTGAGCACAGGCTGCCATTGTACTCAGCAGTTTGAGTTTTGTCTACACAAGTCAAGGCGCAGTCAAGAACAATGATCATGTCACACAGTGTGGGAAAGATTAAGTGCAACAGAAAGGGATGAGGGGAAGGAAGCCCAGAGACACTAGGGAAAGGGTGAGTGGAGACCCCTAGGCAGATCTAATAACACCCTACCTGCCCTACCATCCCTAAATTTGTTCCTCGCCAATCACCGAGCAGGAAACCTAAGCCCTGTATCTCCCTAGCTCTATGCCCTGGATAGAGAGGGGGTGGGATGAGCACTGGTCAGTTCCCACTGTAAACTAAAGACAAAAAGGTAGACAGACAAGGGGAATGAACTCAGCTTGAGCAGACTCAGAGAGGTAAACATTCTCAAACATCCCCAGAGGGGTAGTTAGGAGACTGCTAGAACTCAAAGGCTTCACAAGGGAAAAATGTGAATATTACTGGTGACTCTCTGCAGCAGACTGGGGATTTATGAACATCCAGGTCCAGGTGTGTCAACTAGAACCAGAGGGAGGTTGCCGCTGGGTCCAAGAGTCAGAAGGATGAAGGAGGCATCTGTAATGCCAAACACAGAGACCTTCTGTAGCCAGATGCAGAGCGACAGTCTGTTGCATCTGACACACCAGTGACACATCTTTTATGCAGCACAAAAGATTATTTCACCAAATGAGCATTTTACTCTTCTGTTGGGTGACCATCAGCCTGTTTAGACTGCAAGATAAATGTGAAATGTGCATTCTTAGGACATCTTGCAATGAAAATAGGTCTTAAGAGAAAAAAATGAGGATCATTTTTGGTGTAAAGGATTGTATAATTATCACTGATAGACAACAGCCAAATGTTTTGTGAATGTACAGTAGAGATAGGCTAAATATTGTAATGTTGTAATGCTTTAATCTTTCCTAACATTTTGATTGGAAATATTTCTTTGGGTAAGTGTACATAATAGCAGCACTTCATCAAGACTGGCATTTCACAAATTGTACTTGATGAGAGGGCGGAATGGAGTGGCACCTGATTCATTAACCCCTTCATCAGGGCCAGCATTTCCACCCAGCACACCTGGGAAAGAGGTGGGGTCCTGGATGAATGGAGGGCCCACTTGCCGTTATTGGCACAGGTATGTTATGGGGCCAATCCGTGAGTTGGGGGACCCAAGTGCAGCATTGGCATCGCCCCCTCAAATAAAAAACTACTGGGGGAAAACTACTGCTTGGGTGCACTGTGGAGCTTGGTAAGGAAGGAGAACCATTTTACATTTTGAAAGCAAAAGTTGCTGGAATTATTAGCAGACACCATGCTGCATTTGGAGAGCCTCTAATGTTCCTAAGCAATAGATATCCCCTATAAATGACCCCATTTTGGAAACTAGACCCCTCAAGGAACTTATCTAGATGTGCGGTGAGCACCTTGAAACCACAGGTGCTTCATAAAAGTATATAACATTGACCTGTGAAAATAAAAAAATAAATTTTGCCCACAAAAATGTTTTTTAGCCCCAAATTTTGCAGAGGCAATTGTTTTGTGCTGATGGGAGCAGAGAGGGAGCTCCTTCCCTCTGCGATACACTATTGATGTCGCTGTCACTATTGATTGCAACATCAGAAGGCTAAACGCTCGCGATCAGTGCTAGCACCGTTTGTAGGCATTGCTGCTGTGTTTCAGCTCAAATTTAGAGCTGAAATCTGCATTTGATCACAGTGGAGCTCAATGTGAGCCCGCGCGATCTTCAGGCATTATATATATGGTGTTTTGCGGGAATGCAGATCCCGACGGCGCATATTGTGAAAGGATTAATATCTGCACGTCTCTTAATGATTCAGGTGCAAAGTGGTGTGCACCTCCGTATGCGCAGTGCCAATAATCTTATTCCAGTTAGAGGTTGGAGTAAGATTTGTCATGTAAGGAACACCATCGCTCATCATAGAATCATAGAATCGTAGAGTTGGAAGGGACCTCCTGGGCCATCTGGTCCAACCCCCTGCACAAAGCAGGATTCGCTAACTCATCCCAGTCAGATGTCTGTCCAGCCTCTGTTTGAAGACATCCATTGAAGGAGAACTCACCACTTCTCGTGGCAGCTTGTTCCACTCATTGATCATGAATTTGATGAGTTGGATGTGCTTTGCCCTGTCATGTCCCCATTCCCCCAGCTCCACCTACTTTTTCAGAACTGAGCGAAAATGGTGTGAAAATGCCAAATGTTGTAAAATTTTTACACAGTCTAACTTTGCACAATAATTTTGAGATTTTGCAAAGCTTTTTATGCCATTTTTATGGTCATTCCATAGTATGATGGAGCAGTGGTCTTCTTCTCCATATACTTATTATATCTGGGTGCTGACGCTGATTAGTGAATACAGTTGGTTTCGACAGGACATCAATAACATTGCAGCGGGAAACTTTTTCAAGCTTTTTAATGCCAAAATAACTTTACATCTTGTGATGTTCAGTAGTAATTCAACCTTAAAATCAAAACTTTTAAATGTGAGATCCCATCAGTAATCAATTAATTATTCATTGACTGAGATGTTTTATATACCTGCCTTTCCAAAAGTAAAATGAACAACATAGCTGAGTCCTGCAAAAAAATGTACCTAAAGTTTGATATTGCTGTCGGTGAGTTTCAAAGTTTTCAGTGATATTTTTTAAAACTCATATACTGAGCCTTTCATCAAATACTGCTAATTTATCTAAGTCTGCTATGTATTTTGTAAAGATTTCAAATGTATTTTATATATTCAGCAAATGTAAGCATTTCTCAGCTATGTAAGCTCTATGGTCATTAATCTACATATATAACTGCTAGTCTGGAAGAACAAATCCCATTCCCTGGACATTTTCACCAGCTAGACTTGCACTAAACAGAATTTGTACGCTGTGCCATAATTAGCTTTGTCATGTTCGCAACCATAGTCATACATATTTTACGATGATACAATTTTAAATCTTACTGTTCCCTTAAAGGGGTGGTCTGAAGAAAAAAGTGTTTATCTTTTAATTCAGCACCAAAATCTGGGAAAAATGTGACTATTTCATGTAGCATTTCTTAAGGAAAAATTCTGCATATGCTGAAGATGTAGAGGTGGACACACATTCCAAGTTCTGATCTTGTCTTTTCATAAATTCAGCTCAGAGGCATTTCCTATGAAGTAAGACAACTGTTTAGCACTACAGCATCCTCTCTATATTACATTGAAACTGTTGAGCAAACACAAAGGCCTCCACTGACAAGCAAAGAAAAAATGCATCAGCAATGCTGTCAGCTACCAGATATTTTTATTTCACTGATTCAAGTGCACATTATATAATTAAATCATGGAGGAAAACTACTGTATATAAAAAGAAATATGCAGAACAATGTTTTTCGGAGAATGAGGGCAGTAGATAAAATTAAACTACAATGTATTTCTTACAAAGCATCCTCTTAGTACCGTTGTGACGGCAGTATGATGGAACATCTCAGGCAATAGGAAGGTCTACTTTATAACTTTACCTTAATATGGTAAGAAAAAGATAAAAAAATAATGCTAATACATCCTGTTGGGGACACATGGTTTAAATTGTTGGTGCTGGTGACACCATGAAAATACAGTCCAATCTGCAGGCAGGATGTTATAGAGCGAGAGGTGTTGATCAGATCAATGTATAGTTTTATGAGAAAAGATTAAGTATAACCTGTGTTTTCATCATTTAATTCTCTGCTCTTTCTTGGACTTTCAGTCGAGTGGGTGGTCCTATCCGTGACTGACAGCTTTCTGTGTATAAGAGTGCAATGAGAGATAGCTGTCAGTTACGGATAGGACCACCCACTAGACTGAAAGTTCCAGAAAGAGCAGAGGTTTAAAAGATGAAATCACAGGTTTTATTGAATCTTTTCTCTCCAAACTGTATATCAATCTGCTCAGCTCCTCCTGTTCTGTAACATCCTGCCTGCGGACAGGGATAAATTTCATGGTGACAGGTTCCCTTTAACACCCAGTTCTGCAAAAATACTGTAGGCAGTGATGACCGAATCTGCGGAAATTCAATTTGGGCAGCTCTGCTTGAATTTGGCCAAGAAATTAGATTAGCATCAAAAGTATTCGATGAGAATCAAATATGCTTTATTATGCTTTAATGTTTCTACAGATTCTGGAGCATAAAAAATATAAGTAAAAAAATTATGAAAATTTACTCACCTGGCCCTACCTTGTTTAATCAGTGACTAGGCTGAATGTGATGTCATGACGTAAGAACATTGCAACATTTTATTGTTTTGAAGATTGGTGAAGTCTGATGGGTGATGTTTGGATTTGGCAGACTGGGATGGACATCTGAAGACCGGAGTGCAGTGGGACTGCATGGCTGGACAGGTTAGTACCAGGGCAAGATGAGTAAAAAAATAATAATTTTTAATTCCCTTCTTGCCAGCAATATCATGGATTTAGATTAAATGAATTTCACAAAATTTGTGTTTGTCTGATTTGCTCATCTCCAATGATGAAATGATGAGTGGAATATTCACCATCACCACTGAGTGACAGTTGTGACACATAGCTTACACCCCATTGCACTAGATGGGACTATTTAAACTGCAAGATGTTGTGATTAATAGCAATCTATTTTTGGGGCTGTGATGTTTTTCCATGACTGATGGCAATTAAAGGCTCCAAAAATGCAATTTTATGTAAAAAATATTTTTTAAAGAACACATAATTGGTATTCCTAAACCATATTAAACTGTCCTATAAAGGTAATTCTTAATGTGTTCTGTGCAAGGAATTATGGAAAATATGTGGGGGGGTTTAATACTATAACCCAACATTGCTTTTTTAATTTATTTATTAACAACTTGTTAATAAATAGATGAAAAAAATTACATGGGGTCCCCCAATTTTTGATAACCAGCCAAGGTAAAGCAGAGAGCTAGGGGTTGATATTATCAGGCAGGAAAATTCCATGGATATTGTTCCCTTCCATCCTAAAAATACCATCCTGCAGCCACTCCAGAACATGCACATCACAGAATCACAAATTCTGGCACTTTTCCCTGCTTTTCCTAGTTGCTCTGGTGTGTTGGCAATCGGGGTAATATTTTTGGGGGTTGATATCAGCTGTGTAGTTTCAGCTGACATCAAGCCCAGGGATTAGTAATGGAGAGGTGTCTATCAGACACCCACATTACTAACCCAGTAAGGTGAAAAGTGGAAAAGCAAACTCAAAAGTATTTAAAAAAAAAACACTCCTCAGCTCCCTGGTTCACTAATTCATTAACAATAAAAACAAATAAAAAGCCCAAGGATTATGACGTAGTTCACAATCTGAAAGAGATAAAAGGAGAGAATTAAACAAATAAAGACAAGAGACAGTTCACCAATTTATTAACCACACAGCTCCAATGTAGTCCATTCCCATGACATCCATTGATTCTATAACTGGGTAGAAAGGCAAAATGAGCAATTGTAAGTACATAGTGCTATATAATATGATGACTGCAATATATTGAGAATATAAATTTTGATGGGAGTGCGTCTTTAAAGAAGGATGTGCAAGTGTAAGATAAATTAATTAACAGGCATTTCATGAGTTAGCTGCATAGTGGTGTGTGCCTCATTAGAAATCTTGTTCCATATAAATATATATTATATTTATTTGTTTAACCTCTTCCATCCCTATAATGAATCAAAACAAAATGGCAGGCTACAATTCCAAAAGAATTTGATAAGCTTCAAATCAATTTGCTCATCTGTACTCGAAACCTTTATTTTTTTATTAATTTATATATCATTATTGTTTTTAATTTATTAATTTTATTAAATCGGAGTTATATATTTAGATATGACAGCCTGAAACATTACTGTATTTTCTGTTGTACGGAGCCTGCAAAAAATGCTCGTCTGATGAATACAGATGAAATCTTCTCGGCATATTGCACAATTACTGTACTATGTGTAGGTGAATCTGTGATTAAATTAATTAGTGTAGCATCTTGGGCTTATGGATGAGAGTGGTAAGGCAAGCAAGCAAACATTATCACTTCATACTACATAATATGACAAAATTGCATGCGCTCTGAACATGCACTGACAAGATGAGCTCAACCACGGCACTCAAGCACCTTCCGAACCACTCATTAAAAACCTAAAACCAATTCATATTCCATCTCATCCCAATCATTGTCCTGTAAAATTTGCCATTCATCAATATTAAATGTAATTTCATTTTATGTTAAGGGTTTTCACTGGAACATTTAGATGTCACGAATGCCTCGCTTGCTTTGTAAATCATTGAATTGTTATTGGAATAGCTAATTAGGGTGAAAATAACTCAGACATATCAAATCCAGCATAGAATATGTCATGCAGTAAGAGCAATTGGTTTCAATTTAACATGTGCACATTGCCTATGAATTCAAATCATAGGTGTACAGTAGAATAATTAAGGTGGGCAAAGATGACTTTTTTTTAAAAGTAAGACTTATTATAACTGACAGTGATACACTAAATTATAGATACATCTACCGTACTTGTGTGCTAGTTAACGTGATCAGTTTATTGAATACGTAGAAAAATTCCTTTAATCCAGTATCTGATGCAGCAGAAATCATTTTTTTAATTTAATTAAAGCACCACTCCAGCGTTCTTTTTTTAATCAGTACTGTTGTGATGCTAATAATCTAAGGTCCCTGATGCTGGTTTCGTACTTACCAAAAGCCGTGTTCAGCTCTTTTCCACGCTGCCAGCTTATGACCGCAACTTCTGACTGACCGGAAGTCAGAGGTAACGGTCATAAGTTCTCAATGTAAGTCTATGAGAGCCTCCTACTTGCCTCATTCTGACTCTCATAGACTAACATTAAATTGTGACTTCTGGCTCACCCAGCAAATACTGAAGCGATCCAGCAGGTTACAATCTGCAGAAGACGACTGGAGCTACGCCGATAAATGAGGAAGATGGAGGCTGGTAAGCATAATGCTAGGGTCAGGGAACATAGACTAATGGCAGCAATACCCCAGCAATACCCCAGCAATAAAATAACGAAAACCCGCTGGATTAGTGCTTTAACAATGATGGCAGATAGAGATGAGCAAATTTATTTAAGTGGAATTGAATGCTACTCAAATTTCCAAAAATCTATATTCTACAAAATGTGAATGTTTTGAAATTTCCTCCACATGCTTATAGCAAAATAGTGAACTGTAGAGGGTCGGAGAAAGGTTAAAAAATAAATGTTACCATTAGTCTCATTGGCCATCTCCATTGCTCGCTGTCCTCCATGTGGTTGTCTTCTTACCCCACAGTGCGCTAACACATCAGACCAACCCAGGACATCTCTGCACAAGTGTCAAGTTACACCGCAGTCTTACGATGTGCGCTCTAGGCTGGGAGTTCAGGGCATGACTAGGCTCGGGACTTCCTTGCACATGCAGGTCGTATGGATGCAACATCATGATAAAGAAACAAAAAGTTCCAGCTCACCCGTAATTGCATTGTGAAATTTTCAGGAGCATGGACCCCACTGTGTCCAGGTGTAGACCATCCAATCTATATATATAATCGTCTTATGGTGTCTGTCTGAAACCGAAATCCTGCATTGCCAATCAGCGACAGGCGCAGTACGCAGGTGCAGTCCTCAATTAGAAGGATGCACGCCACCGCTACCGTCGGGAGATCAGCAGCGCTAGCCGCTGATCTCCCGACGGTTTCCGTGGGTCATTTCCGGGTTCACGGGTGTCAGCAGCGACGCAGCCAGGAGATGACCGGCTAGCGGTACCCAGGGTCCAGAGGAGTGGAGACTCCTTTGGACCCTGGGTACCATAAACATGTAAAAAATAGAATTAAAATAAAAAAGATTGATATACTCACCTTCCGACGGCCTCCGGACTTTTTCTCTCCTCTCCACGCTCCCGGCATCTTCCATTCCCAGTAAGGTTTTGCGCCAAAGACCGCTGATTACGTTGCGCTCTCGCTAGAGTGACGTCAGCAGCAGTCTTTGGCTCAAAGCATTACTGGGAACGGAAGATGCCGGGAGCGTGGAGAGAAGGGAAACAGTCCAGGGGCCGTCGGATGGTGAGGATATCACTTTTTATTTTAATCTCCCGCTGGCCATATTCTAGAGTACCCGATACTTTAGAATCGGGCCAGCAGCTAGTAAAAGAGAAATGTCCAGCTCAACTGATTCTATGAAGATCAAATTTTATTCACATGAATATCACATGAAGGATAAAATCTTCAGTACAATAGATGACAGAAACTGATATCAATGCATTTCTGGAGACTAAGCTCCCTTAATCATAAAGATTTTATCCTCCATATGATATTCGTGTGAATAAAATTTGATCTTCACAGAATCACTGAATCAGTCGAGCTGGACATTTCTCTTTTATTGCGCATCTGCAAAGATGTCTCCTGCTTGGTTGGCGCTAGAAGTTCTGATCTAGCATGAAGAGACAAGGAGTTTCAGCACTCTTCAGCACCAGGGGAAGAGTCCTGAGGAGATCATTTGCATATTCCCAGTACCTTCTGGGATAAGTGAAGAGTCTCTGCGAGCTCAATGATCACTGGATTTGGCCGTTGCAGCTGAAAAGAGGAAATCGAAAAACCAGGGGAAGAGTCCTGAGGAGATCATTTGCATATTCCCAGTGCCTTCTGGGATAAGTGAAGAGTCTCTGTGAGCTCAGCGATCACTGGGTTTTGGCCGTTGCAGCTGAAAAGAGGAAATCGGAAAACCGCACGCCGATCTTTCATCGTTTTTAAGAAATCTCAATATGGATTAGGCCAGGAGCCATTTGGTGACATGCATTTCTTGCTACATGTTCACAGACTTACCAGTGGAAAAGCCAAACTTCACATGCCACAAATGCAAGCTTGTGTCCCTGTTGGAGGAAAAGTTGCAAAATCTCGAAGAGAGGTTAGCTACGTTGAAGATCATTAAGGAAGGTGAAGAGTTCTTAGACAGAGCAGAATTATCTCTTCATGTTACAGAAAGAGAAGAAATTCGAAGTGAACCTGAAGAAACAGAGGAATGGAAACATGTGACCCAGAGAAGCAGGAGGATCAGGAGGCAGTCAGCACCCATACTTCTCTGGAACCAGTACCAGGCTCTCACGCAGGAAAACGATGAAGAAATACTTCAGGATCAGACTTTGCTCACAAACAGCAACCTTGTACGCCTTCAGAGTCCTCCTGGATGGAGAAAGAAAAATGTTGTAAAGAAGAAACGGAGAGTGGAGATCATGGGGGATTCCCTGTTGAGAGGAACAGAGGCCGCTATCTGCAGACGCGATATAACTTCAAGAGAAATGTGCTGTCTTCCAGGTGAAAAAATTAAACATGTGTCTGACAGGATATCAGGACTCTTCAGACCTACAGATGACTACCCATTCCTGCTACTACATGTGGGGACAAATGACACTGCAAGAAACGACCTGGAAACCATCTGCAGAGACTTTGAAAACTTAGGCAAGAAAGTGAAAGAATTGGGAGCGCAGGTGGTCTTCTCTTCCATCCTCCCAGTGGATGGCCATGGAACAAGGAGGTGGAATAAGATTCTGCAGGTGAACAAGTGGCTACGTCGATGGTGACGTCAACAACGATTTGGATTTCTGGATCACGGAGTGAATTACCTATACGATGGACTACTTGCTAGAGATAGGGTGCACCTTACGAAGACTGGAAAACATGTATTTGGAAGTCGCCTTGCTACACTTGTAAGGAGAGCTTTAAACTAGAAAACATGGGAAGGGAAGCAAAAGACCTGAAAAAGCCATACACCTGACAAATGCTATTGATAACTCTGCTATTAGAAGTGGAAAGGAAGAACAAAGACAAAAGAATCTAATTAATAAAAATATTGGAGAAAGAGAAACCAATCACAAACTAAAATGTTTCTATACTAATGCACAAAGCATCGGCAACAAACAAGGAGAATTGGAACTACTAACACAGGAAAAGAAATATGATGTCATTGGAATCACTGAAACTTGGTGGGACAATACACATGATTGGAATACAAGACTAGAAGGATACAACTTATTTGCAAGAAACAGACTTGATAAACGAGGAGGAGGTGTCGCATTGTATGTTAGAAAAGCGTTTATCTGCACATAGATTGAAGCTTCAGAGACTAGGAGTTCTGTGGAGACTGTTTGGGTAAGAATGCAAGGACAGAACAATGGAAAGGACACCATTGTAGACATTTACTACAGGCCGCCTGTGCAAGCTGAAGATATGGATGAACTCTTTATGCATCAAATGGCCAAGTTCTCCAAAAAATATGTCATAGTTGTCTTGGGAGATTTCAAATATCCAGACATTTGTTGGGAATCTCTCTCAGGCAAAACTAACAGGTCAAAGAAATTCTTATCCTCTCTTGCTGACAACTTTATCTTCCAAAAGGAAGGGGAGAAAACAAGGGGAACTGCTACCTTGGATCTAATCCTTATAAACAGGGAGGAAATGGTTGAGGAAGTAAAAGTGGCTGGGACCCTAGGAGGTAGCGACCATGCTATTTTAGAATTTTTGATAACTAGAGGAGGAAGACCTGTGAAGACTCAGACGTCAAGGTTAGATTTCAGAAAGGCAGATTTTAAGGGATTCAGAAAGAGAATTGGAGGGATCCAATGGCTGGATATCCTTAAAGACAAAAATGTCCAGGAAGGATGGGAAATCTTGAAAAATGAAATTCTCAAAGCACAATTGTTAACAATTCCAAAAAGAGGGAAGAATAGGAAGCATTTAAGGAAACCAGGATGGATGAACACAGAACTTAAGCACATGCTAAAAAGGAAGAAAAAAATGTTTATAAAATGGAAGGAGGGAGGCATATCTAAAGATGAATATAATGCTGTCTGCAGAACCTGCAGGGCACAAATCAGATTACTAAAGCTGACAATGAATTGAGGCTTGCAAGAGATGTCAAAAGCAATAATAAAGGATTTTGGGGATAAGTCAAAAGTAAAAGAAAAGTCAAAGATGCTATAGGATTTTTACAGGATGAAAATGATGAAATGGTAAGACAGGATGCTGAGAAGGCCGAACTTTTAAATTCCTATTTTGCATCTGTTTTCTCTCAGAAAGGAAATGTAACATCAACTGTTCTTCACTGTCCTATTAAGGTAATATAAGAATCCAGGATATCTATAAACAGAAAGATAGTGAGGAAACACTTAGCTAACCTAAAGGAATTCAAGTCTCCAGGTCCAGATGAATTACACCCCAGAGTACTGAAGGAGATAGCAGAAGAAATTTTTGAACCCCTCTCCATAATCTTTGAAAATTCTTGGAGAACAGGAGAAGTCCCAGAAGACTGGAGAAGAGCAAATGCTGTTCCTATCTTCAAAAAGGGGAAGAAGGTGGACCCAGGCAACTATAGGCCGGTGAGTCTGACTTCTATACCAGAAAAGATCTTTGAACAAATTATTAAACAACATGTATGTCAGTACCTGGATAAGAATGAAGTGATTAAACAGAGTCAGCATGGGTTTGTAACTAATAAGTCATGTCAGACTAACTTAATTTCCTTCTATGACGGAATCACTGATTGGGTGGATCAAGGAAATGCTGTAGATATAGTATATCTTGACTTCAGCAAAGCATTTGACAAAGTATCTCATACAATCCTTATTGAAAAAATGACTAAGTATGGAATGGACAAGGCAACTGTTAGGTGGATTCATAACTGGCCTAGTGATCGGACCCAAAGAGTGGTCGTAAATGGCTGCACATCCAGTTGGTAGAATGTCTCAAGTGGGGTACCACAGGGCTCTGTCCTGGGCCCTGTATTGTTCAACATCTTTATCAACGATTTAGATGAAGAAATTGAGGGTAAACTGATTAAATTTGCTGATGACACAAAGCTAGGAGGGATAGCTAATACTAGAGAAGAGAGAGAGAGGATTCAAAAAGATATAAATAAACTGGAGCAGTGGACAGCAACTAACAGAATGGTTTTTAACAGGGAAAAATGCAAAGTACTACATCTGGGCAATAAAAATGAAAAAAGCATATACAGAATGGGAGGAATAGGGCTAAGCAACAGCACATGTGAAAAAGACGTGGGTATACTAATAGATCACAGACTGAATATGAGTCTACAGTGTGATGCAGCAGCAAAAAAGGCAAATGCAATTCTAGGATGTATTAACAGAAGCATACAGTCTAGATCACGTGAAGTCATTATTTCCCTCTACTCCTCTTTGGTCAGACCTCATCTGGAATATTGTGTCCAGTTTTGGGCACCACATTTTAAAAAAGACATCAACAAACTGGAACAAGTTCAGAAAAGAGCGACCAGAATGGTGACCGGTCTGCAAACCCTGTCTTATGAGGAATGGTTGCAGGATTTGGGAATGTTTAGTTTGCAAAAGAGAAGACTGAGAGGAGACTTAATAGCTGTCTACAAATATCTAAAGGGCTGTCACATTGTAGAAGGATCATCTTTATTCTCATTTGCACAAGGAAAGACTAGAAGCAATGGGATGAAACTGAATGGGAGGAGACACAGATTAGATATTAGAAAAAACTTTTTGACAGAGTCATCAATGAGTGGAACAGGCTGCCACGAGAAGTGGTGAGTTCTCCTTCAATGGAAGTCTTCAAACAGAGGCTGGACAGACATCTGACTGGGATGATTTAGCGAATCCTGCCTTGAGCAGGGGGTTGGACCAGATGGCTCAGGAGGTCCCTTCGAACTCTATGATTCTATGATTCTATGATTCACTCGCCGGTAGTAAACAGAGTCTGAGGACCTACAGGGCACAATGAGCAGTGGGGGTGACTGGAAAGGTGAGCAGTGAGGTGAATATTAGTTATTAATGTTAAATTTTCTACATCTTACTTTTATTATGCTTGGGGCATATTCAGAGCACATAGAAATGTTAGGCGTCAGGTTTCTGTGTCTGCTCTGCAGGAATCTAGAGCCTCACATTCTGCGGTCTCCTGCTGTCTTTCTACTGCAGAGGAGATTACTTTGCAGCAGACCGCTCCAGAGACTAAGTCCCTCTGTGCTCCTACTGGGCATGTTCACGAAACGATCTCCCATTGGAGATCGGGAGTCATGTGCCCAGGTCCTGTTCCAGATCTCATTGGTCCATCTCGGAGATCTGGAAGGTCCCGCACGGCTATAAAAAGCACGCATGGCCATTCCGCCATGCGCTAGTATAGATTATACTTGCTATGTGTGAATGGTGATGGATGTATGATTCTGGTGACTGACTCATTTGAAACCCCTTCCCTCTGATATTACGCATATGGTTAGGGATTTAGTTTAGTAGTCAGCGCCAGTCAGTGGCAAGCCTTAGGCCACTGTACTCTCCGCACCTCTACGCTAGCGTCCGACATTGCGCTTGCCTTCCAGCCTTGTTGTAGAGCGGCAGTGTCCTACGCCGTGCTGCAGTTGCAGACCCTCTTGACGCTCGCAGTAGCGATGCCGCACACACGGTAGGTCTAGAAGGAGGCAGCTCCTCTGTCTTAGGGCCTGCTCCTGTGACCAGATACCGTGTGTGCATTTTACTGAACCCTGTAACACTAACAGGTTCAGTGTTCTTTGTGTTTTTGTGCTGCAGCGTCTCTGTGTGTGAACAGAGCCCGCTCTGCACACTACGAGTGAAGTTGAACCCGTGCACATTATACCACCATATTGAGCCTGCCATCACTCAGCAGCGGTTGTAACACCTACTGCACGGTGGACCCCGAGTGACGAACGCACTTTATTATTTTTATTTAGTGCGTTCCGCCGTTCCTAACATTATACTAGCGCCAGGGTCTGGCTAGTGATGGCAGATCAGCAGCATCTCCTTCATTGCATTCGCCAGCTAGAGGGCCAGTTGGCTACTCTTGAGAGTATCATCATAGCGGCGAAGTCTTCGGAGGCTGCTGTACAGGCGATCGCAGAGGCGGTTTCTTGTATGTCCACGTCCTTCCACGCACCGACAGTTACCCGCCTCCCATTGCCCAATAAATTTTCTGGCGATGGCGCCTCCTGTAGGGGTTTCATCAACCAGTGCTCTATCCAGCTGGAGTTACTGGCTGCGCGATTTCCTATGGAGCGGGCCAAGGTGGGGTTTATAGTTTCCCTTCTGTCGGGCAAGGCGTTGGAGTGGGCTACGCCACTATGGGAGCGTGGTGACCCAGAGGTTCGGACTGCTGCTCAGTTTCTAACAGCTATTAAGCAGGTCTTCCTGGGACCACGGGTCACGCACGACACCTCTCTTCAGCTACTCGCTTTGACTCAGGGATCCCTCTCGGTTAGTGAGTATTCCGTTTGTTTTCGGACACTGGCTTCTGAGCTGGAGTGGTCTGATAAAGCCCTCATCCCTGTGTTTTGGAGAGGTTTGGCGGAGCATGTTAAGGATTCTCTCTCTACCAGAGAGGTTCCTGCAAGTTTGGAAGAGCCGATTGCCATTTCTACCCGCATTGATCTCCGTTTTTTGGAGCGTGGTCTGGAGCGTGCTCAATCCAAATGGAAGGTTACCTCGGCTCCGGACTTTTTTGAGCCTCTGGAACCACCCGAGCCAGAGACTCCACCCCAGAGCCCATGGAGGTGTCTCGTGTCATTCTCGAGGTGCGTCCGGCGCAAAACTCCATTTGCGGTTACCATTGTCAACGTGCTGTTTCTCAGGACCACAGTGTCCCGCAATGGCCAAATTCTGTGCCGCTGGGCAAGATCTTTGTCCCTCCCCACCTTCGGCCGAAGGTCCTCGCGTGGGCACATGCGTCCAGGACAGGTGGTCACTGTGGCTACATGCAGACCACAAAACTCTTGGCGGGGTCGTATTGGTGGCCGCACAGGGCTTGGGACATTAAGAAATATATTCATGCATGCGCCTCGTGTGCTCGGGTACGCCTCCTTAAACAGAGAGAGGAGACGTCCGCCGACACACCGCGGCATTCCATTTCAACTTATGCTCCGGGCGGTTTTGCCACGCACGTTGTCTCTCTAGTGTCCGTTCTTAAACCTGGCGATATTGCCGTCTCTGATACCTTCCACGTGTCCCGGTTTTCCGTGTCACCTACCGGGACATCAGACTTGCCTTCGGACGAGTCTGAGGCCTATGCCTCTGATGGGCACAGGGTGGTGGATTGGAAGGCTCAGAGAGGAGGGGGCCCTAGGAGGGGGGGTAATGTTAGGCATCAGGTTTCTGCGTCTGCTCTGCAGGAATCTAGAGCCTCACATTCTGCGGGCTCCTGCTGTCTTTCTACTGCAGAGGAGATTACTTTGCAGCAGACCGCTCCAGAGACTAAGTCCCTCTGTGCTCCTACTGGGCATACTCACGAGACGATCTCCCATTGGAGATCGGGAGTCATGTGCCCAGGTCCTGTTCCAGATCTCATTGGTCCATCTCGGAGATCTGGAAGGTCCCGCACGGCTATAAAAAGTGCGCATGGCTGTTCCGCCATGCGCTAGTTTAGATTATACTTGCTATGTGTGAATGGTGATGGATGTATGATTCTGGTGACTGACTCATTTGAAACCCCTTCCCTCTGATATTACGCATGTGGTTAGGGATTTAGTTTAGTAGTCAGTGCCAGTCAGTGGCAAGCCTTAAGCCACTGTACTCTCTGCACCTCTACACTAGCGTCCGACATGGCACTTGCCTTCCAGCCTTGTCGTCGAGCGGCAGTGTCCTACGCCACGCTGCAGTTGCAGCCCCTCTTGGCGCTCGCAGTAGCGATGCCGCACACACGGTAGGTCTAGAAGGAGGCAGCTCCTCTGTCTTAGGGCCTGCTCCTGTGACCAGATACCGTGTGTGCATTTTACTGAACCCTGTGACACTAAGGCCGGAGTCACACTAACCTGCTCAAAATACGCTCCGTAGTTTACATGCGTAATACGGATGAATGACCACTAAATATTGCTCCGTAGGTCATCCGTAAGCAAGGTGAGGTCGCGTATTTTGCGCATGTTTGCATCCGTATGTAATCCGTGTGGCATCCGTATGCAATCCGTATGGCGAGATTTTCTCGCAGCCTTGCAAAATGGACATTTAACGGTTTTGAGGCCTGCAAACAATTTAAATCATTAGCCTGCACCCTATTTAGACACTCAGAAACAGGTGGCTGCCTCCATTCTGTACATTTGTCACCTTGCTTTCACGAGGTGTGTTGGTGTTCTTTGTGCAGCATGGCAGAGGGTCTGCGATTCAATGCAACTGAGCAGGTTCTCTTTACCTGGCTTTTGTCACGGCGCTTTGGGCAACCATATCCTGTGATAGTGGATCCGTGGAGGAGGAGACGCATGTGGGTCCATCCACTTTTGAGGCAACGACTCACAAGAGGTCATTTTCACCGCCTCTATTCTTCTCTGCGGGAGCATCCGGAGAAATTTTACCAGTACTGTCGAATGAGCATTTCCGCATTTGATTGCCTCTTGGAGACAGTGCGCCCTGGGATCACCTTTCAGGACACAAGGATGCGCAAAGCCATATCTGCAGAGGAGCGACTTCTACTCACAATACGGTATGTACTACACAACCACATTCTCTATGGTCATAATGTGTGTGTTAATTTATGTTTTTTGGCCTTCTTGTACAAAGTTTAATGCCCTCATCTTACTCAAAATATGTTTCACCTGACACACCAGAATATTACATCTAATATGTCCTGCATATCACTTAGTCATTGTGCCACCAAATATGTGTGTGTTGTTCTCTCTCATTTCCTACCAAGTTTGGTTGGCATGTAACTGATTTTTTTTACTTAAGCCATTCTAAACTGTACTATTTCTGTTGTTCTACAGCTTCCTGTCCACTGGCCTGTCTTATGCCGCCCTCCACCATGAGTTTCTCATTGGAAAGTCCACCATTTCAGGCATAGTGAGGTCTACATGTGCACAAATCTGGACAAGACTCCATCAAGTGGTCATGCCCGAGCCCAGGATGGAAGACTGGTTAATTATTTCAAGGGACTTTGAGGAGGACTGCCAGTTTCCAAATTGTATTGGGGCCCTGGATGGCAAACATATCAGGGTGCGTAAGCCGCCGAACTCAGGCTCCAAATTCTTCAATTATAAACAATACTTTTCTGTTGTATTGTTGGCTCTGGTAGACCCTCAATACAAGTTTATAATTGTTGACATTGGGGCCTATGGAAGGACGGGAGACTCTAGAGTCTTCAATACTTCCATAATGGCTCGGCGGCTATGCACCAACCAGTTGGATCTACCACCACCATGCCAGCTACCAGGCTCCCCCGAACAATCAGTCCCTTATGTCCTTGTGGCAGATGAGGCCTTTCAGTTATCACGCAATGTCATGAGGCCATATCCCCGGTGCAACCTTGACCACAGGCGCAGAATTTTTAACTTGCGCCTATCACGTGCTAGGTGACTGGTGGAGTGTTCCTTTGGGATTCTTTGTGCCAAATGGCGGGTACTCTAGTCTGCCATTCAGTTGAGTGAGCAAAATGTGAATGAAGTTGTGAAAGCCTGTGTTGTTCTGCATAACTTCACGAGGATACATGATTGTTCCTCCTCTGATGGTGTTGTGCGTAGGCCGGACAATGTGCGCAGGGTGAGACCACCTATCATCCCTCAACGTAGACCGCTCTCTGGCCTCAAAGTGCGTGATATTTTCACGAATTACTTTATCTCACCTGAGGGGGCTACTTCTTGGCAAGAGAATGCTGTGTCTATGTTATAATTTGTTTCTTTAAGTGTGTCTAAATATATATTACTCAAGCCTTAATGATTCTATGAGTGTTTCATTGCATTGGTTGGTGTCTGTTAGTATGTTGTGAGGGATTGTGAAAAATCACACAAAGACGTTAACTAGAGTAGACAAATTTTTAGTTTTGCCTTTTTTTTTGTTTTGCTTAAAGGCAAACATAATATTGCCATAACACAAATTTGGCAATGGCCAAAATGACCCTTTGTGCCTTCTTTAACTTGGTGTTAAATTAACATAACAGAACAAAACAACAACAAACATTAGGCAATAACAACATTGCTGCATGCCTAGATTAACCTTGATTTGGCAACAAAAGGTGAGCTCCATCACCAAAATAAAGGCAACAAGATAACACTCACATTTCCTCATAATGTTATCCAATCATAGAAAGATTCCACCATGACAGGCAAGGCTACCTCACATCTTTCACACAGATATTACCTGTCTGTAGAACAGACAATATTTAAGCATGCTATACTGGAAAGGATGAAAATACAAAACTCATTTGTTAAGACATAGAGAGAGCGTGATATTCTGAATGCTGGTCGCCTCGATTTTTTTTTACTAGAGATGACTAACAAAAAAGGTGACTACTTAACTAAGGCGAGCACGCCTTTTCTAGGCGTTAGCAAGTGAGTAGTGTATTTTCATCCTTTCATTTTACAGTATAGCGCATTTAAATATTCTCTTTTATACACACATGTAATATCTGTATGAAAGGCGTGAGGTAGCGTTGCCTGTCATGATGGATTGTTTCGTATGTTTGGAAAACATTGTTTAAAAATGTGAGTGTTAAATTATGTTCTAAATGTTGGTGAATGAGAACACCTGTTTTTTGTTTTAGATTAGGAGCACCAGTTACATCTCACTGGACATCTCCAACCATTAGAATCATAAATCCTCATATGTAGGGGAAGGGGAACGTGGATGACCAGCCTGTGGGTGCTGCTGGACATTGTGGCTAACATCGCCCTGTGTGGGGCCATACTGTTGCCCATGATGCTGTAATTGTCCAGCCTCCTGGGCCTGTTGGGGATACTGGCCATAGTAATGATGATGGTGTTGGGACAAGCCTCCAACACTGGATGGGTACAAGTGGCCATATTGGTGGGGTTGGCTTGAGGAAGACATTTGGGGCTGCGGAATAGAAGGATGGGTAGGGGGAGGAAGGGCTTGAGGTGTTGGCCCACGTATTAGGGGCTGTTCAGACCCTGCTTGAGCAAGCATCTGTGTGGATGGTCTCATGCGCATTCAATTTCGTGGTGAGAGCTGCCACCTCTCCAGAAATTCAAAAACCTCATATGGGGTATTGGGGGGGTGCTTGCATCAAGCTGTATCTGAATACATCCCCTAATACGGAGCCTGACCTCACGGGTAAGGGCACAGAGATAAAGGGTGAGGCTACGTGCATAGGCCTCCTCACCATCATCTGTAGTGACTCTGGACAGATAATTCATCACCCCTGTGTCCACATTGGTCCTGCTCTCTTGAATGGTGACCTGGCGCCTTCTTCTTGTTCGCCGTGATGCTACAGCAGCCTGTGGGGAGGACCTGATCTGGGCAGTTGGGCTGCTGCTCAAGTTGCCCGGCTCTTCCAGGATGGGTGAGGTGGCAGCAGCAGACCATCCTGGTTGTGTGGTGTGTTAAGACAGCCATTGTGTGGTCTTGTGATGCCTCCTCTTCAGCTATCCTTCTTGTAGGGGGAGGAGATGGGCCAGCCACCTCATCCCCTACAGGATCTATAATGAGCTCTGCCTCTGAGGCCGTTCCTCGATCCGTAAGGTTGGATTGAGTTCTGTTATGAAATAGAACAGAGGCAAAAATACATCAATATTTTTGTCCCTGTAAAGTATTTGTGTAATATTTTTGTGTCATGTGGTGTGAGGTATGTACTTACGGTCTCAGATCCAGAATTGGGGCGAGGAAGTTCAGCCGGTCATAGTATATATATTTGCGTTTGACATGTCCAGCATCCCCACTCCTGGACCGCTGCTGGCGTTCCCAGCGGTACTGGTCCCGGATGCTTCTCCACCGTTTCATCACATCTTCCACTGCAATGTGACAGGAAAGATTGTCAAAATCACATATTTGAGAGGTCACATTTTCGAACAGTAGTCTAGGCATGGGGCCTTCTGGGGTGTGCGTTCTACCCATGGTGGCATATGTAATTGGGCCGATACACAGGGTCTCATTAGCTCCACTTAAACTAATTTTAGTGGCTAGGAGGATGAGGAGCTTGTGGCCTAACCCCAAATTATGGCTGTGTGAAGCCACGTGTCACATCCAAATGTAACGGCCTCATGAGGCTAATAAAAGTACATGCACAGGAAGGGGGGTGCTGATTGTAGATTCATTTTATAGCGCGCGCTAAGGTTAATGATGTTTTTATAGTTGCACTTACGAATTTTATGCTGCTCATCACGTGGTCTGTCACCAAAGTCATGGTACATCTGGCGACAGATGCGCCTCCATGACGCCTCCTTTCTTGTGCGGTTTGCATAGTTTGCATCGCGTGGGTCCCATATTTCTGGACGCTCCTGCACCAGCACAATGAGCATCTCTACATTAATATATGTGGACACCATGCTGCTGCTGTACTCCGTGGAGGCTGACTTCCTGGATGTCTGGAGTGGTTTTTGAGCTCATTTGCATGTCTAGGCTTCCTGATGATGGATTGGCCCATTTCCTGTTCACCAGCCAAAAGACCTGCGTATTGCTCGCAGGTCACACGTGTGTTCCGTGTGTAATCCGTATTTTTTGCGCACCCATAGACTTGCATCGGCGTACCTACGGGCGTAGTACGCTGACAATCGCAGCATGCTGCGAGTGGCATGGAGCGTAGGATACGGATGAGAAATATACGCCTGGTGCGAGTGACCCCATAGAAAATCATTTGTCCGTGTCTATTGCGTGCTTTTTGCGCCTCTAAATCTCCCGTATTCCTCGCCAGTGTGACTCCAGCCTAACAGGTTCAGTGTTCTTTGTGTTTTTGTGTTGCGGCGTCCCTGTGTGTGAACAGAGCCCGTTCTGCGCACTACGGGTGAAGTTGAACCCGTGCGCATTATATCACCATATTGCGCCTGCCATTACTCAGCAGCGGTTGTAACACCTACTGCATGGTGGACCCCGAGCGGCGAACGCACTTTATTATTATTTTTATTTAGTGCGTTCCGCCGTTCATAACATAGAAAAATAAGAAACATTCAATTTGCTGATAATAAATTTGCTATGAGTCACACATCTCGATAAAATGAACACAATTTGGCAAATTTGAATCTTTTCATATCCGCTCACCTACAAGATGAGCTATTTGTCTTTAAATTGAGTCAGTTTTTATTAAATATTATTAATTTTGTGACTAAATTGGCTCGAGATAATATACCCTGCCAAACAAAATCATTACACAAGCTTGCGAATTTAACTGGCATAAGAAAAACTGCTAATAGATATCAAGTGTCATTGCTTGGCTTGCCAGTAGACGTCAGTCATCTGGCTGAGCATTTAAAAGCATTAAATGGGTGTAAATTGACTTAAAGTAGCTGAGGATACTGCTGCTTATAGACAAGTTGTCTTATGCTATTTAGTTTAATATCTTCCCTGGATAGATGCTAAAAAACAATTAGGTGTCTAAAAGTGAAGCTGCCTGGTCCCTTGGTATGTCCTTAAGTTGATCATTTCAAAATGAAAAAAAAAGAATGTTCACAAAAAACCACGGTCATAAGACAGTGATTACAGGCCTATTAGTTTAACTTCAGCTATGAGCAGTCCCATGGCTCTTTAAAGGGAACTTGCCACATTGTAAATACAGATCATTCTTTTATAGCAAGTGGATTGATTTATAGTTTTGTGGGAAATTAGTCTGTATAGCTCAAAAAATATGAAGTTATGAGATTCCGGTATGAACCCCGAACTTTTAAGTTCGAGTTTGCTTATCTCTAATTAAGATCAGTAAATTACAAGCGATACTGAATCTTTCCCCACAAATTTACATCTCAATTTATATCTCATCTCAATCTATTCAGTTTCTCTCACTTTATAACATGGTGCAAGCAGAATAAACTGAGTTTTATGTTTGCCAAATTCCCTTTAAAGGGTCAGATATTGACATGTACTGTGCCCTGAAAAAGTATTTACTTGCTGTGAACTTTTCCACATTTTTTCTCGTTACACTCACAAACCTAAATCTATTTTATTGGGACTTTATGTGCCACACCAGTACTAAGTAGCAAGTATTTGTGAAGTGTAAAAGAAATGATACATGGCTTTCTAATAATTTTAAAAATATAAATCTGAAAATTGCAATGTGCATATGGAAAAGTTCATGGGGTAGGGATACTTATTCAAAGCATTGTAGATGGCACAAGACATTTTCCTTCCTTCTGAAGCAGAACTAGAACTATTTAGCATTTTTTATAAGGAGTATTGTATTTTACAGAAATATTTGCTCCCAATCTACTTTTCCCCTCCATCCTGACAGCACAATACCAATCCATATTTGATCTTATACAGATGGGCATCTAGTGATTTACCTCATGCCAACTTTTTAATGGAGTTGTCAGGCAACTTGCCACTAGCAGACATTTTTTTAACACAATATGTATATCTTGACCAAAGTAACCCTAAAAGGCCATCATAAATAGTCAATTCATTTATATCGATAACAATTAAAAACATCACTTCTTCATTAGACCTTGACTTGAAGTATTAAAAATATGTGAAAATTCATATTCATTGATATTTTAAGAAAGTAGAATATGCCTCTGCATGGAATAAAGTCTAGAAGGCTAAGGTCGGGGTCAGGCGAGACTATGAAAAATCACCCAAATTTTATCAAGAAAACTCTTACGATTAATTATCATCCATTTTTTATATTAATGCGACATTAGTGTTTCTACATCAACATTTTAAATTATACATGGTCAAATACAGTTTCTAAGGTTAATAATGGCAATGTATCTGTACAAATCAGATGCTTAAAGATGCTTAAATGTCATCCGCTCAATGCCGAATTTTATTTCCCATTGACTTGCATTGGGGTTGGGTTTCGGACGAAACTCCGACTTTTTTCGCCCTAGTCGGACCAGTTTCATCTGAAACAAATTTTGTTTCATGAAACCCGATCCGACTAAAGTCGCTCAACTCTACTCATGACCTTATGCACACAGGAATGAAGATATTAAATATTAATTATATATTTAATACCTTCATTCCGGTGTGCATAAGGTCATGAGCATTGTCTGTGTTTTGCTTTTTTCAATTTACTGTGTATTTTCAAAACATCAAAAGACACATTTTTAAAGTGGACAATCACTTTAAAGGATATTTATATTCTTCTTGCTACACTTACCATTTTCATAAACAGCTTTTCCTCTGCTGAGAACGAATATTCAAGTAAATTCTGAACTCTGAATCAGATTTGAAGTTTAAACTTTCATCAGCTGAGTTCTAAGTCCCCGAGTTGTGTAGTATCAGTTCTGATAAATAATGATAGCAGCTTAGCAACTAATCTTGCAGTTGAAAACGATTCTGTCAGTAATGTACTTAGTTTGAAAAACAAAGTTAGCCTGTAAGTGGGAACAGAGTGGCTGTGATTAAATCTAATAGATTTATATGGGAGAATGGTTGGCACCGGTGAAAATACATTGGATTTAAGGACATATGGTTCCATTTTTCATAGTCACACTGCAGGCAACAAGAGAAATATGTATCTTTTTAAAGGCGCTTGCATTTAATGATTTGTTTTCATAGGAAAATATCACTTTTGCCATTCTACTTAAAACACCCTTTCTACATTTATTTAGGTTGAATTGAAACAATACTTGGTGAAAAATATCCAAAGTAGTTTATATAGTGAAAATGTTGAGCTGCAAAATAATATAAATTAGCCTTGATCAAAAAGATTTATAGAACATTGGTTCTGTGGCCACAAAGGTAGTCCTCCTACCTGCCCAAATCCTTGGCACCTTTTCTAAATAATAGGCCTGGCGCAAAGCCATTGTTGCAATGCACGCAGGATGTCGTATCAGGATTACTAAGTAGAAGATGTGATTCGCAGGGCTCTGGTTCAGCAGCCACTGTGGCCCCTGGACAAGGCTCCTGTCCTGAAGATCATTTGGCTAAACTCTACAATATATGTTCAATATTCTTATTATAAAGTAATACAATAGCATAGCATGTTCTTACTATAGGTTGTAAAGTTAAAACATTAGCACATTACAATAATAAAAAAATATCCAAATTAATCATCCTATAAATGGTCAGAGGTTATTGGCAGAGAGTAAGAGCTTCCATTTGAAAGCAATCTTGGCTACCTTGTGATTTCTTAGACAAGTAAATTTGTAGTTTCACTCTAAAACCTTTTAATCAATATGTAGTACAGTCTGCATCGCAAGTATCTCTACTACTACTCATATCATGCTTTTTTTCTGCATATATAATCGTGAAAAAATGTTTGCAGGAATGTTCAGTCTCAGTTAATGGTATAGGTACATTACACATGCCATTGTCAATTAAGTTTAATAATAGTTCAAAAGAATCAAGCTGGAGGTCCCAACCTCAGCTCAAGTAATCAAATAATAGAAGAATTTGTGAAGTGCATTGCTTACCCATTTAAGTGACAACTACTCAGACGACCACACAACCCCGTCACTCATTTTGTATGATGCTTGAGAACGCGAAATATGCGTCTGGGCTGTATGAACAACTGAGAAATTGTCACTTAAAAGGAAAAGCATTGCACTTTACAATATCTTCTATTATCTGATTACCTGAACTGAGGTTTGGACCACTGGTTGATTCAGATGTTGTACTATGATTAGTGTTGAGCGATACCGTTCGATACCCAAAAATATCGTATCGGATGGTATCGCCCGATACGAAAAAAATATCGGGTATCGCCGATTCCGATACCGGAAGTCCAATTCAAGTCAATGGGACTTCCGGTATCGGAATTAAAAAAAGGCCTTTATTTCCTTGTTGGCTAATTCTACATAATTGAAAACAAATAAGAATCATGTAGAATGTATTGTGGGAGGTGGAGGAGACATTAAAAGCATAGTGGTTTATTCAAATCACATGGCATAGCATTAATTCCAATTTTTTTTTTCAAGACGTTCGGAGTTAAAAAGATATTGACTATGTTAACTTTTTTATATTTAGTCAGATATGTATGTTTCGCAACTTCCATGCTCTTCACCTTCTTTTGTACTTCTCCCACACTTTCTCCTTCATGATCCGCAGCAGTAGCATTTTTTTCATCAACTTTTTCTTCACCTTATTCATCTTCTTCTTCTTCACCTTCTTCCCATTAATTTTTTTTTTCCATTCTTCATATTCTTCTTATTCAGCTATTATTAATTTTCATATGCTATTTCTTCATCTTCTTCCTATTCTTCTTTTTCTTCATTTTCTTATGGTGACAGGCATTCCTGTAGTACTTATCTATAAAAGTTATAAGATTACACCTTACGTTCTGCCTGTCACAAAAGATTTACAACAGGATTTGTCTGCGTTCAGTTTGGCCTGCAGCAGCAGGCATTTTCCAGGGGCACCACGAGGAGGAACGGACTCACCCCCATTTACTGCTTAGTCTTCTTCTGCTTATAATTTTGATTTCTTCTATGCTGATTTTTTGTCTTATGCTTAATGTTCTTCTGCTTTCTGTTCTTCTACTTTTGCTTCTTCTGCTTCTTGTTCTTCTGTCTTTTGTTCTGTATCTTGGTGGTTGTCTTCATGTTCTTTGTCCTCTTGGTCTTATTATTTAGGGTCATATTTCTGGTCTTCTTTGGTGTGGTCTTCAGGGTCGTCATCATCAGGGTCATCGTCATGGAGATCAATAAGGATTACCAAAGACAATTTCAAAAAGCTTGATCTTGGAAATGTAGCAGAAGGTACAAGAAGGCTGAGAAACTGGCGAGAACCAGCAGACAGTGCTGGCACCCGGATGGGTAGCAGAAGGAACAAGAGCTAATGGCACTACCGAGGACCAACTGACGGTGCTGGACCACGGTTACTAAGCAGAAGGTACCTGTGCTAAAAAGCACTACCAAGGACCAGCTGACGGTGCTGGACCTCGGATACCGAGATGGAGGCACCTAGGCCAAAGGCTGTGGCGAGAACCAGCAGACAGTGCTGGCACCCGGATGGGTAGCAGAAGGAACAAGAGCCAATGGCACTACCGAGGACCAACTGACGGTGCTGGACCACGGTTACTAAGCAGAAGGTACCTGTGCTAAAAAGCACTACCAAGGACCAGCTGACGGTGCTGGACCTCGGATACCGAGATGGAGGCACCTAGGCCAAAGGCTGTGGCGAGAACCAGCAGACAGTGCTGGCACCCGGATGGGTAGCAGAAGGAACAAGAGCCAATGGCACTACCGAGGACCAACTGACTGTGCTGGACCACGGTTACTAAGCAGAAGGTACCTGTGCTAAAAAGCACTACCAAGGACCAGCTGACGGTGCTGGACCTCGGATACCGAGATGGAGGCACCTAGGCCAAAGGCTGTGGCGAGAACCAGCAGACAGAGCTGGCACCCGGATGGGTAGCAGAAGGAACAAGAGTCAATGGCACTACCGAGGACCAACTGACGGTGCTGGTCCACGGTTACTAAGCAGAAGGTACATGTGCTAAAAAGCACTACCAAGGACCAGCTGACGGTGCTGGACCTCGGATACTGAGATGGAGGCACCTAGGCCAAAGGCTGTGGCGAGAACCAGCAGACAGTGCTGGGACCCGGGTGGGTAGCAGAAGGTACCCATTGAAAGCAAAGTAGCCAGGCCGCAAGCCGGCCGCAGTTACCGAAACCCACAGTCGTACAGGGGGTCCATGTCCCATTGGCACTACGGATCCAGTCTTCAGTGCCAGTTCCCGCAGCCCACATAGGAGTCACCTAAACTGCAGGCACCGTAGAGTCGGCTAACCCGGCCGCAAGACGACAGGACAACGGATTGGTGGCATAGTGACCTTGACACTACCCGGAAACAGCAGGCGTGCTGGAACCAGGCTGGGCAACAGGGAGTCCCCGTGCCAAAGACACTGCCGAGAACCAGGTGAAGGTGCTGGAACCCAGATGGGTAGAAAAAGCTACAAGAGCCAATGGCACTACCGAGGAACAGCTGACGGTGCTGGACCACGGTTACTAGGCAGGAGGTACCTGTGCTAGAAAGCACTACCAAGGACCAGCTGATGGTGCTGGACCTTGGATACTGAGATGGAGGCACCTAGGCCAAAGGCTCTGGCGAGAACCAGCAGACAGTGCTGGAACCCGGGTGGGTAGCAGAAGGTACCCATTGAAAGCAAAGTAGCCAGGCCGCAAGCCGGCCGCAGTTACCGAAACCCACAGTCCTACAGGGGGTCCATGTCCCATTGGCACTACGGATCCAGCCTTCAGTGCCAGTTCCCGCAGCCCACATAGGAGCCACCTAAACTGCAGGCACCGTAGAGTCGGCTAACCCGGCCGCAAGACGACAGGACAACGGATTGGTGGCATAGTGACCTTGACACTACCCAGAAACAGCAGGCGTGCTGGAACCAGGCTGGGCAACAGGGAGTCCCCGTGCCAAAGACACTACCGAGAACCAGGTGACGGTGCTGGAACCCAGATGGGTAGCAAAAGCTACAAGAGCCAATGGCACTACCGAGGAACAGCTGACGGTGCTGGACCACGGTTACTAGGCAGGAGGTACCTGTGCTAGAAAGCACTACCAAGGACCAGCTGACGGTGCTGGACCTCAGATACCGAGATGGAGGCACCTAGGCCAAAGGCTCTGGCGAGAACCAGCAGACAGTGCTGGAACCCAGGTGGGTAGCAGAAGGTACCCATTGAAAGCAAAGTAGCCAGGCCGCAAGCTGGCCGCAGTTACCGAAACCCACAGTCCTACAGGGGGTCCATGTCCCATTGGCACTACGGATCCAGCCTTCAGTGCCAGTTCCCGCAGCCCACATAGGAGTCACCTAAACTGCAGGCACCGTAGAGTCGGCTAACCCGGCCGCAAGACGACAGGACAACGGATTGGTGGCATAGTGACCTTGACACTACCCGGAAACAGCAGGCGTGCTGGAACCAGGCTGGGCAACAGGGAGTTCCCGTGCCAAAGACACTGCCGAGAACCAGGTGACGGTGCTGGAACCCAGATGGGTAGCAAAAGCTACAAGAGCCAATGGCACTACCGAGGAACAGCTGACGGTGCTGGAACACGGTTACTAGGCAGGAGGTACCTGTGCTAGAAAGCACTACCAAGGACCAGCTGACGGTGCTGGACCTCGGATACCGAGATGGAGGCACCTAGGCCAAAGGCTCTGGCGAGAACCAGCAGACAGTGCTGGAACCCGGGTGGGTAGCAGAAGGTACCCATTGAAAGCAAAGTAGCCAGGCCGCAAGCCGGCCGCAGTTACCGAAACCCACAGTCCTACAGGGGGTCCATGTCCCATTGGCACTACGGATCCAGCCTTCAGTGCCAGTTCCCGCAGCCCACATAGGAGTCACCTAAACTGCAGGCACCGTAGAGTCGGCTAACCCGGCCGCAAGACGACAGGACAACGGATTGGTGGCATAGTGACCTTGACACTACCTGGAAACAGCAGGCGTGCTGGAACCAGGCTGGGCAACAGGGAGTCCCCGTGCCAAAGACACTGCCGAGCACCAACTGGCGTTGTTGGAGCCCAGGGACAATCATGGTGTAGGCCGAGGCCAACTTGGTGGCAGTTTTAGATTGTTTGTAGGCTACAACAGACTGTCAACGTGCTCCAATTAGGCATCTGTCTCCACTCTGTTTCCAGGATTTCACGTGACCACCAACACCGCCAGTTTATGCGTACAGCAGCCGTCTGCCCAATCCACACGTGTTGCTGTGTTACTGGGATTCTGTAATGTCAGCAGATCCCCTGATGTGTGTCTGCCACTGTCTCCTGCTCTGTCCACATTCCCACCGCTTGCAGTGGGAAGGTGGACAGCGCAGGAGACAGTGGCGGACACATATTGGGGGATCTGCTGATGTTACAGAACCCCAGTAACACAGGAACACGTGTGGAATGCGTGGACGGCAACTGTGAGCAGCAACTGGCGGTGTTGGAGGTCAGGGGAAATACTAGAGACAGAGTGGAGACAGAGGCCAAATCAGAGAATGTTTAAATCTGAAGTAATTACAATTTGGAGGCCGCAGCAGTTTGCCCTCCACACAGTAGGGGATCAGCTGACGTTACTGAACCCCACTTTCACATGAACAAGTGTGTTTTTCTGTGTGGACAGCACTTCCGAGCACCAACTGGCGGTGTTGGAGCCCAGGGACAATCATGGTGCAGGCCGAGGCCTACTAGGAGCCAGGTGTAAAGCTGAGGTATTTTGACTTTGGAGGGAGCAGGACACTTTGCCCTCCACACAGCAGGGGATCAGCTGACGTTACCGAACCCCACTTTCACATGAACGAGTGTGTTTTTCTGTGTGGACAGCACTTCTGAGCACCAACTAGCGTTGTTGGAGCCCAGGGAGAACCAGGGTGCAGGCCGAGGCCTACTTGGTGGCAGTTTTAGATTGTTTGTAGGCTACAACAGACTGTCAACGTGCTCCAATTAGGCATCTGTCTCCACTCTGTTTCCAGGATTTCACGTGACTACCAACACCGCCAGTTTATGCGTACAGTAGCCGTCTGCCCAATCCACACGTGTTCCTGTGTTACTGGTGTTCTGTAATGTCAGCAGATCCCCTGATGTTTGTCTGGCAATGTCTCCTGCTCTGTCCACATTCCCACCACTTGCAGTGGGAAGGTGGACAGCGCAGGAGACAGTGCCGGACACACATTGGGGGATCAGCTCACGTTACAGAACACCAGGAACACAGGAACAAGTGTGGAATGCGTGGACGGCAACTGTGAGCAGGAACTGGCGGTGTTGGAGGTCAGGGGAAATACTAGAGACAGAGTGGAGACAGAGGCCAAATCATAGAATGTTTAAATCTGAAGTAGTTACAATTTGGAGGCAGCAGCAGTTTTCCCTCCACACAGCAGGGGATCAGCTGACGTTACCGAACCCCACTTTCACATGAACGAGTGTGTTTTTCTGTGTGGACAGCACTTCCGAGCACCAACTAGCGTTGTTGGAACCCAGGGACAATCATGGTGCAGGCCGAGGCCTACTAGGAGCCAGGTGTAAAGCTGAGGTATTTTGACTTTGGAGGGAGCGGGACACTTTGCCCTCCACACAGCAGGGGATCAGCTGACATTACTGACCCCCACTTTCACATGAACGAGTGTGTTTTTCTATGTGGACAGCACTTCCGAGCACCAACTAGCGTTGTTGGAACCCAGGGACAATCATGGTGCAGGCCGAGGCCTACTAGGAGCCAGGTGTAAAGCTGAGGTATTTTGACTTTGGAGGGAGCGGGACACTTTGCCCTCCACACAGCAGGGGATCAGCTGACGTTACTGACCCCCACTTTCACATGAACGAGTGTGTTTTTCTGTGTGGACAGCACTTCCGAGCACCAACTAGCGTTGCTGGAACCCAGGGACAATCATGGTGCAGGCCGAGGCCTACTAGGAGCCAGGTGTAAAGCTGAGGTATTTTGACTTTGGAGGGAGCGGGACACTTTGCCCTCCACACAGCAGGGGATCAGCTGACGTTACTGACCCCCACTTTCACATGAACGAGTGTGTTTTTCTTTGTGGACAGCACTTCTGAGCACCAACTAGCATTGTTGGAGCCCAGGGAGAACCAGGGTGCAGGCCGAGGCCTACTTGGTGGCAGTTTTAGATTGTTTGTAGGCTACAACAGACTGTCAACGTGCTCCAATTAGGCATCTGTCTCCACTCTGTTTCCAGGATTTCACGTGACTACCAACACCACCAGTTTATGCGTACAGTAGCCGTCTGCCCAATCCACACGTGTTCCTGTGTTACTGGTGTTCTGTAATGTCAGCAGATCCCCTGATGTTTGTCTGCCAATGTCTCCTGCTCTGTCCACATTCCCACCACTTGCAGTGGGAAGGTGGACAGCGCAGGAGACAGTGCCGGACACACATTGGGGGATCAGCTCACGTTACAGAACACTAGGAACACAGGAACAAGTGTGGAATGCGTGGACGGCAACTGTGAGCAGGAACTGGCGGTGTTGGAGGTCAGGGGAAATACTAGAGACAGAGTGGAGACAGAGGCCAAATCAGAGAATGTTTAAATCTGAAGTAGTTACAATTTGGAGGCCGCAGCAGTTTGCCCTCCACACAGCAGGGGATCAGCTGACGTTACCGAACCCCACTTTCACATGAACGAGTGTGTTTTTCTGTGTGGACAGCACTTCCGAGCACCAACTAGCGTTGTTGGAACCCAGGGACAATCATGGTGCAGGCAGAGGCCTACTAGGAGCCAGGTGTAAAGCTGAGGTATTTTGACTTTGGAGGGAGCAGGACACTTTGCCCTCCACACAGCAGGGGATCAGCTGACATTGCTGACCCCCACTTTCACATGAACGAGTGCGTTTTTCTGTGTGGACAGCACTTCTGAGCACCAACTAGCGTTGTTGGAGCCCAGGGAGAACCAGGGCGCAGGCCGAGGCCTACTTGGTGGCAGTTTTAGATTGTTTGTAGGCTACAACAGACTGTCAACGTGCTCCAATTAGGCATCTGTCTCCACTCTGTTTCCAGGATTTCACGTGACTACCAACACCGCCAGTTTATGCGTACAGTAGCCGTCTGCCCAATCCACACGTGTTCCTGTGTTACTGGTGTTCTGTAATGTCAGCAGATCCCCTGATGTTTGTCTGGCAATGTCTCCTGCTCTGTCCACATTCCCACCACTTGCAGTGGGAAGGTGGACAGCGCAGGAGACAGTGCCGGACACACATTGGGGGATCAGCTCACGTTACAGAACACCAGGAACACAGGAACAAGTGTGGAATGCGTGGACGGCAACTGTGAGCAGGAACTGGCGGTGTTGGAGGTCAGGGGAAATACTAGAGACAGAGTGGAGACAGAAGCCAAATCAGAGAATGTTTAAATCTGAAGTAGTTACAATTTGGAGGCAGCAGCAGTTTTCCCTCCACACAGCAGGGGATCAGCTGACATTACCGAACCCCACTTTCACATGAACGAGTGTGTTTTTCTGTGTGGACAGCACTTCCGAGCACCAACTGGCGGTGTTGGAGCACAGGGACAATCATGGTGCAGGCCGAGGCCTACTAGGAGCCAGGTGTAAAGCTGAGGTATTTTGACTTTGGAGGGAGCAGGACACTTTGCCCTCCACACAGCAGGGGATCAGCCGACGTTACCGAACCCCACTTTCACATGAACGAGTGTGTTTTTCTGTGTGGACGGCACTTTCGAGCAACAACTGACGATGTTGGAGCCCAGGGATAGTCATTTTGTAGGCTGAGGCCTACTTGGAGGCAGTTTAAGATAAGACGTTGTTTGAATTTGGAGGCAGCAGCAGTTTGCCCTCCACACAGCAGGGGATCAGCTGACATTACTGACCCCCACTTTCACATGAACAAGTGTCTTTTTCTGTGTGGACAGCACTTCCGAGCACCAACTAGCGTTGTTGGAGCCCAGGGAGAACCAGGGTGCAGGCCGAGGCCTACTTGGTGGCAGTTTTAGATTGTTTGTAGGCTACAACAGGCTGTCAGCCTGCTCCAATTAGGCATCTGCCTTCACTCTGTTTCCAGGATTTCACGTGACCACCAACACCGCCAGTTTATGCGTAGGGTAGCCGTCTGCCCAATCCACACGTGTTCCTGTGTTACTGGGATTCTGTAATGTCAGCAGATCCCCTGATGTGTGCCTGCCACTGTCTCCTGCTCTGTCCACATTCCCACCGCTTGCAGTGGGAAGGTGGACAGCGCAGGAGACAGTGGCGGACACACATTGGGGGATCTGCTGACGTAACAGAACCCCAGTAACACAGGAACACGTGTGGAATGCGTGGACGGCAACTGTGAGCAGGAACTGGCGGCGTTGGAGGTCAGGGGAAATACTAGAGACAGAGTGGAGACAGAGGCCAAAACAGAGAATGTTTAAATCTGAAGTAGCTAAAATTTGGAGGCAGCAGCAGTTTGCCCGCCACACAGCAGGGGATCAGCTGACGTTACCGAACCAAACTTTCACATGAACGAGTGTGTTTTTCTGTGTGGACAGCACTTCTGAGCACCAACTGGCGTTGTCGGAGCCCAGGGAAAATTAGGTAGTAGGCCGAGGCCTACTTGGAGCCAGGTGTAAATCTGAGGTTGTTTGACTGTGGAGGGAGCAGGACACTTTGCCATACACACAGCAGGGGATCAGCTGACGTTACCGAACCCCACTTACACATGAGCGAGTGTTTTGTCTGTGCGGACAGCACTAGAGTTGAGCAAAACGGGTCGAAAAAATTCAAAAGTCGCCGACTTTTTGCAAAGTCGGGTTTCATGAAACGAAACCCGACCCTAGGATGAGGTCGGCCACGAGGTCGGCGACTTATGCGCCAAAGTCGCGTTTCAAAAGTTTGTTTTGCGCTCTTTTTCAGCCAATCAGGATCCACGGACACTGTGGGCAACGTGATGACATAGGCACGGGTCACCACCATCTTTCAGAAGGGCATGCAAGTGATTGGCTTGCTTTGGTGGGCGTCACAGGGGGTATAAAAGGGCGTGCACGCCGACCGCCATCTTACTTCTGCCGATCTCAGTATAGGGAGAGGTTGCTGCTGATTCTGTAGGGCGAGCGTTAGGCAGGGAAGAAGACCAAAAAACTGCTTCTGCTGCTAGCGATTTGGCCTGCACAACACACCAGTCACTGTGTGTGCAGTGCAAGGGGAGGCTATATAGTGGTGTATCAGTGGTATTGGTTGTTGGGCTGCCTTCTAAGGCTTCCTGACAGGCTGGCATTGCTGTTTACCCACTGCTCCGCAAACTGCTTTTTTAATAGCAATCCAATCTCCCTTATCCTCTAGTCACTTTGGTCACAGCTGTGCCATCGAGCCTGTCACATAGCGCTCAGATATTCATTGGGCCTCAAACTGCTTTTTTAAAAGCAATCCCAATTTTTTTTTTTTGTCCTGCTGAGAAGAAAAAAAAACTGCTTCTGCTGCTGATAGCAATTTGGCCTGCACAACACACCAGTCACTGTGTGTGCAGTGCAAGGGGAGGCTATATTGTGGTGTATCAGTGGTGTTGGTTGTTGGGCTGCCTTTTAAGGCTTCCTGACAGGCTGGCATTGCTGTTTACCCACTGCTCCGCAAACTGCTTTTTTAAAAGCAATCCAATCTCCCTTATCCTCTAGTCACTTAGGTCACAGCTGTGCCATCGAGCCTGTCACATAGCGCTCAGATATCAGTGGGCCTCACACAATCCAAAAGTGTCCAGTGTCCAAAAGGGTGTGCAGAGATTCAAAATCTCACTTATCCTCTAGTCACTTAGGTCAAAGCTGTGCCATCGAGCCTGTCACATAGCGCTCAGATATCAGTGGGCCTCACACAATCCAAAAGTGTCCAGTGTCCAAAAGTGTGTGCAGAGATTCAAAATCTCACTTATCCTCTAGCCACTTAGGTCACAGCTGTGCCATCGAGCCTGTCACATAGCGTTCAGATATCAGTGGGCCTCACACAATCCAAAAGTGTCCAGTGTCCAAAAGTGTGTGCAGAGATTCAAAATCTCACTTATCCTCTAGTCACTTAGGTCACAGCTGTGCCATCGAGCCTGTCACATAGCGCTCAGATATTCATTGGGCCTCACACAATCCAAAAGTGTCCAGTGTCCAAAAGTGTGTGCAGAGATTCAAAATCTCACTTATCCTCTAGTCACTTAGGTCACAGCTGTGCCATCAGGCCTGTCACATAGTGCTCAGATATCAGTGGGCCTCACACAATCCAAAAGTGTCCAGTGTCCAAAAGTGTGTGCAGAGATTCAAAATCTCACTTATCCTCTAGTCACTTAGGTCACAGCTGTGCCATCGAGCCTGTCACATAGCGCTCAGATATCAGTGGGCCTCACACAATCCAAAAGTGTCCAGTGTCCAAAAGTGTGTGCAGAGATTCAAAATCTCACTTATCCTCTAGTCACTTAGGTCACAGCTGTGCCATCGAGCCTGTCACATAGCGCTCAGATATTCATTGGGCCTCTCACAATCCAAAAGTGTCCAGTGTCCAAAAGTGTGTGCAGAGATTCAAAATCTCACTTATCCTCTAGTCACTTAGGTCACAGCTGTGCCATCGAGCCTGTCACATAGCGCTCAGATATCAGTGGGCCTCACACAATCCAAAAGTGTCCAGTGTCCAAAAGTGTGTGCAGAGATTCAAAATCTCACTTATCCTCTAGTCACTTAGGTCACAGCTGTGCCATCGAGCCTGTCACATAGCGCTCAGATATCAGTGGGCCTCACACAATCCAAAAGTGTCCAGTGTCCAAAAGTGTGTGCAGAGATTCAAAATCTCACTTATCCTCTAGTCACTTAGGTCACAGCTGTGCCATCGAGCCTGTCACATAGCGCTCAGATATTCATTGGGCCTCACACAATCCAAAAGTGTCCAGTGTCCAAAAGTGTGTGCAGAAATTCAAAATCTCCCCTGTCCTATAGACACCTTGTACCTTGTTTTACATACTATATAGTTTGTTGGATTTTGTCTACATTTCTACCAAAAATGAGGAAGGCTGGTGGAAGAGGCCGTGGAATTGGGCGGGGGTTGGCAGCTGGTAATGATGGTGTTGGTGGTGGATCTGATGGTAGTGGCAAGAGCAAAATAGGACCGAATGCAGGAGGTGTTGAGCCTGCGTCATCGACTGGCTACATAAGGCCTCGAACACTTAGTTTTCTAGGAGTTGGCAAACCGCTTTTAAAGCCAGAGCATCAGGAAAAAGTTTTGTCTTACATTGCTGACTCAGCCTCCAGCACTATCGCCTCCTCTTCTTCAGTTGTAAAAAGTAAAAGCACTGAGTCGTCATTGGAGGCTCATGTTCATGAACCACACCTTTCCTTGTGTCCTTCACCCCAACCAAGATTGAAGGATGACGCAGGCCATACTACTGATTACTCCATGGAGCTGTTTTCACATACCATGCCTGGATTATCAAGTCAAATGGTGAATTACCCAGGCCAAGATGAATCTGACATGGAGTGCACTGATGCACAGCCGCTGATGGATGATTCTGATGGTACATTCACTCAGAGCACAACATTGTCCTCGCAGTGTACAGAGCCAGATTCTGACCCTGATGAGACTCAGGTGCCCCTTCCCGCACACTATACCACCATACACGGTGACACAGAGGAAGGTGCACATGACATAGAAGAGGAGGTGATGGATGACCCAGTTGTTGACCCAGATTGGCATCCATTGGGGGAAGAGGGTGCTGCTTCCAATAGCTCAGATGAGGAGCATCCACAGCAGACATCGACATCGCAACAGCTGTTATCTGGCAGGCCCGGAGCACTCCAAAGACAGGTTCCAAACATCAAAAGAGTTGCTGGACAGCTTGTCCAGAGGGTCAAAAGATCACAGCGTGCTAGGCCGCAAAATGTCTGCCAAAGTAGGAAGAGTGCAGTGTGGCACTTCTTTGAACAAAATCCTCATGATCAGGCCAAGGTTATCTGTAAGAAGTGCGCAAAGACCTTTAGCCGAGGGAAAAATCTGAAAAATTTGAATACCAGTTGCATGCTTAGAAATTTAACCAGCATGCACTTGCAAGCGTGGACACAACACCAAACCTCAAGTGCCACATGTGCAACTGATCACAACGAAGGTAGTCATCAACGCTACATTGTTTCCCCCACTGTAAGCCCACCGGTTAGCACAGCAGCAAATGTTGAGGTGTCGTTGCAAGGCCACAGCAGTCAGGGAATCCCACTGTTATATCAACGAAAGACTGATTCTAGGCCATCAGAAAGAACACCAACTCCATCACCATCATCAACCCTCTCTCAGTCCGCCCTGTCCACCGCTACTTCCACCATATGCAGCTCTCAAGTCCAGCTCACCCTCCCAGACACTATGAGTAGGTCAGGAAAGTACTCAGTCTCTCATCCGCGTACACTGGGTTTGAACGCCCACATTGCCAAACTAATCTCGTTTGAGATGATGCCCTTTCAGTTGGTGAAAAGCACAGCTTTCCGCGAACTCATGGCCTATGCAGTACCACGCTATGACCTACCCAGTCGCCACTTCTTCTCTCGCAAAGCCATCCCAGCCCTCCACCATCATGTGAAAGACCGCATTGTCCATGCACTCAAGCAGTCAGTGAGCGGAAAGGTGCACCTCACAACTGATGCATGGTCCAGTTGGCATGGCCAGGGCCATTACGTGTCCATCACTGCACACTGGGTTAATGTGGTGGATGCAGGGACCACAGGGGACAGCGGTGGTGGGACAGTGCTGCCTAGCCCACGGTATAGGAAACAGTTGGCTGTAGGCGTTCCACCCTCCTCCTCCTCCTCCTCCTCCAGAAGCGAAAGCTCGTCCACAGAGCGCAGTCATACGAGCACTCCATCTGCAGCTGCCACTGTTGCACACGATGTGTCCCCCTATCGAGCAGCTAGTGGAAAGCGTCAGCAGGCTGTGTTGCAGATGATGTGTTTGGGCGACAGACATACCGCCGAGGTGCTGGCCGAGTACTTGAAGCGACAAACTGAGTCATGGCTGGGCAGTGTACATCTTGAGGCAGGCAAGGTAGTTAGTGATAACGGCCGTAATTTTGTGGCAGCCATAGCCCTTTCAAAACTCAGCCACATACCTTGCTTGGCTCACACCTTGAACCTGGTGGTGCAGTGCTTCCTCAAAAATTATCCGGAGTTAACAGCCCTGCTCCAGAAGGTGCGAAGACTGTGCGCGCACATCCGCCGGTCGCCTGTACACTCCGTTCGTATGCAGAAGCTGCAGCGATTGCTCCACCTTCCCAACCACCGCCTCATTATCGACATTGCAACAAGGTGGAACTCCACCCTGCACATGGTGGAGCGGCTGTGCGAGCAGAGGCAGGCCATAATGCATTTGTGGGAGGATACACGGCCAGGCACTTTGAGAGCAGACATGGAGTTGACAGGTGTGCAGTGGTTGAGGAATGCACACGGCTGGTAAGCGCAGACGACGCCATCCTAAGCATGAGCATCCCACTTATGCGTCTGCTCATGCAAACTTTGACGCACCTTAAGGAGCAGGCGTCTGCAGCCAATGTTGATGAGGAGGAAGAGGAGGAGGGAATCCTTGATGACATTCAGCCATTGTCTGCTCAGGGACCTCTCCTGGACGAGGTGGAGGAAGAAGAGGAGGAGGAGGATGATGATGGGGATGATTACTTAGGGGAGGAGGATGCATCTCGTGGGGCAAGTAAAAATGTTGGCGTGGCAAGGTCTGGTACAGGGTTTGTGCGTGACTGGAGGGAGGTGGATTTGCCAGAAAGTGCTCCTCCAACCAGCACTCGCAGTGCATCATTGACACCGGGAACATTGGCCCACATGTCAGATTATGCCTTGCGGATCCTAAAAAGGGACCCCCGCATTGCCAAAATGATGAACGATGATGACTACTGGTTGGCCAGCATCCTGGATCCATGCTATAAAGGCAAATTACAAAACATCATGCCACAGGAGAACCTTGACCTAATATTGGCTAATAAACAAGCAACTCTGGTAAATCGGTTGCTTGAGGCATTCCCAGCACACAGCAGCGGTGATGGTTCTCACACGAGCCGTACGGGCCGGGGGCAGCTTGGCAGAGGTGTTCGTGGTGCACACAGCAGAAGTGGCGTTGGAGACAGGGGTTTCATGACAATGTTGTGGACTGATTTTTCAAATACCGCTCACACAACTGGTAATACTGCATCGATGGAAAGTGACAGGAGACAGCAGTTGTCAACCATGGTTACAAACTACTTTTCCTCCCATATCGATGTTCTCCCACACAGGTCATTCCCCTTTGACTATTGGGCCGCTAAACTGGACACCTGGCCTGAATTGGCCCAATATGCCTTACAGGAGCTCGCTTGCCCAGCTGCAAGTGTGCTATCGGAAAGAGTCTTCAGTGCAGCTGGATCAATCCTGACAGAAAAAAGGACCCGTCTGTCAACCCAAAATGTGGATGATCTAACCTTCATTAAAATGAACCATGCATGGGTTTCCAAGGATTTTGTCCCACCTTCCCCTGATGACACATAGGGTGACAGAAAAATGGCTTGCTTTGGTTCACCTCTTCCTGGGACTTGACCTATTTCGCCTTTTGCATCAGCTGAATGTCCAACATCAACATATGCCACTTTCTAAAACTCCCTAACTGTGCTGCCTCCCTCCCCATGGCCGGGGTCACCACCTAGCGCACGACACCGTGCGAGTGCCGTTGCCCTGGACAGGTGGGTAGGCTGACTCTTGGGCGCGGGCACTGGCACAGGGTCCCTCATAGTGCAATCAAGTGTCTCTGACGGTGGTGGTGCACACCCGCCGTCAGACACACCGCTGTACTATGAGGGGCCCAGTGCCAGTACCGACGCCCACGAGTGGGCCCCCCTTGCTTGGGCAGGGCCCCAGCATTTGCAATCTTTACCTCTCCCTGCTCCTCCGCTGTGTAATCTGGGCCATCAAATCCATACTGTGCCTGACACCGTCTGAGCCTGCCTCCTGAGACATATATTTTGAATGTGTACGCTATCCATACATGTTATCCGGGGATACGGTACCCTTTCTAACCTTTGTGCAATCACGTGCAATCCATACTGGGCCTAAGACCGTCTGAGCCTGCCTCCTGAGACATATATTTTGAATGTGTACGCTATCCATACATGTTATCCGGGGATACGGTACCCTTTCTAACCTTTGTGCAATCACGTGCAATCCATACTGGGCCTAAGACCGTCTGAGCCTGCCTCCTGAGACATATATTTTGAATGTGTACGCTATCCATACATGTTATCCGGGGATACGGTACCCTTTCTAACCTTTGTGCAATCACGTGCAATCCATACTGGGCCTAACACCGTCTGAGCCTGCCTCCTGAGACATATATTTTGAATGTGTACGCTATCCATACATGTTATCCGGGGATACGGTACCCTTTCTAACCATTGTGCAATCACGTGCAATCCATACTGGGCCTAACACCGTCTGAGCCTGCCTCCTGAGACATATATTTTGAATGTGTACGCTATCCATACATGTTATCCGGGGATACGGTACCCTTTCTAACCTTTGTGCAATCACGTGCAATCCATACTGGGCCTAACACCGTCTGAGCCTGCCTCCTGAGACATATATTTTGAATGTGTACGCTATCCATACATGTTATCTGGGGATACGGTACCCTTTCTAACCTTTGTGCAATCACGTGTAATCCATACTGGGCGTGAGAACGGCTGGCGAGCTGTTAAGAAAGCTACAGCACCTGTGGTTTGCACACGTAAGTTTTTCATTTTTTCAGGAATGACGGTTAGGCCTAATTCCGGAACTGCAGTTGACCTGCACTTACTGGGAAATCATTGTTCGCTGGTAATAATTGTAATCAGTGATCCCCATCACTAACGTTGTTCAGCGGGTTATCTGCACCTGTAAGCGACAAACGCTGGCCTTTTCAGTGTAGCGCACATGCAGCCACGGACATGTAAGGGCATGACACACCAGTTATTGGCCAATCTCATGTTCCAGAGCCTCACGTGTCCCTCTAGTAAGCCGGACTCGGACCGCGGGGCATGACGGAGTCTCGTTCGTTAACGGAATTAAGCTTGCAATGTGTGCATCTGTTCTGTAGCTGGCATGGTTGAGGTTTCCCAGGTGGAGTCGAATTTAACCGTAGGTTCCACTCCTGGTGGTGCCCTTCTGGACATTCCTTTAAGGTTCAGCTTTGCAACCATACTGCCCACGTAAAACAAACACTTTGCCTTCATGAACGCTGTTTGGAGGGTCATGACTCGTGGGAATAACGCCGCCCAATCAGTTAACCTGCTAGAGAGATCCTTCGTTGCTCCCAAGCATGACATCACACTCCCTAGGAGGAAGGTAATGCCACTGTGGCAACCGTACTCCTGGGGGCGACACAAGTGCACTGATGCCCAGCCACTGCTCGATGAATCTGCTGGTACATTGACCCAGACCACTACATTCCCCTCGCACGCTACACGGCCTGAATCTGACCCTGATGAAACTCAGGTTACCCTTTCCATATACAGTTCCATCTTACACGGTGACAAAGAGGAAGCTGCAGATGAAAGTGCAGGTTCGGCCCACCCGCCATCAGACACACCACCGTACTATCAGGGGCCCTGTGCCAATGCCGTCGCCAACGAGTGGGCCCCCCCTGCTTGCTCAGGATCACAGCACTTGCAAGGTTGAAATACTGTGCAGTGAGATGGAAGATGGGGACGACGAGGAGTCCAGACTAGTACAGGGATTCCCTAGCGAGGAGACTTATTTGATTGTTTTCAATGTTGGGACAGCAATTTTTGGGGAGCACGTTACTCTGGAGAATGATAGATGGGGCCCACCATACACTGGAACATTCCAAAGGTGGACATCAGACACTGGAGCAGCATTTACAGGGCCCATTATACACTAGAGCATTAGAAATGGGGCCCATTATGTTTGGAGCATTATTTGGGCCCATAAGACAGTGGAGCTTCATCCATGGGGACCAACATATACTGTAGCATTATGTGGAGCTCATCATATACTGTTTCAAACATTATATGGGACCAATGATTCTGTATGGAGAAATAGATGGGCCTCGTCATGAGATGTAAAAAGTGAAGTATTTTTCATTGTACTATACCGCTATTTCTCTGCCGTATCGGAGCATGATCATTGATGAGTTGTGGTATGTGTTAAAGGGGCGCTCTTTTGCCCAGGGCACATGAACACCTGCAGCCAGCCCTCCCCCCCCACAACTTTAGCCAAATAACCCCCATTTTTCAGTGCGTAACTTGTATTATGAAGTTAATTAAGGTTGACAAGCTTAAGTAAGAAGAATTGATGCTTTTGGCATTCAAATGGGCACTGTAGGTGTGTTTCCTGTCCTCTTCTCACTGCCGACTTTTATTCCCCATTGACTTACATTGGGTTTCGTGTTTCGGGACGACCCCGACTTTTCCCTATAATCGTACGATCTTGCTCGACCCGACTTTTGGAAAAGTCGGGTTTCACGAAACGAAACGCGACCCTAAAAAACCAAAAGTCGCTCAACTCTAGACAGCACTTCTGAGCACCAACTGGTGGTGTCGGAGCCCAGGGAAAATGAGGTAGTAGGCCGAGGCCTACTTGGAGCCAGGTGTAAATCTAAGGATGTTTGACTGTGGAGGGAGCAGGACACTTTGCCATACACACAGCAGGGGATCAGCTGACGTTACCGAACCCCACTTACACATGAGCGAGTGTTTTGTCTGTGCAGACAGCACTTCTGAGCACCAACTGGCGGTGTCGGAGCCCAGGGAAAATGAGGTAGTAGGCCGAGGCCTACTTGGAGCCAGGTGTAAATCTGAGGTTGTTTGACTGTGGAGGGAGCAGGACACTTTGCCATACACACAGCAGGGGATCAGCTGACGTTACCGAACCCCACTTACACATGAGCGAGTGTTTTGTCTGTGCGGACAGCACTTCTGAGCACCAACTGGCGGTGTCGGAGCCCAGGGAAAATCAGGTAGTAGGCCGAGGCCTACTTGGTGGCAGTTTGCGATTGTTTCTAGACTACTACTAACTGTCAACGTACTCCAATTAGGCCTCTGTCTTCACTCTGTTTCGAGTATTTCCTCTGGCTTCCAACCACGCCAGTTGCTGCTCTGAAATGCCGTCTGCACAACCGACACTTGTTCCTGTGTTACTGGGGTTCTGTAACAGCAGCTTCACCCTAGAGGTGAGTCAGGCAATGTCTCCTGCTCTGTCCACATTTCCACTACAAGTAGTGGGAATGTAGACAAAGCAGGAGACATTGCCGTGCTCAACTCTGGAGATGAGCAGATGTTACAGGACCCAGGTACCACAGGAACAAGTGTGGATTGTGCAGACGGCACTTGACAGCAGAAACAGGCGGTGTTGTAGGCCGGAGGAAATACTCAAAACAGAGTGGAGACAGAGGGCAAATCAGAGAACATATTAAATCAGAGGTAGTCAGAAGTTGTAGGCAGCAGGAGAGTTTGCCGTACACACAGCAGGGGATCAGCTGACGTTACCGAACCCCACTTACACATGAGCGAGTGTTTTGTCTGTGCGGACAGCACTTCTGAGCAACAACGGGCGTTGCTGTAGCCCAGGAAATAAAGTTCAGGTCATAGAAACATGAACACAACAGGAGACCTGGATCCGGTTGCCAGCCAATTATTTATTCTGGAAGAGGACTGGCAAATTCAGGTGAGATCCAGGCCTTGTTCATTTTCACAAAAGTAAGCCGGTCAACATTATCGGCAGATAGTCGCGTGCGACGGTCTGTTACCACACCACCTGCAGCACTAAAGACACGTTCCGATAATACACTGGCAGCAGGGCAAGCCAGCACCTCCAATGCATACTGGCTAAGCTCTGGCCATGTATCCAGCTTAGAGACCCAATACTTGAACGGGGAAGAGCCGTCTGGGAGAACACTAACAGGGCACGACAAGTAGTCTGTCACCATCTGACGGAAACGTTGCCTCCTGCTGACTGGAGCCGTCTGTGATGGTGTAGCCGTTTGTGGCGGTCCCACAAAACTTTTCCACATTTGGGCCATACTGGCCTTGCCTTGTCCTGCGGCACTACCTCTGCTACCTCTTTGTGCAGAGCTTCCTCCACTGCCTCTACCCACATGGCTGGTTTGAAAAGCACTACCAGCAACACTTGTGGGGGGAATGGAGAACATGATGGCCTGCACAAGTGTTTCTTGGTACTCCTGCATTTTTCGCTCCCGGTTCAACTGTGGTATGAGGCTTTGTAAGTTGTCCCGGTAGCGAGGATCTAGGAGGGTGTACACCCAATAATCAGCCGTGTGGAGAATGTTGGCGATGCGGCGGTCATTTAACAAGCACTGCAGCATGAAATCAACCATGTGCTGCAGACTGCCAACTGGACCGGAAACGCTGTCCCCAGCTTGAGGCAGCATCTCTGCCTGCTCAGCATCACCCCACCCTCGCTGTACACACTGACTACTAGAGCCTTGTGTACCTCCCTCCTCTGGAGAGATGTGTTCCTCCTCCTCCATTGACTCCTCGTCATCCTCCTCACTAAGTGTCCCCTGCCTGGGCCTTTGTGTGGAAGCACGTTGCGCAGACTTGCCAGAAGCAGATGGCATTTCTGACTGCTCATCCTCGACCTCCTCAAAAACCTCCTCACTTAGTGCTTGTAAGGTTTTTTGAAGCAGACAGATGAGGGGGACAGTCATGCTGATTAGTGCATCATCTGCACTGGCCATCCGCGTGGAGTCATCGAAGGCACGCAAAACTTGGCAGATGTCCCTCATAGTGGCCCACTCAGTGGTGGTGAAGTGTGTCCGGCGCACAGTGCGACTTGTTTGCGCCTGATGCAGCTGGTACTCCATTACTGCTGCCTGCTGCTCACACAACCGCTCCAACATATGTAACGTTGAATTCCACCTGGTGGGGAGGTCACATATGATGCGATGTTCTGGCAGGCGGAATCGGCGTTGCAGAGATGCAATGCACGATCTTGCCATGCTGGAACACCGCAAGTGAGCACACTCTAGGCGAACCTTGTGCAGCAGTGCATCAAGATCCGGATAGTCCCTCAGAAAGCTCTGCACGACCAAATTGAGCACGTGTGCCAGACATGGTATGTGAGTGAGGTTGCCTAGGCCCAGAGCTGCCACTAGATTTCGGCCATTGTCACTCACTACCAAACCTGGCTGGAGATTCGCTGGCACAAACCACACATCGCTCTCCTGCTTGATGGCATTCCAGAGCTCCTGTGCTGTGTGGCTCCGATTCCCCAAAGAAATTAATTTAAGGACGGCCTGTTGACGTTTGGCCACACCTGTGCTCATATCTGGCCTAACAGGCTCACGCAGTGCTGATTCCGAGGAACTAGAGTAGGAGGAGGACTCAATATGTACAGACTGCATTCCTGCAATCCTTGGATTTGGCAGAATACGTACAGAGCCACTCTCCAGATCTGTACCCGGCTCCACAACATTGACCCAATGGGCAGTGAGGGAAAGGTATCGTCCCTGTCCATGGCTACTGGTCCACGCATCGGTGGTCAGGTGGACCTTGCTACTGACGGCATTTAGTAGCGCATTTTTAATTTTTCCCTCCACATGCTTTTGCAGGGCAGGGACAGCTTGCCTGCTGAAATAAAAGTGGCTGGGCACATTGTATTGTGGAACTGCCAATGACATAAAGTTCCGGAAGGTGTCAGTCTCCACCAGCCTGAATGACAGCATCTCAAGGGCAAGTAGTTTGGCAATGCCGGCATTCAGAGCCAGTGCTCGGGGATGGTTTGCCGAGTATGGCAGATTTTTCTCCCATGCCTGTGCTACCGATTGCTGGTGAGTGGCCTGGGAGTGTGCTGATGACTGCGAACGTGGTTCAGTGGGTGGAATTTCACTGGGTCTCTGGACAACAGTGGCAGTGGTTCTTCCATGGCGTTCCAGTGAGGAAGCCGAACCAGCTGTGTGTGAGCTGGGGGAAGAGGCCCCAACACGAGCTGAAGAGGTGGTAGGTGCTGCTGAAGGTTGGCCTACATCTTCAGTGTGTCTGTGTAACTCCACCTCGTGCTTGGTACGCACATGTTTCCACATATTTGTGGTATTGAGGTTGCTCACATTTTTCCCTCCTTTCACTTTCTGATGACACAGCTTGCATTTGACAAAGCAAATGTCATCTGCAACTGTGTCAAAAAAAGACCACGCACTGCAAGTCCTGGGAGCGCCCGTTTTGTGTTTTGGAAGAGGATTGCTCCTCATGGGTGCCAAAGTGGAGGCTACAGGCAACCAAGCCTGCCCCCGCCCTCTCCCTCCTCTTTTGGCCGTTCAGGGAATCTCTTCCTCAGAGCTGCTCCCACCACCTTACTGTGGCTGACGCCATGATGGGTCAAGGACCTCATCATCTCCACTCCCCTCTTCAAGCACCGGCTGGTCCAGGGTTGTCTCACCAGCACCGTACGCACCAGAAATTGGCAACTGAGTCTCATCATCATCTGATGCATACTGAGGTGTGCTGACCATAGGCACTGGCCCACCCGCCTCTTCAGATTCAAAGGGACAAAGCAGTTGCGCATCACTGCATACTCCCTCTTCTTCACGCTCTAGAATGCTGCTTGGCTGGCCACCTCTTTCCAAGCCAACAGATTCTGAGAACAGAAGTAAAGATTGAGATGGCTCCTGTCCAGGGCTCTCAGACTGCCTGGGCAATTTGGCAGGTGGTGAAGAGACAGATGGTTGCTCTTCAGTGCTCTGGCCTTGGGAGGATGCGGAAGTCATTGAAGTGGATACGTTAGCTGCCATCCATCCAACAACGGCTTCAATTTGTTCGTCACGCAGCAGTGGGGTACGGCGAGGTCCTACAAAGCTGCGCATGAAGGACTGTTGCCTGGTAAAAGTGGGGGATGCCGGGTCACTGGTGGCCGCAGCAGATACCGAATCCCCACGTCCTCTCCCTGCTGAATCCCCCCGTCCTCTCCCTGCTGAAACTCCACGGCCACGACCACGTGCCTTACTCCCTGCCTTCTTCATCTTGGTAGACTGATAAAGATAGGCAGAAAAGTAAAAAAGGGGTGGCTTAGTGTTCTTATTCCTGAACACCTGCTAACCAGTATAAGAAACACTAATTTGGCTAAGAGTGTGTGTACTACACTTTAATATGATCTAATGTGGCCTAGACAACTGTAAAGTGGAGTGTTTGGTGAACTTTATTTCCTTTTTTTTTGGGTGGGGGAAAGGAAAGGATGTGACCAAAGTTTTGAAAGCTACAAAGCTGCGCATGAAGGACTGTTGCCTGGTAAAAGTGGGGGATGCCGGGTCACTGGTGGCCGCAGCAGATACCGAATCCCCACGTCCTCTCCCTGCTGAATCCCCCCGTCCTCTCCCTGCTGAAACTCCACGGCCACGACCACGTGCCTTACTCCCTGCCTTCTTCATCTTGGTAGACTGATAAAGATAGGCAGAAAAGTAAAAAAGGGGTGGCTTAGTGTTCTTATTCCTGAACACCTGCTAACCAGTATAAGAAACACTAATTTGGCTAAGAGTGTGTGTACTACACTTTAATATGATCTAATGTGGCCTAGACAACTGTAAAGTGGAGTGTTTGGTGAACTTTATTTCCTTTTTTTTGGGTGGGGGGAAAGGAAAGGATGTGACCAAAGTTTGAAAGCTATAGTATCACAAACTTTTTGGAGCGATTACAATGCAGGAAGCTAACCTACAATGCAATTGATGAGGCTCCAAAAATTAGGGTGATACTAGCCTGGCTGGCCCTAAAGGGCACAAGCCAGCAAAAAGGCTCCTCTATCTAATCCTATATAGTGTTTGCAACCAACCAATGACAATGGATGCGGTTGGAAGCACACTAATATAGGAGCAAAAATCTGGCTAAATTAGCTGCAAAAAAAGGACTATGTATGAGGCAGTGACGCACGCTGAGCGGACTACAGCTAGCGGTGGCTGTAGAACACACTGCAACGTGAGCTGCACTCACACACAGAGAGACCTATCAGACAGCCAAAAACAGTGCAGAGAAATGGGCTATAGCACTGAAAGGCTGCTGAAAGGCTCCGCTGTCCACTCCTTTAGTGTTTGCAACCAACGTATATGGATACGTATGAAAGCACACTATACAGGAGAAAAAAAAAGCAGCAATAAAAGAAAAATGTGTATGAGGCAGAGCCACACGCTGGCCGGCCTACAAGCAGACGTGCCTGCAGGACACACTACACAGCGTGGGTCTGCACTCACACAGCATTTGCAGACAGCTGTGAAAACAGCGCTGCTAGGGAAAAGCAAGCTACAGTGGTGGTTTAAGTAGCCTGGGTTAAGCGCTATATGTTTTGTGGAATCGCTATTTCTAACTGTCCCTCACAGTCTTCAACAGCAGCCTGTCCCTAACTGAATTCACAGCAGAGTGACCAGAAATGGCGGCTGCTGCGCTTTTTATAGTGCATCATGACATCATTTCAGCAGCCAATCACAGCCATGCCAGTAGTTAACATGCCTACATGCCTAACAGGATATGCCCACACTTCTGAGGATCCCCATTGGCTGAATCAAATCGAGCGGGCTCCTAGCATTATGGGAACTTCCGATTCCGGTATTCGATATGAAAAAAGTATCGGAACTAAGTATCGGAATTCCGATACAGCTAATATCGGCCGATACCCGATACTTGCGGTATCGGAATGCTCAACACTAACTATGATTAAACTTACTTGACAAAGGCAAATGCGATTGATCCACTCCCGCCTGGACTACTGTAACGCTTTATTAATTGGCCTCCCCCTCACTCGACTTTCTCCTCTCTAGTCTATCCTTAATGCAGCAGCCAGGGTCATCTATCTGGCTAATCGGTACTCAGATGTGTCCGATCTTTGTCATTCCTTACATTGGCTGCCCATTCACTACAGGATCCAATTCAAAGTACTTGTTCTCACCCAGAAAGCTCTCCACAGTTCGGCACCCCCTTACATCTCCTCCCTCATTTCTATCGGCCTTGTCGATTGCTGCACTCTGCAAACGACTTTCTACTAACCTCTGCATTAATCCATACCTCCCACTCCCAACTCCAAGACTTCTCCAGCCCTGCGCCAATCCTCTGGAATGCTCTACCCCAAGAAATTAGGACCATCTACAACTTGCACAGTTTTAGGCAGGTGAGGTGGACCCGTAGAAGCGAGTAATCGCGAAACGGCCATTGTCCAGCACCTCCCTCCCCTAGCATTCCTCTAACATTCTGCATGTCCACACATCTATTGATGGAATTTATGTGAAATAAAGACGCACAGTTTTTCAGCTATACCGGTGAGTAGAGTTGAGCGAAACGGGTCGAAAAATTTCAAAAGTCGCCGACTTTTGGCAAAGTCGGGTTTCATGAAACGAAGCCCGACCCTAGGATGAGGTCAGCCACGAGGTCGGCGACTTAAGCTCCAAAGTCGAGTTTCAAAAGTTTGTTTTGTGCTCTTTTTCAGCCAATCAGGATCCACGGACACTGTGGGCAACGTGATGACATAGGCAGGGGTCCCCACCATCTTTCAGAAGGGCATGCAAGTGATTGGCTTGCTTTGGTGGGCGTCACAGGGGGTATAAAAGGGCATGCACGCCGACCGCAATGTTACTCATGCTGATCTCAGAATAGGGAGAGCTGCTGCTGATGATTTTGTAGGGAGAGCATTAGGCAGGGAAGAAGACACCAAAAACTGCTTCTGCTGCTAGCGATTTTGCCTGTACAACACACCAGTCACTGTGTGTGCATTGCAAGCGGAGGCTATATTTTGCTGGATCAGCGGTGTTGGTTGTTAGGCTGCCTTCTAAGGCTTCCTGACGGCTGCATTGCTGTTTACCCACTGCTCTGCAAACTGCTTTTCTAAAAGTAATCCCAATTTTTTTTTTGTCCTGATGAGGTACTGAGCGTGCATTTTTTCACACCATACAGCGGTGCACACTCCTCACACAGTACTGTGTAATGGCTGTTATCACAGCCACAGTGAAGCTATCTGTGTGTCACTCTGTAAGGATAAGTCAAGGACATGTTCCGTTTTTACAGACCTGCACCTTCTAGTTTTGTCTAGCTTTCAAATAGTTAAATATATTTGCTGTTTGATCACATTCAAAACTATAGAGAGACAGCGTGTGTCAGTCCGTATACTTAAAAAACACAGAGCTTGACAATTTTACGTACACCGGACAGCCGTGTACGTGCACGCTCCTCTCTCAGTACCGTGTAATGGCTGTTATCACGGCCACAGTGAAGCTATCTGTGTGTCGCTCTGTAAGGATAAGTCGAGGACAAGTTCCGTTCTTACAGACCTGCACCTTCTAGTTTTGTCTAGTTTTCAAACAGTTAAATATATTTGCTGTTTGATCACATTCAAAACTATAGAGAGACAGCGTGTGTCAGGCCGTATACTTAAAACACACTGAGCTTGACAATTTTATGTACACCGGACAGCTGTGTACGTGCACACTCCTCTCTTAGTACCGTGTAACGGCTGTTATCACGGCCACAGTGAAGCTATCTGTGTGTCGCTCTGTAAGGATAAGTCAAGGACTTGTTCCGTTCTTACAGACCTACACTCTAGGGAGATTCCTATTCTGCCCAATTCTATATACACCTTGTAGTTTGTCATACACTAGCCAATTTCTGCCTGTGACATAGCGCTGTGATATTCACTGGGCCTCACACAATCCAAAAGTGTCCAGTGTCCACAAGTGTGTGCTGAAATTCAAAATCTCCGTTATCCTCTAGTCACATTTTTCACACCTGCGACATTAAGCCTGTGACATAGCGCTGTGATATTCAGTGGGCCTCACACAATCCAAAAGTGTCCAGTGTCCACAAGTGTGTGCAGAAATTCAAAATCTCCGTTATCATCTAGTGACATTTTTCACACCTGCGACATCGAGCCTGTGACATAGCGCTGTGATATTCAGTGGGCCTCACACAATCCAAAAGTGTCCAGTGTCCACAAGTGTGTGCAGAAATTCAAAATCTCCGTTATCCTCTAGTGACATTTTTCACACCTGCGACATCGAGCCTGTGACATAGCGCTGTGATATTCAGTGGGCCTCACACAATCCAAAAGTGTCCAGTGTCCACAAGTGTGTGCAGAAATTCAAAATCTCCGTTATCCTCTAGTGACATTTTTCACACCTGCGACATGGAGCCTGTGACATAGCGATGTGATATTCAGTGGGCCTCACACAATCCAAAAGTGTCCAGTGTCCACAAGTGTGTGCAGAAATTCAAAATCTCCGTTATCCTCTAGTGACATTTTTCACACCTGCAACATCGAGCCTGTGACATAGCGCTGTGATATCCAGTGGGCCTCACACAATCCAAAAGTGTCCAGTGTCCACAAGTGTGTGCAGAAATTCAGAATCTCCGTTATCCTCTAGTCACATTTTTAACACCTGCGACATCGAGCCTGTGACATAGCGCTGTGATATTCAGTGGTCCTCACATAATCCAAAAGTGTCCAGTGTCCACAAGTGTGTGCAGAAATTCAAAATCTCCCCTGTCCTATAGACACCTTGTACCTTGTTTTACATTACTATATAGTTTGTTGGATTTTGTCTGCATTTCTACCAAAAATGAGGAAGGCTGATGGAAGAGGCCGTGGAATTGGGTGGGGGTTGGCAACTGGTAATGATGGTGTTGGTGGTGGATCTGATGGTAGTGGCAAAAGCAAAATAGGACCGAATGCAGGAGGTGTTGAGCCTGCGTCATCGTCTGGCTCCACAAGGCCTTGAAGGCTTAGTTTTCTAGGAGTTGGCAAACCGCTTTTAAAGGCAGAGCTTCAGGAAAAAGTTTTGTCTTACATTGCTGACTCAGCCTCCAGCTCTATCGCCTCCTCTTCTGAAGTTGTAAAAAATAAAAGCACTGAGTCGTCATTGGAGGCTCATGTTCATGAACCACACCTTTCCTTGTGTCCTTCACCCCAACCAAGATTGAAGGATGACGCAGGCCATAATACTGATTACTCCATGGAGCTGTTTTCACATACCATGCCTGGATTATCAAGTGAAATGGTGAATTACCCAGGCCAAGATGAATCTGACATGGAGTGCACTGATGCACAGCCAATGATAGATGATTCTGCTGGTACATTCACTCAGAGCACTACAATGTCCTCGCAGTGTACAGAGCCAGATTCTGACCCTGATGAGACTCAGGTGCCCCTTCCCGCACACTATACCACCATACACGGTGACACAGAGGAAGGTGCACATGACATTGAAGAGGAGGTGATGGATGACCCAGTTGTTGACCCAGATTGGCATCCATTGGGGGAAGAGGGTGCTGCTTCCAATAGCTCAGATGAGGAGGAGGAGCATCCACAGCAGACATCGACATTGCAACAGCTGTTATCTGGCAGGCCCGGAGCACTCCAAAGACAGGTTTCAAAAATCAAAAGAGTCGCTGGACAGCTTGTCCAGAGGGTCAAAATATCACAGCGTGCTAGGCTGCAAAATGTCTGCCAAAGTAGGAAGAGTGCAGTGTGGCACTTTTTTGAACAAAATCCTCATGATCAGGCCAAGGTTATCTGTTGTGAGTTCATTTTCCCCTCCGTCACTGAGGCCTGGTGAACTCCCTGTTCTAGTGAAGGAAGGTAGTGAGCCTGATTATCAGGCACCTGGGACTAATGAAGACGATTGGCTGAGTGGAGTCACTGACTGGATTTAAGGCAGCCTACGCCCTTTCTGCCCTGCGGGTGATTTCTCTGTGGACTCTTGGACACCAGTCTGATTCCTGCTCTCCTAAAGCTAAGTTTTCTGTTTTGCCTTTTTGCATTTAAGATTTGCTTTTGTTTTTCTTGCTTTTTGGATTCTGCCACTCCCTGCTGGAGTGTGCAGTGTTCCGTTAGCTCTGTCTTCTGAAAGCACCTGAGTGCTGATTTAGTTTTTGAAGCTTAGTTGCTTCAGGGCCATTTTTATATCAGCTTGTTGGCTTTTGTCTCTGATAGGGTTTTGGCAGATTGCAGACAGCAGCCTTCCTATCCATTCCTATCTAGGTAGTTTTTGGGCCCCGTCTTTGCTCAGCCTGTCTTTCTCTATGTGTCAGTGTTTTCATCTTGCTTCACCGTCATTATATTTGGGGGGCTGCCTATTGCTTTGGGGTCTGCTCTTGGGCAGTTAGATTTCCCCTTTCCTTCTTTAGGCCTATGTATCTCTCCGGCTGTGATCGAGGGGTCTAGGTCATCGTAGGAACCCCCCACGGCTACTGTTAGTTGTGTTGATAGGTTCAGGGGTCTGCAATCTGATAGTTGCCAACTTCTCTGGTTTTCTGGACTTAGCTAGCATTTCTGTTTTTGCCTCCTACGGTGACTCAATCATAACAGTTATCTGTAAGAAGTGCGCAAAGACCTTTAGCCGAGGGAAAAATCTGAAAAATTTGAATACCAGTTGCATGCTTAGACATTTAACCAGCATGCACTTGCAAGCGTGGACACAACACCAAACCTCAAGTACCACATGTGCAACTGATCACAAAGAAGGTAACGCTACATTGTTTCCCCCACTGTAAGCCCACCGGTTAGCACAGCAGCAAATGTTGAGTTGTCGTTGCAAGGCCACAGCAGTCAGGGAATCCCAATGTTATATCAACGAAAGACTGAATCTAGGCCATCAGAAAGAACACTAACTCCATCACCATCATCAACCGTCTCTCAGTCCACCCTGTCCACCGCTACTTCCACCATATCCATATCTACACAGCCAGAATCTGACCCAGAGGAAACTCAGGTTCCCTTTCCCGCATACTATACCACCTTACACGGTGACAAAGAGGAAGGTGCAGATGAAAGTGCAGGTTCCTTGAGCAGGTGGGGGGGCATACTCATGGGCGATGGCACTGGCACAGGGCACCGCATAGTACGCAAAAGTGTCTCTGCCGGTGGGAGGGCTTAAACAGCCAAGTGCAGTGAGATGGAAGATGGGGACGACAAGGAGTTCAGAGTAGTGCAGGGATTCCCTAGCAAGGAGACTTATTTAATTGTTTCAATGTTGGGACAGCAATTTTTGGGGAGCACTATACTCTGGTGAATGATATATGGGGCCTACCACACACTGGAGCATTCCAAAGGTGGACATCAGACACTGGAGCAGCATTTACAGGGCCCATTATACTCTAGAGCAGTAGAAATGGGGCCCATTATATATGGAGCATTATTTGGGCCCATAAGACAGTGGAGCTTCATCCATTGGGACCAACATATACTGTAGCATTATGTGGAGCTCATCATATACGGTTTGAAACATTATATGGGAATAATGATTCTGTCAGAGACACCGCACTACACTTGCTCATAGAGCCAGTGCGCGTGTCCTGAGTACAGAAGCAGTGCTAAACGATACCTGTGGAGTGGCAGCAGAGGTGACAATGCGTGCTTCAAGCGAATAGTGTCAGGGACCAGTCAGCGCTGGAAAGTAAAGAGGCACGGGACCTGCGGATACTGAAAATGAGCAAGCTTGCACAGGACCTATGGTCATGTGAACGGTCATGTGGCTGCAAGGGGGCGGGGCTTAGCATCAGAGAAGCCAGAGAACTCAGATTCAGGCAAAACAGAAGTCATGTACAGTACAGTCAAATGAGGTACAGGAGGGATAAACAGACGGGAGGTCAGACAAAGCCAAAGGTCATACACAGGATCACAGTACAGTACCAGGGATGAGACAGAGCGGATAATCAGGGCCATCAGAGATCAAAACCAAACAGACATAGGAGGTACCAGGCAGAATCCAAAGCAATATCCAGGAAACAGACCGAGTCATACACAGAGAATCAAGTAACCAGAACACAGCACTAACACACTCAGGGGTCACCACACAATGCCAAGGGCGAAAGTATAACTGACAGGGATGGGAGCGTCCTGAGGCTATAAGAAGCCTCCCCCAGAACCAGGGAGAGGCCACAATCATAGCCCCAGGTGTGCAGGTAAGCCTGCACCGGGATCACAGCCTTTAACCCTAGAAATGCCAGTCATCAGTACTGGTTCCATACATTAACCCCACGTGTACGAGTCAAACCCGCACTGAGATCATGACAGTACTCCCCTCTCAACGGGGGGCCTCTGGACCCCCAGGCTTGCCCGGGTACTTAGCATGGAAAGCCCGCACCAGGCGATCAGCATGCATCAACCGGGCCGGTACCCAGGACCTGTCCTCCGGTCCATACCCCTTCCAATGAACCAGGTACTGTACCGACCGCCGTTCCAACCTGGAATCTGCGATATGACCAACCTCGTACTCCACCTGCCCCTCGACCAAAACAGGAGGAGCAGCAGGCTCGGAGCCTCCCCGGACTGCTTCAAAAGGTTTCAGTTGAGATTTGTGGAAGACGTTAGGGATCTTGAAAGAGGGTGGAAGGCACAGCCTATACGCCACTGGATTGATTTTTTCCACAATCTTGTACGGGCCAATGAATTTGGGTCCCAACTTGGCTGACGGAATCTTTAACTTAATGTTTCGCATGGAGAGCCAAACTTTCTCTCCCACCCGAAACATGGGACCAGGTGTTCGTTTCCTGTCCGCGAAAAACTTATACCTGCCTTGAGACCTAGATATACGCCGCTGGACTTCTGCCCATGTATCTTTTAACCGCTGAACAGAGTCCTCAGCCCCGGGACACCCCGAATCCAGATGAGAAAACTCACCGAAATGAAGACTGAACCCATAATTGATCAAAAAAGGAGTCATACCCGTGGATTGACTCACCCGACTATTGAAGGCAAATTCAGCCAACGGCAGTGCATCACACCAGTCATTCTGTCTAGCAGAGGTTAGACACCTGAGGATCTGTTCCAGGGACTGGTTAGTGCGCTCCGTCTGCCCATTGCTCTCAGGATGGTATGCAGACGAAAAGGACAGAGACATACCTAATTTTTTGCAGAAAGCACGCCAAAACTTAGCCAAAAACTGCACACCACGATCAGACACCACATTCAGGGGTACCCCATGCAACTGGATCACATGCTGCACAAACAACCTGGACAACGTCTCAGCTGACGGTAGTGCGGACAGGGGTACGAAATGAGCCTGCTTAGAAAACCTGTCCACCACTACCCATACCACTGTATTACCCTTAGATGGAGGGAGATTGGTAATAAAATCCATGGATAAGTGAGTCCATGGCCTTTCGGGCACTGCCAAGGGTATCAGCTCCCCTGCCGGCCGGCTATGAGAGCTTTTAGAACGAGCGCAGACCCCACAACCAGCAATTAATTTTTTTATGTCCGAACCAAGGGTAGGCCACCAAAAGATCCTAGCCACCGCCAGACATGTGGCCGAAATACCAGGGTGAGCACTCAGCTTGGATTCATGGAACTCCTGCAAGAGTTTCAGGCGAAGTTGCTCTGGGACAAACAACTTCCCCTCCGGCTTGGCCACCGGGGCCAGCGACTGGGATCCCTGAATCTCCCGTTCCAATTCAGATGAGACCTCTGCTATCACAACTCCAGGGTGAAGAATGGAGGATGGTGGCTCAGGGGGCGACACCGGCTGAAAACTGCGTGATAAGGCGTCAGCCTTGACATTCTTAGACCCTGAACGAAATGTAATCGTAAACTGAAAACGGGAAAAAAAAAGTGACCAACGGGCCTGTCTGGGCGTTAGCCTTTTAGCAGACTCAATGTACGACAAATTTTTGTGATCCGTGATCACCGTAACCGGGTGACTGGCCCCCTCCAAAAAGTGCCTCCATTCTTCAAACGCCAATTTGACCGCAAGAAGCTCTCTATTGCCTACGTCGTAATTTCTTTCCGCAGCAGAGAACTTCTTGGAAAAGAAAGCACATGGCCTGAGGTTGGTTAGAGTGGCAGGCCCTTGGGACAACACCGCCCCCACCCCCACCTCAGAGGCGTCCACTTCCACGACGAATGGTTTGGACGGATCTGGCTGCACTAACACAGGAGCAGACATAAAACATTTTTTCAGCGTTGCAAAGGCCTCTTTTGCGAGCGAGGACCAATTTCTCACATCCGCACCTTTGCATGTTAGATCCGTGAGAGGTTTGACCACTTGCGAAAACCCCCGGATAAATTTGCGGTAATAATTGGCGAACCCCAAGAGGCGCTGAAGACCCTTAAGATCTCGGGGTTGCACCCAATCCGCAATGGCCTGCACCTTCTTGGGGTCCATGCGAAAACCCTCACCGGATACAATTAACCACAAAAAGGACAACTCTTGTACACAGAATACACATTTCTCCAATTTGGCATACAAATGATTTTCTCTAAGCCTTTGGAGCACAGTTCGTACATGTTCCAAATGAGAATACTTGTCGGGGAAATAAATCAAAATATCATCTAAGTAGATAACGACAAAACGACCAATGAGATCCGAGAATACCACGTTGATGAAATTCTGAAATATGGTAGGGGCGTTGGTAAGACCAAACGGCATGACTAAATTTTCAAATAGTCCCTCGGTCGTGAGGAACGTGGTTTTCCATTCATCCCCCTCCCGGACCCTTATCAAATTATATGCCCCTCGAAGGTCCAGTTTAGAAAACCACTTTGCCCCTGATAGTTGGTTACATAAATCAGGAATCAACGGAAGGGGGTACGTATTCCGTACAGTAATTGGATTAAGCTCCCGGAAGTCGAGACAGGGACGTAACCCGCCATCTTTTTTCTTTACAAAAAAGAAACCTGCCGCCACAGGTGAGACTGAAGGACGTATGTGTCCTTTGCGCAGACTTTCAGTAATGTACTCCTTCATAGCCAAACGCTCAGGACCGGACAAATTAAACAGACGGGCTTTGGGTAATTTAGCCCCCGGGACCAGCTCAATAGCGCAGTCAAAGGGTCTATGTGGCGGTAACGTCTCGGCCTCGCTTTCGGAGAATACATCTTCAAAGTCCTTCAGGCATTCCGGAATACCTTCCAGCTCGACAGATGATACAGACACAGATTTAACAGGTTCAACCAGCAGTGCGGATTTATCACATAACTCAAAATCATTAAACCCCCATTGAACAATCTCCCCCATTTTCCAGTTAATAACTGGGTTATGGCGTTGTAACCAGGGCATGCCCAACACCAACCTTACAGGTAGATTGTCCAGCACAAAACAACTTATGTTTTCCACATGAGTAGCACCCACTCTGAGCGAAAACACATCAGACATAAAGCGAATTCGCTCCTTAATGAGGGGAGATGAGTCAATGGCCATCACGTTGATCGGAACCTTGAGCCTAACTGTCCCTATCTTGCAGTGTGTGACCAATTGGGAGTCAATAAGATTAATAGATGATCCGCAGTCCACGAAGGCTGTAGAGGAAAAAGAACTACCATCCACAAACAGTTCCACAGGCAGTACTACTTTAGAAAACGAGGAAAATGGTACCTGAGGGTCTGAGCAGCCTCCGCGTTGACTACCCAGACCTAGTCGTTTCCTGCCGACCGGGTTTGAAGATGGGCAATTCGGGCACTCCCTTTTCCAATGTCCCGTTTTACCGCAGTAAAAGCATAACTGCTTGTCCTTCCGGCGTTTCCTCTCTGTATCCTTCAGGGAGAGGGCGCCTACATCCATGGGCTCAGGGGCAGCCTCCTTTCGACTGGGGAATAATGGAGTATCCACCTGCATCACCCCTCTGGCCCGCAGCCTGCGGTCCATCCGGACGGCCTGGGTCATGGCGTGCTCGAGAGAGTTAGGTGGGGGATGTAACGCCAAGGCATCCTGCAGCCGCTCGGACAAGCCTCTGCGAAAGAGTCCTCGGAGTGCGGCGTCGCTCCAGGAGACCTCTGCCGCCCAGTGGCGGAACTCAGAACAAAACCACTCAGCTGAGTGTTTCCCCTGACAGACACTCATCAACATGTCCTCTGCCAATCACACTCGGTCAGGTTCATCATAAATGTGCCTGAGGGCCTCAAAGAATGCGTTCACTGACATACGTTCAGGAGCAGAGGAAGACAGAGAGAAACCCCATGCTTGCGGAGCCCCCCGAAGTAGGGAAATAATGACCCCCACCCTCTGGAACTCATCCCCGGAGGAGCAGGGCCTTAGAGAAAAAAAAAAGCTTGCATCCTTCTCTGAAAGACCTGAACTCCTTTTTATCCCCTGAGAAAAGGTCTGCACAGTAACCACCAACTGTTGCTGGGTCTGGGCCATCATGCGTTGTTCCACATTGAGCTTATGGAACATTTGGGTCAGGTGCTTGACCTGATCAGCCAAGGCTTGTATGGGATCCATGAGGATAACACACACTTTTATTTTTTTTCCTTCAGAGAAAAAAAAAAACTGAAATGGTCAGTTATAATGTCAGAGACACCACACTACACTTGCTCATAGAGCCAGTGCGCGTGTCCTGAGTACAGAAGCAGTGCTAAACGATACCTGTGGAGTGGCAGCAGAGGTGACAATGCGTGCTTCAAGCGAATAGTGTCAGGGACCAGTCAGCGTTTGAAAGTAAAGACGCACGGGACCTGCGGACACTGAAAATGAGCAAGCTTGCACAGGACCTATGGTCATGTGAATGGTCATGTGGCTGCAAGGGGGCGGGGCTTAGCGTCAGAGAAGCCAGAGAACTCAGATTCAGGCAAAACAGAAGTCATGTACAGTACAGTCAAACGAGGTACAGGAGGGATAAACAGACGGGAGGTCAGACAAAGCCAAAGGTCATACACAGGATCACAGTACAGTACCAGGGATGAGACAGAGCGGATAATCAGGGCCAAGCAGAGATCAAAACCAAACAGACATAGGAGGTACCAGGCAGAATTCAAAGCGATATCCAGGAAACAGACCGAGTCATACACAGAGAATCAAGTAACCAGAACACAGCACTAACACACTCAGGGGTCACCACACAATGCCAAGGGCGAAAGTATAACTGACAGGGATGGGAGCGTCCTGAGGCTATAAGAAGCCTCCCCCAGAACCAGGGAGAGGCCACAATCATAGCCCCAGGTGTGCAGGTAAGCCTGCACCGGGATCACAACCTTTAACCCCAGAAATGCCAGTCATCAGTACTGGTTCCATACATTAACCCCACGTGTGCGAGTCAAACCCGCACTGAGATCATGACAGATTCCGTATGGAGAAATATATGGGCCTCATTACTCTGTATAGCACACTGAGCGCTGGCCATAATACTGTATGGAGTTATATACTGTCCGTTTTTGGAGGTATTGGAGAATTTAAAATGGATATCAGTCATGAGATGTAAGAAGTGAAGTATTTTTCATCGTACTATACTGCTATTTCTCTGCCGTATCGGAGCATCATGAGTTGTGGTATGTGTTAAAGGGGCGCTCTTTGGCCCTGGGCCCACGAAAACCTGGAGCCAGCCCTCCCCCCCACAACTGTAGCCAAATAACCCCCATTTTTCAGTGCGTAACTAGTATTATGAAGTTAATTAAGGTTGACAAGCTTCAGTGACAAGAATTTATGCTTTTGGCATTCAAATGGGCACTGTTGGTGTGTATCCTGTCCTCCTCTCACTGCCGACTTTAATTCTCCATTGACTTACATTGGGTTTCGTGTTTCGGGACGACCCCGACTTTTCCCTATAGTCGGCCGATTTTGCTCGACCCGGCTTTTGGAAAAGTCGGGTTTCATGAAACGAAACTCGACCCTAAAAAAACAAAAGTCGCTCAACACTATCGGTGAGTGCTGCATATTTCTTCTTTTTTCGCTTCACATTGAAACACACCTGTACTTTGCATCGCCCCCCAACTCATTGTAGATTGTAAACTCTTATAAGCAGGGCCATCTTATATTGCTTTAATTATTGTATTGTTAACGTTGTTACTTATGACTTGTGTTTGAAACTGTTAAACTGGAAAGCTCTGCAGAATATGTTGGTGCTATATAAATAAAGATTAATATTATTATTATTGTTATTATTATTACCTATATGTACCATATTGGAGATTACCTGTGCCTTTGCTGACAATTTTTTTATCCCTCTTTAACTTTTTTCCTCTTTGACTCACCTGACTAAGGTTTCTTAATATTCTTAAACAAATAATTTGTTATTTTGTTAATTTTTATTGGTGGTCTTCAGTTACTCTTTTTGCAACATTTTGTAAGCAGTATGGGAGTAATCCACCCTATATGCTCCACCTTTTATATTTACTGTTTCCTTGATGGAAGGAACTGTATGACGTAGCTATGTTCCTAATCCTAACCCATAGTACTGATAGAACTTTATTGTGGTATATAATTATTGTTGTGGATAAATATATATATATATGTATATTAAAAAACTTAGTGTAATAGCCTTGAAAACCTTGAAGTATGAAGTTATCACTCAACAGAGTACTAACATCACGAAGAAGGCTCCCATGATGTGTTATTCATTTGTGAGCAACTTGAGCATCAGTTTCAGGCAGTAAATTAATTAAACTGTCATATCCCGAGGTCAATGGCAGTAAAATATTGTAAAATTATATATAATTAGCTATGTGCAAAAAATTTACAAAAATGTTGCTGATGTGATGTGCTATGTTGCAGAACTGTGCATAATAAATACAGAAAATAGCACAAGGAAATTAATTCTAAAATGCCAATATCAATGATATATCCACAGATCACATTTCACAATATGGTCTTCTCGTTACTTGCCTTTTACTTGTTTTATCCATAGTACATTAGTGGACTGGATATTTGGGAACTGAACATTTTTTTTCATATTTTTTATAACATTTGTGATCAACTGAGAAATTATAAAATTACTGCACATCAATGGTCAGCAACTGTCAATACTTGAGATGAGCGGACCAATCCGCAGAGGATCGAGTTCAAGTCAAATCTCCTGAAATTTCACATGAGTTCAAATATTTTGAGATTTTATGTTCCGTTTGCAAAAAAATCCAAAACGTTTGCCGGGCACGATTTCCTACACTGTTGAAACATCAAAGAGCGGGATAATTTTTTTTGCGTTGCCAAGCAGGTCTACACATAATGGCCTGCAGCTATGACGTCTAGCGGATTATTATACCTTAGGACTCTACTTTATTAATATTTATTGTATCTTTGACACAGTGATGGTGGCTGGGTGTGTATAGGGAGTATATTTTCTTGTGTATATAGTATACAACACTAGGTGATCTTTCGTTCTATCCTCTTTTGTGTTGTATGGATTATTGTAATATAAATAAAACTATTTTATATGACCAAATGGCTATTTTGGTATGATTTAAGGGTACCATGTATAACATAAAAAGTCTGCTTTTCCTAGGGAAACAACACCTCATGGATTCCATTCTTTTGAATGGAAATAAGCTGCAATACCAGAGACACTGCAAAGTTTACTGTTTTTGATGGGAAATATTTTTTTTCTAACTATGGCCAATCCAATATGTGTGTTTCAGGGATAGATTCCCCCAACCCCAGTAGATTCCTTTTCTGGAACTTAACTGGTTCCTACCTGTATGAATGGAATTGCCCTCACAACAAATCACTGACAATTATTTCCCAATGTTTGTCTGGATGGGCATTTCAAGCCAGTTCTGGTGTGTCGAGGGTGGAACTACCAAACACTGACTGGTGGCCATGGGAACGTATATAAGCCTAATCAGGTTTAGGTTTAATATTTGTTATTTTCCTTTGGAAAAAATGCTTGCTTTTTATTTTCAGAAAATAAATTACGTTCACATCATAGAATTATCTAAAGCAATCTCAATGTATGATCCATGAAGAGGACTGTATATCTCATGCATGAAATAAGCATGCTTGCAAGATTTCCTTGACACAGTGTATCATGTTAGTGATAGAGTTAGTCAAAAAGCGCATATATCATATGATAAGGAATTTTAATGTGCACAGAATACACATCAGTCAATGAAATAAAAGCAGAGATAGCAAAGTGAGATGCACAAATGTCGATAAGAGGGCTGGTAAGAAAAATGCCTTACCTTGGAAATACAGCCAATGAATACTTTTCACATGAGTAATGTTCATAATAAAGACTATTAAAACTATATTACTGTCTAGAACATTAAGGTTGTCACAGGTATGTAGAAATAATTAAAAAAAAATTGTAATATAAGGTTGCTATACAAAATTACATCATACGACCACCAAAAATTGAATTTTACAGTTTTGAAACTCAATAACTCAATCTTTTCTTTGTCTTATTTACAGGGATCTGTCCTAGTTGTTTCTGAATTTTTGCTACTAAGATTTCTCCTTATGATTTTGGTAGGGAAGAGGATCTTGAGAGGTTAATTGCAGTTTAAGATATTTAGTGTAATTAGAATTTAGAGGGGTTGAGACCTCTATTTTTAAACTGCAATTAACTTCTCAAGATCATATTCCTTACCATCATAACTTCCTAGATAGCAACAGTGTTGTTGATGAAGTGGAAACGAAACGCGCGTTGGAGTGATGTGTGGGGATTGTGGGTTGCATTGTATCACATATTCATAGGAAAAATAGAAGTGGATCCAGCTCACTCACAGGGCTTATTTGAAAATTTTTATTGGATGATCCTTAAAAAATACAAAATGACAAAACAGACATCTCAAATGGCATAGCAATGACAGGGGGTGATGTGCAATAAGACCATACACGTTTCGAGCAACACGGCTCTTGAACACTGGCTATTTTTTAAGGATCATCCAATAAAAATTTTCTAATTTTTAAATAAGCCCTGTGAGTGAGCTGGATCCACTTCTATTTTTCCTATTGCCTTGGACGCTGTGCAGCAGTGAGGAAGCCGTGCTCCTTCTTGTGCTTGGAATTACATCTCAGGGGTGAGCTGAATGTTCTTTTTTCTTTTGATCACATATTCATGAATTGTTTATGCACAGTGCACTTTATTTATCTGAGTTGATGATGTATTAACCCCTTTCTGCCATTAGACGTACTATCTCGTCCATGTGCCCTGGGACTTAATTCCCAGGGACGGGATAGTATGTCTAATGCGATCAGCAGCTCCCACGTGGTGAGCGCCGCTGATCGCGGCCGGGTGTCAGCTGATTATCAAAGCTGACACCCGGCACAATGTGTCAGGGGCGGTCACGGACCGCCCCCGACAGTTAACCCCTTGTACACCGCAATCAAACACGATCGCGGTGTACCAGGGGTTAAAGGGAAGCATCGGCAGGGAGGGGGCTCCCTCCGTGCTTCCCTGAGCCCCCCACGGCAGCGCAATGTGCAGTGCTGCTGCGGGGGTCTCCTACCCTACAGGCCCCCGGATCCAGGATGGCGACGGGGGCCTGTAGGGAGGTGATTTCCTCACTGCCTGCAAAGCGCAGGCATGAGGAAGTCTGCAGAACTGCCTGTGACAGATTGCTGATCTGTCACAGTGATCTGTGATGTGTCAGATCAGCGATCTGTCACAGGACAGTGATGTCCCACCTGGGACTATGTAATAAAGTAAAAAAAATAAAAAAAAAGTGTAAAAATAATTTTAAAAAAATCGCTAAATAAATTAGTAAAAAAAAAAAATATTCCCCAAAAAATTCATTTTTTGAAAATAAAATAAAAAACAATAAAAGTACACATATTTGGTATCACCGCGTCCGTAGCGACTCGCCCTATAAAACTGTCCCATTAGTTAACCCCTTTAGCGAACCCCTTAAAAAATAAAAATAAAAAACGAAGCAAAAAATAATGATTTATTATCATACCACCGAACAAAAAGTGCAATAACGTGCGATCAAAAAGACGCATATAAATATCCATGGTACCGCTGAAAACATAATCTTGTCCCGCAAAAAACCAGCCACCACACAGCATCATCCGCAAAAAAATAAAAAAGTTACAGCTCGCAGAATAAAGTGATGCAAAAATAATTATTTTTTATATAAAATTGTTTTCATTGCAAAAAACTGACAAAACATAAAAAAAGACCTAAATGAGGTATCGCTGTAACCGTACTGACCCAAAGAATAAAACCGCTTTATCAATTTTACCGCACGCGGAACGGTGTAAACGCACCCCCCCAAAAGAAATTCATGAAACGCTGGTTTTTGTTCATTCTGCGTCCCAAAAATCGGAATAAAAAGCGATCAAGAAATGTCACATGTCCGAAAATGGTACCAATAAAATGTCAACTCGTCCCGCAAAAAATACGACCTCACATGACTCAATGGGTCAAAATATGGAAAAATTATAGCTCTCAATATGTGGTGATGCAAAACAATTTTTACAATAAAAAGCGTCTTTTAGCGTGTGTCAGCTGCCAAATATAAAAACCGCCATAAATAGTAAATCAAACCCCCCGTTATCACCCCCTTAGTTAGGGAAAAATAATAAAATTTAAAAAATGTATTTATTTCCATTTTCCCATTAGGGTTAGGGTTAGGGCTAGGGCTAGGGTTAGGGCTAGGGCTATGGGTGTGTTGGGGTTAGGGTTGGAGTTAGAATTGAGGGGGTTTCCACTGTTTGGGCACATCAGGTGCTCTCCAAACGCAACATGGTGCCTGATCTCAATTCCAGCCAATTCTGCATTGAATCAGTCAAATGATGATCCTTCCCTTCAAAGCTCTGCCATGCGCACAAACAGTGTTTTACCCCCACATATGGGGTATCAGCCTACTCAGGACAAACTGCAAAACAACTTTTGGGGTCCTATTTCTCCGGTTGCCCTTAGGAAAATAAAAAATTGGGGGCAAAAATATCTTTTTTGTGAAAAAAAATATGATTTTTTTATTTTCATGCCTGGGCGTTATAAACTTGTGTGAAGCCCTTTGGGGTTCAAAGTGCTCACCACACATCTAGATAAGTTCCTTAGGGGGTCTAGTTTCCAAAATGGTGTCATTTGTGGGGGGTTTCCACTGTTTAGGTACATCAGGGGCTCTCCAAAGACAACATGACACCCGCAGACCATTCCATCAAAGTCTGCATTCCAAAACATCACTACTTCCCTTCCGAGCCCCGAAGTGTGCCCATACAGTAGTTTTCTCCCACATATGGGGTATCAGTGTACTCAGGACAAATTGGACAACAACTTTTGGGGTCCATTTCCTTCTGGTACCCTTGGGAAATAAAAAAATTGGGGACTAAATGATCATGTTTGTGGAAAAAATACGATTTTTTTATTTTCATGCCCGGGCGTTATAAACTTCTGTGAAGCACTGGGGGGTTCAAAGTGCTCACCACACATCTAGATAAGTTCCTTAGGGGGTCTAGTTTCCAAAATGGGCTCACTTGTGGGGGGATTCCACTGTTTAGGTACATCAGGGGCTTTCCAAACGCGACATGGTGTCTGATCTCAATTCCAGCCAAAAGCGTCAAATGGCGCTGCTTCCCTTCCGAGCTCAGCCATGCGCCCAAATAATCGTTTACAACCACATATGGGGTATCAGCGTACTCGGGACAAATTGCACAATAACTTTTGGGGTCCTGTTACCCTTGGGAAAATAAAAATTGGGGGTGAAAACATCATTTTTGTGGAAAAAATATGATTTTTTAATTGTACCGCTGTACGTTATAAACTTCTGTGAAGCCCTTGTGGGTTCAAAGTTCTCACCACATATCTAGATAAGTTCCTTGGGGGTCTAATTTCCAAAATGGGGTCACTTGTGGGGGGTTTCACTGCTATGCACCGAAACAGTGGTCCCCCCCACATATCAGGTATCAGCGTACTCAGGACAAATTGCACAATAACTTTTCCTGTCCAATTTCTCCTTTTACACTTGGTAAAATAAAAAAATTGAACATGAAGTATTTTTTTGTGAAAAAAAGTTAAATGTTCATTTTTTTAAATATTCAAAAAATTCCTGTGAAGCACCTGAAGGGTTAATAAACTTCTTGAATGTGGTTTTGAGCACCTTAAGGGGTGCAGTTTTTAGAATGGTGTCACTTTTGGGTATTTTCTATCATATAGACCCCTTAAAGTGGCTTCAAATGTGTTGTGGTCCGTAAAAATAAAATGGTGTTGCAAAAATGAGAAATCGCTGGTCAATTTTTAACCCTTATAACTTCCTAACAAAAATTTTTTTTACCACTATCATGAAGTACAATATGTCATGAGAAAATAATGTCAGAATCACCGGGATCCATGAAAGTGTTTCAGAGTTATTACCTCATAAAGGGACAGTGGTCAGAATTGTAAAAATTGGCCCGGTCATGAACGTGCAAACCACTCTTGGGGGTTATGGGGTTAAAGGAACACTAGATATATTTCTTTGACATATATTGTTTACATACATTTTTTTAATAATTGATTTAAAGAATCACTCCCATCAAAATCTGTATTCTCTTAATATATTTCAAGCATCATATTACATAGTGTAATTATAATTGCTCATTTTGACCTGTCTTCTGATAATTCCTCTGTTGTCCATTAGGTCTATGACATCACTTGGTCAAAAACTGATTACCTGAATTCTTCTATAATCTCTATTTAGAAATAGATTTCCCTGCATGGGTCAGAAGTCACTGCAAAAAAATCTGGCAGGGGGTGTAGCGGAGCAGGTGGTTCAGGAGTTAAAGTAGGAAATGATTTTTGCTGGGACAAGAGGTTTCCTGTTTCTACATAGAGCAAAGAAAACAGAAGAATATTTGGGTAGAAAGGCAAAGTGAGCAACTGTAAGTACATAGTATCAATACTCAATACAAAATGTTAAAAAAATAGCTAGTAATAAATATAGGCTGGGGATAAGTAGTGTATAACCCCACTTTAAATTAATAGACTAAGTAAATAGTGAAATGCTTCCATAACAAATGTAAACTAAGAATTCAAAGAACAAATGGAGTAAGCATATAAAACTTGAGAAAGGATTCAATAAAATAACCTTTTTATTATTTAAATCATTTAAAATTCATTACCTAATATTCATTTTAGTAAAGTCAATCAAGGAGAAAAAATTAGGTAGGTCAAAGAAAGCACATTATGCTCGAAACATGTCCGGTTCTACCATAATCAACACCCTCTTTTTAATTTTTGTCTTTCCACAACAATGCCTCTCATTTTAGTAATGCATAAAAGAGAAAAAAGCGGATGACACCGCTATTACTGTGAGAAGTTCAACTTGTGCGCGGTTGTCGGTTATAGGCTTGCCTGCAGCCACGGGTGCACGTAATGGAAAATCACTGCAATGTCCCAATCAATGTAAAGAAAAATGGACCGCACTCTTCAGGCTAGTGAGGAAACACTGCTATTTTATTGGCACATACAATACATGTTAGCCGGGTGAGTGATAGCAGGAGTGAGCAGAAAGCTGACAACGGCCGTTTCCCTCTACACCAGAGCTTCAACGGGTCAATTAGTGAAAGGATGTGACGGACTCAAAAAGGTCTCGTCACTGCATGACTCCTCCTTCCACAGCTGCTGCTAAATAGCATGAATACATACATAAAATTAGAAACACATATATCATATCACAAAAATATACAAAAAACACAGAAATCCATAAATGACTAAGGACAGAATAGAAAAACTATTACAACTATTGTAATCTTTTGACTATAATTGCATAAATCAAATGTCAGACATTGGTAGAATACTAGATTTTCTTTAGATTTTTATATATAGATTTTTTTATTTGTTTTATATAGATTTTTTTAACCAGAGGTCTTCCCCCAATGCCACTCACTTACAAGTGATCTTGAGAACTAACTTCTCCTCCAAAAAACATCATATAAACTGGTTCTCTAAATGCACAATACTTTTCAGAAAAATTACTACTCAGATAAAAAAAAATGTTGAGAAAAATCCTATTGAGAAAAATGTATTAAAGAAAAAAAATTTTTTGGGGAAAAACTTTTATCCCACTCCGAAGAAACATTCTTTGTAACAGAGTCAAAGGACATTGTCGCTCCCTACTAACCGCATCTCCCCAATATTATTGCGGTAATTAAATAGAAAAGAGCTTTTTATGTGAATCCACAAGAAAAATAGGTGTAGAAATAATGAAAAAATAAATAAATAGGCACACATAAAAATGCACTTAATGATCTTATATACCCACTATGGACTATATACGAAATAAGCTCCCGTGACAAGTATTTCATTTCAAAATGAGCTGATGTCCCGCACCTATATTTATTGATCATGAGTATGTAACCATACCAAATAATGCACAAATGCTCCTCAGACAAATATGAAGAACTGACACTGGCAGGTACAAATATATGACCTAATTCACAAAAAAATGGACATGTCTATTCTGTCACTGAACCCAGTGGGGTCCATCGCTCCAGTGTCCATGATCCACCTGGATTCCTGTCGCAGTAAGATTTTATGAAAGTTCCCTCCCTGAGGGGGCAAAGAAACGTTCTCTAAATCTCTCATTTTAGTGTATTGCAATTAAAGACTTATCTTATATCTGACCTTGTTGGAGTTGGATTTTTCTACCTTCATTCCTGCATCTACTCCCTTTCTGGTGAAGACGAAATCCTGCTCTCCACATATGGACCATGTGAAGTCCTTCATAAGGGAGAGCTGAATTCACTGCATTTTTTACATCAGAATCTTATACAATACATATAAATGCATATACTGAGAAACACCATAATAAAAGACTGTCTATACAGGTGTATGAAAACAAAGTAAAGTGATGTCAGAAAAGTATTAAAGTTAACGTGATAGTGCTTACAAAGATGCCAAATCATTGCACAGTATAAAGTGCTTACTAATAATAGAGGGAGACTATGCACTCACTTAACTGCCCCGATGCGCTTTTCACGTTTGCTTTCTCAAGAAGTACGACCTCATTACAGTCCTGCCATATATATACCCCTAAGTACAGGTGCCACAAAATTAGGTGCATGGGCTCGACAGTCCACACCAATATAGTCAGCAGTTCGCCCGCCGTCATCATAGCAACAAGTGTGTGTAGGGCAAAGCATGTTCACTGGTGCAAAGTAGAGATACAGTAAGTAAATCTTTTTAAAGGCTATTTGAGTTTGCCTCAAATTGTGCAAAAAAAAATGTGGATACCTCTGAATCTGAAGCTCTGAAGCATAAGGAATGAATGTCTATGAGTAATGGATATAACTAACCCAATTCATCATCCAAAGATGGTATAATAATGCCATTAGGCTTGAACTGTTAGTCAACTAAGTAGGAGCAGATATTGTGGTTCAGTTATGAGATGTTATGAAAATAGCAATAGTACCCAAGTTTTGGTGTCTAAAGATCCCTAAAGATCCCTCTGCCACATAAGAAGAGTATTAGACTAGTATTACAATAATAAATGATTATAATTGGGGGCCATGTTGCGGGTCTTTTATTGGGGTCTATAATCTTCAAATTACATCTGTGATAAGCAGTAAAAGCCTACTTCTGTGTATTGTAAGGTTTAAGCATTTATTTTACAAATCAATGTTTACTTTATACTTTGCTGCTTCCAACTTGAGTTTTAGGATGCGGGGTTTAGAAAGAAGGATGCTGGTAATTGTTACTTCATTTACTCTTCAAAGCACACATAGGTCTGTTTCGGTGACTCTGGCTGCTTGAGATTACAGGAAAAATGCAGGTTTGCTCTGCGGGGTTTATTATAAGAGAAGGGAGTAAATAACAAGTGTTTAAAAAAAAGCTAAAAAAGCTAGTTCTCCGAATCCAGAAAGCGATATCACTGTGACGGCTGCTTTCAATGTTATGCAACAGGTAGTATAAAATTACTTTGAGGGAGCTTGTTCACATGTGTTAATGTGGCAATAGAATTGCAGATGAGCATAGTCTGGGCTCCGTGAAGTGTTGTAATCTCGGCAATGCAAATTTTATCGGAAGTTTGTTTGTAGCATTCAAAACAGACTCATTTAAATGCTAGTTAATAGGTCACAAAATGCAAGGTGAAGTAATGAATTATGCATGTATTTACGCTTTCATATGTTGTATAAGAATCACATAGAGGTGTGCTATATTAAATTGCTATGCATATTGATAATTTTACTGCACCTTCATAATTTAAGTTTTATATTTTTAGTATATTCATCCTTTAAAGGGGTATTCCACTACTGGACAACCTCTGTTTAAAAAGGTCAATTCCATAAATAAACTAAAAACAATCGATACTCATATACCACAGTTGTACTGTTGAAAAATGTCTGCATTTTTCGGCACGTCATGTGACAATCGATGGCCGCTGATTGGCTGCAGGGTTTTCTGCTCTGGTGGAATACTGAAAGGGTAAAGTTGATTGGCTGCAGCAGTAATTTAAGCCAATAATGACATGTGACTCACTGAAAATAGTATCACCAATATTTTAAGAAACCGTGCCGTTACATGCTGTATCAATTGTTTTTATTTTATATGAGGCACTGAAGTGATTAAACTGGGGTTCTCGCCATCTATCAATCCACCCATTACATTTAATATTGATTCATCTTGTGGAAAGCCAAAAGGATGTAAAAAGAGGTTTCTAATATTGTAGGAAAATGTTGAGTATAAATCATATTTTATATTTCATGCACCGATTCACAGCCTCATTTGTAATCATCTGTAATCATTTGTATTACAGAGTTGTCCCACTAACATCGATGGTGACCCCTTCCAGACTCCATGTGCCCTTGTTATCTTGTAGCAAATGCCCTCTCAAGGCATTCTTAGCGTGTCTTGGTTTAGGTGTGGAAGCCATGTCAATCCTTTCCCCAACTCTATTCTGATTGATTAGACAATGGGTGAGGAACCTCAGGCTTGCAGACCGTTTATGGCCCTCGATGACCTTTTCTCTGGCCCCTGGGCAGATTCCCAGGGACTTCAGTACTTGAGCCACCAGCTGTATTTTGGTGACCACCAGCCCTTTAATTTTTTGTTGCTCTGTGAGCACGAGCATGCAGTATTCACTACTGAATGCTGAAGAGCGTGCAATGAAAAATTACGTTCTTACAACAGTGTCAGGCTGCAGTTTGTAGGCGGGGTTAGCGCATGATTTGTACGGCCCTCGAAGAAAGATATGAATGTCTAATTTGCCCTTGGCAGAAATAAGGTTCCCCACCCCTGGATTAGACCATCAATAGAGTCATTGAGGAGTATTAACAGCTGATGTCCAGAATACAACATGACAGCATGAGGTCCATCCACCTTCATCTTTATTCTCATTTGCACAAGGAAAGACTAGAAGCAATGGGATGAAACTGAATGGGAGGAGACACAGATTAGATGTTAGAAAAATCTTTTTGACAGAGTGATCAATGAGTGTAACAGGCTGCCGGGAGAGGTGGTGAGTTCTCCTTCATTAAAAAGTCTTCAGAGGCTGGACAGATATCTGTCTGGGATGATTTAGCGAATCCTGCTTTGAGCAGGGGGTTGGACCAGATGGCCCAGGAGGTCCCTTCCATCTCTACGATTCTATGATTCTATGATGAACTATTGGGTCCATATACTATTCTTGCACAGGGGGTCTCTTCTGTCTCTGTTCACTCCTGATACAGATTGATTTTTTAACATGTGCAGCCATGTTTTTTAAATGTTAGAAATCCTCTTAAGTGAAGGGGAAAATTGATGGAAGGGGTAGGCAAGGAGTTTAACTAAACAATCTCCAAATCAACATTGTGTTATTAGAGAATTGCCCTGGGTCTGGGGAGAGAAAGGCATCAAAACTAGAAACAGAGCTACCAGCCCAAATAGTGCAGGGACTAGAGGACTCTGCCACTTGGAAGAGTAAACAGCAGTTTTTATTCCTCCTCACCTTAAAAGCTGCTGCAATAGCATGCATGACCTACACTATTGTAACAGCGTATCATACAGGGTCTCAATGAAAGTATGTGCATTAAGGAGACTGATCCAGCACATGATCTGCCTATCCTCAGTATTGTCCAAAAGAACTGTCATCTCTTCCATTAGTCTAGAATTATCTCCCCTTTTCTGGGAGTCTCATGGACATCTCAGGTTTCAGGAATATCAGCAAGGTTATTTTAAATTGAGTCACATAAAAATTGTTGCTGATATAAACTAATCAAACCAAACTAATCATCTTTCCACTATCTCACTGAACTCTCCTACCAGATCTATCTTTCGCTATAAATGATATCACGCTTTCCCCCGTACCAGAAGTCTGCTGCCTCGCTGTAACCCTTGACTTTGCCTTGTCTTTCAAACATCTCTGAGCTAATCTACCGATAACTTCCCACATGTAATCTCTAATCACAAGACCTCATTATCTCCACACTCTTACATTCTTCACCCAATTGCCTCCAAAACTTTTTCTAAACATCCTCCATCCACTGAAAATCCTGTGCCTCAATACATCCGAATGTTTCCAACATTCCGAACCTTCAGACAGAACATAAAAACCCATCTCTTCTGGAAATCTTACAGACTTCAATTACCTTGCTGTCACCTCAACGCCACTGGAGCTGCTGCAACCTCCAAACCTAGTGTCTTTTTCCCCATTACCTTGTAGTCTGTAATCCTGCAAGAACAGGGTCCTATCCCCCTGTACCAATGTTATTTTGTTCATTGTCATTTTATATTTGTATTTAGTATTTAAAGCCTTTTCACATGTAAACCACTAAGGAATCAATGGTGTTCTAAAAATAAATAACAATAACCAAAATTCTGCTTTTATTTTCCAACCTTCATTGGAAGAATTAAATGTATATAATCTGACTGGTTGCTATGGAAAGCAAAGTTTTAGTTGCAAACTGTATTTTGTGTTATATATATTATTATTTCTTTTATTATAATAAAAAATACTTTTCTACAATAACATATAAACACTTTTTGGAAGATGACACTTTATCTTATATATTCTGACACTGAGACTTTTATGCAAAAAATAAAGGTCTATCTCAAATGACTAGAAAATGGAAATTAAAAGATGGAGTTCAACCAAACATACAATATAATACACGTAAGACATTGTATTTCTTTAGACCTTGCAAATAAAAAGCAAATAATACAGGTATGCAACTCCTTGAAGCTACTGTTTTATGTTAACAATTATGAAAACTAAGGAATTGGTTTTATTTTTGCTGCATTTATCAATGGACAACAGTGCAATTTGGATGTCTGCCATGGTAAATATGTAGAAAAGCTCTGATGGATTGAAAGAGGTAGCCAACTTAGTTTATAGACATTCTTAAGTGAGTAAGTATGGGAGATGTATTCCATACTGTTGTGCACTGAACTCAGCAGAAAACAGTATGCAGTAAGTTCCCATGTTCCCTTTAGTGGTGGCTGCAGTCTGTGGCGGGATGCCCAGGGCTCACCAGTAACTAATTCTAGGGACCCACTTTTCAGCTACATGCACATATGACATTGTCTTCGATCACAAATTTATATAGCAATGAACTGGGTAGATTGTGAAATGAATAAGATGCCGCCTGTGTTTGTGCATAGTGATTCAAGTATATAGTGCATCTCACAAAATTAGAATATCATCAAAAAGTTAATTTATTTCAGTTTTTCAGTACAAAAAGTGAAACACATATATTAGATAGAGTCATTACAAACAGAGTGATCTATTTCAAGTGTTTATTTCTGTTAATGTTGATGATTATGGCTTACAGCCCATGAAAACCCAAAAGTCATTATCTCAGTAACTTAGAATACTTTATAACACCAGCTTGAAGCAATGATTTTAAAATCTGAAATGTTGTCCTACTGAAATTTACGTTCAGTGAATGCTCTCAATACTTGATCTGGGCTCTTTTTGCATCAATTACTAGATCAATGTGACATGGCATGGAGGCAATCAGCCGGTGGCACTGCTGAAGTGATGTGGAAGCCCAGGTTGCTTTGATAGCAGACTTCAGTTCATCTGCATTATTGGGTCTGGTGTCTCTCATCTTCTACCCCATAGATTCTCTAAGGGCTCATATTTACTTGCGAGAGACTCGCACGATTCTCGTGCAAGTTTCTTGCATGAAAACCTGGAACTGCCGCCAGCACTCCGACTGGAGCGTGCGGCTGCATAGAAATACATGCAGCTGCACTCTCCGGTCCCAGTGCCAGCGGCAGTGCCAGGTTTTCGTGCGAGTGACTCGCACGAGAATCGTGCAAGTCTCTCACAAGTGAGTATGAGCCCTAAGGGGTTAAGGTCAGATAAGTTTGCTCGCCAATCAAGCACAGTGATACTGTTGTTTTTAAACCAGGAATTGGTACTTTTGGCAGTGTGGACAAGTGCCAAGTCCTGCTGGATAATGAAATTTCCATCTCCAATAAGCTTGTCAGCATAGGAAAGCATGACGTGCTGTAAAATTTTCTTGTAGACCGTTATGTCGACTTTGGTCTTGATAAAACACAGTGGACCTACACCAGCAGAGGACATGGCTCCCAAAACCATCATTAATTGTGGATACTTCACACTAGACCTTGTTAATCAAGGTCCCAAAGTCTGGAGGAAGGGTAGAGAGACAGACAATCCAAGCTGCTTAAGGTCTAGTGTGAAGTTTCCACAATCAGTGATGGCTTTGGAAGCTATGTCATCTGCTGGTATAGGTACACTGTGTTTTATCAAGACCAAAGTCCGTGCAGCCGTCTACCATGAAATTTTAGAGCACTTTAGTTTTATCTTCTAGAAAATATATTAAGAAATTAACCAGAAACAAATGTTGGAAATAAAAAAGAATCAATGTTAAAAGGCAGACATTTTAATTTAGAGGTGAAAATGTAATTGTTATTTGGGATGAGCAGACCCATGGAGGTTCTGGTTCTAGTACCCAACCCAAACTTTATTGAAAAGTTTGGTTTGGTTACCAGTACTATACCCAAAGTTGAACCAGAGCCCATACCCCTGGAAAATTCTCTCTCCTTCCCATGGAACTCTGAACGTTGCAATGGACTTCTAGGAGAAGTCTGTGTTCGGCGTTTAACACCGAACATTAACTGTCCTGCATAAACCACAAACTTTTAAGTTCTGTTTCATTCGTCTCTAATTGCTATCCATAATTATGCTATCTTTAAATTAGATCCAAAGCAAACATACTGAAATGAGAGAAGTTGTTGGTCCTGCCATATTATGAATAAATATCATCTTTGGTTAGTGGGATTAAACTGGTTTTGTGGGTTTACAATTTGACCATAGTTTGTTTATGTTCTTAAAGGATTTTATAACTTTAGTTTTGTTTACTAATTATATTTTTTATGTCAATGAAATGTTATTTATTTATTTTTTACAAGATTGACATAGAATATAAAACAAAATAGTTAATTCCCTAAAACGCGTATGTGCTTTTTTAACTGTTTGACTGTTTTTTTCAAGAACCATAACTATTTTATTCACAAAACTTTTTATTTCAATATTACTATTTTAAGGTCTATATAATTTATTGATCAGTTTGTAGTAACTTTTATTTTGGGTAATGTTGAAAAAACAGCATTTCTACCATCCATTTTTGTGTGTTTTTTTAAATACACTTTTTTTGTGTGTTTAAAAAAAACAGTGAATTTTATTCTATGACTCAGTACAAGTAAAGAATGACCAAAATAAGTATGGTACATTTTTATGTAGCAGCATTCCGAGATGCATATAACATTAGAAGTAGTTATAATTTATTAATTCAGTTTTTATGGGGTAGACCAATTTTCTATTTCTTTACTGTTTAGTTTACCGTTTGGAAAAATGACAGGTTATCTTTACAGGTTGTTATGATTGTTGCAGTATTCATTTTTATGGTGACTTTCTTAAAAAATATATATAACAAATGTCCTACAGGCTGATGCTTATTGCAGACCTTGGGGCCATTGAATGGCCCCAGGGTGCCATAATATAGCATCAGACTTCAGAATCATGGCACATCAAATAAAATCCTCTCATCGGCTCAGATAAAAACACTATATGGAGGTCATTAAGGGGGAAAAGTTACAAAGCTAAAATGATTTGGACAAATAGATTTTCTAAAGACACATTGCCTTTAACCCCTTCATGACCAAGCCCATTTTGACCTTAATGACCAGGCCATTTTTTGCAATTCTGACCAGTGTCCTTTTATGAGGTAATAACTCAGGAACGCTTCAACGGATCCTAGCGATTCTGATTGTTTTTAAGTGACATATTGGGCTTCATGTTAGTGGTAAATTTAGGTCGATAATTTTTGCGTTTATTTGTAAAAAAATCAGAAATTTGGCAAAAATTTAGAAAATTTTGCAATTTTCAAATTTTGAATTTTTATTCTGTTAAAACCAGAGAGTTGTGTGACACAAAATAGTTACTAAATAACATTTCCCACATGTCTACTTTACATCAGCACAATTTTGGAAACAAAATATTTTTTTGCTAGCAAGTTATAAGGGTTAAAAGTTGACCAGCGATTTCACATTTCTACACCAAAATTTACAAAACCATTTTTTTTAGGGACCACCTCACATTTGAAGTCACTTTGAGGGGTCCATATGGCAGAAAATACCCAAAAGTGACACCATTCTAAAAACTGCACCCCTCAAGCTACTCAAAACTACATTAAAGAAGATTATTAACCCTTCAGGTGTTTCACAGGAACTAAAGCAACGTGGAAAGAAAAAATGGACATTTTAATTTTTCCAACAAAAATTTTCTTTTAGCATCAATTTTTTTCATTTTCACATGGGCAACAGGATAAAATGGATACAAAATTTGTTGGGCAATTTCTCCTGAGTACACCGATACTTCATATGTGGTCATAAACCCCTGTTTGGGCGCACGGTAGGGCTCAGAAGGGAATTTGACTTTTTGAATGGAAAATATGCTGGAATATTTAGCGGTTGCCATGTCGCGTTGGAAAGCCCCTGTGTGCCCAACCATTGGAGCTCCCCCACAAGTGACCCCATTTTAGAAACTAGACCCCCCCAAGGAACTTATCTAGATGCATAATGATCATTTTGAACCCCCAGGTGCTTCACAAATTGATCTGTAAAAAAAAAGTACTTTTTTTTTTCTTCACAAAAATTTTCTTTTAGCCTCAGTTTTTTCATTTTCACATGGGCAACAGGATAAAATGGACCCTAAAATTTGCTGAGCAATTTCTCCTGAGTACACTGATACTTCATATGTGGTCATAAACCACTGTTTGGGCGTACGGCAGGGTTCAGAAGGGAAGGAGCACCATTTGACTTTTTGAATGGAAAATTAGCTCTAATCGTTATCGGACACCATGTCGCGTTTGGAGAGCCCCTGTGCACCTAAACATTGGAGCTCCCCCACAATTGACCCCATTTTGGAAACTAGACCCCTTATGGAACTTATCTAGATGTGCAGTGAGCACTTTGAACCCCCAAGTGCTTCACAAAAGTTTCTAACACAGAGCAGTGAAAATAAAAAATTTTTTTTTTTCCTCAAAAATGATTTTTTAGCACGCTATTATTAATTTTCACAAGGCTAACAGGAGAAATTGGACCACAAAAGTTGTTGTCCAGTTTGTCCTGAGTACGCTGGTACACCATATGTGGGGGGAACCACTGTTTGGGCGCACGGCAGGGCTCAGAAGGGAAGGTGCGCCATTTGACTTTTTGAAATGCAAATTACTTCTAATCGTTAGCAGACACCATGTCGTGTTTGGAGAGCCCCTGTGTACCTAAACATTGGAGCTCCCCCACACATTACCCCATTTTGGAAACTAGACCCCATAAGGAACTTATCTAGATGCATAGTGAGCACTTTGAACCCCCAAGTGCTTCATAAAAGTTTATTATGCAGAGCCGTGAAAATAAAAAATATTTTTTTCCTCAAAAAATTATTTTTAGTGCGCAATTTTTTATTTTCACAAGGGTACCAGGATAAATTGGACCCCAAAAGTTGTTGTCCAGTTTGTCCTGAGTACGCTGGTACCCTATATGTGGGTCGGGACCACTGTTTGGGTACACGTCCGGGCTCGGAAGGGAAGTAGTGACATTATGAAATGCTGACTTTGATGGAATGGTCTACGGGCATCATCTTACATTTGCAGAACCCCTAATGTACCTAAACTGTGGAACCTCCCCACAAGTGACCCCATTTTGGAAACTAGACCCCCCAAGGAACTTATCTAGATGTGTAGTGAGCACCTTGAACCTCCAAGCGCTTCACAGATTATAGCGCAGGGCCGTGAAAATAAAAAATACTTTTTTTTCTTAAAAAAAAAAAGATTTTTAGCCAGCAATTTTTTTTCACAAGGGTGGCAGGATAAATTGGACCCCAAAAGTTGTTGTCCAGTTTTTCCTAAGTACGCTGGTACCCCATATGTGGGTGGGGACCACTGTTTGGGTACACGTCGGGGCTCAGAAGAGAAGTAGTGACATTATGAAATGCTGACATTGATGGAATGGTCTGTGGGTATCATGTTACATTTGCAGAGCCCCTGATGTACCTAAACTGTGGAACCCTGCTGTGAGTTCATTTTCCGGTCCACCAGTTGTGAGTCCTCCTTCCAGGCTCCCTCTGGTGGTAACTGGAGGTAGTGAGGCAGATTTAATCAGAAGAGATCTGCCACCTGATAATGAGGATGACGATTGGACCTCAGGAATCTCAGACTGGATTTAAGACAGCCGACGCCCTAGTCTGGTGCTGGTGATTCCTTCTGACTTTTCAGGTCCTGGTTTTCAGTTCTGTTGCAGTCATTTCAAGCTAAGTTTTTCTGCTAATGTTCACACTTGATTTTGTTGGTCTATTCAGTTTTTGTGTGGTCAGCCATCCCCGGCTGGGGCTGTGCTGAATTTCCACTCTTATTTATCTATATTTGCCAATTTGCTTTTTTGTCCCTTATTAGATTGGCCTCTTTTTGCTCTGTCTCAGAATATTTCAGTGCTGATATAGTGGGAGAAGTCTAGTGACTTCAGGGATAATTTTGCTATCAGAAGTGTTGGACATTATTTTTGTAGGGTTTTTGGCAGATTTCAGACAGTGTCTTTCCTTTCCTATCCTTTCTAGTTAGGGCCCCATCATTTGCTCAGCCTATTTTCCTGCCTGTGTTTGTGCTTTCATCTTGTTTCACCATCAGTACATGTGAGGGGGATGTCTTTCCTTTGGAGTCTGCTCTGGGGCAGTTAGTTTTCCCCTTTTCTTGCTTTAGGCTTATTTAGTCCTCCGGCTGTGATGAAGCGTCTAGCACCATCGTAGGTACGTTCCACGGCTGCTGCTAGTTGTTGTGGTTAGGATCAGGGATCTGCAATCTGCATAGTTACCAACCTCTCTGGTTTTCTGTGACTTGGCTTGTTTAGTCTTTTCCTCCTCGGTGACCCATTCATAACAGAATCACCAGCCATACCACAGATTCTTGGCTACTCAAAAGCAGGAAAAAGTTGTTAAAAAAAAAAGAAAAAAGAAAGTGTCAGAATTTTTTTTTTTATTATTTATTTTTTCCTCTTTTTTTGGGGGGGCCGTAGGAGGATTTTTTTTTTCCTAATGGAGATTAAGCAATTGTCTGATCGTGTGGAGCAACTTGCTGCTGAAGTGCAGGGAATTTCCACCTACCTCATTCAGTCACATGCTGCTGAACCTAAGATCCCTACTCCTGATGTGTTTTCTGGGGATCTGTCTAAATTTCTGAATTTTAAGAATAATTGTAAATTATTTCTTGCCTTGAAGCCTAACTCATCGGGGAGCTCTGTGCAGCAGGTTAAAATTGTCATCTCCTTGCTACGCGGCGATCCCCAGGATTGGGCTTTTTCTCTGGCACCTGAAAATCCTGTTCTGACTAACGTGGATGCATTTTTTCAGGCCTTGGGGTTGTTGTATGATGAACCTAATGGTGTTGATCAAGCTGAGAGAACCCTGTTGGCATTAAACCATGGTCAGGATCCTGCAGAGTTATACTGTCAAAAATTCCAAAAGGGGGCGGCCCTTACTATATGGAATGATTGGCAGCTCTCTTTGGGAAGGGTTTATCAGAGACCGTAAAAGATGTTATGGTGGGATTTCCTGTTCCCTCTGGTCTGGATGATTCTATGTCATTAGCCATTCAAGTTGATCGGCGTTTACGTGAACGTAGGAATACACGGGAGGCGCTGCCACCTTTTGAACAAACGTCTGAACCTATGCAATGTGATGGGGTTTTGTCTAGGGCGCAATGTCAGGAGTTTAGAAGGCGTAATAAGCTGTATTTTTTCTGTGGAGACACCTCTCATACTATTTCTGTCTGCCCTAAATGAGAGAAACTTTTTGCACACACATTTGCTGTGGGCAGTGTACAACCTAAGTTTGTTTTGGCAATTACTCTGATCTGCTCCTTATCCACGTTTTCTACTAAGGCTTTCGTGGATTCAGGAGCAACGTTGAATCTGATGGATTTGGACTTTGCTAAACGTTGTGGTTTTTCCATGATGCCTCTGCAGACTCCTATTCCTTTGAGGGGTATTGATGCTACTCCTTTGGTGGAGAATAAACCTCAGTTTTGGACCCAGGTGATAATGCGAGTTGCCCCAGACCACTAAGAAAATAGTAAATTTTTGGTGCTGCATAATTTGCATGATACTATTGTTCTGGGTTTTCCCTGTTTGCAAACTCATAATCCAGTTTTGGATTGGAAGTCTGGGTCTGTGGTGAGTTGGGGTTGTCAGTGTGTTCTTAGGGACGCTCCTGTTTTCTCCACCTCTCCTCAGTCTCATGATATTCCTGATTATCTAGCTGATTTTTCTGATGTATTTAGTGAGAGTAAGTCTGCATCTTTGCCTCCTCATGGGAGTTATGACTGTGCAATTGAGTTGATGCCTGGGTGTAAATTTCCCAAGGGTTGGCTTTTCAACTTCTCAGTACCCGAGCATGATGCTATGCGGTCCTATATTAAGGAGTCATTGGAGAAGGGTCATATTAGACCATCCTCGTCACCTTTAGGTGCTGGAGTTTTTTTTTTGGCCAAGAAAGATGGTTCATTAAGACCGTGTATTGATTATCGTTCCCTTATCAAGATGACTGTTAAATATCAGTACCCGTTACCTCTGATGTCTGACTTATTCTCCAGAGTTAAGAGTGCCTGCTGGTTTACTAAGTGTGACCTCAGGGGGGCGTATAATCTTATTCGCATCAAGCACGGGGATGAATGGAAGATGGCGTTTAATACTCCGGAGGGACATTTTGAGTACCTGGTGATGCCTTTTGGGCTCACTAACGCCCCTTCTGTCTTCCAGTCCTTTATGAATGATATTTTCCGTGACTTTGTGGATAAGTTTTTGATCATCTATCTGGATGATATTTTGATCTTTTCTAGTGATTGGGATTCTCATGTGGAACACGTCCGGACTGTGTTCCGTGTTTTGAGGGAGAATTCCCTGTTTGTTAAGGGATCGAAATGCCTCTTTGGTGTACAGAGGATTTCATTTTTGGGATTTATCTTGTCTCCATCGACTATTGAAATGGACCCGGCCGAGGTACAGGCCATATATGATTGGGTTCAGCCTACTTCTTTGAAGGCCCTCCAGAAGTTTTTGGGTTTTGCCAATTTCTATCGTAAATTTATTGGTAATTTTTCTGGTATTGTCAAACCACTGACTGATGTGACCAAGAAGGGCGCTGATGTGCTGAATTGGTCTCCTGAGCCTGTCTCAGCATTTCAGGAGCTTAAGCGGAGATTTACTTCAGCTCCAGTTTTACGGCAACCTGATGTCTCACATCCATTTCAGGTGGAGGTAGATGCTTCTGAGATTGGTGCAGGAGCTGTTTTGTCCCAAAAAGACCCTGTGACTTCTAAGATGAATCCCTGTGCCTTCTTTTCTCGAAAGTTCTCTCCATCTGAACGCAACTATGACGTTGAATTCAACTATGAATTGGGAATTGTTGGACATGAAATGGGCATTTGAGGAGTGGAGACATTGGTTGGAGGGAGCTAGACATCAAGTTGTGGTCCTCACCCATCACAAAAATTTGATTTATCTGGAGTCGTCCAAACGCTTGAATCCTAGACAGGCTAGATGGGCCTTGTTTTTCACGCGTTTTAATTTTGTGGTCTCTTTTCTTCCGGGCACTAAGAATGTTAAGGCAGACGCCCTTTCTAGGAGTTTCTTTGTCGATTCTCTTAATGTGACCGAGCCTACTACCATCCTAGGTGAGGGGGTAGTTCTTTCTGCCATTTCACCCGATTTGAGATGCGCCCTGGAGGAATTTCAGGAGGATAAACCTGAGCATTGCACTATGGGAAAATTGTATGTTCCTGACCAGTGGCGAAAGAGAGTGATGTCTGAAATTCTTTGCTCCACATTGGCTGGTCATCCAGGTATTTTTGGTTCCAGAGATTTGGTGAGTCGGTCTTTTTGGTGCCGACGGAGGGAAGGCAGGGGGGCAGATGATGACAGCGGCGGCACATCGCCGCTGTCATTCAGTGGCGAGGGGCAGATCGCCCCGTTAACCGGTGGGGGGATCGGATCGGTGTCACCTGCCATGTCCGATGCTACAGCAGCGTCGGACATGGCTGGATTGTAACATTTCATCAATTTTCATTGATGAAATATTACTATCGCTCTGATTGGCTGTTTCACTTTTAACAGCGAATCAGAGCAATTGTAGCCTTGTGGGGCGAAGCCACGCCCCTGTGGTGAAGTACAAAGCCCCCTGTATCTGCGGTTCAGGTGACCTTTTAGTGACCTAGGTCACCTGACCCGCAGGGGGGATTTGAAGTCATGACACAGGGTATGCGTCATTGGTCGGAACGGCACCGACTTTCATGACGCATACGCTGTGTCACTGGTCATGAAGGGGTTAATAGATGACCTTGGTGTTTTATATTGATCTTGTCTAAATCACCTAAGCTTCATATAATGAGCGTCTCATATACATTTGTTTTGTCCATATTACACTGAAATTCACCAGATGTTGCCAATAAAACATGAAGTGGAAATAAGTTTTTTGAATGCAGCTGAATTGTTTTTATGCGTATAAAGCCATTAAAACAACAATTATACCCAGTGACAAATAAATGATTCATGAAAATATTTTGAATTAAGGTTCAGTTATAGCTGTAAATTTAGATTTATTATATGATTTGTCAGGACAGCATTAACAAGGTTTATATCAAATGTAATTAAAGCATGTCGATATTTTATTCAAAGGCTGACACTTCTATAATGTATTCAGAACCACATAAAACGTGATGAACATTCAGGATTTGGTATGGAAATTGGTAATTATTAAGGCAGTTACAATTTTTAAACATTTAAAAAGCTATGCACTTGGCATTTTATCAGAAGGACTCTAAATAAATAAATGATGCAAGCCCTTGGAAAAAAACAGAAAATTACCAACAGTTTATGTGTCTTAATGCTCAACAGGCAATGTCACTATAGTTCTGAAGCAGTTTATTTCTTCATTTTCTTTATAAATCGCTTGCCAGGGCAGAATTACCAATCTAAAGAACAACAGTTCCAATGATATTTGCCTCTGCTCGCAGGCTCCTATGTCCCCCTTTTATAAAGGTAAGATAAGGTAGTACTTTTAGTCTTTACACACAGTTCAGATCTGCTACTTACACTACATGATCTGCTAGTCAGCATGTGAAACACAATCTTTCCTGCAAAGGGACTAAGAAATGAGAGAGTAGTTGTTAGGCATCAGGTTCCTGTCGCTGCACAGCAGGAATCCCGAGCCTTGCCTTTGGCGGACTCCAATTCCTCTCCGGCCGCAGAGGAGGTTACTCAGCAGACTCGTCAATCCCGGCACTCTGCTCAGACTAGCACTCTGGGTTTGGTTGCTGCTGCCACCTCTGGTCCAGCTATAGCAACACATGCTGGACAGCAACGAACTACTCCAGGGACTAAGTCCTCCTTTCGGTCTACTGAGCATGCCCGTGGGACGATCTCTCATTGGAGATCGAAGGTCACATGCTCAGGTAATACTCCTGCTCTGATTGGACCATCAGGAAGGTCCCGGAAGGTCGGGGCTATAAAAGCCTTGTGTCACGTTCCCCGTGCCTCCTGTCGCATGCCTCACCAGCCCCCCCGTCGTGAGCGCTCATTCTCACCCTGCGCCGCAGCCACGCTCCCTCCTGCTCCAGCGACGCCGTCCTCCTCTGACCGGCCCGCGGCCTGTGATGTCATTGCGAGCCCTGCGCATGCGCCATAGGCTGCGGTCGGCTCTCCTCCTGTGATCTTATCCGCCGGCGGGGCCCTGACCCGGTAGCACTGCCGGACCAATGGGGGCACATCTGCGTCTATATCAGGCCACCCTCCCATAGTGGAGGTGACTGATCATTGTTGTTTCTAACATCTTTCTAGGTCCTGTGGTTTGCCTAGCGGCTTCCACTCTATCTTACTGCCTTGTGCGTCCTTACAGTCATGCTTGTCTGTGTTCGTACCTGCAGTCCTGCTCCAGTCCAGCTTACTTGTGTCCGTACCTGCTGTCCTGCTCCGGCCCTGCCTGTCTGTGTCCGTACTTGCAGTCCTGTTCCAGTCCAGCCTACCTGTGTTCGTACCTGCTGTCCTGCTCCGGTCCTGCCTGTCTGTGTCCGTACTTGCAGTCCTGTTCCAGTCCAGCCTACCTGTGTTCGTACCTGCTGTCCTGCTCCGGTCCTGCCTGTCTGTGTCCGTACTTGCAGTCCTGTTCCAGTCCAGCCTACCTGTGTTCGTACCTGCTGTCCTGCTCCGGTCCTGCCTGTCTGTGTCCGTACTTGCAGTCCTGTTCCAGTCCAGCCTACCTGTGTCCGTACCTGCTGTCCTGCTCCGGTCCTACCTGTCTGTGTCCATACCTGCAGTCCTGTTCCAGTCCAGCTTACCTGTGTCCGTACCTGCTGTCCTGCTCCGGTCCAGCCTGTCTGTGTCCGTACCTGCAGTCCTGTTCCAGTCCAGCCTGCCTCTGTCCGTACCTGCTGTCCTGCTCCGGTCCTACCTGTCTGTGTCCGTACCTGCAGTCCTGTTCCAGTCCTGCCTACCCGTGTCTGTGCCTAGTGTCCTACTCCAGGCCAGCGTTCCCTTGTTAGTCCCTGCACTCCATTCCGAGCCACCCTTCTTGGTTCCAGCAGCCGTGGCATTCGAACCCCTGGACCTGCTCCTAATGATCCCTGTATAGGGGTCGGTTTCACCTGGTTGCTCGTCCGGGGTCCTGTTATGAATGAGTCACCGGAGGAGGAAAAAGCAAAAATGCAAGCTAAGTCCAAAAAACCAGAGAGGTTGGTAGCTAGCGGATTGCAGACCCCTGATCCTATTCACAACAACTAACAGTAGCCGTGGAGCATTCCTACGGTGGTCCTAGACGCCTCTTCACAGCCGGAGAACTAAATAAGCCTAAAGAAAGAAAGGGGAAATCTAAACTGCCCCAGAGCAGACCGCAAAGCAATAGACAGCCCCCAACATGTATTGTTGGTGAAAACAGATGAAAACACAAACACAGACAGAACGACAGGCAGTTCTCTTATCCATTAGTGCCAGTGGGTGCCAGTCAGCATAGGCATCACTACCGCATGTGTCACAGCATCCGTCTGTATGGCACCGTGCACAGATTGTGTGCTTTCCAGCACTGAGCTCAGGCTGTTAAGTGGCAACCGCAAGTGCAGATGCAGTGTTTGCTGCACCCTGTGAAGGTTAACAGGGCACAGCGTTCCATGGGGAACTTTCCCTGGCTCCACAGTAGAGGTTCCAGACACTAGTGGGCCTAGAGGGGCACTGTTCTCGTGTCTTAGCAGCAGTGTCCTGTGACCACATGCTAGCGCTCCTCTAGCCATAGCCTGTGAAGTTTAACAGGCTCCGGCATCGGTTCTGCGGACACTGTGCAGTAACAGAGCCCGCTTCCTATCACACCGGGTCAGTAGCTACCCGCCGGTGTCCAGCGAGCATCTTGCTACACACTGTCCGTTGTTGTGTAGCAGCAGTATACCATCTCTGCACAGTAGACCCCGGGTCTCGATCGCACTTACCTATATTTTATATTCAGTGCGATCTGCAATCCTAACAGTAGTAGAGCATCACATGTCATTATGTCCATTTTTACAAGGATGGAGAGAAGAGAAATGTTCAGAGTTCAAAACATTACACAAACAGATACTACAAACCATGGACATGATAATAAGGCCATATACCTACAAGGTGCGTCAGCACACTTTGATTAATTAATATATGAACTCCAATATTGCTATAAACATTAAAAATGTAAAATATTTGTGTTTTATGATCAAAGAGGGCAAAAGCCTTCCAACCATGTCAAGGTGTAGCTAAATATGGATGGTTGCTAAACACTTATGACCTGCCTCTCCGTGTGCCAAACAGCCTCTTCTGATTGGGGAGTGAAAAGGAGCAGGTGTCGTTCACAATTAAAACCTTGCATGGGAAAGATGGGTGGATAAAAGTGTAATTTTTTTTTCATTCCTTTGCTGGCCTTCTATGGTTCAGAAAAATGGCAGCCACAGCTAGCTGCTGTATTGCTGAATCTGCTCAGACTGATTTAAAAAATTAAATCCATATTTTGGAGGAATTAAAGTTTACTGTAGAATACAAATATTTGGAAAATTCAAAAAGAATTGAATTCCACTTGAATAAGTTTGATCATCTCTATTTTGGACAATTTAGCAGATCTGCAGGTGGCTGGTCATCTAAACTATAACTATATGAATGTGGTAAATACAGGGCAAAATGTAGAGCTGTCTGCAGTACTAATCCGAGATAAGTAGAGTTGAGCGACTTTTGGTTTTTTAGGGTCGCGTTTCGTTTCGTGAAACCCGACTTTTCTAAAAGTCGGGTCGAGCAAGATCGTCCGATTATAGGGAAAAGTCGGGGTCGTCCCGAAACACGAAACCCAATGTAAGTCAATGGGGAATAAAAGTCGGCAGTGAGAGGAGGACAGGAAACACACCTACAGTGCCCATTTGAATGCCAAAAGCATCAATTCTTCTTACTTAAGCTTGTCAACCTTAATTAACTTCATAATACAAGTTACGCACTGAAAAATGGGGGTTATTTGGCTAAAGTTGTGGGGGGGGGAGGGCTGGCTGCAGGTTTTCATGTGCCCTGGGCAAAAGAGCGCCCCTTTAACACATACCACAACTCATCATGCTCCGATACGGCAGAGAAATAGCGGTATAGTACAATGAAAAATACCTCACTTTTTACATTTCATGACGATGCCCATCTATTTCTCCATACAGAATCATTGGTCCCATATAATGTTTGAAACAGTATATGATGAGCTCCACATAATGCTACAGTATATGTTGGTCCCCATGGATGAAGCTCCACTGTCTTATGGGCCCAAATAATGCTCCAAACATAATGGGCCCCATTTCTAATGCTCTAGTGTATAATGGGCCCTGTAAATGCTGCACCAGTGTCTGATGTCCACCTTTGGAATGTTCCAGTGTATGGTGGGCCCCATCTATGATTCTCCAGAGTATAGTGCTCCCCAAAAATTGCTGTCCCAACATTGAAACCAATCAAATAAGTCTCCTCGCTAGGGAATCCCTGTACTTCTCTGGATTCCTCGTCGTCCCCATCTTCCATCTCACTGCACAGTATTTCAACTTTGCAAGTGCTGTGATCCTGGGCAAGCAGGGGGGCCCACTCGTTGGCGACGGCACTGGCACAGGGCCCATGATAGTACGGTGGTGTGTCTGATGGCGAGTGGGCCGAACCTGCACTTTCATCTGCAGCTTCCTCTTTGTCACCGTGTAAGATGGAACTGTATATGGGAAGGGTAACCTGAGTTTCATCAGGGTCAGATTCAGGTCGTGTAGCGTGCGAGGGGAATGTAGTGGTCTGGGTCAATGTACCAGCAGATTCATCGAGCAGTGGCTGGGCATCAGTGCACTTGTGTCGCCCCAAGGAGTACGGTCGCCACAGTGGCATTACCTTCTTCCTAGGGAGTGTGATGTCATGCTTGGGAGCAACGAACGATCTCTCTAGCAGGTTAACTGATTGGGCGGCGTTATTCCCACGAGTCATGACCCTCCAAACAGCGTTCATGAAGGCAAAGTGTTTGTTTTACGTGGGCAGTATGGTTGCAAAGCTGAACCTTAAAGGAATGTCCAGAAGGGCACCACCAGGAGTGGAGCCTACGGTTAAATTCGACTCCACCTGGGAAACCTCAACCATGCCAGCTACAGAACAGATGCACACATTGCAAGCTTAATTCCGTTAACGAACGAAACTCCGTCATGCCCCGCGGTCCGAGTCCGGCTTACTAGAGGGACACGTGAGGCTCTGGCACATGAGATTGGCCAATAACTGGTGTGTCATGCCCTTACATGTCCGTGGCTGCATGTGCGCTACACTGAAAAGGCCAGCGTTTGTCGCTTACGGGTGCAGATAACCCGCTGAACAACGTTAGTGATGGGGATCACTGATTACAATTATTACCCGCGAATGATGATTTCCCAGTAAGTGCAGGTCAACCGCAATTCCAGAATTAGGCCTAACCGTCATTCCTGAAAAAATTAAAAACTTACGTGTTCAAACCACAGGTGCTGTAGCTTGCTTAACAGCTCGCCAGCCGTTCTCACGCCCAGTATGGATTACACGTGATTGCACAAAGGTGAGAAAGGGTACCGTATCCCCAGATAACATGTATGGATAGCGTACACATTCAAAATATATGTCTATACATCAGGAGGCAGGCTCAGACGGTGTTAGGCCCAGTATGGATTGCACGTGATTGCACAAAGGTTAGAAAGGGTACCGTATCCCCAGATAACATGTATGGATAGCGTACACATTCAAAATATATGTCTATACATCAGGAGGCAGGCTCAGACGGTGTTAGGCCCAGTATGGATTGCACGTGATTGCACAAAGGTTAGAAAGGGTACCGTATCCCCAGATAACATGTATGGATAGCGTACACATTCAAAATATATGTCTCAGGAGGCAGGCTCAGACGGTGTTAGGCCCAGTATGGATTGCACGTAATTGCACAAAGGTTAGAAAGGGTACCGTATCCCCGGATAACATGTATGGATAGCGTACACATTCAAAATATATGTCTCAGGAGGCAGGCTCAGACGGTGTTAGGCCCAGTATGGATTGCACGTGATTGCACAAAGGTTAGAAAGGGTACCGTATCCCCAGATAACATGTATGGATAGCGTACACATTCAAAATATATGTCTCAGGAGGCAGGCTCAGACGGTGTTAGGCCCAGTATGGATTGCACGTGATTGCACAAAGGTTAGAAAGGGTACCGTATCCCCGGATAACATGTATGGATAGCGTACACATTCAAAATCTATGTCTATACATCAGGAGGCAGGCTCAGACGGTGTTAGGCCCAGTATGGATTGCACGTGATTGCACAAAGGTTAGAAAGGGTACCGTATCCCCAGATAACATGTATGGATAGCGTACACATTCAAAATATATGTCTCAGGAGGCAGGCTCAGACGGTGTCAGGCCCAGTATGGATTGCACGTGATTGCACAAAGGTTTGAAAGGGTACCGTTTCCCCGGATAACATGTATGGATAGCGTACACATTCAAAATATATGTCTCAGGAGGCAGGCTCAGACGGTGTCAGGCACAGTATGGATTTGACGGCCCAGATTACACAGCGGAGGAGCAGGGAGAGGTAAAGATTGCAAATGCTGGGGCCCTGGTCAAGCAAGGGGGGCCCACTCGTGGGCGTCGGTACTGGCACTGGGCCCCTCATAGTACAGCGGTGTGTCTGATGGCGGGTGTGCACCACCACCATCAGAGACACTTGATTGCACTATGAGGGACCCTGTGCCAGTGCCCGCGCCCAAGAGTTGGCCTACCCACCTGTCCAGGGCAACGGCACTCGCACGGTGTCGTGCTCTAGGTGGTGACCCCGGCCATGGGGGGGGAGGCAGCACAGTTAGGGAGTTTTAGAAAGTGGCATATGTTGATGTTGGACATTCAGCTGATGCAAAAGGCGAAATAGGTGAAGTCCCAGGAAGAGGTGGACCAAAGCAAGCCATTTTTCTGTCACCCTATGTGTCATCAGGGGAAGGTGGGACAAAATCCTTGGAAACCCATGCATGGTTCATTTTAATGAAGGTTAGATCATCCACATTTTGGGTTGACAGACGGGTCCTTTTTTCTGTCAGGATTGATCCAGCTGCACTGAAGACTCTTTCCGATAGCACACTTGCAGCTGGGCAAGCGAGCTCCTGTAAGGCATATTGGGCCAATTCAGGCCAGGTGGCCAGTTTAGCGGCCCAATAGTCAAAGGGGAATGACCTGTGCGGGAGAACATCGATATGGGAGGAAAAGTAGTTTGTTACCATAGTTGACAACTGCTGTCTCCTGTCACTTTCCATCGATGCAGTATTACCAGTTGTGTGAGCGGTATTTGAAAAATCAGTCCACAACATTGTCATGAAACCCCTGTCTCCAACGCCACTTCTGCTGTGTGCACCACGAACACCTCTGCCAAGCTGCCCCCGGCCCGTACGGCTCGTGTGAGAACCATCACCGCTGCTGTGTGCTGGGAATGCCTCAAGCAACCGATTTACCAGAGTTGCTTGTTTATTAGCCAATATTAGGTCAAGGTTCTCCTGTGGCATGATGTTTTGTAATTTGCCTTTATAGCGTGGAACCAGGATGCTGGCCAACCAGTAGTCGTCATCGTTCATCATTTTGGCAATGCGGGGGTCCCTTTTTAGGATCCGCAAGGCATAATCTGACATGTGGGCCAATGTTCCCGGTGTCAATGATGCACTGCGAGTGCTGGGTGGAGGAGCACTTTCTGGCAAATCCACATCCCTCCAGTCACGCACAAACCCTGTACCAGACCTTGCCACGCCAACATTTTCACTTGCCCCACGAGATGCATCCTCCTCCCCTAAGTAATCATCCCCATCATCATCCTCCTCCTCCTCTTCTTCCTCCACCTCGTCCAGGAGAGGTCCCTGAGCAGACAATGGCTTAATGTCATCAAGGATTCCCTCCTCCTCTTCCTCCTCATCAACATTGGCTGCAGACGCCTGCTCCTTAAGGTGCGTCAAAGTTTGCATGAGCAGACGCATAAGTGGGACGCTCATGCTTAGGATGGCGTCGTCTGCGCTTACCAGCCGTGTGCATTCCTCAAAACACTGAAGGACTTTACAGAGGTCTTTCAGCTTCGACCACTGCACACCTGTCAACTCCATGTCTGCTCTCAAAGTGCCTGGCCGTGTATCCTCCCACAAATGCATTATGGCCTGCCTCTGCTCGCACAGCCGCTCCACCATGTGCAGGGTGGAGTTCCACCTTGTTGCAATGTCGATAATGAGGCGGTGGTTGGGAAGGTGGAGCAATCGCTGCAGCTTCTGCATACGAACGGAGTGTACAGGCGACCGGCGGATGTGCGCGCACAGTCTTCGCACCTTCTGGAGCAGGGCTGTTAACTCCGGATAATTTTTGAGGAAGCACTGCACCACCAGGTTCAAGGTGTGAGCCAAGCAAGGTATGTGGCTGAGTTTTGAAAGGGCTATGGCTGCCACAAAATTACGGCCGTTATCACTAACTACCTTGCCTGCCTCAAGATGTACACTGCCCAGCCATGACTCAGTTTGTCGCTTCAAGTACTCGGCCAGCACCTCGGCGGTGTGTCTGTCGCCCAAACACATCATCTGCAACACAGCCTGCTGACACTTTCCACTAGCTGCTCGATAGGGGGACACCTTGTGTGCAACAGTGGCAGCTGCAGATGGAGTGCTCGTACGACTGCGCTCTGTGGACGAGCTTTCGCTTCTGGAGGAGGAGGAGGAGGGTCGAACGCCTACAGCCAACTGTTTCCTATACCGTGGGCTAGGCAGCACTGTCCCACCACTGCTGTCCCCTGTGGACCCTGCATCCACCACATTAGCCCAGTGCGCAGTGATGGACATGTAACGGCCCTGGCCATGCCGACTGGACCATGCATCAGTTGTGAGGTGCACCTTTCCGCTCACTGACTGCTTGAGTGCATGGACAATGCGGTCTTTCACATGATGGTGGAGGGCTGGGATGGCTTTGCGAGAGAAGAAGTGGCGACTGGGTAGGTCATAGCGTGGTACTGCATAGGCCATGAGTTCGCGGAAAGCTGCGCTTTCCACCAACCGAAAGGGCATCATCTCAAACGAGATTAGTTTGGCAATGTGGGCGTTCAAACCCAGTGTACGCGGATGAGAGACTGAGTACTTTCTTGACCTACTCATAGTGTCTGGGAGGGTGAGCTGGACTTGAGAGCTGCATATGGTGGAAGTAGCGGTGAACAGGGCGGACTGAGAGAGGGTTGATGATGGTGATGGAGTTGGTGTTCTTTCTGATGGCCTAGAATCAGTCTTTCGTTGATATAACAGTGGGATTCCCTGACTGCTGTGGTCTTGCAACGACACCTCAACATTTGCTGCTGTGCTAACCGGTGGGCTTACAGTGGGGGAAACAATGTAGCGTTGCTGACTACCTTCGTTGTGATCAGTTGCACATGTGGCACTTGAGGTTTGGTGTTGTGTCCACGCTTGCAAGTGCATGCTGGTTAAATGTCTAAGCATGCAACTGGTATTCAAATTTTTCAGATTTTTCCCTCGGCTAAAGGTCTTTGCGCACTTCTTACAGATAACCTTGGCCTGATCATGAGGATTTTGTTCAAAAAAGTGCCACACTGCACTCTTCCTACTTTGGCAGACATTTTGCGGCCTAGCACGCTGTGATCTTTTGACCCTCTGGACAAGCTGTCCAGCAACTCTTTTGATGTTTGGAACCTGTCTTTGGAGTGCTCCGGGCCTGCCAGATAACAGCTGTTGCGATGTCGATGTCTGCTGTGGATGCTCCTCATCTGAGCTATTGGAAGCAGCACCCTCTTCCCCCAATGGATGCCAATCTGGGTCAACAACTGGGTCATCCATCACCTCCTCTTCTATGTCATGTGCACCTTCCTCTGTGTCACCGTGTATGGTGGTATAGTGTGCGGGAAGGGGCACCTGAGTCTCATCAGGGTCAGAATCTGGCTCTGTACACTGCGAGGACAATGTAGTGCTCTGAGTGAATGTACCAGCAGAATCATCCATCAGCGGCTGTGCATCAGTGCACTCCATGTCAGATTCATCTTGGCCTGGGTAATTCACCATTTCACTTGATAATCCAGGCATGGTATGTGAAAACAGCTCCATGGAGTAATCAGTAGTATGGCCTGCGTCATCCTTCAATCTTGGTTGGGGTGAAGGACACAAGGAAAGGTGTGGTTCATGAACATGAGCCTCCAATGACGACTCAGTGCTTTTACTTTTTACAACTGAAGAAGAGGAGGCGATAGAGCTGGAGGCTGAGTCAGCAATGTAAGACAAAACTTTTTCCTGATGCTCTGGCTTTAAAAGCGGTTTGCCAACTCCTAGAAAACTAAGCGTTCGAGGCCTTATGTAGCCAGACGATGACGCAGGCTCAACACCTCCTGCATACGGTCCTATTTTGCTCTTGCCACTACCATCAGATCCACCACCAACACCATCATTACCAGCTGCCAAACCCCACCCAATTCCACGGCCTCTTCCACCAGCCTTCCTCATTTTTGGTAGAAATGTAGACAAAATCCAACAAACTATATAGTAATGTAAAACAAGGTACAAGGTGTCTATAGGACAGGGGAGATTTTGAATTTCTGCAGACACTTGTGGACACTGGACACTTTTGGATTGTGTGAGGCCCAATGAATATCTGAGCGCTATGTGACAGGCTCGATGGCACAGCTGTGACCAAAGTGACGAGAGGATAAGGGAGATTTTGAATCTCTGCGCACACTTTTGGACACTGGACACTTGTGAATTGTGTGAGGCCCAATGAATATCTGAGCGCTATGTGACAGGCTCGATGGCACAGCTGTGACCAAAGTGACGAGAGGATAAGGGAGATTTTGAATCTCTGCACACACTTTTGGACACTGGACACTTGTGGATTGTGTGAGGCCCAATGAATATCTGAGCGCTATGTGACAGGCTCAATGGCACAGCTGTGACCAAAGTGACGAGAGGATAAGGGAGATTTTGAATCTCTGCGCACACTTTTGGACACTGGACACTTGTGGATTGTGTGAGGCCCAATGAATATCTGAGCGCTATGTGACAGGCTCGATGGCACAGCTGTGACCAAAGTGACGAGAGGATAAGGGAGATTTTGAATCTCTGCACACACTTTTGGACACTGGACACTTGTGGATTGTGTGAGGCCCAATGAATATCTGAGCGCTATGTGACAGGCTCGATGGCACAGCTGTGACCAAAGTGACTACAGGATAAGGGAGATTTTGAATCTCTGCACACACTTTTGGACACTGGACACTTGTGGATTGTGTGAGGCCCAATGAATATCTGAGCGCTATGTGACAGGCTCGATGGCACAGCTGTGACCAAAGTGACTACAGGATAAGGGAGATTGGATTGCTTTTAAAAAAGCAGTTTGCGGAGCAGTGGGTAAACAGCAATGCCAGCCTGTCAGGAAGCCTTAAAAGGCAGCCCAACAACCAACACCACTGATACACCACTATATAGCCTCCCCTTGCACTGCACACACAGTGACTGGTGTGTTGTGCAGGCCAAATTGCTAGCAGCAGAAGCAGTTTTTTTTTCTTCTCAGCAGGACAAAAAAAAAAAAATTGGGATTGCTTTTAAAAAAGCAGTTTGCGGAGCAGTGGGTAAACAGCAATGCCAGCCTGTCAGGAAGCCTTAAAAGGCAGCCCAACAACCAACACCACTGATACACCACAATATAGCCTCCCCTTGCACTGCACACACAGTGACTTGTGTGTTGTGCAGGCCAAATCGCTAGCAGCAGAAGCAGTTTTTTTGTCTTCTTCCCTGCCTAACGCTCTCCCTACAGAATCAGCAGCAACCTCTCCCTATACTGAGATCGGCAGAAGTAAGATGGCGGTCGGCGTGCACGCCCTTTTATACCCCCTGTGACGCCCACCAAAGCAAGCCAATCACTTGCATGCCCGTCTGAAAGATGGTGGTGACCCCTGCCTATGTCATCACGTTGCCCACAGTGTCCGTGGATCCTGATTGGCTGTAAAAGAGCGCAAAACAAACTTTTGAAACGCGACTTTGGCGCGTAAGTCGCCGACCTCGTGGACGACCTCATCCTAGGGTCGGGTTTCGTTTCATGAAACCCGACTTTGACAAAAGTCGGCGACTTTTGAAATTTTTCGACCTGTTTCGCTCAACTCTAGGGATAAGTATGTTTATCAGATCTGCTATTAAACCTTTATTGGGGACTTTTGGTGGACCCTTTTTCCTCCTCATCTTAATATTATCTGCTTCATGAAAGAGATCCCACTGAGTGCACACAGATGGGATTTTTATCAGGTCCAGTTCTTTGTCTTTAATATGCTACAATGACTGCAATTCAGTGATATTTACTTGTATATTTGTACCATGTACTTACATAATGTGTTTCTGATATGGCTTATTGCACTTATCCTGTTTACTCTAAACGTAGATATGTGGCACATGTGGAGGCACTGAGGACTGGACGGCTGGCATCAAGCAATAAAGGAGCTGGACATGTTTGCGGTCAGGTGAATATAATTTTTTTTGTTTTTAACATATTATATTTTTTATGCACTGGGTCTCCAGAGATCACAAAGCATAATAAAAGACCTTGAATTCATGGAGAACAACTTTGCTGTAAATTAAAATTTTTGGAAAAATCCACATGTTTTGGCAAATTTGAATTTTGTCAAATCTACTCATCTTGTCCTGGCACATTTAGTTTCCCTGAAATTAAACATCACAGGATTAAATTCCAGGTACTGCAACTTTGTAAGCTAAGTCAAGGCAATATTCATCACTACATTCCGGAATAAACTCTGATTCCCTGGTTGGAAAGCTTTCTGCCAGACACAATTTTGGCTTTAATCATTTCTGTCCCTATTGCCTTAAACTGAGTTTTGCCATTGTGAAACTAGGCAGACGAAAGCATATCTATAAGAGCAAAGTCAGATGGCCATATAAATTGAATCAAGAAGTGAGCTGAATGCATGGGCTGGCTGACAGTTCTCCCGACCCGAGCGCGACAGCTGAAAGTACTTCTGTGCAGCTGTCATGTTCGAATCGGGATAGCTGCCAGCCAGTCCACGCACTGAGCTCCCCTCTCACTCCAATTGATATGACCGTCTTACTTTGCACTAAAGCTTATTCTAATGGTCACCACCGTTAAAATCTAATATTACAAATGTTTCTGGAAAATTATGCAGCACTCAATAAATAAAAGATCTAGATTTTTGCATTCCTTTCAGTTTGAACAAAAAAAGTAATTTTGTTGCATTCACTTAAATGAAAGTATTCCTTCAAAATGAGCAAAATGAAATTAATACTTATTGCCTAAATGCATTGGCGAAATCAAATCAGTAATTGTTTTCTAAGTAGATTGGTATAGATTAGGTTACAATTAAATATAACTAGGATGACTTTGTAATCCCACAGCTACAAAGTAGAAATTTTCAGAACAAACTGACCTTGATGCAGCATTTAAATTCTATCTTCCACAATTCTCTTCACAAGAGAACATAAAGTTTGATCTGTTACACAGATTAAATCATTTTCTTCTCTATAAAACTTTAATGATAACACATCACCTAAAGAGTTTAATGCACGTCTTTTACACCATTAGACTGAAAAAAATGAATATTTTGATCTGTGGGGCACTGATAATATGCTACAGCCAATTATTATTTGATGGTACCAATGTTCTCACTGCAGCAAAATCAACTTTTTTCTACAATGAAGGCTTAATGTTGGGACCTTTTGTATATGGATTTTTAATAATATATATTTTACTATTTTAAATCCGTTAATAGCTATGCAGCAAAGCTTTGGGAAACTGATTCTTCAAAAAAAGTGAAATATCTGATTCAAGAAAACTTAGAAAAACATTTTTTGCGAGTTTGTGAGGGTCAACTGAAAATGAATGATAAGTTTGTTATAATGAAATGTTAGTTGGGAAAGTTGATATGTTTGACAAGCTTTTCAAATTTTAAAAGTGTTGTAGTAATTAAAAAAATGTCTGGCTTGCTGTTTTTTTCAGAAACAGCACCACACGTGTACATGAGTGGTTTGATATTGTAGCTCAGTTTCATGCATCTAAATGTGGCTAAACTACAATACCAACAAACACAGCCTTTGAACAAGTGTGGCACTGTTTGTTTTTCATATCTCAGACAACCCCTTCAAAGATTACAATTTTTAAAGGTTCATTCAAATATCCATGCACTTTGGTCCAAGTTCGGACTGCTAATGCACAGACTTGCCGTGGGTCTCCCGAATCTAGCATGACAGCTCCATGTACTTCTATGAGGTTGTCCCACTTGGGTTGCGAGAGCCATAGTTGGTCCAAGCATTGTGGACCGATCTGAGACCAATTTGAATGGCCGTTTGAATAAGCCTTACTTATGCCTTTTAATTGCTCCTTTCTTTGGTGAATTTACGTGCTTTGGAGTTATATGGCTTGGAAATTTGCTGTAATTGATATCAAAATATTTGTAGATCGCGTTATAATAAGCCTAACCACATGTAGTGAAAAGAAAACTTTATAGAGTGAAGGAAATACTTTAGATTTTCTAATGCACATCATGTGGATTTTGTTGCAAATTTAGCCTAAATTTGGAGCACACACAGAGTTGGTGGGGATTAGATACATACAGTAATCGGTGATTAAAAATTCCACAAGCCATCATTATTCTTATTTGCACATGGAAACATAATAAGCAATGGAATGAAACTGAAAGGGAGAACATACAGATTATGTATTAGAAAAAACTTCTTTACAGTGAAAATGATCAATGAGTGGAGCAAGCTGCCATGGGAGGAGGTGAATTCTCTGGCAATGGAAGTCTTCAAACAGAGGCTTGGACAGACATCTATCTGAGATGGTCTAGCGAGTTCTGCATTGAGCAGGGTGTTGGACACGATGACCATTGAGGTCCCTTCCGACTCTAAGGGTATGTGCACACGCTGCGGATTCACCTGCGGGTTTTTTCCCACGGAAACGCAGGTAAAACCGCAGGTAAAGTGACCTGCGGTTTTGCTGCGGTTTGGCCTGAGGTTTTGCCCTGCGGTTTCACACTTCTACTATGTTAAAGGTGTGAAACCGCAGCAGAATCCGCAGAAACAATTGACATGCTGCGGAAAAAAAAACGCAGCTTTTCCGCAGGTAAAAAACCGCAGCGTGAGCACTGCGGTTTTGAAAACCCATAGGCTAACATGGTAAAGTACCATGTCTGCGGAACTGCTGCAGTTCTGCAGGGCCAAAACCGCAGCAGAACCGCAGCAAAACTGTAGCGTGTGCACATGGCCTAACAGTCTATGATTCTAAGTCAGCCTAAGTCTAGGGTAACACCAGCGTATATTCTGTCATCCAAGAGAGTCAGGACAATTATGCTAATCATTCTCTGATCAAACTCTGAACAGAGACTGAGCAGAGTGTGATTATAGCGTGCTACCATTTTCTTGGATGCAGAGAAGATGGAAAAATTTTTTTATACATCATCATTCAGTCAGTACATGGAAATTGGACTGCACTAAGATGTCATCCAAGTGCATAGAAAAGAGAGAGCAGCATCCAATCCGGGTGAATGATTGTAGCAAAGATTTATTCTGCCAGTGAATATTTTTCTCTGGCAGAATAAATCTTTGATACAATCATTCACCCGGATTGGATGCTGCTCTCTCTCTTTTCTATGGATATTTTTTTCATTTGGGTTCATGAACTTGGAGCCTGCATCCACATTATCCCTGCTGTGCTGTCGGCTGTCTTTTGCGTCATCCAAGTGCAGTCTGATGTTTTCCATGGATTAATTGAATTCCATGGCTGAGTGCGATCCGATAATGGGATCCAACTCAGCCGTGATGCGATTTTTTTTCCTCAGGCTGAGTCGGTCTGAGGAAAAAATTGGACTTGTGCATGGCCAATAGAATAAGATTGGTCTGAGAGCAATCCGATGATTTGGTAGATCGCACTCAGACTGAAAATACGGTCATGTGCGTCAGCTCTAAAACAGATGTAGCAAGTTAAAGTAAATATTGAGCTTCTCTGACTTTTATATATTTAGAGATAGTTAAAATATTTGAACTTAATTTGTTAAAAAGTTTTGCAGCATATAAGAGACCCATTTTTGGCATTGGTTTAAAATGCTCCATCCTAATAAATTAAATGGCTCACATCGAGTACCTTGATCTCATTGTCATCTTTTTCCATAACAGCAGCAGCAACTGCAAGAATCACAAATAACTATTTACAACCAGCACTTGTATACACGCAGAGTACTTTTAAGAATGAGGCATCATAAACTGAGTATAAAAATAGACAAAACTAGGTGCGATGGGTCTACTGAGAGCTATTCACAGGGTGATGCATGAGATGCAGTTACTGCAAAATTTGGGAGTGACTTTGTTTAAAGGGTACTACTTATAGGAAAGACCTCTAACTTAAAGAGGCATTCCCAACATTTTTTATTTACTAAACCTATTTAAATACGTGAGTTGTGCAATGCAAGTGCAATAAAATGCTTACTGATCGCCATTTTCCCCTGTTTTTCCCATTAGAATAAGGCTTCATAGACTTACACTGTAAAAGTAACTTCCAGTCAACACCCCTAAATTCCAGATTGATCTGACGAGGCATAATTTCAGTCATGTGAGTGAGAAACATGAGAAATTGGGGACGATGGCAATCGGTAAGCATTTTATTCCACTAACATTACACAACTCACATATATAGAAAGCTTTAGCAAATTAAATTTTTTGAGAGGAGTGCTTCTTAATTTCATACTCCAGACCAGACTGTACAGTATAGTAATCTTCTATACTCCCAGGTCATAGTTCAGCCATCAAATTAATGATTAATTTACCTTTACCACTTACTCTATTAGAATATGCCACAAGATGAGTTAAATCCAGTTCTTTGCAACCTATGGTCAAGACATCCCTTTACATTTCGTTACGGAACTACAAGGATAGCAAGTACTGTTGACTTCAGGCTAGTCATTCTGGGAATTGTAGTTCTTAAAAAAAGACACATTGGATGGCCTAAGACCTACATAAAAATAAGTACAATTATAATCCCAATTATACATGATATTATTTAGCATATGGGCTATTAAGAGTAAATTAATGTACCCTCACCAAGATTTATTGAAAAGTTATAGCCCTTACCCTGGACACTTCTCCCGCCCATCTAAGTGTCTGCAGATTCTTAGCCATCTCTTGCAATTGCACTTCATGCACTATTGTGTTTTTTTTTACTGAGAGAGGGAAACAACACCCAGAGCCCTCCATGTATGTGCTGCCATGTGCCAGGGAGTTGAGAACTAGGTTCCACGCTGTACTGACTGGCACCACTGCACAAACGGGCACCAATGCACTGAGCCCTCTAAGTATCAACTTTCACTCTCTGCAAGCTAAGTTTTGTAGCTAAGATGATTCCTGCTTGTACTGTGAATATCATGCACTGGTCATTATAAAAAGTATTAATTAATTTATTATTAACCGTGGGCATCCAGAGGAGAGGGTAATACCTGTGTCTAACATGGTCTAACATTGACATGCTTTAGCATGATAGAGTGCAACCTTGTTTTGTATATTGTATCTAACATGGCGCCAGGATGAAGGAGGTTGAAAACAAGATGCCCCAAGTAAAAACGGATGAGGTCATATGGTTTTTGAAGGAGAGTTTTAGGGATATATTTTTCTAACATCAAGGAAGCTTTAAAATTATTTAAAACAAAAATTGAAGATCAAATTTGACCTTATTACTTTGTGGCTGATGATCGTGTGCAACATATCTACACATGACTGCTGCAACCAAAAGACATGACACCTGAAGCCAATAGTTGCCTTAGGTTAAAGGCCCCTTTACATTTAGCGATGCACCAGCGATCCCGACAACGATACGACCCGGTCAGGATCGCTAGTGCATTGCTAAATGGTCGTTAGTGAGCTGTCACACAGGCAGATCTCACAGTGATGTAGTGACGCAGCAGCGGTCATTACTTACCTTTCAGACGCGGCGATCCTGACGTCCTCCCGCCCACATCCACGCGTCGCTCGTCGGTGCCAGCAGGAAGCCCAGCAGGAAGCGCCTGATGAGAAATGGAACTGGACGATCTCGCGCGATCAGCGACAGACAGCGGGGGAGCCGGTCGGAGGTAAGTATCACACATAGGGATATCGCTAGCAATATCGCTGCTGCGTCACAAAATCGGTGACGCTTTAGCGATATCGCTAGTGATATCGCTTTGTTTAAAGGCCCCTTAAGAGTGGGTGAAAATCACATGATCAGCTGCAACAGAGATCAGCATGGATCAGGTGTACTGGAATTAACTATTCTAATGAGTAGAAATGAGCAAAAAGATTTGTGGTACTCAGTTCCTGTGGTTCAGTCCTTTGTTACAGCTGGATTTTACTTTTGTAACTAGCATAGTCAGTCCGGCACATCTTTTGCTTTCTAGACCCTGCAATGCCGTGAGGGGTGCAAAACATGATTAGGTAAGAATGTTGTTTTTGCCTTTTTTTGTGCAGCCATTATTTCTTGTCTTCGATCGTTATTGCAAGTTAGTTTGTTTTATTTAATTATTTTAAGTGTTACATAAATATTTCCAAAATTTTAATTTACAAAATATGTTTTCATAGCATTCTGCAGTTGTCATCAACAGTACGTCCTAGCAGATTTTTAGCTGATATGCCAGTTTGTTCGCATTAAAATAAAAACTATGACATTATTAAAAAAAAAATCTAAAAGAAAATAAAGTATTTTGCAAAAATTATAAATGTTGCAATGCTTTCATATATTAAATGTGTAAAAGTCCCCTAAGAGAAAAATACAAGGTCTGGATTTAGCTTAGATCTTCTTTCCAGATTTGCATGCGGAAGATCTGCAGCGTAGTGTGCAGTACCACCTAAATTAATGAAATTTTAAAAAGCTCATCTACACATTGCATACATTTTGCGCACAAAAATTGACGCATACATGAAATAAAATCCACATATAGTGTATCAAAGTATAAATATAAACGTGAAGTCATAGATCCTGAAAAAAAAAAACATTTTATTTTAGAGCTTCCATCCATTATATGTGTGGCACAGTGGAAAGATTTTACCTCAGTGACTGATTTATAGAATTTTATAAGACACTTGATGGCTTAAGAGTGCTTCATATATCTTGAAAAAAGCCTTCTTGGCATCTTCACTAATTTTGTGTCTTTAGGGTCCGAAGGTCTAAAATCCGCTAGACCAGCATAAATCAAATATTTATTGCTAGACCTTCCAGAAAATTGTTGTATTTTATATGTAATAAACTGTTTGCTGTGAAAATTTATAATAACATATTTTCAGAAATCTAGATATGTGGCCTATAGAATTAATATGTAGAGAAATCCAATTATTCAGCGTCCAAAATTTCTAAATTAATATAAGCAGAACCAAGTTGAGTGATCGCGTCAATAGTAAATTATAATAATTGAATTTATTGAGCAAACGTAATTGTCTACATAGACACACAATAAATCCATAAACCGTAGTTAAATGGAATGGTTCAATAAATTAGAAAAAGACCTCATTACTAGCATTCTTGTTGAATGGGTATGGAAAGTATTCAGACTGCTTTAAAATTTTCACTCTTTGTTTCATTGCAGCCATTTGGTAAATTCAAAAAAGTTCATTTTTTCTCACTAATGTGCACTCTGCATCCCTTCTTGACTAAAAAAAACACAGAAATGTAGAAATTTTTGCAAATTTATTAGAAAAGAAAAACTGAAATATCACATGGTCATAAGTATTCAGACCCTTTGCTTAGACACTCATATTTAAGTCGCATGCTGTCCATTTCCTTGTGATCCTCCTTGAGATGGTTCTACTCCTTCATTGGAGTCCAGCTGTGTTTAATTAAGCTGATAGGACTTGATTGGTAAAGGGGCACACCTGTCTATATAAGACCTCACAGCTTACAGTGCTAAATTTATTTTCTGGCCACATGGCCTCTTGGACTGTGTATTGTGACTGGTCTCTTGGCCTTTTATAGTGGTTTACTCATTTATATTCAGGTTTCCTCCTTTATTACTATTTACACCAACATTGGAGCCCTTTTTTCCATAGTCATCTATTCAGACTCCGGCCAATTAGTTTTTTAAAATATGGTAAAGACATTCAGCTCTGTGCACTGTCACTAGCAATTTGGCTTTCTTAATATGGTTTAGATACAGCAGGTTAAATATTTTCCCATTGTTAAATATAACTATTGGTGAGCATCCGATTGAGCATTAGGGTGTTCAGACTCGCTCGCTACTCAGCCGAGTATCGACTACCAACATTACTGTGATTTGCCGGCCATATTACACCATTGAGTCTATCTAAGACCCGATACTCAGCCTACTTACCACTGAAATCATAGGAGAAAATTAATATTCACTGCTGCCCCCTCCCTTCTTTTGGCAACGAGAAATTGGCATGGGAAGCAGTGAATATTCATTAGGCATTTACATCTGTTGGCAGATAAGTTATTTAAAAACAAATAAACATACACAAAAGACCTTTGTTTAGAAAAACTGTCATGATCCAGGACGGGATTTCGCTTTGACCCGTCCTGGTTAGACTATGGGTTAATTGTGCTGCCTCTCTCTGGCAGCAGGAGGCTATTTAGTGCTCACTGGACCTGGGTCCGGTGTCAGTTATACTCCTGCCCTCGGCTGAGTTAAGTGACCTCTTACTGCTGTGACCTCTGTTTTGCCTGACTCTGAGTTGTTGTATGGTGTCCTGTCCTATCTGAATACAGGATGTTAAGCCCCGCCCCCTTGCTGTCACATGACCATAGGTCCCGTGCAGATTATTCAGTTTCAGTGTCCGCAGGTCCTATGCCTCTTTACTTTCCAGCGCGGACTGGACCCTGACACTATTAGCCTGAAGCACGCATGGTCACCTCTGCTGCCCTGCTCCACAGGTATCTTTTAGCACTGCTTCTGTACTCAGGACATGCGCACTGGCTCTATGAGCAAGTGCAGTGCGGTGTCTCTGACATTATAACTGACCCACACCATTTTTTTTTTTCTCTCTGCTCCCATTCACCTGTGTGTGTGATGGATCCTGTGCACACTCTTTCTGAGCAGGTTAAGCATCTGATGCAGATGTCTCAGAAACTCTTTGGAGAACAAAGAGTCCTGGCTCAGTCTCAGCAGCTGATCGCCGACACTGTTCAGGGAGTTCTTTCATTGGGGCTCGGGATGTTACATTAATTTCCCCTGAGTCTCCAGTGAAGTTACCAGATACCTTTTCTGGAGATAAAAATGACTTCAGAGTTTTTTTCCTTAAGACCACACTCTTCTGGGGATGAAAGTCAGAGAGTGGGAGTCATTATGTCTCTGTTAAGGGGAGCCCCCCAAGCTTGGGCTTTCTCCCTTCCTACCACGGCCCCTGAGCATATGACTGTGGATGCATTTTTTGAGGCCCTGGGGCATATTTATGATGAGCCTGATCGGGTGCGTATGGCTGAGGACAGGCTGCTGAATGTTTGCCAGGGGAAACACTCAGCCGAGTGGTTTTGCTCAGAGTTCAGACGCTGGGCTGCTGAGGTCTGCTGGAACGACGCCGCTCTCCGGGGGTTGTTCCGTAGAGGCCTGTCTGAGCATCTGAAAGACGCCTTGGCTCTCCACCCCCCACCTGATGCCCTGGAGGAAGCTATGACACAGGCCGTCCGAATGGATTGCAGGTTACGGGCAAGGGGAGTGATACAAACCGAGACATCATTATTCTCCCAAGGAAGGGGAGCCAGTTCTTCAGTGAAAATCACGGAGATGGGAACCATCAACCTTAAGGAGGAAGAAAGGAGACAACGGCACGTGAGAAAATGCTGTGTTCACAGTGGCGAGTCTGGACATTGGAAAAAGGATTGCCCCTCCCGGCCACTAACCAACAAGCGACTGAGCCTGGGTGATTATCGTGGAGGTCACCCAGGCTCTCAGGTACCCTTTTCTGCATTTTCTAAAATGTCATTTCAAGTGGAACTTTGTTGTGGGGGTGTCTCCACATCCACTTCTGCCTTCGTGGATTGCGGTTCATCATTGAACTTTATTGACTCTGACTTGGTGGCCAGGTGTAAGTTAGGGACAGTTAGGTTGGAAACTCCGATTCACCTTGTTGCTATTGACAAAACACCACTGGTTAAGAATGACATTGTGTTTTGTACTGAAGAGTTTCTCCTTAAAGTGAGTTCCTTACACCAGGAACATATTTCATGTTTTGTAATGAACAACCTGCCTGCGGGACTGGTGTTGGGGTTCCCCTGGTTACAGCTGCATAATCCTGTGATTAATTGGGAATCTCAGGATATTGTTAAATGGGGTCCCTATTGCTCTGAGAAATGTCTTGTTTCTGTGTCTGTGTCGTCCGTGGGTCTAGAAGGCATTCCGGAGTGCCTGATAGATTATACTGACGTTTTCTCCGAAAAAGAGGCTGAGGTTTTACCACCACACCGCCCATTTGATTGTGCCATTGACCTGGTTCCAGGTGCTAAATTGCCCAAAGCCCGCCTGTATAACCTCTCGGGTCCGGAACGGGCTGCGATGAAGGAATATATTTACGAGAGCCTCCGTAAGGGACATATTCGTCCTTCTGTTTCTCCTGTGGCGGCAGGGTTCTTTTTTGTAAAAAAAAAAGATGGTGGTTTGCGCCCATGCCTCGATTTTCATGAGTTAAATAAAATAACTGTGAGGAATACTTATCCCCTTCCACATATTCCTGATTTATACAATCAGTTGTCCAGAGCTAAGTGGTTTTCGAAATTAGATCTACGGGGAGCGTATAACCTTATCCGAGTCCGGGACGGAGATGAATGGAAGACTGCTTTTCTCACTACTGAAGGGTTGTATGAAAATTTGGTCATGCCCTTCGGCCTGGCCAACGCTCCAGCGGTCTTCCAAAATCTCATAAACAATGTGTTCTCCGATTTGATTGGACGTTTTATGGTGGTGTATTTGGATGACATTTTAATCTACTCGCCTGATATACAGACTCACATTGGTCATGTTCGGGCAGTTCTCCAAAGGCTCAGGGAGAACTGTCTGTTTGCTAAACTTGAAAAATGTTTATTTTTTGTTCAGGAACTGTCCTTTCTGGGGTTCATCGTGTCTGCTGAAGGGTATCGCATGGATCCTAATAAGGTGCAGGCCATTCTCGAGTGGGTTCAGCCATGTGATTTGAAGGGTCTGCAACATTTCCTAGGGTTCGCTAATTATTATCGGAAATTTATAAGGGGGTTCTCACAGGTGGTTAAACCTCTCACAGACATGACTCAAAAGGGGGCCGATATCAAGAATTGGTCAACCGCAGCGGTAGCGGCATTTCAGTTTTTGAAAAAATGTTTCATGTCGGCCCCGGTTCTTATCCAACCGGACCCCTCTGAACCATTTATTGTTGAGGTAGACGCCTCAGAGGTGGGGGAGGGGGCGGTATTGTCCCAGGGACCCGCCACTTTGACCAATTTAAGACCTTGCGCCTTTTTCTCAAAGAAGTTCTCCCCTGCGGAGAGAAACTATGATGTGGGGAATCGGGAACTTCTGGCCGTAAAATTGGCTTTTGCAGAATGGAGGCATTTTTTGGAGGGGGCTGTTCATCCTATAACGGTAATCACGGACCACAAAAACCTAGCTTACATTGAGTCAGCTAAAAGGTTGACTCCCAGACAGGCTAGATGGTCACTTTTTTTTCCCGATTCAACTTCTCGATCACTTTTCGACCAGGATCCAAGAATATCAGAGTAGATGCATTGTCACGCAGTCTTGATCCGGTGTCCCCCCCGGAACCTCCATCCTCCATTCTTTAGCCTGGGGTGGTGGTGGCAGAGGTTTCTAATGTGTTGGAACGGGAGATTCGAGAAGCCTAGGCTCTTGCACCTCCAGCTAAGCCGGTGGATAAACTTTTTGTGCCAGCTCAGTTTCGTCTCAAGGTCCTCCAGGAGTTCCATGACTCAGTTCTGGGTGGACATCCAGGGATCTCAGTGACCCGGAAGGCCATTGCTAGAATATTCTGGTTGTCTTCTTTAGCCTCTGATGTTGGGGAGTATGTGTCTGCGTGTGAGGTTTGTGCCCGTGCGAAAACTCCTCATAACCAGCCGGCCGGGGAATTGGTACCACTGCCAATTCCTGAGAGACCACGGACTCATCTGTCCATGGATTTCATCACCAACCTTCCCCCTTCCAAGGGTAATACCGTGGTCTGGGTCGTAGTGGACAGGTTTAGTAAGCAGGCACATTTTGTACCTTTGGCAGCTCTACCTAATGCGGAAAACATTGTCCAGATTGTTTGTGGAGCATGTGGTGCGGTTGCATGGGGTACCCCTGAAAGTGGTGTCTGATAGGGGAGTGCAATTTGTGTCCAGATTTTGGAGAGCTTTTTGTAGGAGGTTGGGTATTGGTCTGTCCTTTTCATCCGCCTACCATCCAGAGACTAATGGGCAGACTGAGCGGACCAATCAGTCTCTGGAGCAAATTCTGCATCGTTTGACCTCAGCCCGACAGGATGATTGGTGTTCTGTGTTACCATTGGCTGAGTTTGCATTTAACAACCGCACTAACCAGTCTACGGGTACATCTCCTTTTTTTGCAATTATGGGTTTCATCCTCATTTTGGAGAATTTTCCCGCTTGAATTCTGGGTGTCCTGGGGCGGACGAGACGATCCAGCGGTTGGGGGAGGTATGGTGGGAGGTCCAGAATAACATTACGAAGGCCCAGGACAAATTTAAATTTTTTGCGGACAAAAAACGATCCGTGGGTCCAGTGTTTCAGGTTGGAGATAAGGTATGGTTATCCACCAAAAATATAAGGCTCAAGGTCCCCTCTGCGAAGCTTGGACCCAAGTTTATAGGTCCCTATGTAATTACCGAAGCAGTTAACCCGGTGGCTTTTCGGTTGAGTCTTCCGCCATCTCTAAGGATCCCTAATGTTTTCCATAAGGCCCTTTTGAAACCTGTGAGGTCCAGTGGGGAGGGATCATCATCTTCCCCGACACCAGTTCTGGTAAATGGGCAGGCTGAGTACGAGGTGGAACGAATTGTCGACTCCAGGTTGGTCCGTCGCGCCCTTCAGTATCTGATACATTGGAAGGGCTACGGTCCTGAGGAACGCTCGTGGGTTCCTGCTCGATCAGTTCATGCGGATCGGTTGATCCGAGCCTTTCACGCCAAGTACCCTGAGAGACCTGGGGGTCCGGTGGCCCCCCATTGAGAGGAGGGTACTGTCATGATCCAGGACGGGATTTCGCTTTGACCCGTCCTGGTTAGACTATGGGTTAATTGTGCTGCCTCTCTCTGGCAGCAGGAGGCTATTTAGTGCTCACTGGACCTGGGTCCGTTGTCAGTTATACTCCTGCCCTCGGCTGAGTTAAGTGACCTCTTGTATACGTGTGCCTTGTGCCTGATATCTTGCTTGCTTGTTCGGTTGTGATCTAGTTCTGTTCCTGTTACGAGTTCTGCCTGACCCTCTTGTACTGCGCTACCTCTCGTGTATGACTCTCAGCTTGTGACCCGACTCCTCTCTGCTTGTCCCCTTGGTACCACGTCGCCCTCTTGTGTATGACCTTTGGCTCTGTCTGACTACCCGTCTGTTTGTCCCTCCTGTACCTCGTTTGCCCGTACTGCTGTGACCTCTGTTTTGCCTGACTCTGAGTTGTTGTATGGTGTCCTGTCCTATCTGAATGCAGGACGCTAAGCCCCACCCCCTTGCAGTCACATGACCATAGGTCCCATGCAGATTATTCAGTTTCAGTGTCCGCAGGTCCTATGCCTCTTTACTTTCCAGCACGGACTGGACCCTGACACTATTAGCCTGAAGCACGCATGGTCACCTCTGCTGCCCTGCTCCACAGGTATCTTTTAGCACTGCTTCTGTACTCAGGACACGCGCACTGGCTCTATGAGCAAGTGCAGTGCGGTGTCTCTGACAAAAACACTCTCTTACAATTCCCCTCATTTATCCATTTATTGCAAAGTAAAAATTCCTCGCAGGACTGACGTTGGTCATGGAACCACGATCACCACTTTGACGTCTGAAACATGTGAAGCCTCATACACGGAACAAAGCTTGATATGCAGAAGCAGCCGCTGCCGGTTCTCACACTGAGGGTAGCGTGAGAGAAGGCTGTGAGCTCTGTAATGTTACAGCCAGTCAAAGCATGGGAAACAGTGTCTGTGACAGGAGATAATCTTACTGAAGTCACCGCCGGTCACAAACACTGCCGGCTACCGCGGAGCATTGCAAGATCTGGTAGTGTGCACTTTTGTGACAGGATATGAAGCTTCATTTTCTGAACGGGCTCCATATGCTAGAATATTGGATGGGGCTTATCGTGGGACATTGATGTAAATTACAGTGGATCCATTGGTCTACGACGGACCAGTGTGGGATTTTTTTTGGGAAATAAATTGGTGAAAGAGGGTGTCTGAAATAAAGGACTTTTCTGTATGTCAGTGTTTATTGATTTTAACTTACCGAGTTAGTAATGAGGGTGTCTGACTGACACATCTCCATTACTAACCCCAGGGCTTGGTGTCAGTGACAGCTGCTGACATCAACCCTTAATCCCTTTACCCCAATTACCACTGCATCTGGGCAATCAAGAAAAGTTGAGATGGGGCACCAGAATTGATGCATCTACTGTGATATGCCAGTTCTAGGGCAGCTTAGAGCTGGTATTTTTAGGCTGGAAAGGGTTCCGTTAATGTTACCAGAGTTCACAGCTGCCAGGAGACCCAGTGGCTGTGAACTGTTAATCAGTGCACCCTCAATTCCTTCATCTATATCATTTATTATAGATGTTGAGCAACACAGAACCCAGGACAGAGTCCCATGGTACCCTACTTAAGACATTCTTCCAACTGGATATGCAGTCATTTATGACCACTCTTTGGGTCTGATCACTAAACCAGTTATAAATCCACCTAACAGTTGCTTTGTCCATTGTATACTTGGTCATTTTTTCAGCAAGTATGGTATGAGATACTTTGTCAAGTGCTTTGCTGAAGTCAAGATATACTACATCTTCCTTGATCCACGCAGTCAGTGATTCTGGCATAGAAGGAAACTAAGTTAGTCTGATATTACTTATTAGTTGCAAACCCATGTTGGCTCTGTTTAATCACTTCATTCTCATCCAGGTGCTTGCATACATGTTGTTTAATAGGTTGTTCAACGATCTTCCCTAGTATAGAAGTCAGGCTCACAGACCCATAGTTCCCTGGATCCACCTTCTCCCCCTTTTTGAAGATAGGGACACCATTTGATCTTCTCCAGTCTTTTGGAACTTCTCCTGTTCTCCAAGAATATTCAAAGATTTTGGAGAGTGGATCAATAATTTCCTCTGCTATCTCTTTCGCCTCGTGGTAAGGTCTACTGGAAAAATGCTTGAGTTTCCCATTGACTTCCATTATACTCATTACGAACATTATGCGAGCACACAAGCATTACGATTTGATTGATTCCAGTGACAAGCTCCCAAGCATTTTAGTGCTCTCCCATCACTAAATACAACTTAATTTATAGACAGCTTTGGCTTGATTTATGTGCCTGTGTGGATTGAATTGGTTGTTACTAGTGATGAGCGAGTATGCTCGTTGCTCGGGTTTCCGTCTCCAAGTATTTGGAAGTGCTCAGAGATTTAGTTTCTGTCGCCACAGCTGCATGATTTGCAGCTACTTGACAGCCTGAATACATGTGGGGATCACATGTTTGTTACTTGGAGATCACCCAAGCATGCTCGGGAAAACCCGATCAACGAGCATACTCGCTCATCACTAGTTGTTACTGACATCTGGTGAGAATTTAATGCCAATAGCACTTTTAGAATTATTTTCTTAGAAAATTGGTGATGTGTTCAATACTTCTTTCACCTGCTGTATATTGTCTTGTGCATTGGGTCTGCAATTCATGTAGGGCTTTTCTTGAGAGGTATAGATCTTTGCTTTGCAGTCTCTTTTTACTTGATGTTTTTAATCATGTTTTTTGATAAATTATAAATAAAGATTGATACTTTTATTGGACTGTATTGCTTCCATTTTTGGAGGCTCTTTCTTTAACCAAGCACCTGACTTCTGACTGATCTGGCATTATAAAGCCTATGGTGATGATGTCAGAGGAGTTCTGCAGGCCACCTAAGAATCTCGCCGTGGACTACAGCAAGGGCAGGCGGCCATAGAAGAGAAGAGCAATGTCCAGCACTGGAGTCGGGACAGGTGAATAGCACCCCTACCTGTGGTTTAACTGAATTATTTTCAGTAAGCTTTCATACTCTTTGGATAGTCAGTTGGTCTTGACAAGATCTGGTCAATCCATTGATATTATTTTTAAATGGAGAAAAGTTAGATTAGTGGTAAATCTTCCCAAAAATGTCTGATGTTTTTGAATGTTTCTAAAACTTCTCTAATATCTCTTTTTGGAAGTTACAAAAACTGCAATCTAAGGAACTGCAGATCATCTGTAAAAGCAAACTGAGAAAAAGTGGCATTCATTGGAGAGCTACAAGACATCACTACTAAACGGAAGCAACATAGAGGCTCAATAAATTGCAAAAAAATGACTTGATAACCTACCTCCCTCTCTCTGATATTAGTCAGAGGGACTGATCCGGTGTGTTTCCCCATATTGCTGTTAAACTATCAAATCACATGGTATATCAAATGCAATCAGGAGGGATTATTACAACCTATGCAACAACTGAGGCAGTAAAAATTTTGTGGTGAATTTTGTTACGGTGATGTCACAACTCACAGCTTAATTATAGATATGTGGATAGAAAGCCAAAAAACACTGAAGATGAAGAAACTGTAGAGATAGTATGCCACAGAACAGCAGTGAAGAAGATTAGAGTGTGAAGAAAGGGAAAAATGTTGTACATATCTTTGAAGGGTAATTAGAGGCTTTGAAGTATGTTTGATTTTTGTGAAAAATTAACAAACCTGAAGAATTTATGTTGCGATTCGTGCATCCCTAGTAACTTTTTTCTTTCATAAAATGATCATGTATTTTGTGCAAAATTTAATACAAGATTGTCATTATCTTGAATTAAAGGGGTTGTCCACTAATTGGACAACTGCTTCTCAATCACTTTATTCCTCCTTTATAAAATAATAATAGCTATACTCATCAATGTTATTGACATTGTTCCAGTGGTGTAAACACTGACTGTCCTGAGGATTGTGGGAAATTATGTCACACGAGCTCTGTAACCAATCAGCCGACGCTTCACTCTCTCCTCCTTCAGGCGTAATTGACATCTGGAGGAAATGAGAGCTGCGGCTGCTCTCTCGTTTCTCTGGATTACTAATTTATCTGAAGGAGGGAGAGTGAAGAGACTGCTGATTTCTTGCAAGGCTCTTGTGAATCTTGAGAGACATCACTGCTAACACAACTTGAACGGCACCCACACTGTAGAGTTGAGTGGATTTTTTAAAATTTAAATTTGCCAACTTCATTGAATTTGATATGCGGAAAATAAATTTGTGCAAATTCCAATACTGCACAACTTTCAATTGCTTGTAAATAAACATGGTGGAGAGGATAGAAAGAGAGAACCCAGAGAGAGAACCCAGGTGAGTATAAGAGCTGAACGCTACAGGACAAAGAGAAAGAGAGGGGAACCTATCTATCTATATATATAATTACCTTAAATTGTCTGTTATCCACTTCCGTCTGGATGTCCCCGAATCCCACAATCCACCGCGCCGACCACCATATTGAAATACCCCAGTGATGGATATTCCAATATGGCACCCGCTGGTGGTACCAGGACCACCAGTGGGACACTGCCGGGACCCCCCTCTGCCGCCGGGACCCCCCGCCGCCGCCGGACCCCCCGCCGCTGCCTGACCTGCCGCCGATGGACCCCCCGCCACTGCCTGCCCACTCACCTCCGTCACAGCTGGCAGGAAAGACCGCGGCTGCTGCCAGGACCCCCCCGCCGGACCCGCCACCGGGACCCCCCACTGGATCCGCCGCCGCCCTCCCACCCACCTCCGTCACAGCCGGCAAGCTACGGTCTTTCCTGCCGGCTGGCCACTACCAGGACCCCCTACCGCTGGACCTGCCGCTGCTGAACCCCCCCACCGCCGCCTGTACTTACATACACTCACACACACGTATTCACATACACATACACACACGTATTTACATACACACATGTATTCACATACACACACACCCGTACTCACATACACACATATACTCATACATACACACGTACACACACATACACACACACGTATTCACACATACACCTATTCACACACACACATATTCACACACAGGTATTCACGCACACACATATTCACATACACACACACACTTACTTTCACATACACATACACACACGTATTCACATGCACACACGTACTCACACACACGTATTCACACACACACACGCGTATTCACATACACCCACACGTATTCACACACACGCATATTCACATACACACACACATACTCACATACACACACATGTACTCATACCCACACATGTACACGCGTACACATACACATACACACACATGTACTCATACACACACATGTACACACGTACACGTACACATACACACACACGTATTCACACACATTCACACGTATTCACACATATACACACACACACTCTCACACACACACACTCTCATACACACACAAGTATTCACATCCACAAATGTACTCACACACACCCGTATTCACACACACAGGTTTTCACACACACACCCGTATTCACACACACAGGTTTTCACACACACGTATTCACACACACACATTCACATACACACACACTCACATGCACGTACTCACATACACACCCGTATTCACATACACACACACATATTCACATACACACACGCACATACACATATTCACATACACACACACGTATTCACATACAAACACACACTCACATACACGTATTCACATACACACATACACTCACACACACGTATTTACATACACACACATACACACACACGTACTCACATACACACACGTACACACACACGTACTCACATACACACACACTTCCCTCCCGATGCGATAGCATCGGGCACACCTCTAGTAGATCATAAGAGCTTAAGGGCCCGTCTCACATAATGAGATTGCTATCGAGATTGCTGATACGTCACAGATTTTGTGATGCAACAGTGACCTTGCCAGCGATCTCGCTAATTGTGACACATAGCGGCGACTGCCCCCCCGCTGGATATCACTGATCGTGCTCGAATGTCCTAGGCCATTTTATGCTCATTGGTGTCCTGCTGACCAGCATGCATCACTGTGTTTGATGCCGATGAGCAACTTCGTTGGCGACGCAGAACTCATGGACGCAGACGGGAGTCGTCAGAATAGCTGCTGTGTGACAAGGTCCCAACGACCACCGAGGTCGATATCCGGATAGCCTGACCGTTGCTACATCGTTGAATAGATCTGCCTGTTTGACAGCTTACTTGCGATCATGTAGCGACGTACCAGCGATCCTTACCAGGTCATGTCGTTGTCAGGATCACTGGAGCGTCGGTTAGTGTAACCGGACCCTTACACTATACAGAAGAAAGAGAGGACCCCACTGACCATAAAAGCCTGTAATCTACAGGAGAAAGACTTATCCAGTGACTTTGGAGATGGAAAACAACTCTGCCGTAAAATCTCTGCTCGGCTGTGAACCGCTGATCTGTGATGGCCCAGGTACTGACCACCACTGGACATTAAGTGAAGGCAATGCAAAATAATGTTAATCCCCCTCTGTGATGCTTCAGCAGTGTGGTAAATGCTGCTGGGCAACCATGAATCAAATCACAAAAAGTTTGAATTTAGAATCGCGAATTTCAGGAAATTCTACTTAAACACGATCCTCCTTGAATCATTGCACTCATCTCTAATTACTTGGTATTACTTGTTAAATCATCCTAAAAGGGATTGGTGATAATGTTAGAATTTATGGAAAAGCCTGTAATCCTAAAACAAACAACATAAACTATACAGAGTCACAATCAATACAATGTAACACATGGTATTTTCTGCTAGCATATACAGTATAATTAATATTGTCTTGAGTAGACTGCGCGTATTTTTTCATTGCATTATACAATTGTAAAGGAAATATTATAATTATTATGCTACAAATAGGTTATGTTACATATTATGACGGGTAAATGGTGTTTTTCTGACAATATAATTAGGACTCAAGCACATTATATTTATATAAAAAATGGACATGGAAAGCTCAGCATGTCTTGAGTCTAACAAGCTTACCTTTGTAAAATCAATTGAACAAAATGTCAAGCTTGCATGTAGCCAATGATGTTCACAATATAATAATAGATTTGTAAATCTGTTTTTCCTAATGCTCAGTGTGACATGATAAATCACCATGGATTACAATCAATTCTTACTCCTTTTACAGTGCTTGGTTTGACAGGATCAATCACTGCTATAGGAAAGCATCCCACCATCAGTCTAAAAGAAAAATAATACAATTAGCAAAAGAAATGGAGCAACAGAAATGAGCACAGATTGACTTAGAGAAGGCACACCACTAAAGTAATGAAGAAAGACCGACAAGTAGATTCAAACCCGTTGCAAGTGCTCTACATATCACCATTGGACCTAATGAAAAATATCTGATGATATGATCTCATAAAATATACTGAAGTGCTACATGTACATCTGTAACTCGCCTCTGAATATCCTGACCTTAATAGGCTTATTTCTTTTGTCATTTTTTTTAAATGAGATACAGGAAACTAAGCATTTAATACAGTATCTTAATTGGCACATAATTATCCGTTAAGCTTTTCCATAGACAAAATAATAGTTTTTGATTTGTTTCAGTCGTTTAAAAGTGTTAGATAAGAGATAAGATTAAAAAGTGATGATAAAAATTGCAAATATCAAAGCCTTCCTGTTTAAATAACCCTACAAATTATGCTATATTAACATGCTGCCATTTTTCTCTTTAAAAATTGATTTATTTATATATCATTCATAGTGACATCAATTTCCCGTACATCATTTTATTATGTTGCTTTATGTACATGGGTTCTGTATGATGGTACATATAGACCCTATGGTCTACAACAATAGGCATTTAATGTGGCGCACTATGGTGTCTAAATGCATAACAACCAGGAAAAATGTTTATTTTGAAGATTATTTAATTAGTATCTAGCAAGAAATATATCATTTAATCATTTCATCCAAAAAAGCATCAATATGAAAATAGAGGCATATAGCGGTAGAGCCCAAAGCATTCTATGCAAGCCATGTCACAGTTCAGTCCATGTCAGAAAGTGTTTAGATCTGTAATATGGCCAAATAATTGATAATTGTGAGCAATAAAAAATGGAACATAAATAATAAGGAAATATTTTTGCATTTCTCTTTGTAAGGTAGATTCTCTAAGTCAATAAGGAAAAGGTGTGTGACGGCACCATCTGTTGCCAATCCTTAGGTATAACGAGGCCTGGAAAAACCAGACCTTGCAGGAAAGCGTGACAAAAAGTAGAAGGAAAATCACACTCATTGTCCTGTTTTAAAAACTTCATCACTTTAATTGGAAAGGTTAAAACACCAGGTAGCAGGGGTGAACGGAATGCATGGAGGATGGCGACTGTTTCTCGCCTAGCAGTGCTTCAATGGGTCCTGTAAGTCCTCCATCTGGAATAGCAGGTGTTATGTTGCATGGACTGAAGAAGTGGGTGCAGGAGGGTGGTATTGGTGGAACTTGAAAAATGACTGACCATTGGAGATGTAGAACATACATTCCTGGGTAAAGTAAAACAGGAGTTACACTTAAGCAATAAAGCAGAATGCAGAAATATAACAGTTGAGTAGATCAGATGACAAAAAGTCACAATGTAGGATAGTAGAGAGCAATGGCTGAGTATGGAAAATCAGAAGGTTTGCTGAGGCAACATAACTGAGCTAGGTAAGTCCAAAGAAATAGCTACCATACATAGGTGGTACTGTTTAAAAAATACACATATCCATTTAAATTCAACTAAGGGATGGGAGAGGTTAACGGAAAGGGCATGCCTGAACAAAGTAGCAGAGCCCAGCCATGTCGCAGAGTTGAGTTTGTCAGGAGTAGTGATGAGCGAATTTGTTTGGAAAATAATCATCAAACATAAATTCGGCACAAATATGGCACATTCAGATTCATGGTTGGAAATCCGAGCAAGATTTTATAAAACCAGGGAAAATCGGTAACATTCGGTAAAAGTGCGGGAAAATATTTGCGTTGCCACAAAAATATTTTCAGCACTTTAGCAACGATAATGGTGGTGTATCTTGAGCGTTTGGCACGTGTTTGATGAGGGGAGGGGTTTTCAGAGCACAGAGGCGTGGTGTTTTTGTAAGCACAGCACAGCAGTCTTTTTTTTCTTCCTAACTTTATGTGTGCACATTGCGGCTAGCCAATCAGGGTGCAGGAAACACCCACAATGTCCAGTCACAATGGCTTGTGTCATTGGCTGCTGAAATCACATGTCCCTCTCCATATAAACAGCGAACATCTTATTTTAGTGCCATTTTGACACTGTAACAGTGCAAAAAAGATGCTCCTGACGCTACCACTGTTAACAGCAAAATTTCAGCTAGTTAGTTAGGCGGTTGTGTATCAGTCAGATAGTGTAGCTTGATAGTGTCCAATGTGGCTGTAAAAGTTACCTTCTGGAATTTTTTTGGGGGGGGCATTACTGAGGTTCACAGACAAATCCAGCAGGGCACATGTCCTACAAGTGTGTTGTGCACTGCTTCAATTGTGCTCCATGCACAAGTATAACATTCAAAATACCATATATACTTGCGTATAAGCCAAGATTTTCAGCCCAATTTTTGGGCTGTAAGTCCCCCTCTCGGCTTATACGCGAGTCATGTACGCCAGGGGTCAGCGGGGGAGCAAGGGTGTCAGATCATACTTACCCCCCTGGCACATCTCTGCAGCCCCCTGCTTTTCCCACGGTCTCCCTTCCTTCAGCGGTCACATGGTACCACTAATTAAAGTCATGATTATGCGCATATTCATGACTTTAATGAGCGGTACCACGTGACCACTGAAGGAAGGAAGGGAGACCGTGGGGAAGCAGGGCTGCAGAGACCGTGCTAGGAGGGGGTAAGTATATGCAATATTCACCTGTCCCCGTTCCAACGCTGCTCACCGCTGTCTACCGGGTCCTCTGTCTGTGACGTTCAGGCAATAGAGGGCGTGATGACGTGGTTAGTGCACGCCGCGCCCTCTTCCTGAACATCATAGACAGCGGTGAGCAGCGATGGAATGGGGACAGGTGAATATCTCAGGTGCCAGGTCCTGAGCCAGCAGTGATACCAGCATCTGTCCTCCATAGCGCGCCGGTGTCCCCGCCTGCTCAGGACCCGGCACCTGACTCTCAGCGACGAGAGGTGAGTATGTCTTTTTTTTTAATTTGCAGCAGTGGCAGCATATGGGGACTATTCTATGGAGCATCTTATGGGGCAGCATATGGGGCATAACCTATGGAGCATCTAATGGGGCAGCATATGGGGCATGATCTATGGAGCATCTTATGGGGCAGTATATGGGGGCATAATCTATGGAGCATCTTATGGGGCAGCATATGGGGGCATAATCTATGGAGCATCTTATGGGGGCATAATCTATGGAGCATCTTATGTGGGCATAATCTATGGAGCATCTTATGGGGCATAATCTAAGGAGCATCTTATGAGGAAGCATATGGGGCATAATCTATGGAACATCTTATGGGGCCATTATTAACCTTTTTGCAGCATTATATGGGGCGTATTTTGTATGGAGCATCTTATGGGGCCCATCATGAACTGTATGAATCATTATATGGGGCTCCTGATTCAATATGGATATTCAAAAACATTTAACCTACTGATGTCTCAATTAATTTTACTTTTATTGGTATCTATTTTTATTTTTGAAATTTACCAGTAGCTGCTGCATTTTCTACAGTAGGCTTATACATTTTCCCAGTTTTTTGTGGGAAAATTAGGGGCATCGGTTTATACTCGGGTCAGTTTATACACAAGTATATACGGTAATATTTTTTCGTAACTAAATGTGAAAAAGCCTGCTGTATCCCACATTTTACCTAGCTAGCTAGGTGGTTGTATATCATTGAGATACTGTAGGTAGCCAGTGTTCAGTGTGGCTGTTAAATTTACCCTCCAGCACTTTTTTCTTTTTTGGCCATACTGAGGTGCACAAACAAATCCAGCAGGGCACGTGTTGTGCACTGCTTCTATTTTGATCCATGCACGAGTATAGCATTCTAATTCACATGTAGCTAGTGAAAAATTATTAAGCCTAATGTATCCCACCTTGTCATTTAGTACTGTGGTTAAATAAAACTGTCTGCAGACCTTTTGCACATTAAAAAAGTTATAATTTTTTCTATTTCTAAATGTGAAACAGCCTGCTGTATCCCACGTAGTCATTTTGCGGCGGTGATATGAACCTGACTGCAGACCTAAGGCACATTAAAAAAAAATTATAATATTTCAGCTGCAAAAAGTTAGACGACCCGCTGCATCACACCTTGTCATTTGTTTGGGTTGAAATTAAGCTGTAGAGTCCTGATCTAGAGGCCAGAAACAAATTCTTCTGTTATTAACGTCATACAGTAAGGGACCTGACTTTAATAATAGTTTATATGTACACACGTCCTGAAGTGATGTAATGAGGCCATACGATATATTGCAGTGTGTAAAGACAAAATATAAATGTCTTTTTATATGATAAAAAATAAAAACAGAAAAGGATTAAAAATATATGAAGCTTATGGAACATGAATAAAAACATTAGCATGTGTGTAAATCATAAGTAGTATGCACAAATAATAATCCATTTTAAGTTCTAATTAAAGATTTGTTTTAGCACTCAAATGAAGCAATCAAGTTATGTGTTTTAATACTATCTGAATATGCATGTAGAAGGCCATTCATCCACAATGAAATATAAAGTGCATAATGCAGGTGTTTCAATGTGGATTAATAAATTGCCATTGTGAACATCACAGGGTTTTGCAGAGTCAAATGCTCAGAAAGTGACTGGTGCATTAAAAAAGTGATCAGTGCAAATCTTTACAAAAGACAAACATGAGAATCATGAAGTTTGGTCAAAGATTAGAGATGGTCACTTATGTCCCCATTGGAAGAAGCTCCTTAGCGAAACGACGCTGTCGGGGTAGGAGCATGGAGCAGCCGGGAGTTGTGCACATGACACATACACTTTGTAAGTACCATCTCTAAACTTTGACCAAACTTCATTATTCTCATGTTTATTTTGAACAACATCATTAGAACTTATAATAGAATATTATTTGTGCATACTAGAATACCGTATATACTCGAGTATAAGCCGACCTGCGTTTAAGCCGAGGCACCTACTTTTGCCACGGAAAACTGGGTAAACTTATTGACTCGAGTATAAACTGGGTATGCATTGTCCCCTTATCTGTGTCCTGGTATGCATGACTCTCCCATCGCTGTCATTATATGCATGCTATCCCCATCCCTGTCATTGTATGCATGGCTCCCCCGCCCCTGTCATTGTATGCATGCCTCTCTTGTCCCTGTCATTGTATGTATGGCTCCCCGTACCTGTCATGGTGCGTATGGCTCCCCATTCCTGTCATTGTATGCATGCCTCCCCTGTCCCCTTCCTTGTATGCATGGCTTCCCTGTCCCGTCCCTGTATGCATGGCTCCTTATCCCCTATCCCTGTTTGCATGTTTCCTATTGGAAAAAAACAAACATCCTACTCACCTACCTGCATGCCCTGGGTACTGGCACTGCATCTCGTTCCGGCCACCCGCGCGTGCAGCTCTTCCTGTCGAGCGATCACATGGCCATACTCATTAAGGTAAAGAATATGTGCTCCACGCCTATGGGAGTAGAGAGCAGTGCATATTCATTACCTTAATGTGTGCTGCAAGCCAGCAGCAGCGGCTGGCACTGTGCGCTATTACAGAAGCGGCACAGGCTTTAGCCACAGCTGCCAGCTCCTGCCTCTTTGACCCTCCACTTCCCTTTCCCTGCCGGCTTTCTGGGACAATGACTCATGTATAAGCTAAGGGGGGGCATTTTCAGCACAAAAAATGTGCTGAAATATTCAGCTTATACACGAGTATATGCAGTAATTACTTTTTATAATTTACTCCCTTGCTCATGTGTCTCTTCATGTTCCATAAGCTTGATATATTTTTAATACTTTTCTGTTTTTATTTTTATAATCTAAATAAAGATTTATATTTTATCTTTACACATTGCAGTATATCGTCTAGCCTCATTACATCTCTTGAGGACGTGTGTAAATATGTTCTAGAAATAGACGTTTTTGCCTTCATAACTTTCTAAGACTGTGTTAATTTAAAAAAAATAGTTTGTAGCATCTAGTGTGTTAGAGAAGTTTGATCCATAGACCACAAACAAATTCTTCTGTTATTAACATCATATTAACAGGGTCTGTACCACAGGACTGGAGTATAGCAAATGTGTTGCTATCAGTGTGTCAAGAGTGGGAAAAGAGGGTTGCATTGACAATCCAACGCAATGGGCAGCACTGTAAACACATTTTATAAGTGGTCATAAACTCGTAAATAACTCATGAAAGAATAAAGTTACGTTAAAACCAAGCACATCATCGTTTTTCTTGTGAAATTCTCAATAAGTTTGTGTGTCACATGACCCTATTTCTATTGGAAAAATTAAAGTTGGATCCAAAATGGCCGACTTCAAAATGGCCACCATGGTCCCAACCCATCTTGAAAAGTTTCCCCCCTCCCATGTACTAATGTGCCACAAAATATCACCAACCATTCCCATTTTATTTAGGTGTATCCATATAAATGGTCCACCCTCTAGATTTATTGATAGGGTGTTGATCCAGGGAACTAGTCTGATTGCCGTATGTCAAGTTGGGAACGAATTTTTTTTCCCCAATGTGGAGCTTAGTGTTTGCCACATGGGTTTTTTTGCCTTCCTCTGGATCAGCATGTTAGGCTATGGGTTGAACTAGATGGACTTAAAGATTTCCTTCAATCTTAAAAACTATGTTACTATGTTGTTATGTTACTATACAGTAAGGGACCTGAATTTAAAAATAGTAAATGTGAGCTGAGCCTTAGGGCGATCTTTGGCAGGCAGAATGAACAAAACAGCAGGTGAAGAATTGGTTTTATATTTTTTATTACGCCATTCCTCGTGTGGGATACGTGATCACATGACTTTAATCTTTGGGCTTGTGCAATTACAGCGATACCAGATTTATATCGGTATTTTATGTTTGGCTGCTGTCACTCACTAAGGCTAGTTTCACACTAGCGAATGGAGGAGCAGTAGAGGGATGCGGGCTTCCTCTGTGAAACTCCACTCACGGCCGCACCACCTACGGTCAGCTCCGCCTCCATTGGCATGCGGCTTGCTTACCCTATCTTTAGCATTAGGTACGCAGGCCGTACTGATGTATGCGGATGCCTCTGCCTGCGTCATTTTGACGGTGCAGCGACCACACCAAAATGCAACACGTTGCGTTTGGCGCAGGTCGCCACACCGTCAACGTCAAAACGATGCATGCAGAGGCATCCGCATACATCGGCACTGCCTGCGTACCTAATGCTAAAGATAGGGTATGCAGGCCGCATGTCAATGGAGGTGGAGCTGACCAGAGGAGGTGCGGCCGTGGACGGAGCTTCACGGAGGAAGCCCGCATCCCTCCGCAGCTCTTCCAGACGCTAGTGTGAAACTAGCCTAAAAGACGCTTTTATGGAAAAAACTAATTTTGCATCACCATATTTTGAGAACTATAATTTTTCAATTTTTTGGCCCCCAGTGTCATATGAGGGATTGTTTCTTGCAGGATGAGTTGAAATTTTTATTGATAACATTTTCAGACACATAACACTTTTTGGTCTCTTTCTATTCTGATTTTTGGGAGACAGAATGAACAAAAACCCGCAATTCAGAAATTTTTGTGGGGTGGTTTATGTCATTCCGCTTATGGTAAAATTGATAACTCAGCTTTATTTTTCGGGTCAGTATGAATACAGCAATACCACAGATATATTGATTTTTTATGTTTTCATGCTTTTACGCAATGAAAACTATGTTATAGAAAAAATAATTATATTTGTATCGCTTTATTCCGAGAGCTATAACTTCTTTATTTTTCTGCTAATGGAGCTGTGTGATGGCTTTTTTTTTGCAGGACAAGATGATGTTTTCAGCGGTACCATTTGTCTTTTTGATCGCATTTTATTCCACTTTTTGCTTAGGGGTATGATGATAAAATATTGTTTTTTGCCTTGTTTTTTATGGTGTTCACTAAAGGGGTTATCTAGTGGAACAGTATCATAGGTCAGGTCATTCTAGATGCAGCATTACCAAATACCTGTACTTTTATTGTTTTGTTTTTTTTCATAAAAATATTAATACATGGGTACAATATATTTAGTTTTTTTATTATAATTTTTTTTACATATTTTTAATTTTTTTTTAAACTTTTTTGCTTTGTCCCACTATGGGACTTTCATTTTTTGCAGGCTGATCGCTTGTATAACATGGGGATGCAGCAACATCCCTATTCTATGCAAACCGTTAGCGTTGCACTGGCAAAGAAAGTTGCTGATCATGCACTGCACATTATCAAGCAACTTTCCTAGCTCTGGTGACCCGGATGTCATCATGACGACATTGAGTCACCATGGCAATGATCGGGACCCCTCGTGACGTTGCTGGGTCTCCCATCCAAGGGCAGAGGGGCTGTAATCCCTCTACCAGCTCCCGAAATGCTGCGATCAAGTTCAGTCTCAGCATTTATGGAGTTAAAGTGTTGGAAGCCGTGCAGGACCGCTCCTGGCTAGTGTTGAGCTTTGCGATACTGCAAGTATCGGGTATCGGCCGATATTAGCTGAATCGGAATTCCGATACTGACTTCCGATACTTTTTTCATATCGGATACCGGAATCGGAAGTTCCCATAATGCTATCAGCCCGCTCGCTTTGATTCAGCCAATGGGACTCCTCAGAAGTGTGGGCACATCTTGTTAGGCATGTAGGCATGTTAACTATTGGCATGGCTGTGATTGGCTGCTGAAATGATGTCATGATGCACTATAAAAGCCACTGCCGCTGCCATTTCTGGTCACTCTGCTGTGAATTCAGTTAGGGACAGGCTGCTGTTGAAGACTGTGAGGGACAGTTAGAAATAGCGATTCTCAAAACAATATTGTGCTTTACCCAGGCTACATAAACCACCACTGTGCTTGCTTTTCCCTAGCAGCAGTGTTCACAGCTGTCTGCAAGGGCTGGGTGAGTGCAGCTCACGCTGTGGAGTGGGTCCTGCAGTCACGTCTGGTTGTAGGCCGACCAGCGTGCCTGACTGCTGCCTATTACATATTTTTCTTTTTGAGCTGCTTATTTTAAAATAATTCTATCTAGTGTGCTTCCATCCGTATCCATATACGTTGGTTGCAAACACTAGTAGTAGACAGCGGAGCCTTTCTGCAGCCTTTCAGTGCTAGTGCCCACTTAGCTGCACTGTTCACGGCTGTCTGAGAGGTCTCTGACTGTGTGTGAGTGCAGCTCATGCTGAGTAGTGTGTCCTGCAGCTACGTCTGGTTGTAGGCCGCTCATCGTGTCACTGCCTCACACATTTTTCTTTTATTGCAGCTCATTTTTTCTCCTATTAGTGTGCATCCATCCGCTTCCATATACGGTGGTTGCAAACACTCTAGGAGTACACAGCGGAGCCTTTCTGCAGCCTGTCAGTGCTAGTGCCCACTTAGCTGCACTGTTCACGGCTGTCTGAGAGGTCTCTGACTGTGTGTGAGTGCAGCTCATGCTGAGTAGTGTGTCCTGCAGCTACGTCTGGTTGTAGGCTGCTCAGCGTGCGTCACTGCCTCACACATATATTTCTTTAATTGCAGCTCATTTTTTCTTCTCCTATTAGTGTGCATCCATCCATATCCATCTACACTGGTTGGTTGCAAACACTATATAGGAGTAGATAGAGGAGCCTTTTTTCTGGCTTGTACCCTTCAGCTGCAGCCAGATTAGTATTACCCAATTTTTTTGGAGCCTCATCTTTTGCATTGTAGGTTACCAGCCTGCATTGTAATAGCTCCAGAAAGTTGGTGATACTCTGACTTTCAAATCTTTGGTCACATCCTTTTAGTTTTTTTTCCCCCAAAAAAACAACAAAGTTCACCAAACACTACATTTGAAAGTTGTGTAGGCCACATTATCTCCTATTAAAGTGTAGTCGACACACACACTTCATAAAATTAGTGTTTCTTATACCTGTAACCAGCTGTTCAGGAATAAGCACACTAAGGCCCCCCTTTGTACTTTTCTGCCTATCTTTCTCAGTCTAGCAAGATGAAGAAGGCAGGGAGTAAGGCACGTGGCCTTGGGCGTGGAGTTTCAGCAGGGAGAGGACGTGGGGATTCTGCAGGGAGAGGACATGGGGATTCTGTGCCTGCTGTTGGCACCAGTGAGTCAGCATCCCCCAGTTTTAGCAGGCAACAGTCCTTTATGCGCAGCTTTGTAGGACCTCACTGTACCCCACTGCTGCGGGAGGAACAAATTGAAGCCGTTGTCGGATGGATGGCAGCTAACGCATCGACTTCAATTACTTCCACATCCTCTCAGGGCCAGAGCACCGAAGAGCAACCATCTGTCTCTTCACCACCTGCCAAAGTGCCTAGGCAGTCAGAGACCCCTGGACAGGAGCCATCACAGTCTCTACTTCTGTTCTCAGAATCTGTTGGTTTGGAAAGAGGGGGTCAGCCAAGCAGCATTCCAGAATGTGAAGAAGAGGGAGTATGCAGTGATGCGCAACTTCTTTGTCCCTCTGAATCTGAAGAGGCGGGTGGGCCAGTGCCTATGGTCAACACACCTCAGTACGTATCAGATGATGACGAGACTCAGTTACCACTTTCTGGTGCGTACGGTGCTGGCGAGACAACCCAGGAGAAGCAGGTGTTTGAAGAGGGGAGTGTAGATGATGAGGTCCTTGACCCATCATGGCGTGAGGAACAGGAAGGTGGTGGGAGCAGCTCTGAGGAAGAGATTCCCCGAACGGCCAAAACCGGAGGGAGAGGGAGGGGGCAGACTTGGTTGCCTGTAGCCTCCACTTAGGCACCCGTTAGGAGCATTCCACTTTCAAAAGGCAAAAAGGGCGCTCCCAAGACTTGCAGTGCGTGGTCCTTTTTTGACACAGTTGCAGATGACATTTGCTTTGTCAAATGCAAGCTGTGTCATCAGAGAGTCAAAAGAGGGAAAAATGTCAGCAACCTCAATACCACTAATATGTGGAAACATGTGCGGACCAAGCACGAGCTGGAGTTACACAGACACACTGAAGATGTAGGCCAACGTACAGCACCACCTACCACCTCTTCAGCTCATGTTGGGGCCTCTTCCTCCAGCTCACACACAGCTGGTTCGGCTTCCTCACAGGATCGCCAAGGAAGAACCTCTGGCACTGTTGTCCGGAGACCCTGTGAAATTCCACCCACAGCACCACGTTCCAAGTTATCCTCACACTCCCAGGCCACTCGACAGCCATCGGTAGCACAGGCATGGGAGAAAAGGCGGCCATACTCGGCAAACCATCCCCGAGCACAGGCTCTAAATGCTGGCATTGCCAAACTACTGGCCCTTGAAATGCTGTCATTCAGGCTGGTGGAGACTGACACCTTCCGGGACTTCATGGCATTGGCAGTCCCACAATACACTGTGCCCAGCCGCTTTTATTTCAGCAGGCGAGCCGTCCCTGCCGTGCTGAAACATGTGGAGGCAAGCATAAAACATACGCTACTAAGCACCGTCAGTAGCAAGGTCCACCTGACCACCGATGCGTGGACCAGTAACCATGGACAGGGACGATACCTTTCCCTCACTGCCCATTGAGTCAATGTTGTGGAGCTGGGTACAGAGTGGCACTCTACGTGTTCTGCCAACTCCACGGATTGCAGGAATCCAGTCTGTACACATTGACTCCTCCTCCTACTCCAGTTCCTCTGAAACAGCGCAGCAGGAGCCTGTTACGACCGATATGAGCACAGCCGTTGCCAAACGTCAACAGGACGTACTGAAATAAATTTCATTGGGGAATCGAAGCCACACAGCGCAGGAGCTCTGGAATGCCATCAAGCAGGAGAGCGACGTGTGGTTTCTGCCAGCGAATCTCCAGCCGGGCTTGGTAGTGTGTGACAATGGCCGAAATCTGGTGGCAGCTCTTGGCCTTGGCAACCTCACTCACATCTCATGTCTGGCATATGTGCTCAACTTGGTCATGCAGAGCTTTCTGAGGGACTATCCGGATCTTGATGCACTGCTGCACAAGGTCCGCAGAGAGTGCGCTCACTTGCGGCGTTCCAGCACGGCAAGATCGCGCCTTGCTGCTCTACAGTGCCGATTACGCCTTCCGGAACATCGCATCATATGTGACCTACCCACCAGGTGGAATTCAACGTTACATATGTTGGAGCGGTTGTGTGAGCAGCAGGCAGCAGTCATGGAGTACCAGCTGCTTCAGGCGCAAACAAGTCGCAATGTGCGCCGGTCACACTTCAGCACCACTGAGTAGGCCTCTATGAAGGACATCTGCTTCGTTTTGCGTGCCTTCGATGATTCCACGCGGATGGCGAGTGCAGATGATGCACTAGTCAGCATGACTGTCCCCCTTATCTGCATGCTTCAAAAAACACTGCAAGCACTAAGGGATGAGGTTTTGGAAGAGGTGGAGGATGAGGAGTCCCAAATGCCATCTGCTTCTGGACAGTCTGCACTACGTGCTTCCTCACAAAGGCCTAGGCAGGGGACACTTTGTGAGGAGGATGAGGAGGAGTCGATGGAGGAGGAAGACATCTCTCCACAGGAGGGAGGTACACAAAGCTGTAGTCAGTATGTACAGTGAGGGTGGGGTGATGCAGAGCAGGCAGAGATCACGCCTCAAGCAGGGGACAGCGGTTCTTTGGCAGTTGGGAGTCTGCAGCACATGGTTGACTTCATGCTGCAGTGCCTGAGAAACGACCGCCGCATCACCCACATTCTCTACACGGCTGATTATTGGGTGTACACCCTCCTAGATCCTCGCTACCGGGACAACTTGCAAACCCTCATACCAACGTTGAACCAGGAGCGTAAACTGCGGGAGTACCAAGACACACTGGTGCAGTCCATCATGTTTTCCATTCCACCCAACAGCAGTGGTGCTAGTGGTTTGCAAAGCACCTCTGTGCGTCGACCCAGTGGAGGAAACTCAGCACAAAGAGGGAGCAGAGGCAGTGCCTCAGCACAAGGCAAGACCACTATGGCCCAAATGTGGCAAAGTTTTGTGTGTCCGCCACAATTGTCTACACCATCACTGACGGCTCCAGTCAGCAGGAGGCAACGTTTCTGTCAGATGGTGACAGACTACATGTCTTGCCCTGTGAGTGTACTCCCAGATAGCTCTTCCCCCTTCAAGTTTTGGGTCTCTAAGCTGGATACATGGCCAGAGCTTAGCCAGTATGCATTGGAGGTGCTGGCTTGCCCTGCTGCCAGTGTATTATCGGAATGCGTCTTTAGTGCCGCAGGTGGTGTACTAACAGACTGCCGCACGCGATTTTCTTTCGATAACGTCGACCGGCTTACTTTTCTGAAAATGAACAAGGCCTGGATCTCCCCAGAATTTGCCAGTTCTCTTCCCGACTAAATAATTGGTTGGCAACTGTATCCGGGTCTCCTGTTGTGTTCATGTTTCTACCAACTGAACTATAATCCCTGGGCTTCAACACAGCCAGTTGTTGCTCAGATGTGTCGTCTGCACAGAGAAAAACACTAGCTCCTGTGTTAGTGGGATTCAGTAACACCAGCTGCTCCCCTGCTGTGTGGACGGCAAAGTCTGCTGCTCCATCCACATTCAAACTACTGCTGATTTTTAACCCTGCTCCACTTAGGCCTCTGGTTCCACTGTCTCTAGTATTTCCCATGGCCTCCAACCCCGCCAGTGACAGCTCTTAAGTGGCGTCTGCATAATCCACACTTGTTCCAGTGTTACTTGGCCTAAGTCACGTCAGTTGATCCCCTGATGTGTGTCCGGCAAGGTCTCCTGCTCTGTCCACATTCCCATTACTAGTAGTGTGAATGAGGACAGAGCAGGAGACCTTGCCGGACACACATCTGGGGATCAACTGACGGGACTGAGGCCAAGAAACACAGGAACAAGTGTGGATTGTTTTGACGCCACTTCAGAGCTGTCACTGGCGGGGTTAGAGGCCAGGGGAAATACTAGAGACAGTGGAGCCTGAGGCCTAAGTGGAGCACGGTTACAATCAGTAGTAGTCTACAACCTGTATAAAACGTGCTGCAAGTTTGCCTCAGCCTGCTCCATGCCTCATCCTGGGCTCCAACAACGCCAGTTGGTGTTCAGAAGTGCCGTCTTTACAGAGAAAAACACACTCGCTACGGTGTCTGTGGGGTTCAGTAATGCCAGCTGTTCCCCTGCTGTGTAGATGGCAAAGTCTAGTACTGCCTCCACATGCCAACAACATCAGGCCTCAGCCTGCTTCATGCCTCATCCTGGGCTCCAACAACGTCAGTTGGTGTTCAGAAGTGCCGTCTTCACAGAGAAAAATACACTAGCTCCTGTGTTAGTGGGGTTCAGTAACGTCAGCTGTTCCCCTGCTGTGTGGACAGCAATGTCTCCTGCTGCCTCCACATTCAAAAAACAGCAGGCCTCAGCCTGCTCCATGCCTCATCCTGGGCTCCAACAACGCCAGTTGGTGTTCAGAAGTGCCGTCTTCAAAGAGAAAAACACACTAGCACCTGTGTTAGTGGGGTTCAGTAATGCCAGCTGTTCCCCTGCTGTGTAGATGGCAAAGTCTCCTGCTGCCTCCACATGCCAACACGATCCGGCCTCAGCCTGCTCCATGCCTCATCCTGGGCTCCAACAACGTCAGTTGGTGTTCAGAAGTGCCGTCTTCACAGAGAAAAACACACTAGCTCCTGTGTTAGTGGGGTTCAGTAACGTCAGCTGTTCCCCTGCTGTGTGGACGGCTATGTCTCCTGCTGCCTCCACATTCAAAAAACAGCAGGCCTCAGCCTGCTCCATGCCTCATCCTGGGCTCCAACAACGCCAGTTGGTGTTCAGAAGTGCCGTCTTCACAGAGAAAAACACACTAGCTCCTGTGTTAGTGGGGTTCAGTAACGTCAGCTATTCCCCTGCTGTGTGGACGGCAATGTCTCCTGCTGCCTCCACATTCAAAAAACAGCAGGCCTCAGCCTGCTCCATGCCTCATCCTGGGCTCCAACAACGCCAGTTGGTGTTCAGAGTTGCCGTTTTCACAGCGAAAAACACACTAGTTCCTGTGTTAGTGGTGTTCAGTAATGTCAGCTGTTCCCCTGCTGTGTGGACGGCAATGTCTCCTGCTGCCTCCACATTCAAAAAACAGCAGGCCTCAGCCTGCTCCATGCCTCATCCTGGGCTCCAACAACGTCAGTTGGTGTTCAGAAGTGCCGTCTTCGCAGAGAAATACAAACTCGCTACTGTGTCTGTGGGGTTCAGTAATGCCAGCTGTTCCCCTGCTGTGTAGACGGCAATGTCTTCTGCTCCATACACATGCCAACACCATCAGGCCTCAGCCTGCTCCATGCCTCATCCTGGGCTCCAACAACGCCAGTTGGTGTTCAGAAGTGCCATCTCCGCAGAGAAAAACACTCTAGCTCCTGTGTCAGTGGGGTTCAGTAATGCCAGCAGTTCCCCTACTGTGTAGACGGCAACATCTCCTGCTCCATACACATGCCAACACCATCAGGCCTCAGCCTGCTCCATGCCTCATCCTGGGCTCCAACAACGCCAGTTGGTGTTCAGAAGTGCCATCTCCGCAGAGAAAAACACTCTAGCTCCTGTGTCAGTGGGGTTCAGTAATGCCAGCAGTTCCCCTACTGTGTAGGCGGCAACATCTCCTGCTCCATACACATGCCAACACCATCAGGCCTCAGCCTGCTCCATGCCTCATCCTGGGCTCCAACAACGCCAGTTGGTGTTCAGAAGTGCCGTCTCGGCAGAGAAAAACACACTAGCTCCGGTGTTAGTGGGGTTCAGTAACGTCAGCTGTTCCCCTGCTGTGTGGACGGCATTGTCTCCTGCTGCCTCCACATTCAAAAAACAGGAGGCCTCAGCCTGCTCCATTCCTCATCCTGGGCTCCAACAACGCCAGTTGGTGTTCAGAAGTGCCGTCTCCGCAGAGAAAAACATTCTAGCTGCTGTGTCAGTGGGGTTCAGTAATGCCAGCTGTTCCCCTGCTGTGTAGACGCCAATGTCTCCTGCTCCATACACAAGCCAACACCAAGTTGGCCTCAGCCTGCTCCATGCCTCATCCTTTGCTCCAACAACGCCAGTTGGTGTTCAGAAGGGCCGTCTTCACAGAGAAAAACACACTAGCTCCTGTGTTAGTGGGGTTCAGTAACGTCAGCTGTTCCCCTGCTGTGTGGACGGCAAAGTCTCCTGCTGCCTCCACATTCAAAAAACAGCAGTCCTCAGCCTGCTCCATGCCTCATCCTGGGCTCCAACAACGTCAGTTTGTGTTCAGAAGTGCCGTCTTCACAGAGAAAAACACACTAGCTCCTGTGTTAGTGGGGTTCAGTAATGTCAGCTGTTCCCCTGCTGTGTGGCCGGCAAAGTCTCCTGCTGCCTCCACATGCAAACTACTACAGATTTGTAACTTTGGTCAACTTAGGCCTCTGGCTCCACTGTCTCTAGTATTTCCCCTGGCTAACAACCACGCCAGTTACAGCTGTGAAGTGGCGTCTGCACAATCCACACTTGTTCCTGAGTTACTGTGGCTCAGTCCCGTCAGTTGATCCCCTGATGTGTGTCCGGCAAGGTCTCCTGCTCTGTCCACATTCACATTACTAGTAGTATGAATGAGGACAGAGCAGGAGAGCTTGCCAGACACACATCAGGGGATCAACAGACGGGACTGAGCCACAGTTACACAGGAACAAGTGTGGATTGTGCAGACACCACTTCACAGCTGTAACTGGCGGGGTTGTTGGCCTGGGGAAATACTACAGACAGTGGAGCTGGAGGCCATAGTGGAGCACGGTCACAATCAGTAGTAGTCTACAACCTCTATAATACCAGCTGCAAGGTGTCCTCCGCCTGCTGCATGCTTCATCCTGGGCTACAACACAGCCAGTTGTAGCTTGGAAGTGCCGTCTGCACAGATAGAAACCCTTGCTCCTGTGTTAGTGGGGTTCAGTAACGCCAGCTGTTCCCCTGCTGTGTGGACGGCAAAGTCTCCAGCTGCCTCCAAACTCACACTACAATGCTTTTTCTCCTCGCTCCAAGTAGGCCTCAACCTGCTCGGAGCATTTATCCTGGGCTACAACACAGCCAGTTGTAGCCTGGAAGTGCCGTCCGCACAGATAGAAACACTCGCTCCTGTGTTAGTGGGGTTCAGTAACGCCAGCCGTTCCTCTGCTGTGTGGGCGGCAAAGTCTCCAGCTGCCTCCAAACTCACACTACAACGCTTTTTCTCCTCGCTCCAAGTAGGCATCAGCCTGCTCGGAGCATTGATCCTGGGCTACAACACAGCCAGTTGTAGCCTGGAAGTGCCGTCCGCACAGATAGAAACACTCGCTCCTGTGTTAGTGGGGTTCAGTAACGTCAGCTGTTCCCCTGCTGTGTGGACGGCAATGCCTCCTGTTGCCTACACATTCAAAAAACAGCAGGCCTCAGCCTGCTCCATTCCTCATCCTGGGCTCCAACAATGCCAGTTGGTGTTCAGAAGTGCCGTCTCCGCAGAGAAAAACACTCTAGCTGCTGTGTCAGTGGGGTTCAGTAATGCCAGCTGTTCCCCTGCTGTGTAGACGCCAATGTCTCCTGCTCCATACACATGCCAACACCAAGTTGGCCTCAGCCTGCTCCATGTCTCATCCTGTGCTCCAACAACGCCAGTTGGTGTTCAGAAGTGCCGTGTCCGCAGAGAAAAACAGAAAAACACACTAGCTCCTGTGTTAGTGGGGTTCAGTAACGTCAGCTGTTCCCCTGCTGTGTGGACGGCAATGTCTCCTGCTGCCTCCACATTCAAAAAACAGCAGGCCTCAGCCTGCTCCATGCCTCATCCTGGGCTCCAACAATGTCAGTTGGTGTTCAGAAGTGCTGTCTTCACAGAGAAAAACACACTAGCACCTGTGTTAGTGGGAATCAGTAACGTCAGCTGTTCCCCTGCTGTGTGGACGGCAAAGTCTCCTGCTGCCTCCACATGCAAACTACTATAGATTTGTAACTTTGGTCAACTTAGGCCTCTGGCTCCACTGTCTCTAGTAATTCCCCTGGCAAACAACCACGCCAGTTACAGCTGTGAAGTGGCGTCTGCACAATCCACACTTGTTCCTGAGTTACTGTGGCTCAGTCCCGTCAGTTGATCCCCTGATGTGTGTCCGGCAAGGTCTCCTGCTCTGTCCACATTCACATTACTAGTAGTATGAATGAGGACTGAGCAGGAGAGCTTGCCAGACACACATCAGGGGATCAACAGACGGGACTGAGCCACAGTTACACAGGAACAAGTGTGGATTGTGCAAACACCACTTCACAGCTGTAACTGGCGGGGTTGTTGGCCTGGGGAAAAACTAGAGACAGTGGAGCCAGAGGCCATAGTGGAGCACGGTCACAATCAGTAGTAGTCTACAACCTCTATAAAACCAGCTGCAAGTTGTCCTCCGCCTGCTGCATGCTTCATCCTGGGCTACAACACAGCCAGTTGTAGCCTGGAAGTGCCGTCCGCACAGATAGAAACACTCGCTCCTGTGTTAGTGGGGTTCAGTAACGCCAGCTGTTCCCCTTCTGTGTGGACGGCAAAGTCTCCATCTGCCTCCAAACTCACACTACAATGCTTTTTCTCCTCCCTCCAAGTAGGCCTCAACCTGCTCGGAGCATTGATCATGGGCTACAACACAGCCAGTTGTAGCCTGGAAGTGCCGTCCGCACAGATAGAAACACTCGCTCCTGTGTTAGTGGGGTTCAGTAACGTCAGCTGTTCCCCTGATGTGTGGACGGCAATGTCTCCAGCTGCCTCCAAACTCACACTACAACGCTTTTTCTCCTTGCTCCAAGTAGGCCTCAGCCTGCTCGGAGCATTGATCCTGGGCTACAACACAGCCAGTTGTAGCCTGGAAGTGCCGTCCGCACAGATAGAAACACTCGCTCCTGTGTTAGTGGGGTTCAGCAACGCCAGCTGTTACCCTGCTGTGTGGGCGGCAAAGTCTCCAGCTGCCTCCTCCCTCACACTACAATGCTTTTTCTCCTCGCTCCAAGTAGGCCTCAGCCTGCTCGGAGCATTGATCCTGGGCTACAACACAGCCAGTTGTAGCCTGGAAGTGCCGTCCACACAGATAGAAACACTCGCTCCTGTGTTAGTGGGGTTCAGTAACGTCAGCTGTTCCCCTGCTGTGTGGACGGCAATGTCTCCTGCTCCATACACATGCCAACACCATCAGGCCTCAGCCTGCTCCATGCCTCATCCTGGGCTCCAACAACGTCAGTTGGTGTTCAGAAGTGCCGTCTTCACAGAGAAAAACACACTAGCTCCTGTGTTAGTGGAGTTCAGTAACGTCAGCTGTTCCCCTGCTGTGTGGACGGCAATGTCTCCTGCTGCCTCCACATTCAAAAAACAGCAGGCCTCAGCCTGCTCCGTGCCTCATCCTGGGCTCCAACAACGTCAGTTGGTGTTCAGAAGTGCCGTCTTCACAGAGAAAAACATACTAGCTCCTGTGTTAGTGGGGTTCAGTAATGTCAGCTGTTCCCCTGCTGTGTGGACGGCAATGTCTCCTGCTGCCTCCACATTCAAAAAACAGCAGGCCTCAGCCTGCTCCATTCCTCATCCTGGGCTCCAACAAACGTCAGTTGGTGTTCAGAAGTGCCGTCTCCGCAGAGAAAAACACTCTAGCTGCTGTGTCAGTGGGGTTCAGTAATGCCAGCTGTTCCCCTGCTGTGTAGACGCCAATGTCTCCTGCTCCATACACATGCCAACACCAAGTTGGCCTCAGCCTGCTCCATGCCTCATCCTGGGCTCCAACAACGCCAGTTGGTGTTCAGAAGGGCCGTCTTCACAGAGAAAATCACACTAGCTCCTGTGTTAGTGGGGTTCAGTAACGTCAGCTGTTCCCCTGCTGTGTGGACGGCAAAGTCTCCTGCTGCCTCCACATGCAAACTACTACAGATTTGTAACTTTGGTCAACTTAGGCCTCTGGCTCCACTGTCTCTAATATTTCCCCTGGCCAACAACCACACCATTTACAGCTGTGAAGTGGCGTCTGCACAATCCACACTTGTTCCTGAGTTACTGTGGCTCAGTCCCGTCAGTTGATCCCCTGATGTGTGTCCGGCAAGGTCTCCTGCTCTGTCCACATTCACATTACTAGTAGTATGAATGAGGACTGAGCAGGAGAGCTTGCCAGACACACATCAGGGGATCAACAGACGGGACTGAGCCACAGTTACACAGGAACAAGTGTGGATTGTGCAGACACCACTTCACAGCTGTAACTGGCGGGGTTGTTGGCCTGGGGAAATACTAGAGACAGTGGAGCCGGAGGCCATAGTGGAGCACGGTCACAATCAGTAGTAGTCTACAACCTCTATAAAACCAGCTGCAAGTTGTCCTCCGCCTGCTGCATGCTTCATCCTGGGCTACAACACAGCCAGTTGTAGCCTGGAAGTGCCGTCCGCACAGATAGAAACACTCGCTCCTGTGTTAGTGGGGTTCAGTAACGCCAGCTGTTCCCCTTCTGTGTGGACGGCAAAGTCTCCATCTGCCTCCAAACTCACACTACAATGCTTTTTCTCCTCCCTCCAAGTAGGCCTCAACCTGCTCGGAGCATTGATCCTGGGCTACAACACAGCCAGTTGTAGCCTGGAAGTGCCGTCCGCACAGATAGAAACACTCGCTCCTGTGTTAGTGGGGTTCAGTAACGTCAGCTGTTCCCCTGCTGTGTGGACGGCAATGTCTCCAGCTGCCTCCAAACTCACACTACAACGCTTTTTCTCCTCGCTCCAAGTAGGCCTCAGCCTGCTCGGAGCATTGATCCTGGGCTACAACACAGCCAGTTGTAGCCTGGAAGTGCCGTCCGCACAGATAGAAACACTCGCTCCTGTGTTAGTGGGGTTCAGCAACGCCAGCTGTTACCCTGCTGTGTGGGCGGCAAAGTCTCCAGCTGCCTCCAAACTCACACTACAATGCTTTTTCTCCTCGCTCCAAGTAGGCCTCAGCCTGCTCGGAGCATTGATCCTGGGCTACAACACAGCCAGTTGTAGCCTGGAAGTGCCGTCCACACAGATAGAAACACTCGCTCCTGTGTTAGTGGGGTTCAGTAACGTCAGCTGTTCCCCTGCTGTGTGGACGGCAATGTCTCCTGCTCCATACACATGCCAACACCATCAGGCCTCAGCCTGCTCCATGCCTCATCCTGGTCTCCAACAACGTCAGTTGGTGTTCAGAAGTGCCGTCTTCACAGAGAAAAACACACTAGCTCCTGTGTTAGTGGGGTTCAGTAACGTCAGCTGTTCCCCTGCTGTGTGGACGGCAATGTCTCCTGCTGCCTCCACATTCAAAAAACAGCAGGCCTCAGCCTGCTCCATTCCTCATCCTGGGCTCCAACAACGCCAGTTGGTGTTCAGAAGTGCCGTCTCCGCAGAGAAAAACACTCTAGCTGCTGTGTCAGTGGGGTTCAGTAATGCCAGCTGTTCCCCTGCTGTGTACACGCCAATGTCTCCTGCTCCATACACATGCCAACACCAAGTTGGCCTCAGCCTGCTCCATGTCTCATCCTGGGCTCCAACAACGCCAGTTGGTGTTCAGAAGTGCCGTCTCCGCAGAGAAAAACAGAAAAACACACTAGCTCCTGTGTTAGTGGGGTTCAGTAACGTCATCTGTTCCCCTGCTGTGTGGACGGCAATGTCTCCTGCTGCCTCCACATTCAAAAAACAGCAGGCCTCAGCCTGCTCCATGCCTCATCCTAGGCTCCAACAATGTCAGTTGGTGTTCAGAAGTGCTGTCTTCACAGAGAAAAACACACTAGCTCCTGTGTTAGTGGGGTTCAGTAACGTCAGCTGTTCCCCTGCTGTGTGGACGGCAAAGTCTCCTGCTGCCTCCACATGCAAACTACTACAGATTTGTAACTTTGGTCAACTTAGGCCTCTGGCTCCACTGTCTCTAGTATTTCCCCTGGCCAACAACCACGCCAGTTACAGCTGTGAAGTGGCGTCTGCACAATCCACACTTGTTCCTGAGTTACTGTGGCTCAGTCCCGTCAGTTGATCCCCTGATGTGTGTCCGGCAAGGTCTCCTGCTCTGTCCACATTCACATTACTAGTAGTATGAATGAGGACTGAGCAGGAGAGCTTGCCAGACACACATCAGGGGATCAACAGATGGGACTGAGCCACAGTTACACAGGAACAAGTGTGGATTGTGCAAACACCACTTCACAGCTGTAACTGGCGGGGTTGTTGGCCTGGGGAAAAACTAGAGACAGTGGAGCCGGAGGCCATAGTGGAGCACGGTCACAATCAGTAGTAGTCTACAACCTCTATAAAACCAGCTGCAAGTTGTCCTCCGCCTGCTGCATGCTTCATCCTGGGCTACAACACAGCCAGTTGTAGCCTGGAAGTGCCGTCCGCACAGATAGAAACACTCGCTCCTGTGTTAGTGGGGTTCAGTAACGCCAGCTGTTCCCCTTCTGTGTGGACGGCAAAGTCTCCATCTGCCTCCAAACTCACACTACATTGCTTTTTCTCCTCCCTCCAAGTAGGCCTCAACCTGCTCGGAGCATTGATCCTGGGCTACAACACAGCCAGTTGTAGCCTGGAAGTGCCGTCCGCACAGATAGAAACACTCGCTCCTGTGTTAGTGGGGTTCAGCAACGCCAGCTGTTACCCTGCTGTGTGGGCGGCAAAGTCTCCAGCTGCCTCCAAACTCACACTACAACGCTTTTTCTCCTCGCTCCAAGTAGGCCTCAGCCTGCTCGGAGCATTGATCCTGGGCTACAACACAGCCAGTTATAGCCTGGAAGTGCCGTCCACACAGATAGAAACACTCGCTCCTGTGTTAGTGGGGTTCAGTAACGTCAGCTGTTCCCCTGCTGTGTGGACGGCAATGTCTCCTGCTCCATACACATGCCAACACCATCAGGCCTCAGCCTGCTCCATGCCTCATCCTGGGCTCCAACAACGTCAGTTGGTGTTCAGAAGTGCTGTCTTCACAGAGAAAAACACACTAGCTCCTGTGTTAGTGGGGTTCAGTAACGTCAGCTGTTCCCCTGCTGTGTGGACGGCAATGTCTCCTGCTGCCTCCACATTCAAAAAACAGCAGGCCTCAGCCTGCTCCGTGCCTCATCCTGGGCTCCAACAACATCAGTTGGTGTTCAGAAGTGCTGTCTTCACAGAGAAAAACACACTAGCTCCTGTGTTAGTGGGGTTCAGTAACGTCAGCTGTTCCCCTGCTGTGTGGACGGCAATGTCTCCTGCTGCCTCCACATTCAAAAAACAGCAGGCCTCAGCCTGCTCCATTCCTCATCCTGGGCTCCAACAACGCCAGTTGGTGTTCAGAAGTGCCGTTTCCTCAGAGAAAAACACTCTAGCTGCTGTGTCAGTGGGGTTCAGTAATGCCAGCTGTTCCCCTGCTGTGTAGACGCCAATGTCTCCTGCTCCATACATAAGCCAACACCAAGTTGGCCTCAGCCTGCTCCATGCCTCATCCTGGGCTCCAACAACGCCAGTTGGTGTTCAGAAGGGCCGTCTTCACAGAGAAAAACACACTAGCTCCTGTGTTAGTGGGGTTCAGTAACGTCAGCTGTTCCCCTGCTGTGTGGACGGCAAAGTCTCCTGCTGCCTCCACATGCAAACTACTACAGATTTGTAACTTTGGTCAACTTAGGCCTCTGGCTCCACTGTCTCTAGTATTTCCCCTGGCCAACAACCACACCATTTACAGCTGTGAAGTGGCGTCTGCACAATCCACACTTGTTCCTGAGTTTCTGTGTCTCAGTCCCGTCAGTTGATCCCCTGATGTGTGTCCGGCAAGGTCTCCTGCTCTGTCCACATTCACATTACTAGTAGTATGAATGAGGACTGAGCAGGAGAGGTTGCCAGACACATATCAGGGGATCAACAGACGGGACTGAGCCACAGTTACACAGGAACAAGTGTGGATTGTGCAGACACCACTTCACAGCTGTAACTGGCGGGGTTGTTGGCCTGGGGAAATACTAGAGACAGTGGAGCCGGAGGCCATAGTGGAGCACGGTCACAATCAGTAGTAGTCTACGACCTCTATAAAACCAGCTGCAAGTTGTCCTCCGCCTGCTGCATGCTTCATCATGGGCTACAACACAGCCAGTTGTAGCCTGGAAGTGCCGTCCACACAGATAGAAACCCTTGCTCCTGTGTAAGTGGGGTTCATTAACGCCAGCTGTTCCCCTGCTGTGTGGACGGCAAAGTCTCCATCTGCCTCCAAGCTCACACAAGAACGCTTTTTCTCCTCGCTCCAAGTAGGCCTCAGCCTGCTCGGAGCATTGATCCTGGGCTACAACACAGCCAGTTGTATCCTGAAAGTGCCGTCCGCACAGATAGAAACACTCGCTCCTGTGTTAGTGGGGTTCAGTAACGTCAGCTGTTCCCCTGCTGTGTGGACGGCAATGTCTCCTGCTGCCTCCACATTCAAAAAACAGCAGGCCTCAGCCTGCTCTATTCCTCATTCTGGGCTCCAACAACGCCAGTTGGTGTTCAGAAGTGCCGTCTCCGCAGAGAAAAACACACTAGCTGCTGAGTCAGTGGGGTTCAGTAATGCCAGCTGTTCCCCTGCTGTGTAGACGCCAATGTCTCCTGCTCCATACACATGCCAACACCAAGTTGGCCTCAGCCTGCTCCATGCCTCATCCTGGGCTCCAACAACGCCAGTTGGTGTTAAAAAGTGCCGTCTCCGCAGAGAAAAACACACTAGCTCCTGTGTTAGTGGGGTTCAGTAACGTCAGCTGTTCCCCTGCTGTGTGGACGGCAATGTCTCCTGCTGCCTCCACATTCAAAAAACAGCAGGCCTCAGCCTGCTCCATGCCTCATCCTGGGCACCAACAATGTCAGTTGGTGTTCAGAAGTGCTGTCTTCACAGAGAAAAACACACTAGCACCTGTGTTAGTGGGGTTCAGTAATGTCAGCTGTTCCCCTGCTGTGTGGACGGCAAAGTCTCCTGCTGCCTCCACATGCAAACTACTACAGATTTGTAACTTTGGTCAACTTAGGCCTCTGGCTCCACTGTCTCTAGTATTTCCCCTGGCCAACAACCAAGCCAGTTACAGCTGTGAAGTGGCGTCTGCACAATCCACACTTGTTCCTGAGTTACTGTGGCTCAGTCCCGTCAGTTGATCCCCTGATGTGTGTCCGGCAAGGTCTCCTGCTCTGTCCACATTCACATTACTAGTAGTATGAATGAGGACAGAGCAGGAGAGCTTGCCAGACACACATCAGGGGATCAACAGATGGGACTGAGCCACAGTTACACAGGAACAAGTGTGGATTGTGCAGACACCACTTCACAGCTGTAACTGGCGGGGTTGTTGGCCTGGGGAAATAATAGAGACAGTGGAGCTGGAGGCCATAGTGGAGCACGGTCACAATCAGTAGTAGTCTACAACCTCTATAATACCAGCTGCAAGGTGTCCTCCGCCTGCTGCATGCTTCATCCTGGGCTACAACAAAGCCAGTTGTAGCTTGGAAGTGCCGTCCGCACAGATAGAAACCCTTGCTCCTGTGTTAGTGGGGTTCAGTAACGCCAGCTGTTCCCCTGCTGTGTGGACGGCAAAGTCTCCAGCTGCCTCCAAACTCACACTACAACGCTTTTTCTCCTCGCTCCAAGTAGGCCTCAACCTGCTCGGAGCATTGATCCTGGGCTACAACACAGCCAGTTGTAGCCTTGAAGTGCCGTCCGCACAGATAGAAACACTCGCTCCTGTGTTAGTGGGGTTCAGTAACGCCAGCCGTTCCTCTGCTATGTGGGCGGCAAAGTCTCCAGCTGCCTCCAAACTCACACTACAACGCTTTTTCTCCTCGCTCCAAGTAGGCCTCAGCCTGCTCGGAGCATTGATCCTGGGCTACAACACAGCCAGTTGTAGCCTGGAAGTGCCGTCCGCACAGATAGAAACACTCGCTCCTGTGTTAGTGGGGTTCAGTAACGTCAGCTGTTCCCCTGCTGTGTGGACGGCAATGTCTCCTGCTGCCTACACATTCAAAAAACAGCAGGCCTCAGCCTGCTCCATTCCTCATCCTGGGCTCCAACAACGCCAGTTGGTGTTCAGAAGTGCCGTCTCCGCAGAGAAAAACACTCTAGCTGCTGTGTCAGTGGGGTTCTGTAATGCCAGCTGTTCCCCTGCTGTGTAGACGCCAATGTCTCCTGCTCCATACACATGCCAACACCAAGTTGGCCTCAGCCTGCTCCATGTCTCATCCTGGGCTCCAACAACGCCAGTTGGTGTTCAGAAGTGCCGTCTCCGCAGAGAAAAACAGAAAAACACACTAGCTCCTGTGTTAGTGGGGTTCAGTAACGTCAGCTGTTCCCCTGCTGTGTGGACGGCAAAGTCTCCTGCTGCCTCCACATGCAAACTACTACAGATTTGTAACTTTGGTCAACTTAGTCCTCTGGCTCCACTGTCTCTAGTATTTCCCCTGGCCAACAACCACGCCAGTTACAGCTGTGAAGTGGCGTCTGCACAATCCACACTTGTTCCTGAGTTACTGTGGCTCAGTCCCGTCAGTTGATCCCCTGATGTGTGTCCGGCAAGGTCTCCTGCTCTGTCCACATTCACATTACTAGTAGTATGAATGAGGACTGAGCAGGAGAGCTTGCCAGACACACATCAGGGGATCAACAGACGGGACTGAGCCACAGTTACACAGGAACAAGTGTGGATTGTGCAAACACCACTTCACAGCTGTAACTGGCGGGGTTGTTGGCCTGGGGAAAAACTAGAGACAGTGGAGCCGGAGGCCATAGTGGAGCACGGTCACAATCAGTAGTAGTCTACAACCTCTATAAAACCAGCTGCAAGTTGTCCTCCGCCTGCTGCATGCTTCCTCCTGGGCTACAACACAGCCAGTTGTAGCCTGGAATTGCCGTCCGCACAGATAGAAACACTCGCTCCTGTGTTAGTGGGGTTCAGTAACGCCAGCTGTTCCCCTTCTGTGTGGATGGCAAAGTCTCCATCTGCCTCCAAACTCACACTACAATGCTTTTTCTCCTCCCTCTAAGTAGGCCTCAACCTGCTCGGAGCATTGATCCTGGGCTACAACACAGCCAGTTGTAGCCTGGAACTGCCGTCCGCACAGATAGAAACACTCGCTCCTGTGTTAGTGGGGTTCAGTAACGTCAGCTGTTCCCCTGCTGTGTGGACGGCAATGTCTCCAGCTGCCTCCAAACTCACACTACAACGCTTTTTCTCCTCGCTCCAAGTAGGCCTCAGCCTGCTCGGAGCATTGATCCTGGGCTACAACACAGCCAGTTGTAGCCTGGAAGTGCCGTCCGCACAGATAGAAACACTCGCTCCTGTGTTAGTGGGGTTCAGCAACGCCAGCTGTTACCCTACTGTGTGGGCGGCAAAGTCTCCAGCTGCCTCCAAACTCACACTACAACGCTTTTTCTCCTCGCTCCAAGTAGGCCTCAGCCTGCTCGGAGCATTGATCCTGGGCTACAACACAGCCAGTTGTAGCCTGGAAGTGCCGTCCACACAGATAGAAACACTCGCTCCTGTGTTAGTGGGGTTCAGTAACGTCAGCTGTTCCCCTGCTGTGTGGACGGCAATGTCTCCTGCTCCATACACATGCCAACACCATCAGGCCTCAGCCTGCTCCATGCCTCATCCTGGGCTCCAACAACGTCAGTTGGTGTTCAGAAGTGCCGTCTTCACAGAGAAAAACACACTAGCTCCTGTGTTAGTGGGGTTCAGTAACGTCAGCTGTTCCCCTGCTGTGTGGACGGCAATGTCTCCTGCTGCCTCCACATTCAAAAAACAGCAGGCCTCAGCCTGCTCCATTCCTCATCCTGGGCTCCAACAACGCCAGTTGGTGTTCAGAAGTGCCGTCTCCGCAGAGAAAAACACTCTAGCTGCTGTGTCAGTGGGGTTCAGTAATGCCAGCTGTTCCCCTGCTGTGTAGACGCCAATGTCTCCTGCTCCATACACATGCCAACACCAAGTTGGCCTCAGCCTGCTCCATGCCTCATCCTGGGCTCCAACAACGCCAGTTGGTGTTCAGAAGGGCCGTCTTCACAGAGAAAAACACACTAGCTCCTGTGTTAGTGGGGTTCAGTAACATCAGCTGTTCCCCTGCTGTGTGGATGGCAAAGTCTCCTGCTGCCTCCACATGCAAACTACTACAGATTTGTAACTTTGGTCAACTTAGGCCTCTGGCTCCACTGTCTCTAGTATTTCCCCTGGCCAACAACCACGCCAGTTACAGCTGTGAAGTGGCATCTGCACAATCCACACTTGTTCCTGAGTTACTGTGGCTCAGTCCCGTCAGTTGATCCCCTGATGTGTGTCCGGCAAGGTCTCCTGCTCTGTCCACATTCACATTACTAGTAGTATGAATGAGGACAGAGCAGGAGAGCTTGCCAGACACACATCAGGGGATCAACAGACGGGACTGAGCCACAGTTACACAGGAACAAGTGTAGATTGTGCAGACACCACTTCACAGCTGTAACTGGCGGGGTTGTTGGCCTGGGGAAATACTAGAGACAGTGGAGCCGGAGGCCATAGTGTAGCACGGTCGCAATCAGTAGTAGTCTACAACCCCTATAAAACCAGCTTCAATTTGGCCTCCGCCTGCTGCATGCTTCATCCTGGGCTACAACACAGCCAGTTGTAGCCTGGAAGTGCCGTCCGCACAGATAGAAACCCTCGCTCCTGTGTTAGTGGGGTTCAGTAACGCCAGCTGTTCCCCTGCTGCGTGGACGGCAAAGTCTCCAGCTGCCTCCAAACTCACACTACAACGCTTTTTCTCCTCGCTCCAAGTAGGCCTCAACCTGCTCTGAGCATTGATCCTGGGCTACAACACAGCCAGTTGTAGCCTGGAAGTGCCGTCCGCACATATAGAAACACTCGCTCCTGTGTTAGTGGGGTTCAGTAACGTCAGCTGTTCCCATGCTGTGTGGACGGCAATGTCTCCTGCTGCCTCCACATTCGAAAAACAGCAGGCCTCAGCCTGCTCCATTCCTCATCCTGGGCTCCAACAATGCCATATGGTGTTCAGAAGTGCCGTCTCCGCAGAGAAAAACACTCTAGCTGCTGTGTCAGTGGGGTTCAGTAATGCCAGCTGTTCCCCTGCTGTGTAGACGCCAATGTCTCCTGCTCTATACACATGCCAACACCAAGTTGGCCTCAGCCTGCTCCATGCCTCATCCTGGGCTCCAACAATGCAAGTTGGTGTTCAGAAGTGCCGTTTCCGCAGAGAAAAACACACTAGCTCCTGTGTTAGTGGGGTTCAGTAACGTCAGCTGTTCCCCTGCTGTGTGGACGGCAAAGTCTCCTGCTGCCTCCACATTCAAAAAACAGCAGGCCTCAGCCTGCTCCATGCCTCATCCTGGGCTCCAAAACGTCAGTTGGTGTTCAGAAATGCCGTCTTCACAGAGAAAAACACACTAGCTCCTGTGTTAGTGGGGTTCAGTAGCGTCAGCTGTTCCCCTGCTGTGTGGACGGCAAAGTCTCCTGCTGCCTCCACATGCAAACTACTACAGATTTCTAACTTTGGTCAACTTAGGCCTCTTGCTCTACTGTCTCTAGTATTTCCCCTGGCCAACTACCACACCAGTTACAGCTGTAAAGTGGCGTCTGCACAATCCACACTTGTTCCTGAGTTACTGTGGCTCAGTCCCGTCAGTTGATCCCCTGATGTGTGTCCGGCAAGGTCTTCTTCTCTGTCCACATTCACATTACTAGTAGTATGAATGAGGACTGAGCAGGAGAGCTTGCCAGACACACATCAGGGGATCAACAGACGGGACTGAGCCACAGTTACACAGGAACAAGTGTGGATTGTGCAGACGCCACTTCACAGCTGTAACTGGCGGGGTTGTTGGCCTGGGGAAATACTAGAGACAGTGGAGCCGGAGGCCATAGTGGAGCACAGTCACAATCAGTAGTAGTCTACAACCTCTATAAAACCAGCTGCAAGTTGTCCTCCGCCTGCTGCATGCTTCATCCTGGGCTACAACACAGCCAGTTGTAGCCTGGAAGTGCCATCCGCACAGATAGAAACACTCGCTCCTGTGTTAGTGGGGTTCAGTAACACCAGCTGTTCCCCTGCTGTGTGTACAGCAAAGTCTCCAGCTGCCTCCAAACTCACACTACAACGCTTTTTCTCCTCGCTCCAAGTAGGCCTCAACCTGCTCGGAGCATTGATCCTGGGCTACAACACAGCCAGTTGTAGCCTGGAAGTGCCGTCCGCACAGATAGAAACACTCGCTCCTGTGTTAGTGGGGTTCAGTAGCGCCAGCTGGTCCCCTTCTGTGTGGACGGCAAAGTCTCCAGCTGCCTCCAAACTCACACTACAACGCTTTTTCTCCTTGCTCCAAGTTGGCCTCAGCCTGCTCTGAGCATTGATCCTGGGCTACAACACAGCCAGTTGTAGCCTGGAAGTGCCGTCCGCACAGATAGAAATACTCGCTCCTGTGTTAGTGGGGTTCAGTAATGCCAGCTGCTCCCCTACTGTGTGGACGGCAGTCTCCTGCTCCATCCACATTCAAACTACAACTGATTTTTACCCTGCTCCACTTAGGCCTCTGGCTCCACTTTCTCTAGTATTTCCCCTGGCCTCCAACCCCGCCAGTGACAGCTCTGAAGTGGCGTCAGCACAATCCACACTTGTTCCTGTGTTACTTGGCCTCAGTCACGTCAGTTGATCCCCTGATGTTTGTCCATAAAGGTCTCCTGCTCTGTCCACATTCCCATTACTAGTAGTGTGAATGAGGACAGAGCAGGAGACCTTGCCGGACACACATCGGGGGATCAACTGACGGGACTGAGGCCAAGTAACACAGGAACAAGTGTGGATTGTGCTGACGCCACTTCAGAGCTGTCACTGGCGGGTTTGGAGGCCAGGGGAAATAGTAGAGACAGTGGAGCCAGAGGCCTTAGTGGAGCACGGTTACAATCAGTAGTAGTCTACAACCTCTATAAAACATGCTGCAAGTTGGCCTCAGCCAACTCCATTCCTCATCCTGGGCTCCAACAATGCCAGTTGGTGTTCAGAAGTGCCGTCTTAACAGAGAAACACACACTAGCTCCTGTGTTAGTGGGGTTCAGTAATGCCAGCTGTTCCCCTGCTGTGCGGATGGCAAAATCTCCAGCTGCCTCCAACATCACACTACATGTTATTTTCCACTTGCTCCAAGTAGGCCTCAGCCTGCTCGGAGCATTGATCCTGGGCTTCAACACAGCCAGTTGTAGCTTGGAAGTGCCGTCCGCACAGATAGAAACACTCACTCCTGTGTCTGTGGGGTTCAGTAATGCCTGCTGTTCCCCTGCTGTGCGGATGGCAAAGTCTCCTGCTGCCTCCAACATCACACTACTACAGACTTTTAACCGTGGTCCACTTAGGCCTCTGGCTGTAATGTCTCTAGTATTTCCCCTGGCCTCCAACCCCGCCAGTCGCTGCTCTGATGTGCCATCTGCACAATCCACACTTGTTCCTGTTTTACTGGTGCTCAGTCACGTCAGTTGATCCCCTGTGGTGTGTCCGGCAAGGTCTCCTGTTCTGTCCCCATTCCCATTAATAGTTGTGGGAATGTGGACAGAACAGGACACCTTGCCGGACACACATCAGGGGATCAACTGACGTGACTGAGCCCCAGTAACTCAGGAACAAGTGTGGATTGTGCAGACAACTCTGCAGAGCAGCAACTGCCATGGTTGGAGGCCAGGGGAAATACTAGAGACAGTAGAGCCAGAGGCAAAAGTGGATCACGGTTACAATCAGTAGTTGTGTACAACCAATTTAAAACTCGCTCCAAGTTGGCTTCAGCCTGCTGCCTGATTGACCCCTGGGCTTCAACATCGCATGTTGCTGCTCAGAAGTGTGTTTGGCACGGGTACTCCCTCCTGCCCAGCTGGTTTCCAGCAACGTCAGCTGTTTCTCGGCAGAGCCTTTGGCCTAGGTGCCTCCTTCATGGTATCCGAGTTCCAGCAACGTCTGCTGGTCCTTGGTAGTGCTTTTTAGCACAGGTACCTCCTGCTTAGTAACCGTGTTCCAGCAACGTCAGCTGGTCCACGGTTGTGCCATTGGCTCTTGCTCCTTTTGCTGCCCCTCCAGGTTCCAGCACCGTCAGCTTGTTCTCGGCAGTGTCTTTGGCACGGGTACTCCCTCCTGCCCAGCCTGGTTACAGCACGCCTGCTGTTTCCGGGTAGTGTCGACGTTACTTTGCCACTGATACGTTGTCCTGTCATGTTGCGGTCGGGTTAGCGGATTCTATGGTGCCTGCAGTTTCAGTGCTTCCTATGTGGGCTGGGGGTTCTGGTAACAAAGGCTGGTTCCATAGTGCCAATAGGACCAGCACTCCCTGTAGGACTGTGGGTTTCGGTAACTGCGGCCGGCTCACGGCCTTGCAACTTTGTTTTTTTCCTGGGTACCTTCTGCTACCCATCCGGGTTCCAGCACTGTCAGCTGGTTCTCGGCAGTGCCTTTGGCCTAGGTGCCTCCTTTTTGGTATCCGAGTTCCAGCAACGTCTGCTGGTCCTTGGTAGTGCTTTGTAGCACAGGCACCTCCTGCTTAGTAACCGTGTTCCAGCACCGTCAGCTGGTCCATGGTTGTGCCATTGGCTGTTGTTCCTTCTGCTACCCCTCCGGGTTCCAGCACCATCAGCTGGTTCTCAGTAGTTCCATTGACTCTTGTAGCTAATGCTACCCATCCGGGTTCCAGCACTGTCAGCTGGTTCTCAGAAGTGTCTTTGGCACGGGCACTCCCTCCTGCCCAGCCTGGTTCCAGCATGCCTGCTGTTTCCGGGTAGTGTCAACGTCACTTTGCCACCGATAAGTTGTCCTGTCGTGTTGCGGTCGGGTTAGCCGAGTCTATGGTGCCTGCAGTTTCGTTGCTTCCTATGTGGTCTGCGGGTTCTGGTAATAAAGGCTGGTTCCATAGTGCCAATTGGACAAGCACCCCCTGTAGGACTGTGGGTTTCGGTAACTGCGGCTGGCTCACGGCCTTGCAACTTTGTTTTTTTCCTGGGTACCTTCTGCTACCCATCCGGGTTCCAGCACCGTCAGCTGATTCTTGGCAGAGCCTTTGGCCTAGGTGCCTCCTTCATGGTATCCGAGTTCCAGCAACGTCTGCTGGTCCTTGGTAGTGCTTTTTATCACAGGTACCTCCTGCTTAGAAACCGTGCTCTAGCACCGTCAGCTGGTCCACGGTTGTCCCATTGGCTCTTGTCCCTTCTGCTGCCCCTCCGGGTTCCAGCACCATTGGCTGGTCCTCGCTAGTGTCATTTGCTCTTGCAGCTTCTGCTACCCATCCGGGTTCCAGCACCGTCAGCTGGCTCTCAGCAGAGCCTTTGGCCTAGGTGCCTCCTTCTCGGTATCCAAGTTCCAGCAATGTCTGCTGGTCCTTGGTAGTGCTTTGGAGCACAGGCACCTCCTGCTTAGTAACCGTGTTCCAGCACCGTCAGCTGGTGCACGGTTGTGCCATTGGCTGTTGTTCCTTCTGCTGCCCCTCCGGGTTCCAGCACTGTCAGCTGGTTCTCGGTAGTTCCATTGACTCTTGTAGCTAATGCTACCCATCCGGGTTCCAGCACCATCAGCTGGTTCTCGGAAGTGTCTTTGGCACGGGCACTCCCTCCTGCCCAGCCTGGTTCTAGCACGCCTGCTGTTTCTGGGTAGTGTCAATGTCACTTTGCCACCGATACGTTGTCCTGTCGTGTTGCGGTCGGGTTAGCCGAGTCTATGGTGCCTGCAGTTTCGTTGCTTCCTATGTGGGCTGCGGGTTCTGGTAATAAAGGCTGGTTCCGTAGTGCCAATAGGACAAGCACCCCCTGTAGGACTGTGGGTTTTGGTAACTGCGGCCGGCTCACGGCCTTGCAACTTTGTTTTTTTCCTGGGTACCTTCTGCTACCCATCCGGGTTCCAGCACCGTCAGCTGGTTCTCGGCAGAGCCTTTGGCCTAGGTGCCTCCTTCATGGTATCCGAGTTCCAGCAACGTCAGCTGGTCCTTGGTAGTGCTTTTTAGCACAGGTACCTCCTGCTTAGAAACCGTGTTACAGCACCGTCAGCTGGTCCACGGTTGTCCCATTGGCTCTTGTTCCTTCTGCTGCCCCTCCGGGTTCCAGCACCGTCAGCTGGTCCACGCTAGTGTCATTTGCTCTTGCAGCTTCTGCTTCCCAACCGGGTTCCAGCACCGTCAGCTGGTTCTCGGCAGTGCCTTTGGCCTAGGTGCCTCCTTCTTGGTATCCGAGTTCCAGCAACATCTGCTGGTCCTTGGTAGTGCTTTGGAGCACAGGTACCTCCTGCTTAGTATCCGTGTTCTAGCAACGTCAGCTGGTCCACGGTTGTGCCATTGGCTCTTGTTCATTCTGCTGCCCCTCCGGATTCCAGTACCGTCAGCTGGTTCACGGCAGTTCCTCAGCCTTCTTGTAACTTCTGCTACTTTTCCAAGTTCAAGCTTGTGCAAATGGTTTTTGATTCTCACTCTGGATCTCCCTGACAATGACCCTGAAGACGATGACCCTGAAGACCACACAGAAGAATACCTAAAAGATGACCCTGAAGAAGATGACCAAGAGGACAAAGAACAGGAAGACAACCACCAAGATGCAGAACAACAAGAGACAGAAGACCAAGAAGCATAAAAACCAAAAGCAGAAGAACATGAAGCATAAGACTAACAATCAGAGCAAATGATATTATCTAATTTATAAGCAGAAGAATACTAAGCAGTGTATGGGGGTGAGTCCGTTCCTCCTTGTGGTGCCCCTGGAAAAGGCCTGCTGCTGCAGGCCAAACTGAACGCAGACAAATCCTGTTGTAAATCTTTTGTGACAGGCTGAACGGAAGATGTAATCTTCAAACTTTTATAGATAACAACTACAGGAATGCCTGACACAAATAAGAATATGATGAAGAAGAATAGGAAGAAGATGAAGAAGTAGAACATGAAGAAGAATAAAAGAAGAAGAAGAAGAAGAAGAAGAAGATACTGCTGCTGCTGAAGATGATGAAGGAGAAAGTCGGGGAGAAGTAAAAAAGAAGGTGTAGAGCATGGAAGTAGTGAAACATACATATATGACAAAAAATTAAAGACTTTAACATAGTCAATATCTTTGTAACTACGAACGTCTTTAAAAAAAAAAAATACTGCGATTCCATTTGATTGGGCTAAAGCTCTGTGGCTTTAATGTCTCCTACACCTCCCACAATACATTCTACATTATTATTAGTTGTTTTTCTCCATGTAGAATTAACCAACAGGGAAAAAAAGTTTTTTTTTAATTCCGATATTTCTGTTCCATTGACTTGAATGGGACTTCTGGGATCGGAATCGGCGATACCCGATACTTTTTTTTAGATTGGCCTATCCATTCCGATACGATATTTTTCAGTATCGGGTGGTATCGCTCAACACTACTCCTGGCACTTTGTGTCGGGTGTCAGCTGTCAGAATCAGCTGATACCCAGCAGCGATCACGTTATCTCTTCCCGTGTGCGCACAAAATCCCTGGGACGTATCCATACATCCCAGGTCAATAAGACCCAGTTCACAGGGTGGTATGGATATGTCTCAGGTGGGAAAGGGGTTAAACCAAATTATTTGATCATGTTTAGATTGGGTTGCAGATCTCTACAGTATGTCATACTTCACATGAGATTATAGCTTTGATAAGCAAATCTTGAAATGTTAAGATAACTGGGGAATATGCTTTTTTCTGCTGAGAACTGCTTTTAAGGAATTAACTATATGGCCTTTTAACAGTAATAAAAACTATATTTTCTTATAGAAAAGTGCTGGCTGCGTAGAACACCATTCCTAATCATGTTTCCCATTTATTGCATAGTTTAAGATTATTGCTTAAGGTAAAAAGTAACAAGTGAAATGCTGATGCACTGTGCTTCTGTAAACACAAACAGCAAACAAGTTAAAAAAATAAAAGGTCATTAAAAACTATGAAATACCTTAGAATGGCTCCAGAATGAAAGTATAAATTGCAATAAAGACTTGATTTTGAGCCAATTATTCTTAACATATGAATAAGTGGCAAAAATTAATTTTAAGAAATATTATTTTTCTAATCTTGGTGACTGCTATACCATACTGTTAAAGGACATAGAGTTATTTTGGTAGATATCACATAAACCTTAGATAGAAAATGAGTGGCTAAATTAAATATAGCAATTGTCTGCTTACTGTTTCATTAATACATGTAATAATGGAAAAGGACGACAATCTTGGCACACATACAAATGTGTCCATTCTGAAAAGGGAACCATAGTTTCCGTAAACTTTGCACAAATCAACAGTACAGACAAATATAATAAACTCTAATATTTTTTATCAGAGAATTCTGCTTCTTTTTCCACTTATGAGCCACTTCATCTTCTTTCCCTGCCTTGTGAACACAATATCCATTATGAGAAAACAGCTCAACTCTGTCTTGCTCACGGCAAGACAGACTGTCAGTAAAGTGAGATGTTTGGTTGCACCTCATATTATACTTTTTGTAGAGAGGTCGGAGGAGAGAAGAATAGTGAGGAGCTGAGTGAGAAAGCATAGAGAGATATAGACTAAAATTTTGCTGAGCTTTTAATAAGAGTATTAAAAACAAGGACACAGAAAGAGGAATTAGAATTCATCACAAAATTCAAGAATTTACACAGTAACAGAATTTACATGCACAGATCACTGAATGAACGCACTATTAGGATGTAGAAAAACAATATAATAAAGTTTTAGACAACACTGGTGAAAAATACTGATGAGAAAATAACTCCTAATCTACCAATTCAAGGAGGGGGTGATTCCTTAATATTGAAATTGCACACAGAAAAGGCTTGTAGAGGGCACTGGTCAAACACATGTAGTGCACAGTGATCGGCTTACAGCCTATTAGTGATGCCCAACCCGAACTTAGGTATTTTGGCCAAGCTCAGATTGGGGAAGACTGGTGAAAATGCAAAACTCAAAACATGTAATGACCTGGAATAGTGTTATTTCTCATGAAAACAAATGAGATTATACAGTATTCTGAAAAGTTTCTTCAAAGGATAGTTAAGCTTTGACGCTTCTTGAATTGCAATAATTTATACAAGTTATACAATTTACTGTTATACTAGAGATGTGTGATTCTACCAAGATTTGAATCTGTCCGATTGCTCAATTAAGGTAGAAAACTTTGATTTGCATTAAAATTATTTGATACCAATGAAATGTCCCTTATTATGCTCTAGTGTCTCTTCAGATCCTAGAGGGACTTGGCAGTGATGTAGAATTGTAATTCTAATTATAACTCATTCATGGAAAAGAGACTTCCTGTTTCTACATAGAGCTTACAAGGATTCAGCTAGTCTGTTTTTAAGCACGTGATGTCATGGATAGTGGTGGGCGAACCCGTGGATGTCCAGGTCTTGCGGGTTTGGCTGATAATTTAAAAAAAGTTTAGTTCAGGTACCAGAACAGTGCCTGAACTGAAACCTGATTCAGATGAATGGGGACCCGAACATCCGTTATTTGCCACGCTGTCATCTGCGTGTTAGTGCGGCAAGCATGGGCTCTGATTGGCAGTAATATTGTTACCGCCAGTCGCAGCACTGCGGTTCCCACGCTGTATGACAGCTGTATGACAGCGTGTGAGCCAGCGACTGTGACCGGAAAGTACTACTATCATCATTCATCCTACAACAGTTCTTGCTGATAGTAGCAAAATCAGGCAAGGCTGATGAGAATATTCATCAGCTGGCACCTGTGTTATAAATAAATAAATTGAAAAAAATGATTTCGGGTCTCTTTTATTCTTGGTAAACAGCGGAGGCAAAACTGACAGCTGCGGGCTGCAGCACTCAGCTGTCAGCTTTATCATAGCTGGTTATCAAGAATAGAGGGGTCCCACTCTGTTTTTTTAATTATTTAAATAAATTTAAAAAAGTGGGGTCCCACCTATTTTTGTCAACCAGCCAAGCTAAAGCAGACAGCTGTGGGCTGGTATTAGCTGAGGGCTGGCATTTTCAGACTGATAAGGGGTTGTGGATATTAGCACTCTCCAGTCTAAATATAGCAGCCCACAGCTACCCCAGAAAAAAGTGCATCTATTAGCACTTCTCTTCTCACTTGCCCTGGTGCGGTGGAAGTTTGGGTCCAGTGGGCTTGGCCGAACTGTTACAAAAAGTTAGGGTTATGGTACCAGAACAGTACTTGGACCCAGACCCGAACTTGGACCCCATTCACTTTAATGGGGGACCCAAACATCCAGTATTTGCATGACAACACGACAAACACCGCTGCAGGAAAATTTTCTTTGCGAGTCAGACAGCTGCAGTTCCCATGCTGTCAAATGACAGCATGAGCTCACAGCTGTGATCGGAGGTATAAAGTTTATCTCTGGTCACTGGTGTCAGCTGATGGGACTAATGCTCCCTCAGCCGACAAGCTCCCTCAGCCGACAACTGCTGCCGCTAATAACAGTGAGAGAAGGAGCCGCTGATGGGAATATTCATCAGCCAGCTCCTGCGATGTAAATAAATAATTTTAAAAAATGGCATGGATTCCCTTTGTTTTTGTTAACCAGCCAGGCAAAACTCACAGCTAAGGGCTGCAACCCTCAGCTGTCAGCTTAAGCAAGGCTGGTTATCAAGAATAGAGGGCTCCCCACACCATATTTTTAATTATTTAAGTAATTAATCTAAAAAATGGAGTGAGGTCACCCTCATTTTTGACATCCAGCCTTGCTAAAGCAGACAACTGGGGGCTGGTATTCTCAGGCTGGTAAGGGGCCATGGATATTGACTCCCCCAGCCTAAAAATAGCAGCCCGCTGCCACCCAGAAGAGGCGCATCTATTAGATGCGCCAATTCTGACACTCTACCTGTCTCTTCCCACTTGTTCAGTAGCAGTGGCAAGTGGGGTTCATATTTGTGGGGTTGATGACACTTTTGTATTGTCAGGTGACATCAAGCCCATGGCTTAGTAATGGAGTGGCGTCTATAAGACACCTATCCATTACTAGTCCTATAGTTATATTATAAATAAACACACAGCCAGAATAAAAAATTTTATTTGAAGTAAAATAATACACAATTTTACTTTTTTTTAAAAAATGACATAGGATCTCCCTATCCTCACTAACTAGCAAAGACTAAACAGACATCTGTGTGCTGATATTAATAGCCTTGGAAAGGGTCATGGATATTGGCCCTCTCCCATACTAAAAGAATCAGTCCTCAGCCTTCCCAGAAATGACATATCCAAAATATGCACTAAATCTGGTGCTTAACCTTGCTCTTCCCACTTGCCCTGTGGCAGTGGCAAATGAGGTAATAGGGTTTGGGTTCATGTTAGCTTTGTTTTGTCTGCTGACATCAAGCAATGGGGTTAGTAATGGAGAGGCATCTATAAGTCACCCCATTACTAACCCCATAATAAATTTTGAAATAAACACAGCTAAAATAAAATCCTTTATTTGAAATAATAACACTGACTCTTATTTGAAATAAAAAAGCAAAGTTATACTCATCTTTATGCTTAATCCATTCATGCCAATGTCCCCTGTAAAGAACAAAAAAACACCAGAAAACCATCAGCAGGCAATACTATTTTACACATTCATCACAGTTTCCACCCTCCACATACTATCAAATCCATCTCCTTGGAGGAAACCATCAGAGCTAAGCGTAATTGTAGTGATAATATGGAATATTCCAAAGAATTGGTTTCCCTTCATTCCCATTTGAATTAAAGACAGTATCCCAACTGGTCTTTACAGCATGCATCACTCATAGCAAATAATAAAACGAGACAACAGTTATTGCAATGTATTTCTCAGAAATCTATCAAACAAGATAAACCAACCCTTGTCCTTACTTAGAACACTTGTTTCAAATCAGTATCCAACATAGTTCAATGTAATATTCATATTCTACGTTAAGATCATAAAATGGATTTAATTATCAGTGACGTTATTGGTATTGTTTCCAGATGAGCTACCTGCATAGGACAATGTTTGTCACCAAGCCTGTACTGTCCTACTTAAATTAACCCCTTCACCCCCAAGGGTGGTTTGCACGTTCATGACCGGGCCAATTTTTACAATTCTGACCACTGTACCTTTATGAGGTCATAACTCTGGAACGCTTCCATGGATCCCGGTGATTCTGACATTGTTTTCTCGTGACATATTGTACTTCATGTTAGTGGTAAAATTTCATTCAAATAACTTGCGTTTATTTGTGAGAAAAATGGAAATTTGGCGAAAATTTTGAAAATTTCGCAATTTTCCAACTTTGAATTTTTATGCCCTTAAATCACAGAGATACGGCACACAAAAAACTTGATAACTAACATTTCCCACATGTTTACTTTACATCAGCACAATTTTGGAACCAAAATTTTTTTTTGTTAGGAAGTTATAAGGGTTAAAAGTTGACCAGCGATTTCTTATTTTTACAACACCATTTTATTTTTAGGACCGCATCACATTTGAAGCCACTTTGAGGGGTCTATATGATAGAAAATACCCAAAAGTGACACCATTCTAAAAACTGCACCCCTTAAGGTGCTCAAAGCCACATTCAAGAAGATTATTAACCCTTTAGGTGCGTCACAGGAACTTTTTGAATATTTAAAAAAAAAATGAACATCTAACTTTTTTTCATAAAAAAAAACTTCAGGTTCATTTTTTTTTATTTTACCAAGGGTAACAGGAGAAATTGGACTGCAAAAGTTATTGTGCAATTTGTCCTGAGTACGCTGATACCTGATATGTGGGGGGGAATGACTGTTTCGGCGCATGGCAGAGCTCAGAATGGAAGGAGCGCCGTTTGACTTTTTCAATGCAAAATTGGCTGGAATTCAGATTGGACGCCATGTCACGTTTGGAGAGTCTCTGATGTACCTAATCAGTGGAAACTCCCTACAAGTGACCCCATTTTGGAAACTAGACCCCCCAAGAAACTTATCTAGATATGTGGTGAGAACTTTGAACCCACAAGGGCTTTACAGAAGTTTATAACGTACAGCGGTACAATTAAAAAATCATATTTTTTCCACAAAAATGATCTTTTCACCCCAATTTTTATTTTCCCAAGGGTAACAGGACCCTAAAAGTTATTGTGCAATTTGTCCTGAGTACGCTGATGTGGGGGTAAACCACTATTTGGGCGCATGGCAGAGTTCGGAAGGGAAGCAGCGCCATTTGACGTTTTTGGCTGGAATTGAGATCGGACATCATGTCGCGATTGGAAAAACCCTGATGTACCAAAACAGTGGAAACCCCCACAAATGACACCATTTTGGAAACTAGACCCCGTAAGGAACTTATCTAGATGTGTGGTGAGAACTTTGATCCCCATGGGCTTCCCAGATGTTTATAACATAAAGCCATACAATTAAAAAATCATATTTTTTCCACAAAAATGATCTTTTCACCCTCAATTCTTATTTTTCCAAGGGTAACAGGACCCTAAAAGTTATTGTGCAATTTGTCCTGAGTACGCTGATACCCCACATGTGGGGGTAAACCACTATTTGGGCGCATGGCAGAGCTCGGAAGGGAAGCAGCGCCATTTGACGTTTTTGGCTGGAATTGAGATCGGACACCATGTCGCGTTTGGAAAACTCCTGATGTACCAAAACAGTGGAAACCCCCCACAAATGACACCATTTTGGAAACTAGACCCCCTAAGGAACTTATCTAGATGTGTTGTGAGAACTTTGAACCCCCATGGGCTTCACAGAAGTTTATAACATAAAGCCGTACAATTAAAAAATCATATTTTTTCCACAAAAATGATCTTTTCACCCTCAATTCTTATTTTTCCAAGGTTAACAGGACCCTAAAAGTTATTGTGCAATTTGTCCTGAGTACGCTGATACCCCACATGTGGGGGTAAACCACTATTTGGGCGCATGGCAGAGCTCGAGAGGGAAGCAGCGCCATTTAACGTTTTTGGCTGGAATTGAGATCGGACACCATGTCGCGATTGGAAAACCCCTGATGTACCTAAACAGTGGAACCCCCCCACAAATGACACCATTTTGTAAACTAGACCCCCCCAAGGAACTTATCTAGATGTGTGGTGAGCACTTTGAACCCCCCAGTGCTTCACAGAAGTTTATAACGCCCGGGCGTGAAAATAAAAAATACGTATTTTTTCCACAAACATGATCTTTTAGTCACCATTTTTTTTATTTTCCCAAGGGTACCAGGAGAAATTGGACACCAAAAGTTTTGTCCAATTTGTCCTGAGTATGCTGATACCCCATATGTGGGAGAAAACTACTGTATGGGCACACGTCGGGGCTCGGAAGGGAAGTAGTGACGTTTTGGAATGCAGACTTTGATGGAATGGTCTGCGGGTGTCATGTTGCCTTTGGAGAGCCCCTAATGTACCTAAACAGTGGAAACCCCCCCCACAAATGACCCCATTTTGAAAACTAGACCCCCTAAGGAACTTATCTAGATGTGAGGTGAGCACTTTGAACCCCCAAGGGCTTCACAGAAGTTTTTAATGCCCGGGCATGAAAATAAAAAAATCGTATTTTTTCCACAAACATGATCAATTAGGCCCCAATTTTTTTATTTTCCAAAGAGTAACAGGAGAAATTGAACCCCAAAAGTTGTTGTCCAATTTGTCCTGAGTACGCTGACACCCCATATGTGGGAGAAAACTACTGTATGGACACACGTCAGGGCTCGGAAGGGAAGTAGTGACGTTTTGGAATGCAGACTTTGATGGAATGGTCTGCGGGTGTCATGTTGCCTTTGGAGAGCCCCTAATGTACCTAAACAGTGGAAACCCCCACAAATGACCCCATTTTGGAAACGAGACCCCCTAAGGAACTTATCTAGATGTGTGGTGAGCACTTTGAACCCCCAAGGGCTTCACAGACGTTTATAATGCCCGGGCATGAAAATAAAAAAATCGTATTTTTTCCACAAACATGATCAATTAGTCCCCAATTTTTTCCTTTTCCCAAGGGTAACAGGAGAAATTGGACCCCAAAAGTTGTTGTCCAATTTGTCCTGAGTACGCTGACACCCCATATGTGGGAGAAAACTACTGTATGGACACACGTCGGGGCTTGGAGGGGAAGCAGTGACGTTTTGGAATGCAGACTTTGATGGAATGGTCTGCGGGTGTCATGTGCGTTTGGAGAGCCCCTGATGTACCTAAACTATTGAAACTCCCCACAAGTGACCCCATTTTGGACACTAGACCCCCCACGGAACTTATCTAGATGTGTGGTGAGCACTTTGAATCCCCAAGTGCTTCACAGAAGTTTATAACACTCGGACGTGAAAATAAAAAAATCATTTTTTTCCACAAAAATGATATTTTTGCCCCCAATTTTTCATTTTCCTAAGGGTAACAGGAGAAATTGGACCCCAAAAATTGTTTTGCAATTTGTCCTGAGTAGGCTGATACCCTACATGTGGGGGTAAAACACTGTTTGAGCGCATGGCAAAGCTTGGAAGGGAAGGTGCACCATTTGACTTTTTCAACTCAGAATTGGCTGAGATCAGACGCCATGTTGCATTTGGAGAGCCCCTGATGTGCCCAAAAAGTGGAAACCCCCAATTCTAACTCCAACCCGAGCCCCAACACACCCCTAACCCTAATCTCAGCCCTAACCCTAACCCTAACCCTAGCCCTAACCCTAGCCCTAACCCTAGCCCTAATGGAAAAATGGAAATAAATACATTTTTTTTATTTTATTATTTTTCCCTAACTAAGGGGGTGATATCGGGGGGTTTGATTTACTATTTATGGCATTTTTTATGTTTGGCAGCTGTCGCACGCTAAAAGACGCTTTTTATTGTAAAAATAGTTTTTCCATCACCACATATTGAGAGCTATAATTTTTCCGTATTTTGACACACCGAGTCATGTGAGGTCTTATTTTTTGCGGGACGAGTTGACGTTTTTATTGGTACCATTTTCGGGCACGTGACTTTTTTCATCGCTTTTTATTCCGATTTTTGGGACGCAGAATGAACAAAAACCAGCGTTTCATGAATTTCTTTTGGGGGGGTGCGTTTACACCGTTCCGCGTGCGGTAAAATTGATAAAGCAGTTTTATTCTTCGGGTCAGTACGGTTACAGCGATACCTCATTTAGGTCGTTTTTTTTATGTTTTGTCGGTTTTATGCAATGAAAACTATTTTATATAAAAAATAATTATTTTTGCATCGCTTTATTCTGCGAGCTATAACTTTTATATTTTTTTGCTGATGATGCTGTATGGCAGCTCGTTTTTTGCGGGACAAGATGACGTTTTCATCGGTACCATGGATATTTATATGCGTCTTTTTGATCGCGCGTTATTACACTTTTTGTTTGGCGGTATGATAATAAATCATTATTTTTTGCATAGTTTTTTATTTCTATTTTTTAAGGGGTTCGCTAAAGGGGTTAACTAATGGGACAGTTTTATAGGGCGGGTCGTTACGGACGCGGCGATACCTAATATGTGTACTTTTATTGTTTTTTTTTTATTATTTCCAAAAAATGGATTTATTGGGGGAATATTTTTTTTTTTTCTTGTAATTTATTTGGCGATTTTTTTTAAAATTATTTTAACACTTTTTTTTAATTTTTTTTAACTTTATTAAATAGTCCCAGGTAGGACATCACTGTCCTGTGACGGATCGCTGATCTGTCACATCACAGATCACTGTGACAGATCAGCGATCTGTCACAGGCAGTGCAGAAGGCTTCCTCATGCCTGCGCTTTGCAGGCACTGAGGAAGCCAGCTTCCTGCAGGCCCCCGAAGGCCCCCGTCGCCATCTTGGATTCGGGGGCCTGCAGGAAAGGAGCCCCCGGCAGCAGCGCTGCACATTGCGCTGCCGTGGGGGGCTCAGGGAAGCACGGAGGGAGCCCCCTCCCTGCCGATGCTTCCCTTTAACCCCCGGTACACCGCGATCATGTTTGATCGCGCTGTGCAAGGGGTTAACGTGTCGGGGCGGTCCGTGACCGCCCCTGACACATTGTGCCGGGTGTCGGCTGTGATAATCAGCTGACACCCGGCCGCGATCAGCGGCGCTCACCACATGGGCGCCGCTGATCGCAGTAGACGTACTATCCCGTCCATGGGCATAGGGGCCCAGGTCCCATGGACGGAATAGTACGTCAGATGGCAGGAAGGGGTTAATCATCCACAACATTGGTTGTCTTTACAAGTTTTTTCTAAATGTGGTCAGTTCCTTTATAAAACTTGCTCACATGCCAAAAAAAATTAGAATTTTTTGAATATCATTGGCTCCAAAATATACAATATTAAAGGGTTTTTAACCCCTTAGCGACAGAGCCAGTTTGCAGCTTAATGACCAGGCCAATTTTTACAATTCTGACCACTGTCCCTTTATGAGGTTATAACTCTGAACGCTTTAATGAATCCCGCTGATACTGAGATTGTTTTTTCGTGACATATTGTACTTCATGGTAGTGGTAAAATTTATTCGATAAGTCTTGTGTTTATTTCTGAAAAAAATGGAAATATGGCGAAAATTTAGAAAATTTTGCAATTTTAACACTTTAAATTTTTATGCCCTTAAATCAGAGAGATGTGTCACACAAATTTCTTAATAATAACATTTCCCACATGTCTACTTTACATCAGCACAATTTTGGAAGCAAAATTTTTTTTTGTTAGGAAGTTATAAGGGTTAAAAGTTGACCAGCGATTTCTCATTTTTACAGCAAAATTTACAAAACCATTTTTTTTAGGGACCACATCATATTTAAAGTCATTTTGAGGGGTGTACATGACAGAAAATGCCCAAAAGTGGCACCATTCTAAAAACTAGACCCCTCAAGGTGCTCAAAACCACATTTAAGAAGTTTATTAACCCTTTAAGTGCTTCACAGGAACTAAAGCAATGTGGGAGGAAAAAATTAACATTTAACTTTATTTTGCAAAAAATTTACTTCAGAACCAATTTTTTTATTTTCACAAGTGTTAAAAGAGAAAATCAACCACAAAATTTGTTGTACAAATTTTCCTGAATACGCTGATACCCCATATGTGAGGGTAAACAACTTTTTCAGCACACGGCAGAGCTCGCAAGGGATGGAGCGCCGTTTGACTTTTTCAACACAGAATTGGCTGGAATTGAGATCGGATGCCATGTTGCTTTCGGAGAGCCCTTAATGTGCCTAAACAGTGAAAAACTCCAACAAGTGACCCCATGTTGGAAACTAGACCCATTAAGGAACTTATCTAGATGTGTGGTGAGCACTTTGGACCTTTAAGTGCTTCACAGAAGTTTATAACGTAGAGCCGTGAAAATGAGAAATCCATTTTTTTTCCACAAAATGATCTTTTCGCCCCCAAATTTTAATTTTTACAAGGGTAACAGGAGAAATCATACCCCCAGTTATTGTGCGATTTGTCCTGAGTAAGCTGATACCCATATGTGGGGGGGAACCACTGTTTGGGCGCATGGGAGAGCTTGGAAGGGAAGGAGTGCCATTTTGGAATGCAGATTTTGATGGAATGGTCTGCGGGCATCATGTTGCATTTGCAGAGCCCCTGATGGACCTAAACAGTGGAAACCCCTAACAAGTGATCCCATTTTGGAAACTAGACCCATTAAGGATCTTATCTAGATGTGTGGAGAGCACTTTGAACCTTCAAGTGCTTCACAGAAGTTTATAACGTAGAGCCGTGAAAATAAAAAATCCATTTTTTTCCACAAAAATGATCTTTTTGCCCTCAAATTTTTATTTTTACAAGAGTAACAGGAAAAATCATACCCCCACAGTTGTTTTGTGATTTGTCCTGAGTACGCCGATACCCCATATGTGGGGGGGAACCACTGTTTGGGCGCATGGGAGAGCTCGGAAGGGAAGGAGTGCCATTTTGGATTGCAGACTTTGATGGAATGGTCTGGGCATCATGTTGCGTTTGCAGAGCCCCTGATGGGCCTAAACAGTGGAAACCCCCCCACAAGTGACTCCATTTTGGAAATTAGACCCCCTTAGGAACTTATCTAGATGTGTGGTGAGCACTTTGAACCCCCAACGCAGAGTCGTGAAAATAAAAAGTATTTTTTATTTCCACAAAAGTGATTCTTTAGACCACAATTTTAAGACCCCCAAAGTTGGTAAATAGTGGAAACCACTCAATTCTTGCTCCAACCCTAACCCCAACACACCCCTAACCCTAATCCCAACCCTAACCCTAATCCCAACCCTAATCCCTAATCCTAATTCTAACCCTAATCCTAGTTCGCCCTAACCCTAATTCTAACCCTAGCCCTAACCCGAGTCCTAACCCTAGCCCTAGCCCTAACCCTAACCCTAGCCCTAACCCTAACCCTAGCCCTAACCCTAGCCCAACCCTAACCCTAGCCCAACCCTAACCCTAGCCCTAGCCCTATCCTTAATGGAAAACTGAAAAAAAAATATTTTCTTTATTTCATTATGTTTGCCTATATAAGGGGGTGATAAATGGGGGGGGTTATGTACTATTTTTTTTATTTTGATCACTATGATCGCTTATCATAGTGATCACAATAAAGAATGGAATCTGCCAGCTGGAGCAGGCAGATTCCCGGCGGGCGCACTGCGCATGCGCCCGCCATTTACAAGATGGCGGCGCCCATCGGAGGATGTCGGCGGGACTCGGGACCACCGGGAGGGGACAGAGGACCACGGAGAGGTACCGGGGGGGATCGGGGACCCTATTTCTCTCTCCTCTGATGTGTGATCACATCAGAGGAAAGAGAAATTTAATGCATAATCGCGGCTTTTTTTTTTTTGCAGTCGCCGTTATAGGGTTAATAGCGGCGATCGCAAAAGCGTGGTCGGTAAAAACTGACCGATTCATGTTCTCTGGGGTCTCGGTTACCCCTGGCAGCTGAGACCCTGGAGAAAATCCGACACTGGGGGCGCTCTGTACTTTCTCCACAGCGCCGTGAATTAATGGCACTGTGGTTTTAGTACACTCAATTACCGCCGTTAAAAGGCGTATCGGTGGTCGTTAATGGGTTAAACTGCAACACTGAATACAGTTTACATTATTGAATGTGGCATATGCACTTTAAAATATATAGGATCCACAATCCAAAAAAATAAAAAATAGATTTTCCTTTTAACCACAACATTTCAAACATCTCGAACCATTTTATTAAAAATGTCATAATAGACAAGCAACTAATCTTTCAGTGTATGCAATGGAACATACTCATACACACATACACAGAGGTGATAGACAAGAAATGTTATGAAATAGGGAAGCTTTTTGGATATAACTTCTCAGTACATGGGTTCCCACTGGACTGAATTTAAAACGGGAAATTATGTTACATTATTTAAATATATACTATACTCGTATATATATATATACACTCACTGGCCACTTTATTAGGTACACCATGCTAGTAACGGGTTGGACCCCCTTTTGCCTTCAGAACTGCCTCAATTCTTCGTGGCAGAGATTCAACAAGGTGCTGGAAGCATTCCTCAGAGATTTTGGACCATATTGACATGATGGCATCACACAGTTGGCGCAGATTTGTCGGCTGCACATCCCTGATGCGAATCTCCCGTTCCACCACATCCCAAAGATGCTCTATTGGATTGAGATCTGGTGACTGAGGAGGCCATTTGAGTACAGTGAACTCATTGTCATGTTCAAGAAACCAATCTGAGATGATTCGAGCTTTATGACATGGCGCATTATCCTGCTGAAAGTAGCCATCAGATGCCTGTTCTTAGCTGAGAGGAGTGGTACCCAGTGTGGTCCTCTGCTGCTGTAGCCCATCTGCCTCAAAGTTCGACGCACTGTGCGTTCAGAGATGCTCTTCTGCCTACCTTGGTTGTAACGGGTGGCAATTTGAGTCACTGTTGCCTTTCTATCAGCTCGAACCAGTATGCCCATTCTCCTCTGACCTCTGGCATCAACAAGGCATTTCCGGCCACAGAACTGCCGCTCACTGGATTTTTTTTCTTTTTCGGACCATTCTCTGTAAACCCTAGAGATGGTTGTGCGTGAAAATCCCAGTAGATCAGCAGTTTCTGAAATACTCAGACCAGCCCTTCTGGCACCAACAATCTTGCCACGTTCAAAGGCACTCAAATCACCTTTCTTCCCCATACTGATGCTCGGTTTGAACTGCAGGAGATTGTCTTGACCATGTCTACATGCCTAAATGCACTGAGTTGCCGCCACGTGATTGGCTGATTAGAAATTAAGTCTTAACACACAGTTGGACAGGTGTACCTAATAAAGTGGCCAGTGAGTGTATATGTCATAATTTTATTATGTTTTATATATTGTTATGCTTTTTTCATTCCAGTGTGATTCTCATTGTCATGTATTACTCTTTCACAAGTGGTTTTTCTTTGTTAATTTTCTTTTCACTTCCTTTGAGTCTTCACAAGTTTTTCTAATTAAGCTCATTTAGCTTTCTCTGCAGACTCCTTAAGCATTTTCCATTTTAATGTCTTTCTAACATACGGAGTATCAGAACACACATCGTGTTTGAAACTTGTTCGGTTTCTTTGATACCAACTTCTTTTTATATAGGCTATGCACAACAATGCCCATTCAATATCATTCTTTTTATTGGATTACTAATAAAGAATACTTTTTATATTGGACCTTCGTGAGAGCTGGATTATCTCACCTTCTTTGACTTCATCACATTCATGTCTGGCAGAGACAGAATCCTGTGCTCCACGTACGGACCATGCAAATTCCTTCATGAGGGTGAGCTGAACATCTTGTTTTTTTCATGTTTCAATACTCACCTTTATACCTAATCCATTGATGCCAATGTCCCCTGTAAAGGACAAAAAAAACATATTCCTCACTTGTCCATCGATAATCCATATCTGTCCCACGAAGATCCGGATGATTTTTGTATAGTGGTCACATCAGTGATTTACTGCCAACTATGGGGTAAATTCATTAGAATTTTTAGATCTGAAAATTGATATACAAGAAGAGAAAATAGTCACACAGAAACTTATGAAAAACCTACTGAGACTAATTTGTTGCTGCACTATAACAGCGCACATCCACAACATACAAAGAGAGTGTTAGGCGTCGGGTTCCTGTCGCTGCACAACTGGAATCTCGAGCCTTGCCTTCAGCGGTTTCCCATTCATCTCCGGCTGCAGTGGAGCCTGCTCAGCAGACTCATTGATCCTGGTGCTCTGCTCACACCAGCATTGTAGGTTTGGTTGCTGCTGCCACATCTGGTCCAGCTATAGCAATGCATGCTGGTCAGCAGCGAGCGACTCCAGTGACTAAGTCCTCCTTTTGGTCCACTGAGCATGCCCGTGGGATAATCTCTCATTGGAGATCGGAGGTCACATGTTCAGGTCCTTCTCCAGCTCAGATTGGACCATTAGGAAGGTCCTGGAAGGATGCTGCTATAAAAGGTTCGCATGGCCACCCCGCTATGATAGACATTGATTCTATATTGTTTAGTGGTGTGAGTGATGATGGATTTATGAGACTGGTGACTGACTCATTAAAACTCCCTCCCTTTGATACACATGAGTTAGGGTCTTATAGTTAGAGTCAGTACCTAGCACTTGCACTTCTTAGCACCGCAGTGTACTCAGCTCTCCTTCCTGTTGCACCTGTGGGCATCAGTCAGTACAGGCATTACATACCGCTAGTACTGCAGCCTCTCCCAGAGTGGCGCCATGCCCAGATAGGTGCGCTTTCCAGCACTGTGCTTATGCTGGTTAGTAGCGACCGCCAGGGTAGACATAGTACCTGTTCTGAATGGTAATTTACACTGAGCCGTGACCTGTGATGCTTAACAGATCACGCTTATATGCCGGCTACTACGGACTCTGTGAGGTAACAGTCTGTCCTTGCACGTACCAGGTCAGAGGTTAGCCGCCTGTGTCCGGCTACTTCCTGTCATATCCCATTCGTCTTTGTCTAGCAGCAGTTTTCATCTCTGCACAGAGGACCCTGGGCTGCGAACGCACCATATACCATATACCATCTTCATTATTTGGTGCGTTCCGCTAGCCCTTAACAGAGAGGTCTCCCCTACAGTCAATTTTTGAGATGAAGATAGGTCAATTTTAACGATGACATATTTTCTAGGCGAGTAAAAGTATCTAAAAAGGATTTCCTTAGTAGAGTATACTCATTACCTCTACTAAATGAAGCGCTAGAAAGAACTTATAAAAAAAACTCAGACAGGATCTGTTAAAATATAGACAAGAAAAAACACTGCAGTAATTCAAACAGCAATAGGACTTAACTGATAGAAAGTGATAGAAATCTAAATGAAAAAAACATTAATAAACCTCTATTCTCCTATAGAAGAAGTAGTAATCTGAGAGACTTAAAATGTCAGAAATAGAATAGAATATACAGTATTACCGATAACTGGCTTGAAAAAAATAAACCCAAGGGTAACTTCAGATGCAGCTGCTGCTCTGTTTAGGACCAATGATATATCATGTTAGTGATTTTAAATACAAGGTTTTAAATACAAGAGTTAGGACTGTCCCACAAGGGTTGCCGTGACGTGGCGGGATGGCTTCTACATTATTTTGATCAAAATTATGTTAACTAAATACCCTTATTATTACTATTATTACTACCTTCATGCAATTTTTGCAATATATTTTTTTACTTTTTTATTCCAGGATATTTGTTTTGTGTTTTGCTTTTGGTCTTCTCTGTGTAAAGGTCATGTGTTCATATGCAATTACATTTTGCATGCACATTAATTTACTTTTTCTGCTCAGACCCAGTTTCTCATGTTAGTGATTTTGTTTCATGCAGGACTAAGCATGTTATATATGCAATCTCCTGAGCATGTAAATTTTATTACATAGGGAAAACTATGTGACCTCTGATTGAATGGTTTAGAGAACATTATCGTTCTATAACTACTGGAAAAGTAGCCCCTCGACTTATCAAACACTTGCATGAATATCATAACGATAATCCTAACCTTTTATGCTTTGCAGGAATAGAAAGGGTTAAGTTCCCACCACAAGGTGGAAATCACAATCTTTTATTGCTAAAATCAAAAGCAAGATAGATTCTTAATTCTGCAACCCAGAGTCCTTTGGGGCGCAACGATAGATTGAATATGTCCATGTTTTTAGAATTATTTTTAAATGTTTTTAAACTGCACAATGTTATGCACCTATTGTTGTAATGGAAGATATTCTGCACCTGCCTTGTTACAAGAGTAAGTAATTGCTATGTTATTGCTAGTTGAACCCATCAAAGCGCAGTTGCACGAAATGGCCACCGTTCTCTTATTATTATTTATTGTTATAGCGCCATTTATTCCATGACACTTTACATGTAGGGAGGGGTATACATAAAAACAAGTACAATAATGTTGAACAATACAAGTCATAACTGGTACAGGAGGAGAGAGGACCCTGCCCGCGAAGGCTCACAATCTACAAGGGATGGGTGAAAATACAGTAGGCGAGGGTAGAGCTGGTCATGCAGCAGTTTGGTCGATCGGTGGTTACTGCAGGTTATAGGCTTGTCGGAAGAGGTGGGTCTTCAGGCTCTTTTTGAAGGTTTCGATGGTAGGTGAGAGTCTGATATGTTGTGGTAGAGAGTTCCAGAGTAGGGGTGATGCGCGAGAGAAATCTTGTATGCGATTGTGGGAAGAGGAGATAAGAGGGGAGTAGAGAAGGAGATCTTGTGAGGATCGGAGGTTGCGTGCAGGAAAGTATCGGGAGACAAGGTCACAGATGTATGGAGGAGACAGGTTGTGGATGGCTTTGTATGTCATGGTTAGGGTTTTGTACTGGAGTCTCTGGGCAATGGGGAGCCAGTGAAGGGATTGACAGAGGGGAGAAGCTGGGGAATAGCGGGCGGAGGGGTTCTCTTCTTCTCTCCTGCACACTCCCTGCTCTCTGCTTTGCCAATCTTTGTTACAATGAACTGGAAATACAGGATTTATGAATCGTGTACCTGGTGAGTGCGGCTCTTCACTTTTTTTCTGGCTGTACTTTATAGCATAATGACTACATTATAAAAAGCAGATACAAACTTTGATTTGAGAGCTTCTTTAATTTTACTAGTGCATTTAGTACAATTTATCAGTCTAAACAATTGACAATTAGATGGACTGGTAAAGCTAGACAAAACTTACCAAAGGTTTAAATAAGAAGCAAAAACTCACACTAAACCCTTTCTTTTAAATGGGATTTCAAGATTAACTAAATAAATAATTCTATTACCTCTTGCTTATATTTGTGTGTAATGGTAAAACATTTTTCTTGAAATAATAATAATAATAATAATAATAATAATAATAATAATGCCAATATCGTCAAATTTCATCAAGTAACTTTTTTTGTAGTTTTTGAAATAGTACTAACAATGTTTTACAATATATGTTGTTGTGGGACCAGCTTTCTGTATATAATACCATGCTCTGTCTTTTTCCACATGAATGAAATAAAATGATTTTGACACCTGTTCCACTTGTCTGGTTCTAAAAAAAAGCATTTGATTTTGAAAAGGGATATCAGTTTCAACCCTTAGGAGATACGCTGCAACTAAAACTTGTTAGTAAGTTTTCTCTCAAATTATTGGTGTTATATAATACCGTAGTGGGTAAAAGTTTACAGATTGACAGGCTGTCTGATTTTATTCGACAGAAAAGTCAATACATGTCAAGTAGAACTCTACTGGAGTACAATATTTACCTGGTCAATTTCATAGTTCCGAAAAAAAAAGCATTTCATTTATTCTAAGTTTGCCAATGCAGTACTTATATAACGTTTATAAAAAAAACTATTTTGGTCATAATCCAGCTCCATCTGTTTCACTATCATGTGGCTTAGGGCCCCGTCACACACAGCAAGATCGCCAGCAGGATCACTGATTTTGTGACGCCACAGTGATCTCGCCAGCGATATCACTGTGTGTGACATGTATCAGCGACCGGTCCCCCTGCCGGGTATCGCTGATAACACTCGAACGTCATGGGCCATTTTTTGATCGTTGGTCTCCTGCTGGCCAGCACGCATCGCTGTGTGTGACAGGGAGAGACGCTGGGAGCTGGTTTCCAATGTAAATAGCGGGTATCTGAGAGCCGCACGACTCTTAGATACCTGCTGTTTACCTTGGATACCAGATTGCTCGCTGGTCCTGATTGCTGTTGGGATTGTCTATGCGACAGCTCACCAGCGATCAGCTAACTATGTCCCAGCGATCCCATCCACGTCAGATCGTTGGTGGGATTGCTGGGACATTGATGCGTGTAACGGGGGCTTTAGTCTCTGCAAGGGGCGCTGACAGTGGGATTGGTGAATCTGACATGGGTGGTCCATTTGTGGGACATGAACCATTCCACTAAAATATCAGTATACTTTGTGCTTCTTGTGCTAGGCAGTCTGTACTGCTGCCAAGATGATCATATTTTTAATTGCATTCAGTAGATCTTACTGTACAGCCAATGGCAGGGCTGGTCAGCACGTCAATTCCTGACAATAGCACTTTCTTAAAATCTTACTGTTATGCTCATTCCTTGCCAGTTTTAGTTTTCTGGTACACTGTATCTGGCTCTATTTACTACAATTTATGTCTTGATTTTTCCACCAGTTGCTGACACCAACCTAATTTTACCCTTCCCTTCCCTGGCGATTCTGTCCCCCCAGATTTTGACCATGGCTATCCTCTTGACTATGTCCCTGCCTCTTGATTTACTTCTTATCATAATACACATGATTCTAACCCAACAATAAAAACTTCTTCTGCCATCTCGCTTTACTAGTCAGCAGTTTCTCTGTGAACACAACTCCCTGTTCAGAGGTGAAATGGTAAAAGCAAAGCATTTCCTAAGACCTTTTAAACAAAATGGCTGGTGCAAAAATTTGCCATTGCTCTTAAGCATTGTTAGAGGTCCAAACACTGTCCATAACAAGTGTTGTAGGAAATACACACCAATATGACAACTAAACTTTGTAACCAATGCGAGTCAGATAGAGACTTAGGCACCCTTATCTTTAAGCTTTAAAAGAACATAATTCAGAAACAAACAGCTAGATGTACAGGATTACATAACATCCAGTTAAATAGTATATTCTATAAATAAAAAGATTTCTTCATCCCGGGTGGTCTAGGGCAAGGTGTTGCTTAATATAGTAATTCAGGGTTGTTGAATATGTTGATCTCAGGATCTCTGGTGGTGAAAACCAGGAAAGTAGTAACATAGTTTATAAAACTTAATAAAGCAATAGTCAGTTCTATTGCAGTTCTGGCTGTTTTCCTGCAGTGATGATCCAGTGGAAGTTGAAAATACCCATGAGAAAGGAGTCATTTTTTCTTCATCTTAAAGAAAAAAATTAATTTCTGACTCAAAATGTGGCATAATAAATCCCAAGATCAACTACACATTTCCAAATATCTAGTATAGCTTTAAATTTTATGACAATAATAGCAAACAGGCTCCTTCTGAACTCTTTTGGTGAACTAATCAATGCAACTTTCTTAGGCAGACTCACACAATTTGTTTTTCTGTAATAGGTGAGAGTGTTTTAAGAATATATTACCAAATAACTAAGGGATGAATTTAGTGAATCTGCACAAGAGCAGATATTCCATGAGCCGGAAAAGGTACATTTGGCTTTTGGATTGTCTCCTTTTCTGATGGCATGACCTTCTTGGCAACCCTATCTGGTTCCCAGGTCTTGTCCACCACAGAATCATGATCACCATCATCATTGATGACTTGGCTGAGAGTTGACTCTATATGGAAAACCTCCTTACAGCACTGCCTGATTCCCAGCTCGAGATTTGCTGTGGCTACCACTCTCACCATGACTTATAAATTTTGCAACACAGGAGATTGATTGGTCTCGACCATCTTCTCTGGATCAAAGCACAATGGATGATTGTTCATTTATTTAAATAATTAAAGTGTAAAATGATGATTATTCATTTATTTTACTCACTTATATATAGTGACATTGATTCCACAACACTTTGCAGACATGTTGTTTATTTAGATATATCTTCCTTAGTACCCTGGGTGCAGTGGCTTTGGAGACTAAAGCCGGGGTTAGACTTGCATGTGCAATGCGAGAAACTCGCGCGAGTCTCTCGCATCAATAGCCGGCACTGCCTCTGGCACTTGGGACCAGAGTGTACGGCTGCATAGAAATACATGCAGCCACCCACTCCGGTCTCGAGTGCCGGTGGCAGTGCCGGGTATTGATGCGAGAGACTGGTGCGAGTTTCTTGCATTGCACACGCAAGTCTCACCTGGCCTAAGGGGTCGACTAGATACAGTTGTCATTGATGGAATTCAAAGTTTGTAATTAAACATTAAAGGGGTTTTCTGGCTTAGTAAAACCCCGGTCCCATCTGCAGTATGTTTAGAAAAAACACCCTCCTCAGATCCAATATTAAGTCTTCACCATTGCTTTGGTGTCGGTTATTGTCTGCAGAGCTGACATGATGCTGACAAAAATGCAGCCAATAACTGAGCTTAGTGGTCAACGCAAGTTGATGTCATGTGCTGCTCAGAGTTGCTGAACTCACTAATTGAATGAAGCACTGTCAACATATCAGTGCTGATGGCAATAACAGACATCGGAAGCAGCAGTGGAGGGTGACTAAGACACAGGTTTTGATTTGAAACAAACTGCCAACAGGAGACAGGGGATTTTCCAAACCTTGAAAACCCTTTTAAGTGTTATGTCAGTGAAGGAGGTTTTCTGAGCAGAACCCTGACTTAAATTGATGGTGACACTATCAGAGGTACCATCATCCTACTGTGACGAGTGATGCAATATTTATCCATTATATCCTTAGCTTCCCCACAACTAATATATTTGCCAAAGGCAAAGAAGTCCAATTGTGACTTGCATTTGGAACTAATACTGCCAGGAAAGCTGATTCCAACAGTGTCGGTGGCATTCCTGCTGCTAGTGGAGCCTTCGTATCCGTGGTGTAGGTTTTTTATCTGAGGTGTAGGCTTTTTCTCTTATGCTTTAGAAGAAAGGGAAGTCCAGCTCCAAGAGTAAAATTCAAAATCTTTATTATTTCCAATAAAACAGATCCTCCCTGGGCAATCTCTATGTGGTAGTCCCGTGCAGGGTATGCCATTAAGATGAATATAGCAGCCATGTCAGTGTTTCATTGGAAATAATAAAGATTTTGGATTTTACTATTGGAGCTGGACTTCACTTTCTTCTAAAGCATCTTCAAGACATTTGGCAGAGACGTGTCCTTGCTCGGATTTGATGCGTTCCATTGAGAACAATGAGGGGTAAGCTGAACTATTTTTTGTTTTTTCATACTTTTTCTCTTATACTGCCAGGTCGATTGCCAGTTCCACATTATAATTACCATACATTTTGGATACAAGTATAAACTTTACTGAAATGTTTATGCACACTTTACCAGCTCTGTAAAAATTTGGACTTAACTAGAAATGCTTGGTAGGGGGAACTTGACGGCTAACAAGGCTAAAGCAAAACAGTTTGCCTATAGTATTGATGTGGTGTCTGTGTCTTCAAATTGAGAATTTAATCAGGTGTGTCTAAACAGACTTGCACACATAAATGCCTGGATGTAGTGTAATTTCTTCTAGATTTTTTGTTAAAGGGATTTTCCCTTGAACAAATAATAATAATAATAATAATAATAATAATAATAATAATAATAAATTTTATTTCTATAGCGCCGACATATTCCACAGCACTTTACATTTCAGGGGGGATTTGTACAGACAATAGACATTACAGCATAACAATAATCACATAGATTATAACAAATACCAAGAGGAATGAGGGTCCTGCTCGCAAGCTTACAGTCTATGAGGAAAGAGGTAGACACGAAAAGTGGGTGGTAACAGTTGCCCTGATTGTATGGACCAGCCATAATGTTAAGTGTGTAACAGTACAAACACAGAGGGCTAATGGATGCCTAAAGCATGTGGGAACATGAAGCGGGGAACCTGGCTATGGTAAAACTTTTGGCTATGGATAGATTAGGTTAATATTTATTAATGACCTTGTAGGGGGCATAGAGAGTAGAATTTCAATATTTGCAGATGACACTAAACTCTGCAGGGTAATTAATACAGAGGAGGACAATTTTATATTACAGGAGGATTTATGTAAACTAGAAGCTTGGGCTGATAAATGGCAAATGAGCTTGAATGGGGATAAATGTAAGATCATGCACTTGGGTAGAACGAACAAGTTGTATAATTATGTGCTTAATTGTAAAACACTGGGCAAAACAGTCACTGAAAAAGACCTGGGTGTATGGGTGGACGACAAACTCACATTTAGTGGCCAGAGTCAAGCAGCTGCTGCAAAGGCAAATAAAATAATGGGATGCATTAAAAGAGGCATAGATGCTCATGAGGAGAACATAATTTTACCTCTATATAAGTCACTAGTGCGACCACACTTAGAATACTGTGTACAGTTCTGGTCTCCGGAGTATAAGAAAGACATAGCTGAACTGGAGCGGGTGCAGAGAAGAGCGACCAAGGTTATTAGGGAACTAGGGGGTCTGCAATACCAAGACAGGTTATTACACTTGGGGTTATTTAGTTTGGAGAATCGAAGGCTTAGGGGTGATCTTATTACAATGTATAAATATATGTGGGGACAATACAAAGACCTTTCTAATGATCTTTTTACTCTTAGACCTGTGACGGGGACAAGGGGGCATCCTCTACGTCTGGAGGAAAGAAGGTTTAAGCATACTCACAGACGCGGATTCTTTACTGTAAGAGCAGTGAGACTATGGAACTCTCTGCCATATGATGTTGTAATGAGTGATTCACTACTAAAATTTAAGAAGGGACTGGATGCCTTTCTTGAAAAGTATAATATTACAGGGTATATACACTAGTCTCCTTAATATTGCGTTGATCCAGGGAGCTAGTCTGATTGCCGTATGTGGAGTCGGGAAGGAATTTTTTTCCCCAATGTGAAGCTTACTGTTGCCACATGGGTTTTTTTTGCCTTCCTCTGGATCAACATGTTAGGGCAAGTTAGGATAGGATATGGGTTGAACTAGATGGACTTAAAGTCTCCCTTCAACCTTAATAACTATGTTACTATGTTACTATGTAATGTGTTGAGGCGATATGCCAGTCTGCATAAATGCGTTTTCAGGGCACGCTTAAAATTGTGGGGATTGGGGACTAATCATATTGACCTGGGAAGTGCATTCCAAAGAATTGGCGCAGCACGTATAAAGTCTTGGAGACGGGAGTGGGAGGTTCTGATTATTGAGGATGCTAACCTAAGGTCATCAGCAGAACGGAGGGCGCGGGTAGGGTGGTATACTGAAACAAGGGAGGAGAAGTATGGTAGTGCTGAGCCATGGAGGGCTTTGTGGGTGAGGGTAATACGTTTATACTGAATTCTGGAGTGGATGGGTAGCCAGTGTAATGACTGGCACAAGGTAGAGGCATCGGTGTAACGATTGGTGAGGAATATGATCCTGGCTGCAGCATTCAAGACAGATTGGAGAGGGGAGTGTTTGGTAAGAGGGAGACTGATTAGAAGAGAGTTACAATAGTCAAGACGAGAATGAATAAGAGAAACAGTAAGAGTTCTTGCAGAGTCAAAAGTAAGAAAAGGTCAGATTCTAGAAATGCTTTTGAGGTGCAGATGACAAGAGCGAGCCAGTGATCGAATATGGGGGGCAAAGGGAAGCTCGGAGTCAAGTATGACCCCAAGACAGCGGGCATGTTGCTGGGGAGTAATAGTGGAACCACACACAGAAATGGCAATGTCGGGTATAGGTACATTAGTAGAGGGAGGAAACACAAGGAGTTCAGTCTTTGACAGGTTCAGTTTCAGATATAGTGAGGACATGATGTTAGACACAGCGTTTAGACAATCGCCAGTGTTTTCTAGAAAGGCTGGCGTGATGTCAGGAGAAGAAGCATATAATTGGGTGTCATCAGCATAGAGATGGTACTGGAAATCAAATCTACTGATTGTTTGACCAATAGGGGCAGTGTACAAGGAGACGTACGTCATAGCGCACGTCATAGCGATCAGCGGTGCCCACGTGGTGAGCGCCGCTGATCGCGGCCGGGTGTCAGCTGATTATCACAGCTGACACCCGGCACAATGTGTCAGGGGCGGTCACGGACCACCCCCGACAGGTTAACCCCTTGTACACCGCGATCAAACACGATCGTGGTGTACCAGGGGTTAAAGGGAAGCATCGGCAGGGAGGGGGCTCCCTCCATGCTTCCCTGAGCCCCCCACGGCAGCGCAATGGGGGACCTTCGGGGGCCTGTAGGGAGCTGACTTCCTCACTGCCTGCAAAGCGCAGGCATGAGGAAGTCTGCAGCAGTGCCTGTGACAGATCGCTGATCTGTCACAGTGATCTGTGATGTGACAGATCAGCGATCTGTCACAGGACAGTGCTGTCCCACCTGGGACAATGTAATAAAGTTAAAAAAAAAAGCGTAAAAATAATTTTTAAAAATCGCTAAATAAATTAGTAAAAAAAAAAATATTCCGCAATAAATCCTTTTTTTGAAAATAAAAAAAAACAATAAAAGTACACATATTTGGTATCGCCGCGTCCGTAACGACCTGCCCTATAAAACTGTCCCATTAGTTAACCCCTTTAATGAACCCCTTAAAAAATAAAAATAAAAAACCAAGCAAAAAATAATGATTTATTATCATACCACCGAACAAAAAGTGCAATAACGCGCGATCAAAAAGACACATATAAATATCCATGGTACCGTTGAAAACGTCAGCTTATCCTGCAAAAAACGAGCCACCACACAGCGTCATACGCAAAAAAATAAAAAAGTTAAAGCTCGCAGAATAAAGCGATGCAAAAATAATTATTTTTTATATAAAATAGTTTTCATTGCATAAAACTGACAAAACATAAAAAAAGGCCTAAGTAAGGTATCGCTGTAACCATACTGACCCGAAGAATAAAACTGCTTTATCAATTTTACCGCACGTGGAATGGTGTAAACGCATCCCCCCAAAAGAAATTCATGAAACGCTGGTTTTAGTTCATTCTGCGTCCCAAAAATCGGAATAAAAAGCGATGAAAAAATGTCACGTGCCCGAAAATGGTACTAATAAAAACGTCAACTCGTCCCGCAAAAAATAAGACCTCACATGACTCAGTAGGTCAAAATACGGAAAAATTATAGCTCTCAATATGTGATGATGCAAAAACTATTTTTACAATAAAAAGCGTCTTTTAGCGTGTGACAGCTGCCAAACATAACCGCCATAAATAGTAAATCAAACCCCCCGTTATCACCCCCTTAGTTAGGGAAAAATAATAAAATAAAACAATGTATTTATTTCCATTTTCCCATTAGGGTTAGGGCTAGGGTTAGGGTTAGGGCTAGGATTAGGGTTAGGGCTAGGGTTAGGGCTAGGGTTAGGGCTGAGATTAAGGTTAGGGGTGTGTTGGGGTTAGGGTTGGAGTTATAATTGGGGGGTTTCCACTGTTTGGGCACATCAGGTGCTCTCCAATTGCAACATGGCGTCTGATCTCAATTCCAGCCAATTCTGCGTTGAAAAAGTCAAATGGTGGTCCTTCCCTTCCAAGCTCTGCCATGCGCCCAAACAGTGTTTTACCCCCACATATAGGGTATCAGCATACTTAGGACAATTGCAAAACAACTTTTAGGGTCCAATTTCTCCTGTTACCCTTAGGAAAATAAAAAATTTGGGGCAAAAATATCATTTTTGTGGAAAAAAATGATTTTTTTATTTTCACGCCCAGGCGTTATAAACTTCTGTGAAGCACTTGGGGGTTCAAAGTGCTCACCACACATCTAGATAAGTTCCGTGGGGGGTCTAGTTTCCAAAATGGGGTCACTTGTGGGGAGTTTCAATTGTTTAGGTACATTGGGGGGCTCTCCAAACGCACATGACACCCGCAGACCAATCCATCAAAGTCCTGCATTCCAAAACGTCACTACTTCCCTTCTGAGCCCCGACGTGTGCCCATACAGTAGTTTTCTCCCACATATGGGGTATCAGCGTACTCAGGACTAGAGATGAGCGACTTTTGGTTTTTTAGGGTCGAGTTTCGTTTCGTGAAACCCGACTTTTCCAAAAGTCGGGTCAAGCAAGATCGTCCGATTATAGGGAAAAGTCGGGCTCGTCCCGAAACACGAAACCCAATGTAAGTCAATGGGGAATAAAAGTCGGCAGTGAGAGGAGGACAGGAAACACACCTACAGTGCCCATTTGAATGCCAAAAGCATCAATTCTTCTTACTTAAGCTTGTCAACCTTAATTAACTTCATAATACAAGTTACGCACTGAAAAATGGGGGTTATTTGGCTAAAGTTGTGGGGGGGAGGGCTGGCTGCAGGTTTTCATGTGCCCTGGGCAAAAGAGCGCCCCTTTAACACATACCACAACTCATCATGCTCCGATACGGCAGAGAAATAGCGGTATAGTACAATGAAAAATACTTCACTTTTTACATCTCATGACGAGGCCCATCTATTTCTCCATACAGAATCATTGGTCCCATATAATGTTTGAAACAGTATATGATGAGCTCCACATAATGCTACAGTATATGTTGGTCCCCATGGATGAAGCTCCACTGTCTTATGGGCCCAAATAATACTCCAAACATAATGGGCCCCATTTCTAATGCTCTAGTGTATAATGGGCCCTGTAAATGCTGCTCCAGTGTCTGATGTCCACCTTTGGAATGTTCCAGTGTATGGTGGGCCCCATCTATCATTCTCCAGAGCATAATGCTCCCCAAAAATTGCTGTCCCAACATTGAAAACAATCAAATAAGTCTCCTCGCTAGGGAATCCCTGTACTTGTCTGGACTCCTCGTCGTCCCCATCTTCCATCTCACTGCACAGTATTTCAACCTTGCAAGTGCTGTGATTCTGAGCAAGCAGGGGGGGCCCACTCGTTGGCGACGGCACTGGCACAGGGCCCCTGATAGTACGGTGGTGTGTCTGATGGCGGGTGGGCCGAACCTGCACTTTCATCTGCAGCTTCCTCTTTGTCACCGTGTAAGATGGAACTGTATATGGGAAGGGTAACCTGAGTTTCATCAGGGTCAGATTCAGGTCGTGTAGCGTGCGAGGGGAATGTAGTGGTCTGGGTCAATGTACCAGCAGATTCATCGAGCAGTGGCTGGGCATCAGTGCACTTGTGTCGCCTCCTGGAGTACGGTCGCCATAGTGGCATTACCTTCTTCCTAGGGAGTGTGATGTCATGCTTGGGAGCAACGAACGATCTCTCTAGCAGGTTAACTGATTGGGCGGCGTTATTCCCACGAGTCATGACCCTCCAAACAGCGTTCATGAAGGCAAAGTGTTTGTTTTACGTGGGCAGTATGGTTGCAAAGCTGAACCTTAAAGGAATGTCCAGAAGGGCACCACCAGGAGAGGAGCCTACGGTTAAATTCGACTCCATCTGGGAAACCTCAACCATGTCAGCTACAGAACAGATGCACACATTGCAAGCTTAATTCCGTTAACGAACGAGACTCCGTCATGCCCCGCGGTCCGAGTCCGGCTTACTAGAGGGACACGTGAGGCTCTGGCACATGAGATTGGCCAATAACTGGTGTGTCATGCCCTTACATGTCCGTGGCTGCATGTGCGCTACACTGAAAAGGCCAGCGTTTGTCGCTTACAGGTGCAGATAACCCGCTGAACAACGTTAGTGATGGGGATCACTGATTACAATTATTACCTGCGAACGATGATTTCCCAGTAAGTGCAGGTCAACCGCAGTTCCGGAATTAGGCCTAACCGTCATTCCTGAAAAAATGAAAAACTTACGTGTGCAAACCACAGGTGCTGTAGCTTGCTTAACAGCTCGCCAGCCGTTCTCACGCCCAGTATGGATTACACGTGATTGCACAAAGGTGAGAAAGGGTACCGTATCCCCAGATAACATGTATGGATAGCGTACACATTCAAAATATACACTCACTGGCCACTTTATTAGGTACACCTGTCCAACTGTGTGTTAAGACTTAATTTCTAATCAGCCAATCACATGGCGGCAACTCAGTGCATTTAGGCATGTAGACATGGTCAAGACAATCTCCTGGAGTTCAAACCGAGCATCAGTATGGGGAAGAAAGGTGATTTGAGTGCCTTTGACGTGGCATGATTGTTGGTGCCAGAAGGGCTGGTCTGAGTATTTCAGAAACTGCTGATCTACTGGGATTTTCACGCACAACCATCTCTAGGGTTTACAGAGAATGGTCCGAAAAAGAAAAAAAATCCAGTGAGCAGCAGTTCTGTGGCCGGAAATGCCTTGTTGATGCCAGAGGTCAGAGGAGAATGGGCATACTGGTTCGAGCTGATAGAAAGGCAACAGTGACTCAAATTGCCACCCGTTACAACCAAGGTAGGCAGAAGAGCATCTCTGAACGCACAGCTTTCGAGACTACTCAGGTCTCTTCATCAGGCTAGACTAATACAAAATCTGAAGTCACATATTTATGCACAATACAGCCTAGAAAAAATGCAATAGATAAGACAAGTGACGTGAAGCAGAACTATCAATATGGGAGAGGGAGAAACATAAATATAAACATTGGACCAGTTCATAGATAAGGAGTCTGGATGTTTTATGGTCCTCTGATTGGGGTCTAGTTCTGTGTTGCCCCGCAAGGTTTTAAAAGGAAATTCCTTAATTGATGTAAAAAGACATAAATCCATGCGACACATTCATTCCAGCACTGAGGGTGTCAAAGTTCGTCATAGAGGATAAGGGAGATTTGGAATTTCTGCACACACTTGTGGACACTGGACACTTTTGGATTGTGTGAGGCCCACTGAATATCTGAACGCTCTGTCACAGGCTCGATGGCACAGCTGTGACCAAAGTGACTAGAGGATAAGGGAGATTTTGAATTTCTGCACACACTTGTGGACACTGGACACTTTTGGATTGTGTGAGGCCCACTGAATATCTGAGCGCTCTGTCACAGGCTCGATGGCACAGCTGTGACAAAAGTGACTAGAGGATAAGGGAGATTTTGAATTTCAGCAGACACTTGTGGACACTGGACACTTTTGGATTGTGTGAGGCCCAATGAATATCTGAGCGCTATGTGACAGGCTCGATGGCACAGCTGTGACCAAAGTGACTAGAGGATAAGTGAGATTTTGAATTTCAGCAGACACTTGTGGACACTGGACACTTTTGGATTCTGTGAGGCCCAATGAATATCTGAGCGCTATGTGACAGGCTCGATGGCACAGCTGTGACCAAAGTGACTAGAGGATAAGTGAGATTTTGAATTTCAGCAGACACTTGTGGACACTGGACACTTTTGGATTGTGTGAGGCCCAATGAATATCTGAGCGCTATGTGACAGGCTCGATGGCACAGCTGTGACAAAAGTGACGAGAGGATAAGGGAGATTCTGAATTTCTGCAGACACTTGTGGAAAATGGACACTTTTGGATTGTGTGAGGCCCACTGATATCTGAGCGCTATGTGACAGGCTCGATGGCACAGCTGTGACAAAAGTGACGAGAGGATAAGGGAGATTTTGAATTTCTGCAGACACTTGTGGACACTGGACACTTATGGATTGTGTGAGGCCCACTGAATATCACAGCGCTATGTCACAGGCATAAATTGGCTAGTGTATCACAAACTACAAGGTGTATGTAGAATTGGGCAGAATAGGAATCTCCCTAGAGTGCAGGTCTGTAAGAACGGAACATGTCCTCGTTTTATTCTCACAGAGTGACACACTGATAGCTTCACTATGGCTGTGATAACAGCCGTTACACGGTATTGTGTGAGGAGCGTACACCGCTGTATGGTGTGAAAAAATGCACGCTCAGTACCTCAGCAGGACAAAAAAAAAAAATTGGGATTGCTTTTAAAAAAGCAGTTTGCGGAGCAGTGGGTAAACAGCAATGCAGGAATGTCAGGAAGCCTTAGAAGGCAGCCCAACAACCAACACCACTGATACACCCCTATATAGCCTCCCCTTGCACTGCACACACAGTGACTGATGTGTTGTACAGGCAAAATCGCTAGCAGCAGAAGCAGTTTTTTTTTCTTCTCAGCAGGACAAAAAAAAAAATTGGGATTGCTTTTAAAAAAGCAGTTTGCGGGGCAGTGGGTAAACAGCAATGCAGGAATGTCAGGAAGCCTTTGAAGGCAGCCCAACAACCAACACCACTGATACACCACTATATAGCCTCCCCTTGCACTGCACACACAGTGACTGGTGTGTTGTACAGGCAAAATCGCTAGCAGCAGAAGCAGTTTTTGGTGTCTTCTTCCCTGCCTAACGCTCTCCCTACAAAATCAGCAGCAGCAGCAGCTCTCCCTATTCTGAGATCAGCATGAGTAACATGGCGGTCGGCGTGCACGCCCTTTTATACACCCTGTGACGCCCCCCAAAGCAAGCCAATCACTTGCATGCCCTTCTGAAAGATGGTGGTGACCCCTGCCTATGTCATCACGTTGTCCACAGTGTCCGTGGATCCTGATTGGCTGAAAAAGAGCGCAAAACAAACTTTTGAAACGCGACTTTGGCGCGTAAGTCGCCGACCTCGTGGCCAACCTCATCCTAGGGTCGGGTTTCGTTTCATGAAACCCGACTTTGCCAAAAGTCGGCGACTTTTGAAATTTTTCGACCCGTTTCGCTCAACTCTACTCAGGACAAATTGGACAACTTTTGAGGTCCAATTTCTCCTTGTACCCTTGGGAAAATAAAAAAAATTGGTGACTAAAAGATCATGTTTGTGGAAAAAATACGATTTTTTTATTTTCACGCCCGGGCGTTATAAACTTCTGTGAAGCACTGGGGGGTTCAAAGTGCTCACCACACATCTAGATAAGTTCCTTGGGGGGTCTAGTTTCCAAAATGGTGTCATTTGTGGGGGGTTCTACTGTTTTGGTACATCAGGGGCTTTCCAAAAGCGACATGGTGTCCGATCTCAATTCCAGCCAAAAGCGTCAAATGGCGCTGCTTCCCTTCCGAGCTCTGCCATGCGCCAAAATAGTGGTTTACCCACACATGTGGGGTATCAGCGCACTCAGGACAAATTGCACAATATCTTTTAGGGTCCTGTTACCCTTGGAAAAATAAGAATTGAAGGTGAAATGATCATTTTTTGGAAAAAATATGATTTTTTTAATTGTGCGGCTGTATGTTATAAACTTCTGTGAAGCCCTTGGGGGTTCAAAGTTCTCACCACACATCTAGATAAGTTCCTTGTGGGGTCTAGTTTCCAAAATGGTGTCATTTGTGGGGGGTTTCCACTGTTTTGGTACATCAGGGGTTTTCCAATCGCGACATGATGTCCGATCTCAATTCCAGCCAAAAATGTCAAATGGCGCTGCTTCCCTTTCAAGCTCTGCCATGCACCCAAATAGTCATTTACACCCACATATGGGGTATCAGCGTACTCAGGACAAATTGCACAGTAACTTTTAGGGTCCTGTTACCCTTGGAAAAATAAAAATTGGGGGTGAAAAGATCATTTTTGTGGAAAAAAGTTCTCACCACATATCTAGATAAGTTCCTTGGGGGGTCTAGTTTCCAAAATGGGGTCACTTGTGGGGGGTTTCAACTGTTTAGGTACATCAGGGGCTCTCCAAATGCGACATGGCGTCCGATCTGAATTCCAGCCTATTTTGCATTGAAAAAGTCAAATGGCGCTCCTTCCCTTCTGAGCTCTGCCATGCGCCGAAACAGTGGTTCCCCCCACATATCAGGTATCAGCGTACTCAGGACAAATTGCACAATAACTTTTGCAGTCCAATTTCTCCTGTTACCTTTGGTAAAATAAAAAAAATTGAACCTGAAGTATTTTTTTTGTGAAAAAAAGTTAAATGCTCATTTTTTTTAAAATATTCAAAAAATTCCTGTGACGCACCTAAAGGGTTAATAAACTTCTTGAATGTGGTTTTCAGCACCTTAAGGGGTGCAGTTTTTAGAATGGTGTCACTTTTGGGTATTTTCTGTCATATAGACCCCTCAAAGTGGCTTCAAATGTGATGTGGTCCGTAAAAATAAAATGGTGTTGCAAAAATGAGAAATCGCTGGTCAATTTTTAACCCTTATGACTTCTAACAAAAAATTTTGGTTCCAAAGTTGTGCTGATGTAAAGTAAACATGTGGGAAATGTTATTTATTAAGTTTTTTGTGTGCCGTATCTCTGTGATTTAAGGGCATAAAAATTCAAATTTGGAAATTTGAAATTTCCGTTTTTTTCACAAATAAAAGCAAGTTATAGGAATGAAATTTTACCACTAACATGAAGTACAATATGTCACAAGAAAACAATGTCAGAATCACCAGGATCCATGGAAGCGTTTCAGTGTTCTAATCTCATAAAGGGACAGTGGTCAGAATTGCAAAAATTGGCCCGGTCATGAACGTGCAAACCACCCTTGGGGCTTAAGGGGTTAATATGTCAGCTCTGCACGCAAATAATTAGCCCTCACCCAACCCTAGATCACAAAAAATGGAGACGCTATGGGTATAGGAAAATGACACAATGTTTTTTAACAAAATTTGGAATTTTTTTCACCACATAAATAAAAAAGAACCTAAATATATTTGGTGTCTATGAACTCCTATTTACCTGGAGAATCATAATGGCAGGTCAGTTTTAGCATTTAGTGAACATGGTAAAAAAAACAAAACGAAAGACAACTGTGGCATTGCACTTTTTCTGCAATTTCACCGTACTTGGAATTTTTGTCCTGTTTTCGAGTGCATGGCATGGTAAAACCAATGGTGATGTTCAAAAGTACACCTTGTTTCGCAAAAAACAAGCCCTCACACGGCCATTTTGACCAAAAAATAAAAAGTTATGGCTCTGGGTAGAAGGGGAGCAAAAAATGAAAATGCAAAACCAAAAATAACTCTGGTCGTTAAGGGGTTAAAAAATATGAAATCACCCCCATTCACTCCATTTAAAATTAAACAGTAAAAAAACAAACATACACATATTTAGTATTGCTGCATTCAGAATTGCCCGATCTTTCAAGCTATAAAAAGAATTAATTCTATCAGTAAATGGCGTAGCTAAAAAAGGTCAAAACCCCAGAAATATGTTTTTTTGGTTGCTGAAATATTGCATCAGAATGCAATAATGGGCTATCAAAAGATTGTATAGATACCAAAATGGTATCATTAAAAACGTCAACTCTGCATGCAAAAAATAAGCCCTCACCTGGCCCCAGATCCTGAAAAATGGAGACGCTACGGGTCTGTGGAAAATTATGCAATTTTTTTTAGCAAACTTTGGATTTTTTTCCACCACTTAAATAAAAAAGAATCTTTACATGTTTGGTGTCTATTAATGCGTAATGTGAAGAAAATAAAACTTGGAACTTAACTTAATATGAAAATCAAGAGGTAATTTTACTGCAGTCCATTCAATATGACAGAAAAGTTTCGGTCCCACATGGACCTTCATTAGTCCGACTGATTAAAGAAGAAGATATAGGAGATGAGTATACATTAACTCATTACAGCATATCTGTAGAATTGACAGGTAGGTGTGGGTCAAAAGAGCCCTACACACAACTACAATGGATATATGGAGGAGGGAAAGTCCTGCCTACATCAACGCGGCGTCCACTGCTTGATGACATCCGACAAGCGGTAGACGCAGAGCCGATCAAGTAAGGGATGCTTCTAGCCTCCTATGGAGGCTATTGAAGCATGCAAAAAGTAAAAAGCATGTTTCAAAATTTAAAAAAAATAAAAAAACATAAAAGTTTAAATCACCCCCCTTTCACCCCAATCAAAATAAAACAATAAAAAAATCAAACCTACACATATCTGGTATCACTGCATTCAGAATTGCCCAATCTCTCAATAAAAAAAGGATTAACCTGATCACTAAACGGCGTAGCGAGAAAAAAAATCAAAACGCAGAATTACGATTTTTTTTGTTGTCACGACATTGCATTAAAATACAATAACGGGCGATCAAAAGAATGTATCTGCAAAAATGTGGCATCGTTAAAAATATCAGCTCGGCCCACAAAAAATAAGCCCTCACCCGACCCCAGATCACGAAAAATGGAGACGCTACGGGTCTTGGAAAATGGCGCAATTTTTTTTCTTTTTAGCAAACTTTGGAATTTTTTTCACCACTTAGATAAAAGAGAACCTAGACATGTTTGGTGTCTAAGAACTCATAATGACCTGGAGAATCATAATGTCAGGTCAGTTTTAGCATTTAGTGAACCTGGCAAAAAAGCCAAACAAAAAACAATTGTGGGATTGCACTTTTTTTTGCAATTTCACCGCACTTGGAATTTCTTTCCTGTTATCGAGTACACTACATAAAAAAAACAATGGTGTCGTTCAAAAGTACAACCCGTCCCGCAAAAAATAAGCCCTCACATGACCATATTGACGGAAAAATAAAAAAGTTATGGCTCTGGAAAGAAGGGGAGCGAAAAACGAAAAATCGAAAAAAAACTCCGGGAGTTAAGGAGTTAATTTTGGGAAAAGGCGCTGACTGTCATTTTGTTGTTGATTCACCCTAATTCCTTCAAATTTAATGAAATTCAACTCAGAGTCGATAAGCAGCGGATTGATTCCCACATCTGTAACGTTAACCTGCATATTAGGTTGGAAACCTAAATATATGAGAATGTAGCTAAAGTTTCTCAATTAATAAATTTTAAAATCTTCATAGACAAAAAAATCTGAAATATTGAAGTCATTTAAGTTTAATTAAGGTGTGCTCCTCATTCTATTGAGCACTGAGTGCCAGCATGTTTTTATTGTTGAGTTATTATTACTTTGCTGTTTATTACGGATCAGCGCTGATGAGCGTTGTCACCATTCAGGAGAGAAATGCTGGCAATTAGGCGAAACAGGCTGAGAACTAGAAAGTAAAAGAAGCAAATCTTCCAACAGTGGAAGGTATTTATGTGATAGTCATACAAGAAGGCAATGTCATTCTTTGTCATAAAAACCCAAGCAGACCTGTAAAACAGTAAGATCATTTATTCGACTTACTTTATTTGAAGTTCCATCTTCACTAAACTGTCAAAAGAGATACAATGGATGATGAATTGTGTAATTACTGTTTTTACATCTCTCTCTACGGTACATGCCTATATTGGTAAGTGCTGCTACCTGAGGATTAAATGTATTTGGATAGCTCAAGATAAACTGTCCTTTTGTGAATCTGAGCTAATTTATCCTGTGGCACAGTGCTATGAATTACTTAAAGTATTGCAAAAATAAATCTACATTTTGACCTGGATGATCACTCATCTAGTCATTTTCATATGAAAAGAATGTCAGTAGAAACAGACCTCATTTTAGTCGTTTTAATAGTCTTATCTTCTTTCTGCAGACACAACTTTTGCATACTACTTTATGCTTTCCTGACTTTTATTTTGTGAACTGCTCATTTAAAGATATTTACATAGATTGACATATTAACATACCTTATCAAAAACATGAATATTCACTACTAATAGGAAAAAATTGAGAAGAGGGTGCTGCGTCCTGCATGAAACAACTACCATATTTTTTGGACTATCAGATGCACAGGACCATAAGATGCACCCCAAATTTTCAGGAGGAAAATAAGGAAAAAAATAATGTGCCAAATGTGGGTCCGTCTTACAGTCCGAATTCAGCTTACCAGGGGGGATCAGCAGCGCCGATGGAGCAGGGTCACAGAAGATGTTCAGGGGTCTGGCGATATGACTTCCATTCCAGGCTGGTGCGGCAGGTGCGGTGGCTGCAGGGAAATCCCATCCCAGGCTAGTGCGGCAGGTTAGGCGGTGGTATCAGTGCTTCCGCCGGCATCTTGTGAAAGTCCGGAGGCCCCGCATATCCATTGTTGCAATGTGGTGGCCTCTGGGAAAATGGATGCCGGGGGTGGCACATGCTCAGATTGAGATATCTTCTTTAGTACTGTAGAGTCTTGATACCCTATCAGACACATCTTTAATTGGGGCACCCGGAAGACAGCACACTTCTTGTGAAATAATGTAGCAGATAGCGGCTTCTGTTCATCTGAGTAGGGAATCCCCCACGACCACCACACTCATTTTCTTCTTCACCACAGTGCTTTTTTCTCCCTTCAAGAGACTTCTGATTTCTTACAGGGGGTTCTTTGTGGATATCATCCCCTGAGGAAGAAGTGATTTGAACTTCGAAACGCGTTGGGAAATGAATAAAACATCGATCTGTTAATGCATGAGTAATTGTGTGTCATGTCAAGCAGCGCACTAAAATCCATAAAAAAAGTTCCATAAAACCATATGATTAGACTGGATCAACATTTAAGCAAGAATTCATTACAGTTAAAAAAGGATTTATGCTATTTGTCCTAAGAAACCATTTAAACCTGCCATTAATTACAGTATTTCTGCTGTGACAAACTCTTGATTGCTAAATTATGAAGTCCATCATAAAAGGGTTTAGTGTTTTAATAAAAGAACATTATCAAAATCTTTCTACATAAATTCTAAAATGAAAAATATATATCCCTTAGGTATATAGAGGAAATAATACGTTGAAAATGTGATTTAAATTTTCTACTGTTTCTTTTCAGTGAATTTTTAGTACATATATGAGAAAAAACGATGGACTTAAACTTCTTTCAAGCTATATAGCTCAAATTTGTGCACAGATTAAGAAAATGTTCAGATTGTTGTAAAATAGCCTTTGTTTTACAATACAAAAGTTAAGAAGAGCTGTCTCTATTCCTATATTCACCAAAAGTTATCCAAGTGGGATTTCAGAATGATATTTAAACAATGAGTGCTCTTATTGGTTCTGTCTTTCCTTCTTCCTTTTCTCATCATACTGTCTTGTGAGATCACAATTTATCTCTTTGCTGTTTAATAGCTTTTTGCACTTGGAATCTCGATGTTCTGCACTCATGTCATCCAGTATGTCCAATGACAAGCCACCTGCAGTGATTGTTGCCAGAAAGCTTTTAAACTACATGTTGGTTGCTTTATCCGTGCTCTTTACAAGACTTATGTTGTCAACATACTTATTGATTTCTTCTGTGTAACCTTAAAACAAATCAATATCGGTTAAGTTGCAATTGAGGGTTAATTTTATTGGCTTATATTTAATGTTGATTTATCATGAAAGTCATTAAGTGACCTGACAACTCCTTCCAGCCAGAATAAGTATGTGGAGAACAATTTATTACTGTATTCAGTGTTGTGGCTATAGGCAGTAAGCATGCTCTTTCTCCTGGAGATTCTTGGACATTAAAAAAACAACAAGAAATAACAAGCAAAAAAAATAAAACATCACATGACTTCAGATGAGCAAATATGTTCAGAATACAATTGCCAAACATAAATTCAGCACAAATATGGCACATTCGGATTTGTGATTTTAAAATCAGAAAAAATAGGTACCATTTGGTAAAAAGTGCAGGAAAATAATTGCAATGGCACTAAAGTATTTTTAGCACTTTGGCTAGGATATTGGTAGTGTATGATGAGCAGGGGGAATGTGTTTGATGAGGGGAGGGGCTGAGAAGAGCTCAGAGGCATGCTTGTAATGTTTTTTCTAACTTTATGTATGCAAATTGCGGCTAACCAATCAAGGTGCCGGAACCATCCACAATGTCCAGACAGAAGGGCTTGTGCCATTGGCTGCTGAAATCACATGTCCCTCTCTATAAATAGAGTGGACATCTTGTTTTAGTACCATTTTGTCAGTATAACAGCAAAGAGAGGCTGCTCGTGACCAGTATGCTGAGAGATTTTAGCTAGTTAGCTAGGTGGTTCCTTCTACATCAGATAGTTTAGATAGCTGGTGTCTTGTGTGGCTGTGAAATCGATCTTCCAGCAGTTTTTGTTTCTTGTGCCATTAGTGAGGTCCACAGACAAAGACAGCAGGGCAAATTTCATAGAAGTGTGTTGTGCACTGCTTTTATTGTGCTCCATGCACAAGAAGACTTTTCAAAATATTTTTTCAGTTGTAATGTGATTCAGCACACCGTACATCACCTTGTCATTTAATGCCACTGAACTTCGTCTGTGTGCAGAGTTGTTGCAGAGTTAAAAAAACTTTTTCGGTTGCTAACATGATTCAGCATGCAATATCTCACCTTGTCATTTAGTGTTGCTGAACTTCATCTGTTTTGCAAAGCAAAAAAATTTTTTTTTAGTTGCTAACATGATTCAGCATGCCATATCACCTTGTCATTTAGTGGCAGTGAAATTCAACTGTGTGCAGAGCTCGAGTAAAAAAAAATTTCTGTCACAAGCATGATACAGCAGACCAGATCTGAGTTTGAAATTGTTTTGAGCATATATTCTATTGTATACAGGCCTTATCCACGCTAAAAATACTTTCTTCTGTTGCTAAAGTTATATAGTAGGGGAGATCTCAGTTTAAAATTGTTGGGAGCATATCTTCTATGTTATAAAGGGCTTCAGCCATACTAAAGAAAAACTTTCTTCTGTTACTAATGTGATAAAGTATGGGGGATCTCACTTTGAAATTGTTTGAAGCATATATTCTGTGTTATACAGGCCTCATCCTCACTAAAAAAATACTTCTGTTACTAACGTGATACATAAAACAACAAAAAATAGAGTACTATACAAATATAGAGTTAATAAAAAACTTTATTTATTTACCATACGGGTAAATTCACCACACAAAACAAAATAGGTAATAATGATAACAAGGACAAAAACCCTTAGCAAAAAGCATGAACCTGGGGTGTATACAGTGAAGGAAATAATTATTTGATCCCTTGTTGATTTTGTAAGTTTGCCCAATGACAAAGACATGAAAAGTCTATAATTTCAAGGATAGGTTAATTTTAACATTGAGAGATAGAAAACCAAAAATAAAATCCAGAAAATCACATTGTATAAATTATATAAATTTATTTGCATTTTGCAGTGAGAAATTATTTTTTGATCCCCTACCAACCATTAAGAGTTCTGACTCCTACAGACCAGTTAGACGCTCCTAAACAACTCATTACCTGCATTAGATAGCTATCTTACATAGTCACCTGGACTGGACCTGGCCACAGACTCAATTAATCAGTCAGACTCTAACCTCTAAAACATGGGCAAGACCAAAGAGCTTTCTAAGGATGTCAGGTACAAGATCATAGACCTGCACAAAGCTGGAATGGGCTACAAAACCATACGTAAGGTGCTGGGCGAGAAGGAGACAACTGTTGGTGCAATAGTAAGAAAATGGAAGAAATACAAAATGACTGTCAATCGACATTGATCTGGGTCACCATGCAAAATCTCACCTCGTGGGCTATCCTTGATCATGAGAAAGATGAGAGATCAGCCTAAAACTACACAGGAGGAACTTGTTAATGATTTCAAGGCAGCTGGGACCATAGTCACCAAGAAAACCATTGGTAACACATTACTCCGTAAAGGCATAAAATCCTGCAGCTCCCACAAGGACCCCCTGCTCAAGAAGGCACATGTGCAGGCCCATCTGAAGTTTGTCAATTAACACCTGGATGATTCTATGAGTGATTGGGAGAAGGTGCTGTGTGTCAGATGAGACAAAAATTGAGCTTTTTTGCCTTAACTCAACTTGCCGTGTTTGGAGGAAGAGAAATGTTGCCTATGGCCCAAAGAACACAGTCCCCACTGTCAAGTATGGAGGAGGAATCATATTTTGGGGGGGTTTCTTTGCTAAGGGCACAGGACTAATTCACTGCATCAGTGATGGAATGGATGGAGCCATGTACCGTAAAATCCTGAGTGCCAACTTCCTTCCCTCCACCAGGACATTAAAAATGGGTCATTGCTGGGTCTTCCAGCATGACAATGACCCAAAACATACAGCCAAGGCAACAAAGGAGTGGCTCAAAAAGAAGCATATTAAGGCGATGGAGTGGCCTAGCCAGTCTCCAGACCTTAATCCCATAGAAGACTTATGGAGGGAGTTGAAGCTCCAAGTTGTCAAGCAACAGCCTCAAAATCTTAATGATTTAGAGATGATCTGCCAAGAGGAGTGGACCAAAATTCCTCCTGACATGCGTAAACCTCATCATCAACTACAAAAATCATCTGACTGCTGTGCTTGCCAACAAGGGTTTGGCCATCGAGTATTAAGTCTTGTTTGCCACAGGGATCAAATACTTATTTCTCCCTGCAGAAAGCAAATAAATTTATATAATTATTTATATAATTTATATGATGTGATTTTCTGGATTTTATTTGTTATATTCTATCTCTCAAAGTTAATTAACCTACCCTTAAAATTAAAGACTGTGCATGCCTTTGTCAGTAGGCAAACTTACTAAATCAGCAAGGGATCAAATAATTATTTCCTTCACTGTATAATTATGATTAATGACCATAATATATCCCATTTCTTTCCCCACTATCCAGAGGACATAAACAGAGAATATATGTAGAATAACATAGTAACATAACATAGTTTTGAAGGCTAAAGGAAGACCTTATGTCCATCTAGTTCAGCCTATTTTTAGTGCAGCTGTTCTTCATTGTTGATCCTGGGGAAGGCAAAAAACCCACAGAGTAGAAGCCAATTTTCTCCATAGGGAAAAAAATTCCTTCTCCTAAGCTGGATCAACCATCTACCTATAATATTATGTTATTCGTAACCTTCTATACTGTTACTCACAAAAAAAGCATCCATTCCTTTCTTAAATTCATTCAGTGAGTTGGCCATCACCACTTCCTCAGGAAGATAATTCCAGAGCCTCACTGCTTTTACCGTGAAGAACCCTCTTCTATGCTGGTGCAGAAATTGTCTTTCCTCCAAACGAAGAGAATGCCCCCTTGTTCTTGTTACAGTCCTTGGTACAAACAGTTCATTGGAGAGATCTCTGTATTGCCCTCTGATATACTTGTACATATATATTAGGTCTCCCCTAAGTCTTCTCTTTTCTAGAGTAAATAGACCTAATTTTGATAACCTTTCTGGGTATTGTAGTGAACCAACTCCATTTATCATTTTAGTAGCCCGCCTTGGAACCCTTTCAAGTTCAGTAATGTCTTTCTTGAGCACCGGCATCCAAAATTGCACACAATACTCCAAGTGTGGTCTGACGAGTGATTTGTACAGAGGGAGAATTATGTTTTCATCTAGTGTCCCCAGACCTCTTCTAATGCATCCCATGACCCAATTTGCTTTGGTGGCAGCTGCCTGACACTGAGCACTCCAATTTAGCGTCTTATTGACTAAGATGCCTAAGTCTTTTTCCATGTCTGATTTCCCCAGCAGTTTCCCATTTAGTAAGTAATTGTAGCATCTGTTTCTCCTTCCCATGTGCATATCCTTACACTTATCTGTGTTAAACCTCATTTGCTATTTTTCAGCCCAATTCTCCAATTTACTCAAATCTGTCTGTAGTTGCAAACTGTCCTCCTTTGTGTTAACTACCTTACATAGTTTTGTATCATCTGCAAATACTGATATTTTACTGTGTAAGCCATCCACTAGATAGTTAATAAATATATTAAATAGTAGGGGGCCCAATACAGAACCCTGTGGTACCCCACTAGTAACCCTGTGCCAATCTGCGTATGCACCATTAATAACCACTCTTTGTTTTCTATCACTAAGCCAGCTACCTGCCCATCTACACACATTTTCCCCTAGCCCAAGCTTTCTCATCTTACTTACCAATCTTTTATTGGACAGTGTCAAATGCTTTAGAGAAGTCGAGATAAATGACATCCAATGATTCTCCTTGGTCCATTTGAGAGCTTACATCCTCATAGAAGCTGATCAGTTTAGTTTGACAGGAGCAATCCTTCATCAATCCATGTTGATATGGAGTTAAACATTTATTAACATTGAGATATTCCATAATGGTATCCCTTAGAAACCCTTAAAAATTTTTACCCACAACAGATGTTAAGCTTACCGGCCTATAGTTTCCAGGTTCCCTTTTACACCCCTTTTTGAATATTGGTGCCACATTTGCTTGCCGCCAATCAAAAGGAACAGACCCTGTTTCTATAGAGTCTTTAAATATAAGGAATAGAGGCCTGTCTATCACATTACTTATCTCCCTTAATACCCGAGGGTGAATGCCATCAGGGCCTGGTGATTTGTCAATTTTAATCTTACTAAGTCGGTTCTGCTCTTCTTTCCTGGGATAGGCAGGTAATACTTAATGGGGAGTTTACCTTATCACTCTGCATTTCCCCTGGCAAATCCTTTTCCTGTGTGAACACTGTTGAGAAAAAAGTATTTAAAACATTTGCTTTTCCCACATTGCTCTCCTAGATTTCACCCTCATTGTTCTTTAAAGGGCCGACACCATCAATTTTAATCATTTTACTGTTTATATAATTAAAGAATAGTTTGGGGGTGTGTTTTACTTTCCTTAGCAATGAGTCTCTCAGTTTCCACTTTTGCTAAATGTATTTGTTTTTTACACATTTTATTTTTTTCTCTACAACTTTTTAATGTTTCTTCATTGCCTTCTTGTTTTAGCTTCTTAAATGCCTTGTTCTTGTTATTTATTGCCCTTTTTACATCCTTATTTAGCCACATTGGTGTTCTCCTGTTCCTAGCCCTTTTATTTCTGTACGGTATGGCTAGCTCGCAGTGGGTGTGTAAAACTGATTTAAATATTTCCCATTTATTTTCTGTTCTACTATTTTTGAGGACATTGTCCCAATCAATTCGGCAAAGGTCCTCTCTAAGCTGATCAAACTTTGCTTTGCTGAAATTCAGCGTTTTTGTAACCCCCTTCCAGGGCACCTTACTGAAGGACAAGTGGAATTGTATTATATTGTGGTCACTGTTCCCTAGGTGCCCATCGACTCATACTTCTGTTATTCTATCTGGCCTGTTGCTTAAAATTAAGTCCAGAAGGGCTGTTCCTCTAGTTGGTCCCTGCACAAGTTGTGACAGATAATTATCCTTGATCACTGACAGAAATTGGTTTCCTTTCTGAGATACGCAGGTTTCAGTTTCCCAGTCTATGTCGGGGTAGTTGAAGTCCCCCATAATAATCACCTCATTGTGATTTGCTGCTTTGTCTATTTGTTTCAATAATACATTTTCAGTGGCTTCTGTTATATTTGGTGGCTTATAACAAACCCCTATGAGGATTTTATTACTTTTCCCTCCTTGTATCTCCACCCATAGAGACTCCACCTCTTCATTTCCCTCTTGTATATCTTCTCTTAGTGTGGGTTTTAAAGTGGACTTTATATATAGATATTATTCACATTCACATCAATGAATGTGCAATAGTTGGGACCTCCAAAGAGAGTATATTTCCTTCGTTCCTCATAGATGTCAACAAAAGGCATGCTTTGGAAGCCAATTTAACATACATGTTAATCCAAATCTTAGAATTATATATACAGGGTGGGCCATTTGCATGGATACACCTAAATAAAATGGGAATGGTTGTTGATATCAACTTCCTGTTTGCGTCACATTAGTATATGGGATGGGGGAAACCAAGATGGGTGGTGACCATAGCAGCCATTTTAAAGTTGGCCATTTTGGATCCAACTTTATTTTTTTCAATGGGAAGAGGGTCATATGACACATCAAACTTATTGAGAAATTCACAAGAAAAACAATGGTGTGCTTGGTTTTAATGTAACTTTATTCTTTCATGAGTTATTTATCAGTTTATGACCACTTATAAAATGTGTGCAAAGTGCTGCCCATTGTGTTGGATTGTCAATGCAACCCTCATCTCCCACTCTTGACACACTGATAGCAACATCGCAGAATAAATGCTAGTACAGGCTTCTAGTATCCTTTGTTTCAGGTGCTGCACATCTCGTATCTTCACAGCATAGACAATTGCCTTCAGTTGACCCCAAAGATAAAAGTCTAAGGAGGTCAGATCGGGAGACCTTGGTGGCCATTCAACTGGTCCACGACGACCAATCCACGTTCCAGGAAACTGTTCATGTAGGAATGTTCGGACCTGACACCCATAATTGATGGTATGGTGTGGTATATGGGGTACAAAGTAGCAGGGCCATTCTTCATCAATGGAAACCACTGGATATCTGAAATTGCTACTTGATGCTGTGCTGCCCTTTTTATGCACTGAAGATGGCATGTTCCCTGAGTTTTTCCAGCAGGATGGTGCACCACCACTTTATGGGTGTCAGGTCCGAGCATTCTTACAAGGAATCTGACCCCCTTAGACTAGCATTTCTTCTGATCACTTTTATTTATAGTTATTAAAACAATTATGACTTAGAACCTCCTGTGTGCCTGCTTAACTACTTGTCAATATTGTTTCAGTTCTGAGTTATTGTTTAGTAGTTTTTGCTAAAAGTTACAATACAATACAATACAGTAATAGGAAGATAAGATTCCTGTTACCTGTTCCAATATTTAAGGGCATAACTATAAATCGGTGCAGGGGTTTCAATTGCACTTGGACCGTGAAGACTGGTTGACTCAAAAAGTCCCTTTGCTCCCCATGAAAAGACTAATAATATTGAAGACCTTTGTTAGCATGGGCTATGTTGGAGATTTTGCATTGGGGTCCGAAAGGATTAAGTTATGTCACTACAAATATTATTAATCAAATCAGGAACACCAAGTATTAAAAAGTATTAAAAAGCACTGGTGAAGAAATCTATTCCTGACATAGCACATACTGGTACATCTTATGTTGGTTGCCTGTAGCAGGGTCATTGTATAGTAAAATGAATACCATAGCTTAGAACTGCATTTCCTCCCTCAAAAAACAAACCCACATGCCTCTTTATTGATGCAAAAACAAAATATGGCTCTTGAAAGTAGGGAGGAAAAAACAAACTAGCAAACATGCAAAATGGCGACAACAGGCGACATCATCAGTCAGGCCGTACAGAGCAAGATTATGGTGTGGACAGCTTGATTCGGCAGTATCTCCACCTCTTTGACTAGATACCATTCATTTATACACCATGCTTTATGCTAGCATTAAAATTAATGTTTTGGTTAACAACACATCAAAATTGGATGACAAAGCACAATATTGGAGACTGCGTGAACTATTTTTCTTATTTTTGTAAAGGGGAAGTGTCAAAAAAGGACTGTCAGGTTCCCTTTCATATTAAAAAAAAAAAAAGTACAGTATATGTACTTATACAGACATATACATACACAGTTAATGTACAGTTTGAAGTCCATGTATTTTAGGATTAATCTTAGCTTTCTATTTGAAAAAAAGACATAAAACTAAGATTGTAAACAGCATACCTCTACCTGTGGCCATTATGCATTCCAATTTCTAAATTGCTTGCAAAGCTGAATTTTAGCTGACTCAGACATAGAATTCAGATGTACAGGGAAAAGCATATTTTTTAATCAGCATCTTCATAGTAAGCATGTACAAAATAAATGCAGTAATACATTGATTTATTGCGCTGCTGGAAAACAACAAGCCTATGCAATGGCTTTGCTAACTATGTTTACATTTTTTTCTACTAATTTAATTTTTTTTACAGCATCTGAGTAGCAACTACTTTACAAATAAAATAAAAAAAAGTCCAATAAAATTATTCCCTAATATTAGCAAGTAGGTTTAAATACATTCTAGAATTAACTTTTTCTTTTTTTCATTTATTTTTTAATTATTAATTATTATAGTTATTTGCTGATGCCTAGCCTTTTGTCAGCATCAGATACATCTGGGCTGATGCTAGTGTCTATGGGGCTTTGTGTCCTATGACCATCTGCTGAAAGCTAGGCAAGCTGACCATAAACAGGATGCCCTATAAAGCTGATTTAAATACTTTAATTCAAAATAGAAACTTTTCTCTTAACTTACATAACACACCAGTGAGGTATTACAATAAAGTGTAATTCGACACTCAATTGGTCATTACTTAGTCAATTACTCATACAATGATATCTTAATCCTCTTAAAGATTATTTCATTTTACCAGTTTTAGCATGCTACTTAAGCTACATTATGGAATAGTAGATGAAGATCTATGTATGCTTTATTTTTGAATTTCTCATTTCTGTTGCAAAGATATTAGCTTGTCAAGTTTGGATTCTAATCTCCACTTCAACCAAGGGGGTGTTAGCAGAGATTCATCTCTGGTGGGGGTGCACTTTTGCCCCTGCATGTCATTGACCAATCATATGCAAGGGGCATAATGCAAGTAAAAACATACTCCACTTCTAGAGAAGCTTTGCAAAGGCTTTATATGAATGAGACATTATAATGACACACAATCCAATTCTTCTCTTTGAATTCTGCACCTAAAGTATAGAAAAAACCTAAAGAAATGAACTGTGATACAAACTGGTGTGCATGCAGCATGTAAGAGCATGTAAGAGCATGCTCACACTGGTAAGACGGAATCATAATAAGTAAATACCCTGCTGTAAATAAACAGCAATAGTGCATGAAAATAATATTGGGTACTTAACATAATTTTGATAAAAAAATGCAAAAGCCATTCCACCACTTCATGGTGACCCTAATTAGGACGGTCCTAATTGTAATATTAAAAAGTTTACCATTTGTCAAGTGATATGCATGTAATAATAATAATAATCTTTATTTTTATATAGCTCTAACATATTCCGCAGCGCTTTACAGTTTGCACACATTATCATCACTGTCCCCGATGGGGCTCACAAACTAAATTCCCTAGCAGTATGTCTTTGGAAATAAAGGCTGAGAAGGACTGCGCCCAGCTAGTAGGCACACAGCCATGGGGAACTACCTCAATAAAATGTCCAGCTCAGAAAAAAAGGCAGGCAACACCTTTATATGCACAAGTTGCAACAGACTGAAAAACCTAAAGAAATGAACTGGGATACAAATTGGTGTGCATGCAGTATGTAAGAGAACATTCACACTGGCCACTGAACAGGAAAGAAACAAACACAGAATCATAAAAAGTAAATACCCTGCAGTAAATAAAAAAACAGCAATAGTGCATGACAATAATATAGGATACTTAACATAACTGTGATAAAAAAAATGAAAAAGCCATCCCACCACTTAATGGTAACCCAAATTGGGATGGTTCTAACTCAAATATTAACCCCTTAGTGACAGAGCCATTTTGCAGCTTAACGACCAGGCCAATTTTTACAATTCTGACCACTGTTACTTTATGAGGTTATAACTCTGGAACGCTTTAACAGATCCCGCTGATTCTGAGATTATTTTTTCGTGACATATTTTACTTCATGTTAGTGGTAAAATTTCTTCTATTTGACTCGTGTTTAGTTATAAAAAAATGGAAATATGTCAAAAAATTTTAAAATTTTGCAATTTTCAAACTTTACATTTTTATGCCCTTAAATCAGAGATATGCCACATAAATTTCTTAATAAATAAAATTTCCTACATGTCTACTTTACATCTGCACAATTCTGGAAACATTTTTTTTTGTTAGGAAGTTATAAGGGTTAAAAGTTGACCAGCAATTTCTCATTTTTACAGCAAAATTTACGAAACCATTTTTTTAGGGACCAAATCATATTTAAAGTCATTTTGAGGCATGTACATGACAGAAAATATCCAAAAGTGACATCATTATTAAAACTGGACCCCTCAAAGTGCTCAAAACCACATTCAAGAAGTTTATTAACCCATTACGTGCTTCACAGGAACTGAAGCAATGTAGAAGGAAAAAAATAACATTTAACTTTTTTTGCAAAAAATTTACTTCAGAACCAATTTTTTTTTTATTTTCACAAGTGATAAAAGAGAAAATGAACCACAAAATTTGTTGCAAAATTTCTCCTGAGTACGCCAATACCCTACATGTGGGGGTAAACCACTTTTTGTGTGCACGGTAGAGCTTGCAAGGGAAGGAGCGCCGTTTGACTTTTTCAGTGTGGAATTGGCTGGAATTGAGTTTGGGGCCCCTGATGTGCCTAAACAGTGGAAACCCCCAACAATAACACCATTTTGGAAACTAGACCCCTTAAGGAACTTATCTAGATGTGTGGTGAGCACTTTGAACCCCCAAGTGCTTCACAGAAGTTTATAGCGTAGAGCTGTGAAAATAAAAAATCATTTTTTTTTCCACAAAAATGATCTTTTTGCCCCCAATTTTTTATTTTTACAAGGGTACCAGGAGAAACTAGTTGTTGTGTAATTTGTCCTGAGTACTCCCATACCCCATATGTGAGGTAAACCACTGTTTGGGTGCACGGCAGAGCTCAGAAGGGAAGGAGCATTGTTTGACTTTTTCAACGCAGAATTGGCTGGAATTGAGATTTGACACCATGTAGCGTTTGGAGAGCCCGTGATGTGCCTAAACAGTGCAAAAACTCCACAAGTGACACCATTTTGGAAACTAGACCCCTTAAGGAACTTATCTAGATGTGTGGTGAGTAGTGTTGAGCATTCCGATACCGCAAGTATCGGGTATCGGCCGATACTTGCTGTATCGGAATTCCGATACCGACTTCCGATATTTTTTCAATATCGGAATTCGGCATCGGAATCGGAAGTTCAGTTGATTGACGGCCTGACGTCATCATGATGCGCGGTGTGTGCGCATCATGATGCGCCGTCATTTCGGGCCTTCCGGGGGTCTCTGCCGGCCTGCCGGGGGGCTGTGCCGGCCTGCCGGGGGGCTGTGTGGACTGCCCGGGGTCTCTGCCGGCCTGCCGGGGGGCTGTGCCGGCCTGCCGGGGGGCTGTGCACCCTGTGGGGGTCTGTACCGGCCTGCCGGGGGGCTGTGCCGGCCTGCCGGGGGGCTGTGCTGATGTCCGGGGGTCTGTGCAAGCATCGTCCGATGGGACTACAAGTCCCATCGGGCGATGCCTGCTACCATGACAGTGATTGACACATTAGCCAATGATGGGACAGTAGTAGTCCCATCATCCGGCTAATGTGTTAAATGTAAAAAAAAAAAAAAACTACATACATACTACATGCTACATACATACTACATATATACTACATACATACTACATACATGCTACATACATACTACATGCATGCTACATACATACTACATACATACTACATACATACTACATGCATGCTACATATATACTACATGCTACATACATACCACATACATACTACATGCATGCTACATATATACTACATGCATGCTACATACATACTACATATATACTACATGCATGCTACATACATACTACATGCTACATGCATGCTACATACATACTACATACATGCTACATATATACTACATACATACTACATATATACTACATACATGCTACATACATACTACATACATACTACATATATACTACATGCATGCTACATATATACTACATGCTACATACATACCACATACATACTACATACATACCACATACATACTACATACATGCTACATATATACTACATGCATGCTACATACATACTACATATATACTACATGCATGCTACATACATACTACATGCTACATGCATGCTACATACATACTACATACATACTACATGCTACATACATACCACATATATACTACATACATACAATACATTCATACAATACATACATAGACATACAGTACATATAACATAGAGTAACATACTTACCAATACTTGTCACATTGTTCCCCGAAGCCATTGTCTTTCCGGAATAAATATTAACATAACAAACCACAAAAATACTCACCCACGATCCGAAGCAGTCCACGAGTGTGTCCCACGACGATCTTGGGTAGAGAACTGCAGCATCAGATGATGCTGCCGTTCTCTACGGGCTGCAGGAATCCAATGACGGAAGGTAGGTATCCTTCCGCACTGTATTCCTCCGCCACTTAAAAAAAAAAAAAGTCCCTAGTCTCACTTTATGCCATTGCTGTGTGGGAAATTCCCACACAGCAATGGCATAAAGTGAGACTAGGGACTTTTTTTTTTTTTAAGTGGCGGAGGAATACAGTGCGGAAGGATACCTACCTTCCGTCATTGGATTCCTGCAGCCCGTAGAGAACGGCAGCATCAGCTGATGCTGCAGTTCTCTACCCAAGATCGTCGTGGGACACACTCGTGGACTGCTTCGGATCGTGGGTGAGTATTTTTGTGGTTTGTTATGTTAATATTTATTCCGTAGACGACAATGGCTTCGGGGAACAATGTGACAAGTATTGGTAAGTATGTTACTCTATGTTATATGTACTGTATGTCTATGTATGTATTGTATGAATGTATTGTATGTATGTAGTATATATGTGGTATGTATGTAGCATGTAGTATGTATGTAGTATGTATGTAGCATGCATGTAGCATGTAGTATGTATGTAGCATGCATGTAGTATATATGTAGTATGTATGTAGCATGCATGTAGTATATATGTAGTATGTATGTGGTATGTATGTAGCATGTAGTATATATGTAGCATGCATGTAGTATATATGTAGTATGTATGTAGCATGTATGTAGTATATATGTAGTATGTATGTAGTATATATGTAGCATGCATGTAGTATATATGTAGTATGTATGTAGTATATATGTAGCATGCATGTAGTATATATGTAGTATGTATGTAGTATATATGTAGCATGTATGTAGTATGTATGTAGCATGCATGTAGCATGTAGTATGTATGTAGCATGCATGTAGTATATATGTAGTATGTATGTAGCATGCATGTAGTATATATGTAGCATGCATGTAGTATGTATGTGGTATGTATGTAGTATATATGTAGTATGTATGTAGTATATGTAGCATGTATGTAGTATGTATGTAGCATGCATGTAGCATGTAGTATGTATGTAGCATGCATGTAGTATATATGTAGTATGTATGTAGCATGCATGTAGTATATATGTAGCATGCATGTAGTATATATGTAGTATGTATGTAGTATATATGTAGCATGTATGTAGTATGTATGTAGCATGCATGTAGCATGTAGTATGTATGTAGCATGCATGTAGTATATATGTAGTATGTATGTAGCATGCATGTAGTATATATGTAGCATGCATGTAGTATATATGTAGTATGTATGTAGTATATATGTAGCATGTATGTAGTATGTATGTAGCATGCATGTAGCATGTAGTATGTATGTAGCATGCATGTAGTATATATGTAGTATGTATGTAGTATGTATGTAGTATGTATGTGGTATGTATGTAGCATGTAGTATATATGTAGCATGCATGTAGTATATATGTAGTATGTATGTTGCATGTAGTATGAATGTAGCATGTATGTAGTATGTAGTATGAATGTAGCATGTATGTAGTATGTAGTATGAATGTAGCATGTATGTAGTATGTAGTATGAATGTAGCATGTATGTAGTATGTAGTATGAATGTAGCATGTAATTTTTTTTTTTTTTTTTTTTTTTTTACATTTAACACATTAACCGGATGATGGGACTACTACTGTCCCATCATTGGCTAATGTGTCAATCACTGTCATGGTAGCAGGCATCGCCAGATGGGACTTGTAGTCCCATCGGACGATGCCTGCACAGACCCCCGGAGCCTGCACAGCCCCCCGGCAGGCCGGCACAGCCCCCCGGCAGGCCGGCACAGCCCCCCGGAGCCTGCACAGACCACCGGCAGGCCGGCACAGACCACCGGAGCCTGCACAGACCCCCTGGCAGGCCGGCACAGCCCCCCGGCAGGCCGGCACAGCCCCCCGGCAGGCCGGCACAGCCCCCCGGAGCCTGCACAGACCACCGGCAGGCCGGCACAGACCACCGGAGCCTGCACAGACCCCCTGGCAGGCCGGCACAGCCCCCCGAAAGGCCCGTACAGACCCCAGAGAGGCTGTACAAGGGCAGGAAAGGGTTTTTCTTATTCCGATACCGGAAGTCCCATAGACTTGAATGGGACTTCCGGTATCGGAATCGGCGATACCGATACTTTTTTTAAAGATCGGCCGATACCATCCGATACGATACTTTGAAGTATCGGATGGTATCGCTCAACTCTAGTGGTGAGTACTTTGAATCCCCAAGTGCTTCGCAGAAGTTTATAACGCAGAGCAGTGAAAATAAAAAAATCTTTTTTTCCTCAAAAATATTTTTAGCCCGCTATTTTTTATTTTCACAAGGCTAACAGGAAAATTTGGACCACAAAATTGTTGTTCAATTTCTCCTGAGTACACCGATACCCCACATGTGGGGGGAGACAATGTTTGGGCTCATGGGAGAGCTCGGAAGGGAAGGAGAACCATTTTGGAATGCAGACTTTGATGGAATGTTCTGCGGGTGTCATGTTGCGTTTGCAGAGCCCCTGATGTGCGTAAACAGTAGAAACCCCCCACAAGTGACCCCATTTTAGAAACTAGACCCCCCAAGGAGCTTATCTAGATGTATGGTTAGCACTTTGAACCCCCAAGTGCTTCACAGAAGTTTATAAATGCAGAGCCTTGAAAATAAAAAATCATTTTTTTCCTCAAAAATGATTTTTTTAACCCGCTATTTTTTATTTTCCCAAGGGTAACAGGAGAAATTGGACCACAAAAGTTGTTGTGCAATTTGTCCTGAGTACGCTGATACCCCATATGTGAGGGGGAACCACTGTTTGGGCACATGGGAGAGCTTGGAAGGGAAGGAGCGCCATTTTGGAAAGACTGTTGTGAGCTCATTTTCGGGTTTGCCTCTGGCTTCTGGTGAGGGTTATGGAGCTGGCTGTGCTGACAGAGGAGTAGTGAGTTCTCTATCTGGACTCCCTCTGTTGGTGAAGGGAGGTAATGAAGCTGATCTAAATGGCAGAGACCGGCCACCTGAGGAAGAGGACTGTGATTGGACATCAGGAATTTCTGGTTGGATTTAAGGCAGCAGACTCCCTAGTTTCTTTCTGGTGATTTCTCCTGACTGTGGCTTCTGGTTTCCAGTTTGGTTCCTGCCTTCTTAAAGCTAAGTTTTCTCTGCTATTGTTCATATGAGTTTTCGTCTGGTTTACTTAGTTTTTGTGTTCAGCCAGCCCTGGCTGGGGCTGGGCTGAATCCCCATTTTGTCTCTGATCAGTTGATCTCTTTTGCTCTGTCTTCAGAATATACCTGAGTGCTGATATAGGGATTTGAAGTCTAGCAACTTCAGGGCCTTTTTCTATCAGACGTGTTGGACATTTTTTGGCAGGGTTTTTTGCGTGATTGCAGACAGCAGCTTTTCTTTCCTGTCCTTTCTAGTTAGTGAGGGCCCCATCGTTTGCTCAGCCTATCTTTCTATCTGTGTTTGTGTTTTCATCTTGTTTCACCGTCAATACATTTTGGGGGCTGTCTATTGCTTTGGGGTCTGCTCTGGGGCAGTTTAGATTTTCCCTTTCTTTCTTTAGGCTTATTTAGTTCTCCGGCCGTGACAAGGCATCCAGGACCACCGTAGGCAAGCTTCACAGCTACTGCTAGTTGTGTGTATAGGATCAGGGGTCTGCAATGCGCTAGTTACCAACCTCTCTGGTTTTCTGGGCTTAGCTTGCTTTTTGTTTTTTCCTCCTCGGTGACTCATTCATAACAGAATCACCAGCCATACCGCAGATTCTAGGGTACTCAAAAGCAGAAGAGAATTGTAAAAAAAAAAAGTGTCGGAATTTTTTTTTTCATATGTATATTTTCTCCTCTTTTTCTCTGGGGCCGTAGGAGGATTTTTTTTTTCTTTCTCCTTGATGGATATTAAGCAATTGTCTGATCGTGTGGAGCAGCTTGCTGCTGAAGTGCAGGGAATTTCCACCTATCTCACTCATTCACATGCTGTTGAACCAAAGATCCGTACTCCTGGTGTGTTTTTTGGGGATTGGTCTAAATTTTTGAATTTTAAGAATAATTGTAAATTATTTCTTGCCTTGAAGCCAACTCATCTGGGAGCTCTGCGCAGCAGGTTAAAATTGTCATCTCCTTGCTGCGCGGCGATCCCCAGGATTGGGCGCTTTCTTTGACACCTGAAGATCCTGTTTTGACTAAGGTGGATGCTTTTTTTCAAGCCTTGGGGTTGTTATATGATGAACCTAATGCTATTGATCAAGCTGAGAGAGCCCTATTGGCATTGAACCAGGGTCAGGATCCTGCAGAGTTATACTGTCAGAAATTCCGAAAGTGGGCAGTACTTACTACATGGAATGATGGTGCCTTGGCAGCTCTCTTTCAGAAGGATTTGTCTGAAACTTTAAAAGATACTATGGTGGGATTTCCTGTTCCCTCTGGTCTTGACGATTCTATGTCATTAGCCATTCAAGTTGATCAGCGTTTACATGAACGCAAGACTACACGGGAGGCGCTGCCACCTTTTGAACAAATGTCTGAATCTATGCAATGTGATAGAGTTTTGTCTAGGGCGCAACGTCAGGAGTTTAGAAGGCGTAATAAGCTGTGTTTTTTCTGTGGAGATGCCTCTCATGTTATTTCTGTCTGCCCTAAACGAGAGAAACGTTTTGCACACACATTTGCTGTGGGTGGTGTACAACCTAAGTTTCTTTAGGCAATTACTCTGATCTGCTCCTTATCCACATTTTCTGCGAAGCCTTTTGTGGATTCAGGAGCGGCCTTGAATCTGATGGACTTGGATTTTGCTAAACGTTGTGGTTTTCCTATGACACCTCTGCGGACACCTATTCCTTTGAGGGGTATTGATGCTACTCCTTTGGCGAAGAATAAACCTCAGTTTTGGACCCAGGTGATAATGCAGGTCGCCCCAGACCACCAAGAAAATTGCAGATTTTTGGTGTTGTATAATTTACATGATACCATTGTTCTGGGTTTTCCCTGGTTGCAAATCCAAAAATCCGGTTTTGGATTGGAAATCTGTGTCTGTGGTGAGTTGGGGTTGTCGTTGTGCTCTTGGCGACACTCCTGTTTTCTCCACCTCTCCCCAGTCTCATGATGTTCCTGACTATTTGGCTGATTTTTATGATGTATTTAGTGAGAGCAAGTCTGCGTCTTTGCCTCCTCATAGGAGTTATGACTGTGCAATTGAGTTGAGACCGGGGTGTAAATTTCCCAAGGGTCGACTTTTCAATTTATCTGTACCCGAACATGAGGCTATGCGATCTTATGTTAAGGAGTCGTTGGAGAAGGGTCATATTAGACCATCCTCTTCGCCCTTAGGTGCTGTTTTTTTTTTCGTGGCCAAGAAAGATGGTTCATTAAGGCCATGTATTGACTATCGTTCCCTCAACAAAATTACAGTTAAATATCAGTATCCGTTACCCCTGATTTCTGATTTATCCTCCAGAGTTAAAGGTGCTTGCTGGTTTACTAAGCTTGACCTCAGGGGGGCGTATAATCTTATTCGCATCAAGCATGGGGATGAATGGAAGACGACGTTTAATACTCCGGAGGGACATTTTGAGTACCTGGTGATGCTTTTTGGGCTGACTAATGCACCTTCTGTCTTCCAATCCTTCATGAATGATATTTTCAAGGACTTTGTGGATAAGTTTTTGATCATCTATCTGGATGATATTTTGATCTTTTCCAGGGATTGGGATTCTCATGTGGAACATGTTCGGACTGTGTTCCGGATTTTGAGAGTGAATTCCTTGTATGTTAAGGGATCGAAGTGCGTTTTTGGTGTACAGAGGATTTCATTTTTGGGATTTATTTTGTCTCCATCAACTATTGAAATGGACCCGGCCAAGGTACAGGCCATTTATGATTGGGTTCAACCCACTTCTTTGAAGGCTCTCCAGAAGTTTTTAGGTTTTGCTAATTTTTATCATAAATTTATAGCTAATTTTTCTGGTATACTAAACCATTGACTGATTTAACTAAAAAGGGTGCTGAGGTGCTGAATTGGTCTTCAGATGCTGTTTCGGCCTTTCAGGAGCTGAAGCGGAGGTTCACTTATGCTCCGGTTTTGCGGCAACCTAATGTCTCACTTCCTTTTCAGGTGGAGATAGACGCTTCAGAGATTGGTGCAGGAGCTGTTTTGTCCCAAAAAGATCCGGTGACGTCTAAAATGAATCCCTGTGCCTTCTTTTCCCGAAAGTTCTCCCCATCTGAACGCAACTATGATGTGGGGAATCGGGAATTATTAGCCATGAAATGGGCATTTGAGGAGTGGAGACATTGGTTGGAGGGAGCTAGACATCAAGTTGTGGTCCTCACTGACCATAAGAATTTGATTTACCTTGAGTCGGCCAAACGCTTGAATCCTAGACAGGCTAGGTGGGCCTTGTTTTTTACGTGTTTTGATTTTGTGGTCTCCTTTCTTCCAGGCACTAAGAATGTTAAGGCAGACACCCTTTCTAGGAGTTTCTTTGCTGATTCTCCTATTGTGACCAAGCCTACTACCATCCTAGGTGAGGGGGTAGTTCTTTCTGCCATCTCGCCCGATTTGAGACGTGCTCTGGAAGAATTCCAGGAGGACAAACCTGAGCTTTGTCCTATGGGAAAAGTTTATGTTCCTGACCAGTGGAGGAAGAGAGTGATGTCTGAAGTTCATTGCTCCGCATTGGCTGGTCATCCAGGTATTTTTGGTACCAGAGATTTGGTGAGTCTGTCTTTTTGGTGGCCTGCCTTATCTCATTACGTCAGGAATTTTGTGCAGTCCTGTGGCACTTGTTCCCGGTCTAAACCCTGTTCTCGCTCTAGTGGGTTGTTGATGCCCTTGCCGGTGCCTAAGAGGCCATGGACCCATTTTTCAATGGATTTTACTTCTGATCTTCCTGTCTCTCAGAGAATGACTGTTATCTGGGTGATTTGTGATAGATTCTCTTAGATGGTCCATCTTGTACCACTCCCAAAGTCGCCATCTTCCTCAGAGTTGGTACCCTTGTTTTTACAACAGGTGGTTCGGTTGCATGGGATTCCTGAGAACATTGTATCGGACAGAGGAGTTCAGTTTGTTTCCAGATTCTGGAAAGCCTTTTGTTCCAAGCTGGGAATTCAGTTGTCCTTCTCCTCTGCGTTTCACCCTCAGACCAATGGGCTGACTGAGAGAACAAACCAGACTTTGGAGTCCTATTTGAGATGTTTTATATCTGCTGATCAGGATGATTGGGTTTCATTTTTGCCCTTGGCCGAATTCGCTTTAAATAATAGAGCTAGTTCTGCCACCTTGATGTCCCCCTTTTTCTGTAACTTTGGGTTTCATCCTCGATTTTCTTCAGGGCAAGTGGAATCTTCAGCCTGCCCAGGTGTTGACACTGTGGTAGAGAGAATGCAGCAGATTTGGGACCAAGTAGTGGATAAGTTGTCTCTCTCCCAGGAAAAGGCCCAGCGGTTTTCTAACCGGCATAGGACCATTGGTCCCCGGTTTAAAGTGGGTGATATGGTTTGGTTGTCATCAAAGATTATCTCTATGAAGGTGGCTTCTCCAAAGTTCAAGCCAAGATTTATTGGACCTTACAAGATTTTGGAGATTCTTAATCTGGTTTCTTTTCGATTGTCTCATCCTGTTACGTTTAAGATCCATAACGTGTTTCATAAGTCGCTGTTGAAGAGATATGTTGAGCCAGTAGTTCCTATTGCGGCACCTCCTGACCCTGTATTGGTTAAAGGTAATGTGGAATATGAGGTAGAAAAAATACTGGATTCTCATCTGGCTAGACGGAGACTCCAGTATTTGGTCAAGTGGAAGGGTTATGGCCAGGAGGACAATTCTTGGGTCTCTGCCTCTGATATTCATGCCGATAGATTGGTTCGTTCTTTTCATCGTGCCCATCCTGATCGGCCTGGTGGCATGGATGAGGGTTCGGTGACCCCTCCTCAAGGGGGGGTACTGTTGTGAGCTCATTTTCGGGTTTGTCGCTGGCTTCTGTTTCGGGTTATGGAGCTGGCTGTGCTGACAGAGGAGTAGTGAGTTCTCTATCTGGACTCCCTCTGTTGGTGAATGGAGGTAATGAAGCTGATCTAAATGGCAGAGACCGGCCACCTGAGGAAGAGGACTGTGATTGGACATCAGGAATTTCTGGTTGGATTTAAGGCAGCCAACTCCCTAGTTTCTTTCTGGTGATTTCTCCTGACTGTGGCTTCTGGTTTCCAGTTTGGTTCCTGCCTTCTTAAAGCTAAGTCTTCTCTGCTATTGTTCATATGAGTTTTTGTCTGGTTTACTTAGTTTTTGTGTTCAGCCAGCCCTGGCTGGGGCTGGGCTGAATCCCCATTTTGTCTATGATCAGTTGATCTCTTTTGCTCTGTCTTCAGAATATACCTGAGTGCTGATATAGGGATTTGAAGTCTAGCAACTTCAGGGCCTTTTTCTATCAGACGTGTTGGACATTTTTTGGCAGGGATTTTTGCGTGATTGCAGACAGCAGCTTTTCTTTCCTGTCCTTTCTAGTTAGTGAGGGCCCCATCGTTTGCTCAGCCTATCTTTCTATCTGTGTTTGTGTTTTCATCTTGTTTCACCGTCAATACATTTTGGGGGCTGTCTATTGCTTTGGGGTCTGCTCTGGGGCAGTTTAGATTTTCCCTTTCTTTCTTTAGGCTTATTTAGTTCTCCGGCTGTGACGAGGCATCTAGGACCACCATAGGCACGCTCCACGGCTACTGCTAGTTGTATGTATAGGATCGGGGTCTGCAATCTGCTAGTTACCAACCTCTCCGGTTTTCTGGGCTTAGCTTGCTTTTTGTTTTTCCACCTCGGTGACTCATTCATAACAGCAGACTTTGATGGAATATTCTGCAGGTGTCATATTGCATTTGCAGAGCCCCTGATGTGGTTAAACAGTAGAAACCCTCAAAAGTGACCCCATTTTGTAAACAAGACCCCCAAGGAACTTATTTAGATGTGTGGTGAGCACTTTGCGCCCCCAAGTGCTTCAGAGAAGTTTATGATGCAAAGCTGTGAAAATAAAAAATCTTTTTTCCACAAAAGTAATTTTTTAGCCCCCAATTTTTTTATTTTCCCAAGGGTAACAGGAGAAATTAGACCCACAAAGTTGGTAAATAGTGGAAACCCATCAATTCAAGCTCCAACCCTAACCCCAACACCCCCTAACCCTAATCCCAACCCTAACCCTAATGCTAATCTCTAACCCTAATCTTAACCCTAATACCAATCCTAACCCTAATCCCTAACCCTAATCCTAACCCTAATCCTAACCCTAACCCTAATTCCAACCCTAACCCTAATTCTAACCCTAACCCTAGTTCTAGCCCTAACCTTAATTCCTACCCTAACCCTAATTCTAACCCTAACCCTAATTCTAACCCTAACCCTAACAAAATGGAAAAATGAAAATAAATATATTTCCTTTATTTCATTATATTTCCCTAACTAAGGGGGTGATAAAGGGGGAGTTATTTACTATTTTTTTATTTTAAAGGGTTTGTCACAGTGATCAAAATGTACATTGAATGAATGAATGAATGGAATCTGCTGGCCGGAAGATTCAGCGGGCGCATGGCGCATGCGCCTGCCATTTTCTTCCCGGACCAAGATGGTGGCGCCATCCTCAGGAGGCAAGGGGACCAAAAACCACCGGGAGGTACTGGGAGAGATCGGGGACCCTATTTCTCTCTCCTCTGATGTGCGATCACATCAGAGGAGAGAGAAAGTGGAGCCAAAATCACGGATCTGAGACCCCAGAGAAAATCCGACTATAGGGGGTGATATACGCTTTTTCCACGACATCGTTAATTAACGGTGCTGTGGTTTAAGTACCCTTAACTACCACCATTAAAAGTCATATCGGCGGTCATTAAGGGGATAAAAACCTTACCGTTTGTCAAGTGACATGCATGTAGATAAGATCTGAGAGGGACTGAGCCTTGACTGGACACACAGCCTTGACTGGTACAGAAGGAGATGGGTGAGAATACAGTAGGTGAGGGTAGAGCTGGTTGTGCAGCAGTTTGGTGGTTATTGCAGGTTGTAGGCTGGTCAGAAGAGGTAGGTCTGCAGGTTACATTTGAAGGTTTCCACGGTAAGCGAGAGTCTGATATGTTGGGGTAGGGAATTTCATAGTAGAGGGGAAGCGCGGGAGAAATCTTGAATGTGATTGTGGGAAGAGGAGATAAAAGGGGAGTAGAGAAGGAGGTCTTGTGAGGATTGGAGGTTGTGTGCAGGTAAGCAACAGGAGACAAGGTTACAAATGTATGGAGGACACAGGTTGTGGATGGCTTTGTATGACATGGTTAGAGTTTTGAACTTGAGTCTCTGGGTAATGGGAAGCCAATGTAGGGATTAACAGAGGGGAGAGGCTGGGGAATAGCAGGGGGACAGGTGGATTAGTCTGGCAGCAGAGTTTAGAATAGATTGAAGGGGTGCGAGAGTGTTAGAGGGAAGGCCACAGAGCACGAGGTTGTAGTAGTCAAGGCAGGAAATAATAAGTGCATGGACTAGGGTTTTTGTAGAATAGGGGTCCCTATTTGTGAATCAGTCTGCATGTCTCTTCTCCATGTTCTACATCTAAAATTTATGTATTTGAAAATCAGCATATATGAGGGCACCTCTTACTTCATTGTAACAGTGCAGATTGAAATTATTATTTTTTAATAATGAGATGTCATTGATACTGGCTATTTACAGTTGTTTATTAGATACTGCTACTGTGTCAGTGCCTCAACAAATTGTTTGCTCGTAGACTTACACCAAACTAAAATTGACAATGTGCCTCCCACAAAAACATTAGAATGTTTTTTTCAATCCAAACTCATTTTTTATGAGTGCAAGCCATCAAACATGTGTCAGAACAATATTAAGGTACGCAGGCTACAGAGGTAACGAAAACCAAAACCAAGTAAAGTTAACTGAACAAGAAGGCAGAGAATAAAAACTGAGTAAGGCACAAGCATAAAAATAACTATCTGAACAGTTTTTACTCTAGAAAAAAGTGCAAGGATAATAATGAATCAGGGACTTCGATTATTAATGGAGTATTCATTTAAATGATTTATCTATAATATAAACATTAAATTTGGTATTCATTTATTTAATAATCATTAACATTTAAGGGTATTGTCCATAAATACTCCTGATTGTCTTTGATGTTTTTCTTAAGTACAAAGTACAAAAAATATGGTTTTGCTAATACATCACAAAAGTTTTCTTCTTTCTTCTACATTGGTTTATTGCCTGGAGGATAGAGACAGGTAGTTTTCATCTGTCCCTCTGTGTTGTTATATTGAAAAATAGTTTGTAAAAGATAGTTCTCATATTTTTCAGTTCTAAAGTGCTTTGATCAATTTACCAAACAAAAAATTTCTTGATATCTGGATTCTGAAATTTAGTATTCTAATTAAAGAGAGGGAGAGAAGGAGTTTATGTGAAACTTGAAATTACAAGGAAATGTTTTTTATTTATAGTGCTAATATTGTTTACTGTCCCAGGCACTTTTCTAGAAAATATTTATTTTTGACACTGTAAAAATAATTATTCTTTTTATAGTGGAAAAATTGTGTTTATTAACTTTTACAAGTGTTGAAGCTTATTCCAAATGTCTGCTTTTACATCAGATAAAATCAATAACTACAGACATGCTGATAATGTGAAATCAGTTTATCTAGTTAGGCCTCCTGCACATTACTGGTGGAGAGCATATAATAAAATATTAAAACAGCTTTTTTTCTTACATATCGTGACAATCAAGACCGAGTTTTGAGTCCTGTCTTCCTCTTTCCCGGTCTGGTCATGTCAGGTTAACTTTTCTCTACCTCATTCAGGTGCCAGGTCTGCTATTTCTCTCCACTGCATCCTGCAGGTGGTGTCAGTTATATTTTCTGTTTTCTGCCTACAGCATGAGTAACTGGTGATATCCTGATTTGTCCTGTTTTGTTTAGCTTTCTTTGCCCATGTCTGTTCCTTTCTCTCCTCCCGCTCCAACTCAGTGTTTAACTTAGTGTTTGGATTTCCCAGTATTTGACTCGACATTTGCTCTGACCTGATTCTGTCTCTTGCTTCTGGTACTTCAGCTTCTGACCGGCATTGACCCTCTGGTGCGGCTCTGACCGAGTTTCTGTTACTTCCCATGGTACTCAGTTACTCTCTGGTATTTATGCAGCTTGTTTGACTATTCTAATGCCACCTGGTGGCAGCCTCACTGCAGTGCTCTGCTCTGTGCTGTACTGCAGCCCTCACTCCACTCTGCTGCCATCTAGTAAAGTGTGCATTTACTTGCAGAGCTGCAGTGTGACACATATTAAAAATGTCTGCAAAAATTTCTTTTAGATTTAAAGATTAGGAAATATTAGGCTATGTTCACATGTTGTGTTGCTACTAGAGTTGAGCGATACCAGACGATACTTGAAAATATCGGATCGGAATGGATCGGCCGATGTTAAAAAAAAGTATCGGTATCGCCGATTCCGATACCGGAAGTCCCATTCACGTCTATGGGACTTCCGGTATCGGAATTAGAAATACCCTTTTTTTCCCACGTACAGCCTTTCGAGGGTCTGTACGGGCCTTCCGGGGGTCGTGCCGGCCTGCCGGGGGGCTGTGCCGGCCTGCCGGGTGTCTGTGCTGACTCCCCGGGGGTCTGTGCCAGCTCTGGGGGTCGGTGCCGGCCTGCCGGGGGGCTGTGCTGACTCCCCGGGGGTCTGTGCAGGCTCCGGGGGTCGGTGCCGGCCTGCCGGGGGGCTGTGCCGGCCTGCCGGGGGGCTGTGCAGGCTCCGGGGGTCTGTGCAGGCATCGTCCGATGGGACTACAAGTCCCATCGGGCGATGCCTGCTACCATGACGGTGATTGACACATTTGCCAATGATGGGACAGTAGTAGTCCCATCATCCGGCTAATGTGTTGAATGTAAAAAAAAAAAAAATTACATACATACTACTTAAATACATGCTACACACATGCTACACACATGCTTCACACATGCTACATACTACATACATGCTACATACTACATACATGCTACATACTACATACATGCTACATACTACATACATGCTACATACATACTACATGCATGCAACATACATATATACTACATACAATACATTCATACAATACATACATATAGACATACAGTACATATAACATAGAGTACATACTCACCATCACTTGTCACATTGTTCCCCGAAGCCATTGTCGTCTGAGGATTAAAAATTAAAATAACAAACCACAAATATACTCACCCTTGATCCGCAGAATTCCACGTATGTCCCACGACGATTTTGTGTGGAGAACAGCAGCATCAGCTGATGCTGCCGTTCTCTACGAGCGCCAGGAATCCACTGTAAAAAAAAGGCCCGAGTCTCACTTTATGGCAAAGTGCCATAAAGTGAGACTAGGGACTTTTTTTTTACAGTGGCGGAGGAATACAGTGCAGAAGGATATCTACCTTCCGTCATTGGATTCCTGGCGCTCGTAGAGAACGGTAGCATCAGCTGATGCTGCTGTTCTCCACACAAAATCGTCGTGGGACATACGTGGAATTCTGCGGATCAAGGGTGAGTATATTTGTGGTTTGTTATTTTAATTTTTAATCCTCAGACGACAATGGCTTCAGGGAACAATGTGACAAGTGTTGGTGAGTATGTACTCTATGTTATATGTACTGTATGTCTATATGTATGTATTGTATGAATGTATTGTATGTAGTATATATGTATGTTGCATGCATGTAGTATGTATGTAGCATGTATGTAGTATGCAGCATGTATGTAGTATGTAGCATGTATGTAGTATGTAGCATGTATGTAGCATGTATGTAGTATGTAGCATGTATGTAGTATGTATGTAGTATGTATGTAGTATGTATGTAGCATGTATGTAGTATGTAGCATGCATGTAGCATGTAGCATGTATGTAGTATGTAACATGTATGTAGTATGTAGTATGTATGTAGCATGTATGTAGCATGTATGTAGTATGTATGTAGCATGTATGTAGCATGTAGTATGTATGTAGTATGTATGTAGTATGTATGTAGCATGTATGTTGCATGCATGTAGTATGTATGTAGCATGTATGTAGCATGTATGTAGTATGTAGCATGTATGTAGTATGTAGCATGTATGTAGCATGTATGTAGCATGTAGCATGTATGTAGTATGTAGCATGTATGCAGTATGTATGTATCATGTATGTAGTATGTATGTAGCATGTATGTAGCATGTAGTATGTATGTAGTATGTATGTAGTATGTATGTAGCATGTATGTAGTATGTATGTAGTATGTATGTAGCATGTATGTAGTATGTACTGTATGTAGTATGTATGTAGCATGTATGTAGTATGTATGTAGCATGTATGTAGCATGTATGTAGTATGTAGCATGTATGTAGCATGTATGTAGTATGTATGTAGCATGTATGTAGTATGTATGTAGCATGTATGTAGCATGTATGTAGCACGTATGTAGCATGTATTTATGTAGCATGTATGTAAATTTTTTTTTTTTTTTTACATTCAACACATTAGCCGGATGATGGGACTACTACTGTCCCATCATTGGCAAATGTGTCAATCACCGTCATGGTAGCAGGCATCACCCGATGGGACTTGTAGTCCCATCGGACGATGCCGGCACCGACCCCCCGGAGCCTGCACAGCCCCCCGGCAGGCCGGTACAGACCAGCCGGAAGGCCCGAAGTGACGGCGCATCATGATGCGCACAAACCGCACATCATGATGACGTCATTTCGGCAGCCAATCAGAGCCACAAAAGTGGCTCTGTTCAATTTGGGACTTCCGATTCCGGTATCCGATATAAAAAAAAATATCGGAATCGGTATCGGATTTCCGATGCGGCAAATATCGGCCGATACCCGATACTTGCGGTATCAGAAAGCTCAACACTAGTTGCTACTTTTTATGGTAATTAAAAGCTACTTTGAACAGTTTTTGAAAACAGCAGTGTGAATTCTTTCAGCACTTTTTCAGCGTTTTTTTAACACATAGAAAGTGATGAATAAGTGCCATAACACAGCAAAAATGCAGCTATCAGTCTTTTCAGCATTTTTGGTGAAAAAATGCAGGTACAGGAGGATGTAAAACCCATTTATTTTTGTGATTTTTCAAAATTTAAGCCATAATGTTCTGATATCTTCACATGAGCATGGATGTTAGCATTAATAATAAAGTATTAATAATTTTCTTTTTATACATTTTAGAAGGAACTTGTACAGACAATGAAAGACATTACAGAGTAACAATAATCACATAAACCAACAGATACTAAGAGGAGTGAGGGCCCTGCTCGCAAGCTTACAATCTATGAGGAAATAAGGGAGACACAAAAGGTGGGTGGTAACAATTGCTTGCAATGTATGGTACAGCCATCATTTTAATAAATTGGGTGTTTATGTAATGCTGCATGAACCAGTCACCAACCAGTATGTGTGT